>NC_054483.1:38654681-40031514 GCF_017639515.1 Carcharodon carcharias | reverse complement strand
ATAGTCCACACTGACTCCATTGGCTCTACGGTTTCCCTATAGTCCACACTGACACCAGAGGCTCTCTATGGTTTCCGTATAGTGCACACTGACTCCAGAGGCTTTCTATGGTTTCCCCATAGCCGACACTGATTCCAATGGCTCTCTATGGTTTCTGTATAGCCGACACTGACTCCAGTGGCTCTCTAGGTTTTGCCTATATCCCACATTGACTCCATTGCCTCACTACCGTTTCCCTCTATCAAACACTGACTCTGGTAGCTCTGTACGGTTTCCCTTTAGTCCACACTGACCCCAGTGGCTCTCTACGGTTTTCCTATAGTCCACACTGTCTCCAGTGGATCTCTACGGTTTCGCTATAGTCCACCTGACACCAGTGGCTCTCTACGGTTTACCCATAGCCCACAGTGACTCCAGTGGCTCTCTATGGCTTCCCTATATCCCACACTGATTCCAGCAGCTCTCCACGTTGTTCCCATGGACCACGCTGACCATAGTGGCTCTCCATGTTTTGCCTATACCCCTCATTGATTCAAGATGCTCTCTACAGATTCCCTAAAGCCCACACTGACTGCAGTGTCTCTGTCCGGAATTCCTATGTCCCAGACTCACTCCAGTGGCTCTCCACGGTTTTCCTATCGTCCGCACTGACTCCAGCGTCTCTGTACGCTATCCCTATAGACCACACTGACTCCAGTAGCTCTCTTCGCTTTCCCTATGGCCCACCCTGACCCCAGTGGCTCACTACGTTTTCCCTATAGTCCACCCTGACACCAGTGGCTCTCTACGGTTTCCCAATAGTGCACAATGACTCCAATGCTCTCTATGGTTTCCGTATAGTCCACACTAACCCCAGTGGCTCTCTACGTTTTCCGTATAGCCCACACTGTCTCCAGTGCCTCGCTACGTTTTCCCTATTTCCCACACTGACTCCAGTGGCTCGCTATGCTTTCCCTATATCGCACACTGACTCTAGTGGCACTATCCGGTTTCCATCTTGTCCACACTGTCTCCAGTGGCTCTCTACGGTTTCCCTATAGCCCACACTCACTCCAGTGGCTCAGAACATTTTCCCTATAGTCCACAGTGACTGCAGTTGCTCTCTACCGTTTCCCTATAGCCGACACTGACTCCAATAGCTCCCTACGGATTCCCTTTTACCTACCCTCAAAGCAGTGGCGCACTACGGTTTCCCTATAGTGCACACTGATGCCAGTGGCTCTCTACGGTTTCCCGATAGTGCACACTGACTCCACTGGCTCTCTACGGTCTCCCGATAGTCCACACTAACACCATTGGCTCCCAAAAGTTTCCCTATAGTCCAAACTATCACCATTGGCTCTCTACGGTTTCCCTATAGTCCACCCTGACTCCTGTGGCCCTCTACGGCTTCCCTATATCCCACACTGATTCCAGTGGCTTTCTATGGCTTTCCTATAGCCCACACTGACCCTAGTGGCTCTCAACGGTTTTACTAGAGCCAACACTGTCTCCCGTGGCTCTCTACATTTTCCCTATAGTCCACACTGACACCATTGGCTCTCTCCGGTTTCTGTATAGTCCACACTGACTTCAGCGGCTCTCTACGGTTTCCCTATAGCACACACCGACCCCAGTGGCACTCTCTGGTTTCCGTATAGCCCACACTGACTCCAGTGGCTCTCTAGGTTTTGCCTATATCCCACACTGAGTCCAGTGACTCACTACGGTTTCCCTATATCATACACTGACTCTGGTGGCTCTCTACGGTTTCCCTTTAGTCCACACTGACCCCAGTGGCTCTCTATGGTTTCCCTATAGTCCACATTGTCTCCAGTGGCTCTCTACGGTTTCGTATAGTCCACCTGACACCAGTGGCTCTCTACGATTTCCCTATAGCCCACAGTGACTCCAGGGGCTCTCTATGGCTTCCCTATATCCCACACTGATTCCAGCAGCTCTCCATGTTTTTCCTATAGACCACGCTGACCATAGTGGCTCTCCTTGGTTTCCCTATAGCCCCCACCGACTCAAGAGGCTCTCTACAGATTCCCTAAAGCCCACACTGACTGCAGTGGCTCTGTACGGTTTTCCTCTGTCCCAGACTCACTCCAGTGGCTCTCTACGGTTTTCCTATCGTCCACAATGACTCCAGCGTCTCTCTACGGTTTCCCTATAGACCACACTGACTCCAATAGCCCTCTTCGGTTTCCCTATGGCCCACCCTACTCCAGTGGCTCACTACTGTTTCCCTATAGTCCACACTGAAACCAGTGGCTCTCTACGGTTTCCCTATCGTGCACAATGACTCCAATGGCTCTCTATGGTTTCCGTATAGTCTACACCGACCCCAGTGGCTCTCTATGGTTTCCGTATAGCGCACACTGACCCAGTTTCTCTCTACGTTTTCCCTATATGCCACACTGGCTCCAGTGGCTCGCTACGGTTTTCCTATATCACACACTGACTCTAGTGGCTCTCTACAGATTCCCTATAGTCCACGCTGTCTCCAGTGGCTGTCTACATTTTCCCTATATTCCACACTGACAACAGTGGCTCTCTACAGTTTCCCTATAGCCCACACTGATTCCAGTGGCTCTCTGTAGCTTCCCTATATGCCACACTGATTCCAGTGGATCTCTACGGTTTTCCTATCGACCTCACTGACCCCAGTGGCTCTCTATTCCGTTTCCCTATATCACACACTGAGTCCAGTGGTTCTCTACGGTTTCCCTATAGTCCACACTGACTCCAGCTGCTCTCTACGGTTTCCCTAAAGCCTGCACTGACTCCAGTGGCTATCCACTTTTTCCCTATATCCGACACTGACTCCAGCGGCTCTCTACGATTTCCCTATAGTCCACACTAACACGACTGGCTCTCAACGGTTTCCCTACAGTCCAAACTAACACCATTGGCTCTCTACGGTTTCTCTATAGTCCACACTGTCTCCAGCGGCCCTCTGTGGCTTCGCTATATCCCACACTGATTCCAGTGGCTTTCTGTAGCTTTCCTATAGCCCACACTGACCCTAGTGGCTCTCAACGTTTTCGCTATAGCCCACACAGACTCCTTGGCTCTCTACGGTTTCCCCATAGCCGACACTGAATTCAGTGGTTCTCTATGGTTTCCCTATATCCCATATTGACTCTAGTGTTTCGCTAGGTATTCCCTCTGTCCCACACTGATGCTAGTGGCTCTCTACTGTTTCCCTATAGTCCACACTGACCCCAGAGGTTCTCTACGGTTTCCCTATATTCCACGCTTTCTCCATTGGTTCTCTACGGTTTCCCTATACACCACACTGACTCCAGTGGCTCTCTACGGCTTCCCTATAGTCCACACTGACACCATTGGCTCTCTATGGTTTCGCTATAGTCCACCTGACACCAGTGTCTCTCTACAGTTTCCCTATAGACCAAAGTGACTCCAGTGTCTCTCTATAGCTTCCCTATATCCCACACTGATTCAAGCAGCTCTCTATGGTTTACCTATAGCCCACGCTGACCACCGTGGCTCTCTGACTCAAGACGCTCTCTACAGATTCCCTAAAGCCCACACTGACGGCAGTGTCTCTGTACGGTTTCCCTATGTCCCAGACTCACTCCAGTGGCTCTCTACCGCTCCTATCATCCACACTGACTCCAGTGACTCTCTACCGTTCCCTTATAGTGCACACTGACGCCAGCGGCTCTCTACGGTTTCCTGATAGTCCACACTAAAACCATTGGCTCTCTACCATTTCCCTATTGTCCACAATGACCCCAGAGGCTCTCTACGGTTTCCCGATAGTCTACATTAACACCATTGTCTCTCCATTGTTTCCCTATAGTCCACACTGACTCCACTGGAACGCTACGGCTTCCCTATATCCATCAGTGATTCCAGTGGCTCTCTACGGCTTTCCTATGGCCCACGCTGACCCTAGTGGCTCTCAACGGTTTTGCTATAGCCCACACAGACTCCACTGGCTCTCTACGGTTTCCCCATAGCCGACACTGTCTTCATTGGCTCTCTATGGTTTCCCTATAGCTTACACTGACTCCAGTGGTTCGCTAGGGTTTCCCCATATCCCACACTGAGTCTAGTGTCTCTCTATTGTTTCCCTATAGTCAACACAGACAGCAGTGGCTCTCTATTGTTTCCCTATAGTCCACACTGACTCCAGTGGCTCTGTACGGTTTCCATATAGCTCTCACTGGCCCCAGTGGCTCTCTACAGATTCCCTGAAGCCCACACTGACTCCAGTGGCTCTGTACAGTTTCCCTATATCCCACATTCACTCCAGTGGCTCTCTACGGTTTTCCTATAGTCCACACTGATTCCAGCTGCTCCCTAAAATTTCCCTATATTGCACGCTGACTCCATTGGCTCTCTACGGTTTCCCTATATTCCACACTGACCCCATTGGCTCTCTACACTGTCCCTATATCCCACACTGACTGGAGTGGCTTGCTACCATGTCCCTATATCACACAATGACTCTAGTGGATCTCTACGGTGTCCCTATAGACAACACTGACCCCAGTGGCTCTCTACGGTTTCCCTCTAGTCCACACTGTTTCCAGTGGCTCTCTCCGATTTCCCTATAGTCCACATTGACAACAGTGCCTCTCTGCAGTTTCCCTATAGCCAACACTGACTCCATTGGCTCTCTATAGCTTCCCTATATCCCACACTGATTCCTGCGGCACTCTACCGTTTTCCTATAAACCACACTGACCCCAGTGGCTCTCTATTCGGTTTCCCTGTAGCCCACAATGAATCGAGTTGCTCTCTACGGTTTCCCTAAAGACTGCACTGACTCCAGCGGCCTTCCATGTTTTCTCTATATCCGACACTGACTCCAAGGATTGTGTGCGGTTTCCCTATAGCCCACACTGACTCCATTGGATCTCTCCGGTTTCCCTGTATCACACACTGACTCCAGTGGTTCACTAGGGTTTCCCTATATCACACACTGACTCTAGTGGCTCTCTACGGTTTCCCTATAGTCCACACTGACCCCTGTGGCTCTCTACAGTTTCGCTATATCACGCACTGACTCCAGCAGCACTCTACGGTTTCCCTATAGTCCACACTAACTCCAGTGGATCTCTACGGTTACCCTAATGTCCACAGCTGACCCCAATGGCTTTCTTCTGTTTTCCTAAAACCCACAATGTCTCCAGCAGCATTCTACAGTTTCCCTAGAGTCCACAATGACTCCAGTGGCTCTCTATGGCTTCCCTATATCCCACACTGATTCCAGCGGCTCTCTACAGTTTTCCTATTGCCCACACTGACCCCAGTGGCTCTCTACGATTTCTGTATAGCCCACAATGACTCCAGCTGCTGTCTACGGTTTTCCTATAGTCCACACCTGACTCCAGTGGTCCTCTAAGGTTTCCCTAAAGCCCACACTGACTCAGGCTGCTCTCTATGGTTTCCCTAAATCCCGCACTGACTCCAGCAGTTCTCCACGTTTTTCCTATATAACACACTGACTCCATTGGCTCTGTACAGTTTCCCTATAGTCCACACTGCCTCCAGTGGTACTCTACGGTTTCCGTATAGCCTACACTGAATCCAATGGCTCTGTACGGATTCCCTATAGCCCTCGGTGACTCCAGTGTCTCTCTCTACAGATTCCCTAAAGCCGACACTGACCCCGGTGGCTCTGTACGGTTTCCCTTTGTCCCACACTCACGCCAGCATCTCTCTACGGTTTCCCTATAGTCCACACAGACACTATTGGTCTCTACGATTTTGCAAAAATCCACACTGACTCCCCAGGCTCTCTATGGTTTCCCTATTGTCTACACTGACCCCCAGCGGCCCTCTATGGTTTCCCTATAGTCCACACTGACTCCAGTGGCTCTCTATGGCTTCCCTATAACCTACCTTGATTCCAGCTGCTCTCTACGGTTTTCCTATAGACCACACTGACCCCAGTAGCTCTCTACGGTTTCCCTATATCAGGCACTGACTCCAGCGGCACTCTACGGTTTCCCTATAGTCCACACTAACTCCAGTGGATCTCTACGGTTACCCTAATGTCCACAGCTGACCCCAATGGCTTTCTTCTGTTTTCCTAAAACCCACAATGTCTCCAGCAGCATTCTACGGCTTCCCTAGAGTCCACACTGACTCCAGTGGCTCTCTATGGCTTCCCTGTATCCCACACTGATTCCAGCGGCTCTCTACAGTTTTCCTATTGCCCACACTGACCCTAGTGGCTCTCTACGATTTCCGTATAGCCCACAATGACTCCAGCTGCTGTCTACGGTTTTCCTATAGTCCACACCTGACTCCAGCGGCCCTCTATGTATTCCCTATAGTCCACCTGACACCAGTGGCTCTCTAGGTTTCCCTATAGCCCACACTGACTATGGCGGCTCTCTATGGCTTCCATATATCACACACTGATTCCAGCCACTCTCTCCGGTTTTCCTATAGTCCACGCTGACTCCAGCTGCTCTCTATGGTTTCCCGAAAGCCTGCACTGATTCCAGCAACTCTCCACGTTTTCCCTATATCCCACACTGACACCAGTGGCTCTCTAAGGTTTCCCTATAGCCCACACGAGCTCCATTGGATCTCTACGCTTTCCCTATATCCCACACTGAATCCAATGGCTCGCTATATGTCCATATATCACACGCTGACTCAAGTGGCTCCCTACGGTATTGCTATAGACCCCACGGACCCCAGTGGCTCTCTACGACTTCCCTAAATCCCACACAGATTCCAGCCGCTCTCCATGGTTTTCCTATAGACAGCACTGATGCCAGTAGCTCTCTACGATTTCCCTATAGACCACAATGACTCTAGCTGCTGTCTGCGGTTTCCCTATAGTCCACACCTAACTCCAGTGGACCTCTACATTTTCCCAAAACTCCACACTGACTCAGGCTGCTCTCTACATTTTCCCTAAATCCCGCACTGATTCGAGCGGCTCTCTACAGTTTTCATATATCACACACTGAGTCCATTGGTTCTCTACGGTTTCCCCACATCCCACAACTACTCCAGTGGCTCTGTATGTTTTCCCTTCAGCCCTCAATGACTCCAGTTGTTCTCTACGGATTCACTAAACTCACACTGACTCCACGTCTCAGTATGGTTTCCCTATATCCTCCACTCACTCCAGTGGCTCTCAGATCTTTTCCTATAGCCCACAATTACTCCAATAGCTCTCTACGGTTTCCCTATGGCTCACCCTTACTCCAGTTGCTCAGTACGGTATCCCTATCGTGTACACTGACACCAGTGGCTCTCTACGGTTTCCGTATAACCCACACTGACTCCAGAGGCTCTCTCCGGTTTCCCTATATCACACACTGACTGTAGTGGCTCGCTACGGTTGCCCGAGTGTCCTCACTGACCCCCGTGGCTCTCCACAGTTTCCATATAGTCCACACTGTCTCCAGTGGCTCTCTACACTTTCCCTATAGTCCACACTGACACCAGTGGCTCTCAACAGCTTCCCTATATCGCACACGGATTCCAAGGGCTCTCTACCGCTTCCCTTTATTCCACACTGGGTCCAGCAGCTTTCTATTGCTTCCCTATAGTCCACAATGTCTTCAGTGGCTCTCTACAGTTTCCCATTATTCTACAATGACTCCAGAGGCTCTCTACGGTGTCCCTATAGCCCACATTGACTCCAGTGGCTCTCTACGGCTTCCCTATAACCCACACTGATCCCAGCTGCTTTCTACGGTTTTCTTATAGACCACACTGACCCCAGTGGCTCTCTACCATTTCCCTATGTCACACACTGACCCCAGAAGCTCTCTATGGTTTCCCTATAGTCCACACTGACTCCACCTGCTCTCTATGTTTTAACTAAAGCCTGCACTGATTCCAGCGGCTCTCCACGTTTTCCCTATATCCCACACTGACTCCAGCGGCTCTCTACGGTTTCCCTGTTGTCCACACTAACTCCAGTGGATATCTATGGTTTCCCTATAGTCCACACTGACACCGGACGCTCCCTCCGTTTTCCCAATAGCCCACACTGACTCTAGTGGTTCTCTAAGGCTTGCTTATATCCCACACTGATTCCACCAGCTCTCTACGGTTTTCCTATAGCCCAAACTGACCCTAGTGGCTCTCAACAATTTCCCTATATTCCACACAATCTCCAGCGGCTCTCTAATTTTTCCCTATATCCCCACTGACTCCAGCAGCTCTCAAGCGTTTCCCTTTATCTACACTGACTTCAGCGGCTCTCTACTGTTTGTCCATAGACGACACAGACTCAAATGGCTCTCTATGGTTTCCTTATAGACCTCACTGACTCCAGCAGATCTCGAGGGTTTCCCTTTATTGGCACTGACTCCTTCGGCTCTCTCAAGTTTCCCTATAGCCCATACTGTCTCCAAGGGCTCGCTAGGATTTCCCTATATCACACACTGACTCTAGTGGCTCTCTTCAGTTTTGCTATAGTCCACACTGACCCCAGTGTCGCTCTCCAGTTTCCCTACATCCCACACTGACTCCAGTGGCTCTGTACGGTTTCCATATAGCTCTCACTGGCCCCACTGGCTCTCTACAGATTCCCTGAAGCCCACACTGACTCCAGTGGCTCTGTACAGTTTCCCTATATCCCACATTCACTCCAGTGGCTCTCTACGGTTTTCCTATAGTCCACACTGATTCCAGCTGCTCGCTACCATTTCCCTATATTGCACGCTGACTCCATTGGCTCTCTACGGTTTCCCTATATTCCACACTGGCCCCATTGGCTCTCTACACTGTCCCTATATCCCACACTGACTGGAGTGGCTTGCTACCATGTCCCTATATCACACACTGGCTCTAGTGGCTCTCTACGGTGTCCCTATAGACAACACTGACCGCAGTGGCTCTCTACGGTTTGCCTATAGTCCACACTGTTTCCAGTGGCTCTCTCCGATTTCCCTATAGTCCACATTGACAACAGTGGCTCTCTGCAGTTTCCCTATAGCCAACACTGACTCCATTGGCTCTCTATAGCTTCCCTATATCCAACACTGATTCCTGCGGCACTCTACCGTTTTCCTATAAACCACACTGACCCCAGTGGCTCTCTATTCGGTTTCCCTGTAGCCCACAATGAATCGAGTTGCTCTCTACGGTTTCCCTAAAGACTGCACTGACTCCAGCGGCCTTCCATGTTTTCTCTGTATCTGACACTGACTCCAAGGATTGTGTGCGGTTTCCCTATAGCCCACACTGACTCCATTGGATCTCTCCGGTTTCCCTGTATCACACACTGACTCCAGTGGTTCGCTCGGGTTTCCCTATATCACACACTGACTCTAGTGGCTCTCTACGGTTTCCCTATAGTCCACACTGACCCCTGTGGCTCTCTACAGTTTCGCTATATCACGCACTGACTCCAGCAGCACTCTACGGTTTCCCTATAGTCCACACTAACTCCAGTGGATCTCTTCGGTTACCCTAATGTCCACAGCTGACCACAATGGCTTTCTTCTGTTTTCCTAAAACCCACAATGTCTCCAGCAGCATTCTACAGTTTCCCTACAGTCCACAATGACTCCAGTGGCTCTCTATGGCTTCCCTATATCCCACACTGATTCCAGCGGCTCTCTACAGTTTTCCTATTGCCCACACTGACCCCAGTGGCTCTCTACGATTTCTGTATAGCCCACAATGACTCCAGCTGCTGTCTACGGTTTTCCTATAGTCCACACCTGAATCCAGTGTTCCTCTAAGGTTTCCCTAAAGCCCACACTGACTCAGGTTGCTCTCTATGGTTTCCCTAAATTCCGCACTGACTCCAGCAGTTCTCCACGTTTTTCCTATGTAACACACTGACTCCATTGGCTCTGTACAGTTTCCCTATAGTCCACACTGCCTCCAGTGTATAGCCTACACTGAATCCAATGGCTCTGTACGGATTCCCTATAGCCCTCGGTGACTCCAGTGTCTCTCTCTACAGATTCCCTAAAGCCGACACTGACCCCGGTGGCTCTGTACGGTTTCCCTTTGTCCCACACTCACGCCAGCATCTCTCTACGGTTTCCCTATAGTCCACACAGACACTATTGGTCTCTACGATTTTGCAAAAATCCACACTGACTCCCCAGGCTCTCTATGGTTTCCCTATTGTCTACAAAGACCCCCAGCGGCCCTCTATGGTTTCCCTATAGTCCACACTGACTCCAGTGGCTCTCTATGGCTTCCCTATAACCTACATTGATTCCAGCTGCTCTCTACGGTTTTCTTATGGACCACACTGACCCCAGTAGCTCTCTACGGTTTCCCTATATCACGCACTGACTCCAGCGGCACTCTACGGTTTCCCTATAGTCCACACTAACTCCAGTGGATCTCTACGGTTACCCTAATGTCCACAGCTGACCCCAATGGCTTTCTTCTGTTTTCCTAAAACCCACAGTGTCTCCAGCAGCATTCTACGGTTTCCCTAGAGTCCACAATGACTCCAGTGGCTCTCTATGGCTTCCCTGTATCCCACACTGATTCCAGCGGCTCTCTACAGTTTTCCTATTGCCCACACTGACCCTAGTGGCTCTCTACAATTTCCGTATAGCCCACAATGACTCCAGCTGCTGTCTACATTTTTCCTATAGTCCACACCTGACTCCAGCGGCCCTCTATGTATTCCCTATAGTCCACCTGACACCAGTGGCTCTCTAGGTTTCCCTATAGCCCACACTGACTATGGCGGCTCTCTATGGCTTCCATATATCACACACTGATTCCAGCCACTCTCTCTGGTTTTCCTATAGTCCACGCTGACTCCAGCTGCTCTCTATGGTTTCCCGAAAGCCTGCACTGATTCCAGCAACTCTCCACGTTTTCCCTATATCCCACACTGACACCAGTGGCTCTCTAAGGTTTCCCTATAGCCCACACGAGCTCCATTGGATCTCTACGCTTTCCCTATATCCCACATTGACTCCAATGGCTCGCTATATGTCCCTATATCACACGCTGACTCAAGTGGCTCCCTACGGTATTGCTATAGACCCCACGGACCCCAGTGGCTCTCTACGACTTCCCTAAATCCCACACAGATTCCAGCAGCTCTCCAGGGTTTTCCTATAGACCGCACTGACGCCAGTAGCTCTCTACGATTTCCCTATAGACCACAATGACTCTAGCTGCTGTCTGCGGTTTCCCCATAGTCCACACCTAACTCCAGTGGACCTCTGCATTTTCCCAAAACTCCACACTGACTCAGGCTGCTCTCAACATTTTCCCACAACTACTCCAGTGGCTCTGTATGTTTTCCCTTTAGCCCTAAATGACTCCAGTTGTTCTCTACGGATTCACTAAACTCACACTGACTCCAACGTCTCAGTATGGTTTCCCTATATCCTCCACTCACTCCAGTGGCTCTCAGAGCTTTTCCTATAGCCCACACTGACTCCAATAGCTCTCTACGGTTTCCCTATGGCTCACCCTTACTCCAGTTGCTCAGTACGGTATCCCTATCGTGTGCACTGACACCAGTGGCTCTCTACGGTTTCCGTATAACCCACACTGACTCCAGAGGCTCTCTCCAGTTTCCCTATATCACACACTGACTGTAGTGGCTCGCTACGGTTGCCCGAGTGTCCTCACTGACCCCCGTGGCTCTCCACAGTTTCCATATAGTCCACACTGTCTCCAGTGGCTCTCTACACTTTCCCTATAGTCCACACTGACACCAGTGGCTCTCAACAGCTTCCCTATATCGCACACGGATTCCAAGGGCTCTCTACCGCTTCCCTTTATTCCACACTGGGTCCAGCAGCTTTCTATTGCTTCCCTATAGTCCACAATGTCTTCAGTGGCTCTCTACGGTTTCCCATTATTCTACACTGACTCCAGAGGCTCTCTAAGGTGTCCCTATAGCCCACATTGACTCCAGTGGCTCTCTACGGCTTCCCTATAACCCACACTGATCCCAGCTGCTTTCTACGGTTTTCTTATGGACCACACTGACCCCAGTGGCTCTCTACCATTTCCCTATGTCACACACTGACCCCAGAAGCTCTCTACGGTTTCCCTATAGTCCACACTGACTCCACCTGTCTCTGTGGTTTAACTAAAGCCTGCACTGACTCCAGCGGCTCTCCACGTTTTCCCTATATCCCACACTGACGCCAGCGGCTCTCTACGGTTTCCCTGTTGTCCACACTAACTCCAGTGGATATCTATGGTTTCCCCAAAGTCCACACTGACACCGGACGCTCCTTCCGTTTTCCCAATAGCCCACACTGACTCTAGTGGTTCTCTAATGCTTGCTTATATCCCACACTGATTCCACCAGCTCTCTACGGTTTTCCTATAGCCCAAACTGACCCTAGTGGCTCTCAACAATTCCCCTATATTCCACACAATCTCCAGCGGCTCTCTAATTTTTCCCTATATCCCCACTGACTCCAGCAACTCTCAAGCGTTTCCCTTTATCTACACTGACTTCAGCGGCTCTCTACTGTTTGTCCATAGACGACACAGACTCAAATGGCTCTCTATGGTTTCCTTATAGACCTCACTGACTCCAGCAGATCTCGAGGGTTTCCCTTTATTGGCACTGACTCCTTCGGCTCTCTCAAGTTTCCCTATATCCCATACTGTCTCCAAGGGCTCGCTAGGATTTCCCTATATCACACACTGACTCTAGTGGCTCTCTTCAGTTTTGCTATAGTCCACACTGACCCCAGTGGCTCTCTACAGCTACCCTATATCCCACACTGACTCCAGAGGCTCTCTACGGTGTCCCTATAGACCACACTGACTCCGGTGGCTCTCTACGGCTTCCCTATAACCCACACTGATTCCAGCTGCTTTCTACGGTTTTCTTATAGACCACACTGACCCCAGTGGCTCTCTACCGTTTCCCTATGTCACACACTGACCCCAGCGGCTCTCTACGGTTTCCCTGTGGTCCACACTAACTCCAGTGGATCTCTATGTTTTCCCTATAGTGCACACTGACTCCAGTTGATCTCTCCGGTTTCCATACAGCCCACACTGACTCTAATGGTTCTCTATGGCTTGCCAATATCCCACACTGATTCCACCGGCTCTCTACGGTTTTCCAGTAGCCCACACTGACCCTAGTGGCTCTCAACAGTTTCCCTATAGTCCACACATTCTGCAGCGGCTCTCTAATTTTTCCCTATAGTGCCCACTGAGTTCAGCAGCTCTGAAGGGTTTCGCTTTATCGCCACTGTGTACAGCAGCTCTCTACTGTTTCTCCATAGCCGACAGCGACTCAAGTGGCTCTCTCTGGTTTCCCTACAGTCCACAATGTCTCCAGCAGCTCTCAAAGGTTTCCCTTTTATCGGCACTGACTCCCTCGGCTCTCTCAAGCTTCCCTGTATCCCACACTGACTCCAATGGCTCGCTACGATTTCCCTATATCACACACTGACTCTAGTGGCTCTCTACGGTATTGCTATGGTCCATACTGACCCTAGTGGCTCTCTACAGCTTCCCTATATCCCACACTGATTCCAGCGGCTCTCTACGGTTTTCCAAAAGACCACACTGACGTCAGTGGCTCTCTACGGTTTCCCTATATCACACACTAACTCTCGTGTTTCTCTGCGGTTTCCCTACAGACAACACTGACCCCAGTGGCACTCTATAGTTTCCCTCTATTCCACACTGACTCCAGTTGCTCTCTACGGTGTTCCGATAGCCCACACTGACTCCAGGGGCTCTCTACGGCTTCCCAATAACCTACACTGATTCCAGCTGTCTCTCTGGTTTCCCTAAACCCTGCACTGATTCCAGCGGCTGTCCACGTTTCCCCGTATCCCACTTTGACTCCAGTGGCACTCTACGGTTTCTCTGTAGTCCACACTAACTCCAGTGGATCTCTACGGTCTTCCTATATCCCACTCTGAGTCCAGTGGTTGTCTCCGGTTTCCCTACAGTCCACACTGAGTATAGCTGATCTCTATGTTTTACCTATAGCGTGCACTGACTCGAGTGGCTCTCTATGGCTTCCCTATATCCCACACCGATTCCAGCGGCTCTCTACGCTTTACCTGTAGACCATACTGACCCCAGTGGCTCTCTAAGGTTACCCTATATCACACACAGACTCCTGCGGCTCTCTATGGTTTCCCTATAGTCCACACTGACTCCAGCTGCTCTCTATGGTTCCCTAAAGGCTGCACTGAATGCAGCGGCTCTCCACGTTTTCCCTATATCCCACAATGACACCAGTGGCTCTCTACGGTTTCCCGATGTCCCACACTGACTCCAAAGGCTCGCTACAATTTCCCTATATCACACACTGACTCTAGTGGCGCTCTGCGGTATTGCTATATTCCCCACTGACCCCAGTGGCTCTCTACGACTTCGCTGTATCCAAAACAGATTCCAGCGGCTCTCTATGTTATTCCTATAGACCGCACTGTCTCCAGTGGCTCTCTACGGTTTCTCTGTAGTCCACACTAACTCCAGTGGATCTCTACGGTCTTCCTATATCCCACTCTGAGTCCAGTGGTTGTCTCCGGTTTCCCTACAGTCCACACTCTGTCAAGCTGCTCTCTATGTTTTACCTACAGCGTGCACTGACTCCAGTGGCTCTCTATGGCTTCCCTATATCCCACACCGATTCCAGCGGCTCTCTACGCTTTACCTATAGACCATACTGACCCCAGTGGCTCTCTAAGGTTACCCTATATCACACACAGACTCCTGCGGCTCTCTATGGTTTCCCTATAGTCCACACTGACTCCAGCTGCTCTCTATGGTTCCCTAAAGGCTGCACTGAATGCAACGGCTCTCCACGTTTTCCCTATATCCCACAATGACACCAGTGGCTCTCTACGGTTTCCCGATATCCCACACTGACTCCAATGGCTCGCTACAATTTCCCTATATCACACACTGACTCTAGTGGCGCTCTGCGGTATTGCTATATTCCCCACTGACCCCAGTGGCTCTCTACGACTTCGCTGTATCCAAAACAGATTCCAGCGGCTCTCTATGTTATTCCTATAGACCGCACTGTCTCCAGTGGCTCTCTACGATATCCGTATAGAACACAATGAATCTAGCCGCTGTCTGCGGTTTCCCTATAGTCCACACTTGACTCCAGTTGACCTCTACGTTTTCCCTAAACTCCACACTGACTCAGGCAGCTCCCTGCGTTTTCGCTAAATCCCGCACTGATTCGAGCGGCTCTCTACGGTTTTCCTATATCGCACACTGAGTCCAGTGGTTCTCTACGGTTTCCCTATAGTCCACAGTGAGTCCAGCTGCTCTCTACAGTTTCCCTATAGCCCACACTGAATCCAATGGCTCTCTCCGGGTTGCCTATATCCCACACTGACTGCTTTGCCTCTCTACAATATCCCTGTGGTCCACACTGCCTCCAGTGGCTCTCTACGGTTTCCCTACATCCCACACCTACTCCAGTGGCTCTGTATGCTTTCCCTTTAGCCCTCACTGACTCCAAAGGCTCTCTACAGATTCCCTAAACTCACTCTGACTCCAATGGCGCTGTATGATTTGCCTATATCCCACACTCATTCCGGAGGCTCTCTATGGCTTCCTTATATCCCACACTGATTCCAGCAGCTCTCCACGTTTTTCCTATAGACCACGCTGACCATAGTGGCTCTCCTTGGTTTCACTATAGCCCTCACCGACTCAAAAGGCTCTCTACAGATTCCCTAAAGCCCACACTGACTGCAGTGGCTCTGTACGGTATTGCTATGTCCCACACTCACTCCATTGGCTCTCCACGGTTTCCCTATAGACCACACTGACTCCAGTAGCTCTCTTCGGTTTCCCTATGGCCCACCCGACTCCAGTGGCTCACTACTGATTCCCTATAGTCCACAGTGAAACCAGTGGCTCTCTACGGTTTTCCTATAGTGCACAATGACTCCAATGGCTCTCTATGGTTTCCGTATAGTCTACACCGACCCCAGTGGCTCTCTATGGTTTCCGTATAGCCCACACAGACTCCAGTGTCGCTCTACGTTTTCCCTATATCCCACACTGGCTCCAGTGGCTCGCTACGGTTTTCCTATATCACACACTGACTCCAGTGGCTCTCTACGGATTCCCTATAGTCCACACTGTCTCCAGTTGCTGTCTACATTTTCCCTATATTCCACACTGACACCTGTGGCTCTCTACAGTTTCCCTAAAGCCCACACTGATTCCAGTGGCTCTCTATAGCTTCCCTATACCCCACACTGATTACAGCGGATCTCTACGGTTTTCCTATGGACCACACTGACCGCAGTGGCTCTCTATTCCTTTTCCCTATATCACACACTGAGTCCAGTGGTTCTCTACGGTTTCCCTATAGTCCACACTTACTCCAGCTGCTCTCTACGGTTTTCCTAAAGCCTGCACTGACTCCAGTGGCTATCCACCTTTTCCCTATATCCGACACTGACTCCATTGGCTCTCTACCATTTCCCTATAGCCCACACTGACTCCAGCACATCTCTCCCATTTCCCTATATCCCACACTGACTCCATTGTCTCTCTACAGATTCCCTATAGCCCTCACTCACTCCAGTGGCTCAGAACATTTTCCCTATAGTCCATACTGAATGCAGCGGCTCTCTACGGTTTCTCTATAGCCGACACTGACTCCAGTAGCTCTCTATGTATTCCCTTTGGCGCACTCTCACTCCAGTGACTCACTACCGTTTCCCTATAGTGCACCCTGACACCAGTGGCTCTCTACAGTTTCCCTTAACTGCACACTGACTCCAGTGGCTCTCTACGGTTTCCCTATAGTCCACACTAACACCATTGGCTCTCACCGGTTTCCCTATAGTCGAACCTAACACCATTGGCTCTCTACGTTTTCACTAAAGTCCACACTGACTCCAGTGGCCCTCTACGGCTTCCCTATATCCCACACTGATTCCAGTGGCTTTCTACGGCTTTCCTATAGCCCACGCTGGCCCTTGTGGCTCTCAACGTTTTCACTGTAGCCCACACTGACTCCACCGGCTCTCTACGGTTTCCCCATAGCCGAACATGAATTCAGTCGTTCTCTATCTTTTCCCTATAGCTGACACTGACTCCACCGACTCTCTACGGTTTCCCTATATCCCAAATTGACTCCAGTGGTTTGCTAGGTATTCCCTATGTCCCACAGTGACTCCCGTGGCTCTCTACTGTTTCCCTATAGTCCACACTGACCCCAGTGGCTCTCTACGGTTTCCCAATAGTCCACGCTGTCTCCAATTGCTCTCTACGGTTTCCCTATACACCACACTGACTCCAGTGGCTCTCTACGGATTCCGTATAGTCCACACTGAATTCAACGAATCTCTACGGTTTCCCTATAGCACACACCGACACCAGTGGCACTCTACGGTTTCCGTATACTGTCTCTGGTGGCTCACTACGATTTCCCTTAAGTCCACACTGACCCCAGTGGCTCTCTGCGGTTCCCTAATAGTCCACACTGTCTCCAGTGGCTATCTACGGTTTTGCTATAGTCCACCTGACACCAGTGGCTCTCTACGGTTTCTCTATAGACCAAAGTGACTCCAGTGTCTCTCTATAGCTTCCCTGTATCCCACACTGATTCCAGCAGCTCTCTATGGTTTACCTATAGCCCACGCTGACCACCGTTGCTTTCTGACTCAAGATGCTCTCTACAGATTCCCTAAAGCCCACACTGACTGCACTGTCTCTGTACTGTTTCCCTATGTCCCAGACTCACTCCAGTGGCTCTCTACTGTTTCCTATCATCCACAATGACTCCAGTGGCTCTCTACCATTTCCCTTTAGTGCACACTGACACCAGCAGCTCTCTACGGTTTCCTGATAGGCCACACTAACACCATTGCCTCTCTACCATTTCCCTATTGTCCACAATGACCCCAGTGGCACTCTAAGCTTTCCCGATGGTCTACATTAACACCATTGGCTCTCTACGGTTTCCCTATACTCCACACTGACTCCAGTGGAACTATACGGCTTCCCTATATCCCACAGTGATTCCAGTGGCTCTCTACGGCTTTCCTATGGCCCACGCTGACCCTAGTGGCTCTCAACGGTTTTGCTATCGCCCACACAGACTCCACTGGCTCTCTACAGTTTCCCCATAGCAGACACTCCCTTCATTGGCCCTCTATGGTTTCCCTATAGCTTACACTGCCTCCAGCGGCTCTCTAAGGTTTCCCTATATCCCACACTGACTCCAGTGGTTCGCTACAGTTTCCCTATATCCCACACTGATTCTAGTGTCTCTCTATTGTTTCCCTATAGTCAACACACAACCCAGTGGCTCTCTACGTTTTTCCTATTGTCCACACTGACTCCAGTGGCTCTCTACGTTTTTCATATAGTCCACACTGCCTCCAGTGTCTCTCTCCAGTTTTCCTACATCCCACACTGACTCCAGTGGCTCTGTACGGTTTCCCTATAGCCCTCACTGCCCCCAGTGGCTCTCTACAGATTCCCTGAAGCCCACACTGACTCCAGTGGCACTGTACAGTTTCCCTATATCCTACATTCACTCTACTGGCTCTCTACGGTTTTCCTATAGTCCACACTGATTCCAGCGGCTCGCTACGGTTTCCCTTTAGCCCACACTGTCTCCAGTAGCTCTCTACGGTTTCCCTAAGGCCCACCGTGACTCCATTGTCTCACTACGGTTTCCCTATAGTGCACACTGACTCCATTGGCTCTCTACGGTTTCCCTGTATTCCACACTGACCCCATTGGCTCTCTACGCTGTCCCTATATCCCACACTGACTGCAGTGGCTTGCTACCATGTACCTATATCACACACACACTCTAGTGGCTCTCTACGGTGTCCCAATAGTCCACACTGACTCCAGTAGCTCTCTACGGTTCCCCTATAGTCCACACTGGTCCCAGTGGCTCTCTCCGATTTCCCTATAGTCCACACTGAAACCAGGCCTCTCTGCAGTTTCCCTATAGCCCACACTAACTCCAGTGGCTGTCTATAGCTTCCCTATATCCCACACTGATTCTCGAAGCACTCTACGGTTTTCCTATAAACCACACTGACTTCAGTGGCTCTCTATTCGGTTTCCCTATATCACACACTGAGTCCAGTGGTTCTCTATGGTTTCCCTGTAGCCCACAATGAATCCAGTTGCTCTCTACGGTTTCCCTAAAGACTGCGCAGACTCCAGCAGCTTTCCATGTTTTCTCCATATCCGACACTGACTCCAACGAATCTCTACGTTATCCCTATACCCACACGGACTCCAGTGGATCTCTCCGGTTTCCCTGTATCACACACTGACTCCAGTGGTTCGCTAGGGTTTCCCTAAATCACACACTGCCTCTAATGACTCTCTATGGTTTCCATTTAGTCCAACCTGACCTCTGTGGCTCTCTACGGTTTCGCAATAGCCCACACTGACTCTTGCGGCTTTCTACGGTTTCTCTATAGTGCACACCTGATTCCAATGGCTCGCTTCGTTTTCCCTATATCACACACTGTCTCTAGTGGCTCTCTACGCTTTCCCTATAGTCCACACTTACACCAGTGGCTCTGTACGGTTTCCCTATAGCCCTCGCTGACTCCAGTGGCTCTCTACAGATTCCCTGAAGCGCACACTGACTCCGGTGGCTCTGTATGGTTTCCCTTTGTCCCACACTCACTCAAGTGGCTCTCTCTTCTTTTCCTATAGTCCACACTGACTCCAGTGGCTCTCTACGGTTTTCCTGTATCAAACACTGATTCCAGTGCTTCTCTACGATTTCCCTATAGTCCACACTGACTCCAGCTGCTCCCTACAGTTTCCCTAAAGCCTGCACTGAATCCCATGGATCTCTATGGCTTCCCTATATCCCACACTGATTCCAGTAGCTCTCTACGTTTTCCCTATAGCCCACACTGACTCCAGTGGATCTCTCCGGTTTCCCTATATCCCACAATGACTCAATTGGCTCTCTACAGTGTCCCCGAGCTCCGCACTGCCTCCCGTGGCTCTTTACAGATTTCCTAAAGCCCACACTGACTCCAGCAGCCCTCAGGGATTTCCCTATATCACACAGTGACTCTAGTGTCTCTCTACTATTTCCCTAAAGTCCACAGCTGACCCCAATGGCTCTCTACTGTTTTCCTGAAGCACACAATGTCTCCAGAAGCTCTGTACGGTTTCCCTATAGTCCACAAGGACTCCAGCGGCTCTCTATGGCTTCCTTATATCCCACACAGATTCCTGCGGCTCTCTAGAGATTTCCTATTGCCCACACTGACCCCAGTGTCTCTCTACAATTTCCGTATAGCCCACAATGAATCCAGCTGCTGTCTACTGTTTTCCTATAGTCCACACCAGACTCCAGTGGACCTCTAAGGTTTCCCTAAAGCCCACACTGGCTCAGTCTGCTGTCTATTGTTTCCGTTAAATCCCGCACTGACTCCAGCGGCTCTGCACGTCTTCCCTATATCCCACAAGGACTCCAATGGCTCGCTACGATTTCCCTATATCACACACTGACTGTACTGGCTCTCTACGGTTTTGCTATAGTCCATACTGAACCCAGCGCCTCTCAACGGCTTCCCTATATCCCACACTGATACCAGCGGATCTGTACTGTTTTTTTAAAGACCACACTGACGCCAGTGGCTCTCTACGGTTTCCCTATAGTCCACAATGTCTTCAGTGGCTCTCTATGGTTTCCCTATTGTCCACACTGAATCCAGAGACTCTCTACGGTGTTCCTGCAGCCCACACTGACTCCAGTGGCTCTCTACGGCTTCCCTATAAACCACATTGATTCCAGCTGCTTTCTACGGTTTTCTTATAGACCACACTGACCCCAGTAGCTCTCTACGATTTCCCTATATCACGCACTGACTCCAGCGGCACTCTTCGGTTTCCCTAGTCCACAATAACTCCAGTGGATCTCTACGGTTTCCCTAATGTCCACAGCTGACCCCAATGGCTTTCTACTGTTTTTCTAAAACCCACAATTTCTCCAGCAGCATTCTACGGTTTCCCTAGAATCCACACTGACTCCAGTGGCTCTCTATGGCTTCCCTAAATCCCTCACTGATTCCAGCGGCTCTCTACAGTCCTCCTATTGCCCACACTGACCCCAGTGGCTCTCTACGGTTTCCCTACATCCCACACCTACTGAAGGGGCTCTGTATGGTTTCCCTTTAGCCCTCACTGACTCCAGTGGCTCTCTACAGATTCCCTAAACACACACTGACTCCAAGGCTCTGTATGGTTTCCCTATATCCCACACTCACTCCAGTGGCTCTCAGCGGTTTTCCTGTAGCCCACACGGACTCCAGTTGCTCCGTACGGTTTCCCTATAGTGTACACTGACACCAGAGGCTCTCTATCGTTTCCGTATAGCCCACACTGACTCCAGAGGCTCTCTACGGTTTCCCTATAGTCCACACTGACACCATTGGCTCTCTACGGATTCCGTATAGTCCACACTGTATTCAACGACTCTCTACGGTTTCCCTATAGCACACACCGACCCCAGTGGCACTCTATGGTTTCCGTATATCACACACTGTCTCTGGTGGCTTTCTACAATTTCCCTTAAGTCCACACTGACCCCAGTGGCTCTCTGCGGTTCCCTAATAGTCCACACTGTCTCCAGTGGCTATCTACGGTTTCGCTATAGTCCACCTGACACCAGTGGCTCTCTACGGTTTCCCTATAGACCAAAGTGACTCCACTGTCTCTCTATAGCTTCCCTGTATCCCACAGTGATTCCAGCAGCTCTCTGTGGTTTACCTATAGCCCACGCTGAGCACCGTGGCTCTCTGACTCAAGACGCTTTCTACAGATTCCCTAAAGCCCACACTGACTGCACTGTCTCTGTACTGTTTCCCTATGTCCCAGACTCACTCCAGTGGCTCTCTACTGTTTCCTATCATCCACACTGACTTCAGTGGCTCTCTACCGTTTCCCTTTAGTGCACACTGATGCCAGCAGCTCTCTACGGTTTCCTGATAGTCCACACTAACACCATTGTCTCTCTACCATTTCCCTATTGTCCACAATGACCCCAGTGGCACTCTACGGTTTCCCGATAGTCTACATTAACACCATTGGCTCTCTACGGTTTCCCTATAGTCCACACTGACTCCAGTGGAACTATAAGGCTTCCCTATATCCCACAGTGATTCCAGAGGCTCTCTACGGCTTTCCTATGGCCCACGGTGACCCTAGTGGCTCTCAACGGTTTTGCTATCGCCCACACAGACTCCACTGCCTCTCTACAGTTTCCCCATAGCCGACACTCTCTTCATTGGCCCTCTATGGTTTCCCTATAGCTTACAATGCCTCCAGCGGCTCTCTAAGGTTTCCCTATATCCCACACTGACTCCAGTGGTTCGCTACGGTTTCCCTATATCCCACACTGATTCTAGTGTCTCTCTATTGTTTCCCTATAGTCAACACAGACCCCAGTGGCTCTCTCCAGTTTCCCTATATCCCACACTGACTCCAGTGGCTCTGTACGGTTTCCCTATAGCCCTCACTGCCCCCACTGGCTCTCTACAGATTCCCTGAAGCCCACACTGACTCCAGTGGCACTGTACAGTTTCCCTATATCCTGCATTCACTCCAGTGGCTCTCTACGGTTTTCCTATAGTCCACAATGATTTCAGCTGCTCGCTACGGTATCCCTTTAGCCAAACTGTCTCCAGTAGCTCTCTACGGTTTCCCTAAGGCCCAACCTGACACCAGTGTCTCACTACGGTTTCCCTATAGTGCACACTGACTCCAGTGTCTCACTACGGTTTCCCTATAGTGCACACTGTCTCCATTGGCTCTCTACGGTTTACCTGTATTCCACACTGACCCCATTGGCTCTCTACGCTGTCCCTATATCCCACACTGACTGCAGTGGCTTGCTACCATGTCCCTATATCACACACAGACTCTAGTGGCTCTCTATGGTGTCCCAATAGTCCACACTGACCCCAGTAGCTCTCTACGGTTCCCCAATAGTCCACACTGTTCCCAGTGGCTCTCTCCGATTTCCCTATAGTCCACACTGACACCAGTGCCTCTCTGCAGTTTCCCTATAGCCCACACTGACTCCAGTGGCTCTCTATAGCTTCCCTATATCCCACACTGATTCTCGAAGCGCTCTACGCTTTTCCTATAAACCACACTGACTTCAGTGGCTCTCTATTCGGTTTCCCTATATCACACACTGAGTCCAGTGGTTCTCTATGGTTTCCCTGTAGCCCACAATGAATCCAGTTGCTCTCTACGGTTTCCCTAAAGACTGCACTGACTCCAGCGGCTTTCCATGTATTCTCTATATCCGACGCTGACTCCAACGAATCTCTACAGTCTCCCTTTAGCAAACACTGACTCCAGTGGATCTCTCCGGTTTCCCTGTATCACACACTGACTCCAGTGGTTCGCTAGGGTTTCCCTAAATCACACACTGACTCTAGTGACTCTCTATGGTTTCCCTTTAGTCCACACTGACCTCTGTGGCTCTCTACGGTTTCGCTATAGCCCACACTGACTCTAGCGGCTTTCTACGGTTTCTCTATACTGCACACCTGATTCCAATGGCTCGCTTCGTTTTCCGTATATCACACACTGCCTCTAGTGGCTCTCTACGCTTTCCCTATAGTCCACACTTACACCAGTGGCTCTGTACGGTTTCCCTATAGCCCTCGCTGACTCCAGTGGCTCTCTACAGATTCCCTGAAGCGCATACTGACTCTGGTGGCTCTGTATGGTTTCCCTTTGTCCCACACTCACTCCAGTGGCTGTCTCTTCTTTTCCTATAGTCCAGACTGACTCCAGTGGCTCTCTACGGTTTTCCTGTATCAAACACTGATTCCAGTGGTTCTCTACGATTTCCCTATAGTCCACACTGACTCCAGCTGCTCCCTACAGTTTCCCTAAAGCCTGCACTGAATCCCATGGATCTCTATGGCTTCCCTATATCCCACACTGATTCCAGTAGCTCTCTACGTTTTCCCTATAGCCCACACTGACTCCAGTGGATCTCTCCGGTTTTCCTATATCCCACAATGACTCAATTGGCTCTCTACAGTGTCCCCGAGCTCCGCACTGCCTCCCGTGGCTCTCTACAGATTCTCTAAAGCCCACACTGACTCCAGCAGCTCTCAAGGATTTCCCTATATCACACACTGACTCTTGGCTCTCTACTATTTCCCTAAAGTCCACAGCTGACCCCAATGGCTCTCTACTGTTTTCCTGAAGCACACAATGTCTCCAGAAGCTCTGTACGGTTTCCCTATAGTCCACAGGGACTCCAGCGGCTCTCTATGGCTTCCTTATATCCCATACAGATTCCAGCGGCTCTCTAGAGATTTCCTATTGCCCTCACTGACCCCAGTGGCTCTCTACAGTTTCCCTATAGTCCACACTGTCTGCAGTGGCTCTCTACATTTTCCCTATAGTCCGCACTGACACCAATGGCTCTCAACAGCTTCCCTATATCGCACACTGATTCCAACTGCTCTCTACTGCGTCCCTTTATTCCCCACTGTGTCCAGCAGCTTTCTATTGCTTCCCTATAGTCCACAATGTCTCCAGTGGCTCTCTACGGTTTCCCATTAGTCTACACTGACTCCAGAGGCTCTCTACGGTGTCCCTATAGCCCGCATTGACTCCAGAGGCTCTCTACGTCTTCCCTATAACCCACACTGATCCCAGCTGCTTTCTACGGTTTTCTTATAGACCACACTGACCCCAGTGGCTCTCTACCATTCCCCTATGTCACACATTGACCCCAGAAGCTCTCTACGGTTTCCCTATAGTCCACACTGACTCCATCTGCTCTCTATGGTTTAATTAAAGCCTGCACTGATTCCAGCGGCTCTCCACGTTTTCCCTATATCCCACACTGACTCCAGCGGCTCTCTACGGTTTCCCTGTTGTCCACACTAACTCCAGTGGATATCTATGGTTTCCCTATAGTCCACACTGACACCGGACGCTCCCTCCGTTTTCCCAATAGCCCACACTGACTCTAGTGGTTCTCTAAGGCTTAACTATATCCCACACTGATTCCACCAGTTCTCTACGGTTTTCCTATAGCCCAAACTGATCCTAGTGGCTCTCAACAATTTCCCTATATTCCACACAATCTCCAGCAGCTCTCTAATTTTTCCCTATATCCTCACTGACTCCAGCAGCTCTCAAGCGTTTCCCTTTATCTACACTGACTTCAGCGGCTCTCTACTGTTTGTCCATAGACGACACGGACTCAAATGGCTCTCTATGGTTTCCTTATAGACCTCACTGACTCCAGCAGATCACAAGGGTTTCCCTTTATTGGCACTGACTCCTTCGGTTCTCTCAAGTTTCCCTATATCCCATACTGTCTCCAAGGGCTCGTTACGATTTCCCTATATCACGCAATGACTCTAGTGGCTCTCTACAGTTTTGCTATAGTCCACACTGACCCCGGTGGCTCTCTACAGCTACCCTATATACCACACTGATTCCAGCGGCTCTCTACGTTTTTCCTAAAGACCACACTGATGCCAGTGAGTCTCTACGATTTCCTTATAGACCACAATGACTCTAGCTGCTGTCTGCTCTTTCCCTATAGTCCACACCTGACTCCGGTGGACCTCTACGTTTTCCCTAAAGCCCACACTGACTCAGGCTGCTCTCTACCTTTTCCCTAAATCCCGCACTGATTCGAGCGGCACTCTATGGTTTTCCAATATCACACACTGAGTCCAGTGTTTCTCTACGGTTTCCCTATAGTCCACAGTGAGTCCAGTTGCTCTCTACAGTTTCCCTATCGCCCACACTGAATCCAGTGGCTCTCTCCGGTTTGTCTATATCCCACAATGACTCCAATGCCTCTCTAAAGTATCCCTGTGGTCCACACTGCCTCCAGTGGCTCTCTACGGTTTCCCTACATCCCACACCTACTCCAGTGGGTCTGTATGCTTTCCGTTTAGCCCTCACTGACTCCAGTGCGTCTCTACAGATTCCCTAAACTCACACTGACTCCTTGGCTCTGTATGGGTTCCCTATATCCCACACTCATTCCAGTGGCTCTCAGCGGTTATCCTATAGCCCACACTGACTCCAGTAGCTCTCTACAGTTTCCCTATGGCCCACACTCAGTACGGTTGCTCAGTACGGTTTCCCTATAGTGTACACTGACACCAGTGGCTCTCTATGGTTTCCGTATAGCCCACACTGACTCCAGAGGCTCTCTCTGGTTTCCCTATATCACACACTGACTCTAGTGGCTCTCTACGGATGCCCGAGAGTCCACACTGACCACGGTGGCTCTCTACGGTTTCCCTATAGTCCACACTGTCTCCAGTGGCTCTCTGCACTTTCCCTATAGTACACACTGATTCCAGCGGCTCTCTACGGCTTCCCTATATTCCACACTGAGTCCAGCGGATTTCTTCGGTTTCCCTATATTCCACACTGTCTCCAGTGGCTCTCTACGGTTTCCCTATAGTCTACACTGACTCCAGTGGCTCTCTACGGCTTCCCTATAACCCACACTGATTCCAGCTGCTTCCTACGGTTTTCTTATAGACCACACTGACCCCAGTGGCTCTCTGCCGTTTCCCTATGTCACACACTGACCCCAGCGGCTCTCTACGGTTTCCCTGTGGGCCACACTAACTCCAGTGGATCTCTATGTTTTCCCTATAGTGCACACTGACTCTCCGGTTTCCGTACAGCCCACACTGATTCTAATGGTTCTCTATGGCTTGCCAATATCCCACACTGATTCCATCGGCTCTCTACGGTTTTCATGTAGCCCACACTGACCATAGTCGCTCTCAACAGTTTCCCTATAGTCCACACAATCTGCAGCGGCTCTCTAATTTTTCCCTATAGTGCCCTCTGAGTTCAGCAGTTCTGAAGGGTTTCGCTTTATCGACACTGTGTACAGTGGCTCTCTACTGTTTCTCCATAGCCGACAGCGACTCATGTGGCTCTCTATGGTTTCCCTACAGTCCACACTTTCTCCAGCAGCTCTCAAAGGTTTCCCTTTATCGGCAAAGACTCCCTCGGCTCTCTCAAGCTTCCCTGTATCCCACACTGACTCCTATGGCTCGCTACGATTTCCCTATGTCACACACTGACTCTAGTGGCTCTCTACGGTTTTGCTATGGTCCATACTGACCCCAGTGGCTGTCTACAGCTTCCCTATATCCCACACTGATTCCTGCGGCTCTCTACGGTTTTCCTAAAGACCATACTGACGTCAGTGGCTCTCTACGGTTTCCCTATATCACACACTAACTCTCGTGGCTCTATCCGGTTTCCCTACAGACAACACTGACCCCAGTGGCTCTCTACTGTTTCCCTCTAATCCACATTGCCTCCAGTTGCTCTCTACGGTTTCCCTAGAGTCCACACTGACTCCAGAGGCTCTCTACGGTGTTCCGATAGCCCACACTGACTCCAGGGGCTCTCTACGGCTTCGCAATAACCTACACTGATTCCAGCTGTCTCTCTGATTTCCCTAAACCCTGCACTGATTTCAGCGGCTCTCCACGTTTCCCCTGTATCCCACATTGACTCCAGCGGCTCTCTACGGTTTCTCTGTAGTCCACACTAACTCCAGTGGATCTCTACGGTTTTCCTATATCCCACTCTGAGTCCAGTGGTTGTCTCTGGTTTCCCTACAGTCCACACTGTGTCAAGCGGCTCTCTACGTTTTACCTATAGCATGCACTGACCCCAGTGGCTCTCTATGGCTTCCCTATATCCCACACTGACTCTAGTGGCTCCCTGCAGTTTCCCTATATCCCGCACTGTCTCCAGCTGCTCTCTATGGTTCCCTAAAGACTGCACTGAATGCAGCGGCTCTCCACGTTTTCCTTATATCCCACAATGACACCGGTGGCTCTCTACTGTATCCCTATAGCCCACACGAGCACAATAGGATCTCTACGGTTTCCCTATATCCCACACTGACTCCAAAGACTCGCTACAATTTCCCTATATCACACCCCGACTCTAGTGGCCCTCTACAGTATTGCTGTAGTCCCCACTGACGCCAGCGGCTCTCTACGATTTCCGTATGGACCACAATGAATCTAGCTACTGTCTGCGGTTTCACTATAGTCCACACCTGACTCCAGTGGACCTCTACGTTTTGCCTAACCTCTACACTGACTCAGGCTGCTCTCTACATTTTCGCTAAATCCCACACTGATTCGAGCGGCTCTCTACGGTTTTCCTATATCACGCACTGAGTCCAGTGATTCTCTATGGTTTCTCTATAGTCCACAGTGAGTCCAGCTGCTCTCTACAATTTCCCTATAGCCCACACTGAATCCAAAGGATCTCTACAGTTTCCCTGTGGTCCACAATGCCTCCAGTGGCTCTCTAAGGTTTCCCTACATCCCACAACTACTCCAGTGGCTCTGTATGGTTTCCCTTTAGCCCTCACTGACTTCAGTGGCTCTCTACACATTCTTTAAATTCACACTGACTCCAATGGCTCTCTATGGTTTCCCTATATCCCACACTCACTCCAGTGGCTCTCAGCGGTTTTCCTATAGCCCACACTGTCTCCAGCAGCTCTCTATTTTTTCCCTATGGCCCACCCTGACTCCAGTTGCTCAGTTCGGTTTCCCTATAGTGTACATTGACACCGGTGGCTCTCTACGGTTTCGGTATAGCCCAGACTGACTCCGGAGGCTCTCACCGGTTTCCCTACATCACACACTGACTCTAGTGGCTCTCTTTGGATGTCCGAGAGTCCACACTGACCCCAGTGGATCTCTATGGTTTCCCTATAGACCACACTGTCTCCAGTAGCTGTCTACACTTTACCTATAGACCATACTGACCCCAGTGGCTCTCTAAGGTTACCCTATATCCCACGCTGACTCCAATGGCTCGCTCCGATTTCCCTATATCACACACTGACTCTAGTGGCTCCCTACAGTTTCCCTATATCCCACACTGACTCCAGTTGCTCTCTATGGTTCCCTAAAGACTGCACTGAATGCAGCGGCTCTCCACGTTTTCCCTATATCCCACAATGACACCAGTGGCTCTCTACTGTTCCCCTATAGCCCACACGAGCTCCATTGGATCTCTACGGTTTCCCTATATCCCACACTGATTCCAAAGACTCGCTACAATTTCCCTATATCACACCCCGACTCTAGTGGCCCTCTACAGTATTGCTATAGTCACCACTGATGCCAGCGGCTCTCTACAATTTCCGTATGGACCACAATGACTCTAGCTACTGTCTGCGGTTTCACTATAGTCCACACCTGACTCCAGTGGACCTCTATGTTTTGCCTAACCTCTACACTGACTCAGGCTGCTCTCTACATTTTCCCTAAATCCCGCACTGATTCGAGCGGCTCTCTACGGTTTTCCTATATCACGCACTGAGTCCAGTGATTCTCTATGGTTTCTCTATAGTCCACAGTGTTTCCAGCTGCTCTCTACAATTTCCCTATAGCCCACACTGAATCCAAAGGATCTCTACAGTATCCCTGTGGTCCACACTGCCTCCATTGGCTCTCTACAGTTTCCCTACATCCCACACCTACTCCACTGGCTCTGTATGGTTTCCCTTTAGCCCTCACTGCCTCCACTGGCTCTCTACACATTCCCTAAATTCACACTGACTCCAATGGCTCTGTATGGTTTCCCTGTATCCCACACTCACTCCAGTGGCTCTCAGCGGTTTTCCTATAGCCCACACAGACTCCAGCAGCTATCTATTTTTTTCCCTATTGCCCTCCCTGACTCCAGTTGCTCAGTTCGGTTTCCCTATAGTGTACACTGACACTGGTGGCTCTCTACGGTTTCGGTATAGCCCAGACTGACTCCGGAGGCTCTCACCGGTTTCCCTATATCACACACTGACTCTAATGGCTCTCTATGGATGTCCGAGAGTCCACACTGACCCCAGTGGCTCTCTACGGTTTCCGTATAGCCCAGACTGACTCCGGAGGCTCTCACCGGTTTCCCTATATCACACACTGACTCTAGTGGCTCTCTATGGATGCCCGAGAGTCCACACTGACCCCAGTTGCTCTCTACGGTTTCCCTATAGACCACACTGTCTCCAGTAGCTCTCTACACTTTCCCTTAAGTCCACACTGACTCAAGTGACTCTTAATATCTTCCCTCTATCCCACACTGATTTCAGCAGCTCTCTACGGCTTCCTTATATTCCACACTGAGCCCAGCAGATTTCTTCGGTCCACACTGTCTCCACTGGCTCTCTACGGTTTCCCTATAGTCTACATTGACTCCAGAGACTCTCTACGGTGTCCCTATAGACCTCACAGTCTCCAGTGGCTCTGTACGGCTTCCCTATAACCCACACTGATTCCAGCCGCTTTCTACGTTTTTCTTATAGACCACACTGTCCCCAGTGGCTCTCTACCGTTACCCTATGTCACACACTGACCCCAGCGGCTCTCTACGGTTTCCCTGTGGTCCACACTAACTCCAGTGGATTTCTATGGTTTCCCTATAGTCCACACTGACTCCAGTGGCTCTCCCTGGTTTCCCTATAGCCCACCCTGACTCCAGAGGCTCTCTACGGTGTTCCGATAGCCCACACTGATTCCAGCGGCTCTCTACATTTTACCTATAGACCACACTGACCCCATTGGCTATCTAAGATTTCCTGATATCCACACACTGACTCCAGCTGCTCTCTATGGTTCCCTAAAGCCTGCACTGAATGCAGCGGCTCTCCACGTTTTCCCTATATCCCACAATGACACCAATGGCTCTCTACGGTTTCCTTATAGCCCACACGAGCTCCATTGGATCGCTACGGTTTCCCTATATCCCACACTGACTCCAATGGCTCACTACAATTTCCGTATATCACACACTGACGCTAGTGGCTCTCCACGGTATTGCTATAGTCCCCACTGACCCCAGGGACTCTCTACGATTTTGCTGTATCCCAAACAGATTCCAGCGGCTCTCTCCGGTTTCCCTATAGCCCACACTGACTCCAGCGGCTCTCTCTGGTTTCCCTAGAGCCCACACTGACTCTAGTTTTTCTCTACGGCTTGCCTATATCCCACACAGATTCCACCGGCTCTCTACGGTTTTGATATAGCCCACACTGGCCCTAGTCGCTCTCAACAGTTTCCCTATAGTCCACACAATCTCCAGCAACTCTCTAATTTTTCCCAATCGTCCCCACTGACTCCAGCAGCTCTCTAGGGTTTCCCTTTATCGACACTGACGTCAGCGGCTCTCTACTGTTTCTCCAAAGCTGACACGGACTCAAGTGGCTCTCTATGGTTTCCCTATAGTCCACACTGACTCCAGAGGCTGTCTACGATTTCCCTATAGTCCACACTGACTCCAGAGGCTCTGTACGGTGTTCCGATAGCCCACACTGAATCCAGGGGCTCTCTACGGCTTCCCAATAACCCACACTGATTCCAGCTGCTTTCTCTGGCTTCCCTAAAACATGCACTTCTTCCAGCGGATCTCCACGTTTTCCCTATATCCCACATTGACTCCAGTGGCTCTCTACGGTTTCTCTGTAGTCCACACTAACTCCAGTGGATCTCTACGGTTTCCCTATATCCCACACTGAGTCCAGTGGTTCTCTCCGTTTTCCCTACAGTCCACACTGAGTATAGCTGATCTCTACGTTTTCCCTATAGCTTGCACTGACTCCAGTGGCTCTCTATGGCTTCCCTATATCCCACAGTGATTACAGCGGCTCTCTACGCTTTACCTATAGACCAGACTGACCCCAGTGGCTCTCTAAAGTTTCCCTATATCACACACAGACTCCCTCGGCTCCCTATGGTTTTCCTATAGTCCACACAGACTCCAGCTGCTCTCTATGGTTCCCTAAAGGCTGCACTGAATGCAGCGGCTCTTCACGTTTTCACAATATCCCACAATGACACCAGTGGCTCTCTACGGTTTCCCTATAGCCCACACGAGCTCCATTAGATCTCTATGGTTTCCATATATCCCACACTGACTCCAATGGCTCGCTACAATTTCCCTATATCACACACTGACGCCAGTGGCTCCCTACGGTATTGCTATAGTCCCCACTGACCCCATTGGCTCTCTACGACTTCGCTGTATCCCAAACAGATTCCAGCGGTTCTCTATGGTATTCCTATAGACCGCACTAACGCCAGTGGCTCTCTACAATTTCCGTATAGACCACAATGACTCTAGCTGCTGTCTGCAGTTACCCTATAGTCCACACCTGACTCCAGTGGACCTCTACGTTTTCCTAACCTCCACACTGACTCAGGCTGCTCTCTACGTTTTCCCTAAATCCCGCACTGATTCGAGCGGCTCTCTACGGTTTTCCTATATCACACACTGAGTCCAGTGATTCTCTACGGTTTCCCTATAGTCCACAGTGAGTCCAGCTGCTCTCTACAGTTTCCCTATAACACACACTGAATCCAGTGGCTCTCTCCGGTTTCCCTATATCCCACACTGACTCCAATGGCGCTGTACGGTATCCCTGTGGTCCACACTGCCTCCAGTGGCTGTCTACGGTTTCCCTACATCCCACACCTAATCCAGTGGCTCTGTATGGTTTCCCTTTAGCCCTCACTGGCTCCAGTGGCTTAGTACAGATTCCCTAAACTCATACTGTCTGCAGTGGCTCTGTATGGATTCCCTATATCCCACACTGACTCCAGCAAACCTCTACGGTTGCCGTACAGTCCACAGCTGACCTCAAAGGCTCTCTACGGTTTTCCTAAAGCCCACAATGTTTCCAGCAGCTCTCTACAGTTTCCCTATAGTCCACAATGACTCCTGCAGCTCTCAGGGGTTTCCCTTTATCCCACACTGACTCCAGTGGCTCTCTATGGCTTCCCTATATCCCACACTGATTCCAGTGACTCACTACGGTTTTCCTATTGCCCACGCTAATCCCAGTGGCTCTCTATGATTTCCGTATAGCCCACAATGACTCCAGCTGCTGTCTGCGGTTTCCCTATAGTCCACACTGACTCCAGAGGATCTGTACGTTTTCCCTAAATCCCACGCTGGCTCAGGCTGTTCTCTATGGTTTCCCTAAATCCCACAATGATTCCAAAGGCCTCTCTATGGTTTTCCTATAGTCCACACTGACCCCAGTGGCTCTCTAGGGCTTCCCTATATACTACACTGATTCCAGCGGTGCTCTAAGCTTTTCCTATAGACCACAATGACACCAGTGGCTCTCGAAGGTTTCCCTATTACACACACAGACTCCTCCAGCTCTCTACTGTTTCCCTATAGTCTACACTGAATCCAGCTGCTGTCTATGTTTTACCTAAAGCCTGCACTGATTCCAGCGGCTCTCCACATTTTCCCTATATCCCACGCTGACACCAGTGGCTCTCTACGGTTTCCCTATAGCCCACACGAGCTCCATTGGATCTCTACGGTTTCCCTATATCCCACACTGACTCCAATGGCTAGCTACAATTTCCCTATATCACAAACTGACTCTAGTGGCTCTCTACAGTATTGCTATAGTCCCGACTGACCCCAGTGGCTCTCTACGACTTCTCTGTATCCCACACAGTTTCCAGCGGCTCTCTATGCTTTTCCTACAGACCGCACTGACGCCAGTGGCTCTCTACGATATCCATATAGACCACAATGATTCTAGCTGCTGTCTACGGTTTCCCTATAGTCCACACCTGACTCCAGTGGACCTCTCCGTTTTCCCTAAAGCCGACACTGACTCAGGCTGCTCTCTACGTTTTCCCTAAATACCGCAGTGATTCGAGCGGCTCTCTACGGTTTTCCTATATCACACACTGAGTCCAGTGGTTCTCTGCGGTTTCCCTATAGTCCACAGTGTGTCCAGCTGCTCTCTACAGTTTCCCTATATGCCACACTGACTCCATTGCCTCTCTACAGTATCACTTTGGTCCACACTGAATCTAGTGGCTCTCTATGGTTTCCCTACATCCAACATCTACTCATGTGAATCCGTATGGTTTCCCTTTAGCCCTCCCTGACTCCAGTGGCTCTCCATAGATTCGCTAAACTCACACTGACTCCAATGGCTCTGTATGGTTTCCCTATATCCCACACTCACTCCAGTGGCTCTCAACTGTTCTCATATAGCCCACACTGACTCCAGCAGCTCTCCACCGTTTCCCTCTGGACCACCCTGAATCCAGTTGCTCAGTACGGTTTCCCTATAGTGTACACTGACACCAGTGGCTCTGTATGGTTTCCCTTTAGCCCTCACTGACTCCAGTGGCTCTCCACAGATTCCCTAAACTCACACTGACTCCAAGGGCTCTGTATGGTATCCCTATAATCGACACTCACTCCAGTGGCTCTCAACAGTTCTCGTATAGCCCACACTGGCTCCAGCATCTCTCTACAGTTTCACTATAGTCCATACTGACTCCAGCAGCTCTCAGGGGTTTCCCTTTATCCCACACTGACTCCAGTGGCTCCCTATGGCATCCCTATATCCCACATTGATTCCAGCGACTCTCTACGGTTTTCCTATTGCCCACGCTGACCCCAGTGGCTCTCTACAATTTCCGTATTGCCCACAATGACTCCAGCTGCTGTCCGCGTTTTCCCTATAGTCCACACTGACTCCAGAGGACCTGTACGTTTTCCCTAAATCCCACACTGCCTCAGGCTGTTTTCTACTGTTTCCTTAAATCCCACAATGATTCCTCGGGCTCTCTATGGTTTTCCTATAGTCCACACAGACCCCAGTGGCTCCCTAGGGCTTCCCTATATACCACACTGATTCCAGCGGTCCCCTTCTTCTTTTCCTATAGACCACACTTACACCATTGGCTCTCGAAGGTTTCCCTATATCACACACGGACTCCTGCGGCTCTCTACGGTTTCCTTATAGACTACACTGAAACCAGATGCTCTGTATGGTTTCCCTAAAGCCTGCACTGATTCCAGCGGCTCTTCACATTTTCCCTATATCCCACACTGACTCCAATGGCTCGCTACAATTTCCCTATATCACAAACTGAGTCTAGTGGCTCTCTACAGTATTGCTATAGTCCCAACAGACCCCAGTGGCTCTCTACGACCTTTCTGTATCCCACACAGATTCCAGCGGCTCTCTATGCTTTTCCTATAGACCGCACTGACGCCAGTCGCTCTCTACGATTTCTGTATAGACCACAATGAATCTAGCTGCTGTCTGCCATTTCCCTATTGTCCACACCTGACTCCAGTGGACCTCTCCGTTTTCCCTAAAGCCGCCACTGACTCAGGCTGCTCTCTACTTTTTCTCTAAATCCCGCACTGATTCGAGCGGCTCTCTACGGTTTTCCTATATCACACACTGAGTCCAGTGGTTCTCTGCGTTTTCCCTAAAGTCCACAGTGGGTCCAGCTGCTCTCTACAGTTTCCCTATATCCCACACTGACTCCATTGCCTCTCTACAGTATCACTTTAGTCCACACTGACTCTAGTGGCTCTCTATGGTTTCTCTACATCTAACATCTACTCAAGTGAATCCGTATGGTTTTCCTTTTGACCTCACTGACTCCAGTGGCTCTGCACAGATTCCCTAAACTCACACTGACTCCAATGGCTCTGTATGGTTTCCCTATATCCCACACTAACTCCAGTGGCTTTCAACAGTTCTCCTATAGCCCACACTGCCTCCATTAGCTGTCTACAGTTTCCCTATGGACCACCCTGAATCCAGTTGCTCAGTACGGTTTCCCTATAGTGTACACTCAGACCTGTGGCTCTCTACGGTTTCCCTATAGCCCACACTGACTCCAGAGGTTATCTCCGGTTTCCCTATTTCACAAACTGACTCTAGAGGCTCTCTACGGTTGCCCGAGAGTCCACACTGACCCCAGTGGCTCTCTACAGTTTCTCAATTGTCCACATTGTCTCAAGCGGATCTCTACACTTTCCCCATAGTCCACACTGACACCAGTGGCTCTCTACGGTTTCCCTATAGTGCACACTGTCTCCAGTGGCTCTCTACACTTTCCCTATAGTCCACACTGACACCAGTGGCTCTCTGCGGTTTCCCTATAGTCCACACTGACTCCAGTGGCTCTCAGTAGCTTCTCTATATCCCACACTGATTCCAGGGGCTCTCTACGGCGTCCATATATTCTACACTGAGTCCAGCGGCTTTCTACGGATTCCCTATAGTCCATACTTTCTCCAGTGGCTCTCTATGGATTCCCTATAGTCTACATTTTCTCCAGAGGCTCTCCACGGTGTCCCTATAGCCAAAATGACTCCAGTGGCTCTCTACGGCTTCCCTATAACCCACACTGATTCCAGCTGCTTTCTATGGTTTTCTTATAGACCAAACTGACCCCAGTCGCACTGTACCGTTTCCCTCTGTCACACCCTGAGCCCAGTGGCTCTCTACGGTTTCCTTATAGTCCACATTGACTCCAGCTGCTCTCTATGGTTTCTCTAAAGCCTGCACTGATTCCTGCGGCTCTCCAAGTTTTTCCTATATCCCACACTGACTCCAGCGAATTTCTACGGGTTCCCTGTGGTCCACACTAACTCCAGTGGAACTCCATGGTTTCCCTATAGACCACACTGACTCCAGTGGCTCTCTCCGATTTCCCTATAGCCCACTCTGACTCTAGTGGTTCTCTACAGCATGCCTATGTCCCACACTGATTCCAGCGGATCTCTACGGTTTTCATATAGCCCACACTGACCCTAGTGGCTCTCAACAGTTTCCCTACAGTCCATACAATCTCCAGCGGCTCTCTAATTTTTCCCTACTGTCGCCACTGACTCCAGCCGCTCTCAAGGGTTTCCCTTTATCGACACTGACTTCAGCGGCTCCCTACTGTTTATCCATAGACGACACGGACACAAGTGGCTCTCTATGGTTTCCCAATAGTCCTCACTGACTCCAGCAGCTCTCAAGTTTTTCCCTTTATCGGCATTGACTCCCTCAGGTCTCTCAAGATTCCCTATATCCCACACGGACTCCAATGGCTCGCAACGATTTCCCTACATCCCGCACTGGCTCTAGTGGCTCTCTACGGTTTTGCTATAGTCCACCCTGACCCCATTGGCTCTCTACGACTTCCCTATATCCCACACTGATTCCAGCGGCTCTCTACGGTATTCCTAAAGCACACCCTGACTCCAGTGGCTCTCTACGGTTTCCCTATAGCCCACACTGTCTCCAGAGGACCTCTTACGGTTTCCCTACAGTCCACAGCTGACCTCAATGGCTCTCTACGGTTTTCCTAAAGCCCACAATGTCTCCAGCAGCTCTCTACAGTTTCCCTATACACCACACTGACTCCAGCAGCTCTCAGGGGTTTCCCTTTATCCCACACTGACTCCAGTGGTGCTCTATGGCTTCCCTATATCCCACATTGATTCCAGCGACTCTCTACGGTTTTCCTATTGCCCACGCTGACCCCAGTGGCTCTCTACAATTTCAGTATAGCTCACAATGACTCCAGCTTCTGTCTGCGGTTTCCCTATAGTCCACACTGTCTCCAGGGGCTCTCTAGGGCTTCCCTATATACTACACTGAATCCAGCGGTCCTCTACGCTTTTCCTATAGACCACACTGACCCCAGTGGCTCTCGAAGGTTCCCCTATATCACACACAGACTCCTGCAGCTCTCTACGGTTTCCCTATAGTCTACACTGAAACCATAGCTCTCTATGGTTTCCCTAAAGCCTGCACTGATTCCAGCGGTTCTCCACAATTTCCCCATATCCCACACTGACACCAGTGGCTCTCTACGGTTTCCCTATAGCCCACACGAGCTCCATATGGCTCGCTACAATTTCTCTATATCACAGACTGACACTAGTGGCTCTCTACAGTATTGCTATAGTCCCGACTGACCCCAGTGGCTCTCTACGACTTCTCTGTATCCCACACAGATTCCAGCGGCTTTCTATGCTTTTCCTATGGACCGCACTGACGCCAGTGGCTCTCTAAGATTTCCGTATAGACCACAATGATTCTAGCTGCTGTCTGCGGTTTCCCTATAGTCCACAACTGACTCCAGTGGACCTTTTGTTTTCGCTAAAGCCGCCACTGACTCAGGCTGCTCTCTACGTTTTCCCTAAATCCCACACTGAGTCCAGTGGTTCGCTGCGGTTTCCCTATAGTCCACACTAACTCCATTGCCTCTCTACAGTACCACTTTAGTCCACACTGACCCTAGTGGCTCTCTATGTTTTCCTTGCATCCCACATCTACTCAAATGAATCCGTTTGGTTTCCCTTTAGCCCTCACTGACTCCAGTGGCTCTCCACAGATTCCTTAAACTCGCACTGACTCCAATGGCTCTGTATGGTTTCCCTATATCCCACACTCACTCCAGTAGCTCTCAACAATTCTCCTATAGCCCACATTGACTCCAGTAGCTGTCTACAGTTTCCCTATGGACCACGCTGAATCCAGTTGCTCAGTACGGTTTCCCTATAGTGCACACTGAGACCAGTGGCTCTCTACGGTTTCCGTATAGCCCACACTGACTCCAGAGGCTATCTCCGGTTTCCCTATATCTCAAACTGACTCTAGTGGCTCTCTACGGTTGCCCGAGAGTCCACACTGCCCCCAGTGGCTCTTACAGTTTCTCTATAGTCCACACTGTCTCCAGTGGCTCTCTACAATTTCCCCATAGTCTCCGGTTTCCCTATAGTCCACACTGACTCCAGAGGACCTGTACGTTTTCCCTAAATCCCACACTGGCTCAGGCTGTTCTCTACGGTTTCCGTAAATCCCACAATGATTCCAGGGGCTCTCTCTATGGTTTTCCTATAGTCCACACTGACCCGAGTGGCTTTCTAGGGCTTCCCTATATACTGTACTGATTCCAGCGGTGCTCTAAGCTTTTCCTATAGACCACACTGAAACCAGTGGCTCTCGAAGGTTTCCCTATATCACACACAGACTCCTGCTGCTCTATACGGTTTCCCTACAGTCTACACTGAAACCAGCTGCTCCATATGGTTTCCCTAAAGCCTGCACTGATTCCAACAGCTCTCCACATTTTCCCTATATCCCACACTGACACCAGTGGCTCTCTACGGTTTCTCTATAGTCCACATTGACACCAGTGGCTCCCTGCGGTTTCGCTATAGTCCACACTGACTCCAGTGGCTCTCAGTAGCTTCTCTATATCCCACACTGATTCCAGGGGCTCTCTACGGCTTCCATATATTCCACACTGAGTCCAGCGGCTTTCTACGGTTTCCCTATAGTCCATACTTTCTCCAGTGGCTCTCTATGCATTCCCTATAGTCTACATTTTCTCCAGAGGCTCTCCACGGTGTCCCTATAGCCAAAATGACTCCAGTGGCTCTCTACGGCTTCCCTATAACCCACACTGATTCCAGCTGCTTTCTATGTTTTTCTTATAGACCAAACTGACCCCAGTGGCTTTCTACCGTTTCCCTCTGTCACACCCTGAGCCCAGTGGCTCTCTACGGTTTCATTATAGTCCACATTGACTCCAGCTGCTCTCACTGGTTTCTCTAAAGCCTGCACTGATTCCTGCGGCTCTCCACGTTTTTCCTATATCCCACACTGACTCCAGCGAATTTCTACGGGTTCCCTGTGGTCCACACTAACTCCAGTGGAACTCCATGGTTTCCCTATAGACCACACTGACTCCAGTGGCTCTCTCCGATTTCCCTATAGCCCACTCTGACTCTAGTGGTTCTCTACAGCATGCCTATGTCCCACACTGATTCCAGCAGACCTCTACGGTTTTCATATAGCCCACAATGACCCTAGTGGCTCTCAACAGTTTCCCTATAGTCCATACAATCTCCAGCGGCTCTCTAATTTTTCCCTACTGTCGCCACTGACTCCAGCCGCTCTCAAGGGTTTCCCTTTATCGACACTGACTTCAGCGGCTCCCTACTGTTTATCCATAGACGACACGGACACAAGTGGCTCTCTATGGTTTCCCAATAGTCCTCACTGACTCCAGCAGCTCTCAAGTTTTTCCCTTTATCGGCACTGACTCCCTCAGGTCTCTCAAGATTCCCTATATCCCACACGGACTCCAATGGCTCGCAACGATTTCCCAACATCCCAAACTGGCTCTAGTGGCTCTCTACGGTTTTGCTATAGTCCACCCTGACCCCATTGGCTCTCTACGCCTTCTCTATATACCACACTGATTCCAGCGGCTCTCTACGGTATTCCTAAAGCACACCCTGACTCCAGTGGCTCTCTACGGTTTCCCTATAGCCCACACTGTCTCCAGAGGACCTCTACGGTTTCCCTACAGTCCACAGCTGACCTCAATGGCTCTCTACGGTTTTCCTAAAGCCCACAATGTCTCCAGCAGCTCTCTACAGTTTCCCTATAGTCCACACTGACTCCAGCAGCTCTCAGGGGTTTCCCTTTATCCCACACTGACTCCAGTGGTGCTCTATGGCTTCCCTATATCCCACACTGATTCCAGCGACTCTCTACGGTTTTCCTATTGCCCACGCTGACCCCAGTGGCTCTCTACAATTTCAGTATAGCCCACAATGACTCCAGCTGCTGTCTGCGGTTTCCCTATAGTCCACACTGTCTCCAGGGGCTCTCTAGGGCTTCCCTATATACTACACTGAATCCAGCGGTCCTTTACGCTTTTCCTATAGACCACACTGACCCCAGTGGCTCTCGAAGGTTACCCTATATCACACACAGACTCCTGCAGCTCTCTATGGTTTCCCTATAGCCTACACTGAAACCATAGCTCTCTATGGTTTCCCTAAAGCCTGCACTGATTCCAGCGGTTCTCCACAATTTCCCCATATCCCACACTGACACCAGTGGCTCTCTACGGTTTCCCTATAGCCCACACGAGCTCCATATGGCTCGCTACAATTTCTCTATATCACAGACTGACACTAGTGGCTCTCTACAGTATTGCTATAGTCCCGACTGACCCCAGTGGCTCTCTACGACTTCTCTGTATCCCACACAGATTCCAGCGGCTTTCTATGCTTTTCCTATGGACCGCACTGACGCCAGGGGCTCTCTAAGATTTCCATATAGACCACAATGATTCTAGCTGCTGTCTGCGGTTTCCCTATAGTCCACACGTGACTCCAGTGGACCTTTTGTTTTCCCTAAAGCCGCCACTGACTCAGGCTGCTCTCTACGTTTTCCCTAAATCCCACACTGAGTCCAGTGGTTCGCTGCGGTTTCCCTATAGTCCACAGTGTGTCCAGCTGCTCTCTACAGTTTCCCTATATTCCACACTGACTCCATTGCCTCTCTACAGTACCACTTTAGTCCACACTGACGCTATTGGCTCTCTATGTTTTCCCTGCATCCCACATCTACTCAAGTGAATCCGTATGGTTTCCCTTTAGCCCTCACTGACTCCAGTGGCTCTGCACAGATTCCTTAAACTCTCACTGACTCCAATGGCTCTGTATGGTTTCCTTATATCCCACACTCACTCCACTAGCTCTCAACAATTCTCCTATAGCCCACATTGACTCCAGTAGCTGTCTACAGATTCCCTATGGACCACGCTGAATCCAGTTGCTCAGTACTGTTTCCCTATAGTGCACACTGAGACCAGTGGCTCTCTACGGTTTCCGTATAGCCCACACTGACTCCAGAGGCTATCTCCGGTTTCCCTATATCTCAAACTGACTCTAGTGGCTCTCTACGGTTGCCCGAGAGTCCACACTGCCCCCAGTGGCTCTCTACAGTTTCTCTATAGTCCACTCTGTCTCCAGTGGCTCTCTACAATTTCCCCATAGTCTCCGGTATCCCGATAGTCCACACTGACTCCAGAGGACCTGTACGTTTTCCCTAAATCCCACACTGGCTCAGGCTGTTCTCTACGGTTTCCGTAAATCCCACAATGATTCCAGGGGCTCTCTCTATGGTTTTCCTATAGTCCACACTGACCCCAGTGGCTTTCTAGGGCTTCCCTATATACTGTACTGATTCCAGCGGTGCTCTAAGCTTTTCCTATAGACCACACTGAAACCAGTGGCTCTCGAAGGTTTCCCTATATCACACACAGACTCCTGCGGCTCTATACGGTTTCCCTACAGTCTACACTGAAACCAGCTGCTCTATATGGTTTCCCTAAAGCCTGCACTGATTCCAGCAGCTCTCCACATTTTCCCTATATCCCACACTGACACCAGTGGCTCTCTACGGTTTCTCTATAGCACACAAGAGCTCCATGGATCTCTACGGTTCCTCTATATCCCACACTGACTCCATTGCCTCTCTACAGTATCACTTTGGTCCACACTGACTCTAGTGGCTCTCTATTGTTTCCCTACATCCAACATCTACTCAAGTGAATCCGTATGGTTTCCCTTTAGCCCTCAATGACTCCAGTGGCTCTCCACAGATTCCCTAAACTCACACTGACTCCAATGGCTCTGTATGGTTTCCCTATATCCGACACTCACTCCAGTGGCTCTCAACAGTTCTCCTATAGCCCACACTGACTCCAGTAGCTCTCTGCAGTTTCCCTATGGACCACCCTGAATCCAGTTGCTCAATACGGTTTCCCTATAGTGTACTTTGACACCAGTGGCTCTCTACAGTTTCCGTATAGCCTACAATGTCTCCCGCAGCTCTCTACAGTTTCCCTATAGTCCACACTGACTCCAGCATCTCTCAGGTGTTTCCCTTTATCCCACACTGACTCCAGTGGCTCTCTATGGCTTACCTATATCCCAAGGTGATTCCAGCGACTCTCTACGTTTTTCGTATTGCCCACGCTGACCCCAGTGGCTCTCTACGATATCAGTATAGCCCACAATGACTCCAGCGACTCTCTGCGGTTTCCCTATAGTCCACACTGACTCCAGAGGACCTGTACGTTTTCCCTAAATCCCACACTGACTCAGGCTGTTCTCTACAGTTTGCCTAAATCCCACAATGATTCCAGGGGCTCTCTATGGTTTTCCTATAGTCCACACTGACCCCAGTGGCTCTCTAGGGCTTCCTTATATACTACACTGATTCCAGCGGTGCTCTACTCTTTTCCTATAGACCACACTGACCCCAGTGGCTCTCGAAGGTTTCCCTATATCACACAAAGACTCCTGCGGCTCTCAACGGTTTCCCTATAGTCTACACTGAAACCAGCTGCTCTCTATGGTTTCCCTAAAGCCTGCACTGATTCCAGCAGCTCTCCAGATTTTCCCTATAGCCCACACTGGCACCAGTGGCTCTCTACGGTTTCCCTATAGCCCACACGAGCTCCATTGGATCTCTACGGTTTCCCTATATCCCACAGTGACTCCAATGGCTCGCTACAATTTCCCTATATCACAAACTGACTCTAGTGGCTCTCTACAGTATTGCTATAGTCCCGACTGACCCCAGTGGCTCTCTACGACTACTCTGTATCCCACACAGATTCCAGCGGCTCTCTATGCTTTTCCTATAGACCGCACTGACGCCAGTGGCTCTCTACGATTTCCATATAGACCAAAATGATTCTAGCTGCTGTCTGCGGTTTCCCTATAGTCCACACGTGACTCCAGTGGACCTCTCCGTTTTCCCTAAAGCCGACACTGACTCAGGCTGCTCTCTACATTTTCCCTAAATACCGCACTGATTCGAGCGGCTCCCTACGGTTTTCCTATATCACACACTGAGTCCAGTGGTTCTCTGTGGTTTCCCTACAGTCCACAGTGTGTCCGGCTGCTCTCTACAGTTTCCCTATATCCCACACTGACTCCATTGCCTCTCTACAGTATCACTTTGGTCCACACTGACTCTAGTGGCTCTCTATTGTTTCCCTACATCCAACATCTACTCAAGTGAATCCGTATGGTTTCCCTTTAGCCCTCAATGACTCCAGTGGCTCTCCACAGATTCCCTAAACTCACACTGACTCCAATGGCTCTGTATGGTTTCCCTATATCCGACACTCACTCCAGTGGCTCTCAACAGTTCTCCTAGAGCCCACACTGACTCCAGTAGCTCTCTACCGTTTCCCTCTGGACCACCCGGAATCCAGTTGCACAGTACGGTTTCCCTATAGTGTACACTGACACCAGTGGCTCTGTATGGTTTCCCTTTAGCCCTCACTGACTCCAGTGGCTCTCCACAGATTCCCTAAACTCACACTGACTCCAATGGCTCTGTATGGTATCCCTATATCCGACACTCACTCCAGTGGCTCTCAACAGTTCTCCTATAGCCCACACTGGCTCCTGCAGCTCTCTAAAGATTCACTATAGTCCATACTGGCTCCAGCAGATCTCAGGGGTTTCCCTTTATCCCAATCTGACTCCAGTGGCTCTCTATGGCTTCCCTGTATCCCACACTGATTCCCGCGACTCTCTACAGTTTTCCTATTGCCCACGCTGACCCCAGTGGCTCTCTACAATTTCCGTATTGCCCACAATGACTCCAGCTGCTGTCTGCGTTTTCCCTATAGTCCACACTGACTCCAGAGGACCTGTACGTTTTCCTTAAATCCCACACTGACTCAGGCTGTTCTCTACTGTTTCCTTAAATCCCACAATGATTCCTGGGGCTCTCTATGGTTTTCCTATAGTCCACACTGACCCCAGTGGCTCCCTGGGGCTTCCCTATATACTACACTGATTCCAGCGGTCCCCTACTCTTTTCCTATAGACCACACTTGCACCATTGGCTCTTGAAGGTTTCCCTATATCACACACGGACTCCTGCGGCTCTCTACGGTTTCCTTATAGACTACATTGAAACCAGATGCTCTGTATGGTTTCCCTAAAGCCTGCACTGATTCCAGCGGCTCTTCACATTTTCCCTATATCCCACACTGACTCCAATGGCTCGCTACAATTTCCCTATATCACAAACTGAATCTAGTGGCTCTCTACAGTTTTGCTATAGTCCCAACTGACCCCAGTGGCTCTCTACGACTTCTCTGTATCCCACACAGATTCCAGCGGCTCTCTATGCTTTTTTATAGACCGCACTGACGCCAGTGGCTCTCTACGATTTCCGTATAGACCACAATGAATCTAGCTGCTGTCTGCCGTTTCCCTATTGTCCACACCTGACTCCAGTGGACCTCTCCGTTTTCCCTAAAGCCGCCACTGACTCAGGCTGCTCTCTACGTTTTCCCTAAATCCCGCACTGATTTGAGCGGCTCTCTACGGTTTTCCTATATCACACACTGAGTGCAGTGGTTCTCTGCGTTTTCCCTAAAGTCCACAGTGGGTCCAGCTGCTCTCTACAGTTTGCCTATATCCCACACTGACTCCATTGCCTCTCTACAGTATCACTTTGGTCCACACTGACTCTAGTGGCTCTCTATGGTTTCCCTACATCCAACATCTACTCAAGTGAATCCGTATGGTTTTCCTTTTGACCTCACTGACTCCAGTGGCTCTGCACAGATTCCCTAAACTCACACTGACTCCAATGGCTCTGTATGGTTTCCCTATATCCCACACTCACTCCAGTGGCTCTCAACAGTTCTCCTATAGCCCACACTGACTCCAGTAGCTGTCTACAGTTTCCCTATGGACCACCCTGAATCCAGTTGCTCAGTACGGTTTCCCTATAGTGTACACTGAGACCAGTGGCTCTCTACGGTTTCCTTATCGCCCACACTGACTCCAGAGGTTATCTCCGGCTTCCCTATTTCATAAACTGACTCTAGTGGCTCTCTACGGTTGCCCAAGAGTCCACACTGACCCCAGTGGGTCTCTACAATTTCTCTATAGTCCACACTGTCTCCAGTGGAACTCTACACTTTCCCCATAGTCCACACTGACACCAGTGGCTCTCTACGGTTTCCCTATAGTGCACACTGTCTCCAGTGGCTCTCTACACTTTCCCTATAGTCCACACTGACACCAGTGGCTCTCTGCGGTTTCCCTTTAGTCCACACTGATTCCAGGGGCTCTCTACGGCTTCCATATATTCCACACTGAGTCCAGCGGCTTTCTATGGTTTCCCTATAGTCCACACTTTCTCCAGTGGCTTTCTATGGATTCCCTGTAGTCTACATTGACTCCAGAGGCTCTCCACGGTGTCCCTATAGCCAAAATGACTCCAGTGGCTCTCTACGGCTTCCCTATAACCCACACTGATTCCAGCTGCTTTCTATGGTTTTCTTATATTCCAATCTGACCCCAGTGGCTCTCTACCGTTTCCCTCTGTCACACCCTGAGCCCAGTGGCTCTCTACGGTTTCCTTATAGTCCACATTGACTCCAGCTGCTCTCTATGGTTTCTCTAAAGCCTGCACTGATTCCTGCGGCTCTCCACGTTTTTCCTATATCCCACACTGACTCCAGCGAATTTCTACGGGTTCTCTGTAGTCCACACTAACTCCAGTGGAACTCCATGGTTTCCCTATAGACCACACGGACTCCAGTGGCTCTCTCCGATTTCCCTATAGCCCACTCTGACTCTAGTGGTTCTCTACAGCATGCCTATGTCCCACACTGATTCCAGCGGATCTCTACGGTTTTCATATAGCTTACACTGACCCTAGTGGTTCTCAACAATAGTCCATACAATCTCCAGCGGCTCTCTAATTTTTCCCTACTGTCGCCAGTGACTCCAGCCGCTCTCAAGGGTTTCCCTTTATCGACACTGACTTCAGCGGCTCCCTACTGTTTATCCATAGACGACACGGACACAAGTGGCTCTCTATGGTTTCCCAATAGTCCTCACTGACTCCAGCAGCTCTCAAGTGCTTCCCTTCATCGGCACTGACTCCCTCGGTTCTCTCAAGATTCCCTATATCCCACACTGACTCCAATGGCTCGCAACGATTTCCCTACATCCCACACTGTCTCTAGTGGCTCTCTACGGTTTTGCTATAGTCCACCCTGACCCCATTGGCTCTCTACGGCTTCCCTATATCCCACACTGATTCCAGCGGCTCTCTACGGTATTCCTAAAGCACACCCTGACTCCAGTGGCTCTCTACGGTTTCCCTATAGCCCACACTGTCTCCAGAGGACCTCTACGGTTTCCCTACAGTCCACAGCTGACCTCAATGGCTCTCTACGGTATTCCTAAAGCCCACAATGTCTCCATCATCTCTCTACAGTTTCCCTGTAGTCCACACTGACTCCAGCAGCTCTCAGGGGTTTCCCTTTATCCCACATTCACTCCAGTGGCTCTCCATGGCTTCCCTGTATCCCACACTGATTCCAGTGACTCTCTACATTTTTCGTATTGCCCACGCTGACCCCAGTGGCACTCTACAATTTCAGTATAGCCCACAATGACTCCAGCGGCTCTCTGCGGTTTCCCTATAGTCCACACTGACTCCAGAGGACCTGTACGTTTTCCCTAAATCCCATACTGACTCAGGCTGTTCTCTACGGTTTCCCTAAATCCCACAATGATTCCAGATGCTCTCTATGGTTTTCCTATAGTCCACACTGACCCCAGTGGCTCTCTAGGGCTTCCCTATATGCTACACTGATTCCAGCGGTGCTCTACTCTTTTCCTATAGACCACACTGACCCCAGTGGCTCTCTACCGTTTCCCTCTGTCACACCCTGAGCCCAGTGGCTCTCTACGGTTTCCTTATAGTCCACATTGACTCCAGCTGCTCTCTATGGTTTCTCTAAAGCCTGCACTGATTCCTGCGGCTCTCCACGTTTTTCCTATATCCCACACTGACTCCAGCGAATTTCTACGGGTTCTCTGTAGTCCACACTAACTCCAGTGGAACTCCATGGTTTCCCTATAGACCACACGGACTCCAGTGGCTCTCTCCGATTTCCCTATAGCCCACTCTGACTCTAGTGGTTCTCTACAGCATGCCTATGTCCCACACTGATTCCAGCGGATCTCTATGGTTTTCATTTAGCCCACACTGACTCTAGTGGCTCTCAACAGTTTCCCTATAGTCCATACAATCTCCAGCAGCTCTCTAATTTTTCCCTACTGTCGCCACTGACTCCAGCAACTCTCAAGGGTTTCCCTTTATCGACACTGACTTCAGCGGCTCCCTACTGTTTCTCCATAGACGACACGGACACAAGTGGCTCTCTATGGTTTCCCAATAGTCCTCACTGACTCCAGCAGCTCTCAAGTGTTTCCCTTTATCGGCATTGACTCCCTCGGTTCTCTCAAGATTCCCTATATCCTACACGGACTCCAATGGCTCGCAACGATTTCCCTACATCCCACACTGACTCTAGTGGCTCTCTACGGTTTTGCTATAGTCCACCCTGACCCCATTGGCTCTCTACGGCTTCCCTATATCCCACACTGATTCCAGCGGCTCTCTACGGTATTCCTAAAGCACCCACTGAATCCAGTGGCTCTCTACGGTTTCCCTATAGCACACACTGTCTCCAGAGGACCTCTACGGTTTCCCTACAGTCCACAGCTGACCTCAATGGCTCTCTACGGTTTTCCTAAAGCCCACAATGTCTCCAGCAGCTCTCTACAGTTTCCCTATAGTCCACACTGACTCCAGCAGCTCTCAGGGGTTTCCCTTTATCCCACACTGACTCCAGTGGCGCCCTATGGCTTCCCTATATCCCACACTGATTCCAGCGACTCTCTACGGTTTTCCTATTGCCCATGCTGACCCCAGTGGCTCTCTACAATTTCAGTTTAGCCCACAATGACTCCAGCTGCTGTCTGCGGTTTCCCTATAGTCCACACTGTCTCCAGAGGACCTGTATGTTTTCCCTAAATCCCACACTGAATCAGGCTGTTCTCTACGGTTTGCCTAATTCCCACAATGATTCCAGGGGCTCTCTATGGTTTTCCTATAGTCCACACTGACCCCAGGGGCTCTCTAGGGCTTCCCTATATACTACTCTGATTCCAGCGGTCCTCTACGCTTTTCCTATACACCACACTGACCCCAGTGGCTCTCGAAGGTTCCCCTATATCACACACAGACTCCTGCAGCTCTCTATGGTTTCCCTATAGTCTACACTGAAACCATAGCTCTCTATGGTTTCCCTAAAGCCTGCACTGATTCCAGCGGCTCTCCACAATTTCCCTATATCCCACACTGACACCAGTGGCTCTCTACGGTTTCCCTATAGCCCACACGAGCTCCATATGGCTCGCTACAATTTCTCTATATCACAGAGTGACACTAGTGGCTCTCTACAGTATTGCTATAGTCCCGACTGACCCCAGTGGCTCTCTACGACTTCTCTGTATCCCACACAGATTCCAGCGGCTTTCTATGCTTTTCCTATGGACCGCACTGACGCCAGTGGCTCTCTACGATTTCCCTATAGACCACAATGATTCTAGCTGCTGTCTGCGGTTTCCCTATAGTCCACACCTGTCTCCAGTGGCTCTGCACAGATTCCTTAATCTCGCACTGACTCCAATGGCTCTGTATGGTTTCACTGTATCCCACACTCACTCCAGTAGCTCTCAACAATTCTCCTATAGCCCACATTGACTCCAGTAGCTGTCTACAGTTTCCCTATGGACCACCCTGGAACCAGTTGCTCAGTACGGTTTCCCTATAGTGCACACTGAGACCTGTGGCTCTCTATGGTTTCCGTATAGCCCACACTGACTCCAGAGGCTATCTCCGGTTTCCCTATATCTCAAACTGACTCTAGTGGCTCTCTACGGTTGCCCGAGAGTCCACACTGCCCCCAGTGGCTCTCTACAGTTTCTCTATAGTCAACTCTGTCTCCAGTGGCCCTCTACAATTTCCCCATAGTCTGCGGTTTCCCTATAGTCCAAACTGACTCCAGAGGACCTGTACGTTTTCCCTAAATCCCACACTGGCTCAGGTTGTTCTCTACGGTTTGCCTAAATCCCACAATGATTCCAGGGGCACTCTCTATGGTTTTCCTATAGTCCACACTGACCCCAGTGGCATTCTAGGGCTTCCCTATATACTATACTGATTCCAGCGGTGCTCTAAGCTTTTCCTATAGACCACACTGACACCAGTGGCTCTCGAAGTTTTCCCTATATCACACACAGACTCCTGCGGCTCTCTACGGTTTCCCTATAGTCTACACTGAAACCAGCTGCTCTCTATGGTTTCCCTAAAGCCTGCACTGAATCCAGCAGCTCTCCACATTTTCCCTATATCCCACACTGACCCCAGAGGCTCTCTACGGTTTCTCTATAGACCACACGAGCTCCATGGATCTCTACGGTTCCCCTATATCCCACACTGACTCCAATGGCTCGCTACAATTTGCCTATATCACAAAGTGACTCTAGTGGCTCTCTACAGTATTGCTATAGTCCCGACTGACCCCAGTGGCTCTCGACAACTTCTCTGTATCCCACACAGATTCCAGCGGCTCTCTATGCTTTTCCTATAGACCGCACTGATGCCAGTGGCTCTCGACGATTTCCGTATAGACCATAATGTTTCTAGCTGCTGTCTGCGGTTTCCCTATAGTCCACACGTGACTCCAGTGGACCTCTCCGTTTTCCCTAAAGCCGATACTGACTCAGGCTGCTCTCTACGTTTTCCCTAAATACCGCACTGATTCGAGCGGCTCTCTACGGTTTTCCTATATCACACACTGAGTCCAGTGGTTCTCTGTGGTTTCCCTACAGTCCACAGTGTGTCCGGCTGCTCTCTACAGTTTCCCTATATCCCACACTGACTCCATTGCCTCTCTACAGTATCACTTTGGTCCACACTGACTCTAGTGGCTCTCTATTGTTTCCCTACATCCAACATCTACTCAAGTGAATCCGTATGGTTTCCCTTTAGCCCTCAATGACTCCAGTGGCTCTCCACAGATTCCCTAAACTCACACTGACTCCAATGGCTCTGTATGCTTTCCCTATATCCGACACTCACTCCAGTGGCTCTCAACAGTTCTCCTATAGCCCACACTGACTCCTGCAGCTCTCTACAGTTTCCCTATGGACCACCCTGAATCCAGCTGCTCAGTACGGTTTCCCTATAGTGTACACTGAAACCATTGGCTCTCTACAGTTTCCGTATAGCCCACAATGTCTCCCTCAGCTCTCTACAGTTTCCCTATAGTCCACACTGACTCCAGCATCTCTCAGGTGTTTCACTTTATCCCACACTGACTCCAGTGGCTCTCTATGTCTTCCCTATATCCCACAGTGATTCCAGCAACTCTCTACGGTTTTCCTATTGCCCACGCTGACCCCAGTGGCTCTCTACGATTTCAGTATAGCCCACAATGACTCCAGCGACTCTCTGCGGTTTCCCTATAGTCCACACTGACTCCAGAGGACCTGTACGTTTTCCCTAAATCCCACACTGACTCAGGCTGTTCTCTCCGGTTTGCCTAAATCCCACAATGATTCCAGGGGCTCTCTATGGTTTTCCTATAGTCCACACTGACCCCAGTGGCTCTCTAGGGCTTCCCTATATACTACACTGATTCCAGCGGTGCTCTATTCTTTTCCTATAGACCACACTGACCCCAGTGGCTCTCGAAGGTTTCCCTATAGTTTACACTGAAACCAGCTGCTCTCTATGGTTTCCCTAAAGCCTGCACTGATTCCAGCGGCTCTCCAGATTTTCCCTATATCCCACACTGACACCAGTGGCTCTCTACGGTTTCCCTATAGCCCACACGAGCTCCATTGGATCTCTACGGTTTCCCTATATCCCACACTGACTCCAATGGCTCGCTACAATTTCCCTATATCACAAACTGTTTCTAGTGGCTCTCTACAGTATTGCTATAGTCCCGACTGAACCCAGTGGCTCTCTACGACTACTCTATATCCCACACAGATTCCAGCGGCTCTCTATGCTTTTCCTATAGACCGCACTGACGCCAGTGGCTCTCTACGATTTCCATATAGACCACAATGATTCTAGCTGCTGTCTGCGGTTACCCTATAGTCCACACGTGACTCCAGTGGACCTCTCCGTTTTCCCTAAAGCCGACACTGACTCAGGCTGCTCTCTACATTTTCCCTAAATACTGCACTGATTCGAGCGGCTCTCTACGGTTTTCCTATATCACACACTGAGTCCAGTGGTTCTCTGTGGTTTCCCTACAGTCCACAGTGTGTCCGGCTGCTCTCTACAGTTTCCCTATATCCCACACTGACTCCATTGCCTCTCTACAGTATCACTTTGGTCCACACTGACTCTAGTGGCTCTCTTTTGTTTCCCTACATCCAACATCTACTCAAGTGAATCCGTATGGTTTCCCTTTAGCCCTCAATGACTCCAGTGGCTCTCCACCGATTCCCTAAACTCACACTGACTCCAATGGCTCTGTATGGTTTCCCTATATCCGACACTCACTCCAGTGGCTCTCAACAGTTCTCCTATAGCCCACACTGAATCCAGTAGCTCTCTACAGTTTCCCTATGGAACACCCTGAATCCAGTTGCTCAATACGGTTTCCCTATAGTGTACTTTGACACCAGTGGCTCTCTACAGTTTCCGTATAGCCCACAATGTCTCCCGCAGCTCTCTACAGTTTCCCTATAGTCCACACTGACTCCAGCATCTCTCAGGTGTTTCCCTTTAACCCACACTGACTCCAGTGGCTCTCTATGGCTTCCCTATATCCCAAGGTGATTCCAGCGACTCTCTACGTTTTTCGTATTGCCCACGCTGACCCCAGTGGCTCTCTACGATTTCAGTATAGCCCACAATGACTCCAGCGACTCTCTGCGGTTTCCCTATAGTCCACACTGACTCCAGAGGACCTGTACGTTTTCCCTAAATCCCACACTGACTCAGGCTGTTCTCTACGGTTTGCCTAAATCCCACAATGTTTCCAGGGGCTCTCTATGGTTTTCCTATAGTCCACACCGACCCCAGTGGCTCTCTAGGGCTTCCTTATATACTACACTGATTCCAGCGGTGCTCTACTCTTTTCCTATAGACCACACTGACCCCAGTGGCTCTCGAAGGTTTCCCTATATCACACAGAGACTCCTGCGGCTCTCAACGGTTTCCCTATTGTCTACACTGAAACCAGCTGCTCTCTATGGTTTCCCTAAAGCCTGCACTGATTCCAGCGGCTCTGCAGATTTTCCCTATAGCCCACACTGACACCAGTGGCTCTCTACGGTTTCCCTATAGCCCACACGAGCTCCATTGGATCTCTACGGTTTCCCTATATCCCACAGTGACTCCAATGGCTCGCTACAATTTCCCTATATCACAAACTGACTCTAGTGGCTCTCTGCAGTATTGCTATAGTCCCGACTGACCCCAGTGGCTCTCTACGACTACTCTGTATCCCACACAGATTCCAGCGGCTCTCTATGCTTTTCCTATAGACCGCACTGACGCCAGTGGCTCTCTACGATTTCCATATAGACCACAATGATTCTAGCTGCTGTCTGCGGTTTCCCTATAGTCCACACGTGAATCCAGTGGACCTCTCCGTTTTCCCTAAAGCCGACACTGACTCAGGCTGCTCTCTACATTTTCCCTAAATACCGCACTGATTCGAGCGGCTCTCTACGGTTTTCCTATATCACACACTGAGTCCAGTGGTTCTCCGTGGTTTCCCTACAGTCCACAGTGTGTCCGGCTGCTCTCTACAGTTTCCCTATATCCCACACTGACTCCATTGCCTCTCTACAGTATCACTTTGGTCCACACTGACTCTAGTGGCTCTCTATTGTTTCCCTACATCCAACATCCACTCAAGTGAATCCGTATGGTTTCCCTTTAGCCCTCAATGACTCCAGTGGCTCTCCACAGATTCCCTAAACTCACACTGACTACAATGGCTCTGTATGCTTTCCCTATATCCGACACTCACTCCAGTGGCTCTCAACAGTTCTCCTATAGCCCACACTGACTCCAGTAGCTCTCTACCGTTTCCCTCTGGACCACCCTGTATCCAGTTGCACAGTACGGTTTCCCTATAGTATACACTGACACCAGTGGCTCTGTATGGTTTCCCTTTAGCCCTCACTGACTCCAGTGGCTCTCCACAGATTCCCTAAACTCACACTGACTCCATTGGCTCTGTATGGTATCCCTATATCCGACACTCACTCCAGTGGCTCTCAACAGTTCTCCTATAGCCCACACTGGCTCCTGCAGCTCTCTACAGATTCACTATAGTCCATACTGACTCCAGCAGATCTCAGGGGTTTCCCTTTATCGCACACTGACTCCAGTGGCTCTCTATGGCTTCCCTATATCGCACACTGATTCCCGCGACTCTCTACGGTTTTCCTATTGCCCACGCTGACCCCAGTGGCTCTCTACAATTTCCGTATTGCCCACAATGACTCCAGCTGCTGTCTACGTTTTCCCTAAATCCCACACTGACTCAGGCTGTTCTCCACTGCTTCCTTAAATCCCACAATGATTCCTGGGGCTCTCTATGGTTTTCCTATAGTCCACACTGACCCCAGTGGCTCCCTGGGGCTTCCCTATATACTACACTGATTCCAGCGGTCCCCTACTCTTTTCCTATAGACCACACTTACACCATTGGCTCTTGAAGGTTTCCCTATATCACACACGGACTCCTGCAGCTCTCTACGGTTTCCTTATAGACTACACTGAAACCAGATGCTCTGTATGGTTTCCCTAAAGCCTGCACTGATTCCAGCGGCTCTTAAAATTTTCCCTATATCCCACACTGACTCCAATGGCTCGCTACAATTGAATCTAGCTGCTGTCTGCCGTTTCCCTATTGTCCACACCTGACTCCAGTGGACCTCTCCGTTTTCCCTAAAGCCGCCACTGACTCAGGCTGCTCTCTACGTTTTCCCTAAATCCCGCACTGATTCGAGCGGCTCTCTACGGTTTTCCTATATCACACACTGAGCGCTGTGGTTCTCTGCGTTTTCCCTAAAGTCCACAGTGGGTCCAGATGCTCTCTACAGTTTCCCTATATCCCACACTGACTCCATTGCCTCTCTACAGTATCACTTTGGTCCACACTGACTCTAGTGGCTCTCTATGGTTTTCCTACATCCAACATCTACTCAAGTGAATCCGTATGGGTTTCCTTTAGACCTCACTGACTCCAGTGGCTCTGCACAGATTCCCTAAACTCACACTGACTCCAATGGCTCTGTATGGTTTCCCTATATCTGACACTCACTCCAGTGGCTCTCAACAGTTCTCCTATAGCCCACACTGACTCCAGTAGCTGTCTACAGTTTCCCTATGGACCACCCTGAATCCAGTTGCTCAGTACGGATTCCCTATAGTGTACACTGAGACCAGTGGCTCTCTACGGTTTCCTTATCGCCCACACTGACTCCAGAGGTTATCTCCGGCATCCCTATTTCCTAAAGCCCACTCTAGCAGCTCTCTACACTTTCCCTATAGTCCACACTGACTCCAGCAGCTCTCAGGGGTTTCCCTTTATCCCACACTGACTCCAGTGGCGCCCTATGGCTTCCCTGTATCCCACACTGATTCCAGCGACTCTCTACGGTTTTCCTATTGCCCACGTTGACCCCAGTGGCTCTCTACAATTTCAGTATAGCCCACAATGACTCCAGCTGCTGTCTGCAGTTTCCCTATAGTCCACACTGTCTCCAGAGGACCTGTATGTTCTCCCTAAATCCCACACTGACTCAGGCTGTTCTCTACGGTTTGCCTAATTCCCACAATGATTCCAGGGGCTCTCTATGGTTTTCCTATAGTCCACACTGACCCCAGTGGCTCTCTAGGGCTTCCCTATATACTACACTGATTCCAGCGGTCCTCTACGCTTTTCCTATACACCACACTGACCCCAGTGGCTCTCGAAGGTTCCCCTATATCACACAAAGACTCCTGCAGCTCTCTATGGTTTCCCTATAGTCTACACTGAAACCATAGCTCTCTATGGTTTCCCTAAAGCCTGCACTGATTCCAGCGGCTCTCCACAATTTCCCTATATCCCACACTGACACCAGTGGCTCTCTACGGTTTCCCTATAGCCCACACGAGCTCCATATGGCTCGCTACAATTTCTCTATATCACAGACTGACACTAGTGGCTCTCTACAGTATTGCTAAGGTCCCGACTGACCCCAGTGGCTCTCTACGACTTCTCTTTATCCCACACAGATTCCAGCGGCTTTCTATGCTTTTCCTATGGACCGCACTGACGCCAGTGGCTCTCTACGATTTCCGTATAGACCACAATGATTCTAGCTTCTGTCTGCGGTTTCCCTATAGTCCACACCTGACTCCAGTGGACCTTTTGTTTTCCCTAAAGCCGCCACTGACTCAGGCTGCTCTCTACGTTTTCCCTAAATCCCACACTGAGTCCAGTGGTTCACTACGGTTTCCCTATAGTCCACAGTGTGTCCAGCTGCTCTCTACAGTCTCCCTATATCCCACAATGACTCCATCGCCTCTCTACAGCATCACTTTGGTCCACACTGACTCTAGTGGCTCTCTATGGTTTCCCTTTATCCAACATCTACTCATGTGAATCCGTATGGTTTCCCTTTAGTCCTCACTGAGTCCAGTGGCTCTCCATAGATTCGCTAAACTCACACTGACTCCAATGGCTCTGTATGGTTTCCCTATATCCCACACTCACTCCAGTGGCTCTCAACAGTTTCCCTCTGGACCACCCTGAATCCAGTTGCTCAGTACGTTTTCCCTATAGTGTACACTGACACCAGTGGCTCTCTACGGTTTCCCTATAGCCCACACTGACTCCAGCGGACCTCTACGGTTGCCGTACAGTCCACAGCTGACCTCAATGGCTCTCTACGGTTTTCCTAAAGCCCACAATGTTTCCAGCAGCTCTGTACAGTTTCCCTATAGTCCACACTGACTCCAGCAGCTCTCAGGGGTTTCCCTTTATCCCACACTGACTCCAGTGGCTCTCTATGGCTTCCCTATATCCCACACTGATTCCAGTGACTCTCTACGGTTTTCCTATTGCCCACGCTGACCCCACTGGCTCTCTACGATTTCCGTATAGCCCGCAATGACTCCAGCTGCTGTCTGTGGTTTCCCTTTTGTCCACACTGACTCCAGAGGACCTGTTTTTTTTCCCTAAATGCCACACTGGCTCAGGCTGTTCTCTACGGTTTCCCTAAATCCCACAATGATTCCAGGGGCTCTCTATGGTTTTCCTATAGCTCACTGACCCCAGTGGCTCTCTAGGGCTTCCCTGTATACTACACTGATTTCAGAGGACCTGTACATTTTCCCTAAATGCCACACTGGCTCAGGCTTTTCTCTACGGTTTCCCTAAATCCCACAATGATTCCAGGGGTTCTCTATGGTTTTCCTATAGACCACAATGACACCAGTGCCTCTCGAAGGTTTCCCTATTACACACACAGACTCCTGCGGCTCTCTAAGGGTTCCCTATATTCTACACTGAAACCTGCAGCTCTCTATGGTTTCCCTAAAGCATGCACTGATTCCAGCGGCTCTCCACATTTTCCCTATATCCCACATTGACACCAGTGGCTCTCTACGGTTTCCCTATACCCCACACGAGCTCCATTGGATCTCTACGGTTTCCCTATATCCCACACTGACTCCAATGGCTCGCTACAATTTCCCTATATCACAAACTGACTCTAGTGGCTCTCTACAGTATTGTTATAGTCCCGACTGACCCCAGTGGCTCTCTACGACTTCTCTGTATCCCACACAGATTCCAGCGGCTCTCTATGCTTTTCCTATAGCCCGCAATGACGCCAGTGGCTCTCTACGATTTCCATATAGACCAAAATGATTCTAGCTGCTGTCTACGGTTTCCCTATATCCACACCTGACTCCAGTTGACCTCTCCGTTTTCCCTAAAGCCTACACTGACTCAGGCTGCTCTCTACATTTTCCCTAAATACCGCACTGATTCGAGCGGCTCTCTATGGTTTTCCTATATCACACACTGAGTACATTGGTTCTCTGCGGTTTCCCTATAGTCCACAGTGTGTCCAGCTGCTCTCTACAGTTTCCCTCTATGCCACACTGACTTCATTGCCTCTCTACAGTATCAATTTGGTCCACACTGACTCTAGTGGCTCTCTATGGTTTCCCTACATCCAACATCTACTCATGTGAATCCGTATGGTTTTCCTTTAGCCCTCACTGACTCCAGTGGCTCTCCATAGATTCGCTAAACTCACACTGACTCCAATGGCTCTGTACGGTTTCCCTATATCCCACACTCACTCCAGTGGCTCAGTACGGTTTCCCTATAGTGTACTCTGACACCAGTGGCTCTGTATGGTTTCCCTTTAGCCCTCACTGACTCCAGTGGCTCTCCACAGATTCCCTAAACTCACACTGACTCCAATGGCTCTGTATGTTATCCCTATATCCGACACTCACTCCAGTGGCTCTCAACAGTTCTCCTATAGCCCACACTGGCTCCAGCAGCTCACTACAGTTTCACGATAGTCCATACTGACTCCAGCAGCTCTCAGGGGTTTCCCTTTATCCCACACTGACTCCAGTGGCTCTCTATGGCTTCCCTATATCCCACACTGATTCCAGCGACTCTCTACGGTTTTCCTATTGCCCACGCTGACCCCAGTGGCTCTCTACAACTTCCGTATAGACCACAATGACTCCAGCTGCTGTCTGCGTTTTTCCTATAGTCCACACTGACTCCAGAGGACCTGTACGTTTTCCTAAAATCCCACACTAACTCAGGCTGTTCTCTACGATTTCCTTAAATCCCACAATGATTCCTGGGGCTCTCTATGGTTTTCCTATAGTCCACACTGACCCCAGTGGCTACCTAGGTCTTCCCTATATACTACACTGATTCCAACGGTCCTCAATTCTTTTCCTATAGACCACACTTGCACCATTGGCTCTCGAAGGTTTCCCTATATCACACACGGACTCCTGCGGCTCTCTACGGTTTCCCTATAGTCTACACTGAAACCAGATGCTCTCTATGGTTTCCCTAAAGCCTGCACTGATTCCAGCGGCTCTCTACGGTTTTCCTATTGCCCACGCTGACCCCAGTGGCTCTCTACAATTTCCGTATAGCCCGCAATGACTCCAGCTGCTGTCTGCGTTTTCCCTATAGTCCACACTGACTCCAGAGGACCTGTACGTTTTCCTTAAATCCCACACTGACTCAGGCTGTTCTCTACGGTTTGCCTAAATCCCACAATGATTCCAGGGGCTCTCTATGGTTTTCCTATAGTCCACACTGACCCCAGTGGCTCTCTAGGGCTTCCCTATATGCTACACTGATTCCAGCAGTGCTCTACTCTTTTCCTATAGACCACACTGACACCAGTGGCTCTCTACGGTTTGCCTATAGCCCACACGAGCTCCATATGGCTCGCTACAATTTCTCTATATCACAAACTGACACTAGTGGCTCTCTACAGTATTGCTATAGTCCCGACTGACCCCAGTGGCTCTCTACGACTTCTCTGTATCCCACACAGATTCCAGCGGCTTTCTATGCTTTTCCTATGGACCTCACTGACGCCAGTGGCTCTCTACGATTTCCGTATAGACCACAATGATTCTAGATGCTGTCTGCGGTTTCCCTATAGTCCACACCTGACTCCAGTGGACCTTTTGTTTTCCCTAAAGCCGCCACAGACTCAGGCTGCTCTCTACGTTTTCCCTAAATCCCACACTGAGTCCAGTGGTTCACTGCGGTTTCCCTATAGTCCACAGTGTGTCCAGCTGCTCTCTACAGTTTCCCTAAATCCCACACTGACTCCATTGCCTCTCTACAGTACCACTTTAGTCCACACTGACCCTAGTGGCTCTCTATGTTTTCCCTGCATCCCACATCTACTCAAGTGAATCCGTATGGTTTCCCTTTAGCCCTCACTGACTCCAGTGGCTCTGCACAGATTCCTTAATCTCGCACTGACTCCAATGGCTCTGTATGGTTTCCCTGCATCCCACACTTACTCCAGTAGCTCTCAACAATTCTCCTATAGCCCACATTGACTCCAGTAGCTGTCTACAGTTTCCCTATGGACCACCCTGAAACCAGTTGCTCAGTACGGTTTCCCTATAGTGCACACTGAGACCACTGGCTCTCTATGGTTTCCGTATAGCCCACACTGACTCCAGAGGCTATCTCCGGTTTCCCTATATCTCAAACTGACTCTAGTGGCTCTCTACAGTTTCTCTATAGTCCACTCTGTCTCCAGTGGCTCTCTACAATTTCCCCATAGTCTGCGGTTTCCCTATAGTCCACACTGACTCCAGAGGACCTGTACGTTTTCCCTAAATCCCACACTGGCTCAGGCTATTCTCTACGGTTTCCGTAAATCCCACAATGATTCCAGGGGCTCTCTCTATGGTTTTCCTATAGTCCACACTGACCCCAGTGACTTTCTATATACTATACTGATTCCAGCGGTGCTCTAAACTTTTCCTATAGACCACACTGACACCAGTGGCTCTCGAAGGTTTCCCTATATCACACACAGACTCCTGCGGCTCTCTACGGTTTCCCTATAGTCTACACTGAAACCAGCTGCTCTCTATGGTTTCCCTAAAGCCTGCACTGATTCCAGCAGCTCTCCACATTTTCCCTATATCCCACACTGACACCAGTGGCTCTCTACGGTTTCTCTATAGACCACACGAGCTCCATGGATCTCTACGGTTCCCCTGTATCCCACATTGACTCCAATGGCTCGCTACAATTTCCCTATATCACAAAGTGACTCTAGTGGCTCTCTACAGTATTGCTATAGTCCCGACTGACCCTGGTGGCTCTCGACAACCTCTCTGTATCCCACACAGATTCCAGCGGCTCTCTATGCTTTTCCTATAGACCGCACTGACGCCAGTGGCTCTCGACGATTTCTGTATAGACCATAATGTTTCTAGCTGCTGTCTGCGGTTTCCCTATAGTCCACACCTGACTCCAGTGGACCTCTCCGTTTTCCCTAAAGCCGATACTGACTCAGGCTGCTCTCTACGTTTTCCCTAAATACCGCACTGATTCGAGCGGCTCTCTACGGTTTTCCTATATCACACACTGAGTCCAGTGGTTCTCTGTGGTTTCCCTACAGTCCACAGTGTGTCCGGCTGCTCTCTACAGTTTCCCTATATCCCACACTGACTCCATTGCCTCTCTACAGTATCACTTTGGTCCACACTGACTCTAGTGGCTCTCTATGGTTTCCCTACATCCAACATCTACTCATGTGAATCCGTATGGTTTCCCTTTAGCCCTCAATGACTCCAGTGGCTCTCCACAGATTCCCTAAACTCACACTGACTACAATGGCTCTGTATGCTTTCCCTATATCCGACACTCACTCCAGTGGCTCTCAACAGTTCTCCTATAGCCCACACTGACTCCTGCAGCTCTCTACAGTTTCCCTATGGACCACCCTGAATCCAGTTGCTCAGTACGGTTTCCCTATAGTGTACACTGAAGCCATTGGCTCTCTACAGTTTCCGTATAGCCCACAATGTCTCCCGCAGCTCTCTACAGTTTCCCTATAGTCCACACTGACTCCAGCATCTCTCAGGTGTTTCACTTTATCCCACACTGACTCCAGTGGCTCTCTATGTCTTCCCTATATCCCACAGTGATTCCAGCGACTCTCTACGGTTTTCCTATTGCCCACGCTGACCCCAGTGGCTCTCTCCGATTTCAGTATAGCCCACAATGACTCCAGCGACTCTCTGCGGTTTCCCTATATACCACACTTACTCCAGAGGACCTGTACGTTTTCCCTAAATCCCACACTGACTCAGGCTGTTCTCTACGGTTTGCCTAAATCCCACAATGATTCCAGGGGCTCTCTATGCTTTTCCTATAGTCCACACTGACCCCAGTGGCTCTCTAGGGCTTCCCTATATACTACACTGATTCCAGCGGTGCTCTACTCTTTTCCTATAGACCACACTGACCCCAGTGGCTCTCGAAGGTTTCCCTATAGTTTACACTGAAACCAGCTGCTCTCTATGGTTTCCCTAAAGCCTGCAGTGATTTCAGCGGCTCTCCACATTTTCCCTATATCCCACACTGACACCAGTGGCTCTCTACGGTTTCCCTATAGCCCACACTGACTCCATTACCTCTCTACAGTACCACTTTGGTCCACACTGACTCTAGTGGCTCTCTATGGTTTCCCTACATCCAACATCTACTCATGTGAATCCGTATGGTTTCCCTTTAGCCCTCACTGAGTCCAGTGGCTCTCCATAGATTCGCTAAACTCACACTGACTCCAATGGCTCTGTATGGTTTTCCTATATCCCACACTCACTCCAGTGGCTCTCAACAGTTCTCGCATAGCCCACACTGACTCCAGTAGCTCTCTACAGTTTCCCTCTGGACCACCCTGAATCCAGTTGTTCAGTACGGTTTCCCTATAGTGTACACTGACACCAGTGGCTCTCTACAGTTTCCCTATAGCCCACACTGACTCCAGCGGACCTCGACGGTTTCTGTACAGTCCACAGCTGACCTCAATGGCTCTCTACGGTTTTCCTAAAGCCCACAATGTTTCCAGCAGCTCTCTACAGTTTCCCTATAGTCCACACTGACTCCAGCAGCTCTCAGGGGTTCCTCTTTATCCCACACTGACTCCAATGGCAAGCTACAATTTCCCTATATCACAAACTGACTCTAGTGGCTCTCTACAGTATTGCAATAGTCCCGACTGACCCCAGTGGCTCTCTACAACTTCTCTGTATCCCAACCAGATTCCAGCGGCTCTCTATGCTTTTCCTATAGACCACACTGACGCCATTGGCTCTCTACGATTTCCGTATAGACCACAATGTTTCTAGCTGCTGTCTGCGGTATCCCAATAGGCCACACCTGACTCCAGTGGACCTCTCCGTTTTCCCTAAAGCCGATACTGACTCAGGCTGCTCTCTACGTTTTCCCTAAATACCGCACTGATTCGAGCGGCTCTCTATGGTTTTCCTATATCACCCACTGAGTCCAGTGGCTCTCTACGGTTTCCCTTTAGCCCACACTGACTCCAGTGGCTCTCCACAGATTCCCTAAACTCACACTGACTCCAATAGCTCTGTATGGTATCCCTATATCCGACACTCACTCCAGTGGCTCTCAACAGTTCTCCAATAGCCCACACTGACTCCCGCAGATCTCTACAGTTTCCGAATAGTCCATACTGACACCAGCAGCTCTCAGGGGTTTCCCTTTATCCCACACTGACTCCAGTGGCTCTCTATGGCTTCCCTATATCCCACACTGATTCCAGCGACTCTCTACGGTTTTCCTATTGCCCACGCTGACCCCAGTGGCTCTCTACAATTTCCGTATAGCCCGCAATGACTCCAGCTGCTGTCTGCGTTTTCCCTATAGTCCACACTGACTCCAGAGGACCTGTACGTTTTCCTTAAATCCCACACTGACTCAGGCTGTTCTCTACGGTTTGCCTAAATCCCACAATGATTCCAGGGGCTCTCTATGGTTTTCCTATAGTCCACACTGACCCCAGTGGCTCTCTAGGGCTTCCCTATATGCTACACTGATTCCAGCAGTGCTCTACTCTTTTCCTATAGACCACACTGACACCAGTGGCTCTCTACGGTTTGCCTATAGCCCACACGAGCTCCATATGGCTCGCTACAATTTCTCTATATCACAAACTGACACTAGTGGCTCTCTACAGTATTGCTATAGTCCCGACTGACCCCAGTGGCTCTCTACGACTTCTCTGTATCCCACACAGATTCCAGCGGCTTTCTATGCTTTTTCTTTGGACCTCACTGACGCCAGTGGCTCTCTACGATTTCCGTATAGACCACAATGATTCTAGCTGCTGTCTGCGGTTTCCCTATAGTCCACACCTGACTCCAGTGGACCTTTTGTTTTCCCTAAAGCCGCCACAGACTCAGGCTGCTCTCTACGTTTTCCCTAAATCCCACACTGAGTCCAGTGGTTCACTGCGGTTTCCCTATAGTCCACAGTGTGTCCAGCTGCTCTCTACAGTTTCCCTAAATCCCACACTGACTCCATTGCCTCTCTACAGTACCACTTTAGTCCACACTGACCCTAGTGGCTCTCTATGTTTTCCCTGCATCCCACATCTACTCAAGTGAATCCGTATGGTTTCCCTTTAGCCCTCACTGACTCCAGTGGCTCTGCACAGATTCCTTAATCTCGCACTGACTCCAATGGCTCTGTATGGTTTCCCTGCATCCCACACTTACTCCAGTAGCTCTCAACAATTCTCCTATAGCCCACATTGACTCCAGTAGCTGTCTACAGTTTCCCTATGGACCACCCTGAAACCAGTTGCTCAGTACGGTTTCCCTATAGTGCACACTGAGACCACTGGCTCTCTATGGTTTCCGTATAGCCCACACTGACTCCAGAGGCTATCTCCGGTTTCCCTATATCTCAAACTGACTCTAGTGGCTCTCTACAGTTTCTCTATAGTCCACTCTGTCTCCAGTGGCTCTCTACAATTTCCCCATAGTCTGCGGTTTCCCTATAGTCCACACTGACTCCAGAGGACCTGTACGTTTTCCCTAAATCCCACACTGGCTCAGGCTATTCTCTACGGTTTCCGTAAATCCCACAATGATTCCAGGGGCTCTCTCTATGGTTTTCCTATAGTCCACACTGACCCCAGTGACTTTCTATATACTATACTGATTCCAGCGGTGCTCTAAACTTTTCCTATAGACCACACTGACACCAGTGGCTCTCGAAGGTTTCCCTATATCACACACAGACTCCTGCGGCTCTCTACGGTTTCCCTATAGTCTACACTGAAACCAGCTGCTCTCTATGGTTTCCCTAAAGCCTGCACTGATTCCAGCAGCTCTCCACATTTTCCCTATATCCCACACTGACACCAGTGGCTCTCTACGGTTTCTCTATAGACCACACGAGCTCCATGGATCTCTACGGTTCCCCTGTATCCCACATTGACTCCAATGGCTCGCTACAATTTCCCTATATCACAAAGTGACTCTAGTGGCTCTCTACAGTATTGCTATAGTCCCGACTGACCCTGGTGGCTCTCGACAACCTCTCTGTATCCCACACAGATTCCAGCGGCTCTCTATGCTTTTCCTATAGACCGCACTGACGCCAGTGGCTCTCGACGATTTCTGTATAGACCATAATGTTTCTAGCTGCTGTCTGCGGTTTCCCTATAGTCCACACCTGACTCCAGTGGACCTCTCCGTTTTCCCTAAAGCCGATACTGACTCAGGCTGCTCTCTACGTTTTCCCTAAATACCGCACTGATTCGAGCGGCTCTCTACGGTTTTCCTATATCACACACTGAGTCCAGTGGTTCTCTGTGGTTTCCCTACAGTCCACAGTGTGTCCGGCTGCTCTCTACAGTTTCCCTATATCCCGCACTGACTCCATTGCCTCTCTACAGTATCACTTTGGTCCACACTGACTCTAGTGGCTCTCTATGGTTTCCCTACATCCAACATCTACTCATGTGAATCCGTATGGTTTCCCTTTAGCCCTCAATGACTCCAGTGGCTCTCCACAGATTCCCTAAACTCACACTGACTACAATGGCTCTGTATGCTTTCCCTATATCCGACACTCACTCCAGTGGCTCTCAACAGTTCTCCTATAGCCCACACTGACTCCTGCAGCTCTCTACAGTTTCCCTATGGACCACCCTGAATCCAGTTGCTCAGTACGGTTTCCCTATAGTGTACACTGAAGCCATTGGCTCTCTACAGTTTCCGTATAGCCCACAATGTCTCCCGCAGCTCTCTACAGTTTCCCTATAGTCCACACTGACTCCAGCATCTCTCAGGTGTTTCCCTTTATCCCACACTGACTCCAGTGGCTCTCTATGTCTTCCCTATATCCCACAGTGATTCCAGCGACTCTCTACGGTTTTCCTATTGCCCACGCTGACCCCAGTGGCTCTCTCCGATTTCAGTATAGCCCACAATGACTCCAGCGACTCTCTGCGGTTTCCCTATATACCACACTTACTCCAGAGGACCTGTACGTTTTCCCTAAATCCCACACTGACTCAGGCTGTTCTCTACGGTTTGCCTAAATCCCACAATGATTCCAGGGGCTCTCTATGCTTTTCCTATAGTCCACACTGACCCCAGTGGCTCTCTAGGGCTTCCCTATATACTACACTGATTCCAGCGGTGCTCTACTCTTTTCCTATAGACCACACTGACCCCAGTGGCTCTCGAAGGTTTCCCTATAGTTTACACTGAAACCAGCTGCTCTCTATGGTTTCCCTAAAGCCTGCAGTGATTTCAGCGGCTCTCCACATTTTCCCTATATCCCACACTGACACCAGTGGCTCTCTACGGTTTCCCTATAGCCCACACTGACTCCATTACCTCTCTACAGTACCACTTTGGTCCACACTGACTCTAGTGGCTCTCTATGGTTTCCCTACATCCAACATCTACTCATGTGAATCCGTTTGGTTTCCCTTTAGCCCTCACTGAGTCCAGTGGCTCTCCATAGATTCGCTAAACTCACACTGACTCCAATGGCTCTGTATGGTTTTCCTATATCCCACACTCACTCCAGTGGCTCTCAACAGTTCTCGCATAGCCCACACTGACTCCAGTAGCTCTCTACAGTTTCCCTCTGGACCACCCTGAATCCAGTTGTTCAGTACGGTTTCCCTATAGTGTACACTGACACCAGTGGCTCTCTACAGTTTCCCTATAGCCCACACTGACTCCAGCGGACCTCGACGGTTTCTGTACAGTCCACAGCTGACCTCAATGGCTCTCTACGGTTTTCCTAAAGCCCACAATGTTTCCAGCAGCTCTCTACAGTTTCCCTATAGTCCACACTGACTCCAGCAGCTCTCAGGGGTTCCTCTTTATCCCACACTGACTCCAATGGCAAGCTACAATTTCCCTATATCACAAACTGACTCTAGTGGCTCTCTACAGTATTGCAATAGTCCCGACTGACCCCAGTGGCTCTCTACAACTTCTCTGTATCCCAACCAGATTCCAGCGGCTCTCTATGCTTTTCCTATAGACCACACTGACGCCATTGGCTCTCTACGATTTCCGTATAGACCACAATGTTTCTAGCTGCTGTCTGCGGTATCCCAATAGGCCACACCTGACTCCAGTGGACCTCTCCGTTTTCCCTAAAGCCGATACTGACTCAGGCTGCTCTCTACGTTTTCCCTAAATACCGCACTGATTCGAGCGGTTCTGTATGGTTTTCCTATATCACCCACTGAGTCCAGTGGTTCTCTGCGGTTTCCCTATAGTCCACAGTGTGTCCAGCTACTCTCTACAGTTTCCCTCTATGCCACACTGACTCCATTGCCTCTCTACAGTATCACTTTGGTCCACACTGACTCTAGTGGCTCTCTATGGTTTCCCTACATCCAACATCTACTCATGTGAATCCGTATGGTTTTCCTTTAGCCCTCACTGACTCCAGTGGCTCTCCATAGAATCGCTAAACTCACACTGACTCCAATGGCTCTGTACGGTTTCCCTATGTCCCACACTCACTCCAGTTGTTCTCAACAGTTCTCATATAGCCCACACTGACTCCAGTAGCCTTCTACAGTTTCCCTCTGGACCACCCTGAATCCAGTCGCTCAGTACGGTTTCCCTATAGTGTACTCTGACACCAGTGGCTCTCTACGGTTTCCCTTTAGCCCTCACTGACTCCAGTGGCTCTCCACAGATTCCTGAAACTCACACTGACTCCAATGGCTCTGTATGTTATCCCTATATCCGACACTCACTCCAGTGCCTCTCAACAGCTCTCCTATAGCCCACACTGGCTCCAGCACCTCACTACAGTTTCACTATAGTCCATACTGACTCCAGCAGCTCTCAGGGGTTTCCCTTTATCCCACACTGACTCCAGTGGCTCTCTATGGCTTCCCTATATCCCACACTGATTCCAGCGACTCTCTACGGTTTTCCTATTGCCCACGCTGACCCCAGTGGCTCTCTACAACTTCCGTATAGACCACAATGACTCCAGCTGCTGTCTGCGTTTTCCCTATAGTCCACACAGACTCCAGAGGACCTGTACGTTTTCCATAAATCCCACACTGACTCACGCTGTTCTCTACGGTTTCCTTAAATCCCACAATGATTCCTGGGGCTCTCTATGGTTTTCCTATAGTCCACACTGACCCCAGTGGCTACCTAGGGCTTCCCTATATACTACACTGATTCCAGCGGTCCTCTACTCTTTTCCTATAGACCACACTTGCACCATTGGCTCTCGAAGGTTTCCCTATATCACACACGGACTCCAGCGGCTCTCTACGGTTTCCCTATAGTCTACACTGAAACCAGAGGCTCTCTATGGTTTCCCTAAAGCCTGCACTGATTCCAGCGGCTCTTCACATTTTCCCTATATCCCACACTGACTCCAATGGCTCGCTACAATTTCCCTATATCACAAACTGACTCTAGTGACTCTCTACAGTATTGCTATAGTCCCGAAAGACCCCAATGGCTCTCTACGACTTCTCTGTATCCCACACAGATTCCAGCCGCTCTCTATGCTTTTCCTATAGACCGCACTGACTCCAGTGGCTCTCTATGATTTCCGTATAGACCACAATGAATCTAGCTGATGGCTGCCGTTTCCCTATAGTCCACACCTGACTCTAGTGGACCTCTCCGTTTTCCCTAAAGCCGCACTGACTCAGGCTGCTCTCTACATTTTCCCTAAATCCCGCACTGATTCGAGCGGCTCTCTACTGTTTTCCTATATCACACACTGAGTGCAGTGGTTCTCTGCGTTTTCCCTAAAGTCCACAGTGGGTCCAGCTGCTCTCTACAGTTTCGCTATATCCCACACTGACTCCTTTGCCTCTCTACCGTATCACTTTGGTCCACACTGACTCTAGTGGCTCTCTATGGTTTCCCTACATCCGACATCTACTCAAGTGATCCGTATGCTTTCCCTTTAGCCCTCCCTGACTCCAGTGGCTCTGCACAGATTCCCTAAACTCACACTGACTCCAATGACTCTGTATGGTTTCCCTATAACCCACACTCACTCCAGTGGCTCTCAACAGTTCTCCTATAGCCCACACTGACTCCATTAGCTGTCTACAGTTTCCCTATGGACCACCCTGAATCCAGTTGCTCAGTACGGTTTCCCTACAGTGTACACTGAGACCAGTGGCTCTCTACGGTTTCCTTATAGCCCACACTGACTCCAGAGGTTATCTCCGGTTTCCCTATTTCACAAACTGACTCTAGTGGCTCTCTACTGTTGCCCGAGAGTCCACACTGACCCCAGTGGCTCTCTACAGTTTTTCTATAGTCCACACTGTCTCCAGTGGAACTCTACACTTTCCCCATAGTCCACACTGACACCAGTGGCTCTCTACGGTTTCCCTATAGTGCACACTGTCTCCAGTGGCTCTCTACACTTTCTCTATAGTCCACACTGACACCAGTGGCTCTCTGCCGTTTTCCTATATCCCACACTGACTCCAATGGCTCGCTACAATTTCCCTATATCACAAACTGATTCTAGTGTCTCTCTACAGTATTGCTATAGTCCCGACTGACCCCAGTGGCTCTCTATGACTTCTCTGTATCCCACACAGATTCCAGTGGCTCTCTATGCTTTTCCTATAGACCACACTGACGCCAGTGGCTCTCTACGATTTCCATATAGACCACAATGATTCTAGCTGCTGTCTACGGTTTCCCTATACTCCACACCTGACTCCAGTTGACCTCTCCGTTTTCCCTAAAGCCGACACTGACTCAGGCTGCTCTCTACATTTTCCCTAAATACCGCACTGATTCGAGCGGCTCTCTACGGTTTTCCTATATCACACACTGATTCCAGTGGTTCTCTGCGGTTTCCCTATAGTCCACAGTGTGTCCAGCTGCTCTCTACAGTTTCCCTATATGCCACACTGACTCCATTGCCTCTCTACAGTATCACTTTGGTCCACACTGACTCTAGTGGCTCTCAATGGTTTCCCTACATCCAACATCTACTCATGTGAATCCGTATGGTTTCCCTTTAGCCCTCACTGACTCCAGTGGCTCTCCATAGATTCGCTAAACTCACACTGACTCCAATGGCTCTGTACGGTTTCCCTATATCCCACACTCACTCCAGTGGCTCTCAACAGTTCTCCTATAGCCCACACTGACTCCAGTAGCTCTCTACAGTTTCCCTCTGGACCACCCTGAATCCAGTTGCTCAGTACGGTTTCCCTATAGTGTACTCTGACACCAGTGGCTCTCTACGGTTTCCCTTTAGCCTTCACTGACTCCAGTGGCTCTCCACAGATTCCCTAAACTCACACTGACTCCAATGGCTCTGTATGTTATCCCTATATCCGACACTCACTCCAGTGGCTCTCAACAGTTCTCCTATAGCCCACACTGGCTCCAGCAGCTCACTACAGTTTCACTATAGTCCATACTGACTCCAGCAGCTCTCAGGGGTTTCCCTTTATCCCACACTGACTCCAGTGGCTCTCTATGGCTTCCCTATATCCCACACTGATTCCAGCGACTCTCTACGGTTTTCCTATTGCCCACGCTGACCCCAGTGGCTCTCTACAACTTCCGTATAGCCCACAATGACTCCAGCTGCTCTCTGCGTTTTCCCTATAGTCCACACTGACTCCAGAGGACCTGTACGTTTTCCTTAAATCCCACACTGACTCACGCTGTTCTCTACGGTTTCCTTAAATCCCACAATGATTCCTGGGGCTCTCTATGGTTTTCCTATAGTCCACACTGACCCCAGTGGCTACCTAGGGCTTCCCTATATACTACACTGATTCCAGCGGTCCTCTACTCTTTTCCTATAGACCACACTTGCACCATTGGCTCTCGAAGGTTTCCCTATATTACACACGGACTCCTGCGGCTCTCTACGGTTTCCCTATAGTCTACACTGAAACCAGAGGCTCTCTATGGTTTCCCTAAAGCCTGCACTGATTCCAGCGGCTCTTCACATTTTCCCTATATCCCACACTGACTCCAATGGCTCGCTACAATTTCCCTATGTCACAAACTGACTCTAGTGACTCTCTACAGTATTGCTATAGTCCCGACAGACCCCAATGGCTCTCTACGACTTCTCTGTATCCCACACAGATTCCAGCGGCTCTCTATGCTTTTCCTATAGACCGCACTGACTCCAGTGGCTCTCTATGATTTCCGTATAGACCACAATGAATCTAGCTGATGGCTGCCGTTTCCCTATAGTCCACACCTGACTCTAGTGGACCTCTCCGTTTTCCCTAAAGCCGCACTGACTCAGGCTGCTCTCTACGTTTTCCCTAAATCCCGCACTGATTCGAGCGGCTCTCTACTGTTTTCCTATATTACACACTGAGTGCAGTGGTTCTCTGCGGTTTCCCTAAAGTCCACAGTGGGTCCAGCTGCTCTCTACAGTTTCCCTATATCCCACACTGACTCCATTGCCTCTCTACCGTATCACTTTGGTCCACACTGACTCTAGTGGCTCTCTATGGTTTCCCTACATCCGACATCTACTCAAGTGAATCCGTAGGGTTTCCCTTTAGCCCTCCCTGACTCCAGTGGCTCTGCACAGATTCCCTAAACTCACATTGACTCCAATGGCTTTGTATGGTTTCCCTATATCCAACACTCACTCCAGTGGCTCTCAACAGTTCTCCTATAGCCCACACTGTCTCCAGTAGCTGTCTACAGTTTCCCTATGGACCACCCTGAATCCAGCTGCTGAGTACGGTTTCCCTATAGTGTACACTGAGACCACTGGCTCTCTAAGGATTCCTTATAGCCCACACTGACTCCAGAGGTTATCGCCGGTTTCCCTATTTCACAAACTGACTCTAGTGGCTCTCTACAGTATTGTTATAGTCCCGACTGACCCCAGTGGCTCTCTACGACTTCTCTGTATCCCACACAGATTCCAGTGGCTCTCTATGCTTTTCCTATAGACCGCACTGACGCCAGTGGCTCTCTACGATTTCCATATAGACCAAAATGATTCTAGCTGCTGTCTACGGTTTCCTTATAGTCCACACTGACTCCAGAGGACCTGTACGTTTTCCTTAAATCCCACACTGACTCAGGCTGTTCTCTACGGTTTCCTTAAATCCCACAATGATTCCTGGGGCTCTCTATGGTTTTCCTATAGTCCACACTGACCCCAGTGGCTACCTAGGGCTTCCCTATATACTACACTGATTCCAGCGGTCCTCTACTCTTTTCCTATAGACCACACTTGCACCATTGGCTCTCGAAGGTTTCCCTATATCACACACGGACTCCTGCGGCTCTCTACAGTTTCCCTATAGTCTACACTGAAACCAGATGCTCTCTATGGTTTCCCTAAAGCCTGCACTGATTCCAGCGGCTCTTCACATTTTCCCTATATCCCACACTGACTCCAATGGCTCGCTACAATTTCCCTATATCACAAACTGATTCTAGTGGCTCCCTACAGCATTGCTATAGTCCCGACAGACCCCAATGGCTCTCTACGACTTCTCTGTATCCCACACAGATTCCAGCGGCTCTCTATGCTTTTCCTATAGACCGCACTGACTCCAGTGGCTCTCTACGATTTCCGTATAGACCACAATGAATCTAGCTGATGGCTGCCGTTTCCCTATAGTCCACACCTGACTCTAGTGGACCTCTCCATTTTCCCTAAAGCCGCCACTGACTCAGGCTGCTCTCTACGTTTTCCCTAAATACCGCACTGATTCGAGCGGCTCTCTACGGTTTTCCTATATCACACACTGAGTCCAGTGGTCCTTTGCGGTTTCCCTATAGTCCACAGTGTGTCCAGCTGCTCTCTACAGTTTCCCTATATGCCACACTGACTCCATTGCCTCTCTACCGTATCACTTTGGTCCACACTGACTCTAGTGGCTCTCAATGGTTTCCCTACATCCAACATCTACTCATGTGAATCCGTATGGTTTCCCTTTAGCCCTCACTGACTCCAGTGGCTCTCCATAGATTCGCTAAACTCACACTGACTCCAATGGCTCTGTACGGTTTCCCTATATCCCACACTCACTCCAGTGGCTCTCAACAGTTCTCCTATAGCCCACACTGACTCCAGTAGCTCTCTACAGTTTCCCTCTGGACCACCCTGAATCCAGTTGCTCAGTACGGTTTCCCTATAGTGTACTCTGACACCAGTGGCTCTCTACGGTTTCCCTTTAGCCTTCACTGACTCCAGTGGCTCTCCACAGATTCCCTAAACTCACACTGACTCCAATGGCTCTGTATGTTATCCCTATATCCGACACTCACTCCAGTGGCTCTCAACAGTTCTCCTATAGCCCACACTGGCTCCAGCAGCTCACTACAGTTTCACTATAGTCCATACTGACTCCAGCAGCTCTCAGGGGTTTCCCTTTATCCCACACTGACTCCAGTGGCTCTCTATGGCTTCCCTATATCCCACACTGATTCCAGCGACTCTCTACGGTTTTCCTATTGCCCACGCTGACCCCAGTGGCTCTCTACAACTTCCGTATAGCCCACAATGACTCCAGCTGCTCTCTGCGTTTTCCCTATAGTCCACACTGACTCCAGAGGACCTGTACGTTTTCCTTAAATCCCACACTGACTCACGCTGTTCTCTACGGTTTCCTTAAATCCCACAATGATTCCTGGGGCTCTCTATGGTTTTCCTATAGTCCACACTGACCCCAGTGGCTACCTAGGGCTTCCCTATATACTACACTGATTCCAGCGGTCCTCTACTCTTTTCCTATAGACCACACTTGCACCATTGGCTCTCGAAGGTTTCCCTATATTACACACGGACTCCTGCGGCTCTCTACGGTTTCCCTATAGTCTACACTGAAACCAGAGTCTCTCTATGGTTTCCCTAAAGCCTGCACTGATTCCAGCGGCTCTTCACATTTTCCCTATATCCCACACTGACTCCAATGGCTCGCTACAATTTCCCTATGTCACAAACTGACTCTAGTGACTCTCTACAGTATTGCTATAGTCCCGACAGACCCCAATGGCTCTCTACGACTTCTCTGTATCCCACACAGATTCCAGCGGCTCTCTATGCTTTTCCTATAGACCGCACTGACTCCAGTGGCTCTCTATGATTTCCGTATAGACCACAATGAATCTAGCTGATGGCTGCCGTTTCCCTATAGTCCACACCTGACTCTAGTGGACCTCTCCGTTTTCCCTAAAGCCGCACTGACTCAGGCTGCTCTCTACGTTTTCCCTAAATCCCGCACTGATTCGAGCGGCTCTCTACTGTTTTCCTATATTACACACTGAGTGCAGTGGTTCTCTGCGGTTTCCCTAAAGTCCACAGTGGGTCCAGCTGCTCTCTACAGTTTCCCTATATCCCACACTGACTCCATTGCCTCTCTACCGTATCACTTTGGTCCACACTGACTCTAGTGGCTCTCTATGGTTTCCCTACATCCGACATCTACTCAAGTGAATCCGTAGGGTTTCCCTTTAGCCCTCCCTGACTCCAGTGGCTCTGCACAGATTCCCTAAACTCACATTGACTCCAATGGCTTTGTATGGTTTCCCTATATCCAACACTCACTCCAGTGGCTCTCAACAGTTCTCCTATAGCCCACACTGTCTCCAGTAGCTGTCTACAGTTTCCCTATGGACCACCCTGAATCCAGCTGCTGAGTACGGTTTCCCTATAGTGTACACTGAGACCACTGGCTCTCTAAGGATTCCTTATAGCCCACACTGACTCCAGAGGTTATCGCCGGTTTCCCTATTTCACAAACTGACTCTAGTGGCTCTCTACAGTATTGTTATAGTCCCGACTGACCCCAGTGGCTCTCTACGACTTCTCTGTATCCCACACAGATTCCAGTGGCTCTCTATGCTTTTCCTATAGACCGCACTGACGCCAGTGGCTCTCTACGATTTCCATATAGACCAAAATGATTCTAGCTGCTGTCTACGGTTTCCTTATAGTCCACACTGACTCCAGAGGACCTGTACGTTTTCCTTAAATCCCACACTGACTCAGGCTGTTCTCTACGGTTTCCTTAAATCCCACAATGATTCCTGGGGCTCTCTATGGTTTTCCTATAGTCCACACTGACCCCAGTGGCTACCTAGGGCTTCCCTATATACTACACTGATTCCAGCGGTCCTCTACTCTTTTCCTATAGACCACACTTGCACCATTGGCTCTCGAAGGTTTCCCTATATCACACACGGACTCCTGCGGCTCTCTACAGTTTCCCTATAGTCTACACTGAAACCAGATGCTCTCTATGGTTTCCCTAAAGCCTGCACTGATTCCAGCGGCTCTTCACATTTTCCCTATATCCCACACTGACTCCAATGGCTCGCTACAATTTCCCTATATCACAAACTGACTCTAGTGGCTCCCTACAGCATTGCTATAGTCCCGACAGACCCCAATGGCTCTCTACGACTTCTCTGTATCCCACACAGATTCCAGCGGCTCTCTATGCTTTTCCTATAGACCGCACTGACTCCAGTGGCTCTCTACGATTTCCGTATAGACCACAATGAATCTAGCTGATGGCTGCCGTTTCCCTATAGTCCACACCTGACTCTAGTGGACCTCTCCATTTTCCCTAAAGCCGCCACTGACTCAGGCTGCTCTCTACGTTTTCCCTAAATACCGCACTGATTCGAGCGGCTCTCTACGGTTTTCCTATATCACACACTGAGTCCAGTGGTCCTTTGCGGTTTCCCTATAGTCCACAGTGTGTCCAGCTGCTCTCTACAGTTTCCCTATATGCCACACTGACTCCATTGCCTCTCTACAGTATCACTTTGGTCCACACTGACTCTAGTGGCTCTCTATGGTTTCCCTACATCCAACATCTACTCATGTGAATCCGTATGGTTTCCCTTTAGCCCTCACTGACTCCAGTGGCTCTCCATAGATTCGCTAAACTCACACTGACTCCAATGGCTCTGTACGGTTTCCCTATATCCCAAACTCACTCCAGTGGCTCTCAACAGTTCTCCTATAGCCCACACTGACTCCAGTAGCTCTCTACAGTTTCCCTCTGGACCACCCTGAATCCAGTTGCTCAGTACGGTTTCCCTATAGTGTACTCTGACACCAGTGGCTCTCTACGGATTCCCTTTAGCCCTCACTGACTCCAGTGGCTCTCCACAGATTCCCTAAACTCACACTGACTCCAATGGCTCTGTATGTTATCCCTATATCCGACACTCACTCCAGTGGCTCTCAACAGTTCTCCTATAGCCCACACTGGCTCCAGCAGCTGAATACAGTTTCACTATAGTCCATACTGACTCCAGCAGCTCTCAGGGGTTTCCCTTTATCCCACACTGACTCCAGTGGCTCTCTATGGCTTCCCTATATCCCACACTGATTCCAGCGACTCTCTACGGTTTTCCTATTGCCCACGCTGACCCCAGTGGCTCTCTACAACTTCCGTATAGCCCACAATGACTCCAGCTGCTCTCTGCGTTTTCCCTATAGTCCACACTGACTCCAGAGGACCTCTACGTTTTTCTTAAATCCCACACTGACGCAGGCTGTTCCCTACGGTTTCCTTAAATCCCACAATGATTCCTGGGGCTCTCTATGTTTTTCCTATAGTCCACACTGACCCCAGTGGCTACCTAGGGCTTCCCTATATACCACACTGATTCCAGCGGTCCTCTACTCTTTTCCTATAGACCACACTTGCACCATTGGCTCTCGAAGGTTTCCCTATATCACACACGGACTCCTGCGGCTCTCTACGGTTTCCCTATAGTCTACACTGAAACCAGAGGCTCTCTATGGTTTCCCTAAAGCCTGCACTGATTCCAGCGGCTCTTCACATTTTCCCTATATCCCACACTGACTCCAATGGCTCGCTACAATTTCCCTATATCACAAACTGACTCTAGTGGCTCTCTACAGTATTGCTATAGTCCCGATAGACCCCAATGGCTCTCTACGACTTCTCTGTATCCCACACAGATTCCAGCGGCTCTCTATGCTTTTCCTATAGACCGCACTGACTCCAGTGGCTCTCTACGATTTCCGTATAGACCACAATGAATCTAGCTGATGTCTGCCGTTTCCCTATAGTCCACACCTGACTCTAGTGGACCTCTCCGTTTTCCCTAAAGCCGCACTGACTCAGGCTGCTCTCTACGTTTTCCCTAAATCCCGCATTGATTCGAGCGGCTCTCTACTGTTTTCCTATATCACAGAATGAGTGCAGTGGTTCTCTGCGTTTTCCCTAATGTCCACAGTGGGTCCAGCTGCTCTCTACAGTTTCGCTATATCCCACACTGACTCCTTTGCCTCTCTACCGTATCACTTTGGTCCACACTGACTCTAGTGGCTCTCTATGGTTTCCCTACATCCGACATCTACTCAAGTGATCCGTATGCTTTCCCTTTAGCCCTCCCTGTCGCCAGTGGCTCTGCACAGATTCCCTAAACTCACACTGACTCCAATGACTCTGTATGGTTTCCCTATAACCCACACTCACTCCAGTGGCTCTCAACAGTTCTCCTATAGCCCACACTGACTCCATTAGCTGTCTACAGTTTCCCTATGGACCACCCTGAATCCAGTTGCTCAGTACGGTTTCCCTACAGTGTACACTGAGACCAGTGGCTCTCTACGGTTTCCTTATAGCCCACACTGACTCCAGAGGTTATCTCCGGTTTCCCTATTTCACAAACTGACTCTAGTGGCTCTCTACTGTTGCCCGAGAGTCCACACTGACCCCAGTGGCTCTCTACAGTTTTTCTATAGTCCACACTGTCTCCAGTGGAACTCTACACCTTCCCCATAGTCCACACTGACACCAGTGGCTCTCTACGGTTTCCCTATAGTGCACACTGTCACCAGTGGCTCTCTACACTTTCTCTATAGTCCACACTGACACCAGTGGCTCTCTGCCGTTTTCCTATATCCCACACTGACTCCAATGGCTCGCTACAATTTCCCTATATCACAAACTGATTCTAGTGTCTCTCTACAGTATTGCTATAGTCCCGACTGACCCCAGTGGCTCTCTATGACTTCTCTGTATCCCAGACAGATTCCAGTGGCTCTCTATGCTTTTCCTATAGACCACACTGACGCCAGTGGCTCTCTACGATTTCCATATAGACCACAATGATTCTAGCTGCTGTCTACGGTTTCCCTATACTCCACACCTGACTCCAGTTGACCTCTCCGTTTTCCCTAAAGCCGACACTGACTCAGGCTGCTCTCTACATTTTCCCTAAATACCGCCCTGATTCGAGCGGCTCTCTACGGTTTTCCTATATCACACACTGATTCCAGTGGTTCTCTGCGGTTTCCCTATAGTCCACAATGTGTCCAGCTGCTCTCTACAGTTTCCCTATATGCCACACTGACTCCATTGCCTCTCTACAGTATCACTTTGGTCCACACTGACTCTAGTGGCTCTCTATGGTTTCCCTACATCCAACATCTACTCATGTGAATCCGTATGGTTTCCCTTTAGCCCTCACTGACTCCAGTGGCTCTCCATAGATTCGCTAAACTCACACTGACTCCAATGGCTCTGTACGGTTTCCCTATATCCCACACTCACTCCAATGGCTCTCAACAGTTCTCCTATAGCACACACTGACTCCAGTAGCTCTCTACAGTTTCCCTCTGGACCACCCTGAATCCAGTTGCTCAGTACGGTTTCCCTATAGTGCACTCTGACACCAGTGGCTCTCAACGGTTTCCCTTTAGCCCTCACTGACTCCAGTTGCTCTCCACAGATTCCCTAAACTCACACTGACTCCAATGGCTCTGTATGTTATCCCTATATCCGACACTCACTCCAGTGGCTCTCAACAGCTCTCCTATAGCCCACACTGGCTCCAGCAGCTCACTACAGTTTCACTATAGTCCATACTGACTCCAGCAGCTCTCAGGGGTTTCCCTTTATCCCACACTGACTCCAGTGGCTCTCTATGGCTTCCCTATATCCCACACTGATTCCAGCGACTCTCTACGGTTTTCCTATTGCCCACGCTGACCCCAGTGGCTCTCTACAACTTCCGTATAGCCCACAATGACTCCAGCTGCTCTCTGCGTTTTCCCTATAGTCCACACAGACTCCAGAGGACCTGTACGTTTTCCTTAAATCCCACACTGACTCAGGCTGTTCTCTACGGTTTCCTTAAATCCCACAATGATTCCTGGGGCTCTCTATGGTTTTCCTATAGTCCACACTGACCCCCGTGGCTACCTAGGGCTTCCCTATATACTACACTGATTCCAGCGGTCCTCTACTCTTTTCCTATAGACCACACTTGCACCATTGGCTCTCGAAGGTTTCCCTATATCACACACGGACTCCTGCGGCTCTCTACGGTTTCCCTATATCTACACTGAAACCAAAGGCTCTCTATGGTTTCCCTAAAGCCTGCACTGATTCCAGCGGCTCTTCACATTTTCCCTATATCCCACACTGACTCCAATGGCTCGCTACAATTTCCCTATATCACAAACTGACTCTAGTGGCTCTCTACAGTATTGCTATAGTCCCGACAGACTTCAATGGCTCTCTACGACTTCTCTGTATCCCACACAGATTCCAGCGGCTCTCTATGCTTTTCCTATAGACCGCACTGACTCCAGTGGCTCTCTATGATTTCCGTATAGACCACAATGAATCTAGCTGATGTCTGCCGTTTGCCTATAGTCCACACCTGACTCTAGTGGACCTCTTCGTTTTCCCTAAAGCCGCACTGACTCAGTCTGCTCTCTACGTTTTCCCTAAATCCTGCACTGATTCGAGCGGCTCTCTACTGTTTTCCTATATCACACACTGAGTGCAGTGGTTCTCTGCGTTTTCCCTAAAGTCCACAGTGGGTCCAGCTGCTCTCTACAGTTTCCCTATATCCCACACTGACTCCATTGCCTCTCTACCGTATCACTTTGGTCCACACTGACTCTAGTGGCTCTCCATGGTTTCCCTACATCCGACATCTACTCAAGTGAATCCGTAGGGTTTCCCTTTAGCCCTCCCTGACTCCAGTGGCTCTGCACAGATTCCCTAAACTCACATTGACTCCAATGGCTATGTATGGTTTCCCTATATCCAACACTCACTCCAGTGGCTCTCAACAGTTCTCCTATAGCCCACACTGACTCCAGTAGCTGTCTACAGTTTCCCTATGGACCACCCTGAATCCAGCTGCTCAGTACGGTTTCCCTATAGTGTACACTGAGACCACTGGCTCTCTAAGGATTCCTTATAGCCCACACTGACTCCAGAGGTTATCGCCGGTTTCCCTATTTCACAAACTGACTCTAGTGGCTCTCTACAGTATTGTTATAGTCCCGACTGACCCCAGTGGCTCTCTACGACTTCTCTGTATCCCACACAGATTCCAGTGGCTCTCTATGCTTTTCCTATAGACCGCACTGACGCCAGTGGCTCTCTACGATTTCCATATAGACCAAAATGATTCTAGCTGCTGTCTACGGTTTCCTTATAGTCCACACTGACTCCAGAGGACCTGTACGTTTTCCTTAAATCCCACACTGACTCAGGCTGTTCTCTACGGTTTCCTTAAATCCCACAATGATTCCTGGGGCTCTCTATGGTTTTCCTATAGTCCACACTGACCCCAGTGGCTACCTAGGGCTTCCCTATATACTACACTGATTCCAGCGGTCCTCTCTCTTTTCCTATAGACCACACTTGCACCATTGGCTCTCGAAGGTTTCCCTATATCACACACGGACTCCTGCGGCTCTCTACAGTTTCCCTATAGTCTACACTGAAACCAGATGCTCTCTATGGTTTCCCTAAAGCCTGCACTGATTCCAGCGGCTCTTCACATTTTCCCTATATCCCACACTGACTCCAATGGCTCGCTACAATTTCCCTATATCACAAACTGACTCTAGTGGCTCCCTACAGTATTGCTATAGTCCCGACAGACCCCAATGGCTCTCTACGACTTCTCTGTATCCCACACAGATTCCAGCGGCTCTCTATGCTTTTCCTATAGACCGCACTGACTCCAGTGGCTCTCTACGATTTCCGTATAGACCACAATGAATCTAGCTGATGGCTGCCGTTTCCCTATAGTCCACACCTGACTCTAGTGGACCTCTCCATTTTCCCTAAAGCCGCCACTGACTCAGGCTGCTCTCTACGTTTTCCCTAAATCCCGCACTGATTCGAGCGGCTCTCTACGGTTTTCCTATATCACACACTGAGCGCAGTGGTTCTCTGCGGTTTCCCTAAAGTCCACAGTGGGTCCAGCTGCTCTCTACAGTTTCGTTATATCCCACACTGACTCCTTTGCCTCTCTACCGTATCACTTTGGTCCACACTGACTCTAGTGGCTCTCTTATGGTTTCCCTACATCCGACATCTACTCAAGTGATCCGTATGCTTTCCCTTTAGCCCTCCCTGACTCCAGTGGCTCTGCACAGATTCCCTAAACTCACACTGACTCCAATGACTCTGTATGGTTTCCCTATAACCCACACTCACTCCAGTGGCTCTCAACAGTTCTCCTATAGCCCACACTGACTCCATTAGCTGTCTACAGTTTCCCTATGGACCACCCTGAATCCAGTTGCTCAGTACGGTTTCCCTATAGTGTACACTGAGACCAGTGGGTCTCTACGGTTTCCTTATAGCCCACACTGACTCCAGGGGTTATCTCCGGTTTCCCTATTTCACAAACTGACTCTAGTGGCTCTCTACTGTTGCCCGAGAGTCCACACTGACCCCAGTGGCTCTCTACAGTTTTTCTATAGTCCACACTGTCTCCAGTGGAAATCTACACTTTCCCCATAGTCCAAACTGACACCAGTGGCTCTCTACGGTTTCCCTATAGTGCACACTGTCTCCAGTGGCTCTCTACACTTTCTCTATAGTCCACACTGACACCAGTGGCTCTCTGCCGTTTTCCTCTATCCCACACTGACTCCAATGGCTCGCTACAATTTCCCTATATCACAAACTGATTCTAGTGTCTCTCTACAGTATTGCTATAGTCCCGACTGACCCCAGTGGCTCTCTATGACTTCTCTGTATCCCACACAGATTCCAGTGGCTCTCTATGCTTTTCCTATAGACCACACTGACGCCAGTGGCTCTCTACGATTTCCATATAGACCACAATGATTCTAGCTGCTGTCTACGGTTTCCCTATACTCCACACCTGACTCCAGTTGACCTCTCCGTTTTCCCTAAAGCCGACACTGACTCAGGCTGCTCTCTACATTTTCCCTAAATACCGCACTGATTCGAGCGGCTCTCTACGGTTTTCCTATATCACACACTGAGTCCAGTGGTTCTTTGCGGTTTCCCTATAGTCCACAGTGTGTCCAGCTGCTCTCTACAGTTTCCCTATATGCCACACTGACTCCATTGCCTCTCTACAGTATCACTTTGGTCCACACTGACTCTAGTGGCTCTCTATGGTTTCCCTACATCCAACATCTACTCATGTGAATCCGTATGGTTTCCCTTTAGCCCTCACTGACTCCAGTGGCTCTCCATAGATTCGCTAAACTCACACTGACTCCAATGGCTCTGTACGGTTTCCCTATATCCCACACTCACTCCAGTGGCTCTCAACAGTTCTCCTATAGCCCACACTGACTCCGGTAGCTCTCTACAGTTTCCCTCTGGACCACCCTGAATCCAGTTGCTCAGTACGGTTTCCCTATAGTGTACTCTGACACCAGTGGCTCTCTACGGATTCCCTTTAGCCCTCACTGACTCCAGCGGCTCTCCACAGATTCCCTAAACTCACACTGACTCCAATGGCTCTGTATGTTATCCCTATATCCGACACTCACTCCAGTGGCTCTCAACAGTTCTCCTATAGCCCACACTGGCTCCAGCAGCTGAATACAGTTTCACTATAGTCCATACTGACTCCAGCAGCTCTCAGGGGTTTCCCTTTATCCCACACTGACTCCAGTGGCTCTCTAAGGCTTCCCTATATCCCACACTGATTCCAGCGACTCTCTACGGTTTTCCTATTGCCCACGCTGACCCCAGTGGCTCTCTACAACTTCCGTATAGCCCACAATGACTCCAGCTGCTCTCTGCGTTTTCCCTATAATCCACACTGACTCCAGAGGACCTGTACGTTTTCCTTAAATCCCACACTGACGCAGGCTGTTCCCTACGGTTTCCTTAAATCCCACAATGATTCCTGGGGCTCTCTATGGTTTTCCTATAGTCCACACTGACCCCAGTGGCTACCTAGGGCTTCCCTATATACCACACTGATTCCAGCGGTCCTCTACTCTTTTCCTATAGACCACACTTGCACCATTGGCTCTCGAAGGTTTCCCTATATCACACACGGACTCCTGCGGCTCTCTACGGTTTCCCTATAGTCTACACTGAAACCAGAGGCTCTCTATGGTTTCCCTAAAGCCTGCACTGATTCCAGCGGCTCTTCACATTTTCCCTATATCCCACACTGACTCCAATGGCTCGCTACAATTTCCCTATATCACAAACTGACTCTAGTGTCTCTCTACAGTATTGCTATAGTCCCGATAGACCCCAATGGCTCTCTACGACTTCTCTGTATCCCACACAGATTCCAGCGGCTCTCTATGCTTTTCCTATAGACCGCACTGACTCCAGTGGCTCTCTACGATTTCCGTATAGACCACAATGAATCTAGCTGATGTCTGCCGTTTCCCTATAGTCCACACCTGACTCTAGTGGACCTCTCCGTTTTCCCTAAAGCCGCACTGACTCAGGCTGCTCTCTACGTTTTCCCTAAATCCCGCACTGATTCGAGCGGCTCTCTACTGTTTTCCTATATCACAGAATGAGTGCAGTGGTTCTCTGCGTTTTCCCTAAAGTCCACAGTGGGTCCAGCTGCTCTCTACAGTTTCGCTATATCCCACACTGACTCCTTTGCCTCTCTACCGTATCACTTTGGTCCACACTGACTCTAGTGGCTCTCTATGGTTTCCCTACATCCGACATCTACTCAAGTGATCCGTATGCTTTCCCTTTAGCCCTCCCTGTCGCCAGTGGCTCTGCACAGATTCCCTAAACTCACACTGACTCCAATGACTCTGTATGGTTTCCCTATAACCCACACTCACTCCAGTGGCTCTCAACAGTTCTCCTATAGCCCACACTGACTCCATTAGCTGTCTACAGTTTCCCTATGGACCACCCTGAATCCAGTTGCTCAGTACGGTTTCCCTACAGTGTACACTGAGACCAGTGGCTCTCTACGGTTTCCTTATAGCCCACACTGACTCCAGAGGTTATCTCCGGTTTCCCTATTTCACAAACTGACTCTAGTGGCTCTCTACTGTTGCCCGAGAGTCCACACTGACCCCAGTGGCTCTCTACAGTTTTTCTATAGTCCACACTGTCTCCAGTGGAACTCTACACTTCCCCATAGTCCACACTGACACCAGTGGCTCTCTACGGTTTCCCTATAGTGCACACTGTCACCAGTGGCTCTCTACACTTTCTCTATAGTCCACACTGACACCAGTGGCTCTCTGCCGTTTTCCTATATCCCACACTGACTCCAATGGCTCGCTACAATTTCCCTATATCACAAACTGATTCTAGTGTCTCTCTACAGTATTGCTATAGTCCCGACTGACCCCAGTGGCTCTCTATGACTTCTCTGTATCCCAGACAGATTCCAGTGGCTCTCTATGCTTTTCCTATAGACCACACTGACGCCAGTGGCTCTCTACGATTTCCATATAGACCACAATGATTCTAGCTGCTGTCTACGGTTTCCCTATACTCCACACTTGACTCCAGTTGACCTCTCCGTTTTCCCTAAAGCCGACACTGACTCAGGCTGCTCTCTACATTTTCCCTAAATACCGCCCTGATTCGAGCGGCTCTCTACGGTTTTCCTATATCACACACTGATTCCAGTGGTTCTCTGCGGTTTCCCTATAGTCCACAATGTGTCCAGCTGCTCTCTACAGTTTCCCTATATGCCACACTGACTCCATTGCCTCTCTACAGTATCACTTTGGTCCACACTGACTCTAGTGGCTCTCTATGGTTTCCCTACATCCAACATCTACTCATGTGAATCCGTATGGTTTCCCTTTAGCCCTCACTGACTCCAGTGGCTCTCCATAGATTCGCTAAACTCACACTGACTCCAATGGCTCTGTACGGTTTCCCTATATCCCACACTCACTCCAATGGCTCTCAACAGTTCTCCTATAGCACACACTGACTCCAGTAGCTCTCTACAGTTTCCCTCTGGACCACCCTGAATCCAGTTGCTCAGTACGGTTTCCCTATAGTGTACTCTGACACCAGTGGCTCTCAACGGTTTCCCTTTAGCCCTCACTGACTCCAGTTGCTCTCCACAGATTCCCTAAACTCACACTGACTCCAATGGCTCTGTATGTTATCCCTATATCCGACACTCACTCCAGTGGCTCTCAACAGCTCTCCTATAGCCCACACTGGCTCCAGCAGCTCACTACAGTTTCACTATAGTCCATACTGACTCCAGCAGCTCTCAGGGGTTTCCCTTTATCCCACACTGACTCCAGTGGCTCTCTATGGCTTCCCTATATCCCACACTGATTCCAGCGACTCTCTACGGTTTTCCTATTGCCCACGCTGACCCCAGTGGCTCTCTACAACTTCTGTATAGCCCACAATGACTCCAGCTGCTCTCTGCGTTTTCCCTATAGTCCACAGAGACTCCAGAGGACCTGTACGTTTTCCTTAAATCCCACACTGACTCAGGCTGTTCTCTACGGTTTCCTTAAATCCCACAATGATTCCTGGGGCTCTCTATGGTTTTCCTATAGTCCACACTGACCCCAGTGGCTACCTAGGGCTTCCCTATATACTACACTGATTCCAGCGGTCCTCTACTCTTTTCCTATAGACCACACTTGCACCATTGGCTCTCGAAGGTTTCCCTATATCACACACGGACTCCTGCGGCTCTCTACGGTTTCCCTATAGTCTACACTGAAACCAAAGGCTCTCTATGGTTTCCCTAAAGCCTGCACTGATTCCAGCGGCTCTTCACATTTTCCCTATATCCCACACTGACTCCAATGGCTCGCTACAATTTCCCTATATCACAAACTGACTCTAGTGGCTCTCTACAGTATTGCTATAGTCCCGACAGACCCCAGTGGCTCTCTACGACTTCTCTGTATCCCACACAGATTCCAGCGGCTCTCTATGCTTTTCCTATAGACCGCACTGACTCCACTGGCTCTCTATGATTTCCATATAGACCACAATGAATCTAGCTGCTGTCTGCCGTTTCCCTATAGTCCACACCTGACTCCAGTGGACCTATCCGTTTTCACTAAAGCCGCCACTGACTCAGGCTGCTCTCTACGTTTTCCCTAAATCCCGCACTTATTCGAGCAGCTCTCTACTGTTTTCCTATATCACACACTGAATGCAGTGGTTCTCTGCGTTTTCCCTAAAGTCCACAGTGGGTCCAGCTGCTCTCTACAGTTTCCCTATATCCCACACTGACTCCATTGCCTCTCTACCGTATCACTTTGGTCCACACTGACTCTAGTGGCTCTCCATGGTTTCCCTACATCCGACATCTACTCAAGTGAATCCGTAGGGTTTCCCTTTAGCCCTCACTGACTCCAGTGGCTCTGCACAGATTCCCTAAACTCACATTGACTCCAATGGCTATGTATGGTTTCCCTATATCCAACACTCACTCCAGTGGCTCTCAACAGTTCTCCTATAGCCCACACTGACTCCAGTAGCTGTCTACAGTTTCCCTATGGACCACCCTGAATCCAGCTGCTCAGTACGGTTTCCCTATAGTGTACACTGAGACCACTGGCTCTCTAAGGATTCCTTATAGCCCACACTGACTCCAGAGGTTATCGCCGGTTTCCCTATTTCACAAACTGACTCTAGTGGCTCTCTACGGTTGCCCGAGAGTCCACACTGACCCCAGTGGCTCTCTACAGTTTTTCTATAGTCCACACTGTCTCCAGTGAAACTCTACACTTTCCCCATAGTCCACACTGACACCAGTGGCTCTCTACGGTTTCCCTACAGCGTACACTGAGACCAGTGGCTCTCTACGGATTCCTTATAGCCCACACTGACTCCAGAGGTTATCTCCGGTTTCCCTATTTCACAAACTGACTCTAGTGGCTCTCTACGGTTGCCCGAGAGTCCACACTGACCCCAGTGGCTCTCTACAGTTTTTCTATAGTCCACACTGTCTCCAGTGGCTCTCTAAACTTTCCCTATAGTCCACACTGACACCAGTGGCTCTCTGCGGTTTTCCTATAGTCAACACTGACTCCAGTGGCTCTCAATAGCTTCTCTATATCCCGCACTGATTCCAGGGGCTCTCTACGGCTTCCCTATATTCCACACTGAGTCCAGCGGCTTTCTACCGTCTCCCTATAGTCCACACTTTCTCCAGTGGCTCTCTACGGATTCCCTATAGTCTACACTGACTCCAGAGGCTCTCTACGGCATCCCTATAACCCACACTGATTCCAGCTGTTTTCTATGGTTTTCTTATAGACCAAACTGACCCCAGTGGCTCTCTACCGTTTCCCTCTGTCACACCCTGAGCCCAGTGGCTCTCTACAGTTTCCTTATAGTCCACATTGACTCCAGCTGCTCTCTATGGTTTCCCTAAAGCCTGCACTGATTCCTGTGGCTCTTCACGTTTTTCCTATATCCCACACTGACTCCAGCGAATTTCTACGCGTTCCCTGTGGTCCACACTAACTCCAGTGGAACTCCATGGTTTCCCTATAGACCACACGGACTCCAGTGGCTCTCTCCGATTTCCCTATAGCCCACTCTGACTCTAGTGGTTCTCTACAGCATGCCTAGTTCCCAGACTGATTCCAGCGGATCTCTACGGTTTTCATATAGCCCACACTGACCCTAGTGGCTCTCAACAGTTTCCCTATAGTCCATACAATCTCCAGCGGCTCTCTAATTTTTCCCTACTGTCGCTACTGACTCCAGCAGCTCTCAAGGGTTTCCCTTTATCGACACTGACTTCAGCGGCTCCCTACTGTTTCTTCAAAGACGGCAAGGACACAAGTGGCTCTCTATGGTTTCCCAATAGTCCTCACTGACTCCAGCAGCTCTCAAGTGTTTCTCTTTATCGGCACTGACTCCCTCGGTTCACTCAAGATTCCCTATATCCCACACTGACTCCAATGGCTCGCAACGATTTCCCTACATCCCACACTGGCTCTAGTGGCTCTCTACGGTTTTGCTATAGTCCACCCTGACCCCATTGGCTCTCTATGGTTTCCCTATATCCCACACTGATTCATGCGGCTCTCTACGGTATTCCTAAAGCACACCCTGACTCCAGTGGCTCTCTACGGTTTCCCTATAGCCCACACTGACTCCAGCGGACCTCTACGGTTTCCCTACAGTCCACAGCTGGCCTCAATGGCTCTCTACGGTTTTCCTAAAGCCCACAATGTCTCCACCAGCTCTCTACAGTTTCCCTATAGTCCACACTGACTCCAGCAGCTCATAGGGGTTTCCCTTCATCCCACACTGACTCCAGTGGCTCTCTATGGCTTCCCTATATCCCACACTGATTCCAGTGACTCTCTACGGTTTTCCTATTGCCCACGCTGACCCCAGTGGCTCTCTACGATTTCAGTATAGCCCACAATGACTCCAGCTGCTGTCTGCGGTTTCCCTATAGTCCACACTGACTCCAGAGGACCTGTATGTTTTCCCTAAATCCCACACTGACTCAGGCTGTTCTCTACGGTTTGCCTAATTCCCACAATGATTCCATGGGCTCTCTATGGTTTTCCTATAGTCCACACTGACCCCAGGGGCTCTCTAGGGCTTCCCTATATACTACACTGATTCCAGCGGTCATCTACGCTTTTCCTATAGACCACACTGACACCAGTGGCTCTCGAAGGTTTCCCTATATCACACACAGACTCCTGCAGCTCTCTACGGTTTCCCTATAGTCTACACTGAAACCAGCTGCTCTCTATGGTTTCCCTAAAGCCTGCACTGATTCCAGCGGCTCTCCACAATTTCCCTATATCCCACACTGACACCAGTGGCTCTCTACGGTTTCCCTGTAGCTCACACGAGCTCCATATGGCTCGCTACAATTTCTCTATATCACAGACTGACACTAGTGGCTCTCTACAGTATTGCTATAGTCCCGACTGACACCAGTGGCTCTCTACGATTTCTCTGTATCCCACACAGATTCCAGCGGCTCTCTATGCTTTTCCTATAGACCGCACTGACGCCAGTGGCTCTCTACGATTTCCATATAGACCACAATGATTCTAGCTGCTGTCTGCGGTTTCCCTATAGTCCACACCTGACTCCAGTGGACCTCTCCGTTTTCCCTAAAGCCGCCACTGACTCAGGCTGCTCTCTACGTTTTCACTATATCCCACACTGAGTCCAGTGGTTCGCTGCGGTTTCCCTATAGTCCACAGTGTGTCCAGCTGCTCTCTACAGTTTCCCTATATCCCACACTGACTCCATTGCCTCTCTACAGTACCACTTTAGTCCACACTGACTTTAGTGGCTCTCTATGTTTTCCCTGCATCCCACATCTACTCAAGTGAATTCGTATGGTTTCCCTTTGGACCTCTCTGACTCCAGTGGCTATGCACAGATTCCTTAAACTCGCACTGACTCCAATGGCTCTGTATGGTTTCCCTATATCCCACACTCACTCCAGTAGCTCTCAACAATTCTCCTATAGCCCACATTGACTCCAGTAGCTGTCTACAGTTTCCCTATGGACCACCCTGAATCCAGTTGCTCAGTACGGTTTCCCTATAGTGCACACTGAGACCAGTGGCTCTCTACGGTTTCCGTATAGCCCACACTGACTCCAGAGGCTCTCTCCGGTTTCCCTATATCTCAAACTGACTCTAGTGGCTCTCTACGGTTGCCCGAGAGTCCACACTGCCCCCAGTGGCTCTCTACAGTTTCTCGATAGTCCACACTGACTCCAGTGGCTCTCTACAATTTCCCTATAGTCCACACTGTCTCCAGTGGCTCTCTACACTTTCCCTATAGTCCACACTGACACCAGTGGCTCTCTGCGGTTTCCCTATAGTCCACACTGACTCCAGTGGCTCTCAATAGCTTCTCTATATCCCACACTGATTCCAGCGGCTCTCTACGGTTTCCCTACATCCTTCACTGACTACAGAGGCTCTGTATGGTTTCCCCTTAGCCCTCACTGACTCCAGTGGCTCTCTACAGATTCGCTAAATCCACACTGACTCCAGTGGCACTGTACGGTTTCCCTAAATCCCACACTCACTCCAGTGGCACTCAGCGGTTTTCCTATAGCCCACACTGAATCCAGTAGCTCTCCACGGTTTCCCTATGGACCGCCCTGACTCCAGTGGCTCAGTACGGTTTCCCTATAGTGAAAACTGACACCAGTGGCTCTCTATGGTTTCCGTATAGCCCACACTGACTCCAGTGGCTCTCTACTGTTTCCCTATATCACACACTGACTCTAGGGCCTCTCTAAGTTTTCCCGATAGACTACACTGAACCCAGTGGCTCCCTACGGTTTCCCTATAGTCCACACTGTCTCCAGTGGCTCTCTACACTTTCCCTATATTCCACACTGACACCAGTGGCTCTCTGCGGTTTCCCTATAGCCCATACTGACTCCAGTGGCTCTCACTAGCTTCCCTATATCCCACAATGATTCCAGCGGCTCTCTACGGTTTTCCTAAAGACCACACTGTCTCCAGTGGCTCTCTATGGTTTCCCTATAGTCCACACTGACTCCAGAGGCACTCTACGGTGTTCCGATAGCCCACACTAACTCCAGTGGCTCTCTACGGCTTCTCAATAACCCACAATGATTCCAGCTGCTCTGTCTGGTTTCCCTAAACCCTGCACTGATTCCGGCCGTTCTCCACGTTTTCCCTATATCCCACATTGCCTCCAGCGGTTCTCTATGGTTTCTCTTTAGTCCACACTAACTCCAGTGGATCTCTTCGGTTTCCCTATATCCCACACTGAATCCAATGTTTCCCTCTGGTGTCCCTGTAGTCCACACTGAGTCCAGCTGCTCTCTACGTTTTCCCTATAGCGTGCACTGACTCCAGTGGCACTCTATTGTTTCCCTATATCCCACACTGATTCCAGTGACTCTCTACGCTTTACCTATATTTACACTAACTCCAGTGGATCTATCCAGTTTCCCTATATCCCACACTGAATCCATTAGCTCTCTACATTTTCCCTGTGGTCCCTAAAGCCCACACTGACTCCCGTGTCTCTGTACGGTTTCCCTATATCCCACATTCACTCCAGTGGCTCTCAACGGTTTCCCTTTAGTCCACACTGACTCCAGCGGCCCTCAAGGGTTTCCTTATATCACACAATGACTCTAGTGGTTCTCTACTGTTTCCCTATAGTCCAAACTGACCCCAGTGGCTCTCTTCATTTTCCCTATATTCCACACTGTTACAAGTGGCTCTCTACGGTTTCCTTATAGCCCACAGTGATTCCAGTGGCTCTCTACGTCTTCAATATAACCCACACTGATACCAGCGGCTCTCTATTTTTTTTCTATAGACCACACTGACCCCAGTGGCTCTCTATGGTTTCCCTATATCACACACTGACTCCAGCGGATCTCTACGTTTTCCCTACAGTCCACAGCTGACCTCAATGGCTCTCTACGGCTTTCCTAAAGCCCACAATGTCTACAGCAGCTATCTACGGTTTCCCTATTATCCACACCTGACTGCAGTGGACCTCTACATTTTCCCTAAATCCCACACTGACTCTGGCTGCTCGCTACGGTTTCCCTAAATCCCGCACTGATTCCAGTGGCTCTCTACGGTTTCCCTATAGACCACTATGACCCCAGTGGCTCTCTACGGTTTCCCTATATCACACACTGAGTCCAGTGGTTCTCTACGGTTTGCCTATAATCCACAGTGAGTCCAGCTGCTCTCAACAGTTTCCCTATAACCCACGCTGAATCCAATGGCTCTCTCCGCTTTCCCTATAACCCACACTGACTCCATTGCCTCTCTACACTTTCCCTGTGGTCCACACTGCCTCCAGTGGCTCACTACGGTTTCCCTACATCCTTCACTGACTACAGAGGCTCTGTATGGTTTCCGTTTAGCCCTCACTGACTCCAGTGGCTCTCTACAGATTCGTTAAACCCACACTGACTCCAGTGGCTCTGTACGGTTTGCCTAAATCCCACACTCACTCCAGTGGCTCTCAGCGGTTTTCTCATTGCCCACACTGAATCCAGTAGCTCTCTAGGGTTTCCCTATGTCCTGCTCTGACTCCAGTGGCTCAGTACGGTTTCCCAATAGTGTACACTGACACCAGTGGCTCTCTACGGTTTCCTTATAGTGCACACTGATTCCAGTGGCACTCCACTGTTTCCCTATAGTACACACAGACTCCAGTGGCTCTCTATGGTTTCCGTATAGCCCACACTGACTCCACTGGCTCTCTACACTTTCCCTATATTCCACACTGACACCAGTGGCTCTCTGCGGTTTCCCTATAGCCCATACTGACTCCAGTGCTCTCAATAGCTTCCCTCTATCCCACACTGATTCCAGCGGCTCTCTACGGCTTCCCTGTATTCCACACTGAGTCTAGCGGCTTTCTACCGTTTCCCTATATCCTACACTGACTCCATTGTCTCTCTACAGATTCCCTATAGTCCACAATGCTTCAAGTGGTACTCTATGGTTTCCCTATATCCCACTCTGACTCCCTAGATTCAATAAAGCACACACTGACTCCATCGGCTCTGTATGGTTTCCTTATATCCCACATTCACTTGAGTGGCTCTCTACGGTTTGCCTATAGTCCACACTGACTCCAGCAGCTCTCTACTGTTTCACTATAGTCCACAGTGACTCTAGTGGCTCTCTACGGTTTCCCTATAGCCCACACTGACTCTAGTGGCTCTCAACTGTTTGCCTATATCCCAAACTGATCCCAGCAGCTCTCTACGGGTTTCCTATAGCCCACACTGACCCTAGTGGCTCTCAACAGTTTCCCTATAGTCCAAACAAACTCCAGAGTCTCTCTACGTTTTCCCTATAGTCCACACTGACTCCAGCGGCTCTCAAGGGTTTCCCTTTATCAACACTGACTTCAGCGGCTCTCTATTGTTTCTCCATAGCCGACATGGACTGAAGTGGCCCTCTATAGTTTCGCTATAGCCGACACTGACTCCAGCGGGTCTCTAAGGTTTCCCTAGATCCCAGACTGACTCCAATGGCTCACTACGGATTCCCTATGTCACACACTGACTCTTGTGGCTCTCTACAGTTTCGCTATAGTCCACACTGACCCCAGTGGCTCTCTACGGCTTCCCTATATAGCACACTGATTCCAGCGGCTCTCTAAGCTTTTCCGATAGAACACACTGATTCCAGTGGCTCTCGACGGTTTCCCTATATCACACCCAGACTCCTGCGGCTCTCTACGATTTCCCTATAGTCCACACTGATTTCAGCTGCACTCTATGGGTTCCCTAAATCCTGCACTGATTCCAGTGCCTTTCCCCGTTTTCCCTATATCCCACACTGACACTAGCGGCTCTCTACGGTTTCCTTATAGCCCACACTAACTCCAGTGGATCTCTACGGTTTCCCTATATCCCACACCGACTCCAATGGCTCGCTACGATTTCCCTATATCACGCACTGACTGTAGTGACTCTCTATGGTTTTGATAAAGTCTACACTGATCCCAGTGGATCTCTACGGCTTCCCTATATCCCACAATGGTTCCAGAACCTCTCTACAGTTTTCCTATAGACCACACTGTCGACAGTGGCTCGATATGGGTTCCATATATCACACACTATCTCCAGTGGCTCTCTACGGTTTTCCTATATTCCACACTGACTCCAGAGGCTCTCTACAGTTTCCCTGTAGTCCACACTGTCTCCAGTGGCTCTCTACGGTTTCCCTGTAGTCCACCCCATCTCCAGTGTCTCTCTACGGTTTCCCTATAGCCCACACTGACCCCAGTGGCTCTCTACAGATTCCGTATAATCCACACTGTCTCCAGGGGCTCTCTACAGTTTCCCTATAGTCCACACTGCCTCCAGAGGCTCCCAAAGGTGTCCCGACAGCGCACACTGACTCCAGTGGCTCTCTACGGCTTCCCTATAACCCACACTGATTCCTGCTGCTTTCTACGGTTTTCTTATAGACCACAGTGACCCCAGTGGCTCTCTACGGTTTCCCTATATCACACGCTGACTCCAGCCATTCTCTACAGTTACCCTACAGTCCACACTGATTCCATTGCCTCTCTACAGTATCTCTGTGGTCCACACTGCCTCCAGTGGCTTTCTACGGTTTCCCTACATCCCACAACTACTCCAGTGGCTCTGTACGGTTTCCCTTTAGCTCTCGCAGACTCCAGTGGCTCTCTACAGATTCACTAAACTCACACTGACTCCAATGGCTCTGTATTTGTTCCCTATATCCCACACTCACCCCAGTGGCTCTCAGCGATTTTCCTATTGTCCACGCTGACCCCAGTGGCTCTCTATGATTTCCGTATAGCCCACAATGACTCCAGCTGCTGTCTGCGGTTTCCCTATAGTCCAAACTGACTCCAATGGGCCTCTACGTTTTCCCTAAATCCCACACTGACTCAGGCTGCTCTCTACGGTTTCCCTCAATCCCACAATGATTCCAGGGGCTCTCTATGGTTTTCCTATAGTCCACACTGATCCAAGTGGCTCTCTATGGCTACCCTATATACCACACTGATTCCAGCGGCCCTCTACGCTTTTCATATAGACCACACTGACCCCAAAGGCTCTCCAAGTTTTCCCTATATCACACAAAGACTCCTGAGGCTCTCTACAGTTTCCCTATAGTCCGCACTGACTCCAGCTGCTCTCTATGGTTTTCCTAAAGCCTGCACTGATTCCCGCCGCTCTCCACGTTTTCCCTATATCCCACACTGACACCAGTGGCTTTCTACGGTTTCCCTATAGCCCACACGAGCTCCATTGGATCTCTACGGTTTCCCTATATCACACACTGACCCCAATGGCTCCCTACAATTTCCCTTATCACACACTGACTCTAGTGGCTCTCTACGGTATTGCTATAGTCCCCACTGACCCCAGTGGCTCTCTACGACTTCCCTGTATCCCAAACAGATTCCAGCTGCTCTCTATGGTTTTCCTATAGACCGCACTGACGCCAGTGGCTCTCTACGATTTCCGTATAGACCGCAATGACTCTAGCTGCTGTTTCCCTATAGTCCACACCTAACTACAGTAGACCTCTGCGTTTTCCCGAAAGCCCACACTGTCTCAGGCTGTTCTCTACATTTTCCCTAAATCCCGCACTGATTCCAGCGGCTCACTACGGTTTTCATATATCACACACTGAGTCCAGTGGTTCTCTACGGTTTCAGTATAATCCACAGTGAGTCCAGCTGCTCTCTGCAGTTTCCCTATAGCCCACACTGACGCCAGTGGCTCTCTACGGCTTCCCTATATCCCACACTGATTCCAGCGCCTCTCTAAAGATTTCATATAGTCCACACTGACTCCAGAGGCTCTCCACGGTTCCCTGTAGTCCAGACTGTTTCCAGTGGCTCTCTACGGTTTCCCTACAGTCCACAATAACTCCATTGGCTCTCTACAGTTTCCCTATAGCCGATAATGAACCCAGTGGCTCTCTACGGTTTCCCTATAGCCCATACTGACCCCAGTGGCTCTCCACAGATTCCCTATAATCCACACTGTCTCCAGTGGCTCTCTACAGTTTCCCTATAGACCACACCGCCTCCAAAGGCTCTCTAAGGTGTCCCGACGGCGCACACTGACTCCAATGGCTCTCTACGGCTTCCCTTTAACCCACACTGATTCCTGCTGCTTTCTACGGTTTTCTTATAGACCACAGTGACCCCAGAGGCTCGCTACGGTTTTCCTATATCTCACACTGACTCCAGCCATTCTCTGCGGTTTCCCTATAGTCCACACTGATTCCAGCTGCTCTCTACGGTTTTCCAATTGTCCACGCTGACCCCAGTGGCTCTCTATGATTTCTGTATAGCCCACAATGACTCCAGCTGCTGTCTGCGGTTTCCCTATAGTCCACACTGACTCCAGTGGACCTCTACGTTTTCCCTAAATCCCACACTGACTCAGGCTGCTCTCTATGGTTTCCCTAAATCCCACACTGATTCCATGGGCTCTCTATGGTTTTCCGATAGTCCACACTGACCCCAAAGACTCTCTAAGTTTTCCCTATATCACACACAGACTTCTGCAGCTCTCTCCGGTTTCCCTATAGTCCACACTGACTCCATCTGCTCTCTATGGTTTCCCTAAAGCCTGCACTGATTCCACCGGCTCTCCACATTTTCCCTATATCCCATACTGACACCAGTGGCTCTCTATGGCTTCCCTATACCCCACAATGATTCCAGCGCCTCTCTACAGATTTCCTATAGACCACACTGACGACAGTGGCTCTCTACGGTTTCCCTATATCACACACTAACTCTAGTGGCTCTCTACGGTTTCCCTACAGACCACAATGACCCCAGTGGCTGTCTGCAGTTTCCCTATCGTCCAAACTGTCTCCAGTGGCTCTCTACAGTTTCCCTATAGTCCACACTGACTCCAGATGCTCTCCACGGTTTCCATGTAGTCCACACTGACTCCATTGTCTCTCTACAGATTCCCATAGTCCATACTGCCTCAAGTGGTACTCTACGGTTTCCCTATATCCCACACTGACTCCAGTGGTTCTGTACCGTTTACCTAAAGCACACACTGACTCCAGTGGCTCTGTACAGTTTCCCTTTATCCCACACTCGCTCGAGTGGCTCTCTCCGGTTTCCCTATTTCCTACACTGACTCCAATGGATTGCTACGATTTCCCTATATCACACACTGACTCTATTGGCTCTCTACGGTCTTCCTAAAGTCCACACTGACCCCATTGGCTCTCTACGGCATCTCTATTTCCCACACTGATTCCAGCGCCTATCTACAGTTTTCCTATAGACTACACTGATTCCAGTGGCTCTCTACGGTTTCCATATATCACACACAACTCTAGTGGCTCTCTACGTTTTCCTTCTAGTCCACACTGACTCCTGAGGCTCTCTTCGTTTTCCCTGTAGTCCACACTGTCTCCCGTGGCTCTCTACGGTTTCCCTATAGTCCACCCTAACTCCAGTGGCTCACTATGTTTTCCTATAACCCACACTGACTCCAGTGGCTCTCTATGGTTTCCCTATATCACACACTGACTCCAGCGGCTCTCAACGGCTTCCCTATATTCCACACTATAGTCAAGAATGGCTCTAGTGGCTCTCTAAGTTTTCCCTATAGCCCACACTGACTCTAGTGGTTGTGTAGGGCTTGCCTATGTCCCACACTGAATCCAGCGACTCTCTATGGTTTTCTTGCAGCCCACAAAGACCCTAGTGGCTCTCAACAGTTTTCCTATAGTCCACACAAACTCCAGCGGCTCTCTATGTTTTCCCTATAGCCTACACTGACTCCCTCGAATCTCTAAGGTTTCCCTATATTCCACACTGACACCAATGGCTCACTACGGATTCCCTATATCACACACTGACTCCAGTGGACCGCTACGGTTTCCCTACAGTCCACAGCTGACCTCAATGGCTCTCTACGGTTTTCCTAAAGCCCACAATGTCTCCAGCAGCTCTCTACGGTTTCCCTATAGTCCACACTGACTCCAGCAGCTCTCAGGGGTTTCCCTTTATCCCACACTGACTCCAGTGGCTCTCTATGGCTTCCCTATATCCCACACTGATTCCAGTGACACTCTACGGTTTTCCTATTGCCCACGCTGACACCAGTGGCTCTCTACAATTTCCGTGTAGCCCACAATGACTCCAGCTGCTGTCTGCGGTTTCCCTATAGTCCACACTGACTCCAGTGGACCTCTACGTTTTCCCTAAATCCCACACTGAGTCAGGCTGCTCTCTATGGTTTCCTTAAATCCCACACTGATTCCAGGGGCTCTCTATGGTTTTCCTATAGTCCACACTGACCCCAGTGGCTCTCTACGGCTTCCCTATATGCCACACTGATTCCAGCGGCCCTCTACAGTTTTCGTATAGACCACACTGACCCCAAAGGCTCTCTACGGTTTCCCTATAGTCCACACTGACTCTAGCTGCTCTCTATGGTTTCCCTAAAGCCTGCACCGATTCCAGCGGCTCTCCACGTTTTCCCTATATCCCACACTGACACCAGTGGCTTTCTACGGTTTCCCCATAGCCCACACGAGCTCCATGGATCTCTACGGTTTCCCTATATTCCACACTGACTACAATGGCTCGCTACAATTTCCGTATATCACACTCTGATTCTAGTGGCTCTCTACAGTATTGCTATAGTCCCCACTGACCCCAGTGGCTCTCTACGACTTCCCTGTATCCCACACAGATTCCAGCGGCTCACAATGGTTTTCCTATAGACCGCACTGACGCCAGTGGCTCTCTACGATTTCCGTATAGACCACAATGACTCTAGCTGCTGTCTGCGGTTTCCCTATAGCCCACACTGTCTCCATGGCTCTCTACACTTTCCCAATAGTCCACACTGACACCAGTGACTCTTTACGGTTTCCCTATTGCCCATAATGACTCCACTGGCTCTCAATAGCTTCCCTATATCCCACACTGATTCCAACGGCTCTCTACGTCTTCCCTATATTCCACACTGGCTCCAGCGGCTTTCTATGGTTTCCCTATATCCCACACTGACTCCATTGTGTCTCTACAGATTCGCTATAGTCCACACTGCCTCAAGTGGTACTCTGTGTTTTCCCTATATTCCACACAGACTCCAGTGGCCCTCAACGGTTTCCCTATAGCACTCGCTGACACCAGTGGCTCTCTACCGATTCCCTAAAGCACACACTGACTCCATTGGCTCTGTACGGTTTCCTTATATCCCACACTCACTCCAGTGGCTCTCTACGGTTTGCCTATAGTCCACACTGACTCCTGTGGCTCTCTACGGTTTCACTATAGTCCACATTGACTCTAGTGGCTCTCTACGGTTTCCCTATAGCCCACACTGACTCTAGTGGCTCTCTACTTTTTGCCTATATCCCAAACTGATTCCAGCGGCTCTCTACGGTTTTCCCAAACTGATTCCGGCAGCTCTCAAGGGTTTCCCTTTATCGACACTGACTGCAGTGGCTCTCTACGGTTTCGTTCTAGTCCAAACTGTCTCCAGTGGCTCTCTAAGGTTTACCTATTCACACACAGATTCCTGCGGCTCTCTACATTTTCGCCATAGTCCACATTGACTCCTGCTGCTCTCTATGGTATCCCTAAACACGGCATTGATTCCAGTGGCTCTCCATGTTTTCCCTATATCCCACACTGACTCCAGAGGCTCTCTGCAGCTTCCCTATATCCCACACTGACCCTCCTGATTCTCAACGGTTTGCCTATAATCCACTCTGACTTCAGGGGCTCTCAATGGTTTCCCTATAGCCCACACTATCTTAAGTGGCTCTCTACGGTTTCCCTATAGTCTACACTGACTCCAACGTCTCTCTTAGTTTTCTCTATATCCAACACAGACTCCAGCAGCTCGCTACGGTTTCCCTATAGTCCACACTTACTCCAGCTGCTCTCTATGTTTTACCGATAGTCCACCATGACTCCTGTGGCTCTCTACGGTTTCCCTATAGTTCACACTAACCCCTGTGGCTCTCCAAAGTTTCCCTATAGCCCAAACTGATTCCAGCGGCTCTCTACAGTTTCCCTATAGCCCGCACTGACTCCAGCGGCTCTCAAAGTTTTTCCTATATCTCTCACTGACTCCAATGGCTCGCTACAGTTACCCTATAATGTTCACTGACTACACCGGATCTCTACGGTTTACCTATAGTCCACACTGACTCCAGCGGCTCTCAAGGGTTTCCCTTTAAACTGCATTGACTTCAGCAGCTCTCTACGGATTCCCCACAGCCCACACTGACTCCAGCGGCTCTCTACGGTTTCCGAAAAGCCGACACTGACTGCAGTGGCTCTCTATAATTTACCTATATCCCACACTGAGTCCAGTGGCTCACTATGGTTTCCCTAAGTCACACACAGTCTCTAGTGGCTCTCTAAGGCTTCCCTATAGTCCACACTGACCCCAGTGGCTCTCTACGGTTTCTCTCTATCCACACTGTCTCCAGTGGCTCTCTACGGTTTCCCTATAGCCCAGACTGACTCCAGTGGCTCTCTACGCTTTCCCAACAGCCGACACGGAATGCAGTGGCTCTCTACGGTTTCCCTATCTCCGAAACTGAGTCCAGTGGCTCGCTATGGTTTCCCTATATCACACAATGACTCTAGTGGATCTCTACAGTTTCCCTATAGTCCACACATACCCCTGTTGCTCTCTACGGTTTCCCTCTAGTACACAATGTCTCCAGTGGCTCTCTACGGTTTCCCTATAGCCCACACTATCTCCAGCAGCTCTCAATAGTTTCCCAATAGCCGACACTGAATGCAGTGGCTCTCTACGGTTTCCCTATATCCCACACTGGCGCCAGTGGCTCGCTATGGTTTCCCTATATCACACAATGACTCTAGTGGCTCTCTACGGTTTACCTATAGACCACACTTACCCCTGTGGCTCTCTATGGTTTCCCTCTAGTACACACGGTCTTCAGTGGCTCTCTACGGTTTCGCTATAGCCCACACTGTCTCCAGTGTCTCTCTACAATTTCCCTATAGTCAACACTGACTCCACTGGCTCTCTAAGGTTTGCCTATAGTCCACACTGACTCCACTGGCTCTCTACGGTTTCACTATATCCCACAATGATTCCAACAGCTCTCTACGTTTTTCCTATAGCCCACACTGACCCTAGTGGCTCTCACCGGTTTCCCTATAGTCCACACTGACTCCAGCGTCTCTCAAGGGTTTCAATTTATCCCACACTGACTCCAGCAGATCTCTAAGGTTTTCCTATATCTCTCAGTGACTTCAATGGCTCACTACAGTTACCCTATAGTGCACACTGACTACGCCGGCTCTCTACAGTTTGCCTATAGACCACACTGACTCCAGTGGCTCTCAAGGGTTTCCCTTTAAACCACATTGACTTCAGCAGCTCTCTACGGATTCCCTTTAGCCCACACTGACTCCAGCAGCTCTCTCCGGTTTCCGAAAAGCCGACACTGACTGCAGCGGCTCTCTATTGTTTTCCTATAGCCCACACTGACCCTCGTGGCTCTCAACGGTTTCCCTATAGTGCACACTGAATCCAGCGGCTCTCAAGGGTTTCCCTGTATCCCACACTGACTTCAGCGGCTCTCTACGATTTAGCTATTGGCAACACTGACACCAGCAGTTCTTACGGTTTCCCCATAGCCGAAACCGACTGAATTGGCTCTCTACGGATTCCCTATAGTCCACACTGACCCCAGATGCTCTCTCCGGTTTCCCTATAGTCCGCAGTGACTCCAGCTGCTCCCTATGCTTCACCTAAAGCCTGCACTGATTCCAGCGGCTCTCCACGTTCTCCCAAAAGTCCACACTGACTCCAGCGGCTCTCAAGGCTTTCCCTTTATCCCACACTGACTTCAGCGGATCTCTACGGTTTCTCTATAGCCCACACTGACTCCAGCAGCTGTCTAGGTTTTCCCCATAGCTGACACTGACTGAAGTAGCTCTCCATGTTTTCGCTATTTCCCACACTGACTCCAGTGGCTCGCTACGCTTTCGCTATTTTACACACTGAGTCTAGTGGCTCTCTACGGATTCCCTATAGCCCACATTGATCCCATGGCTCTCTAAGGCTTCCCTATATCCCACACTGATTCCAGTGGCTCCTACGGTTTTCCTATAGAGCACAATGACGCTAGTGGCTCTCTGCGGTTTCCGGATAGTCCACACTGACACCAATGGCTCTCTACGGATTGCCTAAAGACCACAATGACACCAGTGGCTTTCTATGCTTTTCCTATAGCCCACACTGATTCCAGGGGCTCTCTACGGTTTTCCTATTGCCCACACTGATGCTAGTGGCTCTCAATGTTTTTCCTATTGTCCACACAGACTCCAGCGGCTCTCAATGGGTTTCCTTTATCCCACACTGACTTCTGCGGCTCTCTACGGTTTCCCTACAGCTCACACTGACTCCAGTGGCTCTCTACGGTTTCCAAATAGCCGACACTGACTGTAGTGGCTCTCTATGTTTTCCCTATATCGCACACAGACTCCACTGGCTCTCTACGGTTTTTCTATAGTTCACACTAACCCCAGTGGCTCTCTTCGGTTTGCCTAAAGCCCCACTAATTCCAATGTCTCTCTACGGTGTCCCTATAGCCCGCACTGACTCCAGCGGCTCTCTAAGGTTTTCCTATATCCCTCACTGACTCCAATGTCTCCCTACAGTTTCCCTATAGTGCACACTGACTCCACTGGCCCTCAACGGTTTGCCTATAGTCCACACTGACTCCAGCGGCTCTCAAGGGTTTCCCTTAAAACCACATTGACTTCTGCAGCTCTCTACGGAATCCCTATAGCCCACACTGACTCCAGCGGCTCTCTACGGTTTCCGAATAGCCAACACTGAATGCAGTGGATCTCTATAGTTTGCCTATATCCCACACTGACTCCAGTGGCTCGCTACGGTTTCCCTATGTCACACACAGTCTCTAGTGGCTGTCTAAGGTTTCCCTATAGTCCACACTAACCCCAGTGGCTCTCTAAGGTTTTGCTCTAGTCCATACTGTCTCCAGTGGCTCTCTACGGTTTCCCTGTAGCCCACACTGACTCCAGTGGCTCTCTACGTATTCCCAATAGCCGACACTGAATGCAGTGGCTCTCTACGGTTTCCCTATCTCCAACACTGACTCCTGTGGCTCGCTATGGTTTCCCTATATCACACAATGACTCTAGTGGCTCTCTACGGTTTCCCTATAGTCCACACTTACCCCTGTGGCTCTCTACGGTTTCCCTCTAGTACACACTGTCTCCAGATGCTCTCTACGGTTTCCCTATAGCCCACACTGATTCCAGAGGCTCTCTACGGTTTCCCTATAGCCCACTCTGACTCCAGCGGCTCTCTAAGGTATTCCTATATCCCTCACTGAATCCAATTGCTTGCTACAGTTACCCTATAGTCCACACTGACTCCACTGGCTCTCTACGGTTTGCCTATAGTCCACACAGACCCCAGTGGCTCTCTACGGTTTTGCTCTAGTCCACACTGTCTCCAGTGGCTCTCTACGATTTCCCTACAGCCCGCACTGGCTCCAGCGGCTCTCTACGGTTTCCCAATAGCCGACACTGAATGCAGTGGCTCTCTACTGTTTCCCTATATCTCACACTGACTCCAGTGGCTCGCTATGAATTCCCTATATCACACAATGACTCTAGTGGCTCTCTACGGTTTCCCTATAGTCCACACCTACCTCTGTGGCTTTCTACGGTTTGCCTATATCACACACTGATTCCAGCGGCTCTCTACGGTTTCCCTATAGTCCACAATGTCTCCAGCTGCTCCCTATGCTTCACCTAAAGCCTGCACTGATTCCAGCGGCTCACCAAGTTTTCCCAAATTTCCACATTTACTCCACAGGCTCTCAAGGCTTTCCCTTAATCCCACGCTGACTTCAGCGGCTCTCAAGGGTTTCCCTTTATCCCACAATGACTTCAGCGGATCTCTACAGTTTCCATATAGCCCACAGTGACTCCAGCAGCTCTCTAAGTTTTCTCCATAGCTGACACTATGTGGCTCGCTACGGTTTCGCTATTGCACACACTGAGTCCAGTGGCTCTCTACGGTTTCCCTATACTCCACACTGATCCCAGTGGCTCTCTAAGGCTTCCCTATATCCCACATTGATTCCAGCTGCACTCTATGCTTTTCCTGTAAACCACACCGACCCCAGAGGCTCTCTACGTTGTCCGTATAGTCCACACTGACAACATTGCCTCCCTACAGTTTGCCTATAGACCTCCAGTGGCTTTCTATGGTTTCCCTATAGCCCACACTGATTTCAGGGGCTCTCAACGGTTTTCCTAATGCCCACAGTGAACCTATTGGCTCTCAATGTTTTCCCTATTGTCCACAGTGACACCAGCCGTTCTCAAGGGTTTCCCTCCAGTACACACAGACTTCAGCTGCTCTCTACGGTTTCCCTATAGCCCACACTGACTCGAGTGGCTCTGTACGGTTTCCAAATAGCCGACACTGACTGCAGTGGCTCTCTACGTTTTCCCTATATCCCACACTGACTCCAGTGGCTCTCTACAGTTTCCCAATATCCGACACTGAATGCAGTGGCTCTCTACGGTTTCCCTGTAGTCCACACTGATTCCAGCGGCTCTCTACGGTTTTCCTGTAGACCACACTGACCCCAGTGGCTATCTGCGGTTTGCCTATAACACACACTGATTCCAGCAGCTCTCTACGGTTTCTCTATAGTCCACTCTGACTCCAGCTGCTCCCTATGCTTCACCTAAAGCCTGCACTGATTCCAGCGGCTCACGACGTTTTCCCAAATGTTCAAACTGACTCCAGCAGCTCTCGAGGCTTTCCCTTTATCCCACTCTGACTTCAGCAGCTCTCAAGGGTTTCCCTTTATCCCACCCTGACTTCAGCGACTCCCTACGGTTAACCTATAGCCCACACTGACTCCTGCAGCTCTCTACGGTTTCCCCATTTTTGACACTGACTGAAGTGGCTCTCCATGGTTTTGCTATAGTCCACACTGAATCCAGTGGCTCTCTCCGGATTCCCTATAGTCCACACTGATCCAATTGGCTCTCTAAGGCTTCCCGATATCGCACATTGATTCCAGCGGCTCCATATGGTTTACCTGTAGACCACACTGACCCCAGTGGCTCTCTACGGTGTCCATATAGTCCACACTGACACCATTGGCTCCCTACGGTTTGCCTATAGACCACAATGACTCCAGTGGCTTTCTGTAGTTTCCCTATAGCCCACACTTTCTCCAATGGCTCTCTGCGGTTTCCCTGTAGCCCGCACTGACTCCAGCAGCTCTCTACGGTTTCCTAATAGCTGACACTTAATGCAGTGGCTCTCTACTGTTTCCCTATATCCCACACTGACTCCAGCGGCTCGCTATAGTTTCCCTATATCACACAATGACTCTAGAGGCTCTCTACGGTTTCCCTATAGTCCACACTTACACCTGAGGCTCTTTACGGTTTCCCTCTAGTACACACTGTCTCCAGTGGTTCTCCATGGTTTCCCTATAGCCCACACTGTCTCCAGTGGCTCTCTACAATTTCCCTATAGTCAACACTGACTCCACTGGCTCTCTATGTTTTGCCTATAGTCCACACAGATTCCACTGGCTCTCTACGGTTTCACTATATCCCACACTGAATCCAGCGGCTCTCTACGGTTTTCCTGTAGACAACAATGACCCCAGTAGCTCTCTACGGTTTCCGTATAGTCCACATTGACACAATTGGCTCTCTACGGTTTGCCTATAGACCACAATGACTCCAGTGGCTTTCTATGGTTTCCCTATAGCCCACACAGATTCCAGGGGCTCTCTACGGTTTTCCTATTGCCCACTCTGATCCTAGTGGCTCTTCATGTTTTCCCGATTGTCCACACTGACTCCAGCGGCTCTCAAGGGTATCCCTTTTCCCACACTGACTTCAGCGGCTCTCTACGGTTTTCCTATAGCACAAACTGACTTAAGTGGCTCTCTATGGTTTCCAAATAGCCGACACTGACTGCAGTGGCTCTCTATGTTTTCCCTATATCCCACACTGACTCCAGTGGCTCGCTACGGTTTCCCTTTAGTTCACACTAACCCCAGTGGCTCTGTACGGTTTTGCTATAGTCCATACTGTCTCCAGTGGCTCTCTACGGTTTCCCTAAAGCCCACCCTGACTCCAGCGGCTATGTACATTTTCACAATAGCCTACACTGAAAGCTGTGGCTCTCTACGGTTTCCCTATCTCCGACACTGACTCCAGTGGCTCGCTTTGGATTCCCTATATCACACAATGACTCTACTGACTCTATTGGTTTCCTTATAGTCCACACTTACCCCTGTGGCTCTCTACGGTTTCCCTCTAGCACACACTGTCTCCAGTGGCTCTCTACGGATTCCCTATAGCGCACACTGTCTCCAGTGGCTCCCTACACTTTCCCTCTAGTCCACACTGACTCCACTGGTTCTCTACAGCTTCACTATACCATACAATGATTCCAGCAGCTCTCTACGGTTTCCTATAGCCCAAACTGACCGTAGTGGCTCTCAACGGTTTCCCTATATTCCACACTGACTCCAGCGGCTCTCAAGGGTTTCCCTTTATCCCACACTGACTTCAGCGGCTCTCTACGGTTTCCCTATTGCCCACACTGACTCCAGCGTTTTTTACGGTTTTCTCATAAACGATACTGACTGAAGTGGCGCTCTAAGGATTCCCTATAGTCCACACTGACCCCAGTGGCCCGCTACAGCTTCCCATATCCCACACTGATTCCATCGGCTCTCTATGGTTTTCCTGTAGACCACACTGACCCCAGTGGCTATCTACGGTTTGCCTATATCACACACTGATTCCAGCGGCTCTCTACGGTTTTCCTATTCTCCATACTGACTCCAGCTGCTCCCTGTGCTTCAGCTAAAGCCTGCACTGATTCCAACGGCTCTCTACGGTTTCCCTACAGCCCACACTGTCTCCAGCGGCTCTCTAAGGTGTTCCTATATCCCTCACTGACTCCAATGGCTCGCTACGGTTACCCTATAGTCCACACTGATTCCACTGGCTCTCTACGGTTTGCCTATAGTCCACACTGTCTGCAGTGGCTCTCTACGGTTTCTCAATAGCCCACACTGACTCGAGTGGCTCGCTATGGTTTCCCTGTATCACAGAATGACTCTAGTGGCTCTCTACGGTTTCCCTATAGTCCACACTGACTCCAGCGGCTCTCAAGGGTTTCCCTTTATCCCACACTGACTTCAGTGGCTCTCTACGGTTTCCATATTGCCCACACTGACTCCAGCTTTTTTTACGTTTTTCCCATTGCCGAAACTGACTGAAGTGGCGCTCTAAGGATTCCATATAGTCCACACTGACCCCAGTGGCTCGCTACTTCTTCACTGTAGCCCACACAGATTCCAGCGGCCATCTACGGTTTTCCTGTAGACCATACTGACCCCAGTGGCTATCTACGGTTTGCCTATATCACACACTGATTCCAGCAGCTCTCTACGGTTTCCCTACAGCCCACACTGTCTCCAGCGGCTCTCTAAGGTGTTCCTAAATCCCTAACTGACTCCAATGGCGCACTATGGTTACCCTATAGTCCACACTGATTCCACTGGCTCTCTACGGTTTGCCGATACTCCACAATGACCCTAGTGGCTCTCTACGGTTTCGCTCTAGTCCACACTGTCTGCAGTGGCTCTCTACGGTTTCTCTATAGCCCACACTGACTCCAGTGGCTATCTACGGTTTCCCAATAGCCAAAACTGAATGCAGTGGCTCTCTACGGTTTCCCTATATCCCACACTTACTCCTGTGGCTCGCTATGGTTTCCCTGTATCAAAGAATGACTCTAGTGGCTCTCTACGGTTTCCCTATATCCCACACTGATTCCAGCGGCTCTCTATGGTTTTCCTGTAAACCACACAGACCCCAGTGGCTATCTACGGTTTGCCTTCATCACACACTGATTCCAGCGGTTCTCTACGGTTTCCTTATAGTCCACACTGACTCCAGCTGCTGCCTATGCTTCACCTAAAGTCTGCACTGATTCCAGCGGCTCACCACGTTTTTCCAAAAGTCTACACTAACTCCAGCGGCTCTCTGGGCTTTCCGTTTATCCCACGCTGACTTCAGCGGCTCTCAAGGGTTTCCCTTTATCCCACACTGACTTCAGCGGCTCTCTACGGTTTCCCTATAGCCCACACTGTCTCCTGCAGCTATCTACGGTTTCCCCATAGCTGACAATGTCTGAAGTGGCTCTCCATGGTTTTGCTATAGTCCACACTGACTCCAGTGGCTCACTACGGTTTCCGTCTAGTACACACTGCCTCCAGTGGCTCTCTATGGTTTCCCTATAGCCCACACTGTCTCCAGTGGCTCTCTACAATTTCCCTATAGGCAACATTGACTCCACTGGCTCTCTACGGTTTGTCTACAGTCCTCACTGACCCCACTGGCTCTCTACTGTTTCACTATATCCCACAATGATTTCAGCAGCTCTCTACGGTTTTCCTATAGCCCACACTGACCCTAGTGGCTCTCAACGGTTTCCCTATAGTCCACACTGACTCCAGCGGCTTTCAAGGGTATCCCTTTATCCCACACTGACTTCAGCGGCTCTCTACGGATTCCCTATAGTCCACACTGACTCCAGTGGCTCTCTACGTTTTCCATTTATCCCATACTGACTTCAGCGGATCTCTAAGTTTTACCTATTGGCCACACTCACTCCAGCGTTTCTTACGGAATTGACATAACTGAAACTGACTGAACTGGCTCACTACGGATTCCCTATAGTCCACACAGACCCCATTGGCTTGCTACGGCTTCCTTATATCCCACACTGACTTCACCGGCTCTCTACGGTTTCTCTATTGCCCACACTGACTCCAGCAGCTCTCTAGGGTTTCCCAATGGCTGACACTGACTGAAGTAGCTCTCCATGGTTTCGCTATAGTCCACACTGACTCCAGTGGCTCGCTACGCTTTCTCTATTTCACACACTGAGGCTAGTGGCTCACTACGGATTCCCTATAGTCCACATTGATCCAAGCGGCTCTCTAAGGCTTCCCTATATCCCACACTGATTCCAGCGGCTCTCTAAGGTTTTCCTGTAGACCACAATGACCCCAGTGGCTCTTTACAGTTTCTGGATAGTCCACACTGACACCATTGGCTCTCTACGGATTGCCTATAGACCACAATGACTCCAGTGGCTTTCTATGGTTTCCCTATAGCCCACACTGATTCCAGGGTCTCTCGACGCTTTTCCTATTGTCCATACTGATCCTAAAGGCTCTCAATGTTTTCCCTATCGTCAACACTGACTCCAGCTCCTCTCAAGGGTTCCCCTTTATCCCACACTGACTTCAGTGCATCTCTACGGTTTCCCTATAGCCCACACTGACTCCATTAGCTCTCTACAGTTTTCAAATAACCGACACTGACTGCAGTGGCTCTCTATGTTTCCCTATATCCCACAATGAAACCAGTGGCTCGATACGGTTTCCCTATATCACACACTGACTCTAGTGGCTCTCTACGGTTTCCCTATAGCCCATACTGATCCCACTGGCTATCTGCGGTTTCCCTATCGTCCACACTGACTCCAGCAGCTCTCTAAGGTGTTCCTATATCCCTCACTGACTCCAATGGCTCGCTACGGTTACCCTATAGTCCACACTAACTCCACTGGCACTCTACAGTTTGCCTATAGTCCACACTGACCCCAGTTGCTCTCTACTGTTGCGCTCTAGTCCACACTGTCTCCAGTGGCTCTCTACGGTTTCCCTATAGCCCACACTGAATCCAGCGGCTTTCTGTGGTTTCCCTATATCCCACACTGACTCCAGTGGCTCGCTATGGTTTCTCTATATCACACAATGCCTCTAGTGGATCTCTACAGTTCCCATATGCTTCCCACTTACCCCTGTGGCTCTCTACAGTTTCCCTCTAGTACACGTTGTCTCCAGTGGCTCTCTGTAGTTTCCTTATAGCCCTCAATGTCTCCAGTGGCTCTCTACCATTTCCCTATAGGCAACACTGACTCCACTGGCTCTCTACAGTATGCCTATAGTCCTGACTGATTCCACTGGCTCTCTACTGTTTCACTATATCCCACAATGATTCCAGCAGCTCTCTACGGTTTTCCTATAGCCCACACAGACCCTAGTGGCTCTCACCGTTTTCCCTATAGTCCACACTGTCTCCAGCGGCTTTAAAGGGTATCCCTTTTTCCTACACTGACCCTAGTGGCCCTCAACGGTTTCCCTATAGTCCACACTGACTCCAACGGCTTTCAAGGGTATCCCTTTATCCCACACTGACTTCAGCGGATATCTACGGTTTCCCAATAGCCGACACTGAATGTCTCTCTATGGTTTCCCTATAACCCACACGGACTCCAGTGGCTCGCTATGGTTTCCCTATGACACACAATGCCTCTAGTGTCTCTCTACGTTTTCCCTATATCCCACACTGACACCAGTGGCTCGCTATGGTTTCGCTATATCACACAATGCCTCTAGTGGCTCTCTACAGTTCCCCTATACTCCACAATTACCCCTGTGGCTCTCTACGGTTTCCCACTAATACACACTGTCTCCAGTGGCTCTCTATGGTTTCCCTATAGACAACACTGTCTCCTGTGGCTCTCTAAAATTTCCCTATAGGCAACACTGACTGCACTGGCTCTCTACGGTTTGCCTATATTCCTCACTGACTCCACTGGCTCTGTACTGTTTCACTATATCCCACAATGATTCCAGCAGCTCTCTCCGGTTTTCCTATAGCCCACACTGACCCTAGTGGCTCTCAACAGTTTCCATATAGTCCACACTGACTCCAGCGGCTTTCAAGGGTATCCCTTTATCCCACACTGACTTCAGCGGCTCTCTACGGTTTCCCTATAGTCCTCACTGACTCCAGCGGCTCTCTACAGTTTCCTTTTATCCCACACTGACTTCAGCGGATCTCTACGGTTTACCTATTGGCCACACTGACTCCAGCGTTTCTTACGGTTTCCACATAGCAGAAACTGACTGAACTGACTCTCTACGCATTCCCTATAGTCCTCACTGACCCCATTGGCTCGCTACGGCTTCCCTATATCCCACACTGATCCAGCGGCTCTCTACGGTGTTCCTGTAGACCACACCGCCCCCAGTGGCTTTCTGCGGTTTGTCTATATCATACACTGACTCCAGTGGCTCTCTACGGTTTTCTAAAAGTCCACACTGACTCCAGCTTCTCCATTTGCTTCACCTAATGTCTGCACTGATTCCAGCGGCTCTCCATGTTTTCCCAAATGTCCACACTGACTCCAGTGGCTCTCAAGGCTTTCCCTTTATCCCACACTGACTCTAGCAGCCCTCTAGGGTTTCCCCATAGCTGACACTGACTGAAGTAGCTCTCCATGGTTTCGCTATAGTCCACACTGACTCCAGTGGCTCGCTAAACTTTCGCTATTTCACACACTGAGTCTAGTGGTTCTCTACGGATTCCCTATAGTCCACATTGATCCAAGCGGCTCTCTAAGGCTTCCCTATATCCCACACTGATTCCGGCGGCTCTCTAAGGTTTTCCTGTAGACCACAATGACCCCAGTGGATCTCTACGGTTTCAGGATAGTCCAAAGTGACACCATTGGCTCTCTACGGTTTGCTTATTGACCACAATGACTCCTGAGGCTTTCTATGGTTTCCCTATAGCCCACACCGATTCCAGGGGCTCTCTACGGTTTTCCTATTGTCCATACTGATCCTAAAGGCTCTCAATGTTTTCCCTATCGTCAACACTGACTCCAGCTCCTCTCAAGGGTTCCCCTTTATCCCACACTGACTTCAGCGGCTCTCTACCGTTTCCCTATAGCTCACACTGACTCCATTAGCTCTCTACAGTTTCCAAATAACCGACACTGACTGCAGTGGCTCTCTATGTTTCCCTATATCCCACAAAGAAACCAGTGGTTTGCTAAGGTTTCCTTATATCACACACTGACTCTAGTGGCTCTCTACGGTTTCCCTATAGTCCAGACTGATCCCATTGGCTCTCTTAGGTGTCCCTATAGTCCACACTGACTCCAGCGGCTCTCAAGGGCTTCCCTATATCCCACACTGATTCCAGCGGCTCTCTACGGTTTTCCTGTAGACCACACCGCCCCGAGTGGCTTTCTGCGGTTTGCCTATATCATACACTGACTCCAGAGGCTCTCTACGGTTTCCCAACAGTCCACACTGAATCCAGCTTCTCCATTTACTTCAACTAATGTCTGCACTGATTCCAGCGGCTCTCCAAGTTTTCCCAAATGTCCACACTGACTCCAGCGGCTCTCAAGGCTTTCCTTTTATCCCACACTGACTTCACCAGCTCTCTACGGTTTCTCTATTGCCCACACTGACTCCAGCAGCTCTCTAGTGTTTCCCCATAGCTGACACTGACTGAAGTAGCTCTCCATGGTTTCGCTATAGTCCACAATGACTCCAGTGGCTCGCTACACTTTTGCTATTTCACACACTGAGTCTAGTGGCTCTCTACGGATTCCCTATAGTCCACATTGATCCAAGTGGCTCTCTAAGGCTTCCTTAGATCCCACACTGATTCCAGCGGCTCTCTTAGGTTTTCCTGTCGACCACAATGTCCCCAGTGGCTCTCTACGGTTTCTGGATAGTCCACACCGAAACCATTGGCTCTCTACGGTTTGCCTATAGACCACAATGACTCCTGAGGCTTTCTATGGTTTCCCTATAGCCCACACTGATTCCAGGGGCTCTTTACGGTTTTCCTATTGTCCATACTGATCCTAGTGGCTCTCAATGGTTTCCCTATTGTCCAGACTGACTCCAGCTCCTCTCAAGGGTTCCCCTTTATCCCACAATGACTTCAGCGGCTCTCTACGTTTTGCCTATGGCCCACACTGACGCCAGTAGCTCTCTCTACAGTTTCCAAATAACCGACACTGACTGCAGTGGCTCTCTATGTTTCCCTATATCCCACAATGAAACCAGTGGCTCGCTACGGTTTCCTTATATCACACCTTGAATCTTGTGTCTCTCTACGGTTTCCCTATAGTCCATACTGATCCCACTGGCTCTCTACGGTTTCCATATTGTCCACACTGTCTCCAGCAGCTCTCTATGGTTTCCCTATAGCCCATACTGACTCCAGTGCCTCTCTAAGGTGTTCCTATATCCCTCACTGACTCCAATGGCTCGCTACGATTACCCTATAGTCCACACTAACTCCACTGGCTCTCTACAGTTTGCCGATAGTCCACACTGACCCCAGTTGCTCTCTACTGTTGTGCTCTAGTCCACATTGTCTCCAGTGGCTCTCTACAGTTTCCCTATAGCCCACACTGACTCCAGCGGCTCTCTACGGTTTCCCTATAACCCACACTGACTCCAGAGGCACGCTATGGTTTTTCTATATCACACAATGCCTCTAGTGGCACTCTACGGTTCCCATATACTCCACACTTACCCCTGTGGCTCTCTACGGTTTCCCTCTAGTACACACTGTCTCCAGGGGCTCTCTATGGTTTCCTTATAGCCCACAATGTCTCCAGTGGCTCTCTACCATTTCCCTATAGGCAACACTGACTCCTCTGGCTCTCTACGGTTTGCCTATAGTCCTCACTGACTCCACTGGCTCTCTACTGTTTCACTATATCCCACAATGATTCCAGCAGCTCTCTACGGTTTTTTATAGCCCACACTGACCCTAGTGGCTCTCAACGTTTTCCCTATAGTCCACACTGACTCCAGCGGCTTTCAAGGGTATACCTTTTTCCTACAGTGACTCTAGTGGCTCTCAACGGTTTCCCTATATTCCACACTGACTCCAGCGGCTTTCAAGGGTATCCCTTTATCCCACTCTGACTTCAGCAGATCTCTACGGTTTCCCAATAGCCGACACGGAATGCAGTGGCTCTCTATGGTTTCCCTATATCCCACACTGACTCCAGTGGCTCGCTACGGTTTGCTGGTAGTCCACACTGTCTCCAATGGCTCTCTATGGATTGCCTATAGTCCACACTGACTCCACTGACTCTCTACGTGTTCTCTATATCCCACACTGATTCCAGCGGCTTTCTACAGTTTTCCTACAGCCCACACTGACCCTAGTGGCTCTCAACGGATTCCCTACCGTCCACACTGACTCCAGCGGCACTCAAGGATTTCCTTTTATCCCACACTGACTTCAGCGGCTCTCTACGGTTTCCCTATAGCCCACACTGACTCCAGCGGCTCTCTACCGTTTCCCCATAGCTGACACTGACTGAAGTGGCTCTCTTTGGTTTCGCTATAGTCCACACTGATTCCAGTGGATCGCTACGGTTTCGCTATTTCACAAACTTAGTCTAGTGGCTCTCTATGGATTCCTTATATTTCATATTGACTCCAGTAGCTCTCTACAGCTGTCCTATAACACACACTGATTCCAGCGGCTATCTATAGTTTTCCTGTTTTCCACACTGACACCAGTGCCTCTCTACGGTTTCCCGATAGTCCACACTGACAGCACTGGCTCTCTATGGTTTCCCTATGGACCATACTGAATTCAGTGTCTTTATATGAGTTCCCAATAGCCCACACTGATTCCAGGGGCTCTCCACGGTTTTCCTATTGCCCACACTGACCCTATTGTCTCTCAATGGTTTTCCTATAGTCCACACTGACTCCAGCGGCTCTCAAGGGTATCCCGTTATCACACACTGACTTCAGCGGCTCTCTACGGTTTCCCTATAGCCGACACTGACTCCAGTGGCTCTCTACAGTTTCGAAATAGCACCCACTGACTGCAGCGGCTCGCTACGGTTTCCCTATATCACACACTGACTCTAGTGGCTCTCTACGTTTTCCCTATTGTCCACACTGAACCCAGTGGCTCTCTACGATTTCCCTCTAATACAAACTGTCTTCAGTCGCTCTCTAGGGATTCCGTTTAGCCCAGACAGATTACAGTGGCTCTCTATGGTTTCCCTATAGCCCACACTGACTCCAGCAGCTCTCCACATTTTCCCTATATCTCACACAGACTCCAGCGGCTCTCTACCGATTCCCTATTGTTCACCCTGCCTCTAGTGGTACTCTACGGTTTCCCTATATCCCACACTGACTCAAGTAGCTCTGTATGGTTTCCCTATAACCCTCGCTGAATCCAGTGGTTCACTACAGATTCCCTCAAGCCCATATTGAATCCTTTGGCTCTGTATGGTTTCCTTAAATCCCACACTCGTGCCAGTGCCTCTCTATGCTTTCCCTATAGTCCACACTGACTCCCATCGATCTATAAAGTTTTCCCTATATCCCACACTGACTCCAAGGCTTGCTACGGATTCGCTACATGACACAGTGAGTCGAGTGACTCTCTACGGATTACCTATATCCCACACTGATTCCAGCGACTCTCTACGGTTTTCCTGACTGAAGTGGCTCTCTATGGTTTCGCTATAGTCCACAGTGACTCCAGTGGCTGGCTACCGTTTCGCTATATCACACACTGAGTCTAGTGGCTGTCTACGGATTCCCTATAGACCACACGGACCCTAGTGGATCTCTAGAGCTTCCCAATATCCCACAAAGATTACAGCAGCTCTCTACGGTTTTGCTCTAGTCCACACTGTCTCCAGTGACTCTCTACTGTTTCCCTATAGCCCACACTGACTCAAGCGGCTCTCTGCGGTTTCCCATTAGCCGACACTGACTGCAGTGGCTCTCTATGGTTTCCCTATATACCACACTGACTCTAGTGGCTATCTACAGTTTCCCTATAGTCCACAGTGACCCCAGAGGCTCTCTACGGTTCCCCTCTAGTACACCCTGTTTCCAGTGGTTCTCTACGGTTTCCCTATAGCCCACAATGACTCCAGAGGCTCTCTACGGTTACCCTATAGTCCATTCTGACTCCACTGGATATCAACGCTTTTCCTGTAGATGACACTGACCCCAGAGCCTCTGTACGTTTTCCCTAGAGTCCTGACTGACACCCGTGGCTCTCTACGGTTTCGGTCTAGTCCACACAGTCTCCAGTGGCTCTCTGCCGTTTCCTTATAGCCCACGCAGAATCCAGCAGCTCTCAATGGCTTCCCTTTATCCCTCACTGACTTCAGCGGCTCTCTACGGTTTCCCTATTGCCCACACTGACTGAAGTGGCTCTCCATGGTTTCGCAATTATCCACGGAGTCTCCAGTGGCTCTCTACAGATTCCCTATAGTCCGCACTGACCCCAGTGGCTCTCTACGGCTTCCCTATAACCCACACTGATTCCAGCGGCTCTCTACGTTTTTCCTGTAGACCAAACTGACCCCAGAGGCTCTGTACATTTTCCGTATAGTCCACACTGACACCAGTGGCTCTCTACGGTTTTGGTCCAGTCGACACAGTCTCCAGTGGCTCTCTGCCGTTTCCCTATAGCCCACATGGACTCCAGCGGCTTTCAAAGGTTTCCCTTTATCCCACACTGACTCCAGTGGCTCGCGACAGTTTCCCTATATCACAAACTGGCTCTAATTTCTCTCTAAGGGTTCCCTATGGTCCACAGTGAACCCACTGGATCTCTACGGTCTCGCTTCTCTCCACACTGTCTCCAGTGGTTCTCTATGGAAGCCGCCACTGATTGAAGTGGCTCTCTATGGTTTCCCTATATCCCACACTGACTCCAGTGATCGCTACGGTTTCTCTTTATCACACACTGTCCCCAGTGGCTCTCTACTGTTTCCCTCTAACACACACCGTATCCAGCGGCTCTCTCGGGTTTCCCTATAGTCCACACTGAATCCACTGGCTCTCTACGGCTTGCCTATAATCCACAGTGACTCCACTGGCTCCTTATGGTTTCACTATATGCCACAGTGCTCCCAGCGGCTTTTGACGGTTTTCCCATAGCCCACACTGGCCCTAGTGGCTCTCAACGATTTCCTTATAGTCCACACTGACTCCAGCCACTCTCAAGGATTTCCTTTTAACCCACACTGACTTCAGCGGCTCTCTACGGTTTCCCTATAGCCCACACTGACTCCAGTGACTCTGTATGGCTTCCCTATAGCCATCGCTGAATCCAGTGTCTCACTACAGATTCATTCAAGCCCACACTGAATCCTGTGGCTCTGTACGGTTTCTTTATATCCCACACTCGCTCCAGTGCCTCTCTACGATTTCCCTATAGTCCACACTGACTACCGACGATCTGTAATCATTTCCCTCTATCCCACACTGACTCTAGTGGCTTGCTACGTATTCGCTATATCACACACTGACTCCAGCGGCTCTCTATGGTTCCCCTATAGTCCATGCTGAAAACACTGGATCTCTACGTGTTGCCTGTAGTTGACACTGACTCCACTGGCTCTCTACGGTTTCACTATATCCCATACTGATTCCAGCAGCTTTCTATGTTTTTCCTATAGTCCAAACTGACCCTAGTGGCTCTCAACTGTTTCCCTATAGTCCACACTGATTCCAGCAGCTCTCAAGGGTTTCCGTTTAACCCACACTGACTTCAGTGGATCTCAACGGTTTCCCTATAGTCCACACTGACACCAGTGGCTCTCTACAGTTTCCCTATATCCCACACTGATTCCAGCGGCTCTCTACGGTTTTCCTGTAGACCACACTGACCCCAGGGGCTATCTACGGTTTTCCTCTATCACAAACTGATTCCAGCAGCTCTCCACTTTTTCCCAAAATTCCACACTGACTCCAGCGGCTCTCAAAGCTTTCCCTTTATCCAACGTAGACTTCAGCAGAACTCAAGAGTTTCCCTTTATCCCACACTGACTTCAGCCGCTCTCTACGGTTTCCCTATAGCCCACACTGATTCAAGCGGCTCTCTGTAGTTTCCCAATAGCCGACACTAACTGCAGTGGCTCTCTATGGTTTCTGTATATCCCACACTGACTTCAGAGGCTCTCTACGGTTCCCCTATAGTCTATTCTGACTCCACTGGATCTCTACGGGTTGCCTATAGTCCACACTGACTCCAGTGGCTCTCCACGGTTCCCCTACAGTCCCTTCTGACTCCATTGGATCTCTACGGGTTGCCTATAGTCCACACTGACTCCTCTGGCTTTCTACAGTTTCACTATATCCCACACTGTTTCCAGCAGCTTTCTATGTTTTTTCTATAGTCCACACTGAACCTCGTGGCTCTCAACGGTTTTGCTATAGTCAACACTGACTCCAGCAGCTCTCAAGGGTTTCCCTTTATCCCACACTGACTTCAGTGTCTCTCAACGGTTTCCCTATAGCCCACAGTTACTACAGTGGCTCTCTACGTTTTCCCCATCGCCTACACTGACTGAAGTGGCTCTCCATGGTTTCGCTATAGTCCAACGAGACTCCAGTGGCTCGCTACAGCTTCGCTATTTCACACACTGAGTCTACTGGCTCTCTACGGATTTCCTGTAGACCACACGGACCCCAGTGGCTCGGTACGGCTTCGCTATTTCAAACACTGAGTCCAGCGGCGCTCTTGGTTTTCCTGTAGAACACACTGACCCCAGTGGCTCGCTACAGCTTCCCTCTAATACACACTGTCTCCAGTGGCTCTCTAGGGTTTCCCTATAGCCCACACTGACTACATTGGCTCTCTACTGTTTCCCTATAGCCCACACTGACTCCACTGGCTCTCTACGGGTTGCCTATAATCCACACTGACTCCACTGGATCTCTATGGTTTCACTATATCCCACACTGATTCCAGCGGCATTCTACGGTTTTCCTATAGCCCACACTGACCCTAGTGGCTCTCAACGGTTTCCTTATAGTCCACACTGACTCCAGCAGCTCTCAAGGGTTTCCCTTTATCTCACACTGACTTCAGCATCTCTCTACGGTTTCCCTATAGCCCGAACTGACTCCAACGGATCTCTACGGTTTGCCCATAGCCGACACTGACTGAAGTGGCTCTCTTTGGTTTCAGTATAGTCCACACTGACTCCCGTGGCTCGCTACGGTTTCGCTATTTCACACACTGAGTCTAGTGGCTCTCAACGGTTTCCCTATAGACCACACTGACTACAGAGGCTTTCTATGGGTTCCCTTTGGCCCAACTGATTCCAGGGGCTCTGTACGGTTTTCCTATAGTCCACACTGACTCCAGATGCTCCCTATGCTTCACCTAAAGCCTGCACTGATTCCAGCGGCTCTCCACTTTTTCCCAAAAGTCCACACTGACTCCAGCGGCTCTCAAAGATTTCCGTTTATCCCACGCTGACTTCAGCAGCTCTCAAGAGTTTCCCTTTATCCCACATTGACTTTAGCGGCCGTCTACGGTTTCCCTATAGCCCACACTGACTCCTGCTGCTCTCTACGGTATCCCTATTGCCCACACTAACTCCAGTGGAGCTCTACGGTTTCCCTATATCCCACGCTGACTCCAGCGGCTCTCAATGGTTTCCCTTTATCACACACTGACTTCAGCGGCTCTCTAGGGTTTCCCTATAGCCCACACTGACTGAGCTGGTTCTCCATGGTTTCGCTATAATCCACAGAGACTCCAGTGTCTCTCTACGAATTCCCTATAGTCCACACTGACCAAAGTGGCTCTCTACGGCTTCCCTATAACCCACACTGATTCCAGCGGTTCTCTACGTTTTTCCTGTATACCACACTCTCCCCAGAGGTTCTGTACATTTTCTGTATAGTCGACACTGACACCAGTGGCTCTCTACGGTTTTGGTTTAGTCCACACAGTCTCCAGTGGCTCTCTGCCGTTTCCCTACAGCCCACTCTGACTGCAGTGGCTCGTAATGGTTTCCCTATATCCCACACTGACTCCATAGGCTCACTACGGTTTCCCTATATCACACAGTGAATCTCGTGGCTCTCTACGGTTTCCCTCTAGTACGCAGTGTCTCCAGTGGCTCTCTACGTTTTCCCTATAGCCCACATGGACTCTAGTGGCTCGCTACGGTTTCCCTATATCACAAACTGACTCTAGTGGCTCTCTAAGGTTTCCCTATAGTCCACACTGGCTCCAGCGGCTGTCAAAGGTTTCCCTTTATCCCACACTGACTCCAGTGGCTCGCTACAGTTTCCCTATATCACAAACTGGCTCTAATGGCTCTCTAAGGTTTCCCTATGGTCCACAGTGAACCCATTGGCTCTCTACGGTCTCACTTCTCTCCACACTGTCTCCAGTAGCTCTCTACGGTTTCCCAATAGCCGACACTGACTGCAGTGGCTCTCTATGGTTTCCCTATATCCAACACTTACTCCAGTGATCGCTACGGTTTCCCTATATCACACACTGACCCCAGTGGCTCTCTACGGTTTCCCTCTAACACACACTGTATCCAGTGGCTCTCTCGGGTTTCCCTATAGCCCACACTAACTAAAGTGGCTCTCTAAGGTTTTCCTATAGTCCACACTGACTCCACTGGCTCTCTACGGGTTGCCTATAATCCACACTGACTCCACTGGCTCTCTATGGTTTCACTATATCCCACAGTGCTCCCAGCGGAATTCGACGGTTTTTCTATAGCCCACACTGACCCTAGTGGCTCTCAACGGTTTCCTTATAGTCCACACTGACTCCAACCGCTATCAAGGGTTTCCTTATATCCCACACGGACTTCAGCGGCTCTCTATGGTTTCCCTATAGCCCACATTGACTCCAGCGGTTCTCTACGGTTTGCCCATAGCCGACACTGACTGAAGTGGCTCTTCATGGTTTCGCTATAGTCCACACTGAGTCTAGTGGCTCACTACGGATTCCCTATAGTGCTCACTGCCCCCAGTGGGTCTCTATGGCTTCCCGATATCCCACAATGTTTCTCTACGGTTTTCCTGTAGACCACAATGATCCCAGTGACCCTCTACTGTTTCCCAATGGTCCACACTGACACCATTTGCACTCTACGGTTTCCCTATTGACCACACTGACCCTAATGGCTATCAATGGTTTCCCTATAGTCCTTACTGACTCCAGCAGCTCTCCAGGGTATCCCTTTAACACTCACTGACTTCAGCGGCTCTCTACTGTTTTGCTCTAGTCCACACTGTCTCCAGTGGCTCTCTACGGTTTCCCTATAGCCCACACTGACTCCAGCGGCTCTCTACGGTTTCCCAATAGCCGACACTGACTGCAGTGGCTCTCTATGGTTTCTCTATATCCCACACTGACTCCAGTGGCTAACTACGGTTTCCCTATATCACACTCTGACTCTAGTGGCTCGCTACAGTTTCCCTATAGTCCACATTGAATCCAGAGGCTCTCTAAGGTTTCCCAATAGCCGACACTGACTGCAGTGGCTCTCTATGGTTTCGCTATATCCCACACTGACTCCAGTGGCTAACTACGGTTTCCCTATATCACACACTGACTCTAGTGGCTCGCTACAGTTTCCCTATAGTCCACATTGAATCCAGAGGCTCTCTAAGGTTTCCCTATAGTCCACACTGACTCCACTGGTTCTCTATGGTTCCCCTATAGTCCATTCTGACTCCACAGGATCTCTACGGGTTGCCTATAGACCACACTGACTCCACAGGGTCTCTACGGTTTCAGCATATCACACACTGATTCCAGCAGCTTTCTATGCTTTTCCTATAGCCCACACTGACCCTAGTGGCTCTCAACGTTTTCGATATAGTCCATACTGTCTCCAGCAACTCTCAAGGGTTTCCCTTTATCCCACAATGACTTCAGCGGCTCTCAACAGTTTCCCTATAGTCCACAATGACCCCAGTGGCACTCTACGGTTTTGCTATATCCCACAGTGATTCCAGCGGCTCTCAACGGTTTTCCTGTAGAAGAAACTACCGTTTTCCTCTATCACAAACTGACTCCAGCGGCTCTCTATGGTTTCCCTATAGTCCACACTGACTCCAGTTGCTCCCTAAGCTTCACCGAAAGCCTGCACTAATTCCAGCGGCTCTCCACTTATTCCCAAAAGTCCACATTGACTCCAGTAGCTCTCAAAGCTTTCGCTTTATCCCACGCTGACTTCAGCAGCTCTGAAGAGTTTCCCTTTATCCCACACTGACTTCAGCGGCTCTCTACAGTTTTCCTATAGCCCACACTGACCCTCGTGGCTCTCAACGGTTTCCTTATAGTCCACACTGACTCCAACCGCTCTCAAGGGTTTCCTTATATCCCACACGGACTTCAGCGGCTCTCTATGGTTTCCCTATAGCCCACATTGACTCCAGCTGTTCTCTACGGTTTGCCCATAGCCGACACTGACTGAAGTGGCTCTTCATGGTTTCGCTATAGTCCACACTGAGTCTAGTGGCTCACTACGGATTCCCTATAGTGCTCACTGCCCCCAGTGGGTCTCTATGGCTTCCCGATATCCCACAATGTTTCTCTACGGTTTTCCTGTAGACCACAATGACCCCAGTGACCCTCTACTGTTTCCCTATGGTCCACACTGACACCATTTGCTCTCTACGGTTTCCCTATTGAACACACTGACCCTAATGGCTATCAATGGTTTCCCTATAGTCCTTACTGACTCCAGCAGCTCTCCAGGGTATCCCTTTAACACTCACTGACTTCAGCGGCTCTCTACTGTTTTGCTCTAGTCCACACTGTCTCCAGTGGCTCTCTACGGTTTCCCTATAGCCCACACTGACTCCAGCGGCTCTCTACGGTTTCCCAATAGCCGACACTGACTGCAGTGGCTCTCTATGGTTTCCCTATATCCCACACTGACTCCAGTGGCTAACTACGGTTTCCCTATATCACACACTGACTCTAGTGGCTCGCTACAGTTTCCCTATAGTCCACATTGAATCCAGAGGCTCTCTAAGGTTTCCCAATAGCCGACACTGACTGCAGTGGCTCTCTATGGTTTCGCTATATCCCACACTGACTCCAGTGGCTAACTACGGTTTCCCTATATCACACACTGACTCTAGTGGCTCGCTACAGTTTCTCTATAGTCCACATTGAATCCAGAGGCTCTCTAAGGTTTCCCTATAGTCCACACTGACTCCACTGGCTCTCTATGGTTCCCCTATAGTCCATTCTGACTCCACAGGATCTCTACGGGTTGCCTATAGACCACACTGACTCCACAGGGTCTCTACGGTTTCAGCATATCACACACTGATTCCAGCAGCTTTCTATGCTTTTCCTATAGCCCACACTGACCCTAGTGGCTCTCAACGTTTTCGATATAGTCCATACTGTCTCCAGCAACTCTCAAGGGTTTCCCTTTATCCCACAATGACTTCAGCGGCTCTCAACAGTTTCCCTATAGTCCACAATGACCCCAGTGGCACTCTACGGTTTTGCTATATCCCACAGTGATTCCAGCGGCTCTCAACGGTTTTCCTGTAGAAGAAACTACCGTTTTCCTCTATCACAAACTGACTCCAGCGGCTCTCTATGGTTTCCCTATAGTCCACACTGACTCCAGTTGCTCCCTAAGCTTCACCGAAAGCCTGCACTAATTCCAGCGGCTCTCCACTTATTCCCAAAAGTCCACATTGACTCCAGTAGCTCTCAAAGCTTTCGCTTTATCCCACGCTGACTTCAGCAGCTCTGAAGAGTTTCCCTTTATCCCACACTGACTTCAGCGGCTCTCTACAGTTTTCCTATAGCCTACACTGACCCTCGTGGCTCTCAACGGTTTCCTTATAGTCCACACTGACTCCAACCGCTCTCAAGGGTTTCCTTATATCCCACACGGACTTCAGCGGCTCTCTATGGTTTCCCTATAGCCCACATTGACTCCAGCTGTTCTCTACGGTTTGCCCATAGCCGACACTGACTGAAGTGGCTCTTCATGGTTTCGCTATAGTCCACACTGAGTCTAGTGGCTCACTACGGATTCCCTATAGTGCTCACTGCCCCCAGTGGGTCTCTATGGCTTCCCGATATCCCACAATGTTTCTCTACCGTTTTCCTGTAGACCACAATGACCCCAGTGACCCTCTACTGTTTCCCTATGGTCCACACTGACACCATTTGCTCTCTACGGTTTCCCTATTGAACACACTGACCCTAATGGCTATCAATGGTATCCCTATAGTCCTTACTGACTCCAGCAGCTCTCCAGGGTATCCCTTTAACACTCACTGACTTCAGCGGAACTCTACTGTTTTGCTCTAGTCCACACTGTCTCCAGTGGCTCTCTACGGTTTCCCTATAGCCCACACTGACTCCAGCGGCTCTCTACGGTTTCCCAATAGCCGACACTGACTGCAGTGGCTCTCTATGGTTTCCCTATATCCCACACTGACTCCAGTGGCTAACTACGGTTTCCCTATATCACACACTGACTCTAGTGGCTCGCTACAGTTTCCCTATAGTCCACATTGAATCCAGAGGCTCTCTAAGGTTTCCCTATAGTCCACACTGACTCCACTGGCTCTCTATGGTTCCCCAATAGTCCATTCTGACTCCATAGGATCTCTACGGGTTTCCTATAGACCACACTGACTCCACAGGGTCTCTACGGTTTCAGCATATCACACACTGATTCCAGCAGCTTTCTATGTTTTTCCTATAGCCCACACTGACCCTAGTGGCTCTCAACGTTTTCGATATAGTCCATACTGTCTCCAGCAACTCTCAAGGGTTTCCCTTTATCCCACAATGACTTCAGCGGCTCTCAACAGTTTCCCTATAGTCCACAATGACCCCAGTGGCACTCTACGGTTTTGCTATATCCCACAGTGATTCCAGCGGCTCTCAACGGTTTTCCTGTTGAAGAAACTACCGTTTTCCTCTATCACAAACTGACTCCAGCGGCTCTCTATTGTTTCCCTATAGTCCACACTGACTCCAGTTGCTCCCTAAGCTTCACCGAAAGCCTGCACTAATTCCAGCGGCTCTCCACTTATTCCCAAAAGTCCACATTGACTCCAGCAGCTCTCAAAGCTTTCGCTTTATCCCACGCTGACTTCAGCAGCTCTGAAGAGTTTCCCTTTATCCCACACTGACTTCAGCGGCTCTCTACGGTTTTCCTATAGCCCACACTGACCCTCGTGGCTCTCAACGGTTTCCTTATAGTCCACACTGACTCCAACCGCTCTCAAGGGTTTCCTTATATCCCACACGGACTTCAGCTGCTCTCTATGGTTTCCCTATAGCCCACATTGACTCCAGCGGTTCTCTACGATTTGCCCATAGCCGACACTGACTGAAGTCGCTCTTCATGGTTTCGCTATAGTCCACACTGAGTCTAGTGGCTCACTACGGATTCCCTATAGTGCTCACTGCCCCCAGTGGGTCTCTATGGCTTCCCGATATCCCACAATGTTTCTCTACGGTTTTCCTGTAGACCACAATGACCCCATTGACCCTCTACTGTTTCCCTATGGTCCACACTGACACCATTTGCTCTCTACGGTTTCCCTATTGACCACACTGACCCTAATGGCTATCAATGGTTTCCCTATAGTCCTTACTGACTCCAGCAGCTCTCCAGGGTATCCCTTTAACACTCACTGACTTCAGCGGCTCTCTACTGTTTTGCTCTAGTCCACACTGTCTCCAGTGGCTCTCTACGGTTTCCCTATAGCCCACACTGACTCCAGCGGCTCTCTACGGTTTCCCAATAGCCAACACTGACTGCAGTGGCTCTCTATGGTTTCCCTATATCCCACACTGACTCCAGTGGCTAACTACGGTTTCCCTATATCACACACTGACTCTAGTGGCTCGCTACAGTTTCCCTATAGTCCACATTGAATCCAGAGGCTCTCTAAGGTTTCCCTATAGTCCACACTGACTCCACTGGCTCTCTATGGTTCCCCTATAGTCCATTCTGACTCCACAGGATCTCTACGGGTTGCCTATAGACCACACTGACTCCACAGTTTCTCTACGGTTTCAGCATATCACACACTGATTCCAGCAGCTTTCTATGTTTTTCCTATAGCCCACACTGACCCTAGTGGCTCTCAACGTTTTCGATATAGTCCATACTGTCTCCAGCAGCTCTCAAGGGTTTCCCTTTATCCCACAATGACTTCAGCGGCTCTCAACAGTTTCCCTATAGTCCACAATGACCCCAGTGGCACTCTATGGTTTTGCTATATCCCACAGTGATTCCAGCGGCTCTCAACGGTTTTCCTGTAGAAGAAACTACCGTTTTCCTCTATCACAAACTGACTCCAGCGGCTCTCTATGGTTTCCCTATAGTCCACACTGACTCCAGTTGCTCCCTAAGCTTCACCGAAAGCCTGCACTAATTCCAGCGGCTCTCCACTTATTCCCAAAAGTCCACACTGACTCCAGCAGCTCTCAAAGCTTTCGCTTTATCCCACGCTGACTTCAGCAGCTCTGAAGAGTTTCCCTTTATCCCACACTGACTTCAGCGGCTCTCTACGGTTTTCCTATAGCCCACACTGACTCCTGCTGCTCTCTACGGTTTCCCTATAGCCCATACTAACTCCAGTGGATCTCAACGGTTTCCCTATATCCCACGCTGACTCCAGCGGCTCTCAATGTTTTCCCTTTATCCCACACTGACTGCAGCGGCTCTCTACGGTTTCCCTATAGCCCACACTGGCTGAAGTGGCTCTCCATGGTTTCGCTATGATCCACAGAGACTCTGGTGGCTCTCTACGGATTCCCTATAGTCCACAATGACCCCACTGGCTCTCTGCGGCTTCGCAATAACCCACACTGATTCCAACGGCTCTCTACATTTTTCCTGTAGACCACACTGACCCCAGAGTCTCTCTATGGTTTCCCTATAGTCCACACTGACACCATTGGCTCTCTATGGTTTCGGTCTAGTCCACGCTGTCTTCAGTGGCTCTCTTCCGTTTCCCTATAGCCCACACTGACTGCAGTGGCTCTCCATGGATTCTCTATGTCCCACACTGACTCCAGTGGCTCACTACGGTTTCCCTATACCACACACTGAATCTAGTGGCTCTCTATGGTTTCCCTCTAGGACACACTGTCTCCACTGGCTCTCTACGTTCTCCCTACTTCCTACGCGCACCCTACTGGATCTCAATGGTTTCCCTAAAGTCCACACTGACTCCAGCGGCTCTCTACCGTTTTCCTATAGACCACACTGACCCGAGGGGCCTTCTGCAGTTTGCCTATATCACAAACAGACTTCAGCGGCTCTCTACGGATTCCCTATAGACCACACTGACTCCAACAGCTCTCTACGGCTTCCCTATAGCCCACACTAACTCCAGTGGATCTCCATGGTTTCCCTATATAGCACGCCGACTCCAGCGGCTCTCATTGGTTACCCTATAGCCCACACTGACTCCAATGGCTCTCTACCCTTCCCCTATAGTCCATTCTGACTCCACAGGTTCTCTACGGGTTGCCTATAGTTCACACTGACTCCACTGGCTCTCTACAGTTTCACTATATCCCACACTGATTCCAGCAGCTTTCTATGTTTTTCCTATAGCCCACACTGACCCTAGTGGCTCTCAACGGTTTCCCTATAGTCCACACTGTCTCCGGCAGCTCTCAAGGGTTTCCCTTTATCCCACAATGACTTCAGCGGCTCTCAACGGTTTCCCTATAGTCCACAATGAACCCAGTGGCACTCTACGGTTTTGCTGTAGACAAAACAGATCCCAGGGGCTATCTACCGTTTTCCTCTATCACAAACTGACTCCAGCGGCTCTCTACGGTTTCCCTATAGCCCACACTGGCTGAAGTGGCTCTCCATGGTTTCGCTATGATCCACAGAGACTCCGGTGGCTCTCTACGGATTCCCTATAGTCCACACTGACCCCACTGGCTCTCTGCGGCTTCGCAATAACCCACACTGATTCCAACGGCTCTCTACATTTTTCCTGTAGACCACACTGACCCCAGATTCTCTCTACGGTTTCCCTATAGTCCACATTGACACCATTGGCTCTCTACGGTTTCGGTCTAGTCCACACTGTCTCCAGTGGCTCTCTTCCGTTTCCCTATAGCCCACACTGACTGCAGTGGCTCTCCATGGATTCTCTATATCCCACACTGACTCCAGCGGCTCACTACGGTTTCCTTATATCCTACGCGCACCCTAGTGGATCTCAATGGTTTCCCTAAAGTCCACACTGACTCCAGCGGCTCTCTATGGTTTTCCTATAGACCACACTGACCCGAGGGGCCTTCTACAGTTTGCCTATATCAGAAACAGACTCCAGCGGCTCTCTATGTTTTCCAAAAGTCCACAAAGACATCAGCGGCTCTCTACGGTTTCCCTATAGACCACACTGACTCTAGCAGCTCTCTACGGCTTCCCTATAGCCCACACTAACTCCAGTGGATCTCCATGGTTTCCCAATAAAGCACGCCGACTCCAGCGGCTCTCAATGGTTTCCCTTTATCCCACACTTACTACAGCAGCTCTCTATGGTTTCCCCATAGATGACACTGACTGAAGTGGCTCTCCATGGTTTCGCTATAGTCCACAGAGACTCCAGTGTCTCTCTACGGTTTTGCTATTTCACACACTGAGTCTATTGCCTCTCTACGAATTCCCTATAGTCCACACTGACCCCAGTGGCTATCTACAGCTTCCCTATAACCCACAATGATTCCAGCCGCTCTCTACGGTTTTCTTGTAGACCACAATGACCCCAGTGATTCTCTACAGTTCTTTATAGTCCACACTGACACCATCGGCTCTCTACGGTTTCCCTATACACCACTCTGACTCCAGTGGCTTTCTATGGTTTCCCTTTGGCCAGACTGATTCCAAGGGGCTCTATACAGTTTTCCTATTGCTCAAACTGACCCTAGTGGCTATCAATGGTTTCCTTATAGTCCATACTGACTCCAGGGGCTCTCCAGGGTATCCCTTTATCACACACTGACTTCAGCGGCCCTTGACGGTTTCCCTATAGCCCACACGGACACCAGTGGCTCTCTACGGTTTCTAAATAGCAGACACTGACTGGAGTGGCTCTCTATTTTTTCCCTATATCCCACACTGAAACCAGTGGCTCGCTATGGTTTCTCTATGTCACACACTGACTGTAGTGGCTGTCTACGGTTTCCCTATGGTCGACACTGACCCCAGTGGATCTCTACGGTTTCCCTATAGCCCACACTGACTCCAGCTTTTCTCTACAGTTTCCCTATAGCCCACAGTGACTCCAGCGGCTCTCCACATTTTCACTATATCCCACACAGATTCCAGCGGCTCTCTACAGATTCCCTATGGTTTACAGTGACCACAGAGGCTCTCTAGGGTTTTCCTTTGGTCCACAATGACACCATTGGCTATCTACGTTTTTGGTCTAGTCCACACTGTCTCCAGTGTCTCTCTACGGTTTTTCTATATCACAAACTGACTCTAGTGGCTCTCTAAGGTTTCCCTATGGTCCACAATGAACCCAGTTGCTCTCTACAGTCTCACTCTAGTCCACCCTGTCTCCAGTGGCTCTCTATGGTTTCCCAATAGCCGACACTGACTGCAGTGGCTCCCTACGGTTTCCCAATATCCGAAACTGACTGCAGTGGCTCTCTATGGTTTCCCTATATTCCACACTGACTCCTGTGTTTCGCTACAGTTTCCCTATATAACACACTGACTCTAGTGGCTCTCTCCGGTCCCTACAGTCCAGACTGACCCCAGTGGCTCTCTACGGTTTCCCTCTAATACACACTGTCTCCATTGGCTCTCTCCGTTTTCCCTATAGCCCACACTGACTGCAGTGGCACTCTACGGTTTCCCTATAGTCCACACTGACTCCAATGGCTCTCTACGGTTTGCCTATAGACCGCACTGACTCCACTGGCTCTCTATGGTTTCACTATATCCCACACTGAATCCAGCAGCTTTCTACGGTTTTCCTATAGCCCACACTGACCCTAGTGGCTCTCAACGGTTTCCTTATAGTCCACACTGACTCCAGCAGCTCTCAAGGTTTTCCCTTTATCCCACACTGACTTCAGCGGCTCTCTAAGGTTTCCCTATAGCCCACACTGACTCCAGCGGCTCGCTACGTTTTTGCTATTTCACTCACTGCGTCTAGTGGCTCGCTATGGATTCCCTATAGTCCACACTGACCCCAGTGGCTCTCTATGGCTTCCCTATATCACAAAGGGATTCCAGCGTCCCTCTACGGTTTTCCTGCAGACCACAATGACCCCAGTGACTTTCCCTATAGTCCACACTGACACCATTTGCTCTCTACGGTTTCCCTATAGACCGCCCTGACTCCCGTGGCTTTCTATGGTTTCCCTTTGGCCAAACTGATTCCAGGGCCTCGCTACGGTTTTCCTATTGCCAACACTGAACCTAGTGGCTATCAATGGTTTTCCTAAATTCCATACTGACTCCAGCGGCTCTTCAGGGTATCCCTTTTTCACACACTGACTTCAGCAGCTCTCTACGGTTTCCCTACAGCCCACACGGACTCCAGTGGCTCTCTAAGGTTTCCAAATCGCAGACACTGACTGCAGTGGCTCTGTATGGTTTCCCTATATCCCACACTGAAACCAGTAGCTCGCTTCGGTTTCTCTATGTCACACAGTGACTCTACTGGCTGTCTACGGTTTCCGTATGGTTGACACTGACCCGTGTGGCTCTCTATGGTTTCCCTATAGCCCACACAGACTGCGGCAGCTCTCTACAGTTTCCCTATAGCCCACACAGACTCCAGCGGCTCTCTACAGATTCCCTAAGGTTCACACTGCCTCTAGTGGTACTCTACAGTTTCCCTATATCCCACACTGACTCCAGTAGCTCTGTATGGTTTCCCTAGAGCCCTCGCTGAATCCAGGGGCTCACTACAGATTCCCTCAAGCCCACACTGAATCCTGTGTCTCTGTACGGTTTCCTTATATCCCACACTCACTCCAGTGGCTCTCTACGATTTCCCTATAGTCCAAACTGACTCCATTGGCTCGCTACGGATTCGCTATATCACACACTGAGTCTAGTGGCTCTCAACGGTATCCCTATACTCCACACTGACCACAGAGGCTCTCTACGGTTTTCCTTTGCTCCACACTGACACCATTGGCTATCTACGGTTTTGGTCTAGTCCACACTGTCTCCAGTGTCTCTCTACGGTTTCTCTATATCACAAACTGACTCTAGTGGCTCTCTAAGGTTTCCCTATGGTCCACAATGAACCCAGTGGCTCTCTACAGTCTCACTCTAGTCCACCCTGTCTCCAGTGGCTCTCTACGGTTTCCCTATAGCCCACACTGACTCCAGTGGCTCGCTACGGATTTGCTATATCACACACTGAGTCTAGTGGCTCTCTAAGGATTACCTACATCCCAAACTGATTCCAGCGGCTCTCTACTTTTTTCCTGACTGAAGTGGCTCTCTATGGTGTCGCCATAGTCCACAGTGACTCCAGAGGCTCGCTATGGTTTCGCTATATCACACACTGAGTCTGGTGGCTTTCTACGGATTACCTATAGCCCACGCGGACTCCAGTGGCTCTCTATGGTTTTCAAATCACAGACACTGACTGCAGTGGCTCTCTATGGTTTCCCTATATCCCACACTGAAACCAGCGGCTCTCTACAGATTCCCTATAGCCTACCCTGACTCCAGCAGCTCTCCACTTTTTCCCTATGTCCCACACAGACTCCAGCGGCTCTGTACAGAGTCCCTGTGGATCACACTGCCTCTAGTGGTACTCTAAGGTTTCCCTATATCCCAAAATTACTCCAGTAGCTCTGTATGGTTTCCCTAAAGCCCTCGCTGAATCAAGTGGCTCACTACAGATTCCCTCAAGCCCACACTGAATCCTGTGGCTCTGTGCCGTTTCCTTATATCCCACACTCTCTCAAATGGCTCTATACGATTTCCCTGTAGTCCACACTGACTGCTGTCGATCTGTATAGTTTTCCCTTTATCCCACACTGACTTCAGTGCCTCACTACGTATTCGCTATATCACACACTGAGTCTAGAGTCTCTCTACGGATTATCTATATCCCGCACTGATTCCAGCGGCTCTCTACGGTTTTCCTGACTGAAGTGGCTCTCTATGGTTTCGCTATAGTCCACAGTGACTCCAGTGGCTCGCTATGGATTCTTTATATCACACACTGAGTCTAGTGGCTTTCTACGGATTCCCTATAGTCCACACTGACCCCAGTGGATCTCTAGAGCTTCCCTCTCTCCCACACTGATTACACCGGCCCTCTACGGTTTCGGACTAGTCGACACTGTCTCCAGTGGCTCTCTACGGATTCCCTATAGCCCACAATGCCTCCAGAAGCTCTCTACGGTTTCCCAATAGCCAACACTGACAGCAATGGCTCTCTATGGTTTCCCTATATCCCACACTGACTCCAGTGGCTCACTATGGTTTACCTATATCACACACTGACTCTGGTGGATCTCTACATTTTCCCTATAGACCACAGTGACCCCAGAGGCTCTCTACGGTTTCCCTCTAGTACACCCTGTCTCCAGTGGCTCTCTATGGTTTCCCTATAGCCCACACTGACTCCAGTGGCTCTCTACGGTTCCCCTGTAGTCCACTCAGACACCACTGGCTCTCTACCGGTTGCCTATAGTCCACACTGACTCCACTGGCTCTCTATGGTTTCCCTTTATCCCACACTGGCTTCAGCGGCTCTCTACGGTTTCCCTATTGCCCACACTGACTCCAGCTGTTCTTCGGGTTTCCCCATTGCCGAAACTGACTGAAGTGGCTCTTTATGGTTTCGCTATAGTCCACACTGACTGCAGTGGCTGGCTACGGTTTCGCTATATCACACACTGAGACTAGTGCTCTCTACGGATTCCTTATAGTCCACACAGACCCCAGTGGCTATCTACAGCTTCCCTATAACCCACACTGATTCCAGCCGCTCTCTACGGTTTCCTTGTACACCAAAATGTCCCCGGTGACTCTCGACGGTTTTGCAATATCACACACTGAGTCTAGTGGCTCTCTACGGATTGCCTGTAGTCCACACGGACCCCAGTGGCTCACTACGGTTTCCCTATATCCCACACTGATTCCAGTGGCTCTCTACGATTTTCCTGTAGACCACACTGACCCCAGTGGCTATCTATGGTTTGCCTATATCACAAACTGTCTCCAACGGCACTCTACGGTTTCCCTATAGTCCACACTGACTCCAGCTGCTCCCTATGCTTCACCTAAAGCCTGCACTGATTCCAGCGCCTCTCCACGTTTTCTCAAAAGTCCACACTGACTTCAGCGGCTCTCTACGGTTTCCCTATAGCCCACACTGACTCCAGCGGCTCTCAATGGTTTCACTTTATCCAACACTGACTTCAGCGGCTCTCTACGTTTTCCCTATTGCCCTCCCTTACTACAGCGGCTCTCTACGGTTTCCCCAAAGCTGACACTGACTGAAGTGTCTCTCCATGGTTTCGCAATAGTCCACAGAGACTCCAGTGGCTCGCTACATTTTCGCTATTTCACACACTGAGTCTAGTGGCTATCTACGGATTCCCTATCGTGCAAACTGGCCCCAGTGGCTATCTACAACTTCCCTATAACCCACACTGATTCCAGCCGCGCTCTGCGGATTTCCAGTAGACCAAAATGACCCCAGTGATTCTCTATGGTTTCCCTATAGTCCACACTGACACCATTGGCTCCCTACGGTTTCCCGATAGACCACTCTGACTCCAGTAGCTTTCTATGTTTTCCCTTTGGCCGAACTGATTCCAGGGGCTCTCTACGGTTTTCCTATTGCCCACACTGAACCTAGTGGCTATCAATGTTTTCTCTATAGTCCATACTGTCTCCAGGGGCTCTCCAGGGTATCCCCTTATCAAACACTGACTTCAGCGGCTGTTGACGGTTTCCCTTTAGCCGACACGGACTCCAGTGGCTCTCTACGGTTTCCAAATTGCGGACACTGACTGCAATGGCTCTGTAGTTTTTCCCTATATCCCACACTGAAACCAATGGCTCGTTACGCTTTCTCTATGTCCCACACTGACTCTAGTGGCTTTCCACGGTTCCCCTATGCTCGACACTGACCCCAGTGAATCTCTACTGTTTCCCTATAGCCCACACTGACTCCAGCGGCTCCGTATGCTTCACCTAAAGCCTGCACTGATTCCAGAGGCTCTCCACGTTTTCTCAAAATTCCACACTGACTTCAACGGCTCTCTATGGTTTCCCTATAGCCCACACTGACTCCAGCGGCTCTCAATGGTTTCACTTTATCCCACACTGACTTGAGCGGCTCACTACGGTTTCCCTATTGCCCTCCCTTACTACAGCGGCACTCTAAGGTTTCCCCATAGCCGACACTGACTGAATTGTCTCTCCATGGTTTTGCTATAGTCCACAGAAACTCCAGTGGCTCGCTACGTTTTCTCTATTTCACCCACTGAGTCTAGTGGCTATCTACGGATTCCCTATCGTGCTCACTGACCCCAGTGGCTATCTACAGCTTCCCTATAACCCACACTGATTCCAGCCGCGCTCTGCGGATTTCCAGTAGACCACAATGACCCCAGTGACTCTCTACGGTTTCCCTATAGTCCACACTGACACCATTGGCTCCCTACGGTTTCCCGATAGACCACTCTGACTCCAGTGGCTTTCTATGGTTTCCTTGTGGCCGAACTGATTTCAGGGGCTCTCTACGGTTTTCCTATTGCCCACACTGAACCTACTGGCTATCAATGTTTTCTCTATAGTCCATACTGTCTCCAGGGGCTCTCCAGGGTATCCCTTTATCACACACTGACTTCAGCGCCTGTTGACGGTTTCCCTATAGCCGACACGGACACTAGTGGCCCTCTATGGTTTCCAAATAGCGGACACTGACTGCAGTGGCTCTGTATTTTTTCCCTATATCTCACACTGAAACCATTGGCTCGCTACGCTTTCTCTATGTCCCACACTGACTCTAGTGGCTATCCACGGTTCCCCTATGCTCGACACGGACCCCAGTGGATCTCTACGGTTTCCCTATAGCCCACACTGACTCCAGCGGCTCTCCACATTTTCAAGATATCCCACACAGACTCCAGCGGATCTCTACAGATTCCTTATGGTTCACACTGACCACAGAGGCTCTCTAGGGTTTCCCTATGGTCCACACTGACACCATTGGCTCTCGACGGTTTTGGTCTAGTCCACACTGTCTCCAGTGGCTCTCTGCCGTTTCCCTATATCTCAAACTGACTCTAGTGACTCTCTAAGGTTTCCCTATGGTCCGTACTGAACCCAATGGCTCTCTACGGTCTCGCTCTAGTCCACACTGCCTCCATTGGCTCTCTACAGTTTCCCAATAGACGACACTGAATGCAGTTCCACTCTATGGTTACCCTATATCCCACACTGACTCCAGTGGCTCACAGCAGTTTCCCAATATCACACACTGAGTCTAGTGGCTCTCTACGGATTCCCTATAGTCCACACTGACCCCAGTGGCTCTTTTAGATTTCCCTATATCCCACAGTGATTCCAGCGGCTCTCTGCTGTTTTCCTGTAGACCACACTGAGCCCAGGGAAAATCTACTGTTTGCCTTTATCACAAACTGACTCCAGCAGGTCTCCACGGTTTCCCTATAGTCCACACTGACTCCAACTGTTCCCTATGCTGCACCTAAAGCACCACTGATTCCAGCGGATCACCACGTTTTCCCAAACGTCCACAATGACTTCAGCGGCTCTCTACGGTTTCCCTATAGCCCACACTGACTCCAGCAGCTCTCTACGGTTTCCCTATAGGCAACATTAACTCCAGAGAATCTCTACGGTTTCCCTATATCCCACGCTAACTCCAACGGCTCTCACTTGATTCCCTTTATCCCACACTGACTTCAGCGGCTCTCGACGGTTTCCCCATAGCCGACACTGACGGAAGGGGCTCTCCATGGTTTCGCTATAGTCCACAGAGACTCCAGTGGCTCACTACGGTATCGCTATTTCACACACAGAGTCTAGTGGATCTCTACGGATTCCCTATAGTCCACACTGACACCAGTGGCTCTCTACGGCTTCCCCATAAACCACACTGATTCCAGCTGCTCTCTACGGTTTTCCTGTATACCACACTGACCTCAGTGGCTCTCTACGGTTTCCCTATATCCCACACTGACTCCAGCGGTTCTCTACGGTTTCCCAATAGCCCACACTGACTGCAGTGGCTCTCTATGGTTTCCCTATATCCCACACTGGCTCCAGTGACTCTGTATGGTTTCCCTATAGACCTCGCTGAATCCAGTGGCTCACTACAGATTCCATCAAGCCCACACTGAATCCTCTGGCTCTGTACGGTTTGCTTATATCCCACACTCACTCCAGGGGCTCTCTACGATTTCCCTATAGTGCACACCGACTCCCGTCGATCTGTAAAGTTTTCCCTTTATCCCACAGTGACTCCAGTGGCTCGCTACCGATTCGCTATATCGCACACTGAGTCTAGTGGCTCTTTACGGATTACCTATATCCCACACTGATTCCAACTGCTCTCTACGGTTTTCCTGACTGAAGTTGCTCTCTCTGGTTTCGCTATAGTTAGCAGTGACTCCAGTGGCTCGCTACGGTTTTGCTATATCACACACTGAGTCTAGTGGCTTTCTACGGATTCCCTATAGTCCACGCTCAGCCCAGTGGCTCACTAGAGCTTCCCAATATCCCACACTGATTACAGCGGCTCTCTACGGTTTCGCTCTAGTCCACACTGTCTCCAGTGGCTCTCTACGGCATCCCTATAGCCCACACTGACTCCAGTGGCTCTCTACAGTTTCCCAATAGACGACACTGACTGCAGTTGCACTCTATGGTTACCCTATATCCCACACTGACTCCAGTGGCTCACAGTGGTTTCCCAATATCACACACTGAGTCTAGTGGCTCTCTACGGATTCCCTATAGTCCACACTGACCCCAGTGGCTCTCTTAGATTTCCCTATATCCCACGCTGATTCTAGCGGCTCTCTGCGGTTTTCCTTTAGACCACACTTAGCCCAGGGAAAATCTATTGTTTGCCTATATCACAAACTGACTCCAGCAGGTCTCTACGGTTTCCCTATAGTCCACACTGACTCCATCTGTTCCCTATGCTTCACCTAAAGCCTCCACTGATTCCAGCGGATCTCCACGTTTTCCCAAACGTCCACACTGACTTCAGCGGCTCTCTACGGTTTCCCTATAGCCCACACTTACTACAGCGGCTCTCTACGGTTTCCCCATAGCCGACACTGACTGAAGGGGCTCTCCATGGTTTCGCTATAGTCCACAGAGACTCCAGTGGCTCACTACGGTATCGCTATTTCACACACAGAGTCTAGTGGCTCTCTACGGATTCCCTATAGTCCACACTGACACCAGTGGCTCTCTACGGCTTCCCCATAAACCACACTGATTCCATCTGATCTGTTCGGTTTTCCTGTATACCACACTGACCTCAGTGGCTCTCTACGGTTTCCCTATAGTCCACACTGACACCATTGTCTTTCTACGGTTTCGCTGTAGTCCACACAGACTGCAATGGCTCTCCATGGTTTCCCTATATCCCACACTGACTCCAGTGGCTCGCTACGGTTTCCCTAAATCACTCACTGAATCTAGTGGCTCTCTACGGTTTCCCTCTAGTACACACTGTCTCAATTTGCTCTCTACGGTTTCCCTATAGCCCAAACGGACCCCAGTGGATCTCAATGGTTTCCCTATAGTCCACACTGACTCCAGCAGCTTTCAAAGGTCTCTATAGTCTCCCTATAGTCCATGCTGACTCCACTGGCTCTCTACCTTTTGCCAATATTCTACAAAAATTCCACTGGCTCTCTACAGTTTCACTATATCCCACATTGATTCCAGCACGTCTCTATGATTTTCCTATAGCCCACACTGACCCAAGTGGCTCTCAACGGTTTCCCAACAGTCCACGCTGACTCCAGCAGCTTTCAAAGGTTTCCCTATAGCCCACACTGAATCCAGCTGCTCTCTACGGTTTCCCTATAGCCCACACTAACTCCAGTGATTCTCGAAGTTTTCCCTACATCCCATGCTGACTCCAGCGGCTCTCAATGTTTTCCCTTTAACCCACACTGACTTCAGCGGCCCTCTACGGTTTCCCTAAAGCCCACACTTACTACAGCGGCTCTCTATGGTTTCCCCATAGCCGACAATGACTGAAGAGGCTTTCTACGGTTTCGCTATAGTCCACAGAGACTCCAGTGGCTCGCTATGGTTTCGCTATTTCACACACTGAGTTTAGTGGCTCTCTAGGAATTCCATATAGTCCACACTGACCCCAGTGGCTCTCTACGGCTTCCATATAACCCACACTGAATCCAGTGGCTCGTTACAGTTTCCCTATATCACACACTGGCTCTATTGACTCTCTACGGTTACCCTATACTCCACAATGACCCCAGTGGCTCTCTACGGTTTCGCTCTATTCCACACTGTCTCCCGTGGCTCTCTATGGTTTCCCTACAGCCCACACTGACTCCAGCGTCTCTCTACAGTTCCCCAGTAGCCAACAATGAATGCAGTGCCTCTCTAAGGTTTCCCTATATCCCACACTGACTCCCGTGTCTCGCTATGATTTCACTATATCACACACTGACTCTAGTTGCCCTTTACGGTTTCCCTATAGTCCACACAGTTTCCATCTCTACAGTTTCCATCTAGTACACACTGTCTCCAGTAGCTCTCTACGGCTTCCATACAGCTCACACTGTCTCCAGCGCGTCTCTATATTTTCCCTACAGTCCATACTGACTCCACTGGCTCTCTACGGTTTGCCTATATTCTACACTGACTCCACTGGCTCTCTACGGTTTCACTATATCCCACGTTGATTCCAGCACGTCTCTACGATTTTCCTATAGCCCACACTGACCCAAGTGGCTCTCAACGGTTTCCCAACAGTCCACATTAACTCCAGCTGCACTCAAGGGTTTCCCTTTATCCCACAATGACTTCAGCGACTCTCAGCGGTTTCCCTATTGCCCACGCTGACTCCAGCGGTTCTTACGGTTTCCCCATAGCCGAAACTGACTGAAGTGGCTCTTTATGGTTTCGCTATAGTCCACACTGAATCCAGTGGCTCGCTACTGTTTCGCTATATCACACACTGAGTCTCGTGGTTCTCTCGGGGTTCCCTATAGTCCACACTGAACCCAGTGGCTCTCTAGGGCTTACCTATGTCCCACACTGATTCCCGCGGATCTCCACGGTTTCCTGTTGACCACACTGATCCCAGTTGCTCTCAATGGTTTGCTTATAACACACACTGACTCCAGCGGCTTTCTCCGTTTTCCCTATAGTCCACACTGACCCCAGCAGCTCCCTAGGGTTCACCTAAATCCTGCACTGATTCCAGGGGCTCTCCACGTTTTCCCTATATTCCACACTGACTCCAGCGGCTCTCAAGGCTTTCCCTTTATCCCACGCTGACTTCAGAGGCTCTCAAGGGTTTCCCTTTATCCCACACTTACTTCAGCGGCTCTCTACGGTTTCCCTATAGCCCACACTGACTGCAGAGGCTCTCTACGGTTTCCCTATAGCCCACACTACCCCCTGTGGATCTCTACAGTTTCCCTATATACCACACTGACTCCAATGGCTCACTACGGTTTCTCTATAGTCCACACAGACTCCACGGGAAATCTACTGCTTTCCTATAGTCCACACTGTCTCCACTGGCTCTCTATGGTTTCACTATATACCACACTGATTTCAGGGGATCTCTACGGTTTTCCTATAGCCCACACTGACCCTAGAGGCTCTCAACGGTTTCCTTATAGTCCATAGTGACTCCAGCGTCTCTCAAGGGTTTTTCTTTATCCCACACTGAATTTAGAGGTTCTCTATGGTTTCGCTATAGTCCACAGTGACTCCAGTGGCTCGTTTCGGTTTCGCTATATGACACACTGGGGCTAGTGGCTTTCTACGGATTCCCTATATTCCACACAGACCCCAATGGCTCTCTAAAGCTTGCCTATATCCCACACTGATTACAGCGGCTCTCTACAGTTTCGCTCTAGTCCACACTGTCTCCAGTGGCTCTCTATGGATTCCCAATATCCCGCACTGCCTCCAGTGGCTCACTACGGTTTTCCTATATCACACACTGACTCTACTGGCTCTCTACATTTTCCGTATAGTCCACACTGACCCCAGAGGCTCTATCCGGTTTCCCTCTAGTTCACCCTGTCTCCAGTGGCTCTCTACGATTTCCTTATAGCCCACAGTGACTCCATGGCTCTCTACTGTATCAACATATCCCACACTAATTCCAGCAGATTTCTATGTTTTTCCTATAGACCACACTGACCCTAGTGGCTCTGATCGGTTTCCCTATAGTCCACACTGACTCCAGCAGCTCTCAAGTGTTTCCCTTTATCCCACACTGACTTCAGCGGCTCTCTACGGTTTCCCTATTGCCCACACTGACTCCAGCAGTTCTCAGCGGTTTCCCCACAGCCGAAACAGACTGAAGTGGCTCTCTATGGTTTCGCTATTGTCCACACTGACTCCAGTGGCTCGCTACGGTTTTGCTATATCAGACACTGAGTCTAGTGGCTCTCTACTGATTCCCTATAGTCCACACTGACCCCAGTGGCTCTCTACGGTTTCCCTATATCCCACACTGAATCCAGCAGCTCTCTATGGTTTTCCTGTAGACCACACTGACCCCAGGGGCGATCTACGGTTTGCCTATATCACAAACTGACTGCAGCGGCTCTCTACGTTTTCCCTATAGTCCACACTGACTCCATCTGCGCCCTATGTTTCACCTAAAGCCTGCACTGATTCCAGCGGCTCTCCGCGTTTTCCCAGAAGTCAACTCTGACTCCAGCGGCTCTCAAAGCTTTCCCTTTATCCTACACTGACTTCAGCGGCTCTCTACGTTTTCCCTATAGCCCACTCAGACTCCAGCTGCTCGCTACTGTTTCCCTATCGCCCACACTAACTCCAGTGGATCTCTACGGTTTCCTTATATCCCACACTTACTACAGCGGCTTTGTACGGTTTCCCCATAGCCGACACTGACTGCAGTGGCTCTCCATGGTTTCGCTAAAGTCCACAGAGACTCCATTGGCTCGCTCCGGTTTCACTATTTCACACACTGAGTTTCGTGGTTCTCTACAGATTCCCTATAGTATAAACTGACCCCAGTAGCTCTCTACGGCTTCCCTATCATCCACACTGACTCCAGCAGCTCCCTAGGGTTCACCTAAATCCTGCATGGATTCCAGCGGCTCTCCACGTTTTCCCTGTATTCCGCACTGACTCCAGTGGCTCTCAAGGGTTTCCTTTAATCCCACACTGACTTCAGCGGCTCTCTACGGTTTTCCTATAGCCCACACTGACTCCAGAGGCTCTCTACCGTTTCCCTATAGCCCACACAAACCCCTGTGGATCAGTACGGTTTCCCTATATCCCACAGTGTCTCCAATGGCTCGCTACGGTTTCCCCTTAGTCAACACAGACTCCAATGGCAATCTACGGATTGCCTATAGTCCACACTGACTCCATTGACTCTCTACGGTTTTACTATATACCACAATGATTCCAGGGGCTCTCAACGGTTTTCCTATAGCCCACACTGACCCTAGAGGCTCCCAACGGTTTCCCCATAGTCCACAGTGACTCCAGCGGCTCTCAAGGGTTTCCCTTTATCCCACACTGAATTCAGCGGCTCTCTATGTATTCCCTATAGCCCACATTGACTCCAGCCGTTCTCTACGGTTTCCCCATAGCCGACACTGACTGAAGTGGCTCTCTATGGTTTCGCTATAGTCCACAGTGACTCCAGTGGCTCGCTTCGGTTTCGCTATGTTACTCACTGGGTCTAGTGGCTTTCTACGCATTCCCTATAGTCCACACTGACCCCAGTGGCTCTCTAGAGCTTCCCTAATCCCACACTGATTACAGCGGCTCTCTGCGGTTTCGCTCTAGTCTACACTGTCTCCAGTGGCTCTCTCCGGTTTCCCTATAGCCCAAACTGACTCCAGCTCTCTACGGTTTCCCTAAAGCCCACAATGTCTCCAGTGGCTCTCTCCGGTTTCCCTATAGCCCAACCTGACCCCAGAGGCTCTAAACGGTTTCCCTCTAGTACACCCTCTCTCCAGTGGCTCTCTATGGTTTCCCTATATCCAAAATGACACCATTGGCTCTCTACGGTTTCCCTATATCCCACACTGATTCCAGCAGCTTTCTATGTTTTTCCTATAGCCCACACTGACCCTACTGTCCCTCAACGGTTTCCCTATAGTCCACACTGACTCCAGCAGCTCTCAAGGGTTTCCCTTTATCCCACACTGACTTCAGCGGCTATCTACGGTTTCCCTATTGCCCACACTGACTCCAGTGGCTCGCTACGGGTGCGTTATATCACACAGTGAGTCTAGTGGCTCTCTACTGATTCCCTATAGTCCACACTCACCCCCGTGGCGCTCTACGGTTTCCCTATAGCCCACACTTACTACAGCGGCTTTCTAAGGTTTTGCCATAGCCGACACTGACTGCAGTGGCTCTCCATGGTTTCGCTATAGTCCACAGACACTCCAGTGGCACGCTACTGTTTTGCTATTTCACACACTGAGTCTAGTGGCTCTCTACAGATCCCCTATATTCAACACTGACACTAGTGGCTCTCTACCGCTTCCCTATAACCCAGACTGATTCCAGCGGCTCTCTACGGTTTTCCTGTAGACCACACTGACCCCAGTCACTCTCTACGGTTTCCTTATAGTCCACACTGACACCATTGGCTCTCTACGGTTTCCCTATAGACCACACTGACTCCAGTGGCTTCCTCTGTTTTCCCTATAGCCCACAATGGTTCCAGGGGCTCTCTACGGTGTTCCTATATTCCATACTGAGCCTAGTGGCTCTGTACGGTTTCCCCGTAGCTCACACTGACTCCATACCGCCTCTCTACTGTCTCCCTATAGCCCACACTGTCTCCAGCAACTCTCTGAGGTATTCCTATATCCCACACTCACTCCATTGGCCCTCTATGGTTTGCCTATAGTCTGCACTGACTCCAGCGGATCTCAAGGGTTTCCCTTTATCCCAAACTGCCTTCCGCAGCTCTCTACGGTTTCCCTAAAGCCCACAATGTCTCCAGCAGCTCTCTACGGTTCCCCAATAGCCGACACTCATTGCAGTGGCACTCTATGGTTTCTCTATATCCCACACTGATTCCAGTGGCCCTCTATGGTTTCCCTATATTCCACACTTACCCCTGAGGCTCTCTACGGTTTTGCACTAGTCCACACTGACTCCACTGGCTCTCTACGGTTTGCCTACATTCTACACTGACGCCACTGGCTCTCTACCGTTTCACTATATCCCACATTAATTCCAGCGCCTCTCTACGATTTTCCTATAGCCCACAATGAATCTAGTGGCTCTCAATGGTTTCCCAACAGACCACATTGACTCCAGCCGCATTCAATGGTTTCCCTTTATCCCACACTGATTTCAGCAGCTCTCGACGGTTACCCTATTGCCCACACTACTCCAGCGGTTCTTACGGTTTCCCCATAGCCGAAACTGACTGAAGTGGCTCTCTATGGTTTCGCTATAGTCCACACTGAATCCAGTGGCTCGCTATGCTTTTGCTATATCACACACTGAGTCTCGTGGTTCTCTACGGATTCCCTTTAGTGCACACTGAACCCAGAGTCTCTCTATGGCTTCCCTATATCCCACTCTGATTCCAGCAGCTCTCTACTTTTTTCCAGTAGATCACACTGACCCCAGAGGCTCTCTACGGTTTCTGTATTGCCCACAATGACTCCATTGGTTCTCTATGGTTCCACTATAATCCACACTGAGACCAGTGGGTCTCTACGGTTTCCCTATAATCCGCACTGAGACCAGCGTCTCTCTACGGTTTTCCTATAGCCCATACTGACCCTAGAGGCTCTCAACGGTTTTGCGATACTCCACACTGAATCTAGCGGATCTCAAGGGTTTATCTTTATCCCACAATGACTTCAGAGGCTCTCTACGGTTTCCCTATTTCCCACACTGACTCCAGAGGCTCTCTCGGGTTTCCCTATAGCCCACACTGACTACAGTGTCTCTCTACGGTTTCCCTATCGTCCACACTGACTCCACTGGCTCTCTACGGTTTGCCTATGGACCACACTGTCTCCCTTGGCTCTCTTTGGTTTCACTATATCCCCCACTGATTCCAGCGGCTTTCTATGCTTTTCCTATAGCCCACACTGACCCTAGTGGCTCTCAACGGTTTCCCTATATCCCACACTGGCTCCAGTGGCTCTGTATGGTTTCCCTATAGAACTCACTGAATCCAGTGGCTCACTACAGATTCCATCAAGCCCACACTGAATCCTCTGGCTCTGTACGGTTTGCTTATATCCCACGCTCACTCCAGGGGCTCTCTACGATTTCCCTACAGTGCACACTGACTCCCGTCGACCTGTAAAGTTTTCCCTATATCCCACAGTGACTCCAGTGGCTCGCTACCGTTTCACTATATTGCACACTGTGTCTAGAGGCTCTTTACGGATTACCTATATCCCACACTGATTCCAGCGGCTCTCTACGGTTTTCCTGACTGAAGTTGCTCTCCCTGGTTTTGCTATAGTTAGCAGTGACTCCAGTGGCTCGCTACGGTTTTGCTATATCACACACTGAGTCTAGTGGCTTTCTACGGATTCCCTATAGTCCACACGGAGCCCAGTGGCTCACTAGAGCTTCCCTATATCCCACACTGATTACAGCGGCTCTCTACGGGTTCGCTCTTGTCCACACTGTCTCTAGTGGCTCTCTACGGCTTCCCTATAGCTCACACTGACTCCAGTGGCTCTCTACAGTATCCCAATAGACGACACTGACTGCAGTTGCACTCTATGGTTACCCTATATCCCCCACTGACTCCAGTGGCTCACAGCGGTTTCCCTATATCACACACTGACTCTAGTGGCTTTCTACAGTTTCCCGATAGTCCTCACTGACTCCAGAGACTCTCTGCGGTTTCCGTCTAGTACACCGTGTCTCCAGTGGCTCTCTACAGTTTCCCTATAACCCACACTGACTCCAGTAGCTCTTTACAGTTCCCCTACAGTCCACTCTGACTCCACTGGTTCTCCCAGAGTTGCCTATAGTCCACACTAACTCGACTGGCTCTCTACAGTTTCACTATATCCCACACTGAGTCTAGTGGCTCTCTACTGATTCCCTATAGTCCACACACACCCCCGTGGCGCTCTACGGTTTCCCTATATCCCACACTGATTCCAGCGGCTCTCTACTGTTTTCCTGTAGACCACACTGACCCCAGGGGCTATCTACGGTTTGCCTATATCACAAACTGACTCAACCGGCTCTCTACGTTTTCCCTATAGTCCACACTGACTCCAGCTGCTCCCCTTGCTTCACCTAAAGCCTGCACTGATTCCAGCGGCTCTCCACATTTTCCCAAAAGTCAACACTGACTCCAGCGGCTCTCAAAGCTTTCCCTTTATTTCATGGTGACTTCAGCGGCTCTCAAGTGTATCCGTTTATCCCGCACTGACTTCAGCGTCTCTCTACGGTTTCCCTATATCCAACACTGACTCCAGCTGCTCTCTAGGGTTCCCCTATCGTCCACACTAACTCCACTTGATCTCTACGGTTTCCCTATATCCCAAGCTGACTCCAGCGGCTCACAAATGTTTCCCTTTTGCCCACACTGATTTCAGCGGCTCTCTACGGTTTCCCTATAGCCCACACTTACTAGAGCGGCTTTCTAAGGTTTTGCCATAGCCGACACTGACTGCAGTGGCTCTCCATGATTTCGCTATAGTCCACAGAGACTCCAGTTGCACGCTACAGTTTCGCTATATCACACACTGAGTCTCGTGGTTCTCTCGGGGTTCCCTATAGTCCACACTGAACCCAGTGGCTCTCTAGGGCTTACCTATGTCCCACACTGATTCCCGCGGATCTCCACGGTTTCCTGTTGACCACACTGATCCCAGTTGCTCTCAATGGTTTGCTTATAACACACAGTGACTCCAGCGGCTTTCTCCGTTTTCCCTATAGTCCACACTGACCCCAGCAGCTCCCTAGGGTTCACCTAAATCCTGCACTGATTCCAGGGGCTCTCCACGTTTTCCCTATATTCCACACTGACTCCAGCGGCTCTCAAGGCTTTCCCTTTAACCCACGCTGACTTCAGAGGCTCTCAAGGGTTTCCCTTTATCCCACACTTACTTCAGCGGCTCTCTACGGTTTCCCTATAGCCCACACTGACTGCAGAGGCTCTCTACGGTTTCCCTATAGCCCACACTACCCCCTGTGGATCTCTACAGTTTCCCTATATACCACACTGACTCCAATGGCTCACTACGGTTTCTCTATAGTCCACACAGACTCCACGGGAAATCTACTGTTTTCCTATAGTCCACACTGTCTCCACTGGCTCTCTATGGTTTCACTATATACCACACTGATTTCAGGGGATCTCTACGGTTTTCCTATAGCCCACACTGACCCTAGAGGCTCTCAACGGTTTCCTTATAGTCCATAGTGACTCCAGCGTCTCTCAAGGGTTTTTCTTTATCCCACACTGAATTTAGAGGTTCTCTATGGTTTCGCTATAGTCCACAGTGACTCCAGTGGCTCGTTTCGGTTTCGCTATATGACACACTGGGGCTAGTGGCTTTCTACGGATTCCCTATATTCCACACAGACCCCAATGGCTCTCTAAAGCTTGCCTATATCCCACACTGATTACAGCGGCTCTCTACAGTTTCGCTCTAGTCCACACTGTCTCCAGTGGCTCTCTATGGATTCCCAATATCCCGCACTGCCTCCAGTGGCTCACTACGGTTTTCCTATATCACACACTGACTCTACTGGCTCTCTACATTTTCCGTATAGTCCACACTGACCCCAGAGGCTCTATCCGGTTTCCCTCTAGTTCACCCTGTCTCCAGTGGCTCTCTACGATTTCCTTATAGCCCACAGTGACTCCATGGCTCTCTACTGTATCAACATATCCCACACTAATTCCAGCAGATTTCTATGTTTTTCCTATAGACCACACTGACCCTAGTGGCTCTGATCGGTTTCCCTATAGTCCACACTGACTCCAGCAGCTCTCAAGTGTTTCCCTTTATCCCACACTGACTTCAGCGGCTCTCTACGGTTTCCCTATTGCCCACACTGACTCCAGCAGTTCTCAGCGGTTTCCCCACAGCCGAAACAGACTGAAGTGGCTCTCTATGGTTTCGCTATTGTCCACTCTGACTCCAGTGGCTCGCTACGGTTTTGCTATATCAGACACTGAGTCTAGTGGCTCTCTACTGATTCCCTATAGTCCACACTGACCCCAGTGGCTCTCTACGGTTTCCCTATATCCCACACTGAATCCAGCAGCTCTCTATGGTTTTCCTGTAGACCACACTGACCCCAGGGGCTATCTACGGTTTGCCTATATCACAAACTGACTGCAGCGGCTCTCTACGTTTTCCCTATAGTCCACACTGACTCCATCTGCGCCCTATGTTTCACCTAATGCCTGCACTGATTCCAGCGGCTCTCCGCGTTTTCCCAGAAGTCAACTCTGACTCCAGCGGCTCTCAAAGCTTTCCCTTTATCCTACACTGACTTCAGCGGCTCTCTACGTTTTCCCTATAGCCCACTCAGACTCCAGCTGCTCGCTACTGTTTCCCTATCGCCCACACTAACTCCAGTGGATCTCTACGGTTTCGCTATATCCCACACTTACTACAGCGGCTTTCTATGTTTTCCCCATAGCCGACACTGACTGCAGTGGCTCTCCATGGTTTCGCTAAAGTCCACAGAGACTCCAGTGGCTCGCTACGGTTTCGCTATTTCACACACTGAGTCTCGTGGTTCTCTACAGATTCCCTATAGTACACACTGACTCCATTGGCTCTCTACGGCTTCCCTATCATCCACACTGACTCCAGCAGCTCCCTAGGGTTCACCTAAATCCTGCATGGATTCCAGCGGCTCTCCACGTTTTCCCTGTATTCCGCACTGACTCCAGTGGCTCTCAAGGGTTTCCTTTAATCCCACACTGACTTCAGCGGCTCTCTACGGTTTTCCTATAGCCCACACTGACTCCAGAGGCTCTCTACCGTTTCCCTATAGCCCACACAAACCCCTGTGGATCAGTACGGTTTCCCTATATCCCACAGTGTCTCCAATGGCTCGCTATGGTTTCCCCTTAGTCAACACAGACTCCAATGGCAATCTACGGATTGCCTATAGTCCACACTGACTCCATTGACTCTCTACGGTTTCACTATATACCACAATGATTCCAGGGGCTCTCAACGGTTTTCCTATAGCCCACACTGACCCTAGAGGCTCCCAACGGTTTCCCCATAGTCCACAGTGACTCCAGCGGCTCTCAAGGGTTTCCCTTTATCCCACACTGAATTCAGCGGCTCTCTATGTATTCCCTATAGCCCACATTGACTCCAGCCGTTCTCTACGGTTTCCCCATAGCCGACACTGACTGAAGTGGCTCTCTATGGTTTCGCTATAGTCCACAGTGACTCCAGTGGCTCGCTTCGGTTTCGCTATGTTACTCACTGGGTCTAGTGGCTTTCTACGCATTCCCTATAGTCCACACTGACCCCAGTGGCTCTCTAGAGCTTCCCTAATCCCACACTGATTACAGCGGCTCTCTGCGGTTTCGCTCTAGTCTACACTGTCTCCAGTGGCTCTCTCCGGTTTCCCTATAGCCCAAACTGACTCCAGCTCTCTACGGTTTCCCTAAAGCCCACAATGTCTCCAGTGGCTCTCTCCGGTTTCCCTATAGCCCAACCTGACCCCAGAGGCTCTAAACGGTTTCCCTCTAGTACACCCTCTCTCCAGTGGCTCTCTATGGTTTCCCTATATCCAAAATGACACCATTGGCTCTCTACGGTTTCACTATATCCCACACTGATTCCAGCAGCTTTCTATGTTTTTCCTATAGCCCACACTGACCCTACTGTCCCTCAACGGTTTCCCTATAGTCCACACTGACTCCAGCAGCTCTCAAGGGTTTCCCTTTATCCCACACTGACTTCAGCGGCTATCTACGGTTTCCCTATTGCCCACACTGACTCCAGTGGCTCGCTACGGGTGCGTTATATCACACACTGAGTCTAGTGGCTCACTACTGATTCCCTATAGTCCACACTCAACCCCATGGCGCTCTACGGTTTCCCTATAGCCCACACTTACTACAGCGGCTTTCTAAGGTTTTGCCATAGCCGACACTGACTGCAGTGGCTCTCCATGGTTTCGCTATAGTCCACAGACACTCCAGTGGCACGCTACTGTTTTGCTATTTCACACACTGAGTCTAGTGGCTCTCTACAGATCCCCTATATTCAACACTGACACTAGTGGCTCTCTACCGCTTCCCTATAACCCAGACTGATTCCAGCGGCTCTCTACGGTTTTCCTGTAGACCACACTGACCCCAGTCACTCTCTACGGTTTCCTTATAGTCCACACTGACACCATTGGCTCTCTACGGTTTCCCTATAGACCACACTGACTCCAATGGCTTCCTCTGTTTTCCCTATAGCCCACAATGGTTCCAGGGGCTCTCTACGGTGTTCCTATATTCCATACTGAGCCTAGTGGCTCTGTACGGTTTCCCCGTAGCTCACACTGACTCCTTACGGCTCTCTACTGTCTCCCTATAGCCCACACTGTCTCCAGCAACTCTCTGAGGTATTCCTATATCCCACACTCACTCCATTGGCCCTCTATGGTTTGCCTATAGTCTGCACTGACTCCAGCGGATCTCAAGAGTTTCCCTTTATCCCAAACTGCCTTCCGCAGCTCTCTACGGTTTCCCTAAAGCCCACAATGTCTCCAGCAGCTCTCTACGGTTCCCCAATAGCCGACACTCATTGCAGTGGCACTCTATGGTTTCTCTATATCCCACACTGATTCCAGTGGCCCTCTATGGTTTCCCTATATTCCACACTTACCCCTGAGGCTCTCTACGGTTTTGCACTAGTCCACACTGACTCCACTGGCTCTCTACGGTTTGCCTACATTCTACACTGACGCCACTGGCTCTCTACCGTTTCACTATATCCCACATTAATTCCAGCGCCTCTCTACGATTTTCCTATAGCCCACAATGAATCTAGTGGCTCTCAATGGTTTCCCAACAGACCACATTGACTCCAGCCGCATTCAATGGTTTCCCTTTATCCCACACTGATTTCAGCAGCTCTCGACGGTTACCCTATTGCCCACACTGACTCCAGCGGTTCTTACGGTTTCCCCATAGCCGAAACTGACTGAAGTGGCTCTCTGTGGTTTCGCTATAGTCCACACTGAATCCAGTGGCTCGCTATGCTTTTGCTATATCACACACTGAGTCTCGTGGTTCTCTACGGATTCCCTTTAGTGCACACTGAACCCCGAGTCTCTCTATGGCTTCCCTATATCCCACTCTGATTCCAGCAGCTCTCTACTTTTTTCCAGTAGATCACACTGACCCCAGAGGCTCTCTACGGTTTCTGTATTGCCCACAATGACTCCATTGGTTCTCTATGGTTCCACTATAATCCACACTGAGACCAGTGGGTCTCTACGGTTTCCCTATAATCCGCACTGAGACCAGCGTCTCTCTACGGTTTTCCTATAGCCCATACTGACCCTAGAGGCTCTCAACGGTTTTGCGATACTCCACACTGAATCTAGCGGATCTCAAGGGTTTATCTTTATCCCACAATGACTTCAGAGGCTCTCTACGGTTTCCCTATTTCCCACACTGACTCCAGAGGCTCTCTCGGGTTTCCCTATAGCCCACACTGACTACAGTGTCTCTCTACGGTTTCCCTATCGTCCACACTGACTCCACTGGCTCTCTACGGTTTGCCTATGGACCACACTGTCTCCCTTGGCTCTCTTTGGTTTCACTATATCCCCCACTGATTCCAGCGGCTTTCTATGCTTTTCCTGTAGCCCACACTGACCCTAGTGGCTCTCAACGGTTTCCCTATATCCCACACTGGCTCCAGTGGCTCTGTATGGTTTCCCTATAGAACTCACTGAATCCAGTGGCTCACTACAGATTCCATCAAGCCCACACTGAATCCTCTGGCTCTGTACGGTTTGCTTATATCCCACGCTCACTCCAGGGGATCTCTACGATTTCCCTACAGTGCACACTGACTCCCGTCGACCTGTAAAGTTTTCCCTATATCCCACAGTGACTCCAGTGGCTCGCTACCGTTTCACTATATCGCACACTGTGTCTAGAGGCTCTTTACGGATTACCTATATCCCACACTGATTCCAGCGGCTCTCTACGGTTTTCCTGACTGAAGTTGCTCTCCCTGGTTTTGCTATAGTTAGCAGTGACTCCAGTGGCTCACTACGGTTTTGCTATATCACACACTGAGTCTAGTGGCTTTCTACGGATTCCCTATAGTCCACACGGAGCCCAGTGGCTCACTAGAGCTTCCCTATATCCCACACTGATTACAGCGGCTCTCTACGGGTTCGCTCTTGTCCACACTGTCTCTAGTGGCTCTCTACGGCTTCCCTATAGCTCACACTGACTCCAGTGGCTCTCTACAGTATCCCAATAGACGACACTGACTGCAGTTGCACTCTATGGTTACCCTATATCCCCCACTGACTCCAGTGGCTCACAGCGGTTTCCCTATATCACACACTGACTCTAGTGGCTTTCTACAGTTTCCCGATAGTCCTCACTGACTCCAGAGACTCTCTGCGGTTTCCGTCTAGTACACCGTGTCTCCAGTGGCTCTCTACAGTTTCCCTATAACCCACACTGACTCCAGTAGCTCTTTACAGTTCCCCTACAGTCCACTCTGACTCCACTGGTTCTCCCAGAGTTGCCTATAGTCCACACTAACTCGACTGGCTCTCTACAGTTTCACTATATCCCACACTGAGTCTAGTGGCTCTCTACTGATTCCCTATAGTCCACACACACCCCCGTGGCGCTCTACGGTTTCCCTATATCCCACACTGATTCCAGCGGCTCTCTACTGTTTTCCTGTAGACCACACTGACCCCAGGGGCTATCTACGGTTTGCCTATATCACAAACTGACTCAACCGGCTCTCTATGTTTTCCCTATAGTCCACACTGACTCCAGCTGCTCCCCTTGCTTCACCTAAAGCCTGCACTGATTCCAGCGGCTCTCCACATTTTCCCAAAAGTCAACACTGACTCCAGCGGCTCTCAAAGCTTTCCCTTTATTTCATGGTGACTTCAGCGGCTCTCAAGTGTATCCGTTTATCCCGCACTGACTTCAGCGTCTCTCTACGGTTTCCCTATATCCAACACTGACTCCAGCTGCTCTCTAGGGTTCCCCTATCGTCCACACTAACTCCACTTGATCTCTACGGTTTCCCTATATCCCAAGCTGACTCCAGCGGCTCACAAATGTTTCCCTTTTGCCCACACTGATTTCAGCGGCTCTCTACGGTTTCCCTATAGCCCACACTTACTAGAGCGGCTTTCTAAGGTTTTGCCATAGCCGACACTGACTGCAGTGGCTCTCCATGATTTCGCTATAGTCCACAGAGACTCCAGTGGCACGCTACAGTTTCGCTATATCACACACTGAGTCTCGTGGTTCTCTCGGGGTTCCCTATAGTCCACACTGAACCCAGTGGCTCTCTAGGGCTTACCTATGTCCCACACCGATTCCCGCGGATCTCCACGGTTTCCTGTTGACCACACTGATCCCAGTTGCTCTCAATGGTTTGCTTATAACACACAGTGACTCCAGCGGCTTTCTCCGTTTTCCCTATAGTCCACACTGACCCCAGCAGCTCCCTAGGGTTCACCTAAATCCTGCACTGATTCCAGGGGCTCTCCACGTTTTCCCTATATTCCACACTGACTCCAGCGGCTCTCAAGGCTTTCCCTTTATCCCACGCTGACTTCAGAGGCTCTCAAGGGTTTCCCTTTATCCCACACTTACTTCAGCGGCTCTCTACGGTTTCCCTATAGCCCACACTGACTGCAGAGGCTCTCTACGGTTTCCCTATAGCCCACACTACCCCCTGTGGATCTCTACAGTTTCCCTATATACCACACTGACTCCAATGGCTCACTACGGTTTCTCTATAGTCCACACAGACTCCACGGGAAATCTACCATTTTCCTATAGTCCACACTGTCTCCACTGGCTCTCTATGGTTTCACTATATACCACACTGTTTCAGGGGCTCCCTACGGTTTTCCTATAGCCAACACTGACCCTACTGGCTCCCAACGGTTTCCCTATAGTACATCGTGACTCCAGCAGCTCTCAAGGGTTTCCCTTTATCCCACACTGAATTTAGTGGTTCTCTATTGTTTCCCTATAGCGCACACTGACTCCAGTGGCTCGTTTCGGTTTCGCTATATGACACACTGGGGCTAGTGGCTTTCTACGGATTCCCTATATTCCACACAGACCCCAATGGCTCTCTAAAGCTTGCCTATATCCCACACTGATTACAGCGGCTCTCTACAGTTTCGCTCTAGTCCACACTGTCTCCAGTGGCTCTCTATGGATTCCCAATATCCCGCACTGCCTCCAGTGGCTCACTACGGTTTTCCTATATCACACACTGACTCTACTGGCTCTCTACATTTTCCGTATAGTCCACACTGACCCCAGAGGCTCTATCCGGTTTCCCTCTAGTTCACCCTGTCTCCAGTGGCTCTCTACGATTTCCTTATAGCCCACAGTGACTCCATGGCTCTCTACTGTATCAACATATCCCACACTAATTCCAGCAGATTTCTATGTTTTTCCTATAGACCACACTGACCCTAGTGGCTCTGATCGGTTTCCCTATATTCCACACTGAATCCAGCATCTCTCAAGTATTTCCCTTTATCCCACAATGTCTTCAGCTGCTCTCTACGGTTTCCCTATTGCCCACACTGACTCCAGCAGTTCTCAGCGGTTTCCCCATAGACGAAACAGACTGAAGTGGCTCTCTATGGTTTGGCTATAGACCACACTGACTCCAGTGGCTCGCTACGGTTTTGCTATATCACACACTGAGTCTAGTGGCTCTCTACTGATTCCCTATAGTCCACACTGACCCCAGTGGCTCTCTACGGTTTCCCTCTATCCCACACTGAATCCAGCAGCTCTCTATGGTTTTCCTGTAGACCACACTGACCCCAGGGGCTATCTACGGTTTGCCTATATCACAAACTGACTGCAGCGGCTCTCTACGTTTTCCCTATAGTCCACACTGACTCCATCTGCGCCCTATGTTTCACCTAAAGCCTGCACTGATTCCAGCGGCTCTCCGCGTTTTCCCAGAAGTCAACTCTGACTCCAGCGGCTCTCAAAGCTTTCCCTTTATCCTACACTGACTTCAGCGGCTCTCTACGTTTTCCCTATAGCCCACTCAGACTCCAGCTGCTCGCTACTGTTTCCCTATCGCCCACACTAACTCCAGTGGATCTCTACGGTTTCCCTATATCCCACACTTACTACAGCGGCTTTCTACGGTTTCCCCATAGCCGACACTGACTGCAGTGGCTCACCATGGTTTCGCTATAGTCCACAGAGAATCCAGTGGCTCTCTACGGTTTCACTATTTCACACACTGAGTCTCGTGGTTCTCTACAGATTCCCTATAGTATACACTGACTCCATTGGCTCTCTACGGCTTCCCTATCATCCACACTGACTCCAGCAGCTCCCTAGGGTTCACCTAAATCCTGCACGGATTCCAGCGGCTCTCCACGTTTTCCCAATATTCCGCACTGACTCCAGTGGCTCTCAAGGGTTTCCTTTAATCCCACACTGACTTCAGCGGCTCTCTACGGTTTTCCTATAGCCCACACTGACTCCAGAGGCTCTCTACCGTTTCCCTATAGCCCACACAAACCCCTGTGGATCAGTACGGTTTCCCTATATCCCACAGTGTCTCCAATGGCTCGCTACGGTTTCCCCTTAGTCAACACAGACTCCAATGGCAATCTACGGATTGCCTATAGTCCACACTGACTCCATTGACTCTCTACGGTTTCACTATATACCACAATGATTCCAGGGGCTCTCAACGGTTTTCCTATAGCCCACATTGACCCTAGAGGCTCCCAACGGTTTCCCCATAGTCCACAGTGACTCCAGCGGCTCTCAAGGGTTTCCCTTTATCCCACACTGAATTCAGCGGCTCTCTATGTATTCCCTATAGCCCACATTGACTCCAGCCGTTCTCTACAGTTTCCCCATAGCCGACACTGACTGAAGTGGCTCTCTATGGTTTCGCTATAGTCCACAGTGACTCCAGTGGCTCGCTTCGGTTTCGCTATGTTACTCACTGGGTCTAGTGGCTTTCTACGCATTCCCTATAGTCCACACTGACCCCAGTGGCTCTCTAGAGCTTCCCTAATCCCACACTGATTACAGCGGCTCTCTGCGGTTTCGCTCTAGTCTACACTGTCTCCAGTGGCTCTCTCCGGTTTCCCTATAGCCCAAACTGACTCCAGCTCTCTACGGTTTCCCTAAAGCCCACAATGTCTCCAGTGGCTCTCTCCGGTTTCCCTATAGCCCAACCTGACCCCAGAGGCTCTAAACGGTTTCCCTCTAGTACACCCTCTCTCCAGTGGCTCTCTATGGTTTCCCTATATCCAAAATGACACCATTGGCTCTCTACGGTTTCACTATATCCCACACTGATTCCAGCAGCTTTCTATGTTTTTCCTATAGCCCACACTGACCCTACTGTCCCTCAACGGTTTCCCTATAGTCCACACTGACTCCAGCAGCTCTCAAGGGTTTCCCTTTATCCCACACTGACTTCAGCGGCTATCTACGGTTTCCCTATTGCCCACACTGACTCCAGTGGCTCGCTACGGGTGCGTTATATCACACACTGAGTCTAGTGGCTCTCTACTGATTCCCTATAGTCCACACTCACCCCCGTGGCGCTCTACGGTTTCCCTATAGCCCACACTTACTACAGCGGCTTTCTAAGGTTTTGCCATAGCCGACACTGACTGCAGTGGCTCTCCATGGTTTCGCTATAGTCCACAGACACTCCAGTGGCACGCTACTGTTTTGCTATTTCACACACTGAGTCTAGTGGCTCTCTACAGATCCCCTATATTCAACACTGACACTAGTGGCTCTCTACCGCTTCCCTATAACCCAGACTGATTCCAGCGGCTCTCTACGGTTTTCCTGTAGACCACACTGACCCCAGTCACTCTCTACGGTTTCCTTATAGTCCACACTGACACCATTGGCTCTCTACGGTTTCCCTATAGACCACACTGACTCCAGTGGCTTCCTCTGTTTTCCCTATAGCCCACAATGGTTCCAGGGGCTCTCTACGGTGTTCCTATATTCCATACTGAGCCTAGTGGCTCTGTACGGTTTCCCCGTAGCTCACACTGACTCCATACGGCTCTCTACTGTCTCCCTATAGCCCACACTGTCTCCAGCAACTCTCTGAGGTATTCCTATATCCCACACTCACTCCATTGGCCCTCTATGGTTTGCCTATAGTCTGCACTGACTCCAGCGGATCTCAAGGGTTTCCCTTTATCCCAAACTGCCTTCCGCAGCTCTCTACGGTTTCCCTAAAGCCCACAATGTCTCCAGCAGCTCTCTACGGTTCCCCAATAGCCGACACTCATTGCAGTGGCACTCTATGGTTTCTCTATATCCCACACTGATTCCAGTGGCCCTCTATGGTTTCCCTATATTCCACACTTACCCCTGAGGCTCTCTACGGTTTTGCACTAGTCCACACTGACTCCACTGGCTCTCTACGGTTTGCCTACATTCTACACTGACGCCACTGGCTCTCTACCGTTTCACTATATCCCACATTAATTCCAGCGCCTCTCTACGATTTTCCTATAGGCCACAATGAATCTAGTGGCTCTCAATGGTTTCCCAACAGACCACATTGACTCCAGCCGCATTCAATGGTTTCCCTTTATCCCACACTGATTTCAGCAGCTCTCGACGGTTACCCTATTGCCCACACTGACTCCAGCGGTTCTTACGGTTTCCCCATAGCCGAAACTGACTGAAGTGGCTCTCTATGGTTTCGCTATAGTCCACACTGAATCCAGTGGCTCGCTATGCTTTTGCTATATCACACACTGAGTCTCGTGGTTCTCTACGGATTCCCTTTAGTGCACACTGAACCCCGAGTCTCTCTATGGCTTCCCTATATCCCACTCTGATTCCAGCAGCTCTCTACTTTTTTCCAGTAGATCACACTGACCCCAGAGGCTCTCTACGGTTTCTGTATTGCCCACAATGACTCCATTGGTTCTCTATGGTTCCACTATAATCCACACTGAGACCAGTGGGTCTCTACGGTTTCCCTATAATCCGCACTGAGACCAGCGTCTCTCTACGGTTTTCCTATAGCCCATACTGACCCTAGAGGCTCTCAACGGTTTTGCGATACTCCACACTGAATCTAGCGGATCTCAAGGGTTTATCTTTATCCCACAATGACTTCAGAGGCTCTCTACGGTTTCCCTATTTCCCACACTGACTCCAGAGGCTCTCTCGGGTTTCCCTATAGCCCACACTGACTACAGTGTCTCTCTACGGTTTCCCTATCGTCCACACTGACTCCACTGGCTCTCTACGGTTTGCCTATGGACCACACTGTCTCCCTTGGCTCTCTTTGGTTTCACTATATCCCCCACTGATTCCAGCGGCTTTCTATGCTTTTCCTATAGCCCACACTGACCCTAGTGGCTCTCAACGGTTTCCCTATATCCCACACTGGCTCCAGTGGCTCTGTATGGTTTCCCTATAGAACTCACTGAATCCAGTGGCTCACTACAGATTCCATCAAGCCCACACTGAATCCTCTGGCTCTGTACGGTTTGCTTATATCCCACGCTCACTCCAGGGGCTCTCTACGATTTCCCTACAGTGCACACTGACTCCCGTCGACCTGTAAAGTTTTCCCTATATCCCACAGTGACTCCAGTGGCTCGCTACCGTTTCACTATATCGCACACTGTGTCTAGAGGCTCTTTACGGATTACCTATATCCCACACTGATTCCAGCGGCTCTCTACGGTTTTCCTGACTGAAGTTGCTCTCCCTGGTTTTGCTATAGTTAGCAGTGACTCCAGTGGCTCACTACGGTTTTGCTATATCACACACTGAGTCTAGTGGCTTTCTACGGATTCCCTATAGTCCACACGGAGCCCAGTGGCTCACTAGAGCTTCCCTATATCCCACACTGATTACAGCGGCTCTCTACGGGTTCGCTCTTGTCCACACTGTCTCTAGTGGCTCTCTACGGCTTCCCTATAGCTCACACTGACTCCAGTGGCTCTCTACAGTATCCCAATAGACGACACTGACTGCAGTTGCACTCTATGGTTACCCTATATCCCCCACTGACTCCAGTGGCTCACAGCGGTTTCCCTATATCACACACTGACTCTAGTGGCTTTCTACAGTTTCCCGATAGTCCTCACTGACTCCAGAGACTCTCTGCGGTTTCCGTCTAGTACACCGTGTCTCCAGTGGCTCTCTACAGTTTCCCTATAACCCACACTGACTCCAGTAGCTCTTTACAGTTCCCCTACAGTCCACTCTGACTCCACTGGTTCTCCCAGAGTTGCCTATAGTCCACACTAACTCGACTGGCTCTCTACAGTTTCACTATATCCCACACTGAGTCTAGTGGCTCTCTACTGATTCCCTATAGTCCACACACACCCCCGTGGCGCTCTACGGTTTCCCTATATCCCACACTGATTCCAGCGGCTCTCTACTGTTTTCCTGTAGACCACACTGACCCCAGGGGCTATCTACGGTTTGCCTATATTACAAACTGACTCAACCGGCTCTCTACGTTTTCCCTATAGTCCACACTGACTCCAGCTGCTCCCCTTGCTTCACCTAAAGCCTGCACTGATTCCAGCGGCTCTCCACATTTTCCCAAAAGTCAACACTGACTCCAGCGGCTCTCAAAGCTTTCCCTTTATTTCATGGTGACTTCAGCGGCTCTCAAGTGTATCCCTTTATCCCGCACTGACTTCAGCGTCTCTCTACGGTTTCCCTATATCCAACACTGACTCCAGCTGCTCTCTAGGGTTCCCCTATCGTCCACACTAACTCCACTTGATCTCTACGGTTTCCCTATATCCCAAGCTGACTCCAGCGGCTCACAAATGTTTCCCTTTTGCCCACACTGATTTCAGCGGCTCTCTACGGTTTCCCTATAGCCCACACTTACTAGAGCGGCTTTCTAAGGTTTTGCCATAGCCGACACTGACTGCAGTGGCTCTCCATGATTTCGCTATAGTCCACAGAGACTCCAGTGGCACGCTACGGTTTTGCTATTTCACACACTGAGTCTAGTGGCTCTCTACGGGTTCCCTATATTCAACAATGACCCCAGTGGCTCTCTACTGCTTCCCTATAACCCACACTGATTCCAGCGGCTCTCTACGGTTTTCCTGTAGACAGCACTGACCCCAGTCGCTCTCTACGGTTTCCCTATAGTCCACAATGACACCATTGGCTCTCTACGGTTTCCCTATAGACCACACTGACTCCAGTGGCTTCCTATGTTTTCCCTATAGCCCACAATGATTCCAGGAGCTCTCTACAGTGTTCCTATATTCCACACTGACCCTAGTGGCTCTCTACGGTTTTCCTCTAGTACACACTGTCTCCAGTGGCTCTCTACGGCATCCCTATAGCCCACAATGTCTCCAGTGGCTCTCTACAGTTTCCCTATAGTCCACACTGACTCCACTGGCTCTCTACCGTTTCACTATATCCCACATTGATTCCAGTGTTTTTCTACGATTTTCCTATAGCCCACACTGACCCTCGTGGCTCTCAACGGTTTCCCAACAGACCACAATGACTCCAGCCGCACTCAATGGTTTCCCTTTATCCCACACTGATTTCAGCGGCTCTCGACGGTTTCCCTATTGCCCACACTAACTCCAGCGGTTCTTACTGTTTCCCCATAGCCGAAACTGACTGAAGTGGCTCTCTATGGTTTCGCTATAGTCCACACTGAATCCAGTGGCTTGCTACGGTTTCGCTACATCACACACTGAGTGTCGTGGTTCTCTATGGATTCCCTATAGTCGACACTGAACCCAGAGGCTCTCTAAGGCTTCCCTATATCCCACTCTGATTCCAGCAGCTCTCTACTTTTTACCTGTAGACTACACTGACCCCAGAGGTTCTCTACGGTTTCTGTATTGCCCACGCTGACTCCAGTGGGTCACGGTGTTTTCCCTATATCCCACAATGACTCCAGCGGCTCTCTACGGTTTCCCTATAATCCACACTGAATCCCGTAGCTCTCTACTGTTTCCCTATGGCCCACCCTGACTCCATTGACTCGCTATGGTTCCACTATAATCCACAATGACACCAGTGGCTCTCCATGGTTTCCCTATAATCCACACTGAGACCAGCCTCTCTCTTCCTATAGCCCAGACTGACCATAGTGCCTCTCAATGGTTTTGCGATACTCCACACTGAATCTAGCGGATCTCAAGGGGTTCTCTTTATCCCACAATGACTTCAGAGGCTCTCTACTCTTTCCCTATTTCCCACACTGACTCCAGTGGCTCTCTCGGGTTTCCCTATAGCCCACACTGACTACAGCGGCTCTCTACAGTTTGCCTATGGACCACACTGACTCCCTTGGCTCTCTTTGGTTTCACTATATCCCCCACTGATTCCAGCGGCTTTCTATGGTTTTCCTATAGGCCACACTGACCCTAGTGGCTTTCAACGGTTTCCCTATATCCCACACTGGCTCCAGTGGCTCTGTATGTTTTCCCTATAGATCTCGCTGAATCCAGTGGCTCACTACAGATTCCATCAAGCCCACACTGAATCCTCTGGCTCTGTACGGTTTGCTTATATCCCACACTCACTCCAGGGGCTCTCTACGATTTCCCTATAGTGCACACTGACTCCCGTCGATCTGTAAAGTTTTCCCTATATCCCACAGTGACTCCAGTGGCTCGCTACCGATTCGCTATATCGCACACTGAGCCTAGTAACTCTTTACGGATTACCTTTATCCCACACTGATTCCAGCGGCTCTCTACGGTTTTCCTGACTGAAGTTGCCCTCTCTGGTTTGCTATAGTTAGCAGTGACTCCAGTGGCTCGCTACGGTTTTGATATATCACACACTGAGTATACTGGCTTTCTACGGATTCCCCTTGGTCCACATTGAGCCCAGTGGCTCACTAGAGCTTCTCTATATCCCACACTGATTACAGCGGCTCTCTACGGTTTCGCTCTAGTCCACACTGTCTCCAGTGGCTCTCTACGGCTTCCCTATAGCCCACACTGACTCCAGTGGCTCTCTACAGTTTCCCAATAGACGACATTGACTGCAGTTGCACTCTATTGTTACCCTATATCCCACACTGACTCCAGTGGCTCACAGCGGTTTCCCTATATCACACACTGACTCTATTGCCTCTCTACAGTTTCCTGAAAGTCCTCACCGAACCCAGAGACTCTCTACGGTTTCCGTCTAGTACACCGTGCCTCCAGTGGCCCTCTACGGTTACCCTATAACCCACACTGACTCCAGTGGCTCTTTACAGTTCCCCTACAGTCCACTCTGAATCCACTGGCTCTCTAAGGGTTGCCTATAGTCCACACTGACTCCACTGGCTCTCTACGGTTTCACTATATCCCACAATGATTCCAGCAGTTTTCTATGTTTTTCCTATAGCCAAAACTGACCCTAGAGGCTCTCAACGGTTTCCCTATAGTCTAAACTGACTCCAGCACGTCCCAAGGGTTTCCCTTTATCCTACACTGACTTCAGCGGCTCTCTACAGTTTCCCTATGGCCCAAACCGACTCCAGCGGTTCTTAGGGTTTCCCCATAGCTGAAACTGACTGACGTGGCTCTCTATGGTTTCGCTATAGTCCACACTGAATCCAGTGGCTCGCTACGGTTTCACTATATCCCACACTGATTCCAGCAGCTTTCTATGTTTTTCCTATAGCCCACACTGATCCTACTGGCCCTCAGCGGTTTCCCTATAGTCCACACTGACTCCAGCAGCTCTCAAGGGTTTCCCTTTATCCCACACTGACTTCAGCGGCTATCTACGGTTTCCCTATTGCCCACACTGACTCCAGCGGTTCTCAGCGGTTTCCCCATAGCCGAAACTGCCTGCAGTGGCTCTCTATGGTTTCGCTATAGTCCACACTGACTCCAGTGGCTCGCTACGGTTTCGCTGTATCACACATTGAGTCTAGTGGCTCTCTACGGATTCCCTATAGTCCACACTCACCCCCGTGGCGCTCTACGGTTTCCCTATATCCCACACTGATTCCAGCGGCTCTCTACGGTTTTCCTGTAGACCACACTGGCCCCAGGGGCTATCTACGGTTTGCCTATATCACAAACTGACTCCAGTGGCTCTCTACCTTTTCCCTATAGTCCACACTGACTCCAGCTGCTCCCTATGCTTCAGCTAAAGCCTGCACTGATTCCAGCGGCTCTCCACATTTTCCCAAAAGTCAACACTGACTCCAGCGGCACTCAAAGCTTTCCCTTTATCCCATGGGGACTTCAGTGGCTCTCAAGTGTATCCCTTTATCTCACACTGACTTCAGCATATCTCTACGGTTTCCCTGTACCCAACACAGACTCCAGCTGCTCTCTACGGTTCCCCTATCGCCCACACTAACTCCAGTGGATCTCTACGGTTTCCCTATATCCCAAGCTGATTCCAGCGGCTCACAAATGTTTCCCTTTAGCCCACAATGACTTCAGTGGCACTCTATGCTTTCCCTATAGCCCGCACTTACTACAGCGGCTATGTAAGGTTTTTTCATAGCCGACACTGACTGCAGTGGCTCTCCATGGCTTCGCTATAGTCCACAGACTCCAGTTGCACGCGACGGTTTTGCTATTTCACACACTGAGTCTAGTGGCTCTCTACGGATTCCCTATATTCAACACTGACCCCAGTGGCTCTCTACCGCTTCCCTATAACTCACACTGATTCCAGCGGCTCCCTACAGTTTTCCTGTAGACCACACTGACCACAGTCGCTCTCTACGGTTTCCGTATAGTCCACACTGACTCCAGTGGCTTCCTATGTTTTCCCTAAAGCCCACAATGATTCCAGGCGCTCTCTACGGTGTTCCTATATTCCACACTGACCCTACTGGCTCTGTACGGTTTCCCTATAGCTCACACTGACTCCTTTCGGCATTCTACGGTCTCCCTATAGCCCACACTGTCTCCAGCAATTCTCCGAGGTATTCCTGTATCCCACACTCACTCCATTGGCCCTCTATGGTTTGCCTATAGTCTGCACTGACTCCAGCAGCCCTCAAGGATTTCCCTTTATCCCACACTGACTTCCGCAGCTCTCTATGGTTTCCCTATAGCCCACAATGACTCCAGCGGCTCTCAACGGTTCCCCAATAGCCAACACTCATTGCAGTGGCACTCTATGGTTTCCCCATAATCCACACTGACTCCATTGGCTCGCTATGGTTTCCCTATATAACACACTGACTCTAGTGGCCCTCTACGGTTTCCCTATGTTCCACACATACCCCTGTGGCTCTCTGCGGTTTCCCTCTAGTACATACTGTCTCCAGTGGCTCTCTACGGCTTCCCTATAGATCACACTGTCTCCAGTGGCTCTCTCCAGTTTCCCCATAGTCCACACTGACTCCACTGGCTCTCTCCGGTTTGCCTACATTCTACACTGACTCCACTGGCTCTCTACCGTTTCACTATATCCCACATTGATTCCAGCGCCTCTCTACGATTTTCCTATAGCCCACACTGACCCTAGTGGCTCTCAACGGTTTCCCAACAGATCACATTGACTCCAGCCGCACTCAATGGTTTCCCTTTATCCCACACTGACTCCAGCGGTTCTTACGGTTTCCCCATAGCCAAAACTGACTGAAGTGGCTCTCTATGGTTTCTCTATAGTCCACACTGAATCCAGTGGCTCGCTACGGTTTTGCTACATCACACACTGAGTCTCGTGGTTCTCTACGGATTCCCTATAGTCCACACTGAACCCAGAGGCTCTCTATGGCTTCCCTATATCACACTCTGATTCCAGCAGCTCTCTACTTTTTTCTTGTAGACCACACTGACTCCAGCGGCTCTCTACGGTTTCCCGATAGACCACACTGAATCCAGTACCTCTCTTTGGTTTCCCTATGGCCCACCCTGACTCCATTGGCTCGCTATGGTTCCACTGTAATCCACACTGACACCAGTGGCTCTCTATGCTTTCCCTATAATCCACAGTGAGACCAGCGTCTCTCTACGGTTTTCCTATAGCCCAGACTGACCCTTGTGGCTCTCAACGGTTTTGCGATACTCCACACTGAATCTAGCGGATCTCAAGGGTTTATCTTTACCCTACAATGACTTCAGAGGCTCTCTACGGTTTCCCTATGTCCCACTCCGACTCCAGTGGCTCTCTCGCGTTTCCCTATAGCCCACACTGACTACAGTGGATCTCTACGGTTTGCCTATGGACCGCACTTACTCCCTTGGCTCTCTTTGGTTTCACTATATCCCCCACTGATTCCAGCGGCTTTCTATGGTTTTCCTATAGCCCGCACTGACCCTAGTGGCTCACAACGGTTTCCCTATATCCCACACTGTATCCCAAACTGACTCCAGCGGCTCACAAATGTTTCCCTTTAGCCCACACTGAATTCAGTGGCACTCTATGGTTTCCCTATAGCCCACACTTACTACAGCGGCTTTCTAAGGTTTTGCAATAGCCGACACTGACTGCAGTGTCTCTCCATGGTTTCGCTATAGTCCACAGAGACTCCAGTGGCACGCTACGGTTTTGCTATTTCACACAATGAGTCTAGTGTCTCTCTACGGATTCCCTATATTCAACACTGACCCCAGTGGCTCTCTACCGCTTCCCTATAACTCACACTGATTCCAGCGGCTCTCTACGGTTTTCCTGTAGACCACACTGACCCCCGTCACTCTCTAAAGGTTTCCCGATAGTCCACACTGACACCATTGGCTCTCTACGGTTTCCCTATAGACCACACTGACTCCAGTGGCTTCCTATGTTTTCCCTATAGCCCACAATGATTCCAGGGGCTCTCTACGGTGTTCCTATATTCCACGCTGACCGTAGTGACTCTGTACGGTTTCCCAATAGCTCACACCGACTCCTTTCGGCTTTCTACGGTCTCCCTATAGCCCACACTGTCTCCAGCAATTCTCCGAGGTATTCCTATATCCCACACTCACTCCATTGGCCCTCTATGCTTTGCCTATAGTCTGCACTGACTCCAGCGGCTCTCAAGGTTTTCCCTATATCCCACACTGACTTCTGCAGCTCTCTACGGTTTCCCTATATTCCACACTTTCCCCTGTGGCTCTCTACGGTTTCCCTCTAGTACACACTGTCTCCAGTGGCTCTCTACGGCTTCCCTATAGCCCACAATGTCTCCAGTGGCTCTCTACAGTTTCCCTATAGTCCACACTGACTCCACTGGCTCTCTACCGTTTCACTATATCCCACATTGATTCCAGTGTTTTTCTACGATTTTCCTATAGCCCACACTGACCCTCGTGGCTCTCAACGGTTTCCCAACAGACCACAATGACTCCAGCCGCACTCAATGGTTTTCCTTTATCCCACACTGATTTCAGCGGCTCTCGACGGTTTCCCTATTGCCCACACTGACTCCAGCGGTTCTTACTGTTTCCCCATAGCCGAAACTGACTGAAGTGGCTCTCTATGGTTTCGCTATAGTCCACACTGAATCCAGTGGCTTGCTACGGTTTCGCTACATCACACACTGAGTGTCGTGGTTCTCTATGGATTCCCTATAGTCGACACTGAACCCAGAGGCTCTCTAAGGCTTCCCTATATCCCACTCTGATTCCAGCAGCTCTCTACTTTTTACCTGTAGACTACACTGACCCCAGAGGTTCTCTACGGTTTCTGTATTGCCCACGCTGACTCCAGTGGGTCACGGTGTTTTCCCTATATCCCACAATGACTCCAGCGGCTCTCTACGGTTTCCCTATAATCCACACTGAATCCCGTAGCTCTCTACTGTTTCCCTATGGCCCACCCTGACTCCATTGGCTCGCTATGGTTCCACTATAATCCACAATGACACCAGTGGCTCTCTATGGTTTCCCTATAATCCACACTGAGACCAGCCTCTCTCTTCCTATAGCCCAGACTGACCATAGTGCCTCTCAACGGTTTTGCGATACTCCACACTGAATCTAGCGGATCTCAAGGGGTTCTCTTTATCCCACAATGACTTCAGAGGCTCTCTACTCTTTCCCTATTTCCCACACTGACTCCAGTGGCTCTCTCGGGTTTCCCTATAGCCCACACTGACTACAGCGGCTCTCTACAGTTTGCCTATGGACCACACTGACTCCCTTGGCTCTCTTTGGTTTCACTATATCCCCCACTGATTCCAGCGGCTTTCTATGGTTTTCCTATAGGCCACACTGACCCTAGTGGCTTTCAACGGTTTCCCTATATCCCACACTGGCTCCAGTGGCTCTGTATGGTTTCCCTATAGACCTCGCTGAAACCAGTGGCTCACTACAGATTCCATCAAGCCCACACTGAATCCTCTGGCTCTGTACGGTTTGCTTATATCCCACACTCACTCCAGGGGCTCTCTACAATTTCCCTATAGTGCACACTGACTCCCGTCGATCTGTAAAGTTTTCCCGATATCCCACATTGACTCCAGTGGCTCGCTACCGATTCGCTATATCGCACACTGAGCCTAGTAACTCTTTACGGATTACCTTTATCCCACACTGATTCCAGCGGCTCTCTACGGTTTTCCTGACTGAAGTTGCCCTCTCTGGTTTGCTATAGTTAGCAGTGACTCCAGTGGCTCGCTACGGTTTTGATATATCACACACTGAGTATACTGGCTTTCTACGGATTCCCCTTGGTCCACATTGAGCCCAGTGGCTCACTAGAGCTTCTCTATATCCCACACTGATTACAGCGGCTCTCTACGGTTTCGCTCTAGTCCACACTGTCTCCAGTGGCTCTCTACGGCTTCCCTATAGCCCACACTGACTCCAGTGGCTCTCTACAGTTTCCCAATAGACGACACTGACTGCAGTTGCACTCTATTGTTACCCTATATCCCACACTGACTCCAGTGTCTCACAGCGGTTTCCCTATATCACACACTGACTCTATTGCCTCTCTACAGTTTCCTGAAAGTCCTCACCGAACCCAGAGACTCTCTACGGTTTCCGTCTAGTACACCGTGCCTCCAGTGGCCCTCTACGGTTACCCTATAACCCACACTGACTCCAGTGGCTCTTTACAGTTCCCCTACAGTCCACTCTGAATCCACTGGCTCTCTAAGGGTTGCCTATAGTCCACACTGACTCCACTGGCTCTCTACGGTTTCACTATATCCCACAATGATTCCAGCAGTTTTCTATGTTTTTCCTATAGCCAAAACTGACCCTAGAGGCTCTCAACGGTTTCCCTATAGTCTAAACTGACTCCAGCACGTCCCAAGGGTTTCCCTTTATCCTACACTGACTTCAGCGGCTCTCTACAGTTTCCCTATGGCCCAAACCGACTCCAGCGGTTCTTAGGGTTTCCCCATAGCTGAAACTGACTGACGTGGCTCTCTATGGTTTCGCTATAGTCCAAACTGAATCCAGTGGCTCGCTACGGTTTCACTATATCCCACACTGATTCCAGCAGCTTTCTATGTTTTTCCTATAGCCCACACTGATCCTACTGGCCCTCAGCGGTTTCCCTATAGTCCACACTGACTCCAGCAGCTCTCAAGGGTTTCCCTTTATCCCACACTGACTTCAGCGGCTATCTACGGTTTCCCTATTGCCCACACTGACTCCAGCGGTTCTCAGCGGTTTCCCCATAGCCGAAACTGCCTGCAGTGGCTCTCTATGGTTTCGCTATAGTCCACACTGACTCCAGTGGCTCGCTACGGTTTCGCTGTATCACACATTGAGTCTAGTGGCTCTCTACGGATTCCCTATAGTCCACACTCACCCCCGTGGCGCTCTACGGTTTCCCTATATCCCACACTGATTCCAGCGGCTCTCTACGGTTTTCCTGTAGACCACACTGGCCCCAGGGGCTATCTACGGTTTGCCTATATCACAAACTGACTCCAGTGGCTCTCTACCTTTTCCCTATAGTCCACACTGACTCCAGCTGCTCCCTATGCTTCAGCTAAAGCCTGCACTGATTCCAGCGGCTCTCCACATTTTCCCAAAAGTCAACACTGACTCCAGCGGCACTCAAAGCTTTCCCTTTATCCCATGGGGACTTCAGTGGCTCTCAAGTGTATCCCTTTATCTCACACTGACTTCAGCATATCTCTACGGTTTCCCTGTACCCAACACAGACTCCAGCTGCTCTCTACGGTTCCCCTATCGCCCACACTAACTCCAGTGGATCTCTACGGTTTCCCTATATCCCAAGCTGATTCCAGCGGCTCACAAATGTTTCCCTTTAGCCCACAATGACTTCAGTGGCACTCTATGCATTCCCTATAGCCCACACTTACTACAGCGGCTATGTAAGGTTTTTTCATAGCCGACACTGACTGCAGTGGCTCTCCATGGCTTCGCTATAGTCCACAGACTCCAGTGGCACGCGACGGTTTTGCTATTTCACACACTGAGTCTAGTGGCTCTCTACGGATTCCCTATATTCAACACTGACCCCAGTGGCTCTCTACCGCTTCCCTATAACTCACACTGATTCCAGCGGCTCCCTACAGTTTTCCTGTAGACCACACTGACCACAGTCGCTCTCTACGGTTTCCGTATAGTCCACACTGACTCCAGTGGCTTCCTATGTTTTCCCTAAAGCCCACAATGATTCCAGGCGCTCTCTACGGTGTTCCTATATTCCACACTGACCCTACTGGCTCTGTACGGTTTCCCTATAGCTCACACTGACTCCTTTCGGCATTCTACGGTCTCCCTATAGCCCACACTGTCTCCAGCAATTCTCCGAGGTATTCCTGTATCCCACACTCACTCCATTGGCCCTCTATGGTTTGCCTATAGTCTGCACTGACTCCAGCAGCCCTCAAGGATTTCCCTTTATCCCACACTGACTTCCGCAGCTCTCTATGGTTTCCCTATAGCCCACAATGACTCCAGCGGCTCTCAACGGTTCCCCAATAGCCAACACTCATTGCAGTGGCACTCTATGGTTTCCCCATAATCCACACTGACTCCATTGGCTCGCTATGGTTTCCCTATATAACACACTGACTCTAGTGGCCCTCTACGGTTTCCCTATGTTCCACACATACCCCTGTGGCTCTCTGCGGTTTCCCTCTAGTACATACTGTCTCCAGTGGCTCTCTACGGCTTCCCTATAGATCACACTGTCTCCAGTGGCTCTCTCCAGTTTCCCCATAGTCCACACTGACTCCACTGGCTCTCTCCGGTTTGCCTACATTCTACACTGACTCCACTGGCTCTCTACCGTTTCACTATATCCCACATTGATTCCAGCGCCTCTCTACGATTTTCCTATAGCCCACACTGACCCTAGTGGCTCTCAACGGTTTCCCAACAGATCACATTGACTCCAGCCGCACTCAATGGTTTCCCTTTATCCCACACTGACTCCAGCGGTTCTTACGGTTTCCCCATAGCCAAAACTGACTGAAGTGGCTCTCTATGGTTTCTCTATAGTCCACACTGAATCCAGTGGCTCGCTACGGTTTTGCTACATCACACACTGAGTCTCGTGGTTCTCTACGGATTCCCTATAGTCCACACTGAACCCAGAGGCTCTCTATGGCTTCCCTATATCACACTCTGATTCCAGCAGCTCTCTACTTTTTTCTTGTAGACCACACTGTCTCCAGCGGCTCTCTACGGTTTCCCGATAGACCACACTGAATCCAGTACCTCTCTATGGTTTCCCTATGGCCCACCCTGACTCCATTGGCTCGCTATGGTTCCACTATAATCCACACTGACACCAGTGGCTCTCTATGCTTTCCCTATAATCCACAGTGAGACCAGCGTCTCTCTACGGTTTTCCTATAGCCCAGACTGACCCTTGTGGCTCTCAACGGTTTTGCGATACTCCACACTGAATCTAGCGGATCTCAAGGGTTTATCTTTACCCTACAATGACTTCAGAGGCTCTCTACGGTTTCCCTATGTCCCACTCCGACTCCAGTGGCTCTCTCGCGTTTCCCTATAGCCCACACTGACTACAGTGGATCTCTACGGTTTGCCTATGGACCGCACTTACTCCCTTGGCTCTCTTTGGTTTCACTATATCCCCCACTGATTCCAGCGGCTTTCTATGGTTTTCCTATAGCCCGCACTGACCCTAGTGGCTCACAACGGTTTCCCTATATCCCACACTGTATCCCAAACTGACTCCAGCGGCTCACAAATGTTTCCCTTTAGCCCACACTGAATTCAGTGGCACTCTATGGTTTCCCTATAGCCCACACTTACTACAGCGGCTTTCTAAGGTTTTGCAATAGCCGACACTGACTGCAGTGTCTCTCCATGGTTTCGCTATAGTCCACAGAGACTCCAGTGGCACGCTACGGTTTTGCTATTTCACACAATGAGTCTAGTGTCTCTCTACGGATTCCCTATATTCAACACTGACCCCAGTGGCTCTCTACCGCTTCCCTATAACTCACACTGATTCCAGCGGCTCTCTACGGTTTTCCTGTAGACCACACTGACCCCCGTCACTCTCTAAAGGTTTCCCGATAGTCCACACTGACACCATTGGCTCTCTACGGTTTCCCTATAGACCACACTGACTCCAGTGGCTTCCTATGTTTTCCCTATAGCCCACAATGATTCCAGGGGCTCTCTACGGTGTTCCTATATTCCACGCTGACCCTAGTGACTCTGTACGGTTTCCCAATAGCTCACACCGACTCCTTTCGGCTTTCTACGGTCTCCCTATAGCCCACACTGTCTCCAGCAATTCTCCGAGGTATTCCTATATCCCACACTCACTCCATTGGCCCTCTATGCTTTGCCTATAGTCTGCACTGACTCCAGCGGCTCTCAAGGTTTTCCCTATATCCCACACTGACTTCTGCAGCTCTCTACGGTTTCCCTATATTCCACACTTTCCCCTGTGGCTCTCTACGGTTTCCCTCTAGTACACACTGTCTCCAGTGGCTCTCTACGGCTTCCCTATAGCCCACAATGTCTCCAGTGGCTCTCTACAGTTTCCCTATAGTCCACACTGACTCCACTGGCTCTCTACCGTTTTACTATATCCCACATTGATTCCAGTGTTTTTCTACGATTTTCCTATAGCCCACACTGACCCTCGTGGCTCTCAACGGTTTCCCAACAGACCACAATGACTCCAGCCGCACTCAATGGTTTCCCTTTATCCCACACTGATTTCAGCGGCTCTCGACGGTATCCCTATTGCCCACACTGACTCCAGCGGTTCTTACTGTTTCCCCATAGCCGAAACTGACTGAAGTGGCTCTCTATGGTTTCGCTATAGTCCACACTGAATCCAGTGGCTTGCTACGGTTTCGCTACATCACACACTGAGTGTCGTGGTTCTCTATGGATTCCCTATAGTCGACACTGAACCCAGAGGCTCTCTAAGGCTTCCCTATATCCCACTCTGATTCCAGCAGCTCTCTACTTTTTACCTGTAGACTACACTGACCCCAGAGGTTCTCTACGGTTTCTGTATTGCCCACGCTGACTCCAGTGGGTCACGGTGTTTTCCCTATATCCCACAATGACTCCAGCGGCTCTCTACGGTTTCCCTATAATCCACACTGAATCCCGTAGCTCTCTACTGTTTCCCTATGGCCCACCCTGACTCCATTGGCTCGCTATGGTTCCACTATAATCCACAATGACACCAGTGGCTCTCTATGGTTTCCCTATAATCCACACTGAGACCAGCCTCTCTCTTCCTATAGCCCAGACTGACCATAGTGCCTCTCAACGGTTTTGCGATACTCCACACTGAATCTAGCGGATCTCAAGGGGTTCTCTTTATCCCACAATGACTTCAGAGGCTCTCTACTCTTTCCCTATTTCCCACACTGACTCCAGTGGCTCTCTCGGGTTTCCCTATAGCCCACACTGACTACAGCGGCTCTCTACAGTTTGCCTATGGACCACACTGACTCCCTTGGCTCTCTTTGGTTTCACTATATCCCCCACTGATTCCAGCGGCTTTCTATGGTTTTCCTATAGGCCACACTGACCCTAGTGGCTTTCAACGGTTTCCCTATATCCCACACTGGCTCCAGTGGCTCTGTATGTTTTCCCTATAGATCTCGCAGAATCCAGTGGCTCACTACAGATTCCATCAAGCCCACACTGAATCCTCTGGCTCTGTACGGTTTGCTTATATCCCACACTCACTCCAGGGGCTCTCTACGATTTCCCTATAGTGCACACTGACTCCCGTCGATCTGTAAAGTTTTCCCTATATCCCACAGTGACTCCAGTGGCTCGCTACCGATTCGCTATATCGCACACTGAGCCTAGTAACTCTTTACGGATTACCTTTATCCCACACTGATTCCAGCGGCTCTCTACGGTTTTCCTGACTGAAGTTGCCCTCTCTGGTTTGCTATAGTTAGCAGTGACTCCAGTGGCTCGCTACGGTTTTGATATATCACACACTGAGTATACTGGCTTTCTACGGATTCCCCTTGGTCCACATTGAGCCCAGTGGCTCACTAGAGCTTCTCTATATCCCACACTGATTACAGCGGCTCTCTACGGTTTCGCTCTAGTCCACACTGTCTCCAGTGGCTCTCTACGGCTTCCCTATAGCCCACACTGACTCCATTGGCTCTCTACAGTTTCCCAATAGACGACACTGACTGCAGTTGCACTCTATTGTTACCCTATATCCCACACTGACTCCAGTGTCTCACAGCGGTTTCCCTATATCACACACTGACTCTATTGCCTCTCTACAGTTTCCTGAAAGTCCTCACCGAACCCAGAGACTCTCTACGGTTTCCGTCTAGTACACCGTGCCTCCAGTGGCCCTCTACGGTTACCCTATAACCCACACTGACTCCAGTGGCTCTTTACAGTTCCCCTACAGTCCACTCTGAATCCACTGGCTCTCTAAGGGTTGCCTATAGTCCACACTGACTCCACTGGCTCTCTACGGTTTCACTATATCCCACAATGATTCCAGCAGTTTTCTATGTTTTTCCTATAGCCAAAACTGACCCTAGAGGCTCTCAACGGTTTCCCTATAGTCTAAACTGACTCCAGCACGTCCCAAGGGTTTCCCTTTATCCTACACTGACTTCAGCGGCTCTCTACAGTTTCCCTATGGCCCAAAGCGACTCCAGCGGTTCTTAGGGTTTCCCCATAGCTGAAACTGACTGACGTGGCTCTCTATGGTTTCGCTATAGTCCACACTGAATCCAGTGGCTCGCTACGGTTTCACTATATCCCACACTGATTCCAGCAGCTTTCTATGTTTTTCCTATAGCCCACACTGATCCTACTGGCCCTCAGCGGTTTCCCTATAGTCCACACTGACTCCAGCAGCTCTCAAGGGTTTCCCTTTATCCCACACTGACTTCAGCGGCTATCTACGGTTTCCCTATTGCCCACACTGACTCCAGCGGTTCTCAGCGGTTTCCCCATAGCCGAAACTGCCTGCAGTGGCTCTCTATAGGTTTCGCTATAGTCCACACTGACTCCAGTGGCTCGCTACGGTTTCGCTGTATCACACATTGAGTCTAGTGGCTCTCTACGGATTCCCTATAGTCCACACTCACCCCCGTGGCGCTCTACGGTTTCCCTATATCCCACACTGATTCCAGCGGCTCTCTACGGTTTTCCTGTAGACCACACTGGCCCCAGGGGCTATCTACGGTTTGCCTATATCACAAACTGACTCCAGTGGCTCTCTACCTTTTCCCTATAGTCCACACTGACTCCAGCTGCTCCCTATGCTTCAGCTAAAGCCTGCACTGATTCCAGCGGCTCTCCACATTTTCCCAAAAGTCAACACTGACTCCAGCGGCACTCAAAGCTTTCCCTTTATCCCATGGGGACTTCAGTGGCTCTCAAGTGTATCCCTTTATCTCACACTGACTTCAGCATATCTCTACGGTTTCCCTGTACCCAACACAGACTCCAGCTGCTCTCTACGGTTCCCCTATCGCCCACACTAACTCCAGTGGATCTCTACGGTTTCCCTATATCCCAAGCTGATTCCAGCGGCTCACAAATGTTTCCCTTTAGCCCACAATGACTTCAGTGGCACTCTATGCTTTCCCTATAGCCCACACTTACTACAGCGGCTATGTAAGGTTTTTTCATAGCCGACACTGACTGCAGTGGCTCTCCATGGCTTCGCTATAGTCCACAGACTCCAGTGGCACGCGACGGTTTTGCTATTTCACACACTGAGTCTAGTGGCTCTCTACGGATTCCCTATATTCAACACTGACCCCAGTGGCTCTCTACCGCTTCCCTATAACTCACACTGATTCCAGCGGCTCCCTACAGTTTTCCTGTAGACCACACTGACCACAGTCGCTCTCTACGGTTTCCGTATAGTCCACACTGACTCCAGTGGCTTCCTATGTTTTCCCTAAAGCCCACAATGATTCCAGGCGCTCTCTACGGTGTTCCTATATTCCACACTGACCCTACTGGCTCTGTACGGTTTCCCTATAGCTCACACTGACTCCTTTCGGCATTCTACGGTCTCCCTATAGCCCACACTGTCTCCAGCAATTCTCCGAGGTATTCCTGTATCCCACACTCACTCCATTGGCCCTCTATGGTTTGCCTATAGTCTGCACTGACTCCAGCAGCCCTCAAGGATTTCCCTTTATCCCACACTGACTTCCGCAGCTCTCTATGGTTTCCCTATAGCCCACAATGACTCCAGCGGCTCTCAACGGTTCCCCAATAGCCAACACTCATTGCAGTGGCACTCTATGGTTTCCCCATAATCCACACTGACTCCATTGGCTCGCTATGGTTTCCCTATATAACACACTGACTCTAGTGGCCCTCTACGGTTTCCCTATGTTCCACACATACCCCTGTGGCTCTCTGCGGTTTCCCTCTAGTACATACTGTCTCCAGTGGCTCTCTACGGCTTCCCTATAGATCACACTGTCTCCAGTGGCTCTCTCCAGTTTCCCCATAGTCCACACTGACTCCACTGGCTCTCTCCGGTTTGCCTACATTCTACACTGACTCCACTGGCTCTCTACCGTTTCACTATATCCCACATTGATTCCAGCGCCTCTCTACGATTTTCCTATAGCCCACACTGACCCTAGTGGCTCTCAACGGTTTCCCAACAGATCACATTGACTCCAGCCGCACTCAATGGTTTCCCTTTATCCCACACTGACTCCAGCGGTTCTTACGGTTTCCCCATAGCCAAAACTGACTGAAGTGGCTCTCTATGGTTTCTCTATAGTCCACACTGAATCCAGTGGCTCGCTACGGTTTTGCTACATCACACACTGAGTCTCGTGGTTCTCTACGGATTCCCTATAGTCCACACTGAACCCAGAGGCTCTCTATGGCTTCCCTATATCACACTCTGATTCCAGCAGCTCTCTACTTTTTTCTTGTAGACCACACTGACTCCAGCGGCTCTTTTCGGTTTCCCGATAGACCACACTGAATCCAGTACCTCTCTATGGTTTCCCTAAGGCCCACCCTGACTCCATTGGCTCGCTATGGTTCCACTATAATCCACACTGACACCAGTGGCTCTCTATGCTTTCCCTATAATCCACAGTGAGACCAGCGTCTCTCTACGGTTTTCCTATAGCCCAGACTGACCCTTGTGGCTCTCAACGGTTTTGCGATACTCCACACTGAATCTAGCGGATCTCAAGGGTTTATCTTTACCCTACAATGACTTCAGAGGCTCTCTACGGTTTCCCTATGTCCCACTCCGACTCCAGTGGCTCTCTCGCGTTTCCCTATAGCCCACACTGACTACAGTGGATCTCTACGGTTTGCCTATGGACCGCACTTACTCCCTTGGCTCTCTTTGGTTTCACTATATCCCCCACTGATTCCAGCGGCTTTCTATGGTTTTCCTATAGCCCGCACTTACTACAGCGGCTTTCTAAGGTTTTGCAATAGCCGACACTGACTGCAGTGTCTCTCCATGGTTTCGCTATAGTCCACAGAGACTCCAGTGGCACGCTACGGTTTTGCTATTTCACACAATGAGTCTAGTGTCTCTCTACGGATTCCCTATATTCAACACTGACCCCAGTGGCTCTCTACCGCTTCCCTATAACTCACACTGATTCCAGCGGCTCTCTACGGTTTTCCTGTAGACCACACTGACCCCCGTCACTCTCTAAAGGTTTCCCGATAGTCCACACTGACACCATTGGCTCTCTACGGTTTCCCTATAGACCACACTGACTCCAGTGGCTTCCTATGTTTTCCCTATAGCCCACAATGATTCCAGGGGCTCTCTACGGTGTTCCTATATTCCACGCTGACCCTAGTGACTCTGTACGGTTTCCCAATAGCTCACACCGACTCCTTTCGGCTTTCTACGGTCTCCCTATAGCCCACACTGTCTCCAGCAATTCTCCGAGGTATTCCTATATCCCACACTCACTCCATTGGCCCTCTATGCTTTGCCTATAGTCTGCACTGACTCCAGCGGCTCTCAAGGTTTTCCCTATATCCCACACTGACTTCTGCAGCTCTCTACGGTTTCCCTATATTCCACACTTTCCCCTGTGGCTCTCTACGGTTTCCCTCTAGTACACACTGTCTCCAGTGGCTCTCTACTGCTTCCCTATAGCCCACACTGTCTCCAGTGGCTCTCTACAGTATCACTATAGTCCACACTGACTCCACTGGTTCTCTACGGTTTGCCTACATTCTACACTGACTCCACTGGCTCTCTACCGTTTCACTATATCCCACATTGACTCCAGCGCCTCTCTACAATTTTCCTATAGCCCACACTGACCCTAGTGGCTCTCAACGGTTTCCCAACAGACCACATTGACACCAGCCGCACTCCATGTTTTCCCTTTAATCCACACTGATTTCAGTAGCTCTCGACGGTTTCCCTATTGCCTACACTGACCCCAGCGGTTCTTACGGTTTCCCCATAGCCGAAACTGACTGAAGTGGCTCTCTATGGCTTCGCTATAGTCCACACTGAATCCAGTGGCTCGCTACGTTTTCGCTACATCACACACTGAGTGTTGTGGTACTCTACGGATTCCCTATAGTCCACACAGAACCCAGAGGCTCTCTATGTCTTCCCTATATCCCACTCTGATTCCAGCAGCTCTCTACTTTTTTCCTGTAGACAACACTGTCCCCAGAGGCTCTCTATGGTTTCTGTATTGCCCACGATGACCCCAGTGGCTCACGACGTTTTCCCTATATCCCACACTGAATCCAGTGGCTCTCTACGGTTTCCCTATAGTCCACAATGAATCCAGTAGCTCTCTATGGTTTCCCTATGGCCCACCCTGACTCCATTGGCTCGCTATGGTTCCACTATAATCCACACTGACACCAGTGGCTCTCTATGGTTTCCGTATAATCCACAGTGAGACCAGCGTCTCTCTACGGTTTTCCTATAGCCCAGACTGACCCTAGTGGCTCTCAACGGTTTTGCGATACTCCGCACTGAATCTAGCGGATCTCAAGGGTTTATCTTTATCCCACAATGGCTTCAGAGGCTTTCTACGGTTTCCCTATTTCCCACACTGACTCCACTGGCTCTCTACGGTTTGCCTATGGACCACACTGACTCCCTTGGCTCTCTTTGGTTTCACTATATCCCCCACTGATTCCAGTGGCTTTCTATGGTTTTCCTATAGCCCACACTGACCCTAGTGGCTCTCAACGGTTTCCCTATAGTCCACAATGAATCCAGTAGCTCTCTATGGTTTCCCTATATCCCACACTGGCTCCAGTGGCTCTGTATGTTTTCCCTAAAGACCTCGCTGAATCCAGTGGCTCACTAAAGATTCCATCAAGCCCACACTGAATCCTCTGGCTCTGTACGGTTTGCTTATATCCCACACTCACTCCAGGGGCTCTCTACGATTTCCCTATAGTGCACACTGACTCCCGTCGATCTGTAAAGTTTTCCCTAAATCCCACAGTGACTCCAGTGGCTCGCTAGCGATTCGCTATATCGCACACGGAGTCTAGTGGCTCTTTACGGATTCCCTATAGTCCACGCTCACCCCCATGGCGCTCTATGGTTTCCCTATATCCCACACTGATTCCAGCGGCTCTCTACGGTTTTTCTGTAGACCACACTGTCCCCAGGGGCTATCTACGGTTTGCCTATATCACAAACTGACTCCAGTGGCTCTCTACGTTTTTCCTATAGTCCACACTGACTCCAGCTGCTCCCTATGCTTCACCGAAAGCCTGCACTGATTCCAGCGGCTCTCCACATTTTCCCAAAAGTCAACACTGACTGCAGCGGCTCTCAAAGCTTTCCCTTTATCCCATGGTGACTTCAGTGGCTCTCAAGTGTATCCCCTTATCCCACACTGACTTCAGCATATCTCTACGGTTTCCCTATACCCAACACAGACTCCAGCTGCTCTCTACGGTTCCCCTAAAGCCCACACTAACTCCAGTGGATCTCTACGGTTTCCCGATATCCCAAGCTGACTCCAGCGGCTCACAAATGATTCCCTTTAGCCCACACTGAATTCAGTGGCACTCTATGGTTTCCCTATAGCCCACACTTACTACAGCGGCTTTCTAAGCTTTTGCCATAGCCGACATTGACTGCAGTGGCTCCCCATGGTTTCGCTTTAGTCCACAGAGACTCCAGTGGCACGCTACGGTTTTGCTATTTCACACAATGAGTGTAGTGGATCTGTACCGATTCCCTATATTCAACACTGACCCCAGTGGCTCTCTACTCCTTCCCTATAACTCACACTGATTCCAGCAGCTCTCTACGGTTTTCCTGTAGACCACACTGACCCCAGTCGCTCTCTAAAGGTTTCCCGATAGTCCACACTGACACCATTGGCTCTCTACGGTTTCCCTATAGACCACACTGACTCCAGTGGCTTCCTATGTTTTCCCTATAGCCCACAATGATTCCAGGGGCGCTCTACGGTGTTCCTATATTCCACACTGACCCTAGTGGCTCTGTACGGTTTCCCAATAGCTCACACTGACTCCTTTCGGCTTTCTACGGTCTCCCTATAGCCCACACTGTCTCCAGCAATTCTCCGAGGTATTCCTATATCCCACACTCACTCCATTGGCCCTCTATGGTTTGCCTACAGTCTGCACTGACTCCAGCGACTCTCAAGGTTTTCCCCATATCCCACAATGACTTCTGCATCTCTCTACGGTTTCCCTATAGCCCACAATGACTCCAGCGGCTCTCAACGGTTCCCCAATAGCCGGCACTGAATGCAGTGGCACTCTACGGTTTCCCTATATCCCACACTGACTCCAGTGGCTCGCTATGGTTTCCCTATATCACACACTGAATCTAGTGGCCCTCTACGGTTACCCTATATTCCACACTTACCCCTGTGGCTCTCTACGGTTTCCCTCTAGTACACACTGTCTCCAGTGGCTCTCTACAGTATCACTATAGTCTACACTGACTCCACTGGCTCTCTGCGTTTTGCCGACATTCCACACTGACTCCACTGGATCTCTACGGTTTACCTATATCCCACATTGATTTCAGCGCCTCTCTACGATTTTCCTATAGCCCACACTGACCCTAGTGGCTCTCAACGGTTTCCCAACAGACCACATTGACTCCAGCCGCACTCAATGGTTTCCCTTTATCCCACATTGATTTCAGCGGCTCTCGACGGTTTCCCTATTGCCCACACTGACTCCAGCGGTTCTTACGGTTTCTCCATAGCTGAAACTGACTGAAGTGGCTGTCTATAGTTTCGCTATAGTCCACACTGAAACCAGTGGCTCGCTACGTTTTCGCTACATCACACACTGAGTGTTGTGGTACTCTACGGATTCCCTATAGTCCACACTGAACCCAAAGGCTCTCTATGGCTTCCCTATATCCCACTCTGATTCCAGCAGCTCTCTACTTTTTTCCTGTAGACCACACTGTCCCCAGAGGCTCTCTACGGTTTCTGTATTGCCCACGCTGACTCCAGTGGCTCACGACGTTTTCCCAATATCCCACACTGACTCCAGCGGCTCTCTACGGTTTCCCTATAGACCACAATGAATCCAGTAGCTCTCTATGGTTTCCCTATGGCCCACCGTGACTCCATTGGCTCGCTATGATTCCACTATAATCCACACTGACACCAGTGGCTCTCTATGGTTTCCCTATAATCCACACTGAGACCAGCGTCTCTCTACGGTTTTCCTACTGCCCAGACTGACCCTAGTGGCTCTCAACTGTTTTGCGATACTCCACACTGAATCTAGCGGATCTCAAGGGTTTATCTTTATCCCACAATGACTTCAGAGGCTTTCTACGGTTTCCCTATTTCCCACACTGACTCCAGTGGCTCTCTACGGTTTCCCTGTCGTCCACACTGACTCCACTGGCTCTCTACGGTTTGCCTATGGACCACACTGACTCCCTTGGCTCTCTTTGGTTTCACTATATCACACAATGAGTGTAGTGGATCTGTACCGATTCCCTATATTCAACACTGACCCCAGTGGCACTCGACCGCTTCCCTATAACCCACACTGATTCCAGTGGCTCTCTATGGTTTTCCTGTAGACCACACTGACCCCATTCGCTCTCTACGGTTTCCCGATAGTCCACACTGACACCATTGGCTCTCTACGGTTTCCCTATAGACCACACTGAATCTAGTGGCTTCCTATGATTTCCCTATAGCCCACAATGATTCCAGGGGCTCTCTACGGTGTTCCTATATTCCACACTGACCCTAGTGCCTCTCTACGGTTTCCCTATAGCTCACACTGACTCCTTTTCGGCTCTCTACGGTCTCCCTATAGCCCACACTGTCTCCAGCAACTCTCTGAGTTATTCCTATATCCCTCACCCACTACATTGGACCTCTATGGTTTGCCTATAGTCTGCACTGACTCCAGCGGCTCTCAAAGGTTTCCCTTTATCCAACACTGACTTCCGCAGATCTCTCCGGTTTCCCTATAGCCCACAATGACTCCAGAGGCTCTCTACGGTTCCCCAATAGCCGACACTCGTTGCAGTGGCACTCTATGGTTTCCCTATATCCCACACTGACTCCAGTGGATCGCTATGGTTTCCCTTTATCACACACTGACTCTAGTGGCCCTCTACGGTTTCCTTATATTCCACACTTACCCCTGTGGCTCTCTACGGTTTCCCTGTAGTACACACTGTCTCCAGTGGCGCTCTACGGCTTCCCTAAAGCCCACACTGTCTCCAGTAGCTGTCTACAGTTTCCCTATAGTCCACACTGACTCCACAGGCTCTCTACGGTTGGCCTACATTCTACACTGACTCCACTGGCTCTCTACGGTTTCACTATATCCCACATTATTCCAGCGCCTCTCTACGATTTTCCTATAGCCCACACTATCCCTAGTGGCTCTCAACGGTTTCCTAACAGTCCACATTGACTCCAGCCGCACTTAATGGTTTCCCTTTATCCCAAACTGATTTCAGCGGCACTTGACGGTTTCCTTATTGCCCACACCGACTCCAGCGGTTCTTACGGTTTCCCCATAGCCGAAACTGACTGAAGTGGCTCTCTATGGTTTCGCTATAGTCCACACTGAATCCAGTGCCTCGCTACGGTTTCACTATATCCCACACTGATTTCAGCAGCTTTCTATGTTTTTCCTATAGCCCACACTGACCCTACTGGCCCTCAACGGTTTCCCTTTAGTCCACACGGACTCCAGCAGTTCTCAAGGGTTTCCCTTTATCCCACACTGACTTCAGCGGCTATCTACAGTTTTCCTATTGCCCACACTGACTCCAGCGGTTCTCAGCGGTTTCCCCATAGCCGACACTGCCTGAAGTGGCTCTCTATGGTTTCGCTATAGTCCACACTGACTCCAGTGGCTCGCTACGGTTTCGCTATATCACACACTGAGTCTAGTGGCTCTCTACTGATTCCCTATAGTCCACACTCAACCCGTGGCGCTCTACGGTTTCCCGATATCCCACACTGATTCCAGCGGCTCTCTACGGTTTTCCTGAAGACCACACTGACCCCAGGGGCTAACTACGGTTTGCCTATATCACAAACTGACTCCAGCGGCTCTCTACGTTTTCCCTATAGTCCACACTGACTCCAGCTACTCCCTCTGCTTCACCTAAAGCCTGCACTGATTCCAGCGGGTCTCCACATTTCCCCAAAAGTCAACACTGACTCCAGCGGCTCTCAACGCTTTCGCTTTATCCCATGGTGACTTCAGTGCTCTCAAGTGTATCCCTTTATCCCACATTGACTTCAGCATCTCTCTACGGTTTCCCTATACCCAACACAGACTCCAGCTGCTCTCTACGGTTCCCCTCTCGCCCACACTAACTCCAGTGGATCGCTACGTTTTCCCTATATCCCAAGCTGACTCCAGCGGCTCACAAATGTTTCCCTTTAGCCCACACTGAATTCAGTGGCACACGATGGTTTCCCTATAGCCCAAACTTACTACATCGGCTTTCTAACGTTTTGCCATAGCCGACACTGATGCAGTGGCTCTCCATGGTTTTGCTATAGTCCACAGAGACTCCAGTGGCACGCTACGGTTTTGCTATTTCATACACTGAGTCTAGTTGCTCTCTACGGGTTCCTATATTCAACACTGACACCAGTGGCTCTCTACCGCTTCCCTGTAACCCACACTGATTCCAGCGGCTCTCTACGGTTTTCCTGTAGACCACACTGACACAGTCGTTCTCTACGGTTTCCCTATAGTCCACACTGACACCATTGGCTCTCTACTGTTTCCCTATAGACCACACTGACTCCAGTGGCTTCCTATGTTTTCCCTATAGCCCACAATGATTCCAGGGGCTCTCTACGGTGTTCCTATATTCCACACTGATCCTAGTGGCTCTGTACGGTTTCCCTATAGCTCACACTGACTCCTTTCGGCTTCCTATGGTCTCCCTATAGCCCACGCTGCCGCCAGCAATTCTCCGAGTTATTCCTATATCCCACACTCACTCCATTGGCCCTCTATGGTTTGCCTATAGTCTGCACTGACTCCAGCGGCTCTCAAGGTTTTCCCTTTATCTCGCACTGACTTCTGCAGCTCTCTACGGTTTCCCTATAGCCCACAATGACTCCAGAGGCTCTCAACGGTTCCCCAATAGCCGACACTCATTGCAGTGGCTCGCTATGGTTTCCCTATATCACACACTGACTCTAGTGGCGCTCTACGGTTTCCCTATATTCCACACATACCCCTGTGGCTCTCTAGGTTTTCCCTATAGCCCACACCGTCTCCAGTGGCTCTCTACAGTTTCCCTATGGTCCACACTGACTCCACTGGCTCTCTACGGTTTGCCTACATTCTACACTGACTCCACTGGCTCTCTACGGTTTCACTATGTCCCACATTGATTCCAGCGCCTCTCTACGATTTTCCTATAGCCCACACTGACCCTAGTGGCTCTCAACGGTTTCCCAACAGACCACATTGCATCCAGCCGCACTCAATGGTTTCCCTTTATCCCACACTGATTTCAGCGGCTCTCGACGGTTTCCCTATTGCCCACACTGGCTCCAGCGGTTCTTACGGTTTCCCCATATCCGAAACTGACTGAAGTGGCTCTCTATGGTTTCGCTATAGTCCACACTGAATCCAGTGGCTCGCTACGGTTTCGCTACATCACACACTGAGTCTCGTGGTTCTCCACGGATTCCCTATAGTCCACACTGAACCCCGAGGCTCTCTATGGCTTCCCTATATCCCACTCTGATTCCAGCAGCTCTCTACTTTTTTCCTGTAGAGCACACTGTCCCCGGAGGCTCTCTACGGTTTCTGTATTGCCCACGCTGACTCCAGTGGCTCACGACGTTTTCCCTATATCCCAAAATGTCTCCAGTGGCTCTCTACGGCTTCCCTATAGACCACTCTGAATCCAGTAGCTCTCTATGTTTTCCCTATAGCCCACCCAGACTCCATTGGCTTACTATGGTTCACTATAATCCACACTGACACCAGTGGCTCTCTATGGTTTCCCTATAATCCACACTGAGACCAGCGTCTCTCTATGGTTTTCCTATAGCCCAGACTGACCCTAGTGGCTCTCAACGGTTTTGCGATATTCCACACTGAATCTAGCGGATCTCAAGGGTTTATCTTTATCCCACAATGACTTCAGAGGCTCTCTACGGTTTCCCTATTTCCCACACTGATTCCAGCGGCTCTCTCGGTATTCCCTATAGCCCACACTGACTACAGTGGCCCTCTACGGTTTCCCTATCGTCCACACTGACTCCACTGGCTCTCTACGGTTTGCCTATGGACCACACTGACTCCCTTGGCTCTCTTTGGTTTCACTATATCCCCCACTGATTCCAGCGGCTTTCTATGGTTTTCCTATAGCCCACAATGACCCTAGTGGCTCTCACCGGTTTCCCTATATCCCACACTGGCTCCAGTGGCTCTGTATGGTTTCCCTATAGACCTCGCTGAATCCAATGGCTCACTACAGATTCCATCAAGCCCACACTGAACCCTCTGGCTCTGTATGGTTTGCTTATATCCCACACTCACTCCAGGGGCTCTCTACGATTTCCCTACAGTGCACACTGACTCCCGTCGATCTGTAAAATTTTCCCTATATCCCACAGTGACTCCAGTGGCTCGCTACCGATTCGCTATATCGCACTCTGAGTCCAGTGGCTCTTTACGGATACCTATGTCCCACATTGATTCCAGCTGCTCTCTACGGTTTTCGTGACTGAAGTTGCCCTCTCTGGTTTCGCTATAGTTAGCAGTGACTCCTTTGGCTCGCTACGGTTTTGATATATCACACACTGAGTCTAGTAGCTTTCTACGGATTCGCTATAGTCCACATTGAGCCCAGTGGCTCACTAGAGTTTCTTTATATCCCACACTGATTACAGCGGCTCTCTACGGTTTTGCTCTAGTCCACACTGTCTCCAGTGGCTCTCTACGGCTTCCCTATAGCCCACACCGACTGCAGCGGTTCTCTACAGTTTCGCAAAAGACGACACTGACTGCAGTTGCACTCTATGGTTACCCTATATCCCACACTGACTCCAGTGGCTCACAGCGGTTTCCCTATATCACACACTGACTCTAGTGGCTCTCTTCTTTTTCCCGATAGTCCTCACTGACCACAAAGACTCTCTACGGTTTCCGTCTAGTACACCGTGCCTCCAGTGGCTCTCTACGGTTTCCCTATAACCCACACTGACTCCAGTGGCTCGTTAGAGTTCCCCTACAGTCCACTCTGACTCCAGCGGCTCTCTACGTTTTCCCTATAGTCCACACTGACTCCAGCTGCTCCCTATGATTCACCTAAAGGCTGCACTGATTCCAGCGGCTCTCCACTTTTTCCCAAAAGTCAACACTGACTCCAGCGGCTCTCAAAGCTTTCCCTTTATCCCATGGTGACTTCAGCGGCTCTCAAGTGTATCCCTTTATCCAACACTGACTTCAGCATCTCTCTACGGTTTCTCTATACCCAACACAGTCTCCAGCTGCTCTAACGGTTCCCCTATCGCCCACACTAACTCCAGTGGATCTCTACGGTTTCCCTTTAATCCAAGCTGACTCCAGCGGCTCACAAATGTTTCCCTTTAGCCCACACTGACTTCAGTGGCACTGTTTGGTTTCCCTATAGCCCACACTTACTACAGCGGCTTTCTAAGGTTTTGCCACAGCCGACACCGACTGCAAGGGCTCTCCATGGTTTCGTTATAGTCCACAGAGACTCCAGTGGCATGCTACGGTTTTGCTATTTCACACATTGAGTCCAGTTGCTCTCTACGGATTCCCGATATTCAACACTGACACCAAAGGCTCTCTACCGCTTCCCAATCACCCACACTGATTCCAGCGGCTCTCTACCGTTTTCCTGTAGACCACACTGACCCCAGTCGCTCTCTACGGTTTCCCTATAGTCCACACTGACACCATTGGCTCTCTACGGTTTCCCTATAGACCACACTGACGCCAGTGGCTTCCTATGTTTTCCCTATAGCCCACAATGATTCCAGGGGCTCTCTACGGTGTTCCTATATTCCACACTGACCCTAGTGGCTCTCTACGGTTTCCCTATAGCTCACACTGATTCCTTTTGGCTTTCTACGGTCTCCCTATAGCCCACACTGTCTCCAGCAATTCTCCGAGGTATTCCTATATCCCACACTCACTCCATTGGCCCTCTATGGTTTGCCTATAGTCTGCACTGACTCCAGCGGCTCTCAAGGATTTCCCTTTATCCCACACTGACTTCTGCAGCTCTCTACGGTTTCCCTATAGCCCACAATGACTCCAGCGGCTCTTAACGGTTCCCCAATAGCCGACACTCATTGCAGTGGCTCACTATGGTTTCCCTATATCACACACTGACTCTAGTGGCCCTCTACAGTTTCCGTATATTCCACACTTACCCCTGTGGCTCTCTACGGTTTCCCTCTAGAACACACTGTCTCCAGTGGCTCTCTACAGTTTCCCTATAGTCCACACTGACTCCACTGGCTCTCTACGGTTTGCCTACATTCTACACTGACTCCACTGGCTCTCTACGGTTTCACTATATCCCACATTGATTCCAGCGCCTCTCTACGATTTTCCTATAGCCCACACTGACCCTAGTGGCTCTCAACGGTTTCCCAACAGACCACATTGACTCCAGCCACACTCAATGGTTTCCCTTTATCCCACACTGATTTCAGAGGCTCTTGACGGTTTCCCTATTGCCCACACTGACTCCAGCGGTTCTTACGGTTTCCCCATAGCCGAAACTGACTGAAGCGGCTCTCTATGGTTTCGCTATAGTCCACACTGAATCTAGTGGCTCGCTACGGTTTCACTATATCCCACACTGATTCCAGCAGCTTTCTATGTTTTTCCTATAGCCCACATTGACCCTACTGGCCCTCAACGGTTTCCCAATAGTCCACATTGACTCCAGCAGCTCTCAAGGGTTTCGTTTTATCCCACACTGACTTCAGCGGCTATCTAAGGTTTCCCTATTGCCCACACTGACTCCAGCGGTTCTCAGCGGTTTCCCAATAGCCGAAACCGCCTGAAGTGGCTCTCTATGGTTTCGCTATAGTCCACACTGACTCCAGTGGCTCGCTACGGTTTCGCTATATCACACACTGAGTCTAGTGGCTCTCTACTGATTCCCTATAGTCCACACTCACCCGCGTGGCGCTCTACGGTTTCCCTATATCCCACACTGATTCCAGCGGCTCTCTACAGTTTTCCTGCAGATCACACTGACCCCACAGGCTTTCTACGGTTTGCCTATATCACAAACTGATTCCAGCGGCTCTCTACGTTTTCCCTATAGTCCACACTGACACCAGCTGCTCCCTATGCTTCACCTAAAGCCTGCACTGATTCCAGCGGCTCTCCACATTTTCCCATAAGTCAACACTGACTCCAGCGGCTCTCAAGGCTTCCCCTTTATCCCATGGTGACTTCAGTGGCTCTCAAGTGTATCCCTTTATCCCACACTGACTTCAGCACCTCTCTACGGTTTCCCTATACCCAGCACAGACTCCAGCTGCTCTCTACGGTTCCCCTATCACCCACACTAACTCCAGTGGATCGCTACGGTTTTCCAATATCCCAAGCTGACTCCAGCAGCTCACAAATGTTTCCCTTTAGCCCACTTTGAATTCAGTGGCACTCTATGGTTTCCCTATAGCCCACAATTACTACAGCAGCTTTCTAAGGTTTTGCCATAGCCGACACTGACTGCAGTGGCTCTCCATGGTTTTGCGATAGTCCACAGAGACTCCAGTGGCACGCTACGGTTTTGCTATTTCACTCACTGAGTCTAGTTGCTCTCTATGGATTCCCTATATTCAACACTGACACCAGTGGCTCTCTACCGCTTCCCTATAACCCACATTGTTTCCAGCAGCTCTCTACGGTTTTCCTGTAGACCACACTGACCCCAGTCGCTCTCTACGGTTTCCCTATAGTCCACACTGACTCCATTGGCTCTCTACGGTGTCCCTATAGACCACACTGACTCCAGTGGCTTCCTATGTTTTCCCTACACGCCCACAATGATTCCAGGGGCTCTCTACGGTGTTCTTGTATTCCACACTGACCCTACTGGCTCTGTACGGTTTCCCTATAGCTCACACTGACTCCTTTCGGCTTTCTACCGTCTCCCTATAGCCCACACTGTCTCCAGCAATTCTCCGAGGTATTCCTATATCCCACACTCACTCCATCGGCCCTCTATGGTTTGCCTATAGTCTGCACTGACTCCAGCGGCTCTCAAGGTTTTCCCTTTATCCCACACTGACTTCCGCAGCTCTCTACGGTTTCCCTATAGCCCACAATGACTCCAGCGGCTCTCAACGGTTCCCCAATAGCCGACACTCATTGCAGTGGCTCGCTATGGTTTCCCTATATCACACACTGACTCTAGTGGCCCTCTACGGTTTCCGTATATTCCACACTTACCCCTGTGGCTCTCTACGGTTTCCCTCTAGTACACCTTGTCTCCAGTGGCTCTCTACGGCTTCCCTATAGGCCACACTGTCTCCAGTGGCTCCCTACAGTTTCCCTATAGTCCACACTGACTCCACTGGCTCTCTACGGTTTGCCTACATTCTACACTGACTCCACTGGCTCTCTACGGTTTCACTATATCCCACATTGATTCCAGCGCCTCTCTACGATTTTCCTATAGCCCACACTGACCCTAGTGGCTCTCAACGGTTTCCCAACAGAGCACATTGACTCCAGCCACACTCAATGGTTTCCTTTTATCCCACTCTGATTTCAGCGACTCTCGACGGTTTCCCTATTGCCCACACTGACTCCAGCGGTTCTTACGGTTTCCCCATAGCCGAACCTGACTGAAGTGGCTCTCTATGGATTCGCTATAGTCCACACTGAATCCATTGCCTCGCTACGGTTGCGCTACATCACACACTGAGTCTCGTGGTTCTCTACGGATTCCCTATAGTCCACACTGAACCCAGAGGCTCTCTATGGCTTCCCTATATCCCACTCTGATTCCAGCACCTCTCTACTTTTTTCATGTAGACCACACTGTCCCCAGAGGCTCTCGCTGACTCCAGTGGCTCACGACATTTTCCCAATATCCCACTTTGACTAGAGCGGCTCTCTATGGATTCCCTATAGACCACACTGAATCCAGTAGCTCTCTATGGTTTCCCTATGGCCCACCCAGACTCCATTGGCTCGCAATGGTTCCACTATAATCCACACTGACACCAGTGGCTCTCTATGGTTTCCCCATAATCCACACTGAGACCAGCATCTCTCTAAGGTTTTCCTATAGCCCAGACTGACCCTAGTGGCTCTCAATGGTTTTGCGATACTCCACACTGAATCTAGCGGATCTCAAGGGTTTATCTTTATCCCACAATGACTTCAGAGGCTCTCTACGTTTTCCCTATTTCCCACACTTACTACAACGGCTTTGTAAGGTTTCGCCATAGCCGACACTGACTGCAGTGTCTCTCCATGGTTTCGCTATAGTCCACAGAGACTCCAGTGGCACGCTACGGTTTTGCTATTTCACACACTGAGTCTAGTGGCTCTCTACGGATTCCCTATATTCAATACTGACCCCAGTGGCTCTTTACCACTTCCCTATAGCCCACACTGATTCCAGTGGCTCTCTACGGTTTTCCTGTAGACCACACTGACCCCAGTTGCTCTCTACGGTTTCCCTATAGTCCACACTGACACCATTGGCTCTCTACGGTTTCCCTATAATCCACACTGAGACCAGCGTCTCTCTATGGTTTTCCTATAGCCCACAATGATTCCAGGGGCTCTCTAGGGTGTTCCTATATTCCACACTGACCCTAGTGGCTCTCTACGGTTTCCCTATAGCTCACACTGACGCCTTTAGGCTCTCTACGGTCTCCCTATAGCCCACACTGTCTCCAGCAACTCTTTGAGGCATTCTTATATCCCACACTCACTCCATTGGCCCTCTGTTGTTTGCCTATAGTCTGCACTGACTCCAGCGGCTCTCAAGGGTTTCCCTTTATCCAACACTGACTTCCGCAGCTCTCTACATTTCCCCAATAGCCCACAATGACTCCAGCGGCTCTCTACGGTTCCCCAATAGCCGACACTCATTGCAGTGGCACTCTATGGTTTCCCTATAGTCCACACTGACTCCAGCACCTCTCAAGGGTTTCCCTTTATCCCACACTGACTTCATCGGCTCTCTACGGTTTCCCTATGGCCCCAACTGACTCCAGCGGTTCTTAGGGTTTCCCCATAGCTGAAACTGACTGAAGTGGCTATTTATGGTTTCGCTATAGTCCACAATGACTCCCGTGTCTCGCTACGGTTTCGCTATATCACACACTGAGTCTAGTGGCTCTCCACGGATTCCCTATAGTCCACACTGAATCCAGTGGCTCTCTTAGATTTCCATATATCCCACACTGATTCCAGCGGCTCTCTGCGGTTTTCCTGTAGACCACACTGAGCCCAGGGATTATCTACTGTTTGCCTATATCACAAACTGACTCCAGCAGGTCTCTACGGTTTCCCTATTGTCCACACTGACTCCAGCTGTTCCCTATGCTTCACCTAAAGCCTCCACTGATTCCAGCGGATCTCCACGTTTTCCAAACGTCCACACTGACTTCAGCGGCTCTCTACGGTTTCCCTATAGCCCACACTGACTCCAACAGCTCTCTACGGTTTCCCTATATGCAACACTAACTCCAGAGAATCTCTACGGTTTCCCTATTTCCCACGCTGACTCCAACGGCTCTCACTTGTTTCCCTTTATCCCACACTGACTTCAGCAGCTCTCTACGGTTTCCCTATAGCCCACACTTACTACAGCGGCTCTCTACGGTTTCCCCATAACCGACACTGACTGAAGTGGCTCTCCATGGTATCGCTATAGTCCACAGAGACTCCAGTGGCTCACTCCGGTTTCGCTATTTTACACACTGAGTCTAGTGGCTCTCTACGTATTTGCTACAGTCCACACTGACACCAGTGGCTCTCTATGGCTTCACCATAAACCACGCTGATTCCAGCTGCTCTCTACGGTTTTCCTGTAGACCACACTGACCTCAATGGCTCTCTACGGTTTCCCTATAGTCCACATTGACACCATTGGCTTTCTACGGTTTCGCTCTAGTCCACACTGACTGCAGTGGCTCTCCATGGTTTCCCTATATCCCACACTGACTCCAGTGGCTTCCTACGGTTTCCCTAAATCACTCACTGAATCTGGTGGTTCTCTACGGTTTCCCTCTAGTACACACTGTCTCCATTTGCTCTCTCCGGTTTCCCTTTTGCCCAAACGGACCCTAGTGGATCTCAATGGTTTCCCTACAGTCCACACTGACACCAGCAGCTGTCAAAGGTTTCCCTTTATCCCACACTGACTTCAGCAGCTCTCTACGGTTACCCTATATCCCACAAGGAATCCAGTGGCTCGCTAAGGATTCCCTATATCACAAACTGTCTCTAGTGGCTCCCTAAGTTTTCCCTATGGTCCACATTGAATCCAGTGGCTCTCTACTGTTTCCCTATTACCCACACTGACTCCAGAGGCTCTCTACAGTTTCCCAATAGCCAACACTGACTCCAGCGGCTCTCAAAGCTTTCCCTTTATCCCACGCTGACTTCAGTGGCTCTCAAGAGTTTCCCTTTATCCCACAATGACTTCAGTGGCACTCTATGTTTTCCCTATAGCCCACATGACTCCAGCTGCTCTCCACGGTTTCCCTATAGCCCACACTAACTCCAGTGATTCTCTAAGGTTTCCCTATATCCCATGCCGACTCCAGCGGCACTCAATGTTTTCCCTTTAACCCACAATGACTTCAGAGGCTCTCTACGGCTTCCCTAAAGCCCACACTTCCTCCAGCGGCTCTCTATGGTTTCCCCATAGCCGACAATGACTGAAGAGGCTCTCCATGGTTTCGCTATAGTCCACAGACACTCCAGTGGCTCGCTATGGTTTCGCTATTTCACACACTGAGTTTAGTGGCTCTCTAGGAATTCCATATAGTCCACACTGACCCCAGAGGGCTCTCTACGGCTTCCCTATAACCAACACTGAATCCAGCGGCTCTCTAACGGTTTTCCTGTAGACCACACTGACCCTAGTGGCTCTCAGTGGTTTCTCTATAGTCCACAGTGACTTCAGCGGCTCTCTACGGTTTTGCTTTCGCCCACACTTTCTGCAGTGGCTCTCTATGGTTTCCCTATAGCCCACACTGACTCCAGCGTCTCTCTACGGTTCCCCAGTGGCCGACAATGAATGCAGTGCCTCTCTATGGTTTCCCTATATCCCACACTGACTCCAGTGACTCGCTATGATTTCACTATATCACACACTGACTCTAGTGGATCTTTACGGTTTCCCTATAGTCCACACTTAACCCTGTGGTTCTTTACGGTTTCCATCTGGTACACAGTCTCCAGTGGCTCTCTCCGGCTTCCCTATAGCCCACACCGTCTCTAGTGGCTCTCTACAGTTTCCCTATACTCCACACTGACTCCACTGGCTCTCTACGGTTTGCCGACATTCTACAACGACTCCACTGGCTCTCTACGGTTTCATTATATCCCACGTTGATTCCAGCGCCTCTCTACGATTTTCCTATAGCCCACACTGACCCTAGTGGCTCTCAACGGTTTCCAAACAGACCACATTGACTCCAGCCGCACTCAATGGTTTCCTTTTATCCCACACTGATTTCAGCGGCTCTCGACGGTTTCCCTATTGCCCACACTGACTCCTGCGGTTCTTACGGTTTCCCCTTGGCCGAAACTGAATGAAGTGGGTCTCTATGGTTTCTCTATAGTCCACAGTGAATCCAGTGGCTCGCTACGGTTTTGCTACATCACACACTGAGTCTCGTGGTTCTCTACGGATTCTCTATACATCACACTGATCCCAGAGGCTCTCTCTGGCTTCCCTATATCCCACTCTGATTCCGGCAGCTCTCTACATTTTTCCTGTAGACCACACTGACTCCAGCGGCTCTCTACGGTTTCCCTATAGACCACACTGAATCCAGTAGCTCTCTATGGTTTCCCTATGGCCCACCCTGACTCCATTGGCTCGCTATGCTTCCACTATAATCCACACTGACACCAGTGGCTCTCCATGGTTTCCCTATAATCCACACTGAGACCAGCGTCTCTCTACGGTATTCCTATAGCCCAGACTGACCCTAGTGGCTCTCAACGGTTTTGCGATACTCCACACTGAATCTAGCGGATCTCAAGGGTTTATCTTTATTCCACAATGACTTCAGAGGCTCTCTACGGTTTCCCTATTTCCAACACTGACTCCAGTGGCTCTCTCGGGTTTCCCTAAAGCCCACACTGACTACAGTGGCTCTCTACGGTTTCCCTATCGTCCACACTGACTCCACTGGCTCTCTACGGTTTGCCTATGGACCACACTGACTCCCTTGGCTCTCTTTGGTTTCACTATATCCCCCACTGATTCCAGCGGCTTTCTATGGTTTTCCTATAGCCCACACTGACCCTTGTGGTTCTCAACGGTTTCCCTATATCCCACACTGGCTCCAGTGGCTCTGTATGGTTTCCCTATAGACCTCGCTGAATCCAGTGGCTCACTACATATTCCATCAAGCCCACACTGAACCCTCTGGCTCTGTACGGTTTGCCTATATCCTACACTCACTCCAGGGGCTCTCTACGATTTCCCTATAGTGCACACTGACTCCCGTCAATCTGTAAAGTTTTCCCTATATCCCACAGTGACTCCAGTGGCTCGCTACCGATTCGCTATATCGCACATTGAGTCTAGTGGCTCTTTACGGATTACCTATATCCCACACTGATTCCAGCTGCTCTCTACGGTTTTCCTGACTGAAGTTACCCTCTCTGGTTTCGCTATAGTTAGCAGTGACTCCAGTGGCTCGCTACAGTTTTGCTATATTACACACTGAGTCTAGTGGCTTTCTACGGATTCCCCATAGTCCACACTGAGTCCAGTGGCTCACTAGAGCTTCTCTATATCCCACACTGATTACAGCGGCTCTCTACGGTTTCACTCTAGTCCACACTGTTCTCAGTGGCTCTCTACGGCTTCCCTATAGCCCATACTGACTCCAGCGGCTCTCTACAGTTTCCCAATAGATGACACTGACTGCAGTTGCACTCTATGGTTACCCTATATCCCACACTGACTCCAGTGGCTCACAGCGGTTTCCCTATATCACACACTGACTCTAGTGGCTCTCTACCGTTTCCCGATAGTCCTCACTGACCCCAGAGACTCTCTACGGTTTCCTTCTAGTACACCGTGCCTCCAGTGGCTCTCTACGGTTTCTCTATAACCCTCACTGACTCCATTGGCTCTTTACAGTTCCCCTACAGTCCACTCTGACTCCACTGGCTCTCTACGGTTTCACTGTATCCCACACTGATTCCGGCAGCTTTCTATGTTTTTCCTATAGCCATCACTGACCCTAGTGGCTCTCAACGGTTTCCCTATAGTCCACACTGAATCCAGCACCTCTCAAGGGTTTCCCTTTATCCCACACTGACTTCAGCGGCTCTCTACGGTTTCCCTATGGCCCAAACTGACTCCAGCGGTTCTTAGGGTTTCCCCATAGCTGAAACTGACTGAAGTGGCTCGTTATGGTTTCGCTATAGTCCACACTGACTCCCGTGTCTCGCTACGGTTTCGCTATATCACACACTGAGTCTAGTGGCTCTCTACGGATTCCCTATAGTCCACACTGACTCCAGTGGCTCTCTTAGATTTCCCAATATCCCACTCTGATTCCAGCAGCTCTCTGCGGTTTTCCTGTAGACCACACTGAGCCCAGGGATTATCTACTGTTTGCCTATATCACAAACTGACTCCAGCAGGTCTCTACGGTTTCCCTATAGCCCACACTGACTCCAATAGCTCTCTACGGTTTCCCTATAGGCAACACTAACTCCAGAGAATCTCTACGGTTTCCCTATTTCCCACGCTGACTCCAACGGCTCTCACTTGTTTCCCTTTATCCCACAATGACTTCAGCAGCTCTCTATTGTTTCCCTATAGCCCACACTTACTACAGCGGCTCTCTACGGTTTCCCCATAGCTGACACTGACTAAAGTGGCTCTCCATGGTTTCGCTATAGTCCACAGAGACTCCAGTGGCTCACTACGGTTTCGCTATTTCACACACTGAGTCTAGTGGCTCTCTACGGATTCCCTATAGTCCACACTGACACCAGTGATCTCTACGGCTTCCCCATAAACCACACTGATTCCAGCTGCTCTCTACGGTTTTCCTGTGGACCACTCTGACCTCAGTGGCTCTCTACGGTTTCCCTATAGTCCAAACAGACTCCAGTGGCTTACTACGGTTTCGATATTTCACACACTGAGTCTAGTGGCTCTCCTTGGTTTCCCTATATCCCACACTGACTCCAGTGGCTCGCTACGGTTTCCTTAAATCACTCACTGAATCTAGTGGTTCTCTACGTTTTCCCTCAAGTACACACTGTCTCCATTTGCTCTCTACGGTTTCCCTATAGCCCAAACGGAACCTAGTGGATCTCAATGGTTTCCCTATAGTCCACACTGACTCCAGCAGCTGTCAAAGGTTTCCCTTTATCCCACACTGACTTCAGCAGCTCGCTACGTTTACCCTATATCCCACACGGACTCCAGTGGCTCGCTACGGATTCCCTATATCACAAACTGACTCTAGTGGCTCTCTAAGGTGTCCCTATGGTCCACATTGAATCCAGTGGCTCTCTACGGTATCGCTCCTGTCCTCACTGTCTCCAGTGGCTCTCTACTGTTTCCCTATAGCCCACACTGACTCCAGCGGCTCTCTACAATTTCCCAATAGCCAACACTGACTCCAGTGGCTCTCAAAGCTTTCCCTTTATCCCACCCTGATTTCAGTGGCACTCTATGTTTTCCCTATAGCCCACACTGACTCCAGCTGCTCTCTACGGTTTCCCTATAGCCCACACTAACTCCAGTGATTCTCTAAGGTTTCCCTATATCCCATGCTGACTCCAGCGGCACTCAATGTTTTCCCTTTAACCCACACTAACTTCAGCGGTTCTCTACGGTTTCCCTAAAGCCCACACTTACTACAGCGGCTCTCTATGGATTCCCCATAGCCGACAATGACTGAAGAGGCTCTCCATGGTTTCGCTATAGTCCACAGACACTCCAGTGGCTCGCTATGGTTTCGCTATTTCACACACTGAGTTTAGTGGCTCTCTAGGAATTCCATATAGTCCACACTGACCCCAGAGGGCTCTCTGCGGCTTCCCTATAACCCACACTGAATCCAGCGGCTCTCTACGGTTTTCCTGTAGACGACACTGACCCCAGTGGCTCTTTAGGGTTTCCCTATTGACAACACTGACTCCAGTGGATTTCTATGGTTTCCCTATAGCCCACACTGATTCCAGGGTCTCTTTACGGTTTTCCTATTGCCCACACTGACCCTAGTGGCTCTCTATGGTTTCTCTATAGTCCACACTGAGTTCAGCGGCTCTCTACGGTTTTGCCTTCGCCCACACTTTCTGCAGTGGCTCTCTATGGTTTCCCTATAGCCCACACTGACTCCAGCGTCTCTCTACGGTTCCCCAGTAGCCGACAATGAATGCAGTGCCTCTCTATGGTTTCCCTATATCCCACACTGACTCCAGTGTCTCGCTATGATTTCACTATATCACACACTGTCTCTAGTGGCCCTTTACAGTTTCGCTATAGTCCACACTTAACCCTGTGGCTCTCTACGGTTTCCATCTAGTACACACTGTCTCCAGTGTCTCTCTGCGGCTTCCCTACAGCTCAGTCTCCAGCGGGTCTCTATAGTTTCTCTAAAGTCCATACGGACTCCACTGGCTCTCTACGGTTTGCCTATATTCTACACTGACTCCACTGCTCTCTACGGTTTCACTATATCCCACGATGATTCCAGCACGTCTCTACGATTTTCCTATAGCCCACACTGACCCAAGTGGCTCTCAACGGTTTCCCAACAGTCCTCATTGACTCCAGCGGCACTCAAGGGTTTCCCTTTATCCCACACTGACTTCAGCGGCTCTCTACGGTTTCCCTATTGCCCACACTGACACCAGCGGTTCTTACGGTTTCCCCATAGCCGAAACTGACTGAAGTGGCTCTCTATGGTTTCGCTATAGACCACACTGAATCCAGTGGCTCGCTGCGGTTTCGTTACATCACACACAGAGTCTCGTGGTTCTCTCTGGATTCCCTATAGTCCACACTGAACACAGTGACTATCTACGGCTTCCCTATATCCCACACTGATTCCAGCGGATCTTTACGTTTTTCCTGTTGACCACACTGATCCCAGTTGCTCTCTACGGTTTGCCTATAACACACACTGACTCCAGCGGCTCTCTTCGTTTTCCCTATAGTCCACACTGACTCCAGCAGCTCCCTAGGGTTCACCTAAATCCTGCACTGATTCCAGGGGTTCTCCACGTTTTCCCTATATTCCACACTGACTCCAGCGGCTCTCAAGGTTTTCCCTTTATCCCACGCTGACTTCAGCAGCTCTCAAGGGTTTCCCTTTATCCCACACTGACTTCAGCGGCTCTCTACAGTATCCCTATAGCCCACACTGACTCCAGAGGCTCTCTACGGTTTCCCTATAGCCCACACTAACCCCTGTGGATCTCTACAGTTTCCCTATATACCACACTGCTCCAATGGCTCGCTACAGTTTCCCTATAGTCCACACAGACTCCACGGGCAATCTACCGTTTTCCTGTAGTCGTCACTGTCTCCACTGGCTCTCTATGGTTTCACTATATACCACACTGATTCCATGGGCTCTCTATGGTTTTCCTATAGCCCACACTGACCCTAGAATCTCCCAACGGTTTCCCTATAGACCATAGTGACTCCAGCAGCTCTCAAGCGTTTCCCATTATCCCACACTGAATTTAGAGGTTCTCTATGGTTTCCCCATAGCACACACAGACTCCAGCGGCACACTACGGTTTCCCCATAGCTGACACTGACTGAACTGGCTCTCTATGGTTTCGCTATAGTCCACAGTGACTCCGGTGGCTCGGGTCGGTTTCGCTATATGACACACTGGGTCTAGTGGCTTTCTACCGATTCCCTATAGTCCACACAGACCCCAATGGCTCTCTAGAGCTTCCCTATATGCCACACTGATTACAGCGGCTCTCTACAGTTTCGCTCTAGTCCACACTGTCTCCAGTGGCTCTCTATGGTTTCCCAATATCCCACACTGACTCCAGTGGCTCACTACGTTTTTCCTATATCACACACTGACTCTACTGGCTCTCTACATTTTCCGTATAGTCCACACTGTCCCCAGAGGCTCTATCCGGTTTCCCTCTAGTACACCCTGTCTCCAGTGGCTCTCTATGATTTCCTTATAGCCCACAGTGACTCCATGGCTCTCTACTGCATCACTTTATCCCACACTGACTCTAGCAGATTTCTATGTTTTTCCTATAGCCCACACTGACCCTAGTGGCTCTCAACGGTTTCCCTATAGTCCACACTGACTCCAGCAGCTCTCAAGGGTTTCCCTTTATCCCACACTGACTTCAGCGGCTCTCTACGGTTTCCCTATTGCCCACACTGACTACAGCAGTTCTCAGCGGTTTCCCCACAGCCGAAACAGACTGAAGTGGCTCTCTATGGTTTTGCTATAGTCCACACTGACTCCAGTGGCTCGCTACGGTTTTGCTATATCACACACTGAGTCTAGTGGCTCTCTAATGATACCCTATAGTCCACACTGACCCCAGTGGCTCTCTAAGGTTTCCCTATATCCCACACTGAATCCAGCAGCTCTCTATGGTTTTCCTGTAGACCACACTGACCCCAGGGGCTATCTACGGTTTGCCTATATCACAAACTGACTGCAGCGGCTCTCTACGTTTTCCCTATAGTCCACACTGACTCCAGCTGTGCCCTTTGTTTCAGCTAAAGCCTGCACTGATTCTAGCGGCTCTCCACGTTTTCCCAGAAGTCAACTCTGACTCCAGCGGCTCTCAAAGCTTTCCCTTTATCCCTCACTGACTTCAGCGGCTCTCTACGTTTTCCCTATAGCCCACTCAGACTCCAGATGCTCGCTACGGTTTCCCTATCGCCCACACTAATTCCAGTGGATCTCTACGGTTTCCCTATAACCCACACTTACTACAGCAGCTTTCTACGGTTTCCCCATAGCCGACACTGACTGCAGTGGCTCTCCATGGTTTCGCTATGGTCCACAGAGACTTCAGTGATTCGCTACGCTTTCGCTATTTCACACACTGAGTCTCGTGGTTCTCTACAGATTCCCTATAGTATACACTGACCCCAGTGGCTCTCTACGGCTTCCCTATCATCCACACTGACTCTATCAGCTCCCTAGGGTTCACCTAAATCCTGCACGGATTCCAGCGGCTCTCCACATTTTCCCAATATTCCGCACTGACTCCAGTGGCTGTCAAGGCTTTCCTTTTATCCCACACTGACTTCAGCGGCTCTCTACGGTTTTCCTATAGCCCACACTGACTGCAGAGGCTCTCTACCATTTCCCTGTAGCCCACACTAACCCCTGTGGATCTCTACGGTTTCCCTATATCCCACACTGTCTCCTTTAGTCAACACAGACTCCACTGGCAATCTACGGATAGTCCACACTGACTCCATTGGCTCTCTACGGTCTCACTATATACCACAATGATTCCAGGGGCTCTCTACGGTTTTCCTATAGACCACACTGACTCCAGTAGCTTTCTATGGTTTCCCTATAGCCCACACTGATTCCAGTGTGTCTCTACGGTTTTCCTATTGCGCACACTGACCCTAGTGGCTCTCCACGTTTTCCCTATTATCCACACTGACTCCAGCAGCTCTCAAGGGTATCCCTTTATCACAGACTGTCTTCAGCGGCTCTCTACGTTTTCCCTATAGCTCACATTGTCTCCAGTGGCTCTCTACAGTTTCCAAATAGCCGACACTGACTGCATTGGCTCTCTATGTTTCCCTATATCCCACAATGAAACCAGTGGCTCGCTACGGTTTCCCTATCTCGCACACTGACTCTTGTGGCTTTCTACGGTTTCCCTGTAGTCCACACTGACCCCAGTGGCTCTCTACGGTTTCCCTATAGTCCACACTGACTCCAGCAGCTCTCTACGGTTTCCCTATAGCCCACACTGACTCTAGCGGCTCTCCACATTTTCCCTCTATCCCACACAGACTCCAGCGGCTCTCTACAGATTCCTTATAGTTCACACTGCCTCCAGTGGAACTCTACGGTTTCCCTATATCCCACACTGATACCTTTGTTTCCCAATAGCCGACAATGACTGCAGAGGCTCTCTATGGTTTCCCTATATCCCACATTGAATCCAGATGCTCGCTACGGTTTCCCTATATCACACAATGACTCCAGCCGCTCTCTACATTTTCCCAATAGCCGACAATGACTGCAGAGGCTCTCTATGGTTTCCATATATCCCACATTGAATCCAGTGGCTCGCTACGGTTTCCCTACATAACTCACTGACTACAGCAGCTCTCAAGGGTTTCCCTTTATCCCATAATGACTTCAGCGGCTTTCTACGTTTGCCCATAGCTGACACTGACTGAAGTGGCTCTCCATGGATTTGCTATAGTCCACAGTGACTCCAGTGGATCGCTGCAGTTTCGCTATTTCACACACTGAGTCCAGTGCCTCTCTGCGGATTCCCTATACTCCACACTGACCCCAGTGGCTCTCTACGGCTTCCCTATATCACACACTGATTCCAGCGGCCCTCTACTTTTTTCCTGTAGACCACAATGACCCCAGTGGCTCTCTACGGTTTCCCTATAGTCCACACTGACACGATTGGCTCTCTACGGTTTCCCTTTGGACCACTCTGACTCCAGTGGCCTTCTATGTTTTCCCTTTGGCCAAACTGATTCCAGGGGCTCTCTACGGTTTTCCTATTGCCCTCACTGACCCTAGTGGCTATCAATTGTTTCCCTATAGTCCATAATGACTCCAGCAGCTCTCAAGGGTACCCCTTTATCACACACTGACTTCAGCGGCTCTCTACGGTTTCCCTTTAGTCCACACTGACACCATTGGCTCTCTACGGTTTCCCTATAGAAAACACTGATTCCAATGGCATCCTATGGTTTCCCTATAGCCCACACTGATTCCAGGGGATCTCCACGGTTATCCTATTGCCCACAATGACCCCAGTGGCTCTCTATGGTTGCCCTATAGCTCACACTGAGTCCTTTAGCTCTCTACGGTCTCACTAAAGCCCACACTGACTCCAGAGCCTCTCTCAGGTATTCCTATATCCCACACTGACTTCAGCAGCTCTCTACGATTTCCCTATAGCCCACGATGACTCCAACGGCTCTCTACAAATCCCCAATAGCTGGCACTGAATGCAGTGCCCCTCTACGGTTTGCCTATAGTCCACACTGACTCCTTCGGCTCTCAGGGGTTTCCCTTTATCCCACACTGACTTCTGCAGCTCTCTACGGTTTCCCTATTGCCCACAATGACTCCAGCGGCTCTCTACGAATCCCCTATATCACAAATTGATTCCAGCGGCTATCTACGGTTTTCCTGTAGACCACCTTGACACCAGTGGCTCTATACAGTTTCCCTATAGTCCACACTGACACCGTTGGATCTCTACGGTTTCCCGATAGACCACACTGACTCCAGTGGCTTTCTATGGTTTCCCTATAGCCCACACTGATTCCAGGGTGTCTCCACGGTTTTCCTATTGCCCACGATGACCCTAGTGGCTCTCAATGGTTTCCCTATTGTCCACACTGACTCCAGCGGCTCTCAATGGTATCCCTTTATCACACACTGTCTTCAGCGGCTCTCTACGGTTTCCCTATAGCCCACATTGACTCCAGTGGCTCTCTATAGTTTCCAAATAGCCGACAATGACTTCAGAGGCTCTCTATGGTTTCCCTATATCCCACATTGAATCCAGTGGCTCGCTACGGTTTCCCTATATAACTCACTGACTCTAGTGGCTATCTACGGTTTCCCTATAGTCCACACTGACTCCAACAGCTCTCAAGGGTTTCCCTTTATCCCACACTGACTTCAGCGGCTCTCTACGGTTTCCCTATAGCCCACACTGCCTCCAGCGGCTTACTACGGTTTGCCCATAGCTGACACTGACTGAAGTGGCTCTCCATGGATTTGCTATAGTCCACAGTGACTCCAGTGGATTGCTACAGTTTCGCTATTTCACACACTGAGTCTAGTGCCTCTCTGCGGATTCCCTATAGTCCACACTGACCCCAGTGGCTCTCTACGGCTTCCCTATGTCACACACTGATTCCAGCGGCTCTCTATGGTTTTCCTGTAGACCACACTGACACCATTGGCTCTCTACAGTTTCCCTTTGGACCACTCTGACTCCAGTGGCCTTCTCTGTTTTCCCTTTGGCCAAACTGATTCCAGTTGCTCTCTACTGTTTTCCTATTGCCCTCACTGACCCTAGTGGCTATCAATTGTTTCCCTCTAGTCCATAATGACTCCAGTGGCTCTCAAGGGTACCCCTTTATCACACACTGACTTCAGCGGCACTCTACGGTTTCCCTGTAGTCCACACTGACACCATTGGCTCCCTACAGTTTCCCTATAGACCACACTGATTCCAGTGGCTTCCAATGGTTTCCCTATAGCCCACACTGATTCCAGGGGATCTCCACGGTTATCGAACTGCCCACACTGACCCCTTTGGCTCTCTACAGTTGCCCTATAGCTCACACTGACTCCTTTACTCTCTACGGTCTCACTAAAGCCCACACTGACACCAGAGGCTCCCTGAGGTATTCCTATATGCCACACTGACTTTTGCAGCTCTCTACGGTTTCCCTATAGCCCACAATGACTCCAGCTGCTCTCTACGAATCCCCAATAGCCGGCACTGAATGCAGTGGCCCTCTATGGTTTGCCTATAGTCCACACTGACTCCAGCAGCTCTCAGGGGTTTCCCTTTATCCCACACTGACTTCTGCAGCTCTCTACAGTTTCCCTATTGCCAACAATGACTCCAGCAGCTCTCTACGGTTCCCCAATAGCCGGCACTGAATGCAGTGGCACTCTACGGTTTCCCTATATCCCACACTGACTCCAGTGGCTCGCTAGGGTTTCCCTATATCACACACTGAATCTAGTGGCCCTCTACGGTTTCCCTATATTACACATTTAACCCTGTGGCTCACTATGGTTTCCCTCTAGTACACACTGTCTCCAGTGGCTCTCTACAGTTTCCCTATAGTCCACAATGACTCCACTGGCTCTCTAAGTTTGCCTATATTCTACACTGACTCCACTGGCTCTCTACGGTTTCACTATATCCCACAATGATTCCAGCGCCTCTCTATGATTTTCGTATTGCCCACAGTGACCCTAGTGGCTCTGAATGGTTTCCGTATACTCCACACTGACTCCAGCAGCTCTCAAGGATTTCCCTTTATCCCACACTGACTTCAGCTGCTCTCTACAGTTTCCCTATTGCCCACACTGACTCCAGCGGTTCTTACGGTTTCCCCATAGCCGAAACTGACTGAAGGGGCTGTAGTCCACACTGAATCCAGTGGCTCGCTACGTTTTCGCTATATCACACACTGAGTCTCGTGGTTCTCTACGGATTCCCTACAGTCCACACTGACCCCAGTGACTCTCTATGGCTTTCCTATATCCCACACTGATTCCAGCGGCTCTCTACGGTTTTCCTGTAGACCACACTGACACCAGTGGCTCTCTACGGTTTGCCTATATCACACACTGACTCCAGCGCCTGTCTACAGTTTCCCTATAGTCCACACTGTTTTCCGCAGCTCCCTAGGGTTCACCTAAATCCTGCACTGATTCCAGCGGCTCTCCACGTTTTCCCTATATTCCACATTGACTCCAACAGCTCTCAAGGCTTTCCCTTTATCCCACACGGTTTCACTATATACCACACTGAAACCAGGGGCTCTCTATGGTTTTCCTATAGCCCACACTTACCCTAGAGGCTCCCAACGTTTTCCCTATAGTGCACAGTGACTCCAGCGCCTCTAAAAGGGTTCCCTTTTTCCCATCCTGAATTCAACGGCTCTCTATGGTTTCCCAATAGTCCACACTGACTCCAGCGGTTCTCTACGGTTTTCCCATAGCCGACACTGACTGAAGTGGCTCTCTATGGTTGCGCTATAGTCCACAGTGACTCCAGTGGCTCGCTTCGGTTTTGCTATATGACACACTGGGTCTAGTGGCTTTCTACGGATTCCCTATAGTCCACACTGACCCCAGTGGCTCTCTAGAGCTTCCCGATATCCCACACTGATTACAGTGGCTCTCTACGGTTTCGCTCTAGTCCACACTGTCTCCAGTGGCTCTCTACGGTTTCCCTGTAGCCCAAATGGACTCCAGCGGCTCTCTATGGTTCCCAATAGCAGAAAGTGACTGCAGTGGCTCTCTATGGTTTCCCTATATCCCACACTGACTCCAGTGGCTCACTACAGTTTCCCTATATCAGACACTGACTTTATTGGCTATCTACGGTTTCCCTATTGTCCACGCTGACCCCAGAGGCTCTCTACGGTTTTCCTCTAGTACACCCTGTCTCCAGTGGCGCTCTACGGTTACCCTATAGTCCACTCTGACTCCACTGGCTCTCTACGGTTTGCCTATAGTCCACTCTGTCTCCACTGGCTCTCTATGGTTTCACTATATCCCACAATGATTCAAGCAGCTTTCTATGTTCTTCCTATAGCCCACACTGACCTAGTGGCTCTCAATGGTTTCCATAAAGTCCACACTGACTGCAGTGGCTCTCTACGTTTTCCCCATAACCAAAACTGACTGAAGTGGCTCCCCATGGTTTCGGTATAGTCCACACAGACTCCAGTGGCTCACTACGGTTTCGCTATTTCACACACTGAGTCTAGTGGCTCTCTACAGATTCCCTATAGTCCACATTGACCCCACTGTTTCTCTACGTCTTCCCTATAACACAAACTGATTCCAGCTGCTATCTACGGTTTTCCTGTAGACCACACTGACACCTATGGCTCTCTACGGTTTCCCTATAGTCCACACTGACACCGTTGGCTCTCTACGGTTTCCCGATAGACCACACTGACTCCAGTGGCTTTCTATGGTTTCCCTATAGCCCGCACCGATTCCAGGGGCTCTCTACGGTTTTCCTTTTGCCCACACTGACCCTTTGGCTCTCAATGGTTTCCCTATAGTCCACACTGACTCCAGCGGCTCTCAAGGGTATCCCTTTATAACACACTGACTTCAGCGGCTCTCTACGGTTTCCCTGTAGTCTACATTGACTCCAGTGGCTCTCTACGGTTTCCAAATAGCCGACACTGACTCCAGTGGCTCTCTACGGTTTCCCTATAGCCCAGCCTGACTCTAGCAGCTCTCAACATTTTCCCTCTATTCCACACAGACTCCAGCGGCTCTCTACAGATTCCCTATAGTTAACACTGCCTCCAGTAGTACTCTACGGTTTCCCTATATCCCACACTGATTCCTTTGGCTCTGTATGGTTTCCCTATAGCCCTCGCTGAATCCAGTGGCTCACTACAGATTCCATCAAGCCCACACTAACTCCTGTGGCTCTGTACGGTTTCCTTATATTCCACACTAACTCCAGTGGCTCTCAACGATTCCCGTATAGTCCACAATGACTCCCGTGGCTCTGTAAAGTTTTCCGTATATTCCACACTGACTCCAGTGGCTCGCTACGATTTCGCTATATCAGACACTGAATCTAGTGGCTCTCTACGGATTCCCTATATCCCACACTGATTCCAGCGGCTCTCTACGGTTTTCCTGTAGACCACACTGACTCCAGTGGCTCTCTACGTTTTCCCTATCGTCCACACTGACTCCAGTGGATCTCTACAGTTTCCCTATATCCCGCACTGACTCCAACGGCTCGCTACGGTTTCCCTATATCACACACTGACTCTAGTAGCTCTCTAAGGTTTCCCTATAGCCCACACGGACCCTAGTGGATCTCAATGGTTTCCCTATAGTCCACACTGCCTCTTGCGGCTGTCAAGGGTTTCCCTTTATCCCACACTGACTTCAGCAGCTCTCTATGGTTTCCCTATAGCCCACACTGACTCCAGCAGCTCTCTACATTTTCCCAATAGCCGACACTGACTGCAGTGGCTCTCCATGTTTTCCCTGTATCCCACACTGACTCCAGTGTCTCGCTACATCTTCCCTATATCACACACTGACTCTAGTGGCTCTCTAAGGTTACCCTATAGTCCACACTGACCCTAGTGGAGCTCTACGTTTTCCCTCTAGTACACACTGTCTCCAGTGGCTCTCGACGATTTCCCTATATCCCCCACAGACCCTAGTGGATCTCTCTGGTTTCCCTCTAGTCCACACTGTCTCCAGCGGCTCACTACGTTTTCCCTATAGCCCACACTGACTCCAGCGGCTCTCTACGGTTTCCCAATAGCCGACAATGACTGCAGAGGCTCTCTATGGTTTCCCTATAACCCACACTGACTACAGTGGCTCGCTACGGTTTCCCTATATCACACACTGACTCTAGTGGCTATCTTCGGTTTCCTTATAATCCACACTGACCCCAATGGCTCTCTACGGTTTCCCTCTAATACACAGTGCCTCCAGTGGCTCTCTGGGGTTTCCCTATAGCCCGCAATTACTACAGTGGCTGTCTACAGTTTCCCTATAGTCCACACTGACTCCGCTGGCTCTCTACGGATTGCCTATAGTCCTCACTGACTCCACTGGCTCTCCATGATTTCATATATCCCACACTGATTCCAGCAGCTTTCTATGGTTTTCCTGTAGGCCACACTGGACCTAGTGGCTCTCAACGGTTTCCCTATAGTCCACACTGACTCCAGCAGCTCTCAAGGGTTTCCCTTTATCCCACACTGTCTTCAGCGGCTCTCTACGGTTTCCCTATATCACACACTGACTCTAGTGGCTGTCTACGGTTTCCTTATAGCCCACACTGAGTCCAGCGGCTCTCTACTTTTTCCCTATAGCCCACTAGCTCTCTACGTTTTCCCTATAGCTCACACTGAAACCAGTAGCTCGCTACGGTTTCTCTATGTCACACAGTGACTCTCCTGGCTATCTACGGTTTCCGTATGGTTGACACTGACCCTCGTGGCTCTCTACGGTTTCCTTATAGCCCACACTGAGTCCAACGGCTCTCTACGTTTTCCCTATAGCCCACACTGAAACCAGTAGCTCGCTATGGTTTCTCTATGTCACACAGTGACTCTATTGGCTGTCTACGGTTTCCGTATGGTTGACACTGACCCCTGTGGCTCTCTACGGTTTCCCTATAGCCCACACAGACTGCGGCAGCTCTCTACAATTACCCTATTGCCCACACTGACTCCAGCGGCTCTCCACATTTTCCCTATATCCCACACTGACTCCAGCGGCTCTCTACAGATTCCCTATGGTTCACACTGCATCTAGTGGTACTCTACGGTTTCCCAATAGCCAACACCGACTGCAGTGGCTTTCAACGGTTTCCCTGTATCCCACACTGACTCCAGTGTCTCGCTACGTCTTCCCTATATCACACACTGACTCTTGTGGCTCTCTAAGGTTACCCTATAGTCCACACTGACCCTAGCGGAACTCTACGTTTTCCCTCTAATACACACTGTCTCCAGTGGCTCTCGACGGTTCCCCTATATCCCACATGGACCCTAGGGGATCTCTATGGTATCCTTATTGTCCACACTGACTCCAGCGGCTGTCAAGGGTTTCCCTTTATCCCACACTGAATTCAGCAGCTCTCTACGTTTACCCTATATCCCACACAGACTCCAGTGGCTCGCTACGGTTTCCCTATATCACAAACTGACTCTTAGGCTCTCTAACGTTTCCCTATGGTCCACACTGAACCCAGTGGCTCTTTACGGTCTCGCTCTAGTCCACACTGTCTCCAGTGGCTCTCTACTGTATCCCTATAGCCCACACTGACTCCAGCGGCTCTCTACGGTTTCCCAATAGCCGGCAGTGACTAGAGAGGCTCTCTTTGGCTTCCCTATATCCCACACTGACTCCAGTGGCTAGCTACGGTTTCCCTATATCACACACTGACTCTAGTGGCTATCTACGGTTTCCCTCTAATACACACTGCCTCCAGTGGCTCTCTGGGGTTTCCCTATAGCCCACAATAACTACAGTGGCTCTCTACGGTTTTCCTATAGTCCACACTGACTCCACTGGCTCTCTACGGATTGCCTATAGTCCTCACTGACTCTATTGGCTCTCTATGATTTCATATATCCCACACTGATTCCAGCAGCTTTCTATGGTTTTCCTATAGCCCACACTGACCCTAGTGGCTCTTAACGGTTTCCCTATGGTCCACGCTGACTCCAGCAGCTCTCAAGGGTTTCGCTTTATCCCACAATGACTTCAGCGGCTCTCTACGGTTTCCCTATAGCCCACACTGACTCCAGCGGCTTTCTACGGTTTGCCCATAGCTGACACTGACTGAAGTGACTCTCTATGGTTTCCCTATATACCACACTGAAACCAATGGCTCGCTACGGTTTCCCTATATCACACACTGACTCTAGTGGCTGTCTACGGTTTCCCTATAGTCCACACTGACCCCAGTGGCTCTCTACGGTTTCCCTGTAGCCCACACTGACTCCAGCGGCTCTCCACATTTTCCCTATATCCCACATTGACTCCTGTGGCTCGCTACGGATTCGCTATATCACACACTGAGTCTACTGGCTCTCTACGGATTTCCTATATCCCACACTGATTCCAGCATCTCTCTACTTTTTTCCTGTAGACCACATTGACTCCAGTGGCTCTATACGGTTTCCTATGGTCCACACCGACTCCATTGGCTCTCTACGGTTTCCCTATATCCCACACTGATTCCAGCGGCTCTCTATGGTTTTCCTATAGCCCACACGTACCCTAGTGGTTCTCAATGGTTTCCCTATAGTCCACACTGACTGCAGCGGCTTTCAAAGTTTTCCCTTTGTCCCACACTGACTTCAGCAGCTCTCTACTGTTTCCCTATAGCCCACACTGACTCCTGTGGCTCTCTACGGTTTCCCAATAGCCGACACCTACTGCAGTGGCTCTCTATGGTTTCCCTATATCCCACAGTGACTCCAGAGGCTCGCTATGGTTTCCCAATATCACACACTGGCTCTAGTTGCTGTCTAATGTTTTCCTATGGTCCACACTGTCCCCAGTGGCTCTCTACACTTTCGCTCTAGTCCACACTGTCTCCAGTGGCTCTCTACAGTTTCCCTATAGCCCACACTGACTCCAGCGGCTCTCTACGCTTTCCCTATAGCCCACACTCAATCCAGTGGCTCTCTAAGGTTTTCCTATGTTCCTCTCTGACTCCAAAGGCTCGCTACGGTTACCCTGTAGTCCACACTGACTCCACAGGCTCTCTCCGGTTTGCCTGTAGTCCACACTGACTCCAGTGGCGCTCAAGGGTTTCCCATTATCCTAAACTGACTTCAGCAGCTCTCTACGGTCTCCCTATCGCCCACACTGACTCCCGCGGCTCTCAAGGGTTTCCCGTTATCCCACACTGACTCCAGCGGCTCTCCACGGTTTCCCAATAGCCGACACTGACGGCAGTGGATCTCTATGGTTTCCCTATATCCCACAGTGACTCCAGAGGCTCGCTACGGTTTCTGTATATCACACACAGGCTCTAGAGGCTCCGTAAGATTTTCCTATGGTCCACACTGACTCCCGCGGCTCTCAAGTGTTTCCCGTTATCCCACACTGACTCCAGTGGCTCGCTACGGTTTCGCTATATCACACACGGAGTCTAGTGGCTCTCTATGGTTTCGCTATAGCCCACACTGACTCCAGAGGCTCTCTACGGTTTGCCCATAGCTGACACTGACTGAAGTGGCTCTCCATGGTTTCGCTATAGTCCACACTGACTCCAGTGGATCGCTACGGTTTTGCTATTTCACACACTGAGTCTAGTGGCTCTCTACGGATTCCCTATCGTCCACAATGACCCCAGTGGCTCTCTACGGCTTCCCTATATCACACACTGATTCCAGCAGCTCTCTACGGTTGTCCTGTAGACCATAATGACCTCAGTGGCTCTCTATGGTTTTCCTATAGTCCAAACTGACACCATTGCCTCTCTACGGTTTCCCTTTAGACCACACTGACTCCAGAGGCCTTCTAGGTTTTCCCTTTGGCCAAACTGATTCCAGGGGCTCTTTACGGTTTTCCTATTGCCCTCACTGACCCTAGTGGCTATCAATGGTTTCCCTATAGTCCATACTGACTCCAACGGCTCTCAAGTGTATCCCTTTATCATACACTGACATCAGTGGCTCTCTACGGTTTCCAAAGAGCAGATTCTGAATGCTTTGGCTCTCTATGGTTTCCCTATATCACACACTGACTCTAGTGGCTGTCTACGGTTTCCCTATAGTCCAGACTGACCCCAGTGGCTCTCTACGTTTTCCCTCTAGCCAAGACGGACCCTAGTGGTTCACAATGGTTTCCCTATAGTCCACACTGACTCCAGCGGCTGTCAAGGGTTTCCCTTCGTCCCAAACTGAATTCAGCAGCTCTCTACCGTTTCCCAATAGCCCACACTGACTCCAGTGGCTCTCTATGGTTTCCCAATAGCCGACACTGAATGCACTGGCTCTGTATGGTTTCCCTATATCCCACAGTGACTACAGCGGCTCGCTACGCTTTCCCTAAATCACACACTGACTCCAGTGGCTCTCTAAGGTTTCCCTATAGTCCACACTGACCCCTTTGGCTCTCTACAGTTTCGCACTGGACCACACTGTCTACAGAGGCTCTCTACGGTTTTCCTAAAGACCACACTGACTCCAGCGGCTCTCTACGGTTTCCTAATAGCTGACACGGACTGCTTTGGCTCACTATGGTTTCCCTATATCCCACAGTGACTCCAGTGGCTCGCGACGGTTTCCCTATATAACACACTGACTCTATTGGCTTTCTACGGTTTCCCGATAGTCAACATCGACCCCAGTGGCTCTCTACGGTTTCCCTATATGCCACACTGAATCCACGGGCTCTCTATGGTTTAAGTATATCACACACTGAACCAAACGGCATTCTACGGTTTTCCTATAGCCACATTGCCCCTAGTGGCTCTCAACAGTTTCCCTATAGTCCGCACTGACTCCAGCAGCTTTCAAGGGTTTCTCTTTATCCCACACTGAATTCAGCGGCTCTCTACCGTTTCCCTATAGCCCACACTGACTCCAGCGGCTCTGTACGGTTTGCCCATAGCTGACACTGACTGAAATGGCTCTCCATGGTTTTGCTACGGCCCCACTGAATCCAGTTAATCGCTACGGTTTCGCTATTTCACACACTGAGTCTAGTGGCTCTCTACGGATTCCCTATGGTCCACACTGACCCCCGTGGCTCTCTACGGCTTCCCTATATCACACACTGATTCCAGCGGCTCTTTACGGTTTCCCTGTAGACCACAATGACCCCAGTGGCTCTGTACGGTTTCCCTATAGTCCATACTGACACCATTCCCTCTCTATGGTTTCCCTTTAGTCCACACTGACTCCAGTGTCCTTCTTGTTTTTCCCTTTGACCAAACTGATTCCAGGGGCTCTCTATGGTTTCCCAATAGCCGACACTGAATGCACTGGCTCTGTATGGTTTCCCTATATCCCACAGTGACTACAGCGGCTCGCTACACTTTCCCTAAATCACACACTGAATCTAGTGGCTCTCTAAGGTTTCCCTATAGTCCACACTGACCCCTTTGGCTCTCTACAGTTTCGCACTAGACCACACTGTCTACAGAGGCTCTCTACGGTTTCCCTATAGACCACACTGACTCCAGCGGCTCTCTACGGTTTCCTAATAGCTGACACGGACTACAGTGGCTCACTATGGTTTCCCTATATCCCACACTGACTCCAGTGGCTCGCGATGGTTTCCCTATATAACACACTGACTCTCGTGGCTTTCTACGGTTTCCCGATAGTCAACATTGACCCCAGTGGCTCTCTACGGTTTCCCTATATGCCACACTGAATCCACGAGCTCTCTATGGTTTAAGTATATCACACACTGAACCAAACGGCATTCTACGGTTTTCCTATAGCCACATTGCCCCTAGTGGCTCTCAACAGTTTCCCTATAGTCCGCACTGACTCCAGCAGCTTTCAAGGGTTTCTCTTTATCCCACACTGAATTCAGCGGCTCTCTACGGTTTCCCTATAGCCCACACTGACTCCAGCGGCTCTGTACGGTTTGCCCATAGCTGACTCTGACTGAAATGGCTCTCCATGGTTTTGCTACGGCCCCACTGAATCCAGTTAATCGCTACGGTTTCGCTATTTCACCCACTGAGTCTAGTGGCTCTCTACGGATTCCCTATGGTACACACTGACCCCCGTGGCTCTCTACGGCTTCCCTATATCACACACTGATTCCAGCGGCTCTTTACGGTTTCCCTGTAGACCACAATGACCCCAGTGGCTCTGTACGGTTTCCCTATAGTCCATACTGACACCATTCCCTCTCTATGGTTGCCCTTTAGTCCACACTGACTCCAGTGTCCGTCTTGATTTTCCCTTTGACCAAACTGATTCCAGGGGCTCTCTATGGTTTTCCTATTGCCCTCACTGACCCTAGTGGCTATCACTTGTTTACCTATAGTCCATACTGGCTCCAGCGGCTCTAAAGGGTATCCCTTTATCGCACAATGACTTCAGTGGCCCTCCTCGGTTTCTCTGTAGCCCACAGGGACTCCAGTGGCTCTCTTTGGTTTCCAAATAGCAGACACTGACAGCAGTGGCTCTCTATGGTTTCCCTATATCCCACACTGAAACCAGTGGTTCGCTACGGTTTCCCTATATCACACACTCAGTCTAGTGGCTGTCTACGTTTTCCCTATCGTCCACACTGACCCTAGTGGCTCTCTACAGTTTCCCTATAGCCCACACTGAGTCCAGCGGCTCTCTACGTTTTCCCTATAGCCCACACTGATTCCAGCGGCTCTCCACATTTTCCCTATATCCCACACAGACTCCAGCGGCTCTCTACAGATTCCCTATGGTTCACACTGCATCTAGTGGTACTCTACGGTTTCCGTATATCCCACACTGACTCCAGTGGCTCTGTATGGTTTCCCTTTAGCCCTCGCTGATTCCAGTGGCTCACTAAAGTTTCCCTCAAGCCCACACTGAATCCTGTGGCTCTGTACAGTTTCCTTATATCCCACACTCACTCCAGTGGCTCTCTACGATTTCCCTATAGTCCACAATGACTCCCGCTGATCTGTAAAGTTTTCCCTATATCCCACACTGACTCCAGTGGCACGCTACAGATTCACTATATCACAAACTGAGGCTAGTGGCGCTCTATGGATTCCCTATATCCCACACTGATTCCAGCGTCGCTCTAATGTTTTCCTGTAGACCACACTGACTCCAGTGGCTCTATACGGTTTCCTATATTCCACATTGACTCCAGTGGCTCTCTACGGTTTCCCTATAGCCCACACTGATTCCAGCGGCTCTCAAGGCTTTAACTTTATGCCACACTGACTTTATCGGCTCTCTACAGTTTCCCTATAGTCCACACTGACCCCAGTGGCTCTCGACGGTTTCCCTATAGTCCACACTGACTCCAGCGGCTCTCTAAGGTTTCGCTATTGCCCACACCGACTCCAGCAGCTCTCCACATTTTCTATATATCCCAAACAGACTCCAGCGGCTCTCTGCAGCTTCCCTATAGTTCACACTGCCTGTAGTGGTATTCTACGTTTTCCCTATATCCCACACTGACGGTAGTAGCTCTGTATGGTTTCCCAATTGCCCTCGGTGAATCCAGTGGCTCACTACAGATTCCCTCAAACCCACACTGACTCCTGTGGCTCTGTACGGTTTTCTTATATCCCACATTCACTCCAGTGCCATTTATCCTACACTGACTTCAGCGGCTCTCTACGGTTTCGCTATAGCCTACACTGACTCCAGCGGCTCTCTACGGTTTGCCCATAGCTGACACTGACTGAAGTAGCTCTCCATGGTTTCGCTATAGTCCATACTGACTCCAGTGGATCGCTACGGTTTCGCTATTTCACACACTGCATCTAGTGGCTCTCTACGGATTCCCTATTGTCCACAATGACCCAAGTGGCTCTGTACGGCTTCCCTATATCACACACTGAATCCAGCGGCACTCTACGGTTGTCCTGTAGACCATAATGACCCCAGTGGCTCTCTACGGTTTTCCTATAGTCCAATCTGACACCATTGCCTCTCTACGGTTTCCCCTTAGACCACACTGACTCCAGTAGCCTTCTATGTTATCCCATTGGCCGAACTGATTCCAGGGGCTCCCTACGGCTTTCCTATTGCTCACACTGACCCTAGTGGCTGTCTATGGTTTCCCTACAGTCCACACGGTCCCCAGTGGCTCTCTACGGTTTCCCTATAGCCCACACTGAGTCCAGCAGCTCCCTATGTTTTCCCTATAGCCCACACTGACACCAGCGTCTCTCCACATTTTCACTATATCCCACACAGACTCCAGCGGCTCTCTACAGATTCCCTATGTGTCATTTCTAGTCATACTCTACGGTTTCCCTATATTTCACACTGACTCCAGTGGCTCTGTATGGTTTCCCTATAGCCCTCGCTGAATCCAGTGGCTCACTAATGATTCCCTCAAGCCCACACTGAATCCTGTGGCTCTGTACGGTTTCATTACATCCCACACTCACTCCAGTGGCTCTCTACGATTTCCCTATAGTCCACAATGACTACCGTCGATCTGTAAAGTTTTCCCTATATCCCACACTGACTCCAGTGGCTCGCTACAGATTCTCTATATCACACACTGAGTCTAATGGCTCTCTACGGATTCCCTATATCCAAAACTGATTCCAGCGTCTCCCTACTGTTTTCCTGTAGACCACACTGACTCCAGTGGCTCTATATGGTTTCCTATAGTCCACAATGACCCCAGTGGCTCTCGACGGTTTCCCTATAGCCACACTTAATCCAGCGGCTCTCTACGGTTTCCCTATTGCCCACACTGACTCCAGCGGCTCTCCACATTTTCCTTATATCCCACACAGACTCCAGCGGCTCTCTACAGCTTCCCTATGGTTCACACTGCCTCTAGTGGTACTCTATGGTTTCCCTATATCCCACATTGTCTCTCGTGGCTCTGGATGTTTTCCCTATAGCCTTCGCTGAATCCAGTGGCTCACTACAGATTCCCTCAAAGCCACACTGACTCCTGTGGCTCTGTACGGTTTCCTTATATCACACACTCACTCCAGTGCCTCTCTATGATTTCCCTATAGTCGACACTGATTCCCATGGATATGTAAAGTTTTCCCTATATCCCACACTGACTCCAGTGGCTCGCTACGGATCCGCTAAATCACACACTGAGTCTAGTGGCTCTCTACGGATTCCCTATATCCCACACTGATTCCAGCAGCTCTCTACTGTTTTCCTGTAGACCACACTGACTCCAGGCAGCTCTCTATGGTTTTCCTATAGCCAACACGGACCCTAGTGGATCACAATCGTTTCCCTATAGTCCACACTGACTCCAGCGGCTGTCAAGGGTTTCCCTTTGTCCCACACTGACTTCAGCAGCTCTCTACCTTTTCCCTATAGCTCACACTGTCTCCAGTGACTCTCTACGATTTCCCTATAGTCCACACTGACTCCAATGGCTCTCTATGGGTTGCCTATAGTCCACACTGAATCCACTGGCTCTCTACCGTTTCATTATATCCCACACTGATCCAAGCGTCTTTCTACGGTTTTCCTAGAGCCACATTGACCCTAGTGGCTCTCAACAGTTTCCCTTTAGTCCACAGTGACTCCAGCTGATCTCAAGGGTTTCCCTTTATCCCACACTGACTTCTGCAGCTGTCTAGGGTTTCGCTATAGCCCACACTGACTCCAGCGGCTCTCTACGGTTTGCCCATAGCTGACACTGACTGAACTGGCTCTCCATGGTTTCACCATAGTCCACACTGACTCCAGTGGATCGCTACAGTTTCGCTATTTCACACATTGAGTCTAGTGGCTCTCTACGGATTCCCTATCGTCCAGACCGACGCCAGTGGCACTCTACGGCTTCCCTATATCACACACGGATTCCAGCAGCTCTCTATGGTTTTCCTGCAGACCACAATGACCTCAGTAGCTCTCTACGGTTTCCCTATAGTCCACAATGACACCACTGTCTCTCTAATGTTTCCCTTTAGACCACACTGACTCCAGTGGCCTTCTATGTTTTCCCTTTGGCCAAATTGATTCCACGGGCTCTCTCTGTTTTTCCTATTCCCCTTCTGACCCTAGTGGCTATCAATTGTTTCCCTATAGTCCATACGGACTCCAGCGGCTCTCAAGGGTATCCCTTTATCACACACTGACTTCAACGGCTCTCTATGGTTTCCCTAAAGCCCACACGGACTCCAGCGGCTCTCTACAGATTCCCTATGGTTCACACTGCATCTAGTGGTACTCTATGTTTTCCCTATATCCCACACTGACTACAGTGGCTCTGTATGGTTTCCCTATAGCCCTCGCTGAACCCAGGGGCTCACTAAAGATTCATTCAAGCCCACACTGAATCCTGTGGCTCTGTACAGTTTCCTGATATCCCACACTGACTACAGTGGCTCTCTACGATTTCCCTATAGTCCACACTGACTCCAGCGGCTGTCAAGGGTTTCCCTTTGTCCCACACTGACTTCAGCAGCTCTCTACCGTTTCCCTATAGCTCACACTGTCTCCAGTGACTCTCTACGATTTCCCTATAGTCCACACTGACTCCAATGGCTCTCTATGGGTTGCCTATAGTCCACACTGAATCCACTGGCTCTCTACCGTTTCATTATATCCCACACTGATCCAAGCGTCTTTCTACGGTTTTCCTAGAGCCACATTGACCCTAGTGGCTCTCAACAGTTTCCCTATAGTCCACAGTGACTCCAGCTGATCTCAAGGGTTTCCCTTTATCCCACACTGACTTCTGCAGCTGTCTATGGTTTCGCTATAGCCCACACTGACTCCAGCGGCTCTCTACGGTTTGCCCATAGCTGACACTGACTGAACTGGCTCTCCATGGTTTCACCATAGTCCACACTGACTCCAGTGGATCGCTACAGTTTCGCTATTTCACACATTGAGTCTAGTGGCTCTCTACGGATTCCCTATCGTCCAGACCGACGCCAGTGGCACTCTACGGCTTCCCTATATCACACACGGATTCCAGCAGCTCTCTATGGTTTTCCTGTAGACCACAATGACCCCAGTAGCTCTCTACGGTTTCCCTATAGTCCACAATGACACCACTGTCTCTCTAATGTTTCCCTTTAGACCACACTGACTCCAGTGGCCTTCTATGTTTTCCCTTTGGCCAAATTGATTCCACGGGCTCTCTCTGTTTTTCCTATTCCCCTTCTGACCCTAGTGGCTATCAATTGTTTCCCTATAGTCCATACGGACTCCAGCGGCTCTCAAGGGTATCCCTTTATCACACACTGACTTCAACGGCTCTCTATGGTTTCTCTAAAGCCCACACGGACTCCAGCGGCTCTCTACAGATTCCCTATGGTTCACACTGCATCTAGTGGTACTCTATGTTTTCCCTATATCCCACACTGACTACAGTGGCTCTGTATGGTTTCCCTATAGCCCTCGCTGAACCTAGGGGCTCAGTAAAGGTTCATTCAAGCCCACACTGAATCCTGTGGCTCTGTACAGTTTCCTGATATCCCACACTGACTACAGTGGCTCTCTACGATTTCCCTATAGTCCACAATGACTCCCTCCGATCTGTAATGTTTTCCCTATATCCCACACTGACTCCAGTGGCTCGCTACAGATTCGGTATATCACAAACTGAGTCCAGCAGCTCTCTACGGTTTCTTTATACCCCACACTGATTCCAGCGTCTCTCTACTCTTTTCCTGTAGACCACACTGACTCCAGTGGCTCTATACGGTTTCCCTATAGCCCACACTGAATCCAGCGGCTCTCTACGGTTTTCCTATAGCCCACACTGACGTTAGTGGAACTCACTGGTTTCCCTATGGCCCACACTGACTCCAGCGGCTGTCAAAGTTTTCCCTTTGTCCACCCTGAGTTCAGCAGCTCTCTACAGTTTCCCTAAAGCCCACACTGACTCCCGCGGCTCTCTACGGTTTCGCAATAGCCGACACTGATTGCATTCGCTCTCTATGGTTTCCCTATATCCCACAGTGACTCCAGTGGCTCGCTACGGTTTCCCTATATCACACACTGGCTCTAGTCGCTCTCTAAGGTTTCCCAATGGTCCACACTGACCCCAGTGGCTCTCTACAGTTTCGCTCTAGTCCACACTGACTCCAGAGGCTCTCTACAGTTTCCCTATAGCCCAAACTCACTCCAGTGGCTCTCTACGATTTCCCATTAGCCGACACTGACTGCAGTGGCTCTCTATGGTTTCCGGATATCCCACACTGACTCCATTGGCTCGCTATGGTTTCCCTATATCACACACTGACTCTAGTGGCTCTCTACGGTTTCCCTATAGTCAACATTGACCCCAGTGGCTCTCTACGGTTTCCCTCTAGTACACACTGTCTCCAGTGGCTCTCTACGGTTTCCCGATAGACCACACTGACTCCACTGGCTCTCTACGGTTTTCCGATAGTACACTGACTCCACTGGCACTCTATGGGTTGCCTATAGTCCACACTGAATCCACTGGCTCTCTACCGTTTCATTGTATCCCACACTGATCCAAGCGGCTTTCTACGGTTTTCCTATAGCCACATTGACCCTAGTGGCTCTCAACGGTTTCCCTATAATCCACACTGACTCCAGCAGCTCTCAAGGGTTTCCCTTTATCCCACACTGACTTCAGCGGCTCTCTACGGTTTCGCTATAGCCCACACTGACTCCAGCAGCTCTCTTCGGTTTGCCCATAGCTGACACTGAATGAAGTGGTTTCACTATAGTCCACACTGACTCCAGAGGATCACTACAGTTTCGCTATTTCACACACTGACTCTAGTGGCTCTCTACGGATTCCCGATGGTCCACACTGACCCCAGTGTCTCTCTACGGCTTCCCTATATCACAAACTGATTCCAGCAGCTCTCTACGCTTTTCCTGTAGACCACAATGACCCCAGTGGCTCTCTGTGGTTTCCCTATAGTCCACACTGACACCATTGCCTCTCTATGGTTTCCCTTTGCACCACACTGACTCCAGTGGCCTTCTATGTTTTCCCTTTGGCCAAACTGATTTCAGAGGTTCTCTACGGTTTTCCTATTGCCCTCAATGACCCAAGTAGCTATATATTGTTTCCCTATAGTCCATACTGACTCCAGCGGCTCTCAAGGGTATCCCTTTATCACACACTGACTTCAGCTGCTCTCTACGGTTTCCCTACAGCCCACACGGACTCCAGTGGCTCTCTATGGTTTCCAAATCGCAGACACTGACTGCAGAGGCTCTCTATGGTTTCCCTATATCCCACACGGAAACCAGTGGCTCGCTACGGTTTCCCTATATCACACACTGACTCTAGTGGCTGTCTACGGTTTCCCTATAGTCCACACTGACCCCAGTGGCTCTCTACAGTTTCCCTATAGCCCACACTGAGTCCAGAGGCTCTCTATGTTTTCCCTATAGACCATATTGATTCCAGCGTCTCTCCACATTTTCCCAATATCCCACACAGACTCCAGCAGCTCTCTATAGATTCCCTATGGTTCACACTGCATCTAGTGGTACTCAATGGTTTCCCTATAGTCCACATGGACTCCAGAGGTTGTCAAAGTTTTCCCTTTGTCCCACCCTAACTTCAGCAGCTCTCTATGGTTTCCCTATAGCCCACACTGACTCCAGGCGCTCTCTACAGTTTCCCAATAGCCAACACTGACTGCAGTGGCTCTCTATGGCTTCCCTATATCCCACATTGTATCCAGTGACTCGCTACGGTTTCCCTATATCACACACTGGCTCTAGTGGCTTTCTAAGGTTTCCCTATGGTCCACACTGACCCCGGTGGCTCTCTACAGTTTCGCTCTAGTCCACACTGTCTCCAGTGACTCTCTGCCGTTTCCCTATAGCCCACACTGACTCCAGCGGCTCTCTACGGTTTCCCTATAGCCCACACTCACTCCAGTGGCTCTCAACGGTTTTCCAAGAGCCGACACTGAATGCAGTGGCTTTCTATGGTTTCCCTATATCCCACGCTGACTCTAGTGGCTCTCTACGGTTTCCCTATAGTCCACACTTACCCCTGTGGCTCTTTATGGTTTGTCAATAGTCCACACTGACTCCACTGGCTTTCTACGGTTTCACTATATCCCACCATGATTCCAGCGGCTCTCTACCGTTTTCCTATAGCCCACACTGACCCTAGTGCCTCTCAACGGTTTCCCTATAGTCCATACTGACTCCAGCGGCTCTCAAGGCTTTAAATTTATCCCACACTGACTTCAGCGGCTCTCTACGGTTTCCCTATTGCCCACGCTGACTCCAGCGGCTCTCTACGGTTTCCCTATAGTCAACACTGACCCCAGTGGCTCTCGACGGTTTCCCTATAGTCCACACTGACTCCAGCGGCTGACTACGGTTTCCCTATTGTCCACACCGACTCCAGCGGCTCTCCACATTTTCCTTATATCCCACAAGACTCCAGCGGCTCTCTACAGCTTCCCTATGGTTCACAATGCCTCTAGTGGTAATCGATGGTTTCCCTATATCCCACACTGACTCTAGTGGCTCTGGATGGTTTCCCTATAGCCCTCGCTGAATGCAGTGGCTCACTACAGATTCCCTCAAACCCACACTGACTCCAGTGGTTCTATACGGTTTCCTATAGTCCACACTGACTCAAGTGGCTCTCCACGGTTTCCCTATAGCTACATTGATTCCAGCGGCACTCTACGGCTTTCCTATAGCCCACACGGACCCTAGTGGATCTCAATGGTTTACCTATAGTCCACACTGACTCCAGCGGCTGTCAAAGATTTCCTTTGTCCCACCCTGACTTCAGCAGCTCTCTACGGATTCCCTATAGGCCCACACTGACTTCAGCGGCTCTATACGGTTTCCTATAGTCCACACTGACTCAAGTGGCTCTCCACGGTTTCCCTATAGCTACATTGATTCCAGCGGCACTCTACGGTTTTCCTATAGCCCACACGGACCCTAGTGGATCTCAATGGTTTCCCTATAGTCCACACTGACTCCAGCGGCTGCCAAAGATTTCCTTTGTCCCACCCTGACTTCAGCAGCTCTCTACGGATTCCCTATAGGCCCACAGTGACTTCAGCGGCTCTCTACGGTTTCCCTATAGTCAACACTGACCCCTGTGGGTCTCGACGGTTTCCCTATAGTCCGCACAGATTCCAGCGGCTCTCTTCAACTTCCCTATAGTTCACACTGCCTCTAGTGGTACTCTATGGTTTCCATATATCCCACACTGACTCTAGTGGCTCTGTATGGTTTCCCAATAGCCCTCGCTGAATCCAGTGGCTCACTAAAGATTCCCTCAAGCCCACACTGAATCCTGTGGCTCTGTACGATTTCCTTATATCCCACTACCATTCCAGTGGCACTCTATGATTTCCCTATAGTCCACAATGACTCCCTTCGATCTGTAATGTTTTCCCTACGGCTCTCTACGGTTTTCCTATAGCCCACACGGACCCTACTGGATCTCAATGGTTTCCCTATAGTCCACACTGACTCCAGCGGCTGTCAAAGATTTCCCTTTGTCCCACCCTGACTTCAGCAGCTCTCTACGGTTTCTCTATAGGCCACACACACTCCAGTGGCTCTCCACGGTTTCCCAATAGCCGACATGGACTGCAGTGGCTCTCTATGGTTTCCCTATATCCCAAAGTGACTCCAGTGGCTCGCTATGGTTTCCCTATATCCCACACTGGCTCTCGTGGCTCTCTATGGTTTCCCTATGGTCCACACTTACCCCTGTGGCTCTTTCCGGATTGTCTATATTCCACACTGACTCCACTGGCTTTCTACCGTTTCACTATATCCCACAATGATTCCAGCGGCTCTCTACCGTTTTCCTATAGCTCACACTGACCCTAGTGGCTCTCAACGGTTTCCCTATAGTCCATAGTGACTCCAGCGGCTCTCAAGGCTTTAACTTTATCCCACACTGACTTCAGCAGCTCTCTACGGTTTCCCTATTGCCCACGCTGACTCCAGCGGCTCTCTACGGTTTCCCTATAGTCAACACTGACCACAGTGGCTCTCGACGGTTTCCCTATAGTCCAAACTGACTCCAGCGGCTCACTACGGTTTCCCTATTGCCCACACCGACTCCAGCGGCTCTCCACATTTTCCCTATATCCCACACAGACTCCAGCGGCTCTCTACAGCTTCCCTATAGTTCACACTGCCTCTAGTGGTACTCTACGGTTTCCCTATATCCCACACTGACTCTAGTGACTCTGGATGGTTTCCCTATAGCCCTCGCTGATTCCAGTGGCTCACTAAAGATTCCCTCAAACCCACACTGACTCCTGTGGCTCTGTACGTTTTCCTTATATCCCACACTCACTCCAGTGGCTCTCAACGATTTCCATATATTCCACATTGTCTCCCGTGGCTTTGTAAAGTTTTCCCTATATCCCACAGAGACTCCCATGGCTCACTACAGTTTCGCTATATCTCACACTGAGTCTAGTGGCTCTCTACGGATTCCCTATATTTCACACGGAGTCCAGCAGCTCTCTACGGTTTTCCTATAGCCAACATGGACCCTAGTGGATCACAATCGTTTCCCTCTAGTCCACACGGACTCCAGCGGCTGTCAAGAGTTTCCCTTTGTCCCACTCTGACTTCAGCAGCTCTCTACCGTTTCCCTTTAGCCCACACTAACTCCAGTGGCTCTCTACGGTTTCACAATAGCCGACACTGACTGATGTGGCTCTCCATGGTTTCACTATAGTCCACACTGACTCCAGTGGATCGCTATGCTTTCGCTATTTCACACACTGAGTCTTGTGGCTCTCTACGGATTCCCTATAGTCCACACTGAGCCCAGTGGCTCTCTACAGCTTCCCTATATCACACACTGATTCCAGCAGCTCTCTACGGTTTTCCTGCAGACCACAATGACCCCAGTGGCTGGCTACGGTTTCCCTATAGTCCACACTGACACCATTGCCTCTCTATGGTTTCCCTTTAGACCACACTGACTCCAGTGGCCTTCTATGTTTTCCCTTTGGCCAAACTGATTCCAGGGGCTCTCTACGGTTTTCCTATTGCCCTCACTGACCCTAGTGGCTATCAATTGTTTCCCTATAGTCCATACAGACTCCAGCGGCTCTCAAGGGTATCCCTTTATCACACACTGACTTTAGCGACTCTCTACGGTTTCCCTAAAGCCCACACGGACTCCAGTGGCTCTCTGCGGTTTCCAAATAGCAGACACTGACTGCAGTGGCTCTCTATGTTTTCCCTATATCCCACAAGGTAACCAGTGGCTCGCTACGTTTTCCCTATATCACACACTGACTCTAGTGGCTGTCTACGGTTTCCCTATAGTCCACACTGACACCAGTGACTCTCTACGGTTTCCCTATAGCCCACACTGAGTCCAGCGCCTCTCTACGTTTTCCCTATAGACTACACTGATTCCAGCGGCTCTCCACATTTTCCCTATATCCCACACAGACTCTAGTGGCTCTCTACAGATTCCCTATGATTCACACTGCATAAAGTGGTACTCTATGGTTTCCCTATATCCCAAACTGACTACAGTGGCTCTATACGGTTTCCTCTAATCAACACTGACTCCAGTGGCTCGCTACGGCTTCCCTATATCACACACTGACTCTAGTGGCTGTCCACGGTTTCCCTATAGTCCACACAGACCCCAGTGGCTCTCTACGGTTTCCCTATAGCCCACACTGAGTCCAGCGGCTCTCTATGTTTTCCCTATATCCCACACAGACTCCAGAGGCTCTCTACAGATTCCCTGTGGTTCACACTGCATCTAGTCGTACTCTACGGTTTCCCTATATCCCACACTGACTCCTGTGGCTCTGTATGGTTTCCCTATAGCCCTCGCTGAATCCAGTGGCTCACTAAAGATTCCCTCAAGGCCACACTGAATCGTGTGGCTCTGTACGGTTTCCTTATATCCCACAACCACTCCAGTGGGGTTCCTTACGATTTCCCTATTATCCACAATGATTCCCATCAATCTGTAAAGTTTTCCCTATATCCCACACTGACTCCAGTGGCTCGCTACAGATTCGCTATATCACACACTGAGTCTAGTGGCTCTCTACGGAATCCCTATATCACACACTGATTCCAGCGTCTCTCTACTGTTTTCCTGTAGACCAATCTGACTCCAGTGGCTCTATACGGTTTCCTATAGTCCGCACTGACTCCAGTGGCTCCCTACGCTTTCCCTACAGCCCACACTGATTCCAGCGGCTCTCTATGGTTTTCCTATAGTACACACGGACCCTAGTGGATCTCAATGGTTTCCTTATAGTCCACACTGACTCCAGCGGCTTTCAAAGCTTTCCCTTTGTCCCACACTGACTTCAGCAGCTCTCTACGGTTTCCCTATAGCCCACACTGACTCCAGTGGCTCTCTACGGTTTCCCAATAGCCGACACTGACTGCAGCGGCTCTCTATGGTTTCCTATATCCCACAGTGACTCCAGTGGCTCGCTACGGTTTCCCTATATCACACCCTGGCTCTAGTGGCTCTCTAACGTTTCCCTATGGTCCACACTGACCCCAGTGGCTCTCTACTGTTTCACTCTAGTCCACACTGTCTCCAGTGGCTCTCTACGGTTTCCCTATAGCCCACACTGACTCCAGAGGCTCTCTACGGTTTCCCTATAGCCCACACTCACTCCAGTGGCTCTCTACTGTTTCCCAATAGCCGACACTGAATGCAGTGGCTTTCTATGGTTTCCCTATAGCCCACAATGACTCTAGTGGCTCTCTACGGTTTCCCTATAGCCCACAATTACCCCTGTGGCTCTTTACGGTTTGTCTATAGTCCACAAAGACTCCACTGGCTTTTTACAGTTTCAATATATCACACAATGCTTCCCGCGTCTCTCTACCATTTCCCTATAGCCCACACTGACCCTAGTGCCTCTCAATGGTTTCCCTATTATCCACACGGACTCCAGCGGCTCTCAAGGCATTACCTTTATCCCACACTGACTTCAGCGGCTCTCTACGGTTTCCCTATTGCCCACGCTGTCCCCAGTGGCTGTCGAAGGTTTCCGTATAGTCCACAATGACTCCAGCGGCTCTCTACGGTTTCCCTAATGGCCACACCGACTCCAGCGGCTCTCAACACTTTCTCTACATCCCACACAGACTCCAGCGGCTGTCTACAGCTTCCCTATAGTTCACACTCTGGATGGTTTCCCTATAGCCCTCGCTGAATCCAGTGGCTCACTACAGATTCCCTCAAACCCACACTGACACCTGTGGCTCTGTACGGTTTCCTTATTTCCCACACTCACTCCAGTGCCTCTCTACCATTTCCCTATGGTTAATACTGACTCCCATTGATGTGTAAAGTTTTCCTTATATCCCACACTGACTCCAGTGTCTCGCTACGGATTCGCTATATCACACGCTGAGTCTAATGGCTCTCTACGGACTCACTATAACCCACACGGAATCCAGCAGCTCTCTAGGGTTTTCCTGTAGACCACACTGACTCCAGAGGCTCACTACGGTTTCCAAATAGCCGACACTGACTGCACTGGCTCTGTATGTTTTCCCTATATCCCACACTGACTCCAGTGGCTCGCTACGGTTTCCCTGAATCACACACTGACTCTAGTGGCTCTCTAAGGTTTCCCTATATTCCACACTGACCCCAGTGGCTCTCTACAGTCTCGCACTAGTCCACACTGTCTCCACTGGCATTCTACGGTTTCCCTATAGCCCACAGTGACTGCAGTGGCTCTCTAAGGTTTCACAATAGCCGACACTGCCTGCAGTGGCTCTCTATGGTTTCCCGATATCCCACACTGACTCCAGTGGCTCGCTACGGTTTCCCTATATCACACACTGACTCTAGACGGCTCTCTACGGTTTCCCTATAGTCAACATTGATCCCAGTTTTGCCTCTACGGTTTGCCTCTAGTACACAATGTCTCCAGTGGCTCTCTACTGTTTCCCGATAGCGCACACTGACTCCACTGGCTCTCTACGGTTTCGCTATAGACCACACTGACTCCACTGGCTCTCTAATGGTTGCCTATAGTCCACACTGAATCCACTGGCTCTCTACGGTTTCATTATATCCCACACTGATCCAAGCGGTTTTCTACTGTTTTCCTATAGCCACATTGAGGGTATCCCTTCATCCCACACTGACTTCAGCGGCTCTCTACGGTTTGCCCATAGCTGGTACTGACTGAAGTGGCTCTCCATGGTTTCACTATAGTCCACAATGACTCCAGTGGATCGCTACGGTTTCGCTATTTCACACACTGAGTCTAGTGGCTCTCTCCGGATTCCGTATAGTCCACACTGACCCCAGTGGCTCTCTAAGGCTTCCCTGTATCACACATTGATTCCAGCAGCTCTCCACGGTTTTCCTGTAGACCACAATGACCCCAGTGATTTCTACGGTTTCCCTATAGTCCACACTGATTCCAGCGTCTCTCTACTGTTTTCCTGTAGACCACACTGACTCCAGTGGCTCTATACGGTTTCCTATAGTCCACACTGACTCCTTTGCCTCTCTATGGTTTCCCTTTAGACCACACTGACTCCAGTGGCCTTCTATGTTTTCCCTTTGGCCAAACTGATTCCAGGGGCTCTCTATGGTTTTCCTATTGCCCTCACTGACCCTAGAGGCTATCAATTGTTTCCCTATAGCCATACTGACTCCAGCGGCTCTCCAGGCTATCCCTTTATCACACACTGACTTCAGCGGCTCTCTACGGTTTCCCTGTAGCCCACACGGACTTCAGTGGCTCTCTACTGTTTCCAAATAGCAGACACTGACTGCAGTGGCTCTCTATGGTTTCCCTATATCCCACAAGGAAACCAGTGGCTCGCTACGTTTTCCCTATATCACACACTGACTCGAGTGGCTGCCTACGGTTTCCCTATAGTCCACACTGACCCCAGTGGCTCTCGACGGTTTCCCTATAGCCCACACTGAGTCCAGTGGCTCTCTACGTTTTCCCTATAGACCACACTAATTCCAGCAGCTCTCCACATTTTCCCTATATTCCACACAGACTGCATCGGCTCTCTACAGATTCCCTATGGTTCACACTGCATCTAGTGGTACTCTATGGTTTCCCTATATCCCACAATGACTCCTGTAGCTCTACACGGTTTCCTATAGTCAACACTGACTCCAGAGGTTCTCTACGGTTTCCCTATATCACACACTGACTCTAGCGGCTGTCCACGGTGTCACTATAGTCCACACTCTCTCCAGCGGCTCTCTACGGTTTCCCTATTGCCCACACCGACTCCAGCGGCTCTCCACATTTTCCCTATATCCCACACAGACCCCAGCTGCTCTCTACAGCTTCCCTATAGCTCACACTGCCTCTAGTGGTACTCTATGTTTTCCCTATATCCCACACTGACTCTAGAGGCTCTGGATGGTTTCCCTATAGCCCTCGCTGAATCCAGTGGCTCACTACAGATTCCCTCAAACTCACACTGACTCCTGTGGCCCTGTACGGTTTCCTTATATCCCACACTCACTCCAGTGCCTCTCTACCATTTCCCTATAGTCGACACTGACTCCCATGGATGTGTAAAGTTTTCCCTATATCCCACACTGACTCCAGGGGCTCGCTACGGTTTTGCTATATCACACACTGAGTCTAGTGGCTCTCTACGGATTCCCTATATCCCACATTGATTCAAGCAGCTCTCTACGGTTTTCCTGTAGACCACACCTACTCGAGCAGCTCTCTACTGTTTTCCTAAATCACACATTGACCCTAGTGGCTCTCTAAATTTTCCCTATAGTTCAAACTGACCCCAGTGGCTCTCTACAGTCTCGCACTACTCCAGACTGTCTCCAGTGGCTCTCGACGGTTTCCCTATAGCCCAACGTGTCTCCAGTGGCTTTCTACGGTTTCCCAATAACCGACACTGACTACAGAGGCTCTCTATGGTTTCCCTATATCCCACAATGAATCCAGTGGCTCTCTATGGTTTCATTATATCCCACACTGATCCAAGCGGCTTTCTATGGTTTTCCTATAGCCACATTGACCCTAGTGGCTCTCAATGGTTTCCCTATATTCCACACTGACTCCAGCAGCTCTCAAGGGTTTCCCTTTATCCCACACCGACTTCAGCAGCTCTCTACGGTTTTGCTATAGCCTACACTGACTCCAGCGGCTCTCTACGGTTTGCCCATAGCTGACACTGACTGAAGTGGCTCTCCATGGTTTCACTATAGTCCATACTGACTCCAGTGGATCGCTACGGTTTCGCTATTTCACACACTGAGTCTAGTGGCTCTCTACAGATTCCCTATCGTCCACACTGACCCCAGTGGCTCTCTACGGCTTCACTATATCACACACTGATTCCAGCAGCTCTCTACGGTTTTCCTGTAGACCACAATGACCCCAGTGGCTCTCTACGGTTTCCCTATACTCCACACTGACACCATTGCATCTCTGCGGTTTCCCTTTAGACCACACTGACTCCAGTGGCCTTCTATGTTTTCCCATTTGCCCAAACTGATTCCAGAGGCTCTCTACGGTTTTCCTATTGCCCTCAATGACCCTAGTGGATCACAATCGTTTACCTATAGTCCACACCGACTCCAGCGGCTGTCAAGGGATTCCCTTTGTCCCACACTGACTTCAGCAGCTCTCTACCGTTTCCCTATAGCCCACACTGACTCCAGAGGCTCTCTACGGTTTCCCAATAGCCGACACTGACTGCAGTGGCTCTGTGTGGTTTCCCTATATCTCACACTGACTCCAGCGGCTCGCTATGGTTTCCCTAAATCACACACTGACTCTAGTGGCTCTGTAAGATTTCTCGATAGTTCACACTGACCCCAGTCGCTCTCTACAGTCTCGCACTAGTCCACACTGTATCCAGTGGTGCTCCACGGTTTCCCTATAGCCCACAGTGACTGCAGTGGCTCACTACATTTTCCCTATATCACACACTGACTCTAGTTGATCTCTACGGTCTCCCTATGGTGAACATTGACCCCAGTGGCTCTCTGCGGTTTCCCCCTAGTACACACTGTCTCCACAGGCTCTCTACGGTTTCCCTATAGTCCACAATGACTCCAATGGCTCTCTATGGGTTGCCTATAGTCCGCACTGAATCCACTGGCTCTCTACGGTTTCATTATATCCCACACTGATCCAAGCGGCTTTCTACGGTTTTCCTATAGTCCACACTTTCACCAGTGGCTCTCTACGGTTTCCCTTTAGCCCTCGCTGAATCCAATGGCTCACTAAAGATTCCCTCAAGCCCACACTGAATCCTGTGGCTCTATACTGTTTCCTTATATCCCACAACCACTCCAGTGGCTCTCTACGATTTCCCTATAGTCCACAATGACTGTAATGTTTTCCCTAAATCCCACAATGACTCCAGTGGCTCGGTAAAGATTCGCTATATCACATACTGAGTCTAGTGGCTCTCTACGGATTCCCTATATCCCACACTGATTCCAGCGTAACTTTACAGTTTTCCTGTAGTCCGCACTGACTCCAGTGGCTCTTACGGTTTGTCTATGGTCCACACTGACTCCACTGGCTTTCTACGGTTTCATTATATCCCACAATGATTCCAGCGGCTCTCTACCGTTTTCCTATAGCCCACACTGACCCTAGTGGCTCTCAACGGTTTCCCTCTTGTCCACACTGACTCCAGCGGCTCTCAAGGCTTCACCTTTTTCCCACACTGACTCCAGCGGCTCTCGACGGTTTCCCTATAGTCCACACTGACCCCAGTGGCTCTCGACGGTTTCCCTATAGTCCACACTGACACCAGCGGCATCTATGGTTTCCCTATTGGCCACACCGACTCCAGCGGCTCTCCACATTTTCCCTATATCCCACACAGACTCCAAAGGCTCTCTACAGCTTCCCTATTGTTCACACTGCCTCTAGTGGTACTCTACAGTTTCCGTATATCCCACACTTACTCTAGTGGCTCTGGATGGTTTCCCTATAGCCCTCGCTGATTCCAGTGGCTCACTACAGATTTCCTCAAACCCACACTGACACCTGTGGCTCTGTACGGTTTCCTTATTTCCCACACTCACTCCAGTGCCTCTCTACCATTTTCCTATAGTCGACACTGACTCCCATGGAAGTGTAAAGTTTTCCCTATATCCCACACTGACTCCAGTGGCTCGCTAAAGCATTGCTATATCACACACTGAGTCTAGTGGCTCTCTACGGATTCCCTATATCCCACACTGATTCCAGCGTATCTTTACAGTTTTCCTGTGGACCACACTGACTCCAGTGGCTCTCTACAGTTTCCCTATAGCCCACACTGATTCCAGCGGCTCTCTACGGTTTTCCTATAGCCCACACGGACCCTAGTGGAAATCAATGGTTTCCCTATAGTCCCCACTGAATCCAGCGGCTTTCAAAGCTTTCCCTTTGTCCCATCCTGACTTCAGCAGCTCTCTACGGTTTCCCGATAGCCCACACTGACTCCAGCGGCTCTCTACGGTGTCCCAATAGCCGACACAGACTGCAGTCGCTCTCTATGGTTTCCCTATATCCCACAGTTACTCCAGTGGCTCACTACGGTTTCCGAATATCAAACACTGGCTCTAGTGGCTCTCTAAGGTTTCCCTATGGTCCACAATGACACCGGTGGCTCTCTACAGTTTCGCTCTAGTCCACACTGTCTCTAGTGGCTCTCTACGGTTTCCCTACAGTCCAGAATTACCCCTGTGGCTTTTTACGGTTTATCTATGGTCCACAATGACTCCACTGGCTTTCTACGGTTTCACTATGTCCCACAATGATTCCAGCGGCTCTCTACCTTTTTCCTAAGCCCACGCTGACCCTAGTGGCTCTCAACGGTTTCCCTATAGTCCACACTGACTCCAGCGGCTCTCAAGGCTTCACCTTTTTCCCACACTGACTCCAGTGGCTCTCCACGGTTTCCCTATAGTCCACACTGACCCCAGTGGCTATCGACGGTTTCCCTATAGCCCACACTGACTCCAGCGGCTCTATACGGTGTCCCAATAGCCGACACAGACTGCAGTCGCTCTCTATGGTTTCCCTATATCCCACAGTGACTCCAGTGGCTCGCTACGGTTTCCGAATATCAAACACTGGCTCTAGTGGCTCTCTAAGGTTTCCCTATGGTCCACAATGACACCGGTGGCTCTCTACAGTTTCGCTCTAGTCCACACTGTCTCCAGCGGCTCTCTACGGTTTTGCTATAGCCCACGCTGACTCCAGAGGCTCTCTACGGTTTCCCTATAGCCCACACTCACTCCAGTGGCTCTCTACGGTTTCCCAATAGCCGACACTGACTCCACTGGCTTTCTACGGTTCCACTATATCCCACAATGATTCCAGCGGCTCTCTACCTTTTTCCTATAGCCCACATTGACCCTAGTGGCTCTCAACGGTTTCCCTAAAGCCCACACTGACTCCAGCGGCTCTCAAGGCTTCACCTTTTTCCCACACTGACTCCAGCGGCTCTCCACGGTTTCCCTATAGTCCACACTGACTCCAGCGGCATCTATGGTTTCCCTATTGGCCACACCGACTCCAGCGGCTCTCCACATTTTCCCTACATCCCACACAGACTCCAAAGGCTCTCTACAGCTACCCTATTGTTCACACTGCCTCTAGTGGTACTCTACAGTTTCCCTGTTTCCCACACTTACTCTAGTGGCTCTGGATGGTTTCCCTATAGCCCTCGCTGAATCCAGTGGCTCACTACAGATTTCTTCAAACCCACACTGACTCCTGTGGCTCTGTACGGTTTCCTTAATTCCCACACTCACTCCAGTGCCTCTCTACCATTTCCCTATAGTCGACAATGATTCCCATGGATATGTAAAGTTTTCCCTATATCCCACACTGACTCCAGTGGCTCGCTAAAGCATTGCTATATCACACACTGAGTCTAGTGGCTCTCTACGGATTCCCTATATCCCACAGTGATTCCAGCAGCTCTCTACGGTTTTCCTGTAGACCACACTGACTCCAAAGGCTTGCTATGTTTTCCCGATATCACACACTGATTCTAGTGGCTCCCTACAGTTTCCCTATAGTCAACACTGACCCCAGTGGCTCTCTACGGTTTCCCTATAGCCCACACTGACTCCATTGGATCTCTATGGTTTCCCGTTATCCAACGTTGACTTCAGCAGCTCTCTAAGGTTTCAGTATAATCCGCACTGACTCCACTGGCTCTCTATGGGTTGCCTATAGTCCACACTGACTCCACTGGCTCTCTACGGTTTCCCTATAACCCACACTGACTCCAGTGGCTATCTACGGTTTCCCTATAGTCCACACTGACTCCAGCGGCTCTCCAAATTTTCCCTATACCCCACACAGACTCCAGTGGCTCTTTACAGATTCCTTATAGTTCATACTGCCTCTAGTGGTACTCTACGATTTCCCTATATCCCACACTTACTCAAGTGGCTCTGGATGGTTTCCCTATAGCCCTCGCTGAATCCAGTGGCTCACTACAGATTCCCTCAAGCCCACACTGACTCCTGTGGCTCTCAAGGGGTTCCCTTTATCCCAAAAAGACTTCAGCGGCTCTCTACGGTTTCCCTAACGCCCACACAGCCTCCAGCAGCTCTCTACGGATTCCCATTAGCCGACACTGACTGAAGTGGCTCTCCATGGTTTTGCTATAGTCCACACTGACTCCAGTGGCTCGCTAGGGTTTTGTTCTTTCACACACTGAGTCTAGTGGCTCTCTACGGAATCGCTATAGAACGCACTGACCCCAGTGGCTCTCTACGGTTTCCCCATAGGTGAGACACTGACTGAAGTGGCTCTCCATGGTTTCGTTATAGTCCACAGTGACTCCAGTGGCTCGCTACAGTTTCCCTATATCAAACACTGACTCTAGTGGCTCTCTTCTGTTTCCCTGTAGTCAACACTGACCACAGTGGCTCTCTACGGTTCCCCTCCAGTGGCTCTAAATTGATTCCCTTTTGTCCACACTGACGGCAGCAGCTCTCAAGGGTTTCCCTTGATCCCACACTGACTTCAGCGGCTCTCTAGGCTTTCCCTTTAGCCCACACTGACTCAAGCGGCTCTCTACAGTTTCCCTATAGCCCACACTGACTCCAGAGGTTCTCCACATTTTCCCTATATCCCACACAGACCCCAGCGGCTCTCTACAGATTCCCTATAGTTCATACTGCCTCTAGTGGTACTCTACGGTTTCCCTATATCCCAAACAGACACGTGACTCTGTATGTTTTCCCTATAGCCCTCGCTGAATACAGGGCTCACTAGAGATTCCCTCAAGCCCGCAATGACTCCTGTGGCTCTGCACAGTTTCCTTATATCACACACTCACTCCAGTGGCTCTCTACGATTTCCCTATAGTCCACAGGGACTCCCGTGGATCTGCAAAGTTTTCCCTATATCCCACACTGACTCCAGCAGCTGGCTACGGTTTCGCTATATCACACACTGAGTCTAATGGCTCACTACGCATTCCCTATATCCCACACTGACTCCAGTGGCTCTCTACGGTTTCCCTTTATCCCACGCTGAATTCAGCAGCTCTCTGCGGTTTCCCTATAGCCCACACTGATTCCAGAGGCTCTCTACGGTTTCCCTATAGCCGACACTGACTGCAGTGGCTGTGTACGGTTTCCCTATAGCCCAGACTGAATCCAACGGCTCTCTACGGTTTCCCTATAGCCGACACTGACTGCAGTGGCTGTCTATGGTTTCCCTATAGCCCAGACTGAATCCAACGGCTCTCTACGGTTTCCCTATAGCCCACACTGACTCCAGCTGCTCTCTAAGTTTTTCCTATATCCCTCACTTTCTCCAATGGCTCGCTACGGTTTCTCTATATCACCCACTGACTCTAGTTGCTCTCTACGTTTTCCCTATAGTCAACTCATACCCCAGTGGCTCTCTACGGTTTCCCGCTAGTACACACTGTCTCCAGTGGCTCTCTACAGTTTCCCTATAGCCCACACTGACTCCAGCGGCTCTCTACGGTTTCGCCATAGCCGACACTGACTGAAGTGGCTCTCCATGGTTTCGCTATAGTCCACACTGACTCCAGTGGCTCGCTACAGTTTCCAAATAGCCGACACTGACTGCAGTGGCTCTCTATGTTTTCCCTATATCCCACACTGACTCCAGTGGCTCGCTATCGTTTCCCTATATCACACACTTATTCTCGTGGCTCTCTAAGGTTTCCCTATAGTCCACACTGACCCCAGTGGCTCTCTACAGTTTCGCTCTAGTCCACACTGTCTCCAGTGGCTCTCTACGATTTCCCTATAGCCCACGCTGACTCCAGCGGCTCTCTACGGTTTCCCTATGTCCCTCAGTGACTCCAGCTGCTTTCTGAGGTTTTCGTATATCCCTCACTGACTCCAAAGGCTCGCCACCGTTTCCCGATATCACACACTGACTCTAGTGGCTCTCTACGGTTTCCCTGTAGTCAACACTGACCCCAGTGGCTCTCTATGGTTTCCCTTTAGTACACACTGTCTCCAGTGGGTCTCTACGGTTTCCCTATTGCCCACACTGACTCCAGCAGCTCTCTATGGTTTCCCGTTATCCCACATTGAATTCAGCAGCTCTCTATGGTTTCCCTATAGACCACACTGACTCCACTGGCTCTCTACGGTTTCTCTATAGACCGCACTGACTCCACTGGCTCTCTATGGGTTGCCTATAGTCCACACTGACTCCACTGGCTCTCTACGGTTTCACTATATCCCACACTGATTCCTGCGGCTTTCTATGGTTTCCCTTCAGCCCACACTGATTCCAGGGGCTCTCTACGGTTTTCCTATTGCCCACACTGACCCTAGTGGCTCTAAATGGTTTCCCTATTGTCCACAGTGACTGCAGCGACTCTCAAGGGTTTCTCTTTATCCCACAATGACTTCATAGGCACTCTACGGTTTCCCTATAGCCCACACTGACTCCAGTGGCTCTCCATGGTTTCGCTGTAGTCCACACTGACTCCAGTGGCTCGCTACGGTTTCGCTATTACACACACTGAGTCTAGTGGCTCTCTAGGGATTCCCTATAGAACGCACTGACCCCAGTGGCTCTCTACAGTTTCCCCATAGCAGACGCTGACTGAAGTGGCTCTCCATGGTTTCGTTATAGTCCACAGTGACTCCAGTGGCTCGCTGCGGTTTCCCTATATCAAACACTGACTCTACTGGCTCTCTACGGTTTCCCTGTAGTCAACATTGACTCCAGTGGCTCTCTACGGTTTCCCTCTAGTGCAAACTGTCTCCAGTAGCTCTCCAGGGTTTCCATAGAGCCCACACTGACTCCAGGGGCTCTCTATGGTTTCCCTATAGTCCGCACTGACTCCACTGGCTCTCTATGGGTTGCCTATAGTCCACATTGAGTCCACTGACTCTCTACGGTTTCACTATATCCCACACTGATTCCAGCAGCTTTCTTTGGTTTCCCTTCAGCCCACACTGATTCCAGGGACTCTCTACGTTTTTCCAATTGACCACACTGACCCTAGTGGCTCTAAATGGATTCCCTATTGTCCACAGTGACTGCAGCGGCTCTCAAGGGTTTCCCTTTATCCCAGAATGACTTCAGAGGCACTCTCCGGTTTCACTACAGTCCACACTGACTCCAGCGGCTCTCAAGGGTTTACCTTTATCCCACACTGACTGCAGCGGCTCTCTACGGTTTCCCTATTGCCCACGATGACTCCAGCGGCTCTCCACGGTTTCCCTATGTCCCTCAGTGACTCCAGCGGCTTTCTAAGGTTTTCGTATATCCCTCACTGACTCTAAAGGCTCGCCACGGTTTCCCGATATCACACACTGACTCTAGTGGCTCTCTACGGTTTCCCTATAGTGAACAGTGACCCCAGTGGCTCTCTATGGTTTCCCTTTAGTACACACTGTCTCCAGTGGCTCTCTACGGTTTCCCTATTGCCCACACTGACTCCAGCAGCTCTCTATGGTTTCCCGTTATCCCACATTGACTTCAGCAGCTCTCTACGTTTTCCCTTTAGACCACACTGACTCCACTGGCTCTCTACGGTTTCACCATAGTCTGCACTGACTCCACTGGCTCTCCAAGGGTTGTCTATAGTCCACACTGACTCCACTGGCTCTCTACGGTTTTCCTATTGCCCACACTGACCCTAGTGGCTCTAAATGGTTTCCCTATTGTCCACAGTGACTGCAGCGGCTCTCATGGGTTTCCCTTTATCCCACAATGACTTCAGAGGCACTCAACGGTTTCCCTATAGCCCACACTGACTCCGGTGGCTCTCCATGGGTTCGCTGTAGGCCACACTGACTCCAGTGGCTCGCTACGGTTTCGCTATTTCACACACTGAGTCTAGTGGCTCTCTACGGATTCCCTATAGAACAAACTGACCCCAGTGGCTCTCTACGGTTTGCCTATTGTCCACACTGACTCCAGCGGCTCTCAAGTGTTTCCCTTTATCCCACAATGACTTCAGCGGCCCTCTACGGTTGCCCTATAGCACACACTGACTCCAGCGGCTCTCTACAGTTTCCCCATAGCCGACACTGAATGAAGTGGCTCTCCATGGTTTCACTATGGTCCACACTGACTCCAGTGGCTCGCTACAGTTTCGCTATTTCACACACTGAGTCTAGAGGCTCTCTATGGATTCCCTATAGACCACACTGTCCCCAGTGGCTCTCTACTGCTTCCCGATATCCCACACTGATTCCAGCGGCTATCTATGCTTTTCCTGTAGACCACACTGACCGCAGTGTCTTTCTACGGTTTCCCTATAGTCCACACTGACACCATTGCCTCTCTACGGTTTCCCTATAGACCACACTGACTCCAGTGGCTCTCTACGGTTTCCCTATAGCCCACACTGACTCCAGTGGCTCTCCATGGTTTCGCTGTAGTCCACACTGACTCCAGTGGCTCGTTACGGTTTCGCTATTTCACACACTGAGTCTAGTGGCTCTCTACGGATTCCCTATAGAACGCACTGATCCCAGTAGCTCTCTACGGTTTGCCTATTGTCCACACTGACTCCAGCGGCTCTCAAGTGTTTCCCTTTATCCCACAATGACTTCAGCGACCCTCTACGGTTGCCCTATAGCACACACTGACTCCTGCGGCTCTCTACGGTTTCCCCATAGCCGATACTGAATGAAGTGGCTCTCAATGGTTTCACTATGGTCCACACTGACTCCAGTGGCTCGCAACAGTTTTGCTATTTCACACACTGAGTCTAGAGGCTCTCTATGGATTCCCTTTCGTCCACACTGTCCCCAGTGGCTCTCTACGGCTTCCCGATATCCCACACTGATTCCAGCGGCTATCTATGGTTTTCCTGTAGACCACACTGACCGCAGTGGCTCTCTACGGTTTCCCTATAGTCCACACTGACACCATTGCCTCTCTAAGGTTTCCCTATAGTCCACACTGATCCCAGCAGCTCTCTACACTTTCGCTATAGCCCACACTGACTCCAGCAGCTCTCTACAGTTTCCCTATAGTGCACACTGACTACAGTGGCTCTCTATGGATTCCAAATAGCCGACACTAACTACAGTGGCTCTCTATGGTCTCCCTATATCCCACACTGTCTCCAGTGCCTGGCTACGGTTTCCCTATATCACACACTGACCTAGTGGCTCAATTCGGTTTCCCTATAGTCCACACTGACCCCAGTGGCTCTCAGCGTTTTCCTTATAGCCCACAAAGACTCCAGCAGCTCCCAACGTTTTCCCTATAGCCCACACTGACCCCAGAGGCTCTCTAAGGTTTTCCTATATCCCTCACTGACTCCAATGGCTCGCTACGGTTACCCTATAGTCCACACTGACTCCACTGGCTCTCTACCGGTTTGCCTATAGTCCACACTGAATGCTGCGGCTCTCAAGTGTTTCCCTTTATCCCACACTGACTTCAGCAGCTCTCTACGGTTTCCCTATAGCCCACACTGACTGCAGCGGCTCTCAAGGGTTTCCATTAGCTGACACTGACTGCAGTGTCTACAGTGGCTCTCTAAAGTTTCCCTATAGTCCACACTGACTGCGCTCGCTCTCTACAGTTTGCCTATACTCCACACTGACTCCACTCGCTCTCTACGGTTTCACTATATCCCACAATGATTCCAGCGGCTCTCTACGGTTCTTCAATACGCCACACTGGCCCTAGTTGCTCTCAACACTTTCCCTATAGTCCGACTGACTCCAGCGGCTCTCAAGGGCTTACCTTTATCCCACACTGACTGCAGCGGCTCTCTACGGTTTCCCTATTGCCCACAATGACTCCAGCAGTTCTTACGGTTTCCCCATAGCCGAAACTGGCTGAAGTGGGTCTCTATAGTTTCGCTATAGGCCACACTGACTCCAGTGGCTCGCTACGGTTTTGATATATCGCACACTGAGTCTAGTGGCTCTCTACGGATTCATATAGTCCACACTGAACCCAGTGGCTCTCTATGGCTTCCCTTTATCCCACACTGATTGCAGCGGCTCTCTACTGTTTTCCTGTAGACCACACTCACCCCAGTGGCTCTCTACTGTTTCCCTATATCACACACTGACTACAACGGCTCTCTACGGTTTCCCTATAGTCCACACTGACTCCAGCTGCTCCCTATATTTCACCTAAATCCTGCACTGATTCCAGCGGCTCTCCAGGTTTTCCCTATAGTCAAAAATGTCTCCAGCTGCTCTCAAGGCTTTCCCTTTATCACACGCTGACTTCAGCAGCTCTCAAGGTTTTCCTATTATCCCACACTGATTCCAGCGGCTCTCTACGGTTTCCCTATAGCCCACACTAACTCCAGTGGATCTCTACGGTTTCCCTATATCTCACACTGCATCCAATGGCTCGCTACGTTTTCCCTATAGTCCACACAGACACCAGTGGCTCTCTACGGTTTGCCTATTGTCCACACTGACTCCAGCGGCTCTCAAGGATTTCCCTTTATCCCACGACTTCAGCGGCCCTCTACGGTTGCCCTATAGCACAAACTGACTCCAGCGGCTCTCTACGGTTTCCCCATAGCCGACACTGAATGAAGTGACTCTCCATGTTTTCACTATGGTCCACACTGACTCCAGTGGCTCGCTACAGTTTCGCTATTTCACACACTGGGTCTAGAGGCTCTCTATGGATTCCCTTTCGTCCACACTGTCCCCAGTGGATCTCTACGGCTTCCCGATATCCCACACTGATTCCAGCGGCTATCTATGGTTTTCCTGTAGACCACACTGACCCCAGTGGCTCTCTACGGTTTCCCTATAGTCCAAACTGACACCATAGCCTCTCTACAGTTTCCCTATAGACCACACTGAATCCAGTGGCTTGTTATGGTTTCCCTATAGCCCACACTGATTCCAGGGGCTCTCTATGGATTCCAAATAGGCGACACTAACTGCAGTGGCTCTCTATGGTCTCCCTATATCCCACACTGACTCCAAAAACTCGCTACGGTTTCCCTATATCAGACACTGACTCTAGTGGCTCTCTACGGTTTCCCTATAGTCCACACTGACCCCAGCGGCTCTCTACGGTTTCCCTATAGCCCACACTGACTCGAGCAGCTCTCTACGGTTTCCCTATAGTGCACACTGACTACAGTGGCTCTCTATGGATTCCAAATAGGCAACACTAACTGCAGTGGCTCTCTATTGTCTCCCTATATCCCACACTGACTCCAGTGTCTGGCTACATTTTCCCTATATCACACACTGACCTAGCGGCTCAATTCGGTTTCCCTATAGTCCACACTGACCCCAGTGGCTCTCAACGTTTTCCGTATAGCCGACAAAGACTCCAGCAGCTGACAACGTTTTCCCTATAGCCCACACTGACCCCAGAGGCTCTCCAAGGTTTTCCTATATCCCTCACTGACTCCAATGGCTCTCTACGGTTACACTATAGTCCACACTGACTCCACTAGCTCTAAACCGGTTTGCCTATAGTACACACTGACTGCAGCGGCTCTCAAGTGTTTCCCTTTATCCCAAACTGACTTCAGCAGCTCTCTACGGTTTCCCTATAGCCCACACTGACTGCAGCGGCTCTCAAGGGTTTCCATTAGCCGACACTGACTGCAGTGGCTCTCTATGGTTTCCCTATATCCCACACATACTCCAGAGGCTCGCTATAGTTTCCCTATGTCACAGACTGTCTCTAGTGGCTCTCTAAGGTTTCCCTATGTCACACACTGTCTCTAGTGGCTCTCTAAGGTTTCCCTGTTGTCCACACAGACCCCAGTGGCTCTCTACGGTTTCCCAAAAGCCGACACTGAATGCTTCGGCTCTCTATGGTTTCCCTCTATCCCACACTGACTCCAGTGGCTCGCTATGATTTCTCTATATCACACACTGTCTCTAGTGGCTCTCTACGGTTTCCCCATAGCTCACACTGTCTCCAGTGGCTCTCTAAAGTTTCCCTATAGTCCACACTGACTCCACTCGCTCTCTACGGTTTCACTATATCCCACTATGATTCCAGGGCTCTCTACAGTTTTCCTATAGCCCACAATATCCATAATGCCTCTCAAATGTTTCCCTATAGTCCAAACTGACTTCATCAGCTCTCAAGGGTTTCCCTTTATCCCACACTGACTTCAGCAGCTGTCTACGGATTCCCCATAGCCGACACTGACTGCAGTGGCTCTCTGTGGTTTTCCTATAGCCTACAGTGACTCCAGTGGCTCGCTGCAGTTTCCTTATATCACACACTAACTTTAGTGGTTCTCTAAGGTTTCCCTATAGTCTACACTGACTCCAGTGGCTCTCACCGGTTTCCCTATAGCCCATACTGACTCCAGTGGTTCTCTACAGCTTGCCTATGTCCCACAATGATTAAAGTGGCTCTCTATGGTTTTCCTATAGCCCACACTGTCCATAGTGCTCTCAAAAGATTCCCTATAGTCCACAAAAACTCCAGCGGCTCTCAAGGGATTCCCGTAATCCCACACTGACTTCAGAAGCTCTCTACGGTTTCCCCATAGCCGAAACTGAGTCCAGCGGCTCTCTACGTTTTCCAAATAGCCGACGCTGACTGCAGTCGCTCTCTATGGTTTCCCTAAATCCCACACAGACTCCAGCGGCTCGCCACGGCTTCCTTACATCATACACTGACTCTAGTGGCTCTCTAAGGTTTCCCTATAGTCCACACTGACCCCACTGGCTCGCTACGGTTTCGCTCTAGTCCACAATGTCTCCAGTGGCTCTCTACGGTTTCCCAATGGACCACACTGACTCCAACGGCTCTCTACGTTTTCCCAAAAGCCGACACTGAATGCACTGGCTCTCTATGGTTTCCCTATATCCCAAACTGACTCCAGTGGCTCGTTACGGTTTCCCTATGTCACACACTGACTCTAGTGGCTCTCTACGGTTTCCCTATAGTCCACACTGACCCCTGTGGATCTCTATGGTTTCCTTCTAGTACACACTGTCTCCAGTGGCTCTCTACGTTTTACATGTAGCCCACAGTGTCTCCAGTGGCTCTCTACTGTTTCCCTATAGTCCACACTGACCCCAGTGGCTCCCTAGTGTTTCCCTATATCACACACTGACTCCACTGGCTCTCTATGGTTTCTCTATAGTCCACACTGACTCCAGATGCTCCCTATGGTTCAGCTAAAGCCTGCACTGATTCCAGCAGCTCTCCCAAATTTCCCTGAAGTCCAAACTGACTCCAGCGGCTCTCAACGCTTTCCTTTTATCCCACTTTGCCTTCAGTAGCTCTCAAGGGATTCCCTTTAAACCACACTGACTCCAGCAGCTCTCTACGGTTTCCCTGTAGCCCACACTAACTCCAGTGGATCTCTGCAGTTTCCCTATATCCCACACTGAAACAATGGCTCGCTACGGTTTCACTAATATTACACACTCACTCTAGTGGCCCTCTGCCATTTCTCTATAGTCCACACCGACCCTTTTGGCTCTCTACGGCTTCCCTGTGTCCCACACTGATTCCAGCGTTCTCTAGGGTTTTTCTAAAGCCCACACTGACCCTAGTGGCTCTCGAAAGTTTCCCTTTAGACTGCACTGACTCCTGCACCTGTCTGCGGTTTCCCCATAGCCTACACTTACTGAAGAGGCTCTCTATTGTTTCCCTATAGCCTACAATGACTCCAGAGGCTCTCTAAGGTTTCCCTATATCCCACACTGACTGCAATGGCTTGCTACGGTTTCCCTATAGTCCACACTGACTCCAGAGGCTCTCTACGGTTTCCCTATTGCCCATACTGACTCCAGATGCTCTCTATGGCTTCCCAATATCCCACAATGACTCAACTGGCTCTCTACAGATTCCCTAAAGCCCACATGACTCAAGTGGCTCTCTACGGTTTTCCTATAATCCACACTGACTCCAGCGGCTCTCTACTGTTTCCCTAAATTCCAAACGGACTCCAGCGGCTCTCTACTGTTTCCCTATAGTGCAAACTGAAACCCTTGGCTCTCTATGGATTCCCTATAGTCCACACTGACAACATAAGTTCTCTAAAGTTTCCCTAGAGTCCACTCTGACTCCAGCGGCTCCCTACGGTTTCCCTGAAGCGCACAATGATTCCAGCAGCTCTCTACGTTTTTCCTATAGACAACACTGACTCTAGTCGCTCTCACTGTTTTCCTACAGTTTATACTGACTGCCGAGACTCTCAAGGGTTTCGCTTTATCCCTCACTGACTTCAGCAGCTCACTACAGTTTCCCTATACCCCACACTGACTCCAACAGCTCTCTGCGGTTTCCCTATAGCCGACACAGAAACCAGTGGCTCACTATCATTTCCCTATATCATACAGTGTCTCCTGCACCTCTCTACGGCTTCCGATTAGCCCACACTGACTCCAGTGCTCTGTAGGGTTTCCCTTCATCCCAAAATCACTCCAGTCGCGCTCTACATTTTTCCTATGGTCCACATGACTCCAGCCGCTCTCTACGGTTTCCCTATAGTGCACACTGACACCATTGGCACTCCAAGGTTTCGCTATTGTCCGCACTGACACCACAGGCTCTATACGGTCTCCCTATAGTCCACACTGACTCCAGTGGCTCTGTACGGTTTCCCTGTAGCCCACACAGACTCCAGTGGCTCTCTGTGGCTTCCTAATATCCCACAATGATTCCAGCGGCTCTATACGGTTTTTCTATAACCCACACTGTCCCTAGTGGCTCTCAACCGTTTCCGAATATTTCACACTGACTCCAGCTGCTCTCAAGGGATTCCCATTATCCCACAGTGACTTCAGTGGCTCTCTACGGTTTCCCTATAGCCCACTCTGACTCCATTGGCTCTGTACGGTTCTCCAATATCCCACACTCAGTCCAGTGGCTCTCTACGCTTTTCCTATATTCCACATTGACACCAGAGGCTCTCTATGGTTTCCCTATAGTAGACACTGAAACCAATGGCTCCCTATGCTTTTCCTATAGTCCACAGTGACTCCAGCGGCTCTCTATGGTTTCCCTATAGTACACAGTGAAGCCATTGGCTCTCTACGGTTTCCCTATAATCTATACTGACTCCAGTGGCTCTCACCGGTTTCCCTATAGCCCATACTGACTCCAGTGGATCTCTACAGCTCGCCTATATCCCACAATGATTAAAGTGGCTCTCTATGGTTTCCCTATAGCCCACACTGTCCATCGTGCTCTCAAAAGATTCCCTATAGTGCACAAAAACTCCAGCGGCTCTCTAAGGATTCCAGTAATCCCACACTGACTTCAGAAGCTCTCTACGGTTTCCCCATAGCCGAAACTGAGTCCAGTGGCTCTCTACGTTTTCCAAATAGCCGACACTTACTGCAGCGGCTCTCTATGGTTTCCCTATATCCCACACTGACTCCAGCGGCTCGTCACAGCTTCCTTACATCAGACACTGACTCTAGTGGCTCTCTAAGGTTTACCTATAGTCCACACTGACCCCACTGACTCTCTACGGTTTCGCTCTAGTCCACACTGTCTCCAGTGGCTCTCTACGGTTTCCCAATAGACCACACTGACTCCAGCGTCTCTCTACGGTTTCCCAATAGCCGACACTGACTCCAGTGGCTCGTTACGGTTTCCCTATGACACACACTGACTCTAGTGGCTCTCTACGGTTTCCCTATAGTCCATACTGACCCCTGTAGATCTCTACGGTTTCCCTCTAGTACACACTGTCTCCAGTGGCTCCCTACGATTTCCCTGTAGCCCACACTGTCTCCAGTGGCTCTCAAAGGATTCCCTATATCACACACTGACTCCACGGCTCTCTACGGTTTCCCTATAGTACACACTGACTCCAGCAGCTCCCTATGGTTCAGATAAAGCCTGCAATGACTCCACGGCTCTTCACGTTTTCCCTATAGTCCACACTGACTCCAGCAGCTCTCAAGGCTTTCCCTTTATCCCACACTGTCTTCCCACCGTGACCGCCACGGCTCTCCACAGTTTCCCAATAGCCCACTCTGACTCCAGTGGCAATCTACGGTTTCCCTATAGTCCACACTGACACCATTGCCTCTCTACGGTTTCCCTAATATTACACACTCAAACTAGCGGCCCGCTGCCATTTCTCTGTAGTCCACACCGACCCTTTTGGCTCTCTACGGCTTCCCTGTGTCCCACACTGATTCCAGCGTCCTCTCCGTTTTTTCTAAAGCCCACACTGACCCTAGTGGCTCTCGAAAGTTTCCCTTTAGACTGCACTGACTCCTGCACCTTTCTACAGTTTCCTCATAGCCTACAGTTACTGAAGGGGCTCTCTATTGTTTCCCTATAGCCTACAATGACTGCAATGGCTTGCTACGGTTTCCCTATAGTCCACAATGACTCTAGAGCCTCTCTACGGATTCCCTAGTGCCCATACTGACTCCAGATGCTCTCTATGGCTTCCTAATATCCCACAATGATTCCAGCTGCTCTCCACGGTTTTCCTATAGCCCACACTATCCATAGTGGCTCTCAAGTGTTTCCCTATAGTCCAAACTGACTCGAGCGGCTCTCAAGGGTTTCCCTTTATCCCACACTGACTTCAGCAGCTCTCTACGGTTTCCCCATAGCTGACACTGATTGCAGTGGCTCTCTATGATTTCCCTATAGCCTACAGTGACTCCAGTGACTCGCTACGGTTTCCCTACATCACAGACTAACTCTAGTGGTTCTCTAAGTTTTCCCTATAGTCCACACTGATCACAGTGGCTCTCTACGGTTTCCTTATAGTCCACAATGTCTCCAGTGGCTCTGTACGGTTTCCCTATAGTCCACACTGACTCCAGCTGCTCTCCACGTTTTCCCAATGTCCCACACTGACTCCACTGGCTCTCTACAGATTCCCTAAAGCCCACACTGACTGCAGTGGCTCTCTATGGTTTTCCTATAATCCACACTGACTCCAGCGGCTCTCTACGGTTTCCCTAAATTCCAAGCGGACTCCAGCGGCTCTCTACTGTTTCCCTATAGTGCAAACTGAAACCCTTGGCTCTCTATGGATTCCCTATAGTCCACACTGACAACATTAGATCTATACGGTTTCCCTACAGTCCACTCTGACTCCAGCGGCTCTCTACGGTTTCCCTGAAGCCCACAATGATTCCAGCAGCTCTCTACGTTTTTCCTATAGACAACACTGACTCTAGTCGCTCTCACTGTTTTCCTACAGTTTATATTGACTGCCGAGGCTCTCAAGGTTTTCCCTTTATCCCTCACTGACTTCAGCAGCTCACTACAGTTTCCCTATACCCCACACTGACTCCAACAGCTCTCTGCGGTTTCCCTATAGCCGACACTGAAACCAGTGGCTCACTACCATTTCCCTATATCACACAGTGTCTCCCACACCTCTCTACGGCTTCTGATTAGCCCACACTGACTCCAGTGCTCTGTAGGGTTTCCCTGCATCCCACACTCACTCCAGTGGCGCTCTGCATTTTTCCTATGGTCCACATGACTCCAGCCGCTCTCTACGGTTTCCCTATAGTGCACACTGACACCATTGGCACTCCAAGGTTTCGCTATTGTCCGCACTGACACCACAGGCTCTATACGGTCTCCCTATAGTCCACACTGACTCCAGCGGCTCTCAAGGATTTCCCTTTATCCCACACTGTCTTCAGTGGCTCTCAAGGGATTCCCTTTATCCCAAACTGACCTCCACGGCTCTCCACAGTTTCCCAATAGCCCACACTGACTCCAGTGGCAATCTACGGTTTCCCTATAGTCCACACTGACCCCAGTTGCTCCCTAGGGTTTCCCTATATCACACACTGACTCCACTGGCTCTCTATGGTTTCTCTCTAGTCCACAATGACTCCAGATGCTCCCTATGGTTCAGCTAAAGCCTGCAGTGATTCCAGCAGCACTCAAAGCTTTCCTTTTATCCCACACTGCCTTCAGTAGCTCTCAAGGGATTCCCTTTATACCACACTGACTCCAGCAGTTCTCTACGGTTTCCCTGTACCACACACTAACTCCAGTGGATCTCCGCAGTTTCCCTATATCCCACACTGAAACAATTGGCTCGCTACTGTTTCCCTAATATTACACACTCAATCTAGTGGCCCTCTGCCATTTCTCTACAGTCCACACCGACCTTTTTGCCTGTCTACGGCTTCCCTGTGTCCCACATTGATTGCAGCGTTCTCCAGGGTTTTTTCTAATGCCCACACTGACCCTAGTGGCTCTCGAAAGTTTCCCTTTAGACTGCACTGACTCCTGCACCTGTCTGCGGTTTCCCCATAGCCTACACTTACTGAAGAGGCTCTCTATTGTTTCCCTATAGCCTACAATGACTCCAGAGGCTCTCTAAGGTTTCCCTATATCCCACACTGACTGCAATGGCTTGCTACGGTTTCCCTATAATCCACAATGGCTCTAGAGGCTCTCTACGGTTTCCCTATTGCCCATACTGACTCCAGATGCTCTCTATGGCTTCCTAATATCCCACAATGATTCCAGCTGCTCTCCACGGTTTTCCTATAGCCCACACTATCCATAGTGGCTCTCAAATGTTTCGCTATAGTCCAAACTGACTCCAGTGGCTCTCAAGGGTTTCCCTTTATCCCACACTGACTTCAGCAGCTCTCTACGGTTTCCCCATAGCCGACACTGATTGCAGTTGCTCTCTATGATTTCCCTATAGCCTACAGTGATTCCAGTGACTCCCTACGGTTTCCCTATATCACACACTAACTCTAGTGGTTCTCTAAGGTTTCCCTATAGTCCACACTGATCACAGTGGCTCTCTACGGTTTCCTTATAGTCCACACTGTCTCCAGTGGCTCTGTACGGTTTCCCTATAGTCCACACTGACTCCAGCTGCTCTCCACGTTTTCCCAATATCCCATAGTGACTCCACTGGCTCTCTACAGATTCCCTAAAGCCCACACTGACTCCAGTGGCTCTCTACGGTTTTCCTATAATCCACACTGACTCCAGCGGCTCTCGACTGTTTCCCTAAATTCCAAACGGACTCCAGCGGCTCTCTACTGTATCCCTATAGTGCAAACTGAAACCCTTGGCTCTCTATGGATTCCCTATGGTCCACACTGACAACATTAGATCTCTACGGTTTCCCTAGAGTCAACTGTGACTCCAGCGGCTCTCTACGGTTTCCCTAAAGCCCACAAAGATTCCAGCAGCTTTCTACGTTTTTTCTATAGACAACACTGACTCTAGTCGCTCTCACTGTTTTCCTACACTTTATCCTGACTGCCGAGGCTCTCAAGGGTTTCCCTTTATCCCTCACTGACTTCAGCAGCTCACTGCAGATTCCCTATACCCCACACTGACTCCAACAGCTCTCTGCGGTTTCCCTATAGCCGAAACAGAAACCAGTGGCTCACTACCATTTCCCTATATCACACAGTGTCTTCTGCACCTCTCTACGGCTTCCGATTAGCGCACACTGACTCCAGGGCTCTGTAGGGTTTCCCTGCATCCCACACTCACTCCAGTGGCGCTCTACATTTTTCCTATGGTCCACATGACTCCAGCCGCTCTCTACGGTTTCCCTATAGTGCACACTGACACCATTGGCACTCCAAGGATTCGCTATTGTCCGCACTGACACCACAGGCTCTATACGGTCTCCCTATAGTCCACATTGCCTCCAGTGGCTCTCTACGATTTCCCTGTAGCCCACATAGACTCCAGTGGCTCTCTGTGGCTTCCTAATATCCCACAATCATTCCAGCGGCTCTATACGGTTTTTCTATAACCCACACTGCCCCTAGTGGTCCTCAACCGTTTCCGAATATTTCACACTGACTCCAGCTGCTCTCAATGGTTTCCCATTATCCCACACTGACTTCAGTGGCTCTCTACGGTTTCCCTATTTCCCACTCTGACTCCACTGGCTCTGTACGGTTTTCCAATATCCCACACTCACTCCAGTGGCTCACTACGCTTTTCCTATAGTCCACACTGACTCCAGAGGCTCTCTATGGTTTCCCTATAGTAGACACTGAAACGATTGGCTCCCTACTCTTTTCCTATAGTCCACACTGACACCAGCGGCTCTCTATGGTTTCCCTATAGTACACACTGAAGCCATTGGCTCTCTACAGTTTCCCTATAGTCTACACTGACTCCAGTGGCTGTCACCGGTTTCCCTATAGCCCATACTGACTCCAGTGGTTCTCTACAGCTTGCCTATATCCCGCAATGATTAAAGTGGCTCTCTATGGTTTTCATATAGCCCACACTGTCCATCCTGCTCTCAGAAGATTCCCTATAGTCCACAAAAACTCCAGCGGCTCTCAAAGGATTCCCGTAATCCCACACTGACTTCAGAAGCTCTCTACGGTTTCCCCATAGCCGAAACTGAGTCCAGTGGCTCTCTACGTTCTCCAAATAGCCGACACTGACTGCAGCGGCTCTCTATGGTTTCCGCATATCCCACACTGACTCCAGCGGCTCGTCACGGCTTCCTTACATAACACACTGACTCTAGTGGCTCTCTAAGGTTTCCCTATAGTCCACACTGACCCCACTGGCTCGCTACGGTTTCGCTCTAGTCCTCACTGTCTCCAGTGGCTCTCTACGGTTTCCCAATAGACCACACTGACTCCAGCGGCTCTCTACGGTTTCCCAATAGCCGACACTGAATGCACTGGCTCTCTATGGTTTCCCTATATCCCAAACTCACTCCAGTGGCTCGTTACCGTTTCCCTATGTCACACACTGACTCTAGTGGCTCTCTACGGTTTCCCTATAGTCCATACTGACCCCTGTGGATTTCTACGGTTTCCCTCTAGTACACACTGTCTCCAGTGGCTCCCTACGTTTTTCCTGTAGCCTACACTGTCTCCAGTGGCTCTCTAGGGATTCCCTATATCACACACTGACTCCACGGCTCTCTACGGTTTCCCTATAGTACACACTGACTCCAGCTGCTCCCTATGGTTCAGATAAAGCCTGCACTGACTCCAGCGGCTCTCCACGTTTTCCCTATAGTCCACATTGACTCCAGCGGCTCTCAAGGCTTTCCCTTTAGCCCACACTGTCTTCAGTGGCTCTCAAGGGATTCCCTTTATCCCACACTGACCTCCACGGCTCTCCACAGTTTCCCAATAGCCCACGCTGACTCCAGTGGCAATCTACGGTTTCCCTATAGTCCACTCTAACTCCAGTGGTTCTCTGTGGTTACCCTATATCCCACACTCAAACAATGGCTCGCTACGGTTTCCCTAATATCACACCCTCACTCTAGTGGCTCTCTGCCGTTTCGCTATATTCCACACCGACCCTTTTGTCTCTCTACGTCTTCCCGTTGTCCCACACTTATTCGAACGGCTCTCTCGGGTTTTTTTAAAGCCCACACTGACCCTAGTGGCTCTCGAAAGTTTCCCATTAGACCGCACTGACTCCTGCACCTGTCTGCGGTTTCCCCATAGCCGACACTTACTGAAGTGGCTCTCTATTGTTTCCCTATAGCCTACAATGACTCCAGAGGTTCTCTAAGGTTTCCATATATCCCACACTGACTCCAATGGCTCGCTACGTTTTCCCTGTCGTCCTCACTGTCTCCAGTGGCTCTCTACGGTTTCCCAATAGACCACACTGACTCCAGTGGCTCTCTACGGTTTCCCAATAGCCGACACTGAATGTACTGGCTCTCTGTGGTTTCCCTATATCCCAAACTCACTCCAGTGGCTCGTTACGGTTTCCCTATGTCATGCACTGACTCTATTGGCTCTCTACGGTTTCCCTATAGTCCATACTGACCCCTGTGGATCTCTACGGTTTCCCTCTAGTACACACTGTCTCCAGTGTCTCCATTCGTTTTTCCTGTAGCCCACACTGTCTCCAGTGGCTCTCTAGGGATTCCCTATATCACACACTGACTCCACGGCTCTCTACGGTTTCCCTATAGTACACACTGACTCCAGCTGCTCCCTATGGTTCAGATAAAGCCTGCACTGACTCCAGCGGCTCTCCACGTTTTCCCTATAGTCCACACTGACTCCAGCGGCTCTCAAGGCTTTCCCTTTATCCCACACTGTCTTCAGTGGCTCTCAAGGGATTCCCTTTATCCCACACTGACCTCCACGGCTCTCCAAAGTTTCCCAATAGCCCACACTGACTCCAGTGGCAATCTACGGTTTCCCTATAGTCCACACTAACTCCAGTGGATCTCTGTGGTTTCCCTATATCGCACACTGAAACAATGGCTCGCTACAGTTTCCCTAATATCACACCCTCACTCTAGTGGCTCTCTGCCGTTTCGCTATATTCCACACCGACCCTTTTGGCTCCCTACGTCTTCCCTGTGTCCCACACTGATTCCAACGGCTCTCTAGGGTTTTTCTAAAGCCCACACCGACCCAAGTGGCTCTCGAAAGTTTCCCTTTAGACTGCACTGACTCCTGCACCTGTCTGCGTTTTCCCCATAGCCGACACGTACTGAAGTGGCTCTCTATTGTTTCCCTATAGCCTACAATGACTCCAGAGGTTCACTAAGGTTTCCCTATATGCCACACTGACTCCAATGGCTCACTACGTTTTCCCTGTAGTCCACACTGACTCCAGAGGCTCTCTACGGTTTCCCTATTGCCCATACTGACTCCAGATGCTCTCTATGGCTTCCTAATATCCCACAATGATTCCAGCTGCTCTCTAAAGTTTTCCTATAGCCCACACTATCCATAGTGGCTCTCAAATGTTTCCCTATTGTCCAAACTGACTCCAGCGGCTCTCAAGGGTTTTCCTTTATCCCACACTGACGTCAGCAGCTCTCTACGGTTTCCCCATAGCCGACACTGACTGCAGTGGCTCTCTATGTTTTCCCTATAGCCTACAGTGACTCCAGTGGCTCGCAACGGTTTCCCTATATCACACACTAACTCTAGTGGTTCACTAAAGTTTCCCTATAGTCCACACTGATCATAGTGGCTCTCTCCGGTTTTCCTATAGTCCACACTGACTCCAGCGGCTCTCTAATGTTTCCCTAAATTCCAAACTGATTCCAGCGGCTCTCTACTGTTTCCCTGTAGTCCAAACTGAAACCCTTGGCTCTCTACGGATTCCCTATAGTCCACACTCGGTCCATTGGCTCTCTATGGTTTCCCTATAGTCCACACTGACACCATTGGATCTCTACGGTTTCCCTATAGTGCACTCTGACTCCAGCGGCTCTCTACAGTTTCCCTGAAGCCCACAATGATTCCAACAGCTCTCTACGGTTTTCGTATAGACAACACTGACTCTAGTCGCTCTGAACGGTTTTCCTACAGTCTATACTGACTGCAGAGGCTCTCAAGGGTTTCCCATTATCCCTCACTGACTTCAGCGTCTCACTACTGTTTCCCTATACCCCACACTGACTCCAACAGCTCTCTGCGGTTTCCCTATAGCCGACACGGACTCCAGTGGCTCACTACCATCTCCCTATATCACACAGGGTCTTCCGCACCTCCCTACGGCTTCCGATTAACCCATACCGATTCCAGATGCTCTCTACAGTGTCCCTAAAGCCCACACTGTCTCCTGTTGCACTCTTCGGTTTCTCTAAAGTCTGCACTGACTCCAGCGATTCTCCACCTTTTCCCTATAGCCCACATTGACTCCAGTGGATCCCAACGGTTTCCATAAATCCCACACTAACTCCATTGGCTCTCTGCAGTTTCCCTTAAGTCCACACTGCCTCCAGTGGTTCTCTAAAGTGTCCCTACATCCCACACTGACTCCAGTGGCTCTGCACGGTTTCCCTGTAGTCCACAATGACTCCAGCGGCTCTCTACGGATTCCCTATGGCCCACCCGAACTTCAGTAGCTCTCTACGATTTCCCTATAGTCCACACTGACACTTTTGGCTCTCTACGGTTCCCATATAGCCCACAATTTCTTCGACGGCTCTGTACGGTTTCCTATAGCCCACATGCACCCCAGTGACTCAATGCCGTGTCTGTAAAGTCCACACTGACTCCAGTGGCTCTCTAAGTTTTTACTCTATCCCTCTCTGACTCCAGTGGCTCGCTACGTTTTCCCTATATTACATACAGACTCTAGTAGCTCTCTACGCTTTCCCTATAGTCCACACTGACCCCAGGGCTCTCTATGGTTTCCCTATAGTCCACACTGTCTCTAATTGCTCTCTACAGTTTGCCTATAATCCACATTGACACCAGTTGCTCTCTACGGTTTCCCTAAAGCACACATGCACTCCAATGGCTCTCTATGGCTTCCCTATATCCCACACTGATTCCAGCGGCTCTCTCCGTTTTTCCTATAGACCACACTGAACCCAGTGGCTCTCTATGGTTTCACTATATCCCACACTGAGTCCAGCGGTTCTCTACAGTTTCCCTATAGTCCACACTTAGTCCAGCTGCTATCTACGGTTTCACTAAAGCCTGCACTGACTCCACCGGCTATCCACGTTCTCCCTATAGTCCACACAGACTCCAGCGGCTCTCTAAAGCTTCCCTATAGCCCACACGGTCTCTAGTGGATCTCACCGGTTTCCTTATATCCCACACTGAATATTTTGGCTCTCTACAGTTTCCCTTTATTCCACTCTGCCTCCAGTGCCACTCTACGATTTCCCTACATCCCATACTGACTACTGTGGCTCTGTACAGTTTCCCTATAGCCCACAATGAATCCAGTAGCTCTCTACGTTTTCCCTATTTCCCACACTCACTCCAGTGGCTCATTACGGTTTCCCTAAAGTCCACACTGGCACCAGAGGCTCTCTACGGTTTTGCTAAATCCCACACTGACTCCAGTAGCTCTCTACATTTTCCCTATGGCCCACCCTGACTCCAGTGGCTCACTACGGATTCCCTACAGTCCAGACTGACAAGAGTGGCGCTCAATGGTTTCCCTATTGCGCACACTGACTCCAGTGGCACTCTACGGTTTCCGTTTTGTCCACACCGACCCCAATGGCTCTCTATGGTTTCTGTATTGCCCACACTAACTCCAGTGGCTCTCGACGTTTTCCCTATATCCGACACTGACTCCCGTGGCTCGCTAAGGTTTCCCTATATCACACACGGACTATAGTGGCTCTCTACGGTTTCCCTATAGTCCACACTGACACCAGTGGCTCTCTACAGGTTCACTATAGCTCACACTGACTTCAGTGGCTCTGTACGGTTTCCCTATATCCCACACTCACTCCAGCAGCTCTTTACGGTTTCCCTATAGCCCACACTTACTCTAGTGGCTCTCTATGGCATCCCTATATCCCACACTGATTCCAGCGGCTCCCTCCGGTTTTCCTATAGAACACATTAACCCCAGTGGCTTTCTAAGTTTTTTGCATGTCAAACACTGACTACAACGGCTCTCTACGGTTTCCCTATAGTCCACAGTGACTCCAGCTGCTCTCTACGAATTCCCTAAAGCCTGCACTGACGATGGCGGATCTCCACATTTTCCCTATATCCCACACTGACTCCAGCGGCTCTCTATGGTTTCCCTATAGCCCACACTGTCTCTAGTGGATCTCTCCAATTTCCCTATATTCCACTCTGCCTCCAGTGTCTCTCTACGATTTCCCTACATCCCAAACTGACTCCATTGGCTTCGTACAGTTTCCCTATAGTCCACTCTGAATCCAGTAGCTCTCAATGGTTTCCCTATGGCCCACCCTGACTCCATTGGCTCGCTATGGTTCCCCTATAATCCACACTGACACCAGTGGCTCGCTATGGTTTCTGTATTGCCCACACTGACACCATTGGCTCTCTACGGTTTCCATATAGCCCACATGGGCCCCAGTGGCTCTCGCCGGCTTTGCTATAGACCAGACTGACTCCAGTGGCTCTCTACGGTTTCCTTATAGTCCGCACTGACACCTGTGGCTCTCTACGGTTCCCCTATAGTCCACACTGACACCATTGGCTCTCTACGGTTTCCATATAGCTCAAATGGGCCCCAGTGACTCTCTACATTTTTCCTCTATCCCCCACTGACTCCAGTGGCTCGCTAAGTTTTCCCTATATTACATACAGACTCTAGTAGGTCTCTACGGTTTCCCTATAGTCCACACTGACCCCAAGGCTCTCTACGGTTTCCCTATAGCCCACACTGTCTCCAGTTGCTCTCTACAGTCTCCCTATAATCCACACTGACACCAGATGCTCTCTACGGTTTCCCTATAGCACACAAGCAATCCAATGGCTCTCTATGGCTTCCCTATATGCAACACTGATTTTAGCGGCTCTCTCTGGTTTTCCTATAGACCACACTGACCCCAGTGGCTCTCTATGGTTTCCCTATATCCCACACTGAATCCAGCGGTTCTCTACAGTTTCCCTATAGTCCACACTTATTCCAGCTGCTCTCAACGGTTTCCCTAAAGCCTGCACTGACTCCACCGGCTATCCACGTTCTCCCTATAGTCCACACAGACTCCAGCGGCTCTCTACAGTTACCCTATAGCCCACACGGTCTCTAGTGGATCTCACCGGTTTCCCTATATCCCACACTGAATATTTTGGCTCTCTACAGTTTCCCTTTATTCCACTCTGCCTCCAGTGCCTCTCTACGATTTCCCTACATCCCATACTGACTACTGTGGCTCTGTACAGTTTCCCTATAGCCCACAATGAATCCAGTAGCTCTCTACAGTTTCCCTATGGCCCACCCTGACTCCATTGGCTCGCTATGGTTCCCCTATAATCCACACTGACACCAGTGGCTCGCTATGGTTTCCCTATAATCCATACGGAGACCAGTGGCTCTCGCCGGTTTCCCTATAGTCGACACGGTCTCCAATTGCTCTCTAAGGTTTCCCTATAATCCACACTGACACCAGTGGCTGTCTACGGTTTCCCTAAAGCCCACACGCACTCCATTGGCTCTCTATGGCTTCCCTATATCCCACACTGATTCCAGCGGCTCTCTCCGGTTTTCCTATAGACCACACTCACCCCAGTGACTCTCTGTGGTTTCGCTATATCCCAAACTGAGTCCAGCGGATCTCTAGGGTTTCCCTATAGTCCACACTTAGTCCAGCTGCTCTCTACGGTTTCCCTAAAGACTGCACTGACTCCAGCGGCTGTCCACATTTTCCCTATATCCCACACTGACTCCTGTGGCTAACTATGGCTTCCCTAAATCCCACAATGATTCCTGTGGCTCTCTACTGTTTCCCTATAGCGCACACTGACTCCATTGGATCTTACCGGTTTCCCTATATCCCACAGTTACTCCATTGGCTCTCTACATTTTCCCTATAGTCCACACAGCCTCCAGTGTCTCTCTACAGTTTCCCTACATCCCACACTGACTCCAGTGGCTCTGTACAGTTTCCCTAAAGCCCTCAGTGACTCCATTGACTCTGTACATTTTCCCTAAAGCCCTCACTGACTCCAGTGACTCTCCACAGATTCCCTAATGCCCACACTGACTCCAGTGGCTCTGTACGTTTTCCGTATTTCCCACAGTCACTCAAGGGGCTCACTACGATTTTCCTATAGCACACACTGACACCAGTAGCTCTCTACGGTTTCCCTATATCCCACACCCTCTCCAGTAGCTCTCTACGTTTTCCCTATAGCCCACACTGACTCCTGTGGCTCTCTACGGTTTCCCTATAGCACACATTGACTCCAGCGGCTCTCTACAGTTTCCCTATAGACCACACTGACACCAGTGCCTCTCTACGGTTTCCCTATATTCCACATTGACTCCACTGGCTCTCTAAGATTTCCCTACAGCCCACACTGACTCCAGTGGCTATCTACATCTACCCTATATCCCAATCTGATTGCAGCTCTTCGGTTTTCCTATAGCCCACACTGACCCTAGTGGCTCTCAACGGTTTCGCGATAGTCCACACTGACTCCAGCGGATCAGAAGGGTTTCCCTTTATGCCACACTGACTTCAACGTCTCTCTCCGGTTTCCCTATAGCCTACACTGACTCCAACGGCTCTCTACGGTTTCCCTATAGCACACACGCACTCCAATGGCTCTCTATGGCTTCCCTATATCCCACGCTGATTCCAGCGGCTCTCTACTATGTTCCTAAAACCCACACTGACTCCAGCGGATCTCTCGGGTTTCCCTACATTCCACACTGACTCCGTTGGCTCTCTACAGTTTCCCTATAGTCCACACTGCCTCCAGTATCTCTCTACAGTTTCCCTACATCCCACACTGACTCCAGCGGCTCTGTACTGTTTCCCTAAAGCCCTCACTGACTCCATTGACTATCTACAGATTCCGTAAAGCGCACACGGAATCCAGTGGCTCTGTACGTTTTCCCTATTTCCCACACTCACTCCAGTGGCTAACTACGTTTTCCTTATACCCCACAGTCACTCCGGACGCTCTCTACGGCTTTCTTATAGCCCACACTGACTCCAGTGGCACTCTACGGTTTCCGTTTTGTCCACACCGACCCCAATGGCTCTCTATGGTTTCTGTATTGCCCACACTAACTCCAGTGGCTCTCGACGTTTTCCCTATATCCGACACTGACTCCCGTGGCTCGCTAAGGTTTCCCTATATCACACACGGACTATAGTGGCTCTCTACGGTTTCCCTATAGTCCACACTGACACCAGTGGCTCTCTACAGGTTCACTATAGCTCACACTGACTTCAGTGGCTCTGTACGGTTTCCCTATATCCCACACTCACTCCAGCAGCTCTTTACGGTTTCCCTATAGCCCACACTTACTCTAGTGGCTCTCTATGGCATCCCTATATCCCACACTGATTCCACCGGCTCCCTCCGGTTTTCCTATAGAACACATTAACCCCAGTGGCTTTCTAAGTTTTTTGCATGTCAAACACTGACTACAACGGCTCTCTACGGTTTCCCTATAGTCCACAGTGACTCCAGCTGCTCTCTACGAATTCCCTAAAGCCTGCACTGACTAAGGCGGCTCTCCATGTTTTCCCTATATCCCACACTGACTCCAGCGGCTTTCTATGGTTTCCCTATAGCCCACACTGTCTCTAGTGGATCTCTCCAATTTCCCTATATTCCACTCTGCCTCCAGTGTCTCTCTACGATTTCCCTACATCCCAAACTGACTCCATTGGCTCTGTACAGTTTCCCTATAGTCCACTCTGAATCCAGTAGCTCTCTATGGTTTTCCTATGGCCCACCCTGACTCCATTGGCTCGCTATGGTTCCCCTATAATCCACACTGACACAAGTGGCTCGCTATGGTTTCCTATAATCCACACTGAGACCATTGGCTCTCTCCGGTTTCCTATAGACCAGACTGGGCCCCAGTGTCTCTCGCCGGCTTTGCTTATAGACCAGACTGACTCCTGTGGCTCTCTACGGTTTCCCTATAGTCCACACTGACACCATTGGCTCTCTACGGTCTCCATATAGCCCACATGCGCCCCAGTGACTCTCTACGGTTTCCGTAAAGCCCACACTGACTCCAGTGACTCTCTACATTTTTCCTCTATCCCCCACTGACTCCAGTGGCTCGCTACGTTTTCCCTATATTACATACAGACTCTAGTAGCTCTCTACGGTTTCCCTATAGTCCACACTGACCCCAAGGCTCTCTACGGTTTCCCTATAGTCCACACTGTCTCCAAATGCTCTCTACGGTCTCCCTATAATCCACACTGACACCAGTTGCTCTCTACGGTTTCCCTATAGCACACACGCAATCCAATGGCTCTCTATGGCTTCCCTATATGCAACACTGATTCCAGCGGCTCTCTCTGGTTTTCCTATAGACCACACTGACCCCAGTGGCTCTCTATGGTTTCCCTATATCCCACACTGAGTCCAGCGGTTCTCTACAGTTTCCCTATAGTCCACACTTATTCCAGCTGCTCTCTACGGTTTCCCTAAAGCCTGCACTGACTCCACCGGCTATCCACGTTCTCCCTATAGTCCACACAGACTCCAGCGGCTCTCTACAGTTTCCCTAATGCCCACACGGTCTCTAGTGGATCTCACCGGTTTCCCTATATCCCACACTGAATATTTTGGCTCTCTACAGTTTCCCTTTATTCCACTCTGCCTCCAGTGCCTCTCTACGATTTCCCTACATCCCATACTGACTACTGTGGCTCTGTACAGTTTCCCTATAGCCCACAATGAATCCAGTAGCTCTCTACAGTTTCCCTATGGCCCACCCTGACTCCATTGGCTCGCTATGGTTCCCCTATAATCCACACTGACACCAGTGGCTCGCTATGGTTTCCCTATAATCCATACGGAGACCAGTGGCTCTCGCCGGTTTCCCTATAGTCGACACGGTCTCCAATTGCTCTCTACGGTTTCCCTATAATCCACACTGACACCAGTGGCTGTCTACGGTTTCCCTAAAGCCCACACGCACTCCATTGGCTCTCTATGGCTTCCCTATATCCCACACTGATTCCAGCGGCTCTCTCCGGTTTTCCTATAGACCACACTCACCCCAGTGACTCTCTGTGGTTTCCCTATATCCCAAACTGAGTCCAGCGGATCTCTAGGGTTTCCCTATAGTCCACACTTAGTCCAGCTGCTCTCTACGGTTTCCCTAAAGACTGCACTGACTCCAGCGGCTGTCCACATTTTCCCTATATCCCACACTGACTCCTGTGGCTAACTATGGCTTCCCTAAATCCCACACTGATTCCTGCGGCTCTCTACTGTTTCCCTATAGCCCACACTGACTCCATTGGATCTTACCGGTTTCCCTATAACCCACAGTTACTCCATTGGCTCTCTACATTTTCCCTATAGTCCACACAGCCTCCAGTGTCTCTCTACAGTTTCCCTACATCCCACACTGACTCCAGTGGCTCTGTACAGTTTCCCTAAAGCCGTCAGTGACTCCACTGAATCTTTAGATTTTCCCTAAAGCCCTCACTGACTCCAGTGACTCTCCACAGTTTCCCTAATGCCCACACTGACTCCAGTGGCTCTGTACGTTTTCCGTATTTCCCACAGTCACTCAAGGGGCTCACAACGGTTTTCCTATAGCCCACACTGACACCAGTGGCTCTCTACGGTTTCCCTATATCCCACACCCTCTCCATTGGCTCTCTACGTTTTCCCTATAGCCCACACTGACTCCTGTGGCTCTCTACGGTTTCCCTATAGCACACATTGACTCCAGCGGCTCTCTACAGTTTCCCTATAGACCACACTGACACCAGTGCCTCTCTACGGTTTCCCTATATTCCACATTGACTCCACTGGCTCTCTAAGATTTCCCTACAGCCCACACTGACTCCAGTGGCTATCTACATCTTCCCTATATCCCAATCTGATTGCAGCTCTTCGGTTTTCCTATAGCCCACACTGACCCTAGTGGCTCTCAACGGTTTCGCGATAGTCCACGCTGACTCCAGCGGATCAGAAGGGTTTCCCTTTATGCCACAATGACTTCAACGTCACTCTCCGGTTTCCCTATAGCCTACACTGACTCCAACGGCTCTCTACGGTTTCCCTATAGCACACACGCACTCCAATGGCTCTCTATGGCTTCCCTATATCCCACGCTGATTCCAGCGGCTCTCTACTATGTTCCTAAAACCCACACTGACTCCAGCGGATCTCTCGGGTTTCCCTACATTCCACACTGACTCCGTTGGCTCTCTACAGTTTCCCTATAGTCCACACTGCCTCCAGTATCTCTCTACAGTTTCCCTACATCCCACACTGACTCCAGCGGCTCTGTACTGTTTCCCTAAAGCCCTCACTGACTCCAGTGACTATCTACAGATTCCCTAAAGCGCACACGGAATCCAGTGGCTCTGTACGTTTTCCCTATTTCCCACACTCACTCCAGTGGCTAACTACGTTTTCCTTATACCCCACAGTCACTCCGGACGCTCTCTACGGCTTTCTTATAGCCCACACTGACTCCAGTGGCACTCTACGGTTTCCGTTTTGTCCACACCGACCCCAATGGCTCTCTATGGTTTCTGTATTGCCCACACTAACTCCAGTGGCTCTCGACGTTTTCCCTATATCCGACACTGACTCCCGTGGCTCGCTAAGGTTTCCCTATATCACACACGGACTATAGTGGCTCTCTACGGTTTCCCTATAGTCCACACTGACACCAGTGGCTCTCTACAGGTTCACTATAGCTCACACTGACTTCAGTGGCTCTGTACGGTTTCCCTATATCCCACACTCACTCCAGCAGCTCTTTACGGTTTCCCTATAGCCCACACTTACTCTAGTGGCTCTCTATGGCATCCCTATATCCCACACTGATTCCAGCGGCTCCCTCCGGTTTTCCTATAGAACACATTAACCCCAGTGGCTTTCTAAGTTTTTTGCATGTCAAACACTGACTACAACGGCTCTCTACGGTTTCCCTATAGTCCACAGTGACTCCAGCTGCTCTCTACGAATTCCCTAAAGCCTGCACTGACGATGGCGGATCTCCACATTTTCCCTATATCCCACACTTACTCCAGCGCTCTCTATGGTTTCCCTATAGCCCACACTGTCTCTAGTGGATCTCTCCAATTTCCCTATATTCCACTCTGCCTCCAGTGTCTCTCTACGATTTCCCTACATCCCAAACTGACTCCATTGGCTTCGTACAGTTTCCCTATAGTCCACTCTGAATCCAGTAGCTCTCAATGGTTTCCCTATGGCCCACCCTGACTCCATTGGCTCGCTATGGTTCCCCTATAACCACACTGACACCAGTGGCTCGCTATGGTTTCTGTATTGCCCACACTGACACCATTGGCTCTCTACGGTTTCCATATAGCCCACATGGGCCCCAGTGGCTCTCGCCGGCTTTGCTATAGACCAGACTGACTCCAGTGGCTCTCTACGGTTTCCTTATAGTCCACACTGACACCTGTGGCTCTCTACGGTTCCCCTATAGTCCACACTGACACCATTGGCTCTCTACGGTTTCCATATAGCTCAAATGGGCCCCAGTGACTCTCTACATTTTTCCTCTATCCCCCACTGACTCCAGTGGCTCGCTAAGTTTTCCCTATATTACATACAGACTCTAGTAGCTCTCTACGGTTTCCCTATAGTCCACACTGACCCCAAGGCTCTCTACGGTTTCCCTATAGCCCACACTGTCTCCAGTTGCTCTCTACAGTCTCCCTATAATCCACACTGACACCAGATGCTCTCTACGGTTTCCCTATAGCACACAAGCAATCCAATGGCTCTCTATGGCTTCCCTATATGCAACACTGATTTTAACGGCTCTCTCTGGTTTTCCTATAGACCACACTGACCCCAGTGGCTCTCTATGGTTTCCCTATATCCCACACTGAGTCCAGCGGTTCTCTACAGTTTCCCTATAGTCCACACTTATTCCAGCTGCTCTCTACGGTTTCCCTAAAGCCTGCACTGACTCCACCGGCTATCCACGTTCTCCCTATAATCCACACAGACTCCAGCGGCTCTCTACAGTTTCCCTATAGCCCACACGGTCTCTAGTGGATCCCACCGGTTTCCCTGTATCCCACACTGAATATTTTGGCTCTCTACAGTTTCCCTTTATTCGACTCTGCCTCCAGTGCCTCTCTACGATTTCCCTACATCCCATACTGACTACTGTGGCTCTGTACAGTTTCCCTATAGCCCACAATGAATCCAGTAGCTCTCTACAGTTTCCCTATGGCCCACCCTGACTCCATTGGTTCGCTATGGTTCCCGTATAATCCACACTGACACCAGTGGCTCGCTATGCTTTCCCTATAATCCATACGGAGACCAGTGGCTCTCGCCGGTTTCCCTATAGTCGACACGGTCTCCAATTGCTCTCTAAGGTTTCCCTATAATCCACACTGACACCAGTGGCTGTCTACGGTTTCCCTAAAGCCCACACGCACTCCATTGGCTCTCTATGGCTTCCCTATATCCCACACTGATTCCAGCGGCTCTCTCCGGTTTTCCTATAGACCACACTCACCCCAGTGACTCTCTGTGGTTTCCTTATATCCCAAACTGAGTCCAGTGGATCTCTAGGGTTTCCCTATAGTCCACACTTAGTCCAGCTGCTCTCTACGGTTTCCCTAAAGACTGCACTGACTCCAGCGGCTGTCCACATTTTCCCTATATCCCACACTGACTCCTGTGGCTAACTATGGCTTCCCTAAATCCCACACTGATTCCTGTGGCTCTCTACTGGTTCCCTATAGCGCACACTGACTCCATTGGATCTTACACGGTTTCCCTATATCCCACAGTTACTCCATTGGCTCTCTACATTTTCCCTATAGTCCACACAGCCTCCAGTGTCTCTCTACAGTTTCCCTACATCCCATACTGACTACTGTGGCTCTGTACAGTTTCCCTATAGTCCACAATGAATCCAGTAGCTCTCTACAGTTTCCCTATGGCCCACCCTGACTCCATTGGTTCGCTATGGTTCCCGTATAATCCACACTGACACCAGTGGCTCGCTATGCTTTCCCTATAATCCATACGGAGACCAGTGGCTCTCGCCGGTTTCCCTATAGTCGACACGGTCTCCAATTGCTCTCTAAGGTTTCCCTATAATCCACACTGACACCAGTGGCTGTCTACGGTTTCCCTAAAGCCCACACGCACTCCATTGGCTCTCTATGGCTTCCCTATATCCCACACTGATTCCAGCGGCTCTCTCCGGTTTTCCTATAGACCACACTCACCCCAGTGACTCTCTGTGGTTTCCTTATATCCCAAACTGAGTCCAGTGGATCTCTAGGGTTTCCCTATAGTCCACACTTAGTCCAGCTGCTCTCTACGGTTTCCCTAAAGACTGCACTGACTCCAGCGGCTGTCCACATTTTCCCTATATCCCACACTGACTCCTGTGGCTAACTATGGCTTCCCTAAATCCCACACTGATTCCTGTGGCTCTCTACTGGTTCCCTATAGCGCACACTGACTCCATTGGATCTTACACGGTTTCCCTATATCCCACAGTTACTCCATTGGCTCTCTACATTTTCCCTATAGTCCACACAGCCTCCAGTGTCTCTCTACAGTTTCCCTACGTCCCACACTGACTCCAGTGGCTCTGTACAGTTTCCCTAAAGCCCTCAGTGACTCCATTGACTCTGTACATTTTCCCTAAAGTCCTCACTGACTCCAGTGACTCTCCACAGATTCCCTAATGCCCACACTGACTCCAGTGGCTCTGTACGTTTTCCGTATTTCCCACAGTCACTCAAGGGGCTCACTACGATTTTCCTATAGCACACACTGACACCAGTAGCTCTCTACGGTTTCCCTATATCCCACACCCTCTCCAGTAGCTCTCTACGTTTTCCCTATAGCCCACACTGACTCCTGTGGCTCTCTACGGTTTCCCTATAGCACACATTGACTCCAGCGGCTCTCTACAGTTTCCCTATAGACCACACTGACACCAGTGCCTCTCTACGGTTTCCCTATATTCCACATTGACTCCACTGGCTCTCTAAGATTTCCCTACAGCCCACACTGACTCCAGTGGCTATCTACATCTTCCCTATATCCCAATCTGATTGCAGCTCTTCGGTTTTCCTATAGCCCACACTGACCCTATTGGCTCTCAACGGTTTCGCGATAGTCCACACTGACTCCAGCGGATCAGAAGGGTTTCCCTTTATGCCACACTGACTTCAACGTCTCTCTCCGGTTTCCCTATAGCCTACACTGACTCCAACGGCTCTCTACGGTTTCCCTATAGCACACACGCACTCCAATGGCTCTCTATGGCTTCCATATATCCCACGCTGATTCCAGCGGCTCTCTACTATGTTCCTAAAACCCACACTGACTCCAGCGGATCTCTCGGGTTTCCCTACATTCCACACTGACTCCGTTGGCTCTCTACAGTTTCCCTATAGTCCACACTGCCTCCAGTATCTCTCTACAGTTTCCCTACATCCCACACTGACTCCAGCGGCTCTGTACTGTTTCCCTAAAGCCCTCACTGACTCCAGTGACTATCTACAGATTCCCTAAAGCGCACACGGAATCCAGTGGCTCTGTACATTTTCCCTATTTCCCACACTCACTCCAGTGGCTAACTACGTTTTCCTTATACCCCACAGTCACTCCGGACGCTCTCTACGGCTTTCTTATAGCCCACACTGACTCCAGAGGCTCTCTTCGGTTTCCCTATAGCCCTCACTGGCACCAGTGGCTCTCTACGGTTTCCCTTTAGTTCACACTAACACCAGTGGCTCTCTACGTTTTCCCAATAGTGCACAATGACTCCAATGGCACTCTACGGATTCCCTATTGTCCACACCGACCCCAGTGGCTCTCTATGGTTTTGGTATTGCCCACACTGACTCCAGTGGCTCTCTACGTTTTCCCTATATCACACACTGACTCTAGTGGCTCTCTACGGTTTGCCTATAGTCCACACTGTCTCCAGCGGCTCTCTACGGATTCCCTATAGTCCACACTGACACCAGTGGCTATCTTCGGTTTCCCTATAGCCCACACAGATTCCAGTGGCTCTCTATAGCTTCACTATTTCGCACAGTGATTCCAGCGGCTCTCTCCGGTTTTCCTATAGACCACACTGACCCCAGTGGCTCTCTACCATTTCCCTAAATCACACACTGAGTCCAGCGGCTCTCGACGGTTTCCCTATAGACAACACAGACTCCAGCTGCTCTCTACGGTTTCCCTAAAGCCTGCACTGACTCCAGTGGCTATCCACGTTTTCCCTATATCCGACACAGACTCCAGCGGCTCACTGCAGTTTCCCTACAGCCCACACTATCTCTAGTGGATCTCTCCGGTTTCCCTGAATCCCACACTGACTCCTATGGCTCTCTACAGTTTCCCTATATTCCACTCTGCCTCCATGCCTCTCTACCATTTCCCTTCAACCATACTGACTCCTGTGGCTCTGTACAGTTTCCATATAGCCCACAATGAATCCTGTAGCTCTCTACAGTCTCCCTAAGGCCTACCCTGACTCCATTGGCTCGCTATGGTTCCCCTATAATCCACACTGACACCAGTGGCTCGCTATGCTTTCCCTATAATCCATACTGAGACCAGTGGCTCTCGCCGGTTTCCCTACATCCCACACTGACTCCAGTGGCTCTGTACGGTTTCCCTAAAGCCCTCAGTGACTCCAGTGACTCTGTACGGTTTCCCTAAAGCCCTCACTGACTCCAGTGACTCTCTATTGATTCCCTAAAGCCCACACTGACTCCAGTGTCTCTGTACGTTTTCCCTATTTCCCACACTCACTCCAGTGGCTCACTACGGTTTTCCTATAGCCCACACTGACTCCAGTAGCTCTCTACGGTTTCCCTATAGCCCACACTGACTCCAGTAGCTCTCTACGTTTTCCCTATAGTCCACACTGAAACCAGTGGCTCTCTACGGTTTCCCTATAGCCCACACTGACTCCAGAGGCTATCTACGACTTCCCTATGTCCCAATCTGATTCCAGCGGCTCTCTACGGGTTTCCTATAGCCCACAGTGTCCCTAGTGGCTCTCAATGGTTTTGCGATAGTCCACACTGACTCCAGCGGATCTTAAAGGTTTCCCTTTATCCCACACTGACTTCAGCGGCTCTCTACGGTTTCCCTATAGCCCACACTGACTCCAGCGGCACTCTACGGTTTCCCCATAGCCGACACTGATTCAGTGGCTCTCTATAGTTTCCCTATAGCCTACACTGTCTCCAACGGCTCTCTAAGGTTTCCCTATAGCCCACACTGAATCCAGTGGCTCTCTACGGCTTCCCTATAACCCACACTGATTCCAGCGGCTCTCTACTGTTTTCCTATTTACCACACTGACTCCAGAGGCTCTCTATGGTTTCCCCATAGCCGATACTGACTGCAGTGGCTCACTATGTTTTCCCTATAGCCTACAATGACTCCAGCTGCTCTCTATGTTTTCCTTGTATTCCACAATGACTCCAATGGCTCGCTACAGTTTCCCTATATCACACAGAGTCTCCAGTGGCACTCTACGGTTTCCCTATATTCCACACTGACACCAGTGGCTCTCTACGGTTTCCCTATAGCCCACACTGATTCCAGTGGCTCTCTATAGCTTCCCTATATCGCTCACTGATTCCAGCGGCTCTCTAAGACTTTTCTATAGACCACACTGACTCCAGCTGCTCTGTACAGTTTCCCTAAAGCCTGCCCTGACTACGGTGGATCTCCACGTTTTCCCTATGTCCCACACTGTACAGTTTCCGTATAGCCCTTGATGACTCCAGTGGCTCTCTACAGATTCCCTAAAGTCCACACTGACTCCAGTGGCTCTGTACGGATTTCTTATAGTCCACACTGACACCATTGGCTCTCTACGGTTTCCATATACTCTACACTGACTTCATCGGCTCTCTACGGTGTCCCTATTCCCCACACTGACTCCAGTGGCTCTGTATGGTTTCCCTATATCCCACACTCACTCCAGTGGCTCTCAACGATTTTCCTAGAGTTCACACTGACTCCAGCGGTTCTCTAAAGTTTCCCTATAGCCCACACTGACTCCACAAGCTCTCTATGGTGTCCCTATGGCCCACCCTGTCTCCAGTGGCTCACTACGGTTTTCCTGAAGTCCACGCTGACACCAGAGGCTCTCTACGGTTTCCCTATGGTGCACACTGACTGCACTGGCTCTCTACTGTTTCCCGATGATCCACACCGACCCCACTGTCTCTCTACGGTTTTTGTACAGCTCGCACTGACTCCAGTGGCTCTCTGAGTTTTCCCTATTTCCCACAATGACTCCAGTGGCTCGCTACGGTGTCCCTATAGCACACACGCACTCCAATGGCTCTCTAAGGCTTCCCTATATCCCACACTGATTCCAGCGGCTCTCTCCGGTTTTCCTATATCCCACAATGATTCCAGTGGCTCTCTACTGTTTTCCTATAGCCCACACTGACTCCAGCGGATCTCTCTGGTTTCCCTATAGTCCACACTGCCTCCAGTGTCTCTCTATTTTTTCCCTACATCCAACACTGACTCCTGTGGCTCTGTACGGTTTCCCTAAAGCCCGCACTGACTCCAGTGACTCTCTACAGATTACCTAAAGCCCACACTGAATCCAGTAGCTTCCTACGTTTTCCCTATTTCCCACACTCACTCCAGTGGCTCACTAAGGTTTTCCTATAGCCCACACTGACTCCAGTGGCTCTCTACGGTTTCCCTATAGCCCACACTGACTCCAGTAGCTCTCTACATTTTCCCTTTACCCGACAGTCACTCCAGTCGCTCTCAACGGATTTCCTATAGCCCACACTGACTCCAACGGCTCTCTCCGGTTTCCCTCTAGACTTCACTGACACTAGTGGCTCTCTACGGTTTCCCTGGAGTTCACACTAACACCAGTGGCTCTCTACGGTTTCCCTATTGTCCACACTGCCTCCATTTTCTCTCTTCGGTTTCCCTATAGCCCACACTGACTCCATCGGCTCTCTACGGTTTCCGCATAGCCGACACTGATTCAGTGGCTCTCTATAGTTTCCCTATAGCCTACACTGTCTCCAACGGCTCTCTAAGGTTTCCCTATAGCCCACACTGAATCCAACGGCTCTCTAACGCTTCCCTATAACCCACAATGATTCCAACGGCTCTCTACTGTTTTCCTATTTACCACACTGACTCCAGGGGCTCTCTATGGTTTCCCCATAGCCGACAATGACTGCAGTGGCTCAATAGGTTTTCCCTATAGCCTACACTGACTCCAGCGGCTCTCTATGTTTTCCCTGTATCCCACACTGACTCCAATGGCTTGCTACGGTTTCCCTATATCACACAGTGTCTCCAGTGGCTCTCTACGGTTTCCCTATATTCCACACTAACATCAGTGGCTCTCTACGGTTTCTGTATTGCCCACACTGACTCCAGTGGCTCTCAACATTTTCCCTATATCCCACACTGACTCCAGTGGCACTCTACGGTTTCCCTATAGTCCACGCAGACGTTTTCTCTATATCACAAACTGACTCTAGTGGCTCTCTACGGTTTGGCTATAGTCCACACTGTCTCCAGCGGCTCCCTACGGATTCCCTATAGCCCACACTGACACCAGTGGCTACCTACGGTTTCCCTATAGCCCACACTGATTCCAGTGGCTCTCTATAGCTTCCTTATTTCGCACACAGATTCCAGCGGCTCACTCCAGTTTTCCTATAGACCACACTGACCCCAGTGGCTCTCTACCATTTCCCTATATCACACACTGAGTCCAGAGGCTCTCTACGGTTTCCCTATAGTCCACACAGACTCCAGCTGCTCTCTACGGTTTCCCTGAAGCCTGCACTGACTCCAGCGGCTATCCACGTTTTCCCTATATCCGACACAGACTCCAGCAGCTCTCTACAGTTTCCCTACAGCTCACACTGTCTCTAATGGATCTCTCCGGTTTCCCTATATCCCCTACTGACTCCATAGGCTCTATACAGTTTCCCTATAGTCCACACTGCCTGCAGTGCCTATCTACGATTTCCCTACATCCCATACTGTCTACAGTGGCTCTGTACAGTTTCCGTATAGCCCTTGATTACTCCAGTGGCTCTCTATAGATTCCCTAAAGTCCACACTGATTCCAGTGGCTCTGTTCGGTTTCCTTATAGTCCACACTGACACCTCAGGCTCTCTAAGGTTTCCCCATAGTCCACACTGACACCATTGGCTCTCTATGGTTTCCGTATAGTCCACATTGACTTCATCGGCTCTCTTCAGTTTCCCTATATCCCACACTCACTCCAGTGGCTCTCAACGATTTTCCTATAGTTCACACTGACTCCAGCGGTTCTCTACAGTTTCCCTATAGTCCACACTGACTCCAGTAGCTCTCTATGGTTTCCCTATTGCCCACCCTGACTCCAGTGGCTCACTACCGTTTCCCTGAAGTGCACGCTGACACCAGAGGCTCTCTACGGGTTCCCTATGGTGCACACTGACTGCATTGGCTATCTACTGTTTCCCTATAGTCCACACCGATCCCAGTGGCTCTATACAGTTTCTGTACAGCTCACACTGACTCCAGTGGCTCTCTGCGTTTTCCCTATTTCCCACACTGACTCCAGTGGCTCGCTACGGTGTCCCTATATCACACACAGACTCTCATGTCTCTCTATGGTTTCCCTATAGTCCTCACTGTCTCCAGAGCCTCTCTACGGTTCCCCTATAGTCCACAATGCCTCCAGTGTCTCTCTACGGTTTCCCTACATCCCACACTGACTCCAGTGGCTCTGTACGGTTTCCCTAAAGCCAAAACTGACTCCGGTGACTCTCTACAGATTCCCAAAAGCCCACACTGACTCCAGTGGCTCTGTCCGCTTTCCCTAAAGTCCTCACCTGCTCCAGTGACTATCTACAGATTCCCTAAAGCCCTCACAGACACCAGTGGCTCTCTATGGTTTCCCTATATTCCACACTAACACCAGTGGCTCTCTACAGTTTCCCTATAGCGTATACTGACTACAGAGGCACTCTACGGTTTCCCTATTGTCCACACCGACCCCAGTGGCTCTCTACGGTTTCTGTATTGCCCACACTGACTCCAGTGGCTCTCGACATTTTCCCTATATCCCACACTGTCTCCAGTGGCTCGCTACGGTTCCCCTATATCGCACACTGACTCTAGTGGCTCTCTACGGTTTGCCTACCATCCACACTGTCTCCAGCGGCTCTCTACAGATTCCCTATAGTCCACACTGACACCAGTGGCTCTCGCCGGTTTCCCTATAGACCAGACTGACTCCAGCGGCTGTCCACATTTTCCCTATATCCCACACTGACTGCTGTGGCTAACTATGGCTTCCCTATATCCAACACTGATTCCAGCGGCTCTCTACTGTTTCCCAATAGACCACACTGACTCCAGTGGATCTTTCTGTTGTCCCTATATCCAACAGTGACTCCATTGGCTCTCTACAGTTTTCCTACAGTCAACACTGCCTCCAGTGTCTCTCTACGGATTCCCTACATCCCACACTGACTCCAGTGGCTCTGTACGGTTTCGCTAAAGCCCTCAGTGACTCCAGTGACTCTGTACAGTTTCCCTAAAGCCCTCACTGACTCCAGTAGCTCTCTATGGTTTCCCTATGGCCCACCCTGACTCCAGTGGCTCACTGCGGTTTCCCAGAAGTCAACGCTGACACCAGAGTCTCTCTACGGTTTCCCTATGGTGCACACTGACTGCTCTGGCTCTCTACTGTTTCCCTAAACCCACACTGACTCCAGTGGCTCTCTATGTTTTCCCTATATTCCACACTAACACCAGTGGCTCTCTACGGTTTCCCTATTGTCCACGCCGACCTCAGTGGCTCTCTACTGTTTCCCTAAAGCCTGCATTGACTCCAGCGGCTACCCACGTTTTCCCTATATGCGGCAAAGACTCCAGCGGCTCTCTACAGTTTCCCTACAGCCCACGCTGTCTCTAGTGGATCTCTCCGGTTTCCCTAAATCCCACACTGAGTCCATTGGCTCTCTACAGTTTCCCTATATTCCACTCCGCCTCCAGTGCCTCTCTACGATTTCCCTTCATCCCATACTGACTCCTTTGGCTCTGTACAGTTTCCCTATAGAGAACAACGAATCCAGAATCTCTCTACAGTTTCCCTATGGCCCACCCTGACTCCAATGGCTCGCTATGGTTCCCCTATAATCCACACTAACAACAGTAGCTCGCTATGGTTTCCTGTTAATCCATACGGAGACCATTGGCTCTTGCTGGTTTCCCTTTAGACCAGACTGACTCCAGCGGCTCTCTACGATTTCCTTATAGTCTACACTGCCACCTGTGGCTCTCTACGGTTTCCCTATAGTCCACACTGTCTCCAATTGCTCTCCACGGTTTCCCTATGATCCACACTGACACCTGTGGCTCTCTACAGTTTCCCTATAGCCCAAACGCACTCCATTGGCTCTCTTTGGCTTCCCTATATCCCACATTGATTCCACCGTCTCTCTCCGGTTTTCCTATAGATCACACTGAACCCACTGGCTCTCTATGGTTTCCCTATATCTCACCCTGAGTCCAGCGGTTCTCTACGCTTTCCCTATAGTCCACATTAGTCCAGCTGCTCTCTACTGTTTCGCTAAAGCCTGCACTGACTCCAGCAGCTGTCCACATTTTCCCTATGTCCCACACAGACTCCTGTGGCTAACTATGGCTTCCCTATATCCCACACTGATTCCAGCGGCTCTCCACTGTTTCCCTATATCCCATAGTGACTCCAGTGGCTCTGTACGGTTTCCCTATATCCCACACTCAATCCAGTGGCTCTCAACGATTTCCCTATATCCCACACTGACTCCATTGGCTCGCTACAGTTTCCCTATAGTCCACACTGCCTGCAGTGCCTCTCTACGATTTCCCTACATCCCATACTGACTACAGTGGCTCTGTACAGTTTCTGTATCGCCCTTGATGACTCCAGTGGCTCTCTACAGATTCCCTAAAGTCCACACTGACTCCAGTGGCTCTGTACGGTTTCCTTATAGTCCACAATGACACCATTGGCTCTCTACAGTTTCCCTATATTCCACACTGTCTCCAGTGGCTCGTTATGCTTTCCCTTTAATCCATACGGAGACCAGTGGCTCTCGCTGGTTTCCCTTTAGACTAGACTGACACCTGTGGCTCTCTACGGTTTGCCTATAGTCCACACTGTCTCCAGCGGCTCTCTACAGATACCCTATAGTCCACACTGACACCAGTGGCTACCGACGGTTTCCCTATATCCCACACTGATTCCAGTGGCTCTCTATAGCTTCCCTATGTCGCACACTGATTCCAGCAGCACTCTCCATTTTCCTATAGACCACACTGACCCCAGTGGCTCTCTGCCGTTTCCTTCTATCACACCCTGAGTCCAGCGGCTCTCTACGGTTTCCCTATAGTCCACACAGACTCCAGCTGCTCTCCACGGTTTCCCTAAAGCCTGCACTGACTCCAGCGGCTATCCACGTTTTCCGGATATCCGACAAAGACTGCAGTGGCTCTCTACAGTTTCCCTACAGCCCACACTGTCTCTAGTGGATCTCTCTGGTTTCCCTAAATCCCACACTGACTCCATTGGCTCTCTACAGTTTCCCTATATTCCACTCTGCCTCCAGTGCCTCTCTACGATTTCCCTTCATCCCATACTGACTCCTGTGGCTCTGTACAGTTTCCCTATAGACCACAATGAATCCAGAATCTCTCTACAGTTTCCCTATGGCCCACCCTGACTCCAATGGCTCGCTATGGTTCCCCTATAATCCACACTAACACCAGTAGCTCGCTATGGTTTCCCGTTAATCCATACGGAGACCATTGGCTCTAGCTGGTTTCCCTTTGGACCAGAGTGACTCCAGTGGCTCTCTACGGTTTCCTTATAGTCTACAATGACACCTGTGGCTCTCTACGGTTTCCCTATAGTCCACACTGTCTCCAATTGCTCTCTACGGTTTTCCTATGATCCACACTGGCACCTGTGGCTCTCTACAGTTTCCCTATAGCCCAAACGCACTCCACTGGCTCTCTATGGCTTCCCTATATCCCACATTGATTCCACCGTCTCTCTCCGGTTTTCCTATAGACCACTCTGACCCCATTTCCTCTCTATGGTTTCCCTATATCCCACCCTGAGTCCAGCGGTTCTCTACGCTTTCCCTATAGTCCACATTAGTCCAGCTGCTCTCTACTGTTTCGCTAAAGCCTTCCCTATATCCCACAATGAATCCAGTAGCTCCATACATTTTCCCTATGGCCAACCCTGACTCCTTTGGCTCGCTATGGTTCCCCTATAACCACACTGACACCAGTGGCTCGCTATGTTTTCCCTAAAATCCGTACTGAGACCAGTGGCTCTCGCCGGTTTCCCTTTAGAACAGACTGACTCCAGTGGCTCTCTTCGGTTTCCTTATACTCTACACTAACAACTGTGGCTCTCTGCTGTTTCCCTATAGTCCACACTGTCTCCAATTTCTCTCTACGGTTTCCCTATAATCCAAACTGACAGCTGTGGCTCTCTACGGTTTCCCTATAGACCAAATGCACTCCATTGGCTGTCTACGCCTTCCCTATATCCCACATTGATTCCACCGGCTCTCTCCGGATTTCCTATATCCCACACTGAGTCCAGCGGTTCTCTACGGTTTCCCTATAGTCCACACTTAGTCCAGCTGCTCTCTACGGTTTCCCTAAAGCCTGCACTGACTCCAGCAGGTGTCCACATTTTCCCTATATCCCACACTGTTTCCTCTGGCTAACTATGGCTTCCCTATATCCCACACTGATTCCATTGGCTCTCTACAGTTTCCCTATAGAACACACTGACTCCAGTGGATCTCTCCGGTTTCCGTATATCCCACACTGATTCCAGTGGCTCTCTACGGTTTCCCTACATCCCACACTGTCTCCAGTGGCTCTGTACGGTTTTCCTAAAGCCCACACTGACTCCAGTGGCATTGTACGTTTTTCCCTGTTTCCCACACTCATTCCAGTGGCTCACTAAGGTTTTCCTATAGCCCACACTGACTCCAGCAGCTCTCTACGGTTTCGCTGTAGCTCCCACTGACTCCAGTAGCTCTCTACAGTTTCCCTATAGTGTACTCTGCCTCCAGTGTCTCTCTACGGTTTCCCTACATCCCACACTGACACGAGTTGCTCTCTACGGTTTGACTATAGTCCACACTGTCTCCAGCTGCTCTCTGCAGATTGCCTATAGTCCACACTGACACCAGTGGCTCTCGCCGGTTTCTCTATAAACAAGACTGACTCCAGCGGCTGTCCACATTTTCCTTATATCCCACACTGACTCCTGTGGCTAACTATGGCTTCCCTATATCCACACTAATTCCAGCTGCTCTCTACTGTTTCGCAATAGACCACACTGACTCCAGTGGATCTTTCCGGTTTCCATATATCCAACAGTGACTCCATTGGCTCTCTACAGTTTCCCTATAGTCCACTCTGCCTCCCGTGTCTCTCTACGCATTCCCTACATCCCACACTGACTCCAGTGGCTCTGTACGGTTTCCCTAAAGTCCTCAGGAACTCCAGTGACTATGTACGGTTTCCCTAAAGCCCTCACTGACTCCAGTGACTCTCTATAGATTTCCTAAAGCCCACACTGACTCCAGTGTCTGTATGTTTTCTTTATTTCCCACACTCACTCCAGTGGCTCACTACAGTTTTCCTATAGCCCACACAGACTCCAGTAGCTCTCTATGGTTTCCGTATAGCCCACACTGACTCCACTGGCTCTCTACGTTTTCCCTATAGCCCACACTGATTCCTGTGGCTTTCTACGAATTCCCTATATCACAATCTGATTTCAGCGTCTCTCTACAGTTTTCCTATAGCCCACACTGTCCCTAGTGGCTCTCAACGGTTTCGCGATAGTCCACACAGACTCCAGCGGATCTTAAAGGTTTCCCTTTATCCCACACTGACTTCAGCAGCTCTCTACAGTTTCCCTGTAGCCCACACTGACTCCAGTGGCACTCTATGATTTCCCCATCGCCGACACTGATTCAGTGGCTCTCTATAGTTTCCCTATATTCTACTCTGCCTCCAGTGTCTCTCTACGGTTTCCCTAAAGCCCTCACTGACTCCAGCGGCACTCTAGATTTTTCCCATAGCTAAAACCTATTCAGCGGCTCTCCATAGTTGCCCTATTGCCTACACTGACTCCAGTAGCTCTCTACGTTTTCCCTATAGCCCACATTGACTCCAGTAGCTCTCTATATTTTCGCTATATCCCACAAACACTCCAGTGGCTCTCTTCGGTTTTTCAATAGCCCACACTGACTCCAGTGGCTCTCTACGGTTTCCCTATAGCCCACAGTGACACCAGCAGCTCTCTACAGTTTCCCTATATCCCACTCTGACTCCAGTGGCTCTCTACGTTTTCCCTATAGACCACACTGACACCAGAGGCTCTCTACGGTAGCCCTATAATCCACACTGACACCAGGGGCTCTCTCCGGTTTCTCTATATCCCACACTAACTCTAGTGGCTCTCTATGGCATCCCTATATCCCACACCGATTCCAACGGCTCTATCTGGTTTTCCTATAGACCACACTCACCCCCGTAGCTCTCTAAGGTTTCTCCATATCACACATTGACTCCAGCGGCTCTCTACGGTTTCCCTATAGTCCACACTGGCTACAGCAGCTCTCTGTGGATTCCCTAAAGCCTGCACTGACTCCAGCGGCTATCGACGTTTTCCCTATATCCCACACAGACTCCAGCGGCTCTCTGCAATTTCCGTATAACCCACACTTAATCCAGTGGATCTCACCGGTTTCCCTATATCCCACACTGAATCCAATGGCTCTCTACAGTTTCCCTATAGTCCACACTGTATCCAGTGTCTCTCTATGGGTTGCCTACATCCCACACTGACTCCAGTGACTCTCTACAGATTCTCTAAAGCCCACACTGACTCCAGTAGGTCTATATGTTTTCCCTATACCCCACATTCTCTCCAGTGGCTCTCTATGGATTTCCTATAGGCCACACTGACTCCAGTGGCTCTCTATGGTTTCCCCATAGCCAACACTGACTCCAGCGGCACTCTATGGTTTCTCCATAGCCGAAGATGAGTGAAGTGGTTCTCTACCGTTTCCCCATATCACACAGTGACTGTAGTGGCTCTCTTTGGTTTCCGTATAGCCCACAATGACTCCAGTGGCTCTGTACGTTTTCTATATAGTCCACACGTCACTCCAGTGGCCCTCTACGGTTTCCCTAAAGCCCACACTGAATCCAGCTGCTCACTTCGGTTTCCCTATAGTCCACACGTGACTGCAGTGGACCTCTACAATTTCCCTAAAGCCCACACTGATTCCAGCTGCTCTCTACTCTTTCCCTATAGTCCACACTGCCTCCAGTGTTTCTCTGCGGTGTCCCTACATTCCACACTGAATCCACTGGCTGTGTACGGTTTCACTACAGCCCTCGGTGACTCCACTGGCTCTCTAGAGATTCCATAAATCCCACACTGGCTATTGTGGATCTGTACGGTTTCCATTTATCCCACACGCACTCCAGTGGCTCTCTATTGTTTTCCTATAATCCACATTGACTTCAGCGGCTCTCTACGGTTCCCGTATAGCCCACACTGGCTCCACTAGCACTCGACGGTTTACCTATGGCCTATCCTGACTCCAGCAGCTCTCTAGGTTTCCACAATGACCCCAGTGGCTCTGTACGGTTTCCAAATAGTTGAAACAGCACCATTGGCTCTCTATGGTTTCCTTATAGAACGCACACACTCCAGTGGCCCTCTACGGCTTCCCTATATCCCACACTGATTCCACTGGCATTCTACGGTTTCCCCATGGCCGACACTTACTTCTGTGGCTCTCAAAGTTTTCCCTTTTGCCCACACACACTCCAGAGGGTCTCTATGGCTTCCCTATATCCCACACTGATTCCACTGGCATTCTACAGTTTCCCCATAGCCAACACTTACTTCTGTGACTCTCAATGGTTTCCCTTTAGCCCACACACACTCCAGAGGGTCTCTATGGCTTCCCTATATCCCACACTGATTCCACTGGCATTCTACAGTTTCCCCATAGCCGACACCTACTTCTGTGACTCTCAATGGTTTCCCTTTAGCCCACACACACTCCAGAGGGTCTCTGTGGCTTCCCTATATCCCACACTGATTCCAGCGGCTAATTACGGTTTTCCTAAGGACCACGCTGACCCCAGTGGCTCTCTATGGTTTCCCTATATCACACACTGATTCCAGTGGTTCTCTATGGTTTCCCTATTGTCCACAGTTAGTCCTGAATCTCTCTACTGTTTCCCTAAAGCATGCACTGACTCCAGCGGCTGTCCATGTTTTCCCTATATTCCACAGTGACTCCAGTGGTTCTGTACGGTTTCCCTAAAGCCTTCAATGACTCCAGTGACGCTCTACAGATTAACTAAAGCCCACACCGACTCCAGTGACTCTGTACGTTTTCCCTATATCCCACACTCACTCCAGTGGCTTTCTCGGGTTTTCCTATAGCCCGCACTTACTCCAATGGCTCTCTACGGTTTCCCTATAGCCCACACTGACTCCAGTAGCTCTCTACAGTTTCCATATATCCCACTCTGACTCCAGTGGCTCTCTACAGTTTCCCTATAGACCATACTGACACCAGTGGCTCTCTACGGTTTCCCTAAAGTCCACACTGACACCAGGGGCTCTTTACGCTTTCCCTATAGCCCACACTGTTTCAAATGGCACTCTAGATTTTCCCCATAGCTAAAACTTATTCAGTGGCTCTCCATAGTTGCCCTATTGCCTAAACTGACTCCAGTAGCTCTCTACGGTTTCCCTATATCCCACTCTGACTCCAGTGGCTCTCTACGTTTTCCCTATAGACCACACTGACACCAGTGGCTCTCTACGGTTTCCCTATAATCCACACTGACGCCAGGGGCTCTCTACTGTTTGCCTAGAGCCCACACTTTTCCAGTGATACTCTAGGGTTTCCCCATAGCCTTCACTGATTCACTGGCTCTCTATAGTTTCCCTATAGCCTACACTGACTCCAACGGATCTATAAGGTTTCCCTATAGCCCACACTGACTCCAGTGGCTCTCTACGGCTTCCTAATAACCCACACTGATTCCAGCGGCTCTATACCGCTTTCCTATAGTCCACACTGACTTCAGCGGCTCTCTTTGATTTCCCCATAGCCGAAACTGACTGCAGTGGCTCTCTCTGTTTTCCCTATAGCCTAATCTGACTCCAGAGGCGCTCTATGTTTTTCCTATATCCCACACTGACTTCAATGGCTCGCTTCGGTTTCTCAATATCACACACTGACTCTAGTGGCTCTCTATGGTTTCCCTATTGACCACACTGACCTCAATGGCTCTCTACTGTTTCCCTATATCACACACTGAATCTAGCAGATCTGTGCGGTTTCCCTATAGTCCAGAGTGACTCCAGCTGTTCTCTATGGTTTCCCTATAGCCCACACTAATTCCAGCGGATCTCTACAGTTTCCCTCTATCCCACACTGAATCCATTGGCTCTCTAGAGTTTCTCTATTGTCCTCACTGCCTCCAGTGGCTCTCTATGGTTTTGCTACATCGCACACTGTGTCCAGTGATACTGTACGTTTTTGGTTTAGCCCTCGCTGAATCCAGTGGCACTCTACAGATTGCCTAAAGCCCACACTGACTCCAGTGGCTCGGTACAGTTTCCCTATAGCCCACACGCTCTCCAGTGGCTCACTACGGTTTCCCTATAGTGCACACTGACACCAGCGGCTCTCTACATTTTCCCTATAGTGCACACTGACACCAGCAGCTCTCTCTGGTTTCCTGATAGTCCACACTAACACCATTGGCTCTCAAAGGTTTCCCTATAATCCACAATGGTCCCAGTGGCTCTGTAAGGTTTCCTGATATTCGAAACAGCACCACTGACTCTCTACGGTTTCCCTATAGTCCACACGGACTCTAGTGGCCCTCTACGGCTTCCCTAGATCCCACAATGATTCTAGTGGCTTTCTACGGCTTTCCTATAGCCCACACCGACCCTAGTGGCTCTCAACGGTTTCGCTATAGCCCACAATGGCTCCATTGGCTCTCGACGGTTTCCGCATAGCCGACACTGACTTCAGTGGCTCTCTATTATTTCCCTATATCTTACACGGACTCCAGCGGCTCTCTACGGTTTCCCTACATCCCAAACCCTCTCCAGTGGTTCGCTAGGTTTTCCCTATATCCCACACTGACTCTAGTTGCTCTCTACTGTTTCCCGACAGTCCACACTGACCCCAGTGGCTCTCTATGGTTTCCCTATAGTCCACACTGACAACTGTGGCTCTCTACGGCTTCCTTGTAGTCCACACTGACACCATTGTCTTTCTTTGGTTTCCGTATAGTCCACACTGACTTCAACGGCTCTCTACAGTTTCCCTATAGCACACACCGACCCCAGTGGCACTCAACGGTTTCCGTTTAACCCACACTGACTCCATTGGCTCTATACGTTTTGCCTATATCCCACACTGACTCCAGTGGTTCACTACGGTTTCCCTCTAACACACACTTAATCTGGTGGCTCTCTATGGTTTCCCTTTATTCCACACTGACCCCAGTGGCCCTCTACAGCTTCCCTATATCCCACACTGATTCCAGCATCTCTCTACGGTTTTCCTATTGACCACACTGACCCCAATGGCTCTCTACTGTTTCCCTAAATCACACGCTGAAACGTGCAGATCTCTACGGTTTCCCTATAGCCCACACTAACTCCAGTGGATATCTACAGTTTCCCAATGTCCCACACTCACTCCATTGGCTCTCTACAGTTTCTCTACAGTCCACGCTGCCTCCAGTGGCTCTCTATGGTTTCGCTACATCCCACCCTGAGTCCAGTGAATCTGTATGGTTTTGGTATAGCCCTCGCTGACTCCAGTGGTTCTCTACAAATTGCCTAAAGCCCACACTGGCTCCAGTGGCTCGGTACAGTTTCCCTATAGCCCACACTGACTCCAGTAGCTCCCTAAATTTTCCACATAGCCGACACTGACTGGAGTGGCTCGCTATGGTTTCCCAATATCACACACTGACTCCAGCTGCTCTCTACTGCTTTCCTACAACCCACAATGACTCCACTGGCTCTGTAATGTTTCACTACAGAACTCGCTGACTCCAGTGACTCTCAACAGATTCCCTAAAGCCCACACTAACTACTGTGGCTCTGTACGGTTTCCATTTACCCCACACACACTCCAGTGGCTCTCTATGGATTTCCTATAATCCACATTGTATCCAGTGGCTCTCTATGGTTTGCCAATAGCCCACACTGTCTCCACTAGCTCTCTATGGTTTCACTATGGCCCACCCTCACTCCAGTGGCTCTCCACGGTTTCCCAATAGCCCACACTGTCACCAGTGGCTCTATACGTTTTCCCTATAGTCCACAGTGAATCCAGTGGCTCACTACGGTTTTACTATACTCCACACTGACTCCAGCTGCTCTCTACGGTTTCCCTATTGCCCACAATGACTTCAGTAGCTCTCTACGGATTCCCTATGGCCCATCCTCACTCCAGTGGCTCACTACGGTTTCGCTATAGTGCACACTGACACCAGCGGCTCTCTATGGTTTCCCTATAGTGCACACTGACTCCAGAGGCTCTTTACGGTTTCCCGATAGTCCACACTAACACCAGTGGCTCTCAACGGTTTCACTATAGTTCACACTGACACCAGGGGCTCTCTACGGTTTCCCTATAGCCCTCACTGACTCCAGCAGCACACTAGGGATTTCCCCGGAGCTGACACTGAATCATTGGCTCTCTATAGTTTCCCTATAGCCTACACTGACTCCTGTGGCTCTCTAAGGTTTCCCTATATCCTACACTGACACCAGTGGCTCTCTACGGCTTCCCGATAACCCTTACTGACTTTAGCGGCTTTCAAACGTTTTCCTATAGGGCACACTGACTTCAGCGGCTCTCTTTGATTTCCCCATAGCCGACACTGACTGCAAGTGGCTCTCCATGTTTTCCCTTTAGCCTAATCTGACTCCAACGGCGCTCTTTGTTTTCCCTATGTACCACACTGACTCCAATGGCTCGCTTCGGGTTCTCTATATCACACACTGGCCCTAGTGGCTCTCTATGTCTTCCCTATAGTCCACACTGACCCCAGAGGGACTCTATGCCTTCCCTATATTCTACACTGATTCCAGCGTCTCTCTACGGTTTCCCTATGGCCCACCCTGACTCCAGTGGCTCTCTATGGTTTCTCTATAGCCACACTGACACCAGTGGCTCTATACGTTTTCCCTAGAGTCCACACTGACTCCAGCTGCTCTCTACGGATACCCTGAAGCCTGCACTTACTCCAGCGGCTATCCACGTTTCCCTATATCCGACACTGACTCCAGCGGCTCTCTACGATTTCCCTAAAGCCCACACTGACTCCAGTGGATCTCTCCGGTTTCCCTATATCCCACAATGACTCCATTGGCTCTCTACAGATTCCCTATAGCCCACACTGACTTTGTGGCTCTGTACGATTTCCCTATATGCCACACTGACTCCAGCTACTCTCTATGGTTTCACTAAATGTTGCATGATTCGAGCGGCTCTGCACAATTTCCCTATATCTCGCACGGACCCCAGCAACTCTCTACGGTTTCCCTACAGCCCACACTAACTCCATTGGATCTCTACAGTTTCCGTCTATCCCACACTGACTCCATTGAACCTCTATAGTTTCTCTGTAGTCCACACTGCTTGCAAATGCTCTCTATCTTTTCGCTGCATCCCACACTGTGTCCAATGAATCTGTACGGTTTCGGTATATCCCTCGCTGACTCCAGTGGCTCTCTACAGATTGCCTAAAGCCCACACTGACTCCAGTGGCTCGGTAACTGTTTCCCTATAGCCCACACTGACTCCAGTAGCTCCCTACATTTTCCCAATAGCCGACACTGACTCCAGTGGCTCGCTACAGTTTCCCTTATCACACGCTGACTCCAGCAGCTCTCTACTGTTTCCCTACAGTCCACACTGCCTCCAGTGATTCTCTACTGTTTCCCTGCATCCCACACTGACTCCACTGGCTCTGCACAGTTTCAGGAAAGCCCTCGCTGACTCCAGTGGCTCTATGCATATTCCCTAAAGCCCACACTAACTATGGTGGCTCTGTACTGTTTCCATTTATCCCACACGCACTCCAGTGGCTCTCTATTGTTTTCCTATAATCCACATTGACTCCAGCGGCTCTCTACAGTTCCCGTATAGCCCACACTAGCTCCACTAGCACGCGACGGTTTCCCTATAGTCCACCCTGACTCCAGCAGCTCTCTATGGTTTCCACAATGACCCCAGTAGCTCTGTACGGTTTCCAGATAGTCGAAACAGCACCATTGGCTCTCTATGGTTTCCATATAGAATGCACACACTCCAGTGGCCCTCTCGGCTTCCCTATATCCCACACTGATTACACTCGCATTCTACGGTTTCCCCATAGCCGACACTTACTTCTGAGGCTCTCAATGCTTTACCTTTAGCCCACACACACTCCAAAGGGTCTGTATGGCTTCCCTATATCCCACAATGATGCCACTGGCATTATACAGTTTCCCCATAGCCAACACTTACTTCTGTGACTCTCAATGGTTTCCCTTTAGCCCACACACACTCCAGAGGGTCTCTATGGCTTCCCTATATCCCACACTGATTCCAGCGGCTCACTACCGTTTTCCAAAGGACCACACTGACCGCAGTGGCTCTCTATGGTTTCCCTATATCACACACTGATTCCAGTGGTTCTCTATGGTTTCCCTATTGTCCACAGTTAGTCCAGCTGCTCTCTACTGTTTCCCTAAAGCATGCACTGACTCCAGCGGCTGTCCATGTTTTCCCTATATCCCGCACTGACTCCAGTGGGTCTGTACGCTTTCCCTAAAGCCCTCACTGACTCCAGTGACTCTCTACAGATTCTCTAAAGCCCACACTGACTCCAGTGACTCTGTACGTTTCCCCTATATCCCACACACATTCCAGTGGCTTTCTAGGGTTTTCCTACAGCCCACACTGACTCCAGTGGCTCTCTACGGTTTCCCTATCGCCCACACTGACTCCAGCAGCTCTCTACAGTTTCCATATATCCCACTCTGACTCCAGTGGCTCTCTACCGTTACCCTATAGACCATACTGACACCAGTGGCTCTCTACGGTTTCCCTATACTCCACACTGACACCAGGGGCTCTTTACACATTCTCTATAGCCCACACTGACTCCAGCGGCACTCTAGATTTTCCCCATAGCTAAAAGTTATTCAGTTGCTCCCCATAGTTGCCCTATTGCCTACACTGACTCCAATAGCTCTCTACGGTTTCCCTATAGCCCACATTGGCTCCAGTAGCTCTCTATATTTTCCCTATATCCCACAAACACTCCAGTGGCTCTCTAAAGTTTTTCATTAGCCCACACTGATTCCAGTGGCTCTCTACGGTTTCCCTATAGCCCACAGTGACACCAGTAGCTCTCTACAGTTTCCCTATATCCCACTCTGACTCCAGTGGCTCTCTACGTTTTCCCTATAGACCACACTGACACCCGAGGCTCTCTACTGTTTCCCTATAATCCACACGGACAGCAGGGGCTCTCTACGGTTTCCCTATAGCCCACACTTTTCCAGCGGCACTCTAGGGTTTCCCCATAGCCGTCACTAATTCACTGGCTCTCTATAGTTTCCCTATAGCCTACACTGATTCCATCGGCTCTCTAAGGTTTCCCTATAGCCCACACTGACTCCAGTGGCTCTCTACATCTTCCTAATAACCCACACTGATTCCAGCGGCTCTGTACCGCTTTCCTATAGTCCACACTGACTTCAGCGGCTCTCTTGGATTTCCCCATAGCCGAAACTGACTGCAGCTGCTCTCTCTGTTTTCCCTATAGCCTAATCTGACTCCAGCGGCGCACTATGTTTTCCCTATATCCCACACTGACATCAATGGCTCGCTTCGGTTTCTCTATAACACACACTGACTCTAGAGGCTCTCTATGGTTTCCCTATTGACCACACTGACCCCAATGGCTCTCTACTGTTTCCCTATATCACACACTGAATCTAGCAGATCACTACGGTTTCCCTATAGTCCACACTGACTCCAGCTGTTCTCTATGGTTTCCCTATAGCCCACACTAATTCCAGTGGATCTCTACAGCTTCCCTCTATCCCACACTGACTCCATTGGCTCTCTAGAGTTTCTCTATTGTCCTCACTGCCTCCAGTGGCTCTCTAAGGTTTCACTACATCGCGCACTGTGTCCAGTGATACTGTACGGTTTTGGTATAGCCCTCGCTGACTCCAGTGGCACTCTACAGATTGCCTAAAGCCCACACTGACTTCGGTGGCTCGGTACAGTTTCCCCCTATAGCCCACACTCACTCCAGTGGCTCACTACGGTTTCCCTATAGTGCACACTGACACCAGCTGCTCTCTACAGTTTCTCTATAGTGCACACTGACACCAGTGGCTCTCTAAGGTCTCCCGATAGTCCACACTAACACCATTGGCTCTCCATGGTTTCCCTATAGTCCACAATGATCCCAGTGGCTCTGCAAGGTTTCCTGATATTCGAAACAGCACCACTGGTTCTCTACGGTTTCCCTATAGTCCACACTGACTCCAGTGGCCCTCTACGGCTTCCCTAGATCCCACACTGATTCTAGTGGCTTTCTGCGGCTTTCCTATAGCCCACACTGACCCTAGTGGCTCTCAACGGTTTCGCTATAGCCCACAATGGCTCCAGTGGCTCTCTACGGTTTCCGCATAGCCGACACTGTCTTCAGTGGCTCTCTACGGTTTCCCTATATCCCACACACTCTCCAGTGGTTCGCTAGGTTTTCCCTATATCCCACACTAACTCCACTGGCTCTCTACTGTTTCCCGACAGTCCACACTGACCCCAGTGGCTCTCTACGCTTTCCCTATAGTCCACATTGTCTCCAGTGGCTCTCTACGGTTTTCCAATAGTCCACACTGACTCCAGTGGCTCTCTATGGTTTCCCTATAGTCAACACTGACACCTGTCGCTCTCTAAGGTTTCCTTGTAGTCCACACTAACACCATTGTCTTTCTTTGTTTTCCGTATAGTCCACACTGACTTCAACGGCTCTCTACAGTTTCCCTATAGCACACACCGACCCCAGTGGCACTCAACGGTTTCCGTTTAGCCCACACTGACTCCATTGGCTCTATACGTTTTGCCTATGTCCCACACTGACTCCTGTGGTTCACTACGGTTTCCCTCTAACACACACGTAATCTTGTGGCTCTCTATGGTTTCCCTTTATTCCACACTGACCCCAGTGGCCCTCTACAGCTTCCCTATATCCCACACTGATTCCAGCGTCTCTCTACGGTTTTCCTATTGACCACACTGACCCCAATGGCTCTCTACTGTTTCCCTATAACACACGCTGAAACTTGCAGCTCTCTACGGTTTCCCTATTGTCCACACTGACACCAGCTGTTCTCAAAGGTTTCCCTAAATGCTGCACAGATTCCAACGGCAATGCACGGTTTCCCTATAGCCCACACTAACTCCACTGCATCTCTACAGTTTCCCTCTGTCCCACACTCAATCCATTGGCTCTCAACAGTTTCTCTATAGTCCACACTGCCTCCAGTGGCTCTCTATGGTTTCACTACATCCCACCCTGAGTCCAGTGAATCTGTACGGTTTTGGTATAGCCCTCGCTGACTCCAGTGGCTCTCAACAGATTGCCTTAAGCCCACACTGGCTCCAGTGGCTCGGTACGGTTTCCCTATAGCCCACACTGACTCCAGTAGCTCCCTGCATTTTCCACATAGCCGACACTGACTGGAGTGGCTCGCTATGGTTTCCCAATATCACACACTGACTCCAGCTGCTCTCTACTGCTTCCCTGAATCCCACACTGACCCCACTGTCACTGTAAGGTTTAACTACAGCCCTCGCTGACTCTAGTGGCTCTGTAAGTTTTCACTACAGCCCTCGCTGACTCCAGTGGCTCTCTACAGATTCCCTAAAGCCCACACTAACTACTGTGGCTCTGTAAGGTTTCCATTTACCCCACACACACTCCAGTGGCTCTCTATGGTTTTCCTATAATTCACATTGCACCCAGCAGCTCTCTATGTTTTCCCAATTGCTGACACTGGCTGCACAGATTCCAGCGGCTCTGCACGGTTTCCCTATATCCCACACCGACCCCAGCGACTCTCTACGGTTTCCCTATAGCCCACACTAACTCCACTGGATCTCTACAGTTTCCCTCTATTCCACACTCACTCTATTGGCTCTCTACAGTTTCTCTATTGTCCACACTGCCTCCAGTGGCTCTCTATGGTTTTGCTACATCCCACCTTGAGTCCAGTGAATCTGTATGGTTTCGGAATTGCCCTCGCTGGCTCCAGTGGCTCTCTACAGATTGCCTAAAGCCCACACTGGCTCCAGTGGCTCTGTTCGGTTTCCCTATAGCCCACACTGACTCCAGTAGCTCCCTACATTATCCACATAGCCGACACTGACTCCAGTGGATCGCTACGGTTTCCCAATATCACACACTGACTCCAGCTGCTCTCTACCGTTTTCCTACAACCCACACTGACTCCACTGGCTCTGTAAGTTTTCACTACAGCCCTCGCTGACTCCAGTGGCTCTCTACAGATTCCCTAAAGCCCACACTAACTACTGAGGCTCTGTACGGTTTCCATTTACCCCACACACACTCCAGTGGCTCTCTATGCTTTTCCTATTCTCCACACTGACTGCAGCGGCTCTCTACGGTTTTCCTATAGCCCACACTGACTTCAATAGCTCTCTACAGATTCCCTATGGCCCACCTTCACTCCAGTGGCTCACTACGGTTTCCCTATATTGCACACTGACACCAGAGGTTCTCTCCGGTTTCCCTATAGTGCACACTGACACCAGCGGCTCCTTACGGTTTCCCGATAGTCCACACTAACACCATTGGCTCACAACGGATTCCCTATTGTCCACAATGACCCCAGTGGCTTTGTATGTTTTCTAGATATTCGAAACAGCACCATTGGCTCTCTACAGTTTCCCTATCGTCCACACTGACTCCAGTGGCCCTCTACGGCTTCCCTATAACCCACATTAATTCCAGTGGCATTCCACGTTTTCCCCATAGCCGACACTTACATCTGTGGCTTTCTATGGTTTCCCTGTAGCCCACACGCACTCGAGTGGATCTCTACGGCTTCCCTATATCCCACATTTATTCCAGTGGCTCTCTATGATTTTTCTATAGACCACACAGACTCCAGCGTCTCTCTACGGTTTCCTATTGCTCACACTGACCCCAGTAGCTCTCTACAGTTTCCCTATATCCCACTCTGACTCCAGTGGCTCTCTACGGTTTCCCTATAGACCACACTGAAACCAGTGGCTCCCAACGGTTTCCCTATAGCCCACACTGACACCAGTGGCTCTATACATTTTCCATTTAGTCCACAGTGAATCCAGAGGCTCACTATGGTTTTCCTATTCTCCACACTGACTCCAGCGGCTCTCTACGGTTTTCCTAAAGCCCACTCTGAATTCAGTATCTCTCTACGGATTCCCTATGGCCCACCTTCACTCCAGTGGCTCACTAGGGTTTCCCCATATTGCACACTGACACCAGAGGTTCTCTCCGGTTTCCCTATAGTGCACACTGACACCAGCGGCTCCTTACGGTTTCCCGATAGTCCACACTAACAACATTGGCTCTCAACGGATTCCCTATAGTCCACAATGACCCCAGTGGCTCTGTATGTTTTCCAGATATTCGAAACAGCACCATTGGCTCTCTACGGCTTCCCTATAGTCCAGACTGACTCCAGTGGCCCTCTACGGCTTCCCTATATTCCACATTAATTCCAGTGGCATTCCACGTTTTCCCCATAGCCGACAGTTACATCTGTGGCTTTCTATGGTTTCCCTGTAGCCCACACGCACTCGAGTGGATCTCTACAGCTTCCCTATATCCCACATTGATTCCAGTGGCTCTCTACGATTTTCCTATAGACCACACAGACTCCAGTGTCTCTCTACAGTTTCCTATTGCTCACACTGACTCCAGTAGCTCTCTACAGTTTCCCTATATCCCACTCTGACTCCAGTGGCTCTCTACGGTTTCCCGATAGACCACACTGAAACCAGTGGCTCTCAACGGTTTCCCTATATCCCACACTGACTCCAGCGGCACTCTAGGTTTTCCCCATAGCCGACCCTGATTCAGTGGCTCTCTATAGTTTTCCTATAGCCTACACTGGCTCCACGGCTCTCTAAGTTTTCCCTATAGCCCACACTGACTGCAGTGGCTCTCTCTGTTTTCCCTTTAGCCTAATCTGGCTTCAGCGGCGCTCTATGTTTTCCCTATATCCCACACTGACTTTAATGGCTCGCTTTGGTTTCTTTATATCACACACTGCCTCCAGTGGCTCTCTATGTTTTCGCATCATCCCACACTGAGTCCAGTCAATCGGTACGGTTTTGGTATAGCCCTCACTGACTCGAGTGGCTCTCTACAGATTGCTTAAAGCCCACACTGACTCCAGTGGCTCGGTTACGGTTTCCCTATAGCCCACACTGACTCCAGTAGCTCCCTACATTTTCCCCTTAGCCGACACTGACTCCAGTTTCTCACTACGGTTTCCCTTATCACACTCTAACTCCAGCTGCTCTCTACTGTTTCCCTATAGTCCACACTGCCTCCTGTTTTTCTCTACTGTTTCCCTACATCCCACACTGACTCCACTGGCTCTGTACGGTTTCACGACAGCCCTCGCTGACTCCAGTGACTCTATGCATATTTCCTAAAGCCCACACCATCTATTGTGGCTCTGTATTGCTTCCATTTATCCCACACGCACTCCAGTGGCTCTCTATGATTTTCCTATAATCCACATTGACTCCAGCGGCTCTCTATGGTTTCCCTAAAGCCCACACTGGCTCCAATAGCTCTCTACGGTTTCCCTATGGCCCACCCTGACTCCAGTGGCTCTCTATGGTTTCCCTATATCCGACACTGACTTCAGCTGCTCTCTACGATTTCCCTTAAGCCCACACTGACTCCTGTGGATCTCTCCGGTTTCCCTATGTCCCACACTGACTCCATTGGCTCTCTACAGATTCCCTATAGCCCACACTGACGTTGTGGCTCTGTACGATTTCCCTATCTCACACTCCTATGTCCACATTGACACCAGTGGCTCTCTACGGTATCCCTATAGCGCACACTGACTCCAATGGCTCTCTATGGTTTCCCTATAGTCCACACTGACACCAGTGGCTCTCTACAGTTTCCCAATAGCCCACACCTATTCCAGTGGCTCTCTACTGTTTCCCTTCATCCCACACTGACTCCACAGGCTCTGTATGGTTTCACTACAGTCCTCGCTGACTCCAGTGGCTCTCTGCAGATTCCCTAAAGCCCACACAAAGTACTGTGGCTCTGCACATATCCATTTATCCCACACGCACTCCAGTGGCTCTCGAAGTTTTTCCTGTAATCCACATTGACTTCAGCGGCTCTCTATGGTTTCCCTATTGCCAACACTGGCTCCACTAGCTCTCCACGGTTTTCCAATGGCCCACCCTGACTCCAGTGACTCTCTACGGATTCCCTAAAGCCACACTAACACCAATGGCTCGATACGATTTCCCTATATTCCACACTGTCTCCAGCTGCTCTCTACGGATTCCCTAAAGCCTGCACTTAGTACAGCGGCTATCCACGGTTTCCCTATAACTGACACTGACTCCAGCACCTCTCTACGATTTCCCTAATGCCCACACTGACTCCAGTGGATCTCTCGATAGTCGAAACAGCACCATTGGATCTCTACGGTTTCCCAATAGTCCACACTGACTCCAGTGGCCCTTTTCAGCTTCCCTATACCCCCCACTGATTCTAGTGGCTTTACACGGCTTTCCTATAGCACACACTGACCCTAGTGGCTCTCAACGTTTTCGCTATTGCCCACACTGGCTCCAGTGGCCTTCTACGGTTTCCCCATAGAAAACACTGACTTCAGTGGCTCTCTATGATATCCCTATAGCTTACACTGACTCCAGCTGCTCTATACGGTTTCCCTATATCCCACACTGATTCTAGTGGCTCTCTACTGTTTCCCTATAGTCCACACTGAGCCCAGTGGCTCTCTACGGTTTCCCTATAGTCCACAGTGTCTCCAAGAGGTCTGTACGGTTTCCCTATAGTCCACAATGACTCCGGTGGCTCGCCTTGGATTCCCTATAGTCCACACTGACAACTGTGACCCCATTGGATCTCTTCGGTTTTCGTATAGTCCACACTGTCTTGAACGATTCTCTACGGTTTCCCTATACTCCACATTGACTCCAGTGGCCCTCTTCGGCTTCACTATATCCCACACAGATTCTACTGGCTTTCTACGGCTTTCCTATAGCCCACATTGGCTCCAGTGGCTCTCTATGGTTTCCCAATAGCTGACACTGACTTCAGTGGCTCTCTCTGATTTCCCTACAGCTTACACTGACTCCAGCTGCTCTCTACAATTTCCCTATATCCCACTGTGACTCCATTGTTTCTCGACGGTTTCCCTATAGCTTACACTCACTCCAGCTGCTCTCTACGGTTTCCCTATATCCCACACTGATTCTAGTGGCTCTCTACTCTTTCCGTATAGACCACACTGAGCCCAGTAGCTCTCGACGGTTTCCCTATAGTCCACACTGTCTCCAGTCGGTCTGTATGGTTTCCGAATAGTCCACACTGACTCCGGTGGCTCGCTATGGTTTCCCTGTAGTCCACACTGACAACTGTGACACCATTGGATCTCTTCGGTTTCCGTATAGTCCACACTGACTTCAATGACTCTCTACAGTTTCCCTAAAGTGCACAATGACACCAGTGGCTCTCTATGGTTTCCCTGTAGCCCACATGCACTTCAGTGGCTCTCTTTGGCTTCCCTATATCCCACACTGATTCCAGCGGCTCTCTACACTTTTCCTATAGAGCACATTGACCCCAGTGGCTCTCTATGGTTTCCCTATAGTCCACAGTTAGTCCAGCTGCTCTCTGCGGTTTCCCTAAAGACTGCACTGACTACAGCGGCACTCTAGGTTTTCCCCATAGCCGACACTGATTCAGTGGCTCTCTCTACTTTCCCTATTGCCTACACCGACTCTAGTAGCTCTCTCGGGTTTCCCTATAGCCCACAGTGACTCCTGCAGCTCTCTACGTTTTCCCTATATGCCACACAAACTCCAGTGGCTCTCTACGGTTTTCCTATAGCCCACACTGACTCTGTTGTTTCTCAACGGTTTCCCTATAGCCCACAATGACTCCAGTAGCTCTCTACAGCTTCCCTATATCCCACTCTGACACCAGCGGCTCACTACGGTTTCCCTAAAGCCCACACTGACACCAGCGGCAATCTAGGGTTTCCCCATAGCCGATACTGATTCACTCGCCCTCTATAGATTCCCTAAAGCCTACACTGACTCCAGCGGCTCTCTAAGGTTTCCCTATAGCCCACACTGACTCCAGTAGCCCTCTACAGTTTCACTATATCCCACTCTGACTCCAGCGGCTCTCTACAGTTTCATTATAGTCCACAGTGACACCAGGGGCACTCTACGGTTTCCCGATAGCACACTCTGACTCCAGCGACACTCTAGGTTTTCCCCATAGCTGACACTGATTCAGTGGCTCTCTATAGTTTCCCTATTGCCTACACTGACCCCAGTAGCTCTCGAGGGTTGCCCTATAGCCCATGTTGATTCCAGTAGCTCTCTACGTTTTCCCTTTATCACACACAAACTCCAGAGGCTCTCTACGGTTTTCCTATAGCCCACACTGACTCCAGTAGCTCTCTACAGTTTCCTTATATCCCACTCTGCCTCCAGTGGCTCTCTATGGTTTCCCTATAGACCAGATTGACACCAGCGGCTCTCTACGGTTTCCCTATAGTGCACACTGACACCAGGGGCTCTCTACGGGTTCCCTATAGCGCACACTGACTCCAGTGGATCTCACGATTGTTGAAACAGCACCATTGGCTCTCTACGGTTTCCCAATAATCCACACTGACTCCAGTGGCCCTTTTCGGCTTCCCCATACCCCCCACTGATTCTAGTGGCTTTATACGGCTTTCCTATAGCCCACACTGACCCTAGTGGCTCTCAACGGTTACGCTATTGCCCACATTGGCTCCAGTTGTTCTCTACGGTTTCCCCATAGCCAACACTGACTTCAGTGGCTCTCTATGATTTCCCTATAGCTTACACTGACTCCAGCTGCTCTCTACGGATTCCCTATATCCCACACTGATTCTAGTGGCTCTCTACTGTTTCCCTATAGTCCACACTGAGCCCAGTGGCTCTCTACGGTTTCCCTAAAGCCCTCACTGACTCCAATGACTCTCTAGAGATTAACTATAGCCCACACGGATTCCTGTGGCTCTGTACGTTTTCCCTATTTCCCACACTCACTCCAGTGGCTCATTATGATTTTCCTATAGCGCACAATGACTCCAAGAGCTCTCTACGATTTCCTTATAGCCCACACTGACTCCAGTAGCTCTCTACCGTTTCCCTATATCCCACTCTGACTCCAGGCTCTCTCTACGGTGGCGCTATAGAGCACACTGACACCAGTGGCTCTCTATAGATTCCCTATAGCCCACACTGACTTCACTGGCTCTGTACGGTTTCCGTATATCCCACACGCACTCCAGTGGCTCACTAAGGTTTTTCGAAATTCCACACTGACTCCAGCGGCTATCTAAGGTTTCCCTATAGCCCACACCAACTTCAGTAGCTCTCTACAGATTCGCTTTGGCCCACCTTCACTCCAGTGGCTCTCTACGTTTTCGCTATAGTGCACACTGACACCAGCGGCTCTCTACGGTTTCCCTATAGTGCACACTGACACCAGCGGCTCTCTACGGTTTCCCAATAGTCCACACTAACATCATTGGCTCTCAACGGTTTCTCTATAGTCCACAAGACCCCAGTCGCTCTGTATGGTTTCCCGATAGTCGAAACAGCACGATTGGCTCTCTACAGTTTCCCTATAGTCCACACTGAGTCCAGTGGCCCTCTTCGGCTTCACAATATCCCACACAGATTCTACTGGCTTTCTACGGCTTTCCGAAAGCGCACACTGACCCTAGTGGCTCTCAACGGTTTCGCTATAGTCGACATTGGCTCCAGTGGCTCTCTACGGTCTCCCAATAGCTGACACTGACTTCAGTGGCTCTCTCTGATTTCCCTATAGCCTACACTGACTCCAGCTGCTCTCTACAATTTCCCTATATCCGACTCTGACTCCATTGTTTCTCGACGGTTTCCCTATAGCTTGCACTGACTCCAGCTGCTCTCTACGGTTATCCTATATCCCACATAGATTCTAATGGCTCTCTACTGTTTCCCTATAGTCCACATTGAGCCCAGTGGCTCTCGACGGTTTCCCTATAGTCCACACTGTCTCCAGTCGGTCTGTACGGTTTCCGCATAGTCCACACTGACTCCGGTGGCTCGCTATGGTTTCCCTGTAGTCCTTCTTGACAACTGTGACACCATTGGATCTCTTCGGTTTCCGTGTAGACCACACTGACTTCAACGACTCTCTACAGTTTCCCTAAAGTGCACACTGACTCCAGTGGCTCTCTGTGGTTTCCCTGTAGCCCACATGCACTTCAGTGGCTCTCTTTGGCTTCCCTATATCCCACACTGATTCCAGCGGCTCTTTACAATTTTCCTATAGAGCACATTGACCCCAGTGGCGCTCTATAGTTTCCCTATATCACACTCCGACTCCAGTGGCTCTCTATGGTTTCCCTATAGTCCATAGTTAGTCCAGCTGCTATCTGCGGTTTCCCTAAAGCCTGCATTGACTCCAGCGGCACTCTAGGTTTTCCCCATAGCCGACACTGATTCAGTGGCTGTCTCTAGTTCCCTATTGCCTACACTGACTCTAGTAGCTCTCTAGGGTTTCCCTATAGCCCACAGTGACTCCTGTAGCTCTCTACGTTTTCCCTATATGCCACACAAACTCCAGTGGCTGTCTACGGTTTTCCTATAGCCCACAATGACTCCAGCAGCTCTCTACAGTTTCCTATATCCCACTCTGACTCCAATGGCTCTCTACGGTTTTTCTATGGTCCACACTGACACCAGCGGCTCACTACGGTTTCCCTGAAGACCACACTGACACCAGCGGCAATCTAGGGTTTCCCCATAGCCGACACTGATTCACTCACTCTCTATAGATTCCTTAAAGCCTACACTGACTCCAGCGGCTCTCTAAGGTTTCCCTACAGCCCACACTGACTCCAGTAGCCCTCTAAACTTTCCCTATATCCCACTCTGACTCCAGCGGCTCTCTACAGTTTCCCTATAGTCCACAGTGAGACCAGGGACACTCTACGGTTTCCCTATAGAACACTCTGACTCCAGCGACACTCTAGGTTTTCCCCATAGCCGACACTAATTCAGTGGCTCTCTATAGTTTCCCTATTGCCTACACTGACCCCAGTAGATCTCGAGGTTTTCCTTATAGCCCACGTTGACTCCAGTAGCTCTCTACAGATTCCATATATCCCACTCTGTCTCCAGTGGCTCTCTACGGTTTCCCATTAGTCCACACTGACACCAGCGGCTCTCTACGGGTTCCCTATAGCGCACACTGTCTCCAGTGCATCTCACGATAGTCGAAACAGCACCATTGGCTCTCTGAGGTTTCCTAATAGTCCACACTGACTCCAGTGGCCCTTCTCGGCTTCCCTTTACCCCCCACTGATTCTAGTGGCTATATACGGCTTTCCTATAGCCCACAATGACCATAGTGGCTCTCAACGGTTTCGCTATTGCCCACACTGACTCCAGTGGCTCTCTACGGTTTCCCCATAGCCAACACTGACTTCAGTGGCTCTCTATGATTTCCCTATAGCTTACACTGACTCCAGCTGCTCTCTACATTTTCCCTATATCCCACACTGATTCTAGTGGCACTCTAACGTTTCCCTATAGTCCGCACTGAGCCCAGTGGCTCTCTACGGTTTCCCTATAGTCCACACTGTCTCCAGTCGGTCTGTACGGTTTCCCTATAGTCCACACTGAGTCCGGTGGCTCGCTATGGTTTCCCTATAGTCCACACTGACAACAGTGACACCATTGGATCTCTTCGGTTTCCGTATAGTCCACACTGACTTCAACGATTCTCTACGGATTCCCTATAGCACACACCGACCCCAGTGGCACTCTACGGTTTTCCTATAGCCCACACTGACTCCAGTTGCTCTCTAGGTTTTGCCTATATCCCACACTGACTCCAGTGGCTCAATACAGTTTCCCTATATCACACACTGACTCGGTTGGCTCTCTACGGTTTCTCTTTAGCCCACAGTGACTCCAATGGCTCTCTATGGCTTCCATATATCCGACACTGATTCCAGCAGCTTTCTACGGTTTTCCAATAGACCGCGCTAACCACAGCGGCTCTCTACGGTTTCCCTATAGCCCACACCAACTTCAATAGCTCTCTACAGATTCCCTTTGGCCCACCTTCACTCCAGTGGCTCTCTACATTTTCCCTATAGTGCACACTGACACCAGCGGCTCTCTACGGTATCCCGATAGCGCACACTGACACCATCGGCTCTCTATGGTTTCCCTATAGTGCACACTGACACCAGCGGCTCTCTACGGTGTCCCGATAGTCCACCCTAACATCATTGGCTCTCAACAGTTTCTCTATAGTCCACAAGACCCCAGTGGCTCTGTACGGTTTCCCGATAGTCGAAACAGCACCATTGGCTCTCTACGGTTTCCCTATACTCCACATTGATTCCTGTGGCCCTCTTCGGCTTCACTATATCCCACACAGATTCTACTGAATTTCCACGGCTTTCCTATAGCCCACACTGAGTCTAGTGGCTCTCAACGGTTTCGCTATAGCCCACATTGGCTCCAGTGGCTCTCTATGGTTTCCCAATAGCTGACACTGACTTCAGTGGCTCTCTCTGATTTCGCTATAGCTTACACTGACTCCAGCTGCTCTCTACAGTATCCCTATATCCCACTCTGACTCCAATGTTTCTCGACGGTTTCGCTATAGCTTACACTGACTCCAGCTGCTCTCTACGGTTTCCCTATATCCCACACTGATTCCAGCGGCTCTCTACAATGTTCCTATAGAGCACATTGACCCCAGTGTCGCTCTATAGTTTCCCTATATCACACTCCGACTCCAGTGGCTCTCTATGGATTCCCTATAGTCCACAGTTAGTCCAGCAGCTCTCTGCGGTATCCCTAAAGCCTGCACTGACTCCAGCGGCACTCTAGGTTTTCCCCATAGCCGACACTGATTCAGTGGCTCTCTCTAGTTTCGTTATTGCCTACACTGACTCTAGTAGCTCTCTAGGTTTTCCCTATAGCCCACAGTGACTCCAGTAGCTCTCTACGTTTTCCCTATATTCCACACAAACTCCAGTGGCTCTCTACGGTTTTCCTATAGCCCACACTGACTCCATAGTTTCACCACGGTTTCCCTATAGTCCACACTGACTCCAGTAGCTCTCTACAGTTTCCCTATATCCCACTCTGACTCCAGTGGCTCTCTATGGTTTCCCTATAGAATAGACTGACACCAGCGGCTCTCTACGGTTTCCCTATAGTCCACACTGGCACCACGGGCTCTCTACTAGTTCCCTAGAGCCCACATTGACTCCAGTGGATCTCACGATAGTCGAAACAGCACCATTGGCTCTCTATGGTTTCCAATAGACCACACTGACTCCAGTGGCCCTTTTTGGCTTCCCTATACCCCCCAATGATTCTAATTGCTTTATACGGCTTTCCTATAGCCCACACTGACCCTAGTGGCTCTCAACGGTATCGCTATTTCCCACACTGGCTCCAGAGGCGCTCTACGGTTTCCCCATAGCCAACACTGACTTCAGTGGCTCTATATGATTTCCCTATAGCTTACACTGACTCCAGCTGCTCTCTACGGTTCCCTATATCCCACACTGATTCTAGTGGCTCTCTACTGTTTCCCTATAGTCCACACGGAGCCCAGTGGCTCACTGCGGTTTCCCTATAGTCCACACTGTCTCCAGTCGGTCTGTACGGTTTCCCTATAGTCCACACTGTCTCCGGTGGCTCGCTATGGTTTCCCTATAGTCCACACTGACAACTGTGACACCATTGGATCTCTTCGGTTTCCGTATTGTCCACACTGACTTCAACGATTCTCTACGGTTTCCCTATAGCACACACCGACCCCAGTGGCACTCTACGGTTTTTGTATAGCCCATACTGACTCCAGTTGCTCTCTAGGTTTTGCCTATATCCCACACTGACTCCAGAGGCTCACTACAGTTTCCCTATATCACACACTGACTCTGGTGGCTCTCTACGGTTTCTCTATAGCCCACAGTGACTCCAGTGGCTCTCTATGGCTTCCATATACCCGACACTGATTCCAGCAGCTGTCTATGGTTTTCCAATAGACCACGCTAACCACAGTGGATCTTGGTGGTTTCCCTATAGCTCTCACTGAATCCAGATGATCTCTGCAGATTCCCTAATACCCACACTGACTGCAGTGTCTCTGTACGGTTTCCCCATGTTCCAGACTCAATCCAGTGGCTCTCTACAGTTTCCCTATAGCCCACACTGATTCCAGTGGCTCTCTATAGCTTCCCTATATCCCACACTGACTCCGTTGGCTCTCTACAGTTTCCCTATAGTCCACACTGCCTCCAGTGTCTCTCTACGGTTTCCCTATAACCCACACTAACTCCAGTGACTCTTTACGGTTTCCCTAAAGCCCTCACTGACTCCAATGTCTCTCTACAGATTAACTATAGCCACACTGACTTCAGTGGCTCTGTACGTTTTCCCTATTTCCCACACTCACTCCAGTGGTCATTATGATTTTCCTATAGCGCACAATGACTCCAAGAGCTCTCTACGATTTTCTTATAGCCCACACTGACTCCAATAGCTCTCTACCGTTTCCCTATATCCCACTCTGACTCCAGGAGCTCTCTACGGTGTCACTATAGACCACACTGACACCAGTGGCTCTCTACAGATTCCCTATAGCCCACACTGACTTCATTGGCTCTGTACAGTTTCCCTATATCACACACGCACTCCAGTGGCTCACTACGGTTTTTCGAAATTCCACACTGACTCCAGCGGCTCTCTACGGTTTCCCTATAGCCCACACCAACTTCAGTAGCTCTCTACAGATTCCCATTGGCCCACCTTCACTCCAGAGGCTCTCTACGTTTTCCCTATAGTGCACACTGACACCAGCGGCTCTCTACGGTTTCCCTATAGTGCACTCTGACACCAGCGGCTCTCTACGGTTTCCCGATAGTCCACACTATCAACATTGGCTCTCAACTTTCTCTTTAGTCCACAAGACCCCAGAGGCTCTGTACAGTTTCCCCATAGTCTAAACAGCACGATTGGCTCTCTACGGTTCCCCTATAGACCACACTGACTCCAGTGGCCCTCTTTGGCTTCACTATATCCCACAAAGATTCTACTGGCTTTCTACAGCTTTCCTATAGCCCACATTGACCTTAGTGGCTCTCAACGGTTTCGCTATAGCCCACATTGCCTACAGTGGCTCTCTATGGTTTCCCAATAGCTGACACGGACTTCAGTGGGTCTCTCTGATTTCCCTATATCCTACACTTACTCCAGCTGCTCTCTACAATTTCCCTATATCCCACTCTGACTCCATTGTTTCTCGACGGTTTCCCTATAGCTTACACTGACTGCAGCTGCTCTCTACGGTTTCCCTATATCCCACACTGATTCTAGTGGCTCTCTACTGTTTCCCTATGGTCCACACTGAGCCCAGTGGCTCTCTACGGTTTCCCTATAGTCCAGAATGTCTCCCGTCGGTCTGTACGGTTTCCGTATAGTCCACACTGACTCTGGTGGCTCGCAATGGTTTCCCTGTAGTCCACACTGACAACTGTGACACCATTGGATCTCTTCGGTTTCCGTATAGTCCACACTGACTGCAACGACTCTCTACAGTTTCCCTAAAGTGCACACTGACTCCAGTGGCTCTCTATGGTTTCCCTGTAGCCCACATGCACTTCAGTGGCTCTCTTTGGCTTCCCTATATCCCACACTGATTCCAAAGGCTCTCTACAATTTTCCTTTAGAGCACATTGACCCCAGTGGCGCTCCATAGTTTCCCTATATCACACTCCGACTCCAGTGGCTCTCTATGGTTTCCCTATAGTCCACAGTTAGTCCAGCTGCTCTCTGCGGTTTCCCTAAAGCCTGCACTGACTCCACCGGCACTCGAGGTTTTCCACATAGCCGTCACTGATTCAATGGCTCTCTATAGATTAGCTATTGGTGACACTGACCTCAGTAGCTCTCGAGGGTTTCCTTATAGCCCACGTTGACTCCAGTAGCTCTCTACGTTTTCTCTTTATCCCACACAAACACCAGCGGCTCTCTACGGTATCCCTATAGTCCACACTGGCACCACGGGCTCTCTACTAGTTCCCTAGAGCCCACATTGACTCCAGTGGATCTCACGATAGTCGAAACAGCACCATTGGCTCTCTATGGTTTCCAATAGACCACACTGACTCCAGTGGCCCTTTTTGGCTTCCCTATACCCCCCAATGATTCTAATTGCTTTATACGGCTTTCCTATAGCCCACACTGACCCTAGTGGCTCTCAACGGTATCGCTATTTCCCACACTGGCTCCAGAGGCGCTCTACGGTTTCCCCATAGCCAACACTGACTTCAGTGGCTCTATATGATTTCCCTATAGCTTACACTGACTCCAGCTGCTCTCTACGGTTCCCTATATCCCACACTGATTCTAGTGGCTCTCTACTGTTTCCCTATAGTCCACACGGAGCCCAGTGGCTCACTGCGGTTTCCCTATAGTCCACAATGTCTCCAGTCGGTCTGTACGGTTTCCCTATAGTCCACACTGTCTCCGGTGGCTCGCTATGGTTTCCCTATAGTCCACACTGACAACTGTGACACCATTGGATCTCTTCGGTTTCCGTATTGTCCACACTGACTTCAACGATTCTCTACGGTTTCCCTATAGCACACACCGACCCCAGTGGCACTCTACGGTTTTTGTATAGCCCATACTGACTCCAGTTGCTCTCTAGGTTTTGCCTATATCCCACACTGACTCCAGAGGCTCACTACAGTTTCCCTATATCACACACTGACTCTGGTGGCTCTCTACGGTTTCTCTATAGCCCACAGTGACTCCAGTGGCTCTCTATGGCTTCCATATACCCGACACTGATTCCAGCAGCTGTCTATGGTTTTCCAATAGACCACGCTAACCACAGTGGATCTTGGTGGTTTCCCTATAGCTCTCACTGAATCCAGATGATCTCTGCAGATTCCCTAATGCCCACACTGACTGCAGTGTCTCTGTACGGTTTCCCCATGTTCCAGACTCAATCCAGTGGCTCTCTACAGTTTCCCTATAGCCCACACTGATTCCAGTGGCTCTCTATAGCTTCCCTATATCCCACACTGACTCCGTTGGCTCTCTACAGTTTCCCTATAGTCCACACTGCCTCCAGTGTCTCTCTACGGTTTCCCTATAACCCACACTAACTCCAGTGACTCTTTACGGTTTCCCTAAAGCCCTCACTGACTCCAATGACTCTCTACAGATTAACTATAGCCACACTGACTTCAGTGGCTCTGTACGTTTTCCCTATTTCCCACACTCACTCCAGTGGTCATTATGATTTTCCTATAGCGCACAATGACTCCAAGAGCTCTCTACGATTTTCTTATAGCCCACACTGACTCCAATAGCTCTCTACCGTTTCCCTATATCCCACTCTGACTCCAGGAGCTCTCTACGGTGTCACTATAGACCACACTGACACCAGTGGCTCTCTACAGATTCCCTATAGCCCACACTGACTTCATTGGCTCTGTACAGTTTCCCTATATCACACACGCACTCCAGTGGCTCACTACGGTTTTTCGAAATTCCACACTGACTCCAGCGGCTCTCTACGGTTTCCCTATAGCCCACACCAACTTCAGTAGCTCTCTACAGATTCCCATTGGCCCACCTTCACTCCAGAGGCTCTCTACGTTTTCCCTATAGTGCACACTGACACCAGCGGCTCTCTACGGTTTCCCTATAGTGCACTCTGACACCAGCGGCTCTCTACGGTTTCCCGATAGTCCACACTATCAACATTGGCTCTCAACTTTCTCTTTAGTCCACAAGACCCCAGAGGCTCTGTACAGTTTCCCCATAGTCGAAACAGCACGATTGGCTCTCTACGGTTCCCCTATAGACCACACTGACTCCAGTGGCCCTCTTTGGCTTCACTATATCCCACAAAGATTCTACTGGCTTTCTACAGCTTTCCTATAGCCCACATTGACCTTAGTGGCTCTCAACGGTTTCGCTATAGCCCACATTGCCTACAGTGGCTCTCTACGGTTTCCCAATAGCTGACACGGACTTCAGTGGGTCTCTCTGATTTCCCTATATCCTACACTTACTCCAGCTGCTCTCTACAATTTCCCTATATCCCACTCTGACTCCATTGTTTCTCGACGGTTTCCCTATAGCTTACACTGACTGCAGCTGCTCTCTACGGTTTCCCTATATCCCACACTGATTCTAGTGGCTCTCTACTGTTTCCCTATAGTCCACACTGAGCCCAGTGGCTCTCTACGGTTTCCCTATAGTCCAGACTGTCTCCCGTCGGTCTGTACGGTTTCCGTATAGTCCACACTGACTCTGGTGGCTCGCAATGGTTTCCCTGTAGTCCACACTGACAACTGTGACACCATTGGATCTCTTCGGTTTCCGTATAGTCCACACTGACTGCAACGACTCTCTACAGTTTCCCTAAAGTGCACACTGACTCCAGTGGCTCTCTATGGTTTCCCTGTAGCCCACATGCACTTCAGTGGCTCTCTTTGGCTTCCCTATATCCCACACTGATTCCAAAGGCTCTCTACAATTTTCCTTTAGAGCACATTGACCCCAGTGGCGCTCCATAGTTTCCCTATATCACACTCCGACTCCAGTGGCTCTCTATGGTTTCCCTATAGTCCACAGTTAGTCCAGCTGCTCTCTGCGGTTTCCCTAAAGCCTGCACTGACTCCACCGGCACTCTAGGTTTTCCACATAGCCGTCACTGATTCAATGGCTCTCTATAGATTAGCTATTGGTGACAGTGACCTCAGTAGCTCTCGAGGGTTTCCTTATAGCCCACGTTGACTCCAGTAGCTCTCTACGTTTTCTCTTTATCCCACACAAACACCAGCGGCTCTCTACGGTATCCCTATAGTCCACACTGGCACCACGGGCTCTCTACTAGTTCCCTAGAGCCCACATTGACTCCAGTGGATCTCACGATAGTCGAAACAGCACCATTGGCTCTCTATGGTTTCCAATAGACCACACTGACTCCAGTGGCCCTTTTTGGCTTCCCTATACCCCCCAATGATTCTAATTGCTTTATACGGCTTTCCTATAGCCCACACTGACCCTAGTGGCTCTCAACGGTATCGCTATTTCCCACACTGGCTCCAGAGGCGCTCTACGGTTTCCCCATAGCCAACACTGACTTCAGTGGCTCTATATGATTTCCCTATAGCTTACACTGACTCCAGCTGCTCTCTACGGTTCCCTATATCCCACACTGATTCTAGTGGCTCTCTACTGTTTCCCTATAGTCCACACGGAGCCCAGTGGCTCACTGCGGTTTCCCTATAGTCCACACTGTCTCCAGTCGGTCTGTACGGTTTCCCTATAGTCCACACTGTCTCCGGTGGCTCGCTATGGTTTCCCTATAGTCCACACTGACAACTGTGACACCATTGGATCTCTTCGGTTTCCGTATTGTCCACACTGACTTCAACGATTCTCTACGGTTTCCCTATAGCACACACCGACCCCAGTGGCACTCTACGGTTTTTGTATAGCCCATACTGACTCCAGTTGCTCTCTAGGTTTTGCCTATATCCCACACTGACTCCAGAGGCTCACTACAGTTTCCCTATATCACACACTGACTCTGGTGGCTCTCTACGGTTTCTCTATAGCCCACAGTGACTCCAGTGGCTCTCTATGGCTTCCATATACCCGACACTGATTCCAGCAGCTGTCTATGGTTTTCCAATAGACCACGCTAACCACAGTGGATCTTGGTGGTTTCCCTATAGCTCTCACTGAATCCAGATGATCTCTGCAGATTCCCTAATGCCCACACTGACTGCAGTGTCTCTGTACGGTTTCCCCATGTTCCAGACTCAATCCAGTGGCTCTCTACAGTTTCCCTATAGCCCACACTGATTCCAGTGGCTCTCTATAGCTTCCCTATATCCCACACTGACTCCGTTGGCTCTCTACAGTTTCCCTATAGTCCACACTGCCTCCAGTGTCTCTCTACGGTTTCCCTATAACCCACACTAACTCCAGTGACTCTTTACGGTTTCCCTAAAGCCCTCACTGACTCCAATGACTCTCTACAGATTAACTATAGCCACACTGACTTCAGTGGCTCTGTACGTTTTCCCTATTTCCCACACTCACTCCAGTGGTCATTATGATTTTCCTATAGCGCACAATGACTCCAAGAGCTCTCTACGATTTTCTTATAGCCCACACTGACTCCAATAGCTCTCTACCGTTTCCCTATATCCCACTCTGACTCCAGGAGCTCTCTGCGGTGTCACTATAGACCACACTGACACCAGTGGCTCTCTACAGATTCCCTATAGCCCACACTGACTTCATTGGCTCTGTACAGTTTCCCTATATCACACACGCACTCCAGTGGCTCACTACGGTTTTTCGAAATTCCACACTGACTCCAGCGGCTCTCTACGGTTTCCCTATAGCCCACACCAACTTCAGTAGCTCTCTACAGATTCCCATTGGCCCACCTTCACTCCAGAGGCTCTCTACGTTTTCCCTATAGTGCACACTGACACCAGCGGCTCTCTACGGTTTCCCTATAGTGCACTCTGACACCAGCGGCTCTCTACGGTTTCCCGATAGTCCACACTATCAACATTGGCTCTCAACTTTCTCTTTAGTCCACAAGACCCCAGAGGCTCTGTACAGTTTCGCCATAGTCGAAACAGCACGATTGGCTCTCTACGGTTCCCCTATAGACCACACTGACTCCAGTGGCCCTCTTTGGCTTCACTATATCCCACAAAGATTCTACTGGCTTTCTACAGCTTTCCTATAGCCCACATTGACCTTAGTGGCTCTCAACGGTTTCGCTATAGCCCACATTGCCTACAGTGGCTCTCTACGGTTTCCCAATAGCTGACACGGACTTCAGTGGGTCTCTCTGATTTCCCTATATCCTACACTTACTCCAGCTGCTCTCTACAATTTCCCTATATCCCACTCTGACTCCATTGTTTCTCGACGGTTTCCCTATAGCTTACACTGACTGCAGCTGCTCTCTACGGTTTCCCTATATCCCACACTGATTCTAGTGGCTCTCTACTGTTTCCCTATAGTCCACACTGAGCCCAGTGGCTCTCTACGGTTTCCCTATAGTCCAGACTGTCTCCCGTCGGTCTGTACGGTTTCCGTATAGTCCACACTGCCTCTGGTGGCTCGCAATGGTTTCCCTGTAGTCCACACTGACAACTGTGACACCATTGGATCTCTTCGGTTTCCGTATAGTCCACACTGACTGCAACGACTCTCTACAGTTTCCCTAAAGTGCACACGGACTCCAGTGGCTCTCTATGGTTTCCCTGTAGCCCACATGCACTTCAGTGGCTCTCTTTGGCTTCCCTATATCCCACACTGATTCCAAAGGCTCTCTACAATTTTCCTTTAGAGCACATTGACCCCAGTGGCGCTCCATAGTTTCCCTATATCACACTCCGACTCCAGTGGCTCTCTATGGTTTCCCTATAGTCCACAGTTAGTCCAGCTGCTCTCTGCGGTTTCCCTAAAGCCTGCACTGACTCCACCGGCACTCTAGGTTTTCCACATAGCCGTCACTGATTCAATGGCTCTCTATAGATTAGCTATTGGTGACACTGACCTCAGTAGCTCTCGAGGGTTTCCTTATAGCCCACGTTGACTCCAGTAGCTCTCTACGTTTTCTCTTTATCCCACACAAACACCAGCGGCTCTCTACGGTATCCCTATAGTCCACACTGGCACCACGGGCTCTCTACTAGTTCCCTAGAGCCCACATTGACTCCAATGGATCTCACGATAGTCGAAACAGCACCATTGGCTCTCTATGGTTTCCAATAGACCACACTGACTCCAGTGGCCCTTTTTGGCTTCCCTATACCCCCCAATGATTCTAATTGCTTTATACGGCTTTCCTATAGCCCACACTGACCCTAGTGGCTCTCAACGGTATCGCTATTTCCCACACTGGCTCCAGAGGCGCTCTACGGTTTCCCCATAGCCAACACTGACTTCAGTGGCTCTATATGATTTCCCTATAGCTTACACTGACTCCAGCTGCTCTCTACGGTTCCCTATATCCCACACTGATTCTAGTGGCTCTCTACTGTTTCCCTATAGTCCACACGGAGCCCAGTGGCTCACTGCGGTTTCCCTATAGTCCACAATGTCGCCAGTCGGTCTGTACGGTTTCCCTATAGTCCACACTGTCTCCGGTGGCTCGCTATGGTTTCCCTATAGTCCACACTGACAACTGTGACACCATTGGATCTCTTCGGTTTCCGTATTGTCCACACTGACTTCAACGATTCTCTACGGTTTCCCTATAGCACACACCGACCCCAGTGGCACTCTACGGTTTTTGTATAGCCCATACTGACTCCAGTTGCTCTCTAGGTTTTGCCTATATCCCACACTGACTCCAGAGGCTCACTACAGTTTCCCTATATCACACACTGACTCTGGTGGCTCTCTACGGTTTCTCTATAGCCCACAGTGACTCCAGTGGCTCTCTATGGCTTCCATATACCCGACACTGATTCCAGCAGCTGTCTATGGTTTTCCAATAGACCACGCTAACCACAGTGGATCTTGGTGGTTTCCCTATAGCTCTCACTGAATCCAGATGATCTCTGCAGATTCCCTAATGCCCACACTGACTGCAGTGTCTCTGTACGGTTTCCCCATGTTCCAGACTCAATCCAGTGGCTCTCTACAGTTTCCCTATAGCCCATACTGATTCCAGTGGCTCTCTATAGCTTCCCTATATCCCACACTGACTCCGTTGGCTCTCTACAGTTTCCCTATAGTCCACACTGCCTCCAGTGTCTCTCTACGGTTTCCCTATAACCCACACTAACTCCAGTGACTCTTTACGGTTTCCCTAAAGCCCTCACTGACTCCAATGACTCTCTACAGATTAACTATAGCCACACTGACTTCAGTGGCTCTGTACGTTTTCCCTATTTCCCACATCACTCCAGTGGTCATTATGATTTTCCTATAGCGCACAATGACTCCAAGAGCTCTCTACGATTTTCTTATAGCCCACACTGACTCCAATAGCTCTCTACCGTTTCCCTATATCCCACTCTGACTCCAGGAGCTCTCTACGGTGTCACTATAGACCACACTGACACCAGTGGCTCTCTACAGATTCCCTATAGCCCACACTGACTTCATTGGCTCTGTACAGTTTCCCTATATCACACACGCACTCCAGTGGCTCACTACGGTTTTTCGAAATTCCACACTGACTCCAGCGGCTCTCTACGGTTTCCCTATAGCCCACACCAACTTCAGTAGCTCTCTACAGATTCCCATTGGCCCACCTTCACTCCAGAGGCTCTCTACGTTTTCCCTATAGTGCACACTGACACCAGCGGCTCTCTACGGTTTCCCTATAGTGCACTCTGACACCAGCGGCTCTCTACGGTTTCCCGATAGTCCACACTATCAACATTGGCTCTCAACTTTCTCTTTAGTCCACAAGACCCCAGAGGCTCTGTACAGTTTCCCCATAGTCTAAACAGCACGATTGGCTCTCTACGGTTCCCCTATAGACCACACTGACTCCAGTGGCCCTCTTTGGCTTCACTATATCCCACAAAGATTCTACTGGCTTTCTACAGCTTTCCTATAGCCCACATTGACCTTAGTGGCTCTCAACGGTTTCGCTATAGCCCACATTGCCTACAGTGGCTCTCTATGGTTTCCCAATAGCTGACACGGACTTCAGTGGGTCTCTCTGATTTCCCTATATCCTACACTTACTCCAGCTGCTCTCTACAATTTCCCTATATCCCACTCTGACTCCATTGTTTCTCGACGGTTTCCCTATAGCTTACACTGACTGCAGCTGCTCTCTACGGTTTCCCTATATCCCACACTGATTCTAGTGGCTCTCTACTGTTTCCCTATAGTCCACACTGAGCCCAGTGGCTCTCTACGGTTTCCCTATAATCCAGAATGTCTCCCGTCGGTCTGTACGGTTTCCGTATAGTCCACACTGACTCTGGTGGCTCGCAATGGTTTCCCTGTAGTCCACACTGACAACAGTGACACCATTGGATCTCTTCGGTTTCCGTATAGTCCACACTGACTGCAACGACTCTCTACAGTTTCCCTAAAGTGCACACTGACTCCAGTGGATCTCTATGGTTTCCCTGTAGCCCACATGCACTTCAGTGGCTCTCTTTGGCTTCCCTATATCCCACACTGATTCCAAAGGCTCTCTACAATTTTCCTTTAGAGCACATTGACCCCAGTGGCGCTCCATAGTTTCCCTATATCACACTCCGACTCCAGTGGCTCTCTATGGTTTCCCTATAGTCCACAGTTAGTCCAGCTGCTCTCTGCGGTTTCCCTAAAGCCTGCACTGACTCCACCGGCACTCTAGGTTTTCCACATAGCCGTCACTGATTCAATGGCTCTCTATAGATTAGCTATTGGTGACACTGACCTCAGTAGCTCTCGAGGGTTTCCTTATAGCCCACGTTGACTCCAGTAGCTCTCTACGTTTTCTCTTTATCCCACACAAACACCAGCGGCTCTCTACGGTATCCCTATAGTCCACACTGACACCAGGGGCTCTCTACGGGTTCCCTATAGCCCACACTGACTCCAGTGGATCTCACGATAGTCGAAACAGCACCATTGGCTCTCTACGGTTTCCCAATAGACCACACTGACTCCAGTGGCCCTTTTCGGCTTCCCTATACCCCCCACTGATTCTAGTGGTTTTATACGGCTTTCCTATAGGCCACACTGACCCTAGTGGCTCTCAACGGTTTCGCTATTGCCCACACTGGCTCCAGTGGCTCTCTACGGTTTCCCCATAGCCAACACTGACTTCAGGGGCTCTCTATGATTTCCCTATAGCTTACACTGACTCCAGCTGCTCTCTACGGTTTCCATATATCCCACACTGATTCTAGTGGCTCTCTACTGTTTTCCTATAGTCCACACTGAGCCCAGTGGCTCTCTACGGTTTCCCTATAGTCCACACTGTCTCCAGTCGGTCTGTACGGTTTCCCTATAGTCCACACTGACTCCGGTGGCTCGCTATGGTTTCCCTGTAGTCCACACTGACAACTGTGACACCATTGGATCTCTTCGGTTTCCGTATAGTCCACACTGACTTCATCGATTCTCTACGGTTTCCCTATAGCACACACCGACCCCTGTGGCACTCTACGGTTTTCGTATAGCCCATGCTGACTCAGGTTGCTCTCTAGGTTTTGCCTAAATCCCACACTGACTCCAGTGGCTCACTACATTTTCCCTATATCACGCAATGACTCTGGTGGCTCTCTACGGTCTCTCTTTAGCCCACAGTGACTGCAGTGGCTCTTTATGGCTTCCATATATCCGACACTGATTCCAGCAGCTGTCTACGGTTTTCCAATAGACCACGCTAACCACAGTGGATCTTCGTGGTTTCCCTTTAGCTCTCACTGAATCCAGAGGATCTCTGCAGATTCCCTAATGCCCACACAGACTGCAGTGTCTCTGTGCGGTTTCCCCATGTTCCAGACTCACTACAGTGGCTCTCTACAGTTTCCCTATAGCCCACACTGATTCCAGTGGCTCTCCATAGCTTCCCTATATCCCACACTGACTCCATTGGCTCTCTACAGTTTCCCTATAGTCCACACTGCCTCCAGTGTCTCTCTACGGTTTCCCTATATCCCACACTGACTCCAGTGACTCTCTATGGTTTCCCTAAAGCCCTCACTGACTCCAATGACTCTCCTCAGATTAACTATAGCCCACACTGACTCCAGTGGCTCTGTACGTTTTCCCTATTTCCCACACTCACTCCAGTGGCTCATTATGATTTTCCTATAGCGCACAATGACTCCAAGAGCTCTCTATGATTTCCTTATAACCCACACTGACTCCAGTAGCTCTCTACCGTTTCCCTATATCCCACTCTGACTCCAGTGGCGCTCTGCGGTGTCCCTATAGACCACAATGACAGCAGTGGCTCTTTACAGATTCCCTATAGCCCACACTGAATTCATTGGCTCTGTACGGTTTCCCTATATCACACACGCACTCCAGTGGCTCACTACGGCTTTTCGAAATTCCACACTGACTCCAGCGGCTCTCTACGGTTTCCCTATAGGCCACACCGACTTCAGTAGCACTCTACAGATTCCCTTTGGCCCACCTTCACTCCAGTGGCTCTCTTCGTTTTCCCTATAGTGCACACTGACACCAGCAGCTCTCTACGGTTTCCCTATAGTGCACACTGACACCAGCAGCTCTCTATGGTTTCCCGATAGTCCACTCTAACATCATTGGCTCTCAACGGTTTCTCTGTAGTCCACAAGACCCCAGTGGCTCTGTACGGTTTCCCGATAGTCGAAACAGCACGATTGGCTCTCTACGGTTTCCCTATAGTCCACACTGACTCCAGTGGCCCTCTTCGGCTTCACTATATCCCACACAGATTCTACTGGCTTTCTACGGCTTTCCTATAGCCCACACTGACCCTAGTGGCTCTCAACGGTTTCGCTATAGCCCACATTGGCTACAGTGGCTCTCTACGGTTTCCCTATAGCTGACAATGACTTCAGTGGCTCTGTCTGATTACCCTATAGCCTACACTGACTCCAGCTGCTCTCTACAATTTCCCTATATCCCACTCTGACTCCATTGTTTTTCGACGATTTCCCTATAGCTTACACTGTCTCCAGCTGCTCTCTACGATTTCCCTATGTCCCACACTGATTCTAGTGGCTCTCTACTGTTTTCCTATAGTCCACACTGAGCCCAGTGGTTCTCTACGGTTTCCCTATAGTCCACACTGTCTCCAGTCGGTCTGTACGATTTCCCTATAGTCCACACTGACTCCGGTGGCTCGCTATGGTTTCCCTGTAGTCCACACTGACAACTGTGACACCATTGGATATCTTCAGTTTCCGTATAGTCCACACTGACTTCAACGACTCTCTACAGTTTCCCTAAAGTGCACACTGGCTCCAGTTGCTCTCTATGGTTTCCCGGTAGCCCACATGCACTTCAGCGGCTCTCTTTGTCTTCTTTATATCCCACAAAGATTCCAGCGGTTCTCTACAATGTTCCTATAGAGCACATTGACCCCAGTGGCGCTCTATAGTTTCCCTATATCACACTCCGACTCCAGTGGCTCTCTATGGTTTCCCTATAGTCCACAGTTAGTCCAGCTGCTCTCTGCGGTATCCCTAAAGCCTGCACTGACTCCAGCGGCACTCTAGGTTTTCCCCATAGCCGACACTGATTCAGTGGCTCTCTCTAGTTTCCCTATTGCCTACAATGACTCTAGTAGCTCTCTAGGGTTTCCCTATAGCCCACAGTGACTCCTGTAGCTCTCTACGTTTTCCCTATATGCCACACAAACTCCAGTGGCTCTCTACGGTTTTCCTATAGCCCACACTGACTCCATTGTTTCTCGACGGTTTCCCTATAGCCCACAATGACTCCAGTGGATCTCTACGGTTTCCCTATAGTCCACACTGACACCAGCGGCTCACTACGGTTTCCCTAAAGCCCATAGGGTTTTCCCATAGCCGACACTGATTCACTCGCTCTCTATAGATTCCCTAAAGCCTTCACTGACTCCAGCGGCTCTATAAGGTTTCCCTATAGCCCACACTGACTCCAGTAGCTCTCTACGTTTTCCCTTTATCGCACACAAACTCCAGAGGCTCTCTACGGTTTTCCTATAGCCCACACTGACTCCAGTAGCTCTCTACAGTTTCCTTATATCCCACTCTGTCTCCAGTGGCTCTCTATGGTTTCCCTATAGACCAGACTGACACCAGCGGCTCTCTACGGTTCCCTATAGTCCACACTGACTCCAGTGGCCCTTTTCGGCTTCCCTATACCCCGCACTTATTCTAGTGGCTTTATACGGCTTTCCTATAGCCCACACTGACCCTAGTGGCTCTCAACGGTTTCTCTATAGCCCACACTGGCTCCAGTGGCTCTCTACGGTTTCCCCATAGCCGACACTGACTTCAGTGGCTCTCTATGATTTCCCTATAGCTTACACTGACTCCAGCTGCTCTCTACGGTTTACCTATATCCCACACTGATTCTAGTGGCTCTCTACTGTTTCCCTATAGTCCACACGGAGCCCAGTGGCTCTCTACGGTTCCCCTATAGTCCACACTGTCTCCAGTCGGTCTGTTCGGTTTCCCTATAGTCCACACTGACTCCGGTGGTTCGCTATGGTTTCCCTATAGTCCACACTGACAACTGTGACACCATTGGATCTCTTCGGTTTCCGTATAGTCCACACTGACTTCAACGATTCTCTAAGGTTTCCCTATAGCACACACCGACCCCAGTGGCACTCTACGGTTTTCGTATAGCCAACACTAACTCCAGTTGCTCTCCAGGTTTTGCCTATATCCCACACTGACTCCAGTGGCTCACTACAGTTTCCCTATATCACACACTGACTCTGGTGGCTCTCTACGGTTTCTCTTTAGCCCACAGTGACTCCAGTGGCTCTCTATGGCTTCCATATATCCGACACTGATACCAGCAGCTGTCTACGGTTTTCCAATATACCACGCTAACCACAGTGGTTTCTCTATAGCTCTCACTGAATCCAGAGGATCTCTGCAGATTCCCTAATGCCCACACAGACAGCAGTGTCTCTGTAAGGTTTCCCCATGTTCCAGATTCACTCCAGTGGCTCTCTACAGTTTCCCTATAGCCCACACTGATTCCAGTGGCTCTCTATAGCTTCCCTATATCCCACAACGACTCCATTGGCTCTCTACGTTTCCCTATAGTCCACACTGCCTCCAGTGTCTCTCTACGGTTTCCCTATATCCCACACTGACTCCAGTGACTCTGTACGGTTTCCCTAAAGCCCTCACTGACTCCAATGACTCTCCTCAGATTAACTATAGCCCACACGGACTCCAGTCGCTCTGTACGTTTTCCCTATTTCCCACACTCACTCCAGTGGCTCATTATGATTTTCCTATAGCGCACAATAACTGCAAGAGCTCTCTACGATTTCCTTATAGCCCACACTGACTCCAGTAGCTCACTACCGTTTCCCTATATCCCACTCTGACTCCAGGATCTCTCTACGGTGGCGCTATAGAGCACACTGACACCAGTGGCTCTCTACAGATTCCCTATAGCCCACACTGACTTCATTGACTCTGTACGGTTTCCGTATATCCCACACGCACTCCAGTGGCTCATTACGGTTTTTCGAAATTCCACACTGACTCCAGCGGCTCTCTACGGTTTCCCTATAGCCCACACCAACTTCAGTAGCACTCTACTGATTCCCTTTGGCCCACCTTCACTCCAGTGGCTCTCTACGTTTTCCCTATAGTGCACACTGACACCAGCGGCTCTCTACGGTTTCCCTATAGTGCACACTGACACCAGCGGCTCTCTACGGTTTCCCTATAGTGCACACTGACACCAGCGGCTCTCTACGGTTTCCCTATAGTGCACACTGACACCAGCGGCTCTCTACGGTTTCCCGATAGTCCACACTAACATCATTGGCTCTCAACGGTTTCTCTATAGTCCACAAGACCCCAGTGGCTCTGTACGGTTTCCCGATAGTCGAAACAGCATCATTGGCTCTCTACTGTTTCCCTTTACTCCACATTGACTCCAGTGGCCCTCTGCGGCTTCACTATATCAAACACAGATTCTACTGGATTTCTACGGCTTTCCTCTCGCCCACACTGACCATATTGGCACTCAACGTTTTCGAGATAGCCCACATTCGCTCCAGTGGCTCTCTATGGTTTTCCAATAGCTGACACTGACTTCAGTGGCTCTCTCTGATTTCCCTACAGCTTACACTGACTCCAGCTGCTCTCTACGTTTTCCCTATATCCCACACTGATTCCAGCGGCTCTCTACAATGTTCCTATAGAGCACATTGACCCCAGTGGCGCTCTATAGTTTCCCTATATCACACTCCGACTCCAGTGGCCCTCTATGGTTTCTCTATAGTCCACAGTTAGTCCAGCTGCTCTCTGCGGTTTCCCTAAAGCCTGCACTGACTCCAGCAGCACTCTAGGTTTTCCCCATAGCCGACACTGATTCATTGGCTCTCTCTAGTTTCGCTATTGCTTACACTGACTCTAGTAGCTCTCTAGGTTTTCCCTATAGCCCACAGTGACTCCAGTAGCTCTCTACGTTTTCCCTATATACCACACAAACTCCAGTGGCTCTCTATGGTTTTCCTATAGCCCACACTGACTCCATTGTTTCTCCACGGTTTCCCTATAGTCCACACTGACTGCAGTAGCTCTCTACAGTTTCCCTATATCCCACTCTGACTCCAAAAGCTCTCTACGGTTTCCCTATAGTCCACACTGACAACTGTGACACCATTGGATCTCTTCGGTTTCCGTATAGTCCACACTGACTTCAACGATTCTCTACGGTTTCCCTATAGCACACACCGACCCCAGTGGCACTCTACGGTTTTTGTATAACCCACATTGACTCCTGTTGCTCTCTAGGTTTTGCCTATATCCCACACTGACTCCAGTGGCTCACTACAGTTTCCCTATATCACACAATGACTCTGGTGGCTCTCTACGGTTTCTCTTTAGCCCACAGTGACTGCAGTGGCTCTCTATGGCTTCCATATATCCGACACTGATTCCAGCAGCTGTCTACGGTTTTCCAATAGACCACGCTAACCACAGTGGCTCTTCGTGGTTTCCCTATAGCTCTCACTGAATCCAGAGGATCTCTGCAGATTCCCTAATGCCCACACAGACTGCAGTGTCTCTGTAAGGTTTCCCCATGTTCCAGACTCTCTCCAGTGGCTCTCTACAGTTTCCCTATAGCCCACACTGATTCCAGTGGCTCTCTATAACTTCCCTATATCCCACAACGACTCCATTGGCTCTCTACGTTTCCCTATATTCCACACTGCCTCCAGTGTCTCTCTACGGTTTCCCTATATCCCACACTGACTCCAGTGACTCTGTACGGTTTCCCTAAAGCCCTCACTGACTCCAATGACTCTCTACAGATTAACTATAGCCCACACTGACTCCAGTGGCTCTGTACGTTTTCCCTATTTCAGACACTCACTCCAGTGGCTCATTATGATTTTCCTATAGCGCACAATGACTCCAAGAGCTCTCTACGTTTTCCTTATAGCCCACACTGACTCCAGTAGCTCTCTACAGTTTTCCTATATCCCACTCTGACTCCAGGGGCTCTCTATGGTTTCCCTATAGAACAGACTGACACCCGCGGCTCTCTACGATTTCCCTATAGTCCACACTGGCACCACGGGCAACCTACGTGATCCCTATAGCCCACATTGACTCCAGTGGATCTCACGATAGTCGAAACTGCACCATTGGCTCTCTATGGTTTCCCAATAGACCACACTGACTCCAGTGGCCCTTTTCGGCTTCCCTATACCCCCCAATGATTCTAGTTGCTTTATACGGCTTTCCTATACCCCACACTGACCCTAGTGGCTCTCAACGGTTTCGCTATTGCCCACACTGGCTCCAGAGGCTCTCTACGGTTTCCCCATGGCCAACACTGACTTCAGTGGCTCTATATGATTTCCCTATAGCTTACACTGACTCCCGCTGCTCCCTACGGTTTCCCTATATCCCACACTGATTCTAGTGGCTCTCTACTGTTTCCCTATAGTCCACACGGAGCTCAGTGGCTCTCTACGGTTTCCCTATAGTCCACACTGTCTCCAGTCGGTCTGTACGGTTTCCCTATAGTCCACACTGACTCCGGTGGCTCGCTATGGTTTCCCTATAGTCCACACTGACAACTGTGACACCATTGGATCTCTTCGGTTTCCGTATTGTCCACACTGACTTCAACGATTCTCTACGGTTTCCCTATAGCACACACCGACCCCAGTGGCACTCTACGGTTTTTGTATAGCCCATACTGACTCCAGTTGCTCTCTAGGTTTTGCCTATATCCCACACTGACTCCAGAGGCTCACTACAGTTTCCCTATATCATACACTGACTCTGGTGGCTCTCTACGGTTTCGCTATAGCCCACATTGCCTACAGTGGCTCTCTACGGTTTCCCAATAGCTGACATTGACTTCAGAGGGTCTCTCTGATTTCCCTATATCCTACACTTACTCCAGCTGCTCTCTACAATTTCCCTATATCCCACTCTGACTCCATTGTTTCTCGACGGTTTCCCTATAGCTTATACTGACTGCAGCTGCTCTCTACGGTTTCCCTATATCCCACACTGATTCTAGTGGCTCTCTACTGTTTCCCTATAGTCCACACTGAGCCCAGTGGCTCTCTACGGTTTCCCTATAGTCCACACTGTCTCCCGTCGGTCTGTACGGTTTCTGTACAGTCCACACTGACTCTGGTGGCTCGCAATGGTTTCCCTGTAGTCCACACTGACAACTGTGACACCATTGGATCTCTTCGGTTTCCGTATAGTCCACACTGACTGCAACGACTCTCTACAGTTTCCCTAAAGTGCACACTGACTCCAGTGGCTCTCTATGGTTTCCCTGTAGCCCACATGCACTTCAGTGGCTCTCTTTGGCTTCCCTATATCCCACACTGATTCCAAAGGCTCTCTACAATTTTCCTATAGAGCACATTGACCCCAGTGGCGCTCCATAGTTTCCCTATATCACACTCCGACTCCAGTGGCTCTCTATGGTTTCCCTATAGTCCACAGATAGTCCAGCTGCTCTCTGCGGTTTCCCTAAAGCCTGCACTGACTTCTCCGGCACTCTAGGTTTTCCACATAGCCGTCACTGATTCAATGGCTCTCTATAGATTCCCTATTGGTGACACTGACCCCAGTAGCTCTCTAGGGTTTCCTTATAGCCCACGTTGACTCCAGTAGCTCTCTACGTTTTCTCTTTATCCCACACAAACACCAGCGGCTCTCTACGGTATCCCTATAGTCCACACTGACACCAGGGCCTCTCTACGTGTTCCCTATAGCCCACACTGACTCCAGTTGATCTCACGATAGTCGAAACAGCACCATTGGCTCTCTACGGTTTCCCAATAGACCACACTGACTCCAGTGGCCCTTTTCGGCTTCCCTATACCCCCCACTGATTCTGGTGGCTTTATACGGCTTTCCTATAGCGCACACTGACCCTAGTGGCTCTCAACGGTTTCGCTATTGCCCACACTGGCTCCAGTGGCTCTCTACGGTTTCCCCATAGCCAACACTGAATTCAGTGGCTCTCTATGATTTCCCTATAGCTTACACTGACTCCAGCTGCTCTCTACGGTTTCCATATATCCCACACTGATTCTAGTGGCTCTCTACTGTTTCCCTATAGTCCACACTGAGTCCAGTGGCTCTCTACGGTTCCCCTATAGTCCACACTGTCTCCAGTCGGTCTGTACGGTTTCCCTATAGTCCACACTGACTCCGGTGGCTCGCTATGGTTTCCCTGTAGTCCACACTGACAACTGTGACACCATTGGATCTCTTCGGTTTCCGTATAGTCCACACTGACTTCAACGATTCTCTACGGTTTCCCTATAGCACACACCGACCCCTGTGGCACTCTACGGTTTTAGTATAGCCCATACAGACTCCAGTTGCTCTCTAGGTTTTGCCTATATCCCACACTGACTCCAGTGGCTCACTACAGTTTCCCTATATCATACACTGACTCTGGTGGCTCTCTACGGTTTCGCTATAGCCCACATTGCCTACAGTGGCTCTCTACGGTTTCCCAATAGCTGACATTGACTTCAGAGGGTCTCTCTGATTTCCCTAAATCCTACACTTACTCCAGCTGCTCTCTACAATTTCCCTATATCCCACTCTGACTCCATTGTTTCTCGACGGTTTCCCTATAGCTTACACTGACTGCAGCTGCTCTCTACGGTTTCCCTATAGTCCACACTGAGCCCAGTGGCTCTCTACGGTTTCCCTATAGTCCACACTGTCTCCCGTCGGTCTGTACGGTTTCTGTACAGTCCACACTGACTCTGGTGGCTCGCAATGGTTTCCCTGTAGTCCACACTGACAACTGAGACACCATTGGATCTCTTCGGTTTCCGTATAGTCCACACTGACTGCAACGACTCTCTACAGTTTCCCTAAAGTGCACACTGACTCCAGTGGCTCTCTATGGTTTCCCTGTAGCCCACATGCACTTCAGTGGCTCTCTTTGGCTTCCCTATATCCCACACTGAATCCAAAGGCTCTCTACAATTTTCCTTTAGAGCACATTGACCCCAGTGGCGCTCCATAGTTTCCCTATATCACACTCCGACTCCAGTGGCTCTCTATGGTTTCCCTATAGTCCACAGATAGTCCAGCTGCTCTCTACGGTTTCCCTAAAGCCTGCACTGACTTCGCCGGCACTCTAGGTTTTCCACATAGCCATCACTGATTCAATGGCTCTCTATAGATTCCCTATTGGTGACACTGACCCCAGTAGCTCTCGAGGGTTTCCTTATAGCCCACGTTGACTCCAGTAGCTCTCTACGTTTTCTCTTTATCCCACACAAACACCAGCGGCTCTCTACGGTATCACTATAGTCCACACTGACACCAGGGCCTCTCTACGTGTTCCCTATAGCCCACACTGACTCCAGTGGATCTCACGATAGTCGAAACAGCACCATTGGCTCTCTACGGTTTCCCAATAGACCACACTGACTCCAGTGGCCCTTTTCGGCTTCCCTATACCCCCCACTGATTCTAGTGGCTTTATACGGCTTTCCTATAGCGCACACTGACCCTAGTGGCTCTCAACGGTTTCGCTATTGCGCACACTGGCTCCAGTGGCTCTCTACGGTTTCCCCATAGCCAACACTGAATTCAGTGGCTCTCTATGATTTCCCTATAGCTTACACTGACTCCAGCTGCTCTCTACGGTTTCCATATATCCCACACTGATTCTAGTGGCTCTCTACTGTTTCCCTATTCCACACTGAGTCCAGTGGCTCTCTACGGTTCCCCTATAGTCCACACTGTCTCCAGTCGGTCTGTACGGTTTCCCTATAGTCCACACTGACTCCGGTGGCTCGCTATGGTTTCCCTGTAGTCCACACTGACAACTGTGACACCATTGGATCTCTTCGGAATCCATATAGTCCACACTGACTTCAACGATTCTCTACGGTTTCCCTATAGCACACACCGACCCCTGTGGCACTCTACGGTTTTAGTATAGCCCATACTGACTCCAGTTGCTCTCTAGGTTTTGCCTATATCCCACACTGACTCCAGTGGCTCACTACAGTTTCCCTATATCACGCAATGACTCTGGTGGCTCTCTACGGTCTCTCTTTAGCCCACAGTGACTGCAGTGGCTCTCTATGGCTTCCATATATCCGACACTGATTCCAGCAGCTGTCTACGGTTTTCCAATAGACCACGCTAACCACAGTGGCTCTTCGCAGTTTCCCTATAGCTCTCACTGAATCCAGAGGATCTCTGCAGATTCCCTAATGCCCACACAGACTGCAGTGTCTCTGTACGGTTTCCCCATGTTCCAGACTCACTCCAGTGGCTCTCTACAGTTTCCCTATAGCCCACACTGATTCCACTGGTTCTCTATAGCTTCCCTATATCCCACACTGACTCCATTGGCTCTCTACAGTTTCCCTATAGTCCACACTGCCTCCAGTGTCTCTCTACGGTTTCCCTATATCCCACACTGACTCCAGTGACTCTGTACGGTTTCCCTAAAGCCCTCACTGACTCCAATGACTCTCTACAGATTAACTATAGCCCACACTGACTCCAGTGGCTCTGTACGTTTTCCCTATTTCCCACACTCACTCCAGTGGCTCATTATGATTTTCCTATAGCGCACAATGACTCCAAGAGCTCTCTACGATTTCCTTATAGCCCACACTGACTCCAGTAAATCTCTACCGTTTCCCTATATCCCACTCTGACTCCAGTGGCTCTCTACGGTGTCACTATAGACCACACTGACACCAGTGGCTCTTTACAGATTCCCTATAGCCCACACTGAATTCATTGGCTCTGTACGGTTTCCCTATATCACACACGCACTCCAGTGGCTCACTACGGCTTTTCGAAATTCCACACTGACTCCAGCGGCTCTCTACGGTTTCCCTATAGCCCACACCAACTTCAGTAGCACTCTACAGATTCCCTTTGGCCCACCTTCACTCCAGTGGCTCTCTCCGTTTTCCCTATAGTGCACACTGACACCAGCAGCTCTCTACGGTTTCCCTATAGTGCACACTGACACCAGCGGCTCTCTGCGGTTTCCCGATAGTCCACTCTAACATCATTGGCTCTCAACGGTTTCTCTGTAGTCCACAAGACCCCAGTGGCTCTGTACGGTTTCCCGATAGTCGAAACAGCACCATTGGCTCTCTGCGTTTTCTCTATAGTCCACACTGACTCCAGTGGCCCTCTTCGTCTTCCCTATATCCCACACAGATTGTACTGGCTTTCTACGGCTTTCCTATAGCCCACACTGACCCTAGTGGCTCTCAACGGTTTCGCTATAGCCCACATTGGCTCCATGGCTCTCTACGGTTTCCCTATAGCTGACACTGACTTCAGTGGCTCTCTCCGATTACCCTATAGCCTACACTGACTCCAGCTGCTCTCTACAATTTCCCTATATCCCACTCTGACTCCATTGTTTCTCGATGGTTTCCCTATAGCTTACACTGTCTCCAGCTGCTCTATACGATTTCCCTATATCCCACACTGATTCTAGTGGCTCTTAACTGTTTCCCTATATTCCACACTGAGCCCAGTGGTTCTCTACGGTTTCCCTATAGTCCACACTGTCTCCAGTCGGTCTGTACGGTTTCCCTATAGTCCACACTGACTCCGGTGGCTCGCTATGGTTTCCCTGTAGTCCACACTGACAACTGTGACACCATTGGATCTCTTCGGTTTCCGTATAGTCCACACTGACTTCAACGACTCTCTACAGTTTCCGTAAAGTGCACACTGGCTCCACTGGCTCTCTCTGGTTTCCCTGTAGCCCACATGCACTTCAGTGGCTCTCTTTGTCTTCCCTATATCCCACTCTGATTCCAGCGGCTCTCTACAATTTTCCTATAGAGCACATTGACCCCAGTGGCGCTCTATAGTTTCCCTATATCACACTCCGACTCCAGTGGCTCTCTATGGTTTCCCTATAGTCCACAGTTAGTCCAGCTGCTCTCTGCGGTGTCCCTAAAGCCTGCACTGACTCCAGCGGCACTCTTGGTTTTCCCCATAGCCGACACTGATTCAGTGGCTCTCTCTAGTTTCCTTATTGCCTACGCTGACTCTAGTAGCTCTCTAGGGTTTCCCTATAGCCCACAGTGACTCCTGTAGCTCTCTACGTTTTCCCTATATGCCACACAAACTCCAGTGGCTCTCTACGGTTTTCCTATAGCCCACACTGACTCCATTGTTTCTCGACGGTTTCCCTATAGCCCACAATGACTCCAGTAGCTCTCTGCAGTTTCCCTATATCCCACTCTGACTCCAGTGGCTCTCTACGGTTTCCCTATAGTCCACACTGACACCAGCGGCTCACTATGGTTTCCCTAAAGCCCACACTGACCCCAGCGGCAATCTAGCGTTTCCCCATAGCCGACACTGATTCACTCGCTCTCTGTAGATTCCCTAAAGCCTACACTGACACAAGCGGCTCTCTAAGGTTTCCCTATAGCCCACACTGACTCCAGTAGCTCTCTAAGTTTTCCCTTTATCCCACACAAACTCCAGAGGCTCTCTACAGTTTCCCTATAGCCCACACTGATTCCACTGGTTCTCTATAGCTTCCCTATATCCCACACTGACTCCATTGGCTCTCTACAGTTTCCCTATAGTCCACACTGCCTCCAGTGTCTCTCTACAGTTTCCCTATATCCCACACTGACTCCAGTGACTCTGTACGGTTTCCCTAAAGCCCTCACTGACTCCAATGACTCTCTACAGATTAACTATAGCCCACACTGACTCCAGTGGCTATGTACGTTTTCCCTATTTCCCACACTCACTCCAGTGGCTCATTATGATTTTCCTATAGCGCACAATGACTCCAAGAGCTCTCTACGATTTCCTTATAGCCCACACTGACTCCAGTAAATCTCTACCGTTTCCCTTTATCCCACTCTGACTCCAGTGGCTCTCTACGGTGTCACTATAGACCACACTGACACCAGTGGCTCTTTACAGATTCCCTATAGCCCACACTGAATTCATTGGCTCTGTACGGATTCCCTATATCACACACGCACTCCAGTGGCTCACTACGGCTTTTCGAAATTCCACACTGACTCCAGCGGCTCTCTACGGTTTCCCTATAGCCCACACCAACTTCAGTAGCACTCTACAGATTCCCTTTGGCCCACCTTCACTCCAGTGGCTCTCTTCGTTTTCCCTATAGTGCACACTGACACCAGCAGCTCTCTACGGTTTCCCTATAGTGTACACTGACACCAGCGGCTCTCTGCGGTTTCCCGATAGTCCACTCTAACATCATTGGCTCTCAACGGTTTCTCTGTAGTCCACAAGACCCCAGTGGCTCTGTACGGTTTCGCGATAGTCGAAACAGCACCATTGGCTCTCTGCGTTTTCCCTATAGTCCACACTGTCTCCAGTGGCCCTCTTCGGCTTCACTATATCCCACACAGATTGTACTGACTTTCTACGGCTTTCCTATAGCCCACAATGACCCTAGTGGCTCTCAACGGTTTCGCTATAGCCCACATTGGCTCCAGTGGCTCTCTACGGTTTCCCTATAGCTGACACTGACTTCAGTGGCTCTCTCCGATTACCCTATAGCCTACACTGACTCCAGCTGCTCTCTACAATTTCCCTATATCCCACTCTGACTCCATTGTTTCTCGATGGTTTCCCTATAGCTTACACTGTCTCCAGCTGCTCTATACGATTTCCCTATATCCCACACTGATTCTAGTGGCTCTCTACTGTTTCCCTATAGTCCACACTGAGCCCAGTGGTTCTCTACGGTTTCCCTATAGTCCACACTGTCTCCAGTCGGTCTGTACGGTTTCCCTATAGTCCACACTGACTCCGGTGGCTCGCTATGGTTTCCCTGTAGTCCACACTGACAACTGTGACACCATTGGATCTCTTCGGTTTCCGTATAGTCCACACTGACTTCAACGACTCTCTACAGTTTCCGTAAAGTGCACACTGGCTCCACTGGCTCTCTATGGTTTCCCTGTAGCCCACATGCACTTCAGTGGCTCTCTTTGTCTTCCCTATATCCCACTCTGATTCCAGCGGCTCTCTACAATTTTCCTATAGAGCACATTGACCCCAGTGGCGCTCTATTGTTTCCCTATATCACACTCCGACTCCAGTGGCTCTCTATGCTTTCCCTATAGTCCACAGATAGTCCAGCTGCTCTCTGCGGTTTCCCTAAAGCCTGCACTGACTTCTCCGGCACTCTAGGTTTTCCACATAGCCGTCACTGATTCAATGGCTCTCTATAGATTCCCTATTGGTGACACTGACCCCAGTAGCTCTCGAGGGTTTCCTTATAGCCCACGTTGACTCCAGTAGCTCTCTACGTTTTCTCTTTATCCCACACAAACACCAGCGGCTCTCTACGGTATCCCTATAGTCCACACTGACACCAGGGCCTCTCTACGTGTTCCCTATAGCCCACACTGACTCCAGTGGATCTCACGATAGTCGAAACAGCACCATTCGCTCTCTACGGTTTCCCAATAGACCACACTGACTCCAGTGGCCCTTTTCGGCTTCCCTATACCCCCCGCTGATTCTAGTGGCTTTATACGGCTTTCCTATAGCGCACACTGACCCTAGTGGCTCTCAACGGTTTCGCTATTGCGCACACTGGATCTAGTGGCTCTCTACGGTTTCCCCATAGCCAACACTGAATTCAGTGGCTCTCTATGATTTCCCTATAGCTTACACTGACTCCAGCTGCTCTCTACGGTTTCCATATATCCCACACTGATTCTAGTGGCTCTCTACTGTTTCCCTATAGTCCACACTGAGTCCAGTGGCTCTCTACGGTTCCCCTATAGTCCACACTGTCTCCAGTCGGTCTGTACGGTTTCCCTATAGTCCACACTGACTCCGGTGGCTCGCTATGGTTTCCCTGTAGTCCACACTGACAACTGTGACACCATTGGATCTCTTCGGTTTCCATATAGTCCACACTGACTTCAACGATTCTCTACGGTTTCCCTATAGCACACACCGACCCCTGTGGCACTCTACGGTTTTAGTATAGCCCATACTGACTCCAGTTGCTCTCTAGGTTTTGCCTATATCCCACACTGACTCCAGTGGCTCACTACAGTTTCCCTATATCACGCAATGACTCTGGTGGCTCTCTACGGTCTCTCTTTAGCCCACAGTGACTGCAGTGGCTCTTTATGGCTTCCATATATCCGACACTGATTCCAGCAGCTGTCTACGGTTTTCCAATAGACCACGCTAACCACAGTGGCTCTTCGCGGTTTCCCTATAGCTCTCACTGAATCCAGAGGATCTCTGCAGATTCCCTAATGCCCACACAGACTGCAGTGTCTCTGTACGGTTTCCCCATGTGCCAGACTCACTCCAGTGGCTCTCTACAGTTTCCCTATAGCCCACACTGATTCCACTGGTTCTCTATAGCTTCCCTATATCCCACACTGACTCCATTGGCTCTCTACAGTTTCCCTATAGTCCACACTGCCTCCAGTGTCTCTCTACGGTTTCCCTATATCCCACACTGACTCCAGTGACTCTGTACGGTTTCCCTAAAGCCCTCACTGACTCCAATGACTCTCTACAGATTAACTATAGCCCACAATGACTCCAGTGGCTCTGTACGTTTTCCCTATTTCCCACACTCACTCCAGTGGCTCATTATGATTTTCCTATAGCGCACAATGACTCCAAGAGCTCTCTACGATTTCCTTATAGCCCACACTGACTCCAGTAAATCTCTACCGTTTCCCTATATCCCACTCTGACTCCAGTGGCTCTCTACGGTGTCACTATAGACCACACTGACACCAGTGGCTCTTTACAGATTCCCTATAGCCCACACTGAATTCATTGGCTCTGTACGGTTTCCCTATATCACACACGCACTCCAGTGGCTCACTACGGCTTTTCGAAATTCCACACTGACTCCAGCGGCTCTCTACGGTTTCCCTATAGCCCACACCAACTTCAGTAGCACTCTACAGATTCCCTTTGGCCCACCTTCACTCCAGTGGCTCTCTTCGTTTTCCCTATAGTGCACACTGACACCAGCAGCTCTCTACGGTTTCCCTATAGTGCACAATGACACCAGCGGCTCTCTGCGGTTTCCCGATAGTCCACTCTAACATCATTGGCTCTCAACGGTTTCTCTGTAGTCCACAAGACCCCAGTGGCTCTGTACGGTTTCCCGATAGTCGAAACAGCACCATTGGCTCTCTGCGTTTTCTCTATAGTCCACACTGACTCCAGTGGCCCTCTTCGGCTTCCCTATATCCCACACAGATTGTACTGGCTTTCTACGGCTTTCCTATAGCCCACACTGACCCTAGTGGCTCTCAACGGTTTCGCTATAGCCCACATTGGCTCCATGGCTCTCTACGGTTTCCCTATAGCTGACACTGACTTCAGTGGCTCTCTCCGATTACCCTATAGCCTACACTGACTCCAGCTGCTCTCTACAATTTCCCTATATCCCACTCTGACTCCATCGTTTCTCGATGGTTTCCCTATAGCTTACACTGTCTCCAGCTGCTCTATACGATTTCCCTATATCCCACACTGATTCTAGTGGCTCTTAACTGTTTCCCTATAGTCCACACTGAGCCCAGTGGTTCTCTACGGTTTCCCTATAGTCCACACTGTCTCCAGTCGGTCTGTACGGTTTCCCTATAGTCCACACTGACTCCGGTGGCTCGCTATGGTTTCCCTGTAGTCCACACTGACAACTGTGACACCATTGGATCTCTTCGGTTTCCGTATAGTCCACACTGACTTCAACGACTCTCTACAGTTTCCGTAAAGTGCACACTGGCTCCACTGGCTCTCTCTGGTTTCCCTGTAGCCCACATGCACTTCAGTGGCTCTCTTTGTCTTCCCTATATCCCACTCTGATTCCAGCGGCTCTCTACAATTTTCCTATAGAGCACATTGACCCCAGTGGCGCTCTATAGTTTCCCTATATCACACTCCGACTCCAGTGGCTCTCTATGGTTTCCCTATAGTCCACAGTTAGTCCAGCTGCTCTCTGCGGTGTCCCTAAAGCCTGCACTGACTCCAGCGGCACTCTTGGTTTTCCCCATAGCCGACACTGATTCAGTGGCTCTCTCTAGTTTCCTTATTGCCTACACTGACTCTAGTAGCTCTCTAGGGTTTCCCTATAGCCCACAGTGACTCCTGTAGCTCTCTACGTTTTCCCTATATGCCACACAAACTCCAGTGGCTCTCTACGGTTTTCCTATAGCCCACACTGACTCCATTGTTTCTCGACGGTTTCCCTATAGCCCACAATGACTCCAGAAGCTCTCTACAGTTTCCCTATATCCCACTCTGACTCCAGTGGCTCTCTACGGTTTCCCTATAGTCCACAATGACACCAGCGGCTCACTATGGTTTCCCTAAAGCCCACACTGACCCCAGCGGCAATCTAGCGTTTCCCCATAGCCGACACTGATTCACTCGCTCTCTATAGATTCCCTAAAGCCTACACTGACACAAGCGGCTCTCTAAGGTTTCCCTATAGCCCACACTGACTCCATTAGCTCTCTACGTTTCCCCTTTATCCCACACAAACTCCAGAGGCTCTCTACAGTTTCCCTATAGCCCACACTGATTCCACTGGTTCTCTATAGCTTCCCTATATCCCACACTGACTCCATTGGCTCTCTACAGTTTCCCTATAGTCCACACTGCCTCCAGTGTCTCTCTACGGTTTCCCTATATCCCACACTGACTCCAGTGACTCTGTACGGTTTCCCTAAAGCCCTCACTGACTCCAATGACTCTCTACAGATTAACTATAGCCCACACTGACTCCAGTGGCTATGTACGTTTTCCCTATTTCCCACACTCACTCCAGTGGCTCATTATGATTTTCCTATAGAGCACAATGACTCCAAGAGCTCTCTACGATTTCCTTATAGCCCACACTGACTCCAGTAAATCTCTACCGTTTCCCTATATCCCACTCTGACTCCAGTGGCTCTCTACGGTGTCACTATAGACCACACTGACACCAGTGGCTCTTTACAGATTCCCTATAGCCCACACTGAATTCATTGGCTCTGTACGGTTTCCCTATATCACACACGCACTCCAGTGGCTCACTACGGCTTTTCGAAATTCCACACTGACTCCAGCGGCTCTCTACGGTTTCCCTATAGCCCACACCAACTTCAGTAGCACTCTACAGATTCCCTTTGGCCCACCTTCACTCCAGTGGCTCTCTTCGTTTTCCCTATAGTGCACACTGACACCAGCAGCTCACTACGGTTTCCCTATAGTGTACACTGACACCAGCGGCTCTCTGCGGTTTCCCGATAGTCCACTCTAACATCATTGGCTCTCAACGGTTTCTCTGTAGTCCACAAGACCCCAGTGGCTCTGTACGGTTTCCCGATAGTCGAAACAGCACCATTGGCTCTCTGCGTTTTCCCTATAGTCCACACTGTCTCCAGTGGCCCTCTTCGGCTTCACTATATCCCACACAGATTGTACTGGCTTTCTACGGTTTTCCTATAGCCCACACTGACCCTAGTGGCTCTCAACGGTTTCGCTATAGCCCACATTGGCTCCAGTGGCTCTCTACGGTTTCCCTATAGCTGACACTGACTTCAGTGGCTCTCTCCGATTACCCTATAGCCTACACTGACTCCAGCTGCTCTCTACAATTTCCCTATATCCCACTCTGACTCCATTGTTTCTCGATGGTTTCCCTATAGCTTACACTGTCTCCAGCTGCTCTATACGATTTCCCTATATCCCACACTGATTCTAGTGGCTCTCTACTGTTTCCCTATAGTCCACACTGAGCCCAGTGGTTCTCTACGGTTTCCCTATAGTCCACACTGTCTCCAGTCGGTCTGTACGGTTTCCCTATAGTCCACACTGACTCCGGTGGCTCGCTATGGTTTCCCTGTAGTCCACACTGACAACTGTGACACCATTGGATCTCTTCGGTTTCCGTATAGTCCACACTGACTTCAACGACTCTCTACAGTTTCCGTAAAGTGCACAATGGCTCCACTGGCTCTCTATGGTTTCCCTGTAGCCCACATGCACTTCAGTGGCTCTCTTTGTCTTCCCTATATCCCACTCTGATTCCAGCGGCTCTCTACAATTTTCCTATAGAGCACATTGACCCCAGTGGCGCTCTATAGTTTCCCTATATCACACTCCGACTCCAGTGGCTCTCTATGGTTTCCCTATAGTCCACAGTTAGTCCAGCTGCTCTCTGCGGTTTCCCTAAATCCTGCACTGACTCCAGCGGCACTCTAGGTTTTCCCCATAGCCGACACTGATTCAGTGGCTCTCTCTAGTTTCCTTATTGCCTACACTGACTCTAGTAGCTCTCTAGGGTTTCCCTATAGCCCACAGTGACTCCTGTAGCTCTCTACGTTTTCCCTATATGCCACACAAACTCCAGTGGCTCTCTACGGTTTTCCTATAGCCCACACTGACTCCATTGTTTCTCGACGGTTTCCCTATAGCCCACAATGACTCCAGTAGCTCTCTACAGTTTCCCTATATCCCACTCTGACTCCAGTGGCTCTCTACGGTTTCCCTATAGTCCACACTGACACCAGCGGCTCACTATGGTTTCCCTAAAGCCCACACTGACCCCAGCGGCAATCTAGCGTTTCCCCATAGCCGACACTGATTCACTCGCTCTCTATAGATTCCCTAAAGCCTACACTGACACAAGCGGCTCTCTAAGGTTTCCCTATAGCCCACACTGACTCCAGTAGCTCTCTACGTTTTCCCTTTATCCCACACAAACTCCAGAGGCTCTCTACGGTTTTCCTATAGCCCACACTGACTCCAGTAGCTCTCTACAGTTTCCTTATATCCCACTCTGTCTCCAGTGGCTCTCTATGGTTTCCCTATAGACCAGACTGACACCAGCGGCTCTCTACGGTTCCCTATAGTCCACACTGACACCAGGGGCTCTCTACGGGTACCCTATAGCGCACACTGACTCCAGTGGATCTCACGATAGTCGAAACAGCACCATTGGCTCTCTACGGTTTCCCAATAGTCCACACTGACTCCAGTGGCCCTTTTCAGCTTCCCTATACCCCACACTGATTCTAGTGGCTTTATACGGCTTTCCTATAGCCCACACTGACCCTAGTCGCTCTCAACGGTTTCGCTATTGCCAACACTGACTTCAGTGGCTCTCTATGATTTCCCTATAGCTTACACTGCCTCCAGCTGCTCTCTACGGTTTCCCTATATCCCACACTGATTCTAGTGGCTCTCTACTGTTTCCCTATAGTCCACACTGAGCCCAGTGGCTCTCTACGGTTCCCCTATAGTCCACACTGTCTCCAGTCGGTCTGTTCGGTTTCCCTAAAGTCCACACTGACTCCGGTGGTTCGCTATGGTTTCCCTTTAGTCCACACTGACAACTGTGACACCATTGGATCTCTTCGGTTTCCGTATAGTCCACACTGACTTCAACGATTCTCTACGGTTTCCCTATAGCACACACCGACCCCAGTGGCACTCTACGGTTTTCGTATAGCCAACACTAACTCCAGTTGCTCTCTAGGTTTTGCCTATATCCCACAGTGACTCCAGTGGCTCACTACAGATTCCCTTTATCACACACTGACTCTGGTGGCTCTCTACGGTTTCTCTTTAGCCCACAGTGACTCCAGTGGCTCTTCGTGGTTTCCCTATAGCTCTCACTGTATCCAGAGGATCTCTGCAGATTCCCTAATGCCCACACAGACTGCAGTGTCTCTGTTCGGTTTCCCCATGTTCCAGACTCACTCCAGTGGCTCTCTACAGTTTCCCTATAGCCCACACTGATTCCAGAGGCTCTCTATAGCTTCCCTATATCCCACACTGACTCCATTGGCTCTCTACAGTTTCCCTATAGTCCACACTGCCTCCAGTGTCTCTCTATGGTTTCCCTACATCCCACACTGACTCCAGTGACTCTGTCCGTTTTCCCTAAAGCCCTCACTGACTCCAATGAGTCTCCTCAGATTAACTATAGCCCACACAGACTCCAGTGGCTCTGTACGTTTTCCCTATTTCCCACACTCACTCCAGTGGCTCATTATGATTTTCCTATAGCGCACAATGACTCCAAGAGCTCTCTACGATTTCCTTATAGCCCACACTGACTCCAGTAGCTCTCTACCGTTTCCCTATATCCCACTCTGACTCCAGGGGCTCTCTACGGTGGCGCTATAGAGCACACTGACACCAGTGGTTCTCTACAGTTTCCCTATAGGCCACACTGATTTCATTGGCTCTGTACGGTTTCCGTATATCCCACACGCACTCCAGTGGCTCACTACGGTTTTTCGAAATTCCACACTGACTCCTGCGGCTCTCTACGGTTTCCCTATAGCCCACACCATCTTCAGTAGCTCTCTACAGATTCCCTTTGGCCCACCTTCACTCCAGTGGTTCTCTACGTTTTCCCTATAGTGCACACTGACACCAGCGGCTCTCTACGGTTTCCCTATAGTGCACACTGACACCAGCAGCTCTCTACGGTTTCCCTATATCCCACACCAACTTCAGTAGCTCTCTACAGATTCCCTTTGGCCCACCTTCACTCCAGTGGCTCTCTACGTTTTCCCTATAGTGCACACTGACACCAGCGGCTCTCTACGGTTCCCCTATAGTGCACACTGACACCAGCGGCTCTCTGCGGTTTCCCGATAGTCCATACTAACATCATTGGCTCTCAACGGTTTCTCTATAGTCCACAAGACCCCAGTGGCTCTGTACGGTTTCCCGATATTCGAAACAGCACCATTGGCTCTCTACGGTTTCCCTATACTCCACATTGACTCCAGTGGCCCTCTTCGTCTTCACTATATCCCACACAGATTAAACTAAATTTCTACGGCTTTCGTATAGCCCACACTGACCCTAGTGGCTCTCAACGGTTTCGCTATAGCCCACATTGGCTCCAGTGGCCCTCTATGGTTTCCCAATAGCTGACACTGACTTCAGTGGCTCTCTCTGATTTCCCTATAGCTTACACTGACTCCAGCTGCTCTCTACAGTTTCCCTATATCCCACTCTGACTCCATTGTTTCTCGACGGTTTCCCTATACCTTACACTGACTCCAGATGCTCTCTACGGTTTCCCTATATCCCACACTGATTCCAGCGGCTCTCTACAATGTTCCTATAGAGCACATTGACCCCAGTGGCGCTCTATAGTTTCCCTATATCACACTCCGACTCCAGTGGCTCTCTATGGTTTCCCTATAGTCCACAGTTAGTCCAGCTGCTCTCTGTGGTTTCCCTAAAGCCTGCAGTGACTCCAGCGGCACTCTAGGTTTTCCCCATAGCCGACACTGATTCAGTGGCTCTCTCTAGTTTCGCTATTGCTTACACTGACTCTAGTAGCTCTCTAGGTTTTCCCTATAGCCCACAGTGACTCCAGTAGCTCTCTATATTTTCCCTATATTCCACACAAACTCCAGTGGCTCTCTACGGTTTTCCTATAGCCCACACTGACTCCATTGTTACTCCACGGTTTCCCTATAGTCCACACTGACTGCAGTAGCTCTCTACAGTTTCCCTATATCCCACTCTGACTCCAAAAGCTCTCTACGGTTTCCCTATAGTCCACACTGACAACTGTGACACCATTGGATCTCTTCGGTTTCCGTATAGTCCACACTGACTTCAACGATTCTCTACGGTTTCCCTATAGCACACACCGACCCCTGTGGCACTCTACGGTTTTCGTATAGCCCACACTGACTCCTGTTGCTCTCTAGGTTTTGCCTATATCCCACACTGACTCCAGTGGCTCACTACAGTTTCCCTATATCACGCAATGACTCTGGTGGCTCTCTACGGTCTCTCTTTAGCCCACAGTGACTGCAGTGGCTCTCTATGGCTTCCATATATCCGACACTGATTCCAGCAGCTGTCTACGGTTTTCCAATAGACCACGCTAACCACAGTGGCTCTTCGTGGTTTCCCTATAGCTCTCACTGAATCCAGAGGATCTCTGCAGATTCCCTAATGCCCACACAGACTGCAGTGTCTCTGTACGGTTTCCCCATGTTCCAGACTCACTCCAGTGTCTCTCTACAGTTTCCCTATAGCCAAACTGATTCCAGTGGCTCTCTATAGCTTCCCTATATCCCACACTGACTCCAATGGCTCTCTACAGTTTCCCTATAGTCCACACTGCCTCCAGTGTCTCTCTACGGTTTCCCTATATCCCACACTGACTCCAGTGACTCTGTACGGTTTCCCTAAAGCCCTCACTGACTCCAATGACTCTCTACAGATTAACTATAGCCCACACTGACTCCAGTGGCTATGTACGTTTTCCCTATTTCCCACACTCACTCCAGTGGCTCATTATGATTTTCCTATAGCGCACAATGACTCCAAGAGCTCTCTACGATTTCCTTATAGCCCACACTGACTCCAGTAAATCTCTACCGTTTCCCTATATCCCACTCTGACTCCAGTGGCTCTCTACGGTGTCACTATAGACCACACTGACACCAGTGGCTCTTTACAGATTCCCTATAGCCCACACTGAATTCATTGGCTCTGTACGGTTTCCCTATATCACACACGCACTCCAGTGGCTCACTACGGCTTTTCGAAATTCCACACTGACTCCAGCGGCTCTCTACGGTTTCCCTATAGCCCACACCAACTTCAGTAGCACTCTGCAGATTCCCTTTGGCCCACCTTCACTCCAGTGGCTCTCTTCGTTTTCCCTATAGTGCACACTGACACCAGCAGCTCTCTACGGTTTCCCTATAGTGTACACTGACACCAGCGGCTCTCTGCGGTTTCCCGATAGTCCACTCTAACATCATTGGCTCTCAACGGTTTCTCTGTAGTCCACAAGACCCCAGTGGCTCTGTACGGTTTCCCGATAGTCGAAACAGCACCATTGGCTCTCTGCGTTTTCCCTATAGTCCACACTGTCTCCAGTGGCCCTCTTCGGCTTCACTATATCCCACACAGATTGTACTGGCTTTCTACGGTTTTCCTATAGCCCACACTGACCCTAGTGGCTCTCAACGGTTTCGCTATAGCCCACATTGGCTCCAGTGGCTCTCTACGGTTTCCCTATAGCTGACACTGACTTCAGTGGCTCTCTCCGATTACCCTATAGCCTACACTGACTCCAGCTGCTCTCTACAATTTCCCTATATCCCACTCTGACTCCATTGTTTCTCGATGGTTTCCCTATAGCTTACACTGTCTCCAGCTGCTCTATACGATTTCCCTATATCCCACACTGTTTCTAGTGGCTCTCTACTGTTTCCCTATAGTCCACACTGAGCCCAGTGGTTCTCTACGGTTTCCCTATAGTCCACACTGTCTCCAGTCGGTCTGTACGGTTTCCCTATAGTCCACACTGACTCCGGTGGCTCGCTATGGTTTCCCTGTAGTCCACACTGACAACTGTGACACCATTGGATCTCTTCGGTTTCCGTATAGTCCACACTGATTTCCACGACTCTCTACAGTTTCCGTAAAGTGCACACTGGCTCCACTGGCTCTCTATGGTTTCCCTGTAGCCCACATGCACTTCAGTGGCTCTCTTTGTCTTCCCTATATCCCACTCTGATTCCAGCGGCTCTCTACAATTTTCCTATAGAGCACATTGACCCCAGTGGCGCTCTATAGTTTCCCTATATCACACTCCGACTCCAGTGGCTCTCTATGGTTTCCCTATAGTCCACAGTTAGTCCAGCTGCTCTCTGCGGTTTCCCTAAATCCTGCACTGACTCCAGCGGCACTCTAGGTTTTCCCCATAGCCGACACTGATTCAGTGGCTCTCTCTAGTTTCCTTATTGCCTACACTGACTCTAGTAGCTCTCTAGGGTTTCCCTATAGCCCACAGTGACTCCTGTAGCTCTCTACGTTTTCCCTATATGCCACACAAACTCCAGTGGCTCTCTACGGTTTTCCTATAGCCCACACTGACTCCATTGTTTCTCGACGGTTTCCCTATAGCCCACAATGACTCCAGTAGCTCTCTACAGTTTCCCTATATCCCACTCTGACTCCAGTGGCTCTCTACGGTTTCCCTATAGTCCACACTGACACCAGCGGCTCACTATGGTTTCCCTAAAGCCCACACTGACCCCAGCGGCAATCTAGCGTTTCCCCATAGCCGACACTGATTCACTCGCTCTCTATAGATTCCCTAAAGCCTACACTGACACAAGCGGCTCTCTAAGGTTTCCCTATAGCCCACACTGACTCCAGTAGCTCTCTACGTTTTCCCTTTATCCCACACAAACTCCAGAGGCTCTCTACGGTTTTCCTATAGCCCACACTGACTCCAGTAGCTCTCTACAGTTTCCTTATATCCCACTCTGTCTCCAGTGGCTCTCTATGGTTTCCCTATAGACCAGACTGACACCAGCGGCTCTCTACGGTTCCCTATAGTCCACACTGACACCAGGGGCTCTCTACGGGTACCCTATAGCGCACACTGACTCCAGTGGATCTCACGATAGTCGAAACAGCACCATTGGCTCTCTACGGTTTCCCAATAGTCCACACTGACTCCAGTGGCCCTTTTCAGCTTCCCTATACCCCACACTGATTCTAGTGGCTTTATACGGCTTTCCTATAGCCCACACTGACCCTAGTCGCTCTCAACGGTTTCGCTATTGCCAACACTGACTTCAGTGGCTCTCTATGATTTCCCTATAGCTTACACTGCCTCCAGCTGCTCTCTACGGTTTCCCTATATCCCACACTGATTCTAGTGGCTCTCTACTGTTTCCCTATAGTCCACACTGAGCCCAGTGGCTCTCTACGGTTCCCCTATAGTCCACACTGTCTCCAGTCGGTCTGTTCGGTTTCCCTAAAGTCCACACTGACTCCGGTGGTTCGCTATGGTTTCCCTTTAGTCCACACTGACAACTGTGACACCATTGGATCTCTTCGGTTTCCGTATAGTCCACACTGACTTCAACGATTCTCTACGGTTTCCCTATAGCACACACCGACCCCAGTGGCACTCTACGGTTTTCGTATAGCCAACACTAACTCCAGTTGCTCTCTAGGTTTTGCCTATATCCCACAGTGACTCCAGTGGCTCACTACAGATTCCCTTTATCACACACTGACTCTGGTGGCTCTCTACGGTTTCTCTTTAGCCCACAGTGACTCCAGTGGCTCTTCGTGGTTTCCCTATAGCTCTCACTGAATCCAGAGGATCTCTGCAGATTCCCTAATGCCCACACAGACTGCAGTGTCTCTGTTCGGTTTCCCCATGTTCCAGACTCACTCCAGTGGCTCTCTACAGTTTCCCTATAGCCCACACTGATTCCAGAGGCTCTCTATAGCTTCCCTATATCCCACACTGACTCCATTGGCTCTCTACAGTTTCCCTATAGTCCACAATGCCTCCAGTGTCTCTCTACGGTTTCCCTACATCCCACACTGACTCCAGTGACTCTGTCCGGTTTCCCTAAAGCCCTCACTGACTCCAATGACTCTCCTCAGATTAACTATAGCCCACACAGACTCCAGTGGCTCTGTACGTTTTCCCTATTTCCCTCACTCACTCCAGTGGCTCATTATGATTTTCCTATAGCGCACAATGACTCCAAGAGCTCTCTACGATTTCCTTATAGCCCACACTGACTCCAGTAGCTCTCTACCGTTTCCCTATATCCCACTCTGACTCCAGGGGCTCTCTACGGTGGCGCTATAGAGCACACTGACACCAGTGGTTCTCTACAGTTTCCCTATAGCCCACACTGATTTCATTGGCTCTGTACGGTTTCCGTATATCCCACACGCACTCCAGTGGCTCACTACGGTTTTTCGAAATTCCACACTGACTCCTGCGGCTCTCTACGGTTTCCCTATAGCCCACACCATCTTCAGTAGCTCTCTACAGATTCCCTTTGGCCCACCTTCACTCCAGTGGTTCTCTACGTTTTCCCTATAGTGCACACTGACACCAGCGGCTCTCTCCGGTTTCCCTATAGTGCACACTGACACCAGCAGCTCTCTACGGTTTCCCTATATCCCACACCAACTTCAGTAGCTCTCTACAGATTCCCTTTGGCCCACCTTCACTCCAGTGGCTCTCTACGTTTTCCCTATAGTGCACACTGACACCAGCGGCTCTCTACGGTTCCCCTATAGTGCACACTGACACCAGCGGCTCTCTGCGGTTTCCCGATAGTCCATACTAACATCTTTGGCTCTCAACGGTTTCTCTATAGTCCACAAGACCCCAGTGGCTCTGTACGGTTTCCCGATAGTCGAAACAGCACCATTGGCTCTCTACGGTTTCCCTATACTCCACATTGACTCCAGTGGCCCTCTTCGTCTTCACTATATCCCACACAGATTAAACTAAATTTCTACGGCTTTCCTATAGCCCACACTGACCCTAGTGGCTCTCAACGGTTTCGCTATAGCCCACATTGGCTCCAGTGGCCCTCTATGGTTTCCCAATAGCTGACACTGACTTCAGTGGCTCTCTCTGATTTCCCTATAGCTTACACTGACTCCAGCTGCTCTCTACAGTTTCCCTATATCCCACTCTGACTCCATTGTTTCTCGACGGTTTCCCTATACCTTACACTGACTCCAGATGCTCTCTACGGTTTCCCTATATCCCACACTGATTCCAGCGGCTCTCTACAATGTTCCTATAGAGCACATTGACCCCAGTGGCGCTCTATAGTTTCCCTATATCACACTCCGACTCCAGTGGCTCTCTATGGTTTCCCTATAGTCCACAGTTAGTCCAGCTGCTCTCTGTGGTTTCCCTAAAGCCTGCAGTGACTCCAGCGGCACTCTAGGTTTTCCCCATAGCCGACACTGATTCAGTGGCTCTCTCTAGTTTCGCTATTGCTTACACTGACTCTAGTAGCTCTCTAGGTTTTCCCTATAGCCCACAGTGACTCCAGTAGCTCTCTATATTTTCCCTATATTCCACACAAACTCCAGTGGCTCTCTACGGTTTTCCTATAGCCCACACTGACTCCATTGTTTCTCCACGGTTTCCCTATAGTCCACACTGACTGCAGTAGCTCTCTACAGTTTCCCTATATCCCACTCTGACTCCAAAAGCTCTCTACGGTTTCCCTATAGTCCACACTGACAACTGTGACACCATTGGATCTCTTCGGTTTCCGTATATTCCACACTGACTTCAACGATTCTCTACGGTTTCCCTATAGCACACACCGACCCCAGTGGCACTCTACGGTTTTCGTATAGCCCACACTGACTCCTGTTGCTCTCTAGGTTTTGCCTATATCCCACACTGACTCCAGTGGCTCACTACAGTTTCCCTATATCACGCAATGACTCTGGTGGCTCTCTACGGTCTCTCTTTAGCCCACAGTGACTGCAGTGGCTCTCTATGGCTTCCATATATCCGACACTGATTCCAGCAGCTGTCTACGGTTTTCCAATAGACCACGCTAACCACAGTGGCTCTTCGAGGTTTCCCTATAGCTCTTACTGAATCCAGAGGATCTCTGCAGATTCCCTAATGCCCACACAGACTGCAGTGTCTCTGTACGGTTTCCCCATGTTCCAGACTCACTCCAGTGTCTCTCTACAGTTTCCCTATAGCCAAACTGATTCCAGTGGCTCTCTATAGCTTCCCTATATCCCACACTGACTCCATTGGCTCTCTACAGTTTCCCTATAGTCCACACTGCCTCCAGTGTCTCTCTACGGTTTCCCTATATCCCACACTGACTCCAGTGACTCTGTACGGTTTCCCTAAAGCCCTCACTGACTCCAATGACTCTCTACAGATTAACTATAGCCCACACTGACTCCAGTGGCTCTGTACGTTTTCCCTATTTCCCACTCTCACTCCAGTGGCTCATTATGATTTTCCTATAGCGCACAATGACTCCAAGAGCTCTCTACGATTTCCTTATAGCCCACACTGACTCCACTAGCTCTCTACTGTTTCCCTATATGCCACTTTGACTCCAGGGGCTCTCTACGGTGTCCCTATAGACCACACTGACACCAGTGGCTCTCTACAGATTCCCTATAGCCCACACTGACTTCATTGGCTCTGTACGGTTTCCATATATCCCACACACACTGCAGTGGCTCACTATGGTTTTTCTAAATTCCACACTGACACCAGCGGCTCTCGACGGTTTCCCGATAGTCCACACTAACATCATTGGCTCTCAACGGTTTCTCTATAGTCCACAAGACCCCAGTGGCTCTGTACGGTTTCCCGATAGTCGAAACAGCACCATTGGCTCTCTACGGTTTCCCTATACTCCACATTGACTCCAGTGGCCCTCTTCGGCTTCACTATATCCCACACAGATTCTACTAAATTTCTACGGCTTTCCTATAGCCCACACTGACCCTAGTGGCTCTCAACGGTTTCGCTATAGCCCACATTGGCTCCATTGGCTCTCTATGGTTTCCCAATAGCTGACACTGACTTCAGTGGCTCTCTCTGATTTCACTATAGCTTACACTGACTCCAGCTGCTCTCTACAGTTTCCCTATATCCCTCTCTGACTCCATTGTTTCTCGACAGTTTCCCTATAGCTTACACTGACTCCAGCTGCTCTCTACGGTTTCCCTATATCCCACACTGATTCCAGCGCCTCTCTACAATGTTCCTATAGAGCACAATGACCCCAGTGGCGCTCTATAGTTTCCCTATATCACACTCCGACTCCAGTGGCTCTCTTTGGTTTCCCTATAGTCCAGCTGCACTCTGCGGTTTCCCGAAATCCTGCACTGACTCCAGCGGCACTCTAGGTTTTCCCCATAGCCGACACTGATTCAGTGGCTCTCTATAGTTTCGCTATTGCCTACACTGACTCTAGTAGCTCTCTAGGTTTTCCCTATAGCCCACAGTGACTCCAGTAGCTCTCTATGGTTTCCCTACAGAACAGGCTGACACCAGCGGCTCTCTACGGTTTCCCTATAGTCCACACTGACACCAGGGGCTCTCTACGGGTTCCCTATAGCCCACACTGACTCCAGTGGATCTCACGATAGTCGAAACAGCACCATTGGCTCTCTACGGTTTCCCAATAGACCACACTGACTCCAGTGGCCCTTTTCGGCTTCCCTATACCCCCCACTGATTCTAGTGGCTTTATACGGCTTTCCTATAGCCCACACTGACCCTAGTGGCACTCAACGGCTTCGCTATTGCCCACACTGGCTCCAGTGGCTCTCTACGGTTTCCCCATAGCCAACACTGATTCTAGTGGCTCTCTACTGTTTCCCTATAGCTTATACTGACTCCAGCTGCTCTCTACGGTTTCCCCATATCCCACACTGATTCTAGTGGCTCTCTACTGTTTCCCTATAGTCCACCCTGAGCCCAGTGGCTCTCTACGGTTTCCCTATAGTCCACACTGTCTCCAGTCGGTCTGTACGGTTTCCCTATAGTCCACTCTGACTCTGGTGGCTCGCTATGGTTTCCCTGTAGTCCACACTGACAACTGTGACACCATTGGATCTCTTCGGTTTCCGTATAGTCCACAATGACTTCAACGATTCTCTACGGTTTCCCTATAGCTCACACCGACTCCAGTGGCACTCTGCGGTTTTCGTATAGCCCACACTGATTCCAGTTGCTCTCTAGGTTTTGCCTATATCCCACACTGACTCCAGTGGCTCACTACAGTTTCCCTATATCACACACTGACTCCAGTAGCTCTCTGAAGTTTCCCTATATCCCACTCTGAATCCAGCGGCTCTCTACTGTTTCCCTATAGTCCGCAGTGACACCAGGGGCACTCTACGGTTTCCCTATAGCACACAATGACTCCAGCGACACTCTAGGTTTTCCACATAGCCGACACTGATTCAGTGGCTCTCTATAGTTTCCCTATTGCCGACACTGACTCCAGTAGCTCTCTACGTTTTCCCTTTATCCCACACAAACTCCAGAGGCTCTCTACGTTTTCCCTTTATCCCACACAAACTCCAGAGGCTCTCTACGGTTTTCCTATAGCCCACACTGACTCCAGTAGCTCTCTATGGTTTCCCTACAGAACAGACTGACACCAGTGGCTCTCTACTGGTTCCCTATAGCCCACACTGACTCCAGTGGATCTCACGATAGTCGAAACAGCACCATTGGCTCTCTACGGTTTCCCAATAGACCACACTGACTCCAGTGGCCCTTTCCGGCTTCCCTATACCCCCCACTGATTCTAGTGGCTTTATACGGCTTTCCTATAGCCCACACTGACCTTAGTGGCACTCAACGGTTTCGCTATGGCCCACACTGGCTCCAGTGGCTCTCTACGGTTTCCCCATAGCCAACACTGACTTCAGTGGCTCTCTATGATTTCCCTATAGCCTACACTGACTCCAGCTGCTCTCTATGGTGTCCCTATATCCCACACTGATTCTAGTGGCTCTCTACTATTTCCCTATAGTCCACACTGAGCCCAGTGGCACTCTACGGTTTCCCTATAGTCCACACTGTCTCCAGTCGGTCTGTACGGTTTCCCTATAGTCCACACTGACTCCCGTGGCTCGCTATGGTTTCCCTATAGTCCACACTGACAACTGTGACACCATTGGATCTCTTCGGTTTCCGTATAGTCCACAATGACTTCAACGATTCTCTACGGTTTCCCTATAGCTCACACCGACGCCAGTGGCACAGATTCTACTGAATTTCTACGGCTTTCCTATAGCCCACACTGACCCTAGTGGCTCTCAACGGTTTCGCTTTTGCCCACATTGGCTCCAGTGGCTCTCCATGGTTTCCCAATAGCTGAAACTGTCTTCAGTGGCTCTCTCTGATTTCCCTATAGCTTACACTGACTCCAGCTGCTCTCTACGGTTTCCCTATATCCCACACTGATTCCAGCGGCTCTCTACAATGTTCCTATAGAGCACAATGACCCCAGTGGCGCTCTATAGTTTCCCTATATCACACTCCGACTCCAGTGGCTCTCTATGGTTTCCCTATAGTCCACAGTTAGTCCAGCGGCACTTTACGGTTACCCTAAAGCCTGCACTGACTCCAGCGGCACTCTAGGTTTTCCCCATAGCCGACACTGATTCAGTGGCTCTCTCTAGTTTCGCTATTGCCTGCACTGACTCTAGCAGCTCTCTAGGTTTTCCCTATAGACCACAGTGACTCCAGTAGCTCTCTACGTTTTCCCTATATTCCACACAAACTCCATCGGCTCTCTACGGTTTCCCTATATCCCACACTGATTCTAGTGGCTCTCTACTGTTTCCCTATAGTCCACACTGAGCCCAGTGGCTCTCTACGGTTTCCCTATAGTCCACACTGTCTCCAGTCGTCTGTACGGTTTCCCTATAGTCCATACTGACTCCGGTGGCTCGCTATTGTTTCCCTGTAGTCCACACTGACAACAGTGACACCATTGGATCTCTTCGGTTTCCGTATAGTCCACAATGACTTGAACAATTCTCTACGGTTTCCCTATAGTAGACACTGACTCCAGTGGCACTCTACGGTTTTCGTATAGCCCACACTGACTCCAGTTGATCTCTAGGTTTTGCCTATATCCCACACTGACTCCAGTGGCTCATTACAGTTTCCCTATATCCCACTCTGACTCCAGCGGCTCTCTACAGTTTCCCTATAGTCCGCAGTGACACCAGGGGCACTCTACGGTTTCCCTATAGCACACACTGACTCCAGCGACACTCTAGGTTTTCCACATAGCCGACACTGATTCAGTGGCTCTCTATAGTTTCCCTATTGCCGACACTGACTCCAGTAGCTCTCTACGTTTTCCCTTTATCCCACACAAACTCCAGAGGCTCTCTACGGTTTTCCTATAGCCCACACTGACTCCAGTAGCTCTCTATGGTTTCCCTACAGAACAGACTGACACCAGCGTCTCTCTACGGTTTCCCTATAGTCCACACTGACACCAGGGGCTCTCTACGGGTTCCCTAAGCCCACACTGACTCCAGTGGATCTCACGATAGTCGAAACAGCACCATTGGCTCTCTACGGTTTCCCAATAGACCACACTGACTCCAGTGGCCCTTTTCGGCTTCCCCATACCCCCCACTGATTCTAGTGGCTTTATACGGAATTCCTATAGCCCACACTGACCCTAGTGGCACTCAACGGTTTCGCTATTGCCCACACTGGCTCCAGTGGCTCTCTACGGTTTCCCCATAGCCAACACTGACTTCAGTGGCTCTCTATGATTTCCCTATAGCTCACACTGACTCCAGCTGCTCTCTACGGTTTCCCTATATCCCACACTGATTCTAGTGGCTCTCTACTGTTTCCCTATAGTCCAAACTGAGCCCAGTGGCTCTCTACAGTTTCCCTATAGTCCACACTGTCTCCAGTCGGTCTGTACGGTTTCCCTATAGTCCACTCTGACTCTGGTGGCTCGCTATGGTTTCCCTGTAGTCCACACTGACAACTGTGACACCATTGGATCTCTTCGGTTTCCGTATAGTCCACAATGACTTCAACGATTCTCTACGGTTTCCCTATAGCTCGCACCGACCCCAGTGGCACTCTAAAGTTTTCGTATAGCCCACACTGACTCCAGTTGCTCTCTAGGTTTTGCCTATATCCCACACTGACTCCAGTGGCTCACTACAGTTTCCCTATATCACACACTTTCTCTGGTGGATCTCTACGGTTTCTCTATAGCCCACAGTGACTGCAGTGGCTCTCTATGGCTTCCATATATCCGACACTGATTCCAGCAGCTGTCTTCAGTTTTCCAATAGACCACGCTAACCACATTGGCTCTTCGTGGTTTCCCTATAGCTCTCACTGAATCCAGAGGATCTCTGCAGATTCCCAAATGCCCACACTGACTGCAGTGTCTCTCTACAGTGGTGACACTGACTTCAGTGGCTCTCTCTGATTTCCCTATAGCTTACACAGACTCCAGCTGCTCTCTACGGTTTCCCTATATCCCACAATGATTCCAGCGGCTCTCTACAATGTTCCTATAGAGCACAATGACCCCAGTGGCGCTCTATAGTTTCCCTATATCACACTCCGACTCCAGTGGCTCTCTATGGTTTCCCTATAGTCCACAATTAGTCCAGCTGCACTCTGCGGCTTCCCTAAATCCTGCACTGACTCCAGCGGCACTCTAGGTTTTCCACCTAGCCGACACTGATTCAGTGGCTCTCTCTAGTTTCGCTATTGCCTACACTGACTCTAGTAGCTCCCTAGGCTTTCCCTATAGCCCACAGTGACTCCAGTAGCTCTCTACGTTTTCCCTATATTCCACACAAACTCCATCGGCTCTCTACGGTTTCCATATATCCTACACTGATTCTAGTGGCTCTCTACTGTTTCCCTATAGTCCACACTGAGCCCAGTGGCTCTCTACGGTTTCCCTATAGTCCACACTGTCTCCAGTCGGTCTGTACATTTTCCCTATAGTCCACACTGACTCCCGTTGCTCGCTATGGTTTCCCTGTAGACCACACTGGCAACTGTGACACCATTGGATCTCTTCGGTTTCCGTATAGTCCACAATGACTTCAACGATTCTTTACTGTTTCCCTATAGCACACAACGACTCCAGTGGCACTCTAAGGTTTTCGGATAGTCCACACCGACTCCAGTTGCTCTCTAGGTTTTGCTTATATCCCACACTGACTCCAGCGGCTCACTACAGTTTCCCTATATCACACACTGACTCCAGTAGCTCTCTGCAGTTTCCCTTTATCCCACTCTGACTCCAGCGGCTTTCTACAGTTTCCCTATAGTCCACAGTGACACAAGGGGCACTCTACGGTTTCCCTATAGCACACACTGACTCCAGCGACACTCTAGGTTTTCCACTTAGCCGACATTGATTCAGTGTCTCTCTATAGTTTCCCTATTGCCGACTTTGACACCAGTAGCTCTCGAGGGTTTCCTTATAGCCCACGTTGACTCCAGTAGCTCTCTACGTTTTCCCTTTATCCCACACAAACTCCAGAGGCTCTCTACGGTTTTCCTATAGCCCACACTGACTCCAGTAGCTCTCTATGGTTTCCCTACAGAACAGACTGACACCAGTGGCTCTCTACGGGTTCCCTATAGCCCACACTGACTCCAGTGGATCTCACGATAGTCGAAACAGCACCATTGGCTCTCTACGGTTTCCCAATAGACCACACTGACTCCAGTGGCCCTTTCCGGCTTCCCTATACCCCCCACTGATTCTAGTGGCTTTATACGGCTTTCCTATAGCCCACACTGACCTTAGTGGCACTCAACAGTTTCGCTATGGCCCACACTGGCTCCAGTGGCTCTCTACGGTTTCCCCATAGCCAACACTGACTTCAGTGGCTCTCTATGATTTCCCTATAGCCTACACTGACTCCAGCTGCTCTCTATGGTGTCCCTATATCCCACACTGATTCTAGTGGCTCTCTACTATTTCCCTATAGTCCACAATGAGCCCAGTGGCACTCTACGGTTTCCCTATAGTCCACACTGTCTCCAGTCGGTCTGTACGGTTTCCCTATAGTCCACACTGACTCCCGTGGCTCGCTATGGTTTCCCTATAGTCCACACTGACAACTGTGACACCATTGGATCTCTTCGGTTTCCGTATAGTCCACAATGACTTCAACGATTCTCTACGGTTTCCCTATAGCTCACACCGACCCCAGTGGCACTCTACGGTTTTCGTATAGCCCACACTGGCTCCAGTTGCTCTCTAGGTTTTGCCTATATCCCACACTGACTCCAGTGGCTCACTACAGTTTCCCTATATCACACACGGACTCTGGTGGCTCTCTACGGTTTCTCTATAGCCCACAGTGACAGCAGTGGCTCTCTATGGCTTCCATATATCCGACACTGATTCCAGCAGCTGTCTTCCGTTTTCCAATAGACCACGCTAACCATAGTGGCTCTTCGTGGTTTCCCTATAGCTCTCACTGAATCCAGAGGATCTCTGCAGATTCCCTAATGCCCACACTGACGGCAGTGTCTCTGTACGGTTTCCCCATGTTCCAGACTCACTCCAGTGGCTCTCTACAGTTTCCCTATAGCCCACACTGATTCCAGTGGCTCTCTATAGCTTCCCTATATCCCACTCTGACTCCATTGGCTCTCTACAGTTTCCCTATAGTCCTCACTGCCTCCAGTGTCTCTCTACGTTTTCCCTATATCCCACACTGACTCCAGTGACTCTGTACGGTATCCCTAAAGCCCTCACTGACTCCAATGACTCTCTGCAGATTAACTGTAGCCCACACTGACTCCAGTGGCTCTGTACGTTTTCCCTATTTCCCACACTCACTCCAGTGTCTCATTATGATTTTCCTATAGAGCACAATGACTCTAAGAGCTCTCTACGATTTCCTTATAGCCCACACTGACTCCAGTAGCTCTCTACAGTTTCCCTATATCCCACTCTGACTCCAGGGGCTCTCTACGGTGTCCCTATAGACCACTCTGACACCAGTGGCTCTCTACAGATTCCCTATAGCCCACACTGACTTCATTGGCTCTGTACGGTTTCCCTATATCCCACACTCACTCCAGTGGCTCACTATGGTTTTTCGAAATTCCATACTGACTCCAGCGGCTCTCTACGGTTTCCCTATAGCCCACACGAACTTCAGTAGCTCTCTACAGATTCCCTTTGGCCCACCTTCACTCCAGTGGCTCTCTACGTTTTCCCTATAGTGCACACTGACACCAGCGGCTCTCTACGGTTTCCCTATAGTGCACACTGACACCAGCGGCTCTCTACGGTTTCCCGATAGTCCACACTAACATCATTGGCTCTCAACGGTTTCTCTACAGTCCACAAGACCCCAGTGGCTCTGTACGGTTTCCCAATAGTCAAAACAGCACCATTGGCTCTCTACGATTTCCCTATACTCCACATTGACTCCAGTGGCCCTCTTCGGCTTCACTATATCCCACACCGATTCTACTGAATTTCTACGGCTTTCCTATAGCCCACACTGACCCTAGTGGCGCTCAACGGTTTCGCTATAGCCCACATTGGCTCCAGTGGCTCTCTATGGTTTCCCAATAGGTGACACTGACTTCAGTGGCTCTCTCTGATTTCCCTATAGCTTACACAGACTCCAGCTGCTCTCTACGGTTTCCCTATATCCCACAATGATTCCAGCGGCTCTCTACAATGTTCCTGTAGAGCACAATGACCCCAGTGGCGCTCTATAGTTTCCCTATATCACACTCCGACTCCAGTGGTTCTCTATGGTTTCCCTATAGTCCACAATTAGTCCAGCTGCACTCTGCGGTTTCCCTAAATCCTGCACTGACTCCAGCGGCACTCTAGGTTTTCCACCTAGCCGACACTGATTCAGTGGCTCTCTCTAGTTTCGCTATTGCCTACACTGACTCTAGTAGCTCTCTAGGATTTCCCTATAGCCCACAGTGACTCCAGTAGCTCTCTACGTTTTCCCTATATTCCACACAAACTCCATCGGCTCTCTACGGTTTCCATATATCCTACACTGATTCTAGTGGCTCTCTACTGTTTCCCTATAGTCCACACTGAGCCCAGTGGCTCTCTACGGTTTCCCTATAGTCCACACTGTCTCCAGTCGGTCTGTACATTTTCCCTATAGTCCACACTGACTCCCGTTGCTCGCTATGGTTTCCCTGTAGACCACACTGGCAACTGTGACACCATTGGATCTCTTCGGTTTCCGTATAGTCCACAATGACTTCAACGATTCTCTACTGTTTCCCTATAGCACACAACGACTCCAGTGGCACTCTAAGGTTTTAGGATAGTCCACACTGACTCCAGTTGCTCTCTAGGTTTTGCTTATATCCCACACTGACTCCAGCGGCTCACTACAGTTTCCCTATATCACACACTGACTCCAGTAGCTCTCTGCAGTTTCCCTTTATCCCACTCTGACTCCAGCGGCTTTCTACAGTTTCCCTATAGTCCACAGTGACACAAGGGGCACTCTACGGTTTCCCTATAGCACACACTGACTCCAGCGACACTCTAGGTTTTCCACTTAGCCGACATTGATTCAGTGTCTCTCTATAGTTTCCCTATTGCCGACTTTGACACCAGTAGCTCTCTAGGGTTTCCTTATAGCCCACGTTGACTCCAGTAGCTCTCTACGTTTTCCCTTTATCCCACACAAACTCCAGAGGCTCTCTACGGTTTTCCTATAGCCCACACTGACTCCAGTAGCTCTCTATGGTTTCCCTACAGAACAGACTGACACCAGTGGCTCTCTATAGCTTCCCTATATCCCACTCTGACTCCATTGGCTCTCTACAGTTTCCCTATAGTCCTCACTGCCTCCAGTGTCTCTCTACGTTTTCCCTATATCCCACACTGACTCCAGGGGCTCTCTACGGTGTCCCTATAGACCACTCTGACACCAGTGGCTCTCTACAGATTCCCTATAGCCCACACTGACTTCATTGGCTCTGTACGGTTTCCCTATATCCCACACTCACTCCAGTGGCTCACTATGGTTTTTCGAAATTCCATACTGACTCCAGCGGCTCTCTACGGTTTCCCTATAGCCCACACGAACTTCAGTAGCTCTCTACAGATTCCCTTTGGCCCACCTTCACTCCAGTGGCTCTCTACGTTTTCCCTATAGTGCACACTGACACCAGCGGCTCTCTACGGTTTCCCTATAGTGCACACTGACACCAGCGGCTCTCTACGGTTTCCCGATAGTCAAAACAGCACCATTGGCTCTCTACGATTTCCCTATACTCCACATTGACTCCAGTGGCCCTCTTCGGCTTCACTATATCCCACACCGATTCTACTGAATTTCTACGGCTTTCCTATAACCCACACTGACCCTAGTGGCGCTCAACGGTTTCGCTATAGCCCACATTGGCTCCAGTGGCTCTCCATGGTTTCCCAATAGGTGACACTGACTTCAGTGGCTCTCTCTGATTTCCCTATAGCTTACACAGACTCCAGCTGCTCTCTACGGTTTCCCTATATCCCACAATGATTCCAGCGGCTCTCTACAATGTTCCTATAGAGCACAATGACCCCAGTGGCGCTCTATAGTTTCCCTATATCACACTCCGACTCCAGTGGCTCTCTATGGTTTCGGTATAGTCCACAATTAGTCCAGCTGCACTCTGCGGTTTCCCTAAATCCTGCACTGACTCCAGCGGCACTCTAGGTTTTCCACCTAGCCGACACTGATTCAGTGGCTCTCTCTAGTTTCGCTATTGCCTACACTGACTCTAGTAGCTCTCTAGGATTTCCCTATAGCCCACAGTGACTCCAGTAGCTCTCTACGTTTTCCCTATATTCCACACAAACTCCATCGGCTCTCTACGGTTTCCATATATCCTACACTGATTCTAGTGGCTCTCTACTGTTTCCCTATAGTCCACACTGAGCCCAGTGGCTCTCTACGGTTTCCCTATAGTCCACACTGTCTCCAGTCGGTCTGTACATTTTCCCTATAGTCCACACTGACTCCCGTTGCTCGCTATGGTTTCCCTGTAGACCACACTGGCAACTGTGACACCATTGGATCTCTTCGGTTTCCGTATAGTCCACAATGACTTCAACGATTCTCTACTGTTTCCCTATAGCACACAACGACCCCAGTGGCACTCTACGGTTTTCGTATAGCCCACACTGACTCCAGTTGCTCTCTAGGTTTTGCCTATATCCCACACTGACTCCAGTGGCTCACTACAGTTTCCCTATATCACACACGGACTCTGGTGGCTCTATACGGTTTCTCTATAGCCCACAGTGACTGCAGTGGCTCTCTATGGCTTCCATATATCCGACACTGATTCCAGCAGCTGTCTTCCGTTTTCCAATAGACCACGCTAACCACAGTGGCTCTTCGTGGTTGCCCTATAGCTCTCACTGAATCCATAGGATTTCTGCAGATTCCCTAATGCCCACACTGACGGCAGTGTCTCTGTACGGTTTCCCCATGTTCCAGACTCACTCCAGTGGCTCTCTACTGTTTCCCTATAGCCCACACTGATTCCAGTGGCTCGCTATAGCTTCCCTATATACCACACTGACTCCATTGGCTCTCTACAGTTTCCCTATAGTCCACACTGCCTCCAGTGTCTCTCTACGTTTTCCCTATATCCCAAACACACTCCAGTGACTCTGTACGGTTTCCCTAAAGCCCTCACTGACTCCAATGACTCTCTACAGATTAACTGTAGCCCACACTGACTCCAGTGGCTCTGTACGTTTTCACTCCAGTGGCTCATTATGATTTACCTATAGCGCACAATGACTCCAAGAGCTCTCTACGATTTCCTTATAGCCCACACTGATTCCAGTAGCTCTCTACAGTTTCCCTACATCCCACTCTGACTCCAGGGGCTCTCTACGGTGTCCCTATAGACCACACTGACACCAGTGGCTCTCTACAGATTCCCTATAGCCCACACTGAATTCATTGGCTCTGTACGGTTTCCATATATCCCACACTCACTCCAGTGGCTCACTATGGTTTTTCGAAATTCCACACTGACTCCAGCGTCTCTCCACGGTTTCCCTATAGCCCGCACCAACTTCAGTAGCTCTCTACAGATTCCCTTTGGCCCACCTTCACTCCAGTGGCTCTCTACGTTTTCCCTATAGTGCACACTGACACCAGCGGCTCTCTATGGCTTCCCTATAGTGCACACTGACACCAGCGGCTCTCTACGGTTTCCCTATAGTGCACACTGACACCAGCGGCTCTCTACGGTTTCCCGATAGTCCACACTGACATCATTGGCTCTCAATGGTTTCTCTATAGTCCACAAGACCCCAGTGGCTCTGTACGGTTTCCCGATAGTCGAAACAGCACCATTGGCTCTCTACGGTTTCCCTATACTCCACATTGACTCCAGTGGCCCTCCTCGGCTTCATTATATCCCACACAGATTCTACTGGCTTTCTACGAATTTCCTATAGACCACACTGACCCTAGTGGCTCTCAACGGTTTCGCTATAGCCCACATTGGCTCCAGTGGCTCTCTATGGTTTCCCAGTAGCTGACACTGTCTTCAGTGGCTCTCTCTGATTTCCCTGTAGCTTACACTGACTCCAGCTGCTCTCTACAGTTTCCCTATATCCAACTCTAACTCCATTGTTTCTCGACGGTTTCCCTATAGCTTACACAGACTCCAGCTGCTCTCTACTGTTTCCCTATATCCCACACTGATTGCTGCGGATCTCTACAATGTTCCTATAGAGCACATTGACCCCAGTGGCGCTCTATAGTTTCCCTATATCAAACTCCGACTCCAGTGGCTCTCTATGGTTTCCCTATAGTCCACAGTTAGTCCAGCTGCTCTCTGCGGTTTCCCTAAAGCCTGCACTGACTCCAGCGGCACTCTAGGTTTTCCCCATAGCCGACACTGATTCAGTGGCTCTCTCTAGTTTCGCTATTGCCTGCACTGACTCTAGTAGCTCTCTAGGTTTTCCCTATAGCCCACGTTGACTCCAGTAGCTCTATACGTTTTCCCTTTATCCCACACAAAATCCAGAGGCTCTCTACGGTTTTCCTATAGCCCACACTGACTCCAGTAGCTCTCTACAGTTTCCTTATATCCCACTCTGTCTCCAGTGGCTCTCTATGGTTTCCCTATAGAACAGACTGACACCAGCAGCTCTCTACGGTTTCCCTATAGTCCACAGTGACACCAGGGGGTCTATACGGGTTCCCTATAGCCCACACTGACTCCACTGGATCTCGTGATAGTCGAAACAGCACCATTGGCTCTCTACGGTTTCCCAATAGACCACACTGACTCCAGTGGCCCTTTTCGGCTTCCCTATACCCCCCACTGATTCTAGTGGCTTTATACGGTTTTCCTATAGCCAACACTGACCCTAGTGTCACTCAACGGTTTCGCTATTGCCCACACGGGCTCCAGTGGCTCTCTACGGTTTCCCCATAGCCAACACTGACTTCAGTGGCTCTCTATGATTTCCCTATAGCTTACACTGACTCCAGCTGCTCTCTACGGTTTCCCTATATCCCACACTGATTCTAGTGGCTCTCTACTGTTTCCCTATAGTCCACACTGAGCCCAGTGGCACTCTACGGTTTCCCTATAGTCCACACTGTCTCCAGTCGGTCTGTACGGTTTCCCTATAGTCCACACTGACTCCGGTGGCTCGCTATGGTTTCCCTATAGTCCACACTGACAACTGTGACACCATTGGATCTCTTCGGTTTCCGTATAGTCCACAATGACTTCAACGATTCTCTACGGTTTCCCTATAGCTCACACCGACCCCAGTGGCACTCTACGGTTTTCGTACAGCCCACACTGACTCCAGTTGCTCTCTAGGTTTTGCCTATATCCCACACTGACTCCAGTGGCTCACTACAGTTTCCCTATAACACACAGGGACTCTGGTGGCTCTCTACGGTTTCTCTATAGCCCACAGTGACAGCAGTGGCTCTCTATGGCTTCCATATATCCGACACTGATTCCAGCAGCTGTCTTCCGTTTTCCAATAGACCACGCTAACCACAGTGGCTCTTCGTGGTTTCCCTATAGCTCTCACTGAATCCAGAGGATCTCTGCAGATTCCCAAATGCCCACACTGACGGCAGTGTCTCTGTACGGTTTCCTTATGTTCCAGACTCACTCCAGTGGCTCTCTACAGTTTCCCTATAGCCCACACTGATTCCAGTGGCTCTCTATAGCTTCCCTATATCCCACTCTGACTCCATTGGCTCTCTACAGTTTCCCTATAGTCCTCACTGCCTCCAGTGTCTCTCTACGTTTTCCCTATACCCCACACTGACTCCAGTGACTCTGTACGGTATCCCTAAAGCCCTCACTGACTCCAATGACTCTCTACAGATTAACTGTAGCCCACACTGACTCCAGTGGCTCTGTACGTTTTCCCTATTTCCCACACTCAATCCAGTGGCTCATTACGATTTACCTATAGCGCACAATGACTCCAAGAGCTCTCTACGATTTCTTTATAGCCCACACTGATTCCAGTAGCTCTCTACAGTTTCCCTATATCCCACACTGACTCCAGGGGCTCTCTACGGTGTCCCTATAGACCACACTGACACCAGTGGCTCTCTACAGATTCCCTATAGCCCACACCGAATTCATTGGCTCTGTACGGTTTCCAAATATCCCACACTCACTCCAGTGGCTCACTATGGTTTTTAGAAATTCCATACTGACACCAGCGTCTCTCTACGGTTTCCCTATAGTCCACACTGACCCCAGGGGCTCTCTACGGGTTCCCTATAGCCCACACTGACTCCAGTGGATCTCACGATAGTCGAAACAGCACCATTGGCTCGCTACGGTTTCCCAATAGACCACACTGACTCCAGTGGCCCTTTTCGGCTTCCCTATACCCCCCACTGATTCTAGTGGCTTTATACGGCTTTCCTATAGCCCACACTGACCTTAGTGGCACTCAACGGTTTCGCTATTGCCCACACTGGCTCCAGTGGCTCTCTACGGTTTGCCCATAGCCAACACTGACTTCAGTGGCTCTCTATGATTTCCCTATAGCTTACACTGACTCCAGCTGCTCTCTATGGTTTCCCTATATCCCACACTGATTCTAGTGGCTCTCTACTGTTTCCCAATAGTCCACACTGAGCCCAGTGGCACTCTACGGTTTCCCTATAGTCCACACTGTCTCCAGTCGGTCCGTACGGTTTCCCTATAGTCCACACTGACTCCGGTGGCTCGCTATGGTTTCCCTATAGTCCACAATGACAACTGTGACACCATTGGATCTCTTCGGTTTCCGTATAGTCCACAATGACCTCAACGATTCTCTACGGTTTCCCTATAGCTCACACCGACCCCAGTGGCACTCTACGGTTTTCGTATAGCCCACACTGACTCCAGTTGCTCTCTAGGTTTTGCCTATATCCCACACTGACTCCAGTGGCTCACTACAGTTTCCCTATATCACACACGGACTCTGGTGGCTCTATACGGTTTCTCTATAGCCCACAGTGACTGCAGTGGCTCTCTATGGCTTCCATATATCCGACACTGATTCCAGCAGCTGTCTTCCGTTTTCCAATAGACCACGCTAACCACAGTGGCTCTTCGTGGTTGCCCTATAGCTCTCACTGAATCCATTGGATTTCTGCAGATTCCCTAATGCCCACACTGACGGCAGTGTCTCTGTACGGTTTCCCCATGTTCCAGACTCACTCCAGTGGCTCTCTACTGTTTCCCTATAGCCCACACTGATTCCAGTGGCTCGCTATAGCTTCCCTATATACCACACTGACTCCATTGGCTCTCTACAGTTTCCCTATAGTCCACACTGCCTCCAGTGTCTCTCTACGTTTTCCCTATATCCCAAACACACTCCAGTGACTCTGTACGGTTTCCCTAAAGCCCTCACTGACTCCAATGACTCTCTACAGATTAACTGTAGCCCACACTGACTCCAGTGGCTCTGTACGTTTTCACTCCAGTGGCTCATTATGATTTACCTATAGCGCACAATGACTTCAAGAGCTCTCTACGATTTCCTTATAGCCCACACTGATTCCAGTAGCTCTCTACAGTTTCCCTACATCCCACTCTGACTCCAGGGGCTCTCTACGGTGTCCCTATAGACCACACTGACACCAGTGGCTCTCTACAGATTCCCTATAGACCACACTGAATTCATTGGCTCTGTACGGTTTCCATATATCCCACACTCACTCCAGTGGCTCACTATGGTTTTTCGAAATTCCACACTGACTCCAGCGTCTCTCCACGGTTTCCCTATAGCCCGCACCAACTTCAGTAGCTCTCTACAGATTCCCTTTGGCCCACCTTCACTCCAGTGGCTCTCTACGTTTTCCCTATAGTGCACACTGACACCAGCGGCTCTCTATGGCTTCCCTATAGTGCACACTGACACCAGCGGCTCTCTACGGTTTCCCTATAGTGCACACTGACACCAGCGGCTCTCTACGGTTTCCTGATAGTCCACACTGACATCATTGGCTCTCAATGGTTTCTCTATAGTCCACAAGACCCCAGTGGCTCTGTACGGTTTCCCGATAGTCGAAACAGCACCATTGGCTCTCTACAGTTTCCCTATACTCCACATTGACTCCAGTGGCCCTCCTCGGCTTCATTATATCCCACACAGATTCTACTGGCTTTCTACGAATTTCCTATAGACCACACTGACCCTAGTGGCTCTCAACGGTTTCGCTATAGCCCACATTGGCTCCAGTGGCTCTCTATGGTTTCCCAGTAGCTGACACTGTCTTCAGTGGCTCTCTCTGATTTCCCTGTAGCTTACACTGACTCCAGCTGCTCTCTACAGTTTCCCTATATCCAACTCTAACTCCATTGTTTCTCGACGGTTTCCCTATAGCTTACACAGACTCCAGCTGCTCTCTACTGTTTCCCTATATCCCACACTGATTGCTGCGGATCTCTACAATGTTCCTATAGAGCACATTGACCCCAGTGGCGCTCTATAGTTTCCCTATATCAAACTCCGACTCCAGTGGCTCTCTATGGTTTCCCTATAGTCCACAGTTAGTCCAGCTGCTCTCTGCGGTTTCCCTAAAGCCTGCACTGACTCCAGCGGCACTCTAGGTTTTCCCCATAGCCGACACTGATTCAGTGGCTCTCTCTAGATTCGCTATTGCCTGCACTGACTCTAGTAGCTCTCTAGGTTTTCCCTATAGCCCACGTTGACTCCAGTAGCTCTATACGTTTTCCCTTTATCCCACACAAAATCCAGAGGCTCTCTACGGTTTTCCTATAGCCCACACTGACTCCAGTAGCTCTCTACAGCTTCCTTATATCCCACTCTGTCTCCAGTGGCTCTCTATGGTTTCCCTATAGAACAGACTGACACCAGCAGCTCTCTACGGTTTCCCTATAGTCCACAGTGACACCAGGGGGTCTATACGGGTTCCCTATAGCCCACACTGACTCCACTGGAACTCGCGATAGTCGAAACAGCACCATTGGCTCTCTACGGTTTCGCAATAGACCACACTGACTCCAGTGGCCCTTTTCGGCTTCCCTATACCCCCCACTGATTCTAGTGGCTTTATACGGTTTTCCTATAGCCAACACTGACCCTAGTGTCACTCAACGGTTTCGCTATTGCCCACACGGGCTCCAGTGGCTCTCTACGGTTTCCCCATAGCCAACACTGACTTCAGTGGCTCTCTATGATTTCCCTATAGCTTACACTGACTCCAGCTGCTCTCTACGGTTTCCCTATATCCCACACTGATTCTAGTGGCTCTCTACTGTTTCCCTATAGTCCACACTGAGCCCAGTGGCACTCTACGGTTTCCCAATAGTCCACACTGTCTCCAGTCGGACTGTACAGTTTCCCTATAGTCCACACTGACTCCGGTGGCTCGCTATGGTTTCCTTGCAGTCCACACTGACAACTGTGACACCATTGGATCTCTTCGGTTTCCGTATAGTCCACAATGACTTCAACAATTCTCTACGGCTTCCCTATAGCACACACCGACCCCAGTGGCACTCTACGGTTTTCGTATAGCCCACACTGACTCCAGTTGCTCTCTAGGTTTTGCCTATATCCCACACTGACTCCAGAGGCTCACTACAGTTTCCCTATATCACACACTGACTCTGGTGGCTCTCTACGGTTTCTCTATAGCCCACAGTGACTCCAGTGGCTCTCTATGGCTTCCTTATATCCGACACTGATTCCAGCAGCTGTCTTCGGTTTTCCAATAGACCACGCTAACCACATTGGCTCTTCGTGGTTTCCCTATAGCTCTCACTGAATCCAGAGGATCTCTGCAGATTCCCTAATGCCCACACAGACTGCAGTGTCTCTGTACGGTTTTCCCATGTTCCAGACTCACTCCAGTATCTCTCTACAGTTTCCCTATAGCCCACACTAATTCCAGTGGCTATCTATAGCTTCCCTATATCCCACACTGACTCCATTGGCTCTCTACAGTTTACCTATAGTCCACACTGCCTCCAGTGTCTCTCGACGGTTTCCCTATATCCCACACTGACTCCAGTGACTCTGTACGGTTTCCCTAAAGCCCTCACTGACTCCAATGATTCTCTACAGATTAACGATAGCACACACTGACTCCAGTGGCTCTGTACGTTTTCCCTATTTCCCACACTCACTCCAGTGGCTCATTATGATTTACCTATAGCGCACAATGACTCCAAGAGCTCTCTACAATTTCCTTATAGCCCACACTGACTCCAGTACACATCTACAGTTTCCCTATATCCCACGCTGACTCCAGGGGCTCTCTACGGTGTCCCTATAGACCACACTGACACCAGTGGCTCTCTACAGATTCCCTATAGCCCACAAAGAATTCATTGGCTCTGTACCCGTTCCATATATCCCACACTCACTCCAGTGGCTCACTATGTTTTTTCGAAATTCCACACTGACTCCAGCGGCTCTCTACGGTTTCCCTATAGCCCACACCAACTTCAGTAGCACTTTACAGATTCCCTTTGTCCCACCTTCACTCCAGTGGCTCTCTACATTTTCCCTATAGTGCACACTGACACCAGCGGCTCTCTGCGGTTTCCCTATAGTGCACACTGACACCAGCGGCTCTCTACGGTTTCCCTATAATGCACACTGACACCAGCAGCTCTCTACGGTTTCCCGATAGTCCACACTGACATCATTGGCTCTCAACGGTTTCTCTATAGTCCACAAGACCCCAGTGGCTCTGTACGGTTTCCCGATAGTCGAAACAGCACCATTGGCTCTCTACGGTTTCCCTATACTCCACATTGACTCCAGTGGCCCTCCTCGGCTTCACTATATCCCACACAGATTCTACTGGCTTTCTACGGCTTTCCTATAGCCCACACTGACCCTAGTGACTCTCAACAGTTTCGCTATTGTCCACATTGGCTCCAGTGGCTCTCTATGGTTTCCCAATAGCTGACACTGACTTCAGTGGCTATCTCTGATTTCCCTATAGCTTACACTGACTCCAGCTGCTCTCTACAGTTTCCCTATATCCAACTCTGGCTCCATTGTTTTTCGACGGTTTCCCTATAGCTTACACTGACTCCAGCGGCTCTCTACTGTTTCCCTATATCCCACACTGATTCCAGCGGCTCTCTACAATGTTCCTATAGAGCACATTGACCCCAGTGGCGCTCTATAGTTTCCCTATATCACACTCCGACTCCAGTGGCTCTCTATGGTTTCCCTAAAGTCCACAGTTAATCCAGCTGCTCTCTGCGGTTTCCCTAAAGCCTGCACTGACTCCAGCGGCACTGTAGGTTTTCCCCATAGCCGACACTGTTTCAGTGGCTCTCTGTGGTTTCCCTATTGCCTACACTGACTCTAGTAGCTCTCTAGGTTTTCCCTGTAGCCCACAGTGACTCCAGTAGCTCTCTACGTTTTCCCTATATTCCACACAAACTCCAGTGGCTCTCTACGGTTTTCCTATAGCCCACAATGACTCCATTGTTTCTCGACGGTTTCCCTATAGTCCACACTGACTCCAGTAGCTCTCTACAGTTTCCCTATATCCCACTCTGACTCCAGTGGCTCTCTACGGCTACCCTATAGTCCACACTGACACCAGCGGCTCACTACGGTTTCCCTAAAGCCCACACTGACACCAGCGGCACTCTAGGGTTTCCCCATAGCCGACAATGATTCACTCGCTCTCTATAGATTCCCTAAAGCCTACACTGACTCCAGCGGCTCTCTAAGGTTTCCCTATAGCCCACACTGACTCCAGTATCTCTCTGCAGTTTCCCTATATCCCACTCTGACTCCAGCGGCTCTCTACAGTTTCCCTATAGACCACAGTGACACCAGGGGCACTCTACAGTTTCCCTATAGCACACACTGACTCCAGCGACACTCTAGGTTTTCCCTATAGCCGACACTGATTCAGTGGCTCTCTATAGTTTCCCTATTGCCGACACTGACCCCAGTAGCTCTCGAGGGTTTCCTTATAGCCCACGTTGACTCCAATAGCTCTCTACGTTTTCCCTTTATCCCACACATACTCTAGAGGCTCTCTACGGTTTTCCTATAGCCCACACTGACTCCAGTAGCTCTCTACAGTTTCCTTATATCCAACTCTGTCTCCAGTGGCTCTCTATGGTTTCCCTATAGAACAGACTGACACCAGCAGCTCTCTACGGTTTCCCTATAGTCCACACTGACGCCAGGGGCTCTCTACGGGTTCCCTATAGCCCACAATGCCTCCAGTGCATCTCAAGATGGTCGAAACAGCACCATTGGCTCTCTACGGTTTCCCAATAGACCACACTGACTCCAGTGGCCCTTTTCGGCTTCCCTATACACCCCACTGATTCTAGTGGCTTTATACGGCATTCCTATAGCCCACACTGACCCTAGTGGCACTCAACGGTTTCGCTATTGCCCACACTGGCTCCAGTGGCTCTCTACGGTTTCCCCATAGCCAACACTGTCTTCAGTGGCTCTCTATCATTTCCCTATAGCCTACACTGACCCTAGTAGCTCTCCAGGTTTTCCCTATAGCCCACAGTGACTCCAGTAGCTCTCTACGTTTTCCCTATATTCCACACAAACTCCACCGGCTCTCTACGGTTTCCCTATATCCCACACTGATTCTAGTGGCTCTCTACTGTTTCCCTATAGTCCACCCTGAGCCCAGTGGCTCACTACGGTTTCCCTATAGTCCACACTGTCTCCAGTCGGTCTGTACGGTTTCCCTATAGTCCACATTGACTCCGGTGGCTCTCTATGGTTTCCCTGTAGTCCAAACTGACAACTGTGACACCATTGGATCTCCTCGGTTTCCGTATAGTCCACAATGACTTCAACGATTCTCTACGGTTTCCCTATAGCACACACCGACCCCACTGGCACTCTACGGTTTTCGTATAGCCCACACTGACTCCAGTTGCTCTCTAGGTTTTGCCTATATCCCACACTGACTCCTTTGGCTCACTACAGTTTCCCTATATCACACACTGACTCTGGTGGCTCTCTACGGTTTCTCTTTAGCCCACAGTCACTCCAGTGGCTCTCTGTGGCTTCCATATATCCGACACTGATTCCAGCAGCTGTCTTCCGTTTTCCAATTGACCACGCTAACCACAGTGGCTCTTCGTGGTGTCCCCATAGCTCTCACTGAATCCAGAGGATCTCTGCAGATTTCCTAATGCCCACACTGACTTCAGTGTCTCTCTACGGTTTCCCCATGTTCCAGACTCACTCCAGTGGCTCTCTACAGTTTCCCTATAGTCCACACTGCCTCCAGTGTTTCTCTACGGTTTCCCTATATCCCACACTGACTCCAGTGTCTCTGTACGGTTTCCCTAAAGCCCTCACTGACTCCAATGACTCTCTACAGATTAACTATAGCCCACACTGACTCCAGTGGCTCTGTACGTTTTCCCTATTTAACACACTCACTCCAGTGGCTCATTATGATTTACCTATAGCGCACAATGACTCCAAGAGCTCTCTACGATTTCCTTATAGCCCACACTAACTCCAGTAGCTCTCTACAGTTTCCCTATATCCCAATCTGACTCCAGGTGCTCTTTACGGTGTCCCTATAGACCACACTGACACCAGTGGCTCTCTACAGATTCCCTATAGCCCACACTGACTTCATTGGCTCTGTACGGTTTCCCTATATCCCACACTCACTCCAGTGGTTCACTATCGTTTTTCGAAATTCCACACTGACTCCAGCGTCTCTCTACTGTTTCCCTATAGCCCACACCAACTTCAGTAGCTCTCTACAGGTTCCCTTTAGCCCAACTTCACTCCAGTGGCTCTCTACGTTTCCCCTATAGTGCACACTGACACCAGCGGCTCTCTACGGTTTCCCTATAGTGCACACTGACCCCAGCGGCTCTCAAAGGTTTCCCGATAGTCCACAATGACATCATTGGCTCTCAACGGTTTCTCTATAGTCCACAAGACCCCAGTGGCTCTGTACGGTTTCCCGATAGTCGAAACAGCACCATTGACACTCTACGGTTTCCCTATACTCCACATTGACTCCAGTGGCCCTCTTCGGCTTCACTATATCCCAAACAGATTCTACTGGCTTTCTACGGCTTTCCTATAGCCCACACTGACCCTAGTGGCTCTCAACAGTTTCGCTATAGCCCACATTTGCTCCAGTGGCTCTCTATGGTTTCCCAATCGCTGACACTGACTTCAGTGGCTCTCTCTGATTTCCCTATAGCTTACACTGACTCCAGCTGCTCTCTACAGTTTCCCTATAGCCAACTCTGACTCCATTGTTTCTCGACCGTTTCCCTATAGCTTACACTGACTCCAGCTGCTCTCTACGGTTTCCCTATATCCCACAATGATTCCTGCGGCTCTCTACAAAGTTCCTATAGAGCACATTGACCCCTGTGGCGCTCTATAGTTTCCCTATATCACACTCCGACTCCAGTTGTTCTCTATGGTTTCCCTATAGTCCACAGTTAGTCCAGCTGCTCTCTGCGGTTTCTTTAAATCCTGAACTGACTCCAGCGGCACTCTAGGTTTTCCCCATAGCCGACACTGATTCAGTGGCTCTCTCTAGTTTCGCTATTGCCTACACTGACTCTAGTAGCTCTCTAGGTTTTCCCTATAGCCCACAGTGACTCCAGTAGCTCTCTACGTTTTCCCTCTACTCCACACAAAATCCAGTGGCTCTCTACGGTTTTCCTATAGACCACACTGACTCCATTGTTTCTCGACGGTTTCCCTATAGTTCACACTGACTCCAGTAGATCTCTACAGTTTCCCTATATCCCACTCTGACTCCAGCGGCTCTCTACGGTTTCCCTATAATGCACACTGACACCAGCAGCTCTCTACGGTTTCCCGATAGTCCACACTGACACCAGCAGCTCTCTACGGTTTCCCGATAGTCCACACTGACATCATTGGCTCTCAACGGTTTCTCCATAGTCCACAAGACCCCAGTGGCTCTGTACGGTTTCCCGATAGTCGAAACAGCACCATTGGCTCTCTACGGTTTCCCTATACTCCACATTGACTCCAGTGGCCCTCCTCGGCTTCACTATATCCCACACAGATTCTACTGGCTTTCTACGGCTTTCCTATAGCCCACACTGACCCTAGTGACTCTCAACAGTTTCGCTATAGCCCACATTGGCTCCAGTGGCTCTCTATGGTTTCCCAATAGCTGACACTGACTTCAGTGGCTATCTCTGATTTCCCTATAGCTTACACTGACTCCAGCTGCTCTCTACAGTTTCCCTATATCCAACTCTGACTCCATTGTTTCTCGACGGTTTCCCTATAGCTTACACTGACTCCAGCGGCTCTCTACTGTTTCCCTATATCCCACACTGATTCCAGCGGCTCTCTACAATGTTCCTATAGAGCACATTGACCCCAGTGGCGCTCTATAGTTTCCCTATATCACACTCCGACTCCAGTGGCTCTCTATGGTTTCCCTAAAGTCCACAGTTAATCCAGCTGCTCTCTGCGGTTTCCCTAAAGCCTGCACTGACTCCAGCGGCACTGTAGGTTTTCCCCATAGCCGACACTGTTTCAGTGGCTCTCTGTGGTTTCCCTATTGCCTACACTGACTCTAGTAGCTCTCTAGGTTTTCCCTATAGCCCACAGTGACTCCAGTAGCTCTCTACGTTTTCCCTATATTCCACACAAACTACAGTGGCTCTCTACGGTTTTCCTATAGCCCACAATGACTCCATTGTTTTTCGACGGTTTCCCTATAGTCCACACTGACTCCAGTAGCTCTCTACAGTTTCCCTATATCCCACTCTGACTCCAGTGGCTCTCTACGGCTACCCTATAGTCCACACTGACACCAGCGGCTCACTACGGTTTCCCTAAAGCCCACACTGACACCAGCGGCACTCTAGGGTTTCCCCATAGCCGACAATGATTCACTCGCTCTCTATAGATTCCCTAAAGCCTACACTGACTGCAGCGGCTCTCTAGAGCTCCCTATAGCCCACACTGACTCCAGTATCTCTCTGCAGTTTCCCTATATCCCACTCTGACTCCAGCGGCTCTCTACAGTTTCCCTATAGACCACAGTGACACCAGGGTCACTCTACAGTTTCCCTATAGCACACACTGACTCCAGCGACACTCTAGGTTCTCCCTATAGCCGACACTGATTCAGTGGCTCTCTATAGTTTCCCTATTGCCGACACTGACCCCAGTAGCTCTCGAGGGTTTCCTTATAGCCCACGTTGACTCCAATAGCTCTCTACGTTTTCCCTTTATCCCACACATACTCCAGAGGCTCTCTACGGTTTTCCTATAGCCCACACTGACTCCAGTAGCTCTCTACAGTTTCCTTATATCCAACTCTGTCTCCAGTGGCTCTCTATGGTTTCCCTATAGAACAGACTGACACCAGCAGCTCTCTACGGTTTCCCTATAGTCCACACTGACACCAGGGGCTCTCTAAGGGTTCCCTATAGCCCACAATGCCTCCAGTGCATCTCAAGATGGTCGAAACAGCACCATTGGCTCTCTACGGTTTCCCAATAGACCACACTGACTCCAGTGGCCCTTTTCGGCTTCCCTATACACCCCACTGATTCTAGTGGCTTTATACGGCATTCCTATAGCCCACACTGACCCTAGTGGCACTCAACGGTTTTGCTATTGCCCACACTGGCTCCAGTGGCTCTCTACGGTTTCCCCATAGCCAACACTGACTTCAGTGGCTCTCTATCATTTCCCTATAGCCTACACTGACTCTAGTAGCTCTCCAGGTTTTCCCTATAGCCCACAGTGACTCCAGTAGCTCTCTACGTTTTCCCTATATTCCACACAAACTCCACCGGCTCTCTACGGTTTCCCTATATCCCGCACTGATTCTAGTGGCTCTCTACTGTTTCCCTATAGTCCACCCTGAGCCCAGTGGCTCACTACGGTTTCCCTATAGTCCACACTGTCTCCAGTCGGTCTGTACGGTTTCCCTATAGTCCACATTGACTCCGGTGGCTCTCTATGGTTTCCCTATAGTCCAAACTGACAACTGTGACACCATTGGATCTCCTCGGTTTCCGTATAGTCCACAATGACTTCAACGATTCTCTACGGTTTCCCTATAGCACACACCGACCCCACTGGCACTCTACGGTTTTCGTATAGCCCACACTGACTCCAGTTGCTCTCTAGGTTTTGCCTATATCCCACACTGACTCCTTTGGCTCACTACAGTTTCCCTATATCACACACTGACTCTGGTGGCTCTCTACGGTTTCTCTTTAGCCCACAGTGACTCCAGTGGCTCTCTGTGGCTTCCATATATCCGACACTGATTCCAGCAGCTGTCTTCCGTTTTCCAATTGACGACGCTAAACACAGTGGCTCTTCGTGGTGTCCCTATAGCTCTCACTGAATCCAGAGGATCTCTGCAGATTTCCTAATGCCCACACTGACTTCAGTGTCTCTCTACGGTTTCCCCATGTTCCTGACTCACTCCAGTGGCTCTCTACAGTTTCCCTATAGTCCACACTGCCTCCAGTGTCTCTCTACGGTTTCCCTATATCCCACACTGACTCCAGTGTCTCTGTACGGTTTCCCTAAAGCCCTCACTGACTCCAATGACTCTCTACAGATTAACTATAGCCCACACTGACTCCAGTGGCTCTGTACGTTTTCCCTATTTAACACACTCACTCCAGTGGCTCATTATGATTTACCTATAGCGCACAATGACTCCAAGAGCTCTCTACGATTTCCTTAAAGCCCACACTGACTCCAGTAGCTCTCTACAGTTTCCCTATATCCCAATCTGACTCCAGGGGCTCTTTACGGTGTCCCTATAGACCACACTGACACCAGTGGCTCTCTACAGATTCCCTATAGCCCACACTGACTTCATTGGCTCTGTACGGTTTCCCTGTATCCCACACTCACTCCAGTGGTTCACTATCGTTTTTCGAAATTCCACACTGACTCCAGCGTCTCTCTACTGTTTCCCTATAGCCCACACCAACTTCAGTAGCTCTCTACAGGTTCCCTTTAGCCCAACTTCACTCCAGTGGCTCTCTACGTTTCCCCTATAGTGCACACTGACACCAGCGGCTCTCTACGGTTTCCCTATAGTGCACACTGACCCCAGCGGCTCTCAACGGTTTCCCGATAGTCCACACTGACATCATTGGCTCTCAACGGTTTCTCTATAGTCCACAAGACCCCAGTGGCTCTGTACGGTTTCCCGATAGTCGAAACAGCACCATTGACACTCTACGGTTTCCCTATACTCCACGTTGACTCCAGTGGCCCTCTTCGGCTTCACTATATCCCACACAGATTCTACTGGCTTTCTACGGCTTTCCTATAGCCCACACTGACCCTAGTGGCTCTCAACAGTTTCGCTATAGCCCACATTTGCTCCAGTGGCTCTCTATGGTTTCCCAATCGCTGACACTGACTTCAGTGGCTCTCTCTGATTTCCCTATAGCTTACACTGACTCCAGCTGCTCTCTACAGTTTCCCTATAGCCAACTCTGACTCCATTGTTTCTCGACCGTTTCCCTATAGCTTACACTGACTCCAGCTGCTCTCTACGGTTTCCCTATATCCCACAATGATTCCTGCGGCTCTCTACAAAGTTCCTATAGAGCACATTGACCCCTGTGGCGCTCTATAGTTTCCCTATATCACACTCCGACTCCAGTTGTTCTCTATGGTTTCCCTATAGTCCACAGTTAGTCCAGCTGCTCTCTGCGGTTTCTTTAAATCCTGAACTGACTCCAGCGGCACTCTAGGTTTTCCCCATAGCCGACACTGATTCAGTGGCTCTCTCTAGTTTCGCTATTGCCTACACTGACTCTAGTAGCTCTCTAGGTTTTCCCTATAGCCCACAGTGACTCCAGTAGCTCTCTACGTTTTCCCTCTACTCCACACAAAATCCAGTGGCTCTCTACGGTTTTCCTATAGACCACACTGACTCCATTGTTTCTCGACGGTTTCCCTATAGTTCACACTGACTCCAGTAGATCTCTACAGTTTCCCTATATCCCACTCTGACTCCAGCGGCTCTCTACGGTTTCCCTATAATGCACACTGACACCAGCAGCTCTCTACGGTTTCCCGATAGTCCACACTGACACCAGCAGCTCTCTACGGTTTCCCGATAGTCCACACTGACATCATTGGCTCTCAACGGTTTCTCCATAGTCCACAAGACCCCAGTGGCTCTGTACGGTTTCCCGATAGTCGAAACAGCACCATTGGCTCTCTACGGTTTCCCTATACTCCACATTGACTCCAGTGGCCCTCCTCGGCTTCACTATATCCCACACAGATTCTACTGGCTTTCTACGGCTTTCCTATAGCCCACACTGACCCTAGTGACTCTCAACAGTTTCGCTATAGCCCACATTGGCTCCAGTGGCTCTCTATGGTTTCCCAATAGCTGACACTGACTTCAGTGGCTATCTCTGATTTCCCTATAGCTTACACTGACTCCAGCTGCTCTCTACAGTTTCCCTATATCCAACTCTGACTCCATTGTTTCTCGACGGTTTCCCTATAGCTTACACTGACTCCAGCGGCTCTCTACTGTTTCCCTATATCCCACACTGATTCCAGCGGCTCTCTACAATGTTCCTATAGAGCACATTGACCCCAGTGGCGCTCTATAGTTTCCCTATATCACACTCCGACTCCAGTGGCTCTCTATGGTTTCCCTAAAGTCCACAGTTAATCCAGCTGCTCTCTGCGGTTTCCCTAAAGCCTGCACTGACTCCAGCGGCACTGTAGGTTTTCCCCATAGCCGACACTGTTTCAGTGGCTCTCTGTGGTTTCCCTATTGCCTACACTGACTCTAGTAGCTCTCTAGGTTTTCCCTATAGCCCACAGTGACTCCAGTAGCTCTCTACGTTTTCCCTATATTCCACACAAACTCCAGTGGCTCTCTACGGTTTTCCTATAGCCCACAATGACTCCATTGTTTTTCGACGGTTTCCCTATAGTCCACACTGACTCCAGTAGCTCTCTACAGTTTCCCTATATCCCACTCTGACTCCAGTGGCTCTCTACGGCTACCCTATAGTCCACACTGACACCAGCGGCTCACTACGGTTTCCCTAAAGCCCACACTGACACCAGCGGCACTCTAGGGTTTCCCCATAGCCGACAATGATTCACTCGCTCTCTATAGATTCCCTAAAGCCTACACTGACTGCAGCGGCTCTCTAGAGCTCCCTATAGCCCACACTGACTCCAGTATCTCTCTGCAGTTTCCCTATATCCCACTCTGACTCCAGCGGCTCTCTACAGTTTCCCTATAGACCACAGTGACACCAGGGTCACTCTACAGTTTCCCTATAGCACACACTGACTCCAGCGACACTCTAGGTTCTCCCTATAGCCGACACTGATTCAGTGGCTCTCTATAGTTTCCCTATTGCCGACACTGACCCCAGTAGCTCTCGAGGGTTTCCTTATAGCCCACGTTGACTCCAATAGCTCTCTACGTTTTCCCTTTATCCCACACATACTCCAGAGGCTCTCTACGGTTTTCCTATAGCCCACACTGACTCCAGTAGCTCTCTACAGTTTCCTTATATCCAACTCTGTCTCCAGTGGCTCTCTATGGTTTCCCTATAGAACAGACTGACACCAGCAGCTCTCTACGGTTTCCCTATAGTCCACACTGACACCAGGGGCTCTCTACGGGTTCCCTATAGCCCACAATGCCTCCAGTGCATCTCAAGATGGTCGAAACAGCACCATTGGCTCTCTACGGTTTCCCAATAGACCACACTGACTCCAGTGGCCCTTTTCGGCTTCCCTATACACCCCACTGATTCTAGTGGCTTTATACGGCATTCCTATAGCCCACACTGACCCTAGTGGCACTCAACGGTTTTGCTATTGCCCACACTGGCTCCAGTGGCTCTCTACGGTTTCCCCATAGCCAACACTGACTTCAGTGGCTCTCTATCATTTCCATATAGCCTACACTGACTCTAGTAGCTCTCCAGGTTTTCCCTATAGCCCACAGTGACTCCAGTAGCTCTCTACGTTTTCCCTATATTCCACACAAACTCCACCGGCTCTCTACGGTTTCCCTATATCCCGCACTGATTCTAGTGGCTCTCTACTGTTTCCCTATAGTCCACCCTGAGCCCAGTGGCTCACTACGGTTTCCCTATAGTCCACACTGTCTCCAGTCGGTCTGTACGGTTTCCCTATAGTCCACATTGACTCCGGTGGCTCTCTATGGTTTCCCTATAGTCCAAACTGACAACTGTGACACCATTGGATCTCCTCGGTTTCCGTATAGTCCACAATGACTTCAACGATTCTCTACGGTTTCCCTATAGCACACACCGACCCCACTGGCACTCTACGGTTTTCGTATAGCCCACACTGACTCCAGTTGCTCTCTAGGTTTTGCCTATATCCCACACTGACTCCTTTGGCTCACTACAGTTTCCCTATATCACACACTGACTCTGGTGGCTCTCTACGGTTTCTCTTTAGCCCACAGTGACTCCAGTGGCTCTCTGTGGCTTCCATATATCCGACACTGATTCCAGCAGCTGTCTTCCGTTTTCCAATTGACCACGCTAACCACAGTGGCTCTTCGTGGTGTCCCTATAGCTCTCACTGAATCCAGAGGATCTCTGCAGATTTCCTAATGCCCACACTGACTTCAGTGTCTCTCTACGGTTTCCCCATGTTCCTGACTCACTCCAGTGGCTCTCTACAGTTTCCCTATAGTCCCCACTGCCTCCAGTGTCTCTCTACGGTTTCCCTATATCCCACACTGACTCCAGTGTCTCTGTACGGTTTCCCTAAAGCCCTCATTGACTCCAATGACTCTCTACAGATTAACTATAGCCCACACTGACTCCAGTGGCTCTGTACGTTTTCCCTATTTAACACACTCACTCCAGTGGCTCATTATGATTTACCTATAGCGCACAATGACTCCAAGAGCTCTCTACGATTTCCTTATAGCCCACACTGACTCCAGTAGCTCTCTACAGTTTCCCTATATCCCAATCTGACTCCAGGGGCTCTTTACGGTGTCCCTATAGACCACACTGACACCAGTGGCTCTCTACAGATTCCCTATAGCCCACACTGACTTCATTGGCTCTGTACGGTTTCCCTGTATCCCACACTCACTCCAGTGGTTCACTATCGTTTTTCGAAATTCCACACTGACTCCAGCGTCTCTCTACTGTTTCCCTATAGCCCACACCAACTTCAGTAGCTCTCTACAGGTTCCCTTTAGCCCAACTTCACTCCAGTGGCTCTCTACGTTTCCCCTATAGTGCACACTGACACCAGCGGCTCTCTACGGTTTCCCTATAGTGCACACTGACCCCAGCGGCTCTCAACGGTTTCCCGATAGTCCACACTGACATCATTGGCTCTCAACGGTTTCTCTATAGTCCACAAGACCCCAGTGGCTCTGTACGGTTTCCCGATAGTCGAAACAGCACCATTGACACTCTACGGTTTCCCTATACTCCACGTTGACTCCAGTGGCCCTCTTCGGCTTCACTATATCCCACACAGATTCTACTGGCTTTCTACGGCTTTCCTATAGCCCACACTGCCCCTAGTGGCTCTCAACAGTTTCGCTATAGCCAACATTTGCTCCAGTGGCTCTCTATGGTTTCCCAATTGCTGACACTGACTTCAGTGGCTCTCTCTGATTTCCCTATAGCTTACACTGACTCCAGCTGCTCTCTACAGTTTCCCTATAGCCAACTCTGACTCCATTGTTTCTCGACCGTTTCCCTATAGCTTACACTGACTCCAGCTGCTCTCTACGGTTTCCCTATATCCCACAATGATTCCAGCGGCTCTCTACAATGTTCCTATAGAGCACATTGACCCCAGTGGCGCTCTATAGTTTCCCTATATCACACTCCGGCTCCAGTTGTTCTCTATGGTTTCCCTATAGTCCACAGGTAGTCCAGCTGCTCTCTGCGGTTTCTTTAAATCCTGAACTGACTCCAGCGGCACTCTAGGTTTTCCCCATAGCCGACACTGATTCAGTGGCTCTCTCTAGTTTCGCTATTGCCTACACTGACTCTAGTAGCTCTCTAGGTTTTCCCTATAGCCCACAGTGACTCCAGTAGCTCTCTACGTTTTCCCTCTACTCCACACAAAATCCAGTGGCTCTCTACGGTTTTCCTATAGACCACACTGACTCCATTGTTTCTCGACGGTTTCCCTATAGTTCACACTGACTCCAGTAGATCTCTACAGTTTCCCTATATCCCACTCTGACTCCAGTGGCTCTCTACGGTTTCCCTATAGTCCACACTGACACCAGCGGCTCACTACGGTTTCCCTAAAGCCCACACTGACACCAGCGGCACTCTAGGGTTTCCCCATAGCCGACACTGATTCACTCACTCTCTATAGATTCCCTAAAGCCTACACTGACTCCAGCGGCTCTCTAAGGTTTCCCTATAGCCCACACTGAATCCAGTATCTCTCTACAGTTTCCCTATATCCCACTCTGACTCCAGCGGCTCTCTACAGTTTCCCTATAGTCCACAGTGACACCAGGGGCACTCTTTGGTTTCCTTATAGCACACACTGACTCCAGCGACACTTTAGGTTTTCCCCATAGCCGACACTGATTCAGTAGCTCTCGAGGGTTTCCTTATAGCCCACTCCTTATAGTTTCCTTATAGTCCAGTAGCTCCATACGTTTTCCCTTTATCCCACACAAACTCCAGAGGCTCTCTACGGTTTTCCTATAGCCCACACTGACTCCAGTAGCTCTCTACAGTTTCCTTATATCCCACTCTGTCTCCAGTGGCTCTCTATGGTTTCCCTATAGAACAGACTGACACCAGCAGCTCTCTACGGTTTCCCTATAGTCCACACTGACCCCAGTGGCTCTCTACAGATTCCCTATAGCCCACACTGACTCCAGTGGATCTCACGATAGTCGAAACAGCACCACTGGCTCACTATGGTTTTTCGAAATTCCACACTGACTCCAGCGGCTCTCTACGGTTTCCCTATAGCCCACACCAACTTCAGTAGTACTCTACAGATTCCCTTTGGCCCACCTTCACTCCAGTGGTCTCTACATTATCCCTATAGTGCACACTGACACCAGCGGCTCTCTACGGTTTCCCTATAGTGCAAACTGACACCAGCGGCTCTCTACGGTTTCCCTATAGTGCACACTGACACCAGCGGCTCTCTACGGTTTCCCGATAGTCCACACTGACATCATTGGCTCTCAACGGTTTCTCTATAGTCCACAAGACCCCAGTGGCTCTGTACGGTTTCCCGATAGTCGAAACAGCACCATTGGCTCTCTATGGTTTCCCTATACTCCACATTGACTCCAGTGGCCCTCCTCGGCTTCACTATATCCCACACAGATTCTACTGGCTTTCTACGGCTTTCCTATAGCCCACACTGACCCTAGTGACTTTCAACAGTTTCGCTGTAGCCCACATTGGCTCCATTGGCTCTCTATGGTTTCCCAATAGCTGACACTGACTTCAGTGGCTATCTCTGATTTCCCTATAGCTTACACTGACTCCAGCTGCTCTCTACAGTTTCCCTATATCCAACTATGACTCCATTGTTTCTCGACGGTTTCCCTATAGCCTACACTGACTCCAGCTGCTCTCTACTGTTTCCCTATATCCCACACTGATTCCAGCGGCTCTCTACAATGTTCCTATAGAGCACATTGACCCCAGTGGCGCTCTATAGTTTCCCTATATCACACTCCGACTCCAGTGGCTCTCTAGTGTTTTCCTATAGTCCACAGTTAATCCTGCTGCTCTCTGCGGTTTCCCTTAAGCCTGCACTGACTCCAGCGGCACTCTAGGTTTTCCCCATAGCCGACACTGTTTCAGTGGCTCTCTGTGGTTTCGCTATTGCCTATTCTGACTCTAGTAGCTCTCTAGGATTTCCCTATAGCCCGCAGTGACTCCAGTAGCTCTCTACGTTTTACCTATATTCCACACAAACTCCAGTGGCTCTCTACGGTTTTCCTATAGCCCACAATGACTCCATTGTTTCTCGACGGTTTCCCTATAGTCCACACTGACTCCAGTAGCTCTCTGCAGTTTCCCTATAGTCCACACAGACACCAGCGGCTCACTACGGTTTCCCTAATGCCCACACTGACACCAGCGGCACTGTAGAGTTTCCCCATAGCTGACAATGATTCACTCGCTCTCTATAGATTCCCTAAAGCCTACGCTGACACCAGCGGCTCTCTAAGGTTTCCCTATAGCCCACACTGACTCCAGTATCTCTCTACCGTTTCCCTATATCCCACTCTGACTCCAGCGGCTCTCTACAGTTTGCCTATAGTCCACAGTGACACCAGGGGCGCTCTACGGTTTCCCTATAGCACACACTGACTCCAGCGACACTCTAGGTTTTCCCTATAGCCGACACTGATTCAGTGGCTCTCTATTGTTTCCCTATTGCTGACACTGACCCCAGTAGCTCTCGAGGGTTTCCTTATAGCCCACGTTGACTCCAGCAGCTCTCTACGTTTTCTCTTTATCCCACACAAACTCCAGAGGCTCTCTACGGTTTTCCTATAGCCCACACTGACTCCAGTAGCTCTCTACAGTTTCCTTATATCCCACTCTGTCTCCAGTGGCTCTCTATGGTTTCCCTATAGAACAGACTGACACCAGGGGCTCTCTACGGGTTCCCTATAGCCCACACTGACTCCAGCGGATCTCACGATAGTCGAAACAGCACCATTGGCTCTCTACGGTTTCCCAATAGACCACACTGACTCCAGTGGCCCTTTTCGGCTTCCCTATATACCCCACTGATACTAGTGGCTTTATACGGCTTTCCTATAACCCACACTGACCCTAGTGGCACTCAACGGTTTCGCTATTGCCCACACTGGCTCCAGTGGCTCTCTACGGTTTCCCCATAGCCAACACTGACTTCAGTGGCTCTCTATGATTTCCCTATAGCCTACTCTGTCTCTAGTAGCTCTCCAGGTTTTCCCTATAGCCCACAGTGACTCCAGTAGCTCTCTACGTTTTCCCTATATTCCACACAAACTCCACCGGCTCTCTACGGTTTCCCTATATCCCACACTGATTCTAGTGGCTCTCTACTGTTTCCCTATAGTCCACACTGAGCCCAGTGGCTCACTACGGTTTCCCTATAGTCCACACTGTCTCCAGTCGGTCTGTACGGTTTCTCTATAGTCCACACTGACTCCGGTGGCTCGCTATGGTTTCCCTGTAGTCCACACTGACAACTGTGACACCATTGGATCTCCTCGGTTTCCCTATAGTCCACAATGACTTCAACGATTCTCTACGGTTTCCCTATAGCACACACCGACCCCAGTGGCACTCTACGGTTTTCGTATAGCCCACACTGACTCCAGTTGCTCTCTAGGTTTTGCCTATATCCCACACTGACTCCAGTGGCTCACTATAGTTTCCCTATATCACACACTGACTCTGGTGGCTCTCTACGGTTTCTCTTTAGCCCACAGTGACTCCAGTGGCTCTCTATGGCTTCCATATATCCGACACTGATTCCAGTAGCAGTCTACGGTTTTCCAATAGACCACGCTAACCACAGTGGCTCTTCTTGGTTTCCCTATAGCTCTCACTGAATCCAGAGGATCTCTGCAGATTCCCTAATGCCCACACTGACTGCCGTGTCTCTGTACGGTTTCCCCATGTTCCAGACTCACTCCAGTGGCTCTCTACAGTTTCCCTATAGCCCACACTGATTCCAGTGGCTCTCTATAGCTTCCCTATATACCACACTGACTCCATTGGCTCTCTACTGTTTCCCTATAGTCCACACTGCCTCCAGTGTCTCTCTACGGTTTCCCTATATCCCACACTGACTCCAGTGACTCTGTATGGTTTCCCTAAAGCCCTCACTGACTAAAATGTTTCTCTACAGATTAACCACAGCCCACACAGACTCCAGTGAATCTGTACGTTTTCCCTATTTCCCACACTCACTCCAGTGGCTCATTATGATTTACCTATAGCGCAAAATTACTCCAAGAGCTCTCTACGATTTCCTTATAGCCCACAGTGACTCCAGTAGCTCTCTACAGTTTCCCTATATCCCACTCTGACTCCAGGGGCTCTCAACGGTGTCCCTATAGACCACACTGACACCAGTGGCTCTCTACAGATTCCCTATAGCCCACACTGAATTCATTGGCTCTGTACGGTTTCCCTATATCCCACACTCACTCCAGTGGCTCACTATGGATTTTCGAAATTCCACACTAACTCCAGTGGCTCTCTACGGTTTTCCTATAGCCCACACTGACTCCATTGTTTCTCGATGGTTTCTCTATAGTCCACACTGACTCCAGTAGCTCGCTACAGTTTCCCTATATCCCACTCTGACTCCAGTGGCTCTCTACGGTTTCCCTAAAGTCCACACTGTCACCAGCGGCTCACTGCGGTTTCCCTAAAGCCCACACTGACACCAGCGGCACTCTTGGGTTTCCCCGTAGCAGACACTGATTCACTCGCTCTCTATAGATTCCCTAAAGCCTACACTGACTCCAGCGGCTCTCTAAGGTTTCCCTATAGCCCACACTGACTCCAGTATCTCTCTACAGTTTCCCTATATCCCACTCTGACTCCAGCGGCTCTCTGCAGTTTCCCTATTGTCCACAGTGACACCAGGGGCACTCTACGGTTTCCCTATAGCACACACTGACTCCAGCAACACTCCAGGTTTTCCCCATAGCCGACACTGATTCAATGGCTCTCTATAGTTTCCCTATTGCCGACACTGACCCCAGTAGCTCTCGAGGGTTTCCTTATAGCCCACGTTGACTCCAGTAGCTCTCTACGTATTCCCTTTATACCACACAAACTCCAGAGGCTCTCTACGGTTTCCTATAGCCCACACTGACTCCAGTAGCTCTCTACAGTTTCCTTATATCCCACTCCGTCTCCAGTGGCTCTCTATGGTTTCCCTATAGAACAGACTGACACCAGCGGCTCTCTACGGTTTCGCTATAGTCCAGACTGACACCAGGGGCTCTCTACGGGTTCCCTATAGCCCACACTGACTCCAGTGGATCTCACGATAGTCGAAACAGCAACATTGGCTCTCTACGGTTTCCCAATAGACCACACTGACTCTAGTGGCCCTTTTCGGCTTCCCTATACTCCCCACTGATTCTAGTGGCTTTATACGGCTTTCCTACAGCCCACACTGACCCAGTGGCCCTCAACGGTTTCGCTATTGCCCACACTGGCTCCAGTGGCTCTCTACGGTTTCCCCATAGCCAACACTGACTTCAGTGGCTCTCTATGTTTTCCCTATAGCTTACACTGACTCTAGCTGCTCTCTACGGTTTCCCTATATCCCACACTGATTCTAGTGGCTCTCTACTGTTTGCCTGTAGTCCACACTGAGCCCAGTGGCTCTCTACGGTTTCCCTATAGTCCACACTGTCTCCAGTCGGTCTGTACATTTTCCCTAAAGTCCACAGTGACTCCGGAGGCTCGCTATGGTTTCCCTGTAGTCCACACTGACAACTGTGACAGCATTGGATCTCTTTGGTTTCCGTATAGTCCACAATGACTTCAACGATTCTCTACGGTTTCCCTATAGCACACACCGACCCAGTGGCACTCTACGGTTTTCGTATAGCCCACACTGACTCCAGTTGCTCTCTAGGTTTTGCCTTTATCCCAACTGACTCCAGTGGCTCACTACAGTTTCCCTATATCACACACTGACTCTGGTGGCTCTCTACGGTTTCTCTATAGCCCACAGTGACTCCAGTGGCTCTCTATGGCTTCCATATAACCGACACTGATTCCAGCAGCTTTCTTCGGTTTTCCAATAGACCACGCTAACCACATTGGCTCTTCGTGGTTACCCTATAGCTCTCACTGAATCCAGAGAATCTCTGCAGATTCCCTAATGCCCACACTGACTGCAGTGTCTCTGTACGGTTTCCCCATGTTCCAGACTCACTCCAGTGGCTCTCTATAGCTTCCCTATATCCCACACTGACTCCAGTGACTCTGTACGGTTTCCCTAAAGCCCTCACTGACTCCAATGACTCTCTACATATTAACTATAGCCCACACTGACTCCAGTGGCTCTGTACGTTTTCCCTATTTCCCACACTCACTCCAGTGTCTCATTATGATTTTCCTATTGAGCACAATGACTCCAAGAGTTCTCTACGAATTCCTTACAGCCCACACTGACTCCAGTACACATCTACGGTTTCCCATTATCCCACCCTGACTCCAGGGGCTCTCTACGGTGTCCATATAGACCACACTGACACCAGTGGCTCTCTACAGATTCCCTATAGCCCACAAAGAATTCATTGGCTCTGTACGCTTTCCATATATCCCACACTCACTCCAGTGGCTCACTATGGTTTTTCGAAATACCACACTGACTCCAGCGGCTCTCTGCGGTTTCCCTATAGCCCACACCAACTTCAGTAGCTCTCCACAGATTCCCTATGGCCCACCTTCACTCCAGTGGCTCTCTACATTTTCCCTATAGTCCACACTGACACCAGCGGCACTCTACGGTTTCCCTATAGTGCACACTGACACCAGCGGCTCTCTACGGTTTCCCTATAGTGCACACTGACACCAGCGGCTCTCTCCGGTTTCCCGATAGTCCACACTGACATCATTGGCTCTCAACGGTTTCTCTATAGTCCACAAGACCCCAGTGGCTCTGTACGGTTTCCCGATATTCAAAACAGCACCATTGGCTCTCTACGGTTTCCCTATATTCCACATTGACTCCAGTGGCCCTCCTCGGCTGCACTATATCACACACAGATTCTACTGGCTTTCTATGGCTTTCCTATAGCCCACACTGACCCTAGTGGCTCTCAACGGTTTCGCTATAGCCCACATTGGCTCCAGTGGCTCTCTATGTTTTCCCAATAGCTGACACTGACATCAGTGGCTCTCTCTGATTTCCCTATAGCTTACTCTGACTCCAGCTGCTCTCTACAGTTTCCCTATATCCAACTCTGACTCCATTGTTTCTCGACGGTTTCCCTATAGCTTACACAGATTCCAGCTGCTCTCTACTGTTTCCCTATATCCCACACTGATTTCTGCGGCTCTCTACAATGTTCTTATAGAGCACATTGACCCCAGTGACGCTCTATAGTTTCCCTATATCACACTCCGACTCCAGTGGCTCTCTACGGCTTCCCTATAGTCCACACTGACACCAGCGGCTCACTACGGTTTCCCTAAAGCCCACACTGACACCAGCGGCACTCTGGGGTTTCCCCATAGCCGACAGTGATTCACTCGCTCTCTATAGATTCCCTAAAGCCTACACTGACTCCAGCGGCTCTCTAAGGTTTCCCTATAGCCCACAATGACTCCAGTATCTCTCTACAGTTTCCATATATCCCACTCTGACTCCATTGGCTCTCTACAGTTTCCCTATAGTCCACAGTGACACCCGGGTCACTCTACGGTTTCCCTATAGCACACACTGACTCCAGCGACACTCTAGGTTTTCCCCATAGCCGACACTGATTCAGTGGCTCTCTATAGTTTCCCTATTGTCGACACTGACCCCAGAAGCTCTCGAGGGCTTCCTTATAGCCCACGTTGACTCCAGTAGCTCTCTACAGTTTCCTTATATTCCACTTCGTCTCTAGTGGCTCTCTACGGTTTTCCTATAGTCCACACTGACACCCGAGGCTCTCAACGGGTTCCCTATAGCCCACACTGACTCCAGTGGATCTCACGATATTCGAAACAGCACCATTGGCTCTCTACGGTTTCCCAATAGACCACACTGACTCCAGTGGCCCTTTTCGGCTTCCCTATACCCCCCGACTGATTCTAGTGGCTTTATACGGCTTTCCTATAGCCCACACTGACCCTAGTGGCACTCAACGGTTTCGCTATTGCCCACACTGGCTCCAGTGGCTCTCTACGGTTTCCCCATAGCCAACACTGACTTCAGTGGCTCTCTATGATATCCTTTTAGCCTTCACTGACTCTAGTAGCTCTCTAGGTTTTCCCAATAGCCCACAGTGACTCCAGTAGCTCTCTACGTTTTCCCTATATTCCACACAATCTCCACCGGCTCTCACGGTTTCCCTATATCCCACACTGATTCTAGTGGCTCTCTACTGTTTCCCTATAGTCCACACTGAGCCCAGTGGCTCTCGACGGTTTCCCTATAGTCCACACTGCCTCCAGTCGGTCTGTACGGTTTCCCTATAGTCCACACTGACTCCGGTGGCACGCTATGGTTTCCCTGTAGTCCACACTGACAACTGTTACACCATTGGATCTCCTCGGTTTCTGTATATTCCACAATGACTTCAACGATTCTCTACGGTTTCCCTATAGCACACACCGACCCCAGTGGCACTCTGCAGTTTTTGTATAGCCCACACTGACTCTAGTTGCTCTCTAGGTTTTGCCTATATCCCACACTGACTCCAGTGGCTCACTATAGTTTCCCTATATCACACACTGACTCTGGTGGCTCTCTACGGTTTCTCTTTAGCACACAGTGACTCCAGTGGCTCTCTATGGCTTCCATATATCCGACACTGATTCCAGCAGCTGTCTACTGTTTTCCAATAGACCACGCTAACCACAGTGGCTCTTCGTGGTTTCCCGATAGCTCTCACTGAATCCAGAGGATCTCTGCAGATTCCCTAATGCCCACACTGACTGCAGTGTCTCTGTACGGTTTCCCCATGTTCCAGACTCACTCCAGTGGCTCTCTACAGTTTCCCTATAGCCCACACTGATTCCAGTGGCTCTCTATAGCTTCCCTATATCCCACACTGACTCCATTGGCTCTCTATAGTTTCCCTATAGTGCACACTGCCTCCAGTGTCTCTCTACGGATTCCCTATATCCCACACTGACTCCAGTGACTCTGTACGGTTTCCCTAAAGCCCTCACTGACTCCAATGACTCTCTACAGATTAACTATAGCCCACACTGACTCCAGTGGCTCTGTACGTTTTCCCTATTTCCCACACTCACTCCAGTGGCTCATTATGATTTTCCTATAGCGCACAATGACTCCAAGAGCTCTCTACGATTTCCTTATAGCCCACACTGACTCTAGTAGCTCTCTACAGTTTCCCTATATCCCACTCTGACTCCAGGGGCTCTCTATGGTGTCCCTATAGACCACACTGACACCAGTGGCTCTCTACAGATTCCCTATAGCCCACACTGAATTCATTGGCTCTGCACGGATTCCCTATATGCCACACTCACTCCAGTGGCTCACTATGGTTTTTCGAAATTCCACACTAACTCCAGTGGCTCTCTACGGTTTTCCTATAGCCCACACTGACTCCATTGTTTCTCGACGGTTTCCCTATAATCCACACTGACTCCAGTAGCTCTCTACAGTTTCCCTATATCCCACTCTGACTCCAGTGGCTCTCTACGGGTTCCCTATAGCCCACACTGACTCCAGTGGATCTCACGATATTCGAAACAGCACCATTGGCTCTCTACGGTTTCCCATTAGACCACACTGACTCCAGTGGCCCTTTTCGGCTTCCCTATACCCCCCACTGATTCTAGTGGCTTTATACGGCTTTCCTATAGCCCACACTGACCCTAGTGGCACTCAACGGTTTCGCTATTGCCCACACTGGCTCCAGTGGCTCTCTACGGTTTCCCCATAGCCAACACTGACTTCAGTGGCTCTCTATGATTTCCCTATAGCTTACCCTGACTCCAGCTGCTCTCTACGGTTTCCCTATATCCCACACTGATTCTAGTGGCTCTCTACCGTTTCCCTATAGTCCACACTGAGCCCAGTGGCTCTCTACGGTTTCCCTATAGTCCACACTGACTCCGGTGGCTCGCTCTGGTTTCACTATAGTCCACACTGACAACTGTCACACCATTGGATCTCTTCGGTTTCCGTATAGTCCACAGTGACTTCAACGATTCTCTACGGTTTCACTATAGCACACACCGGCCCCAGTGGCACTCTACGGTTTCCTATAGTCCACACTGACTCCAGCGGCTCTCTAAGGTTTCCCTATAGCCCACAATGACTCCAGTAGCTCTCTACAGTTTCCCTATATCCCACTCTGACTCCAGCAGCTCTCTACAGTTTCCCTATAGTCCACAGTGACACCAGGGGCACTCTACGGTTTCCCTATAGCACACACTGACTCCAGCGACACTCTAGGTTTTCCCCATAGCTGACACTGATTCAGTGGCTCTCTATAGATTCCCTATTGCCGTCACTGACCCCAGTAGCCCTCGAGGGTTTCCTTATAGCCCACGATGACTCCTGTAGCTCTATACGTTTTCCCTTTATCCCACACAAACTCCGGAGACTCTCTACGGTTTTCCTATAGCCCACACTGACTCCAGTAGCTCTCTACAGTTTCCCTATATACCACTCTGTCTCCAGTGGCTCTCTATGGTTTCCCTATAGACCAGACTGACACCAGCGGCTCTCTACGGTTTCCCTATAGTCCACACTGACACCAGGGGCTCTCTACAGATTCCCTATAGCCCACAAAGAATTCATTGGCTCTGTACGGTTTCCATATATCCCACACTCACTCCAGTGGCTCACTATGGTTTTTCGAAATACCACACTGACTCCAGCGGCTCTCTGCGGTTTCCCTATAGCCCACACCAACTTCAGTAGCTCTCTACAGATTCCCTATGGCCCACCTTCACTCCAGTGGCTCTCTACATTTTCCCTATAGTCCACACTGACACCAGCGGCACTCTACGGTTTCCCTATAGTGCACACTGACACCAGCGGCTCTCTACGGTTTCCCTATAGTGCGCACTGACACCAGCGGCTCTCTACGGTTTCCCGATAGTCCACACTGACATCATTGGCTCGCAACGGTTTCTCTATAGTCCACAAGACCCCAGTGGCTCTGTACGGTTTCCCGATATTCAAAACAGCACCATTGGCTCTCTACGGTTTCCCTATACTCCACATTGACTCCAGTGGCCCTCCTCGGCTGCACTATATCCCACACAGATTCTACTGGCTTTCTATGGCATTCCTATAGCCCACACTGACCCTAGTGGCTCTCAACGGTTTCGCTATAGCCCACATTGGCTCCAGTGGCTCTCTATGTTTTCCCAATAGCTGACACTGACATCAGTGGCTCTCTCTGATTTCCCTATAGCTTACTCTGACTCCAGCTGCTCTCTACAGTTTCCCTATATCCAACTCTGACTCCATTGTTTCTCGACGGTTTCCCTATAGCTTACACAGATTCCAGCTGCTCTCTACTGTTTCCCTATATCCCACACTGATTTCTGCGGCTCTCTACAATGTTCTTATAGAGCACATTGACCCCAGTGGCGCTCTATAGTTTCCCTATATCACACTCCGACTCCAGTGGCTCTCTACGGCTTCCCTATAGTCCACACTGACACCAGCGGCTCACTACGGTTTCCCTAAAGCCCACACTGACACCAGCGGCACTCTGGGGTTTCCCCATAGCCGACAGTGATTCACTCGCTCTCTATAGATTCCCTAAAGCCTACACTGACTCCAGCGGCTCTCTAAGGTTTCCCTATAGCCCACAATGACTCCAGTATCTCTCTACAGTTTCCATATATCCCACTCTGACTCCATTGGCTCTCTACAGTTTCCCTATAGTCCACAGTGACACCCGGGTCACTCTACGGTTTCCCTATAGCACACACTGACTCCAGCGACACTCTAGGTTTTCCCCATAGCCGACACTGATTCAGTGGCTCTCTATAGTTTCCCTATTGTCGACACTGACCCCAGAAGCTCTCGAGGGCTTCCTTATAGCCCACGTTGACTCCAGTAGCTCTCTACAGTTTCCTTATATTCCACTTCGTCTCTAGTGGCTCTCTACGGTTTCCCTATAGAACAGACTGACACCAGCGGCTCTCTACGGTTTCCCTATAGTCCACACTGACACCCGGGGCTCTCAACGGGTTCCCTATAGCCCACACTGACTCCAGTGGATCTCACGATATTCGAAACAGCACCATTGGCTCTCTACGGTTTCCCAATAGACCACACTGACTCCAGTGGCCCTTTTCGGCTTCCCTATACCCCCGACTGATTCTAGTGGCTTTATACGGCTTTCCTATAGCCCACACTGACCCTAGTGGCACTCAACGGTTTCGCTATTGCCCACACTGGCTCCAGTGGCTCTCTACGGTTTCCCCATAGCCAACACTGACTTCAGTGGCTCTCTATGATATCCTTTTAGCCTTCACTGACTCTAGTAGCTCTCTAGGTTTTCCCAATAGCCCACAGTGACTCCAGTAGCTCTCTACGTTTTCCCTATATTCCACACAATCTCCACCGGCTCTCACGGTTTCCCTATATCCCACACTGATTCTAGTGGCTCTCTACTGTTTCCCTATAGTCCACACTGAGCCCAGTGGCTCTCTACGGTTTCCCTATAGTCCACACTGCCTCCAGTCGGTCTGTACGGTTTCCCTATAGTCCACACTGACTCCGGTGGCTCGCTATGGTTTCCCTGTAGTCCACACTGACAACTGTTACACCATTGGATCTCCTCGGTTTCTGTATAGTCCACAATGACTTCAACGATTCTCTACGGTTTCCCTATAGCACACACCGACCCCAGTGGCACTCTGCAGTTTTCGTATAGCCCACACTGACTCTAGTTGCTCTCTAGGTTTTGCCTATATCCCACACTGACTCCAGTGGCTCACTATAGTTTCCCTATATCACACACTGACTCTGGTGGCTCTCTACGGTTTCTCTTTAGCACACAGTGACTCCAGTGGCTCTCTATGGCTTCCATATATCCGACACTGATTCCAGCAGCTGTCTACTGTTTTCCAATAGACCACGCTAACCACAGTGGCTCTTCGTGGTTTCCCTATAGCTCTCACTGAATCCAGAGGATCTCTGCAGATTCCCTAATGCCCACACTGACTGCAGTGTCTCTGTACGGTTTCCCCATGTTCCAGATTCACTCCAGTGGCTCTCTACAGTTTCCCTATAGCCCACACTGATTCCAGTGGCTCTCTATAGCTTCCCTATATCCCACACTGACTCCATTGGCTCTCTATAGTTACCCTATAGTGCACACTGCCTCCAGTGTCCCTCTACAGATTAACTATAGCCCACACTGACTCCAGTGGCTCTGTACGTTTTCCCTATTTCCCACATTCACTCCAGTGGCTCATTATGATTTTCCTATAGCGCACAATGACTCCAAGAGCTCTCTACGATTTCCTTATAGCCCACACTGACTCTAGTAGCTCTCTACAGTTTCCCTATATCCCACTCTGACTCCAGGGGCTCTCTACGGTGTCCCTATAGACCACACTGACACCAGTGGCTCTCTACAGATTCCCTATAGCCCACACTGAATTCATTGGCTCTGCACGGATTCCCTATATGCCACACTCACTCCAGTGGCTCACTATGGTTTTTCGAAATTCCACACTAACTCCAGTGGCTCTCTACGGTTTTCCTATAATCCACACTGACTCCACTAGCTCTCTACAGTTTCCCTATATCCCACTCTGACTCCAGTGGCTCTCTACGGGTTCCCTATAGCCCACACTGACTCCAGTGGATCTCACGATAGTCGAAACAGCACCATTGGCTCTCTATGGTTTCCCATTAGACCACACTGACTCCAGTGGCCCTTTTCGGCTTCCCTATACCCCCCACTGATTCTAGTGGCTTTATACGGCTTTCCTATAGCCCACACTGACCCTAGTGGCACTCAACGGTTTCGCTATTGCCCACACTGGCTCCAGTGGCTCTCTACGGTTTCCCCATAGCCAACACTGACTTCAGTGGCTCTCTATGATTTCCCTATAGCTTACCCTGACTCCAGCTGCTCTCTACGGTTTCCCTATATCCCACACTGATTCTAGTGGCTCTCTACCGTTTCCCTATAGTCCACACTGAGCCCAGTGGCTCTCTACGGTTTGCCTATAGTCCACACTGACTCCGGTGGCTCGCTCTGGTTTCACTATAGTCCACACTGACAACTGTGACACCATTGGATCTCTTCGGTTTCCGTATAGTCCACAGTGACTTCAACGATTCTCTACGGTTTCACTATAGCACACACCGGCCCCAGTGGCACTCTACGGTTTCCTATAGTCCACACTGAATCCAGCGGCTCTCTAAGGTCTCCCTATAGCCCACAATGACTCCAGTAGCTCTCTACAGTTTCCCTATATCCCACTCTGACTCCAGCAGCTCTCTACAGTTTCCCTATAGTCTACAGTGACACCAGGGGCACTCTACGGTTTCCCTATAGCACACACTGACTCCAGCGACACTCTAGGTTTTCCCCATAGCTGACACTGATTCAGTGGCTCTCTATAGTTTTCCTATTGCCGTCACTGACCCCAGTAGCTCTCGAGGGTTTCCTTATAGCCCACGATGACTCCTGTAGCTCTATACGTTTTCCCTTTATCCCACACAAACTCCGGAGACTCTCTACGGTTTTCCTATAGCCCACACTGACTCCAGTAGCTCTCTACAGTTTCCCTATATACCACTCTGTCTCCAGTGGCTCTCTATGGTTTCCCTATAGACCAGACTGACACCTGCGGCTCTCTACGGTTTCCCTATAGTCCACACTGACACCAGGGGCTCTCTACAGATTCCCTATAGCCCACAAAGAATTCATTGGCTCTGTACGGTTTCCATATATCCCACACTCACTCCAGTGGCTCACTATGGTTTTTCGAAATACCACACTGACTCCAGCGGCTCTCTACGGTTTCCCCATAGCCAACACTGACTTCAGTGGCTCTCTATGATATCCTTTTAGCCTTCACTGTCTCTAGTAGCTCTCTAGGTTTTCCCAATAGCCCACAGTGACTCCAGTAGCTCTCTACGTTTTCCCTATATTCCACACAATCTCCACCGGCTCTCACGGTTTCCCTATATCCCACACTGATTCTAGTGGCTCTCTACTGTTTCCCTATAGTCCACACTGAGCCCAGTGGCTCTCTACGGTTTCCCTATAGTCCACACTGCCTCCAGTCGATCTGTACGGTTTCCCTATAGTCCACACTGACTCCGGTGGCTCGCTATGGTTTCCCTGTAGTCCACACTGACAACTGTTACACCATTGGATCTCCTCGGTTTCTGTATAGTCCACAATGACTTCAACGATTCTCTACGGTTTCCCTATAGCACACACCGACCCCAGTGGCACTCTGCAGTTTTCGTATAGCCCACACTGACTCTAGTTGCTCCCTAGGTTTTGTCTATATCCCACACTGACTCCAGCGGCTCACTATAGTTTCCCTATATCACACACTGACTCTGGTGGCTCTCTACGGTTTCTCTTCAGCACACAGTGACTCCAGTGGCTCTCTATGGCTTCCATATATCCGACACTGATTCCAGCAGCTGTCTACTGTTTTCCAATAGACCACGCTAACCACAGTGGCTCTTCGTGGTTTCCCTATAGCTCTCACTGAATCCAGAGGATCTCTGCAGATTCCCTAATGCCCACACTGACTGCAGTGTCTCTGTACGGTTTCCCCATGTTCCAGACTCACTCCAGTGGCTCTCTACAGTTTCCCTATAGCCCACACTGATTCCAGTGGCTCTCTATAGCTTCCCTAAATCCCACACTGACTCCATTGGCTCTCTATAGTTTCCCTACAGTGCACACTGCCTCCAGTGTCTCTCTACGGATTCCCTATATCCCACACTGACTCCAGTGACTCTGTACGGTTTCCCTAAAGCCCTCACTGACTCCAATGACTCTCTACAGATTAACTATAGCCCACACTGACTCCAGTGGCTCTGTACGTTTTCCCTATTTCCCACACTCACTCCAGTGGCTCATTATGATTTTCCTATAGCGCACAATGACTCCAAGAGCTCTCTACGATTTCCTTATAGCCCACACTGACTCCAGTAGCTCTCTACAGTTTCCCTATGTCCCACTCTGACTCCAGGGGCTCTCTACGGTGTCCCTATAGACCACACTGACACCAGTGGCTCTCTACAGATTCCCTATAGCCCACACTGAATTCATTGGCTCTGCATGGATTCCCTATATGCCACACTCACTCCAGTGGCTCACTATGGTTTTTCGAAATTCCACACTAACTCCAGTGGCTCTCTACGGTTTTCCTATAGCCCACACTGACTCCATTGTTTCTCGACGGTTTCCCTATAATCCACACTGACTCCAGTAGCTCTCTACAGTTTCCATATATCCCACTCTGACTCCAGTGGCTCTCTACGGGTTCCCTATAGCCCACACTGACTCCAGTGGATCTCACGATAGTCGAAACAGCACCATTGGCTCTCTACAGTTTCCCATTAGACCACACTGACTCCAGTGGCCCTTTTCGGCTTCCCTATACCCCCCACTGATTCTAGTGGCTTTATACGGCTTTCCTATAGCCCACACTGAACCTAGTGGCACTCAACGGTTTCGCTATTGCCCACACTGGCTCCAGTGGCTCTCTACGGTTTCCCCATAGCCAACACTGACTTCAGTGGCTCTCTATGATTTCCCTATAGCTTACCCTGACTCCAGCTGCTCTCTACGGTTTCCCTATATCCCACACTGATTCTAGTGGCTCTCTACCGTTTCCCTATAGTCCACACTGAGCCCAGTGGCTCTCTACGGTTTGCCTATAGTCCACACTGACTCCGGTGGCTCGCTCTGGTTTCACTATAGTCCACACTGACAACTGTGACACCATTGGATCTCTTCGGTTTCCGTATAGTCCACAGTGACTTCAACGATTCTCTACGGTTTCACTATAGCACACACCGGCCCCAGTGGCACTCTACGGTTTCCTATAGTCCACACTGACTCCAGCGGCTCTCTAAGGTTTCCCTATAGCCCACAATGACTCCAGTAGCTCTCTACAGTTTCCCTATATCCCACTCTGACTCCAGCAGCTCTCTACAGTTTCCCTATAGTCCACAGTGACACCAGGGGCACTCTACGGTTTCCCTATAGCACACACTGACTCCAGCGACACTCTAGGTTTTCCCCATAGCTGACACTGATTCAGTGGCTCTCTATAGTTTCCCTATTGCCGTCACTGACCCCAGTAGCTCTCGAGGGTTTCCTTATAGCCCACGATGACTCCTGTAGCTCTATACGTTTTCCCTTTATCCCACACAAACTCCGGAGGCTCTCTGCGGTTTTCCTATAGCCCACACTGACTCCATTAGCTCTCTACAGTTTCCCTATATACCACTCTGTCTCCAGTGGCTCTCTATGGTTTCCCTATAGACCAGACTGACACCAGCGGCTCTCTACGGTTTCCCTATAGTCCACACTGACTCCAGTGGCCCTTTTCGGCTTCCCTATACCCCCCACTGATTCTAGTGGCTTTATACGGCTTTCCTATAGCCCACACTGACACTAGTGGCTCTCAACGGTTTCGCTATTTCCCACACTGGCTCCAGTGGCTCTCTACGGTTTCCCCATAGCCAACACTGACTTCAGTGGCTCTCCATGATTTCCCTATAGATTACACTGACTCCAGCTGCTCTCTACGGTTTCCCTATATCCCACATTGATTCTAGTGGCTCTCTACTGTTTCCCTATAGTCCACACTGGGCCCAGTGGCTCTCTACGGTTTCCCTATAGTCCACACTGTCTCCAGTCGGTCTGTACGGTTTCCCTATAGTCCACACTGACTCCGGTGGCTCGCTGTGGTTTCCCTATAGTCCACACTGACAACTGTGACACCATTGGATCTCTTCGGTTTCCGTATAGTCCATACTGACTTCAACGATACTCTACGGTTTCCCTTTTGCACACTCCGACCCCAGTGGCACTCTATGGTTTTCGTATAGCCCAGACTGACTCCAGTTGCTCTCTAGGTTTTGCCTATATCCCACACTGACTCCAGTGGCTCACTACAGTTTCCCTATATCACACACTGACTCTGGTGGCTCTCTACGGTTTCTCTATAGCCCACAGTGACTCCAGTGGCTCTCTATGGCTTCCATATATCCGACAGTGATTCCAGCAGCTGTCTACGGTTTTCCAATAGACCACGCTAACCACAGTGCCTCTTCGTGGTTTCCCTATAGCTCTCACTGAATCCAGAGGATCTCTGCAGATTCCCTAATGCCCACACTGACTGCAGTGTCTCTGTACGGTTTCCCCATGTTCCAGACTCACTCCAGTGGCTCTCTACAGTTTCCCTATAGCCCACACTGATTCCAGTGGCACTCTATAGCTTCCCTATATCCCACACTGACTCCACTGGCTCTCTACAGTTTCCCTATAGTCCACACTGCCTCCAGTGTCTCTCTACGGTTTCCCTATATCCCACACTGACTCCAGTTTCTCTGTACGGTTTCCCTAAAGCCCTCACTGACTCCAATGACTCTCTACAGATTAACTATAGCCCACACTGACTCCAGTGGCTCTGTACGTTTTCCCCATTTCCCACAATCACTCCAGTGGCTCATTATGATTTTCCTATAGCGCACAATGACTCCAAGAGCTCTCTACGATTTCCTTATAGCCCACACTGACTCCAGTAGCTCTCTACAGTTTCCCTACATCCCACTTTGACTCCAGGGGCTCTCTACGGTGTCCCTATAGACCACACTGACACCAGTGGCTCTCTGCAGATTCACTATAGCCCACACTGACTTCATTGGCTCTGTACTGTTTCCCTATATCCCACACTCACTCCAGTGTCTCACTACAGTTTTTCGAAATTCCACACTGACTCCAGCGGCTCTCTACGGTTTCTCTATAGCCCACACCAACTTCAGTAGCTCTCTACAGATTCCCTTTGGCCCACCTTCACTCCAGCGGCTCTCTACGGTTTCTCTATAGTGCACACTGACACCAGCGGCTCTCTACGGTTTCCCTTTAGTGCACACTGACACCAGCGGCTCTCTACGGTTTCCCGATAGTCCACACTAACATCATTGGCTCTCAGCAGTTTCTCTATAGTCCACAAGACTCCAGTGGCTCTGTACGGTTTCCCGATTGTTCGAAACAGCACCATTGGCTCTCTACGGTTTCCCTATAGTCCACACTGACCCCAGTGGCCCTCTTCGGCTTCACTATATCCCACCCAGATTCTACTGGCTTTCTACGGCTTTCCTATAGCCCACACTGACCATAGTGGCTCTCAAAGGTTTCGCTATAGCCCACATTGTCTCCAGTGGCTCTCTACGGTTTCCCAATAGCTGACACTGACTTCAGTGGCTCTCTCTGATTTCCCTATAGCTTACACTGACTCCAGCTGCTCTCTACGGTTTCCCTATATCCCACTCTGACTCCAGTGGTTCGCCTGGTTTTCCCTATATCCCACACTGATTCTAGTGGCTCTCTACTGATTCCCTATAGTCCACTTTGACTCCAGTGGCTCTCTATGGTTTCCCTGTAGTCCACACTGACAACTGTGACACCACTGGATCTCTTCGGTTTCCGTATAGTCCACACTGACTTCAACGACTTCTACAGTTTCCCTAAAGTGCACACTGACTCCAGTGGCTCTCTATGGTTTGCCTGTAGCCCACATGCACTTCAGTGGCTCTCTTTGGCTTCCCTATATCCCACACTGATTCCAAAGGCTCTCTACAATTTTCCTATAGAGCACATTGACCCCAGTGGCGCTCCATAGTTTCCCTATATCACACTCCAACTCCTTTGGCTCTCTATGGTTTCCCTATAGTCCACAGTTAGTCCAGCTGCTCTCTACGGTTTCCCTAAAGACTGCACTTCTCCAGCAGCACTCTAGGTTTTCCCCAGAGCCGACAGTGATTCAGTGTCTCTCTCTAGTTCCCCTATTGCCTCCACTGACGCTCGTAGCTCTCTTGGTCTTCCCTAAAGCCCACAGTGACTCCAGTAGCTCTCTACGTTTTCCCTATATGCCTCACAAACTCCTGTGGCTCTCTATGGTTTTCCTATAGCCCACACTGACTCCATTAGCTCTCTACAGTTTCCCTATATCCCACTCTGACTCCAGTGGCTCTCTACAGTGTCCCTGTAGTCCACAGTGACACCAGGGGCACTCCACGGTTTCCCTTTAGCACACACTGACTCCAGCGACACTCTAGGTGTTCCCCATAGCTGACACCGATTCAGTGGCTCTCTATAGTTTCCCTATAGCCTACACTGACCCTAGTAGCTCCTCGAGGTTTTCCTTATAGCCCACATTGCCTCCAGTAGCTCTCTACGTTTTCCTATTATCCCACGCAAACTCCAGAGGCTCTCTACCGTTTTCCTATAGCCCACACTGACTCCAGTAGCTCTCTACAGTTTCCCTATATCCCACTCTGTCTCCAGCGGCTCTCTATGGTTTCCCTATAGACCAGACTGACACCAGGGACTCTCTACGGTTTCCCTATAGCCCACATTGACTCCAGCGGCTCTCTACCGTTTTCCTATAGACCACACTGACTTCAGCGCCTCTCTTTAGTTTCCCCTTAGCCGACACTGACTGCCGCGTTTCTATCTGTTTTCCCTATAGCCTAATCTGACTCCAGCGGCATTCTATGTTTTCCCTATATCCCACACTGACTCCAATGGCTCGCTACGGTTTTTCTATATCACACACTGACTCTAGTGGCTCTCTATGGTTTCCCTAAAGTCCTCACTGACCCTAGAGGATCTCTATGGCTTCCCTATATCCCACACTGATTCCAGTGCCTCTCTACGGTTTTGCTATTGACCACACTGCCCCAATGGCCCTCTACTGTTTCCCTATATCACACAGTGAATCTAGCAGCTCTCTACGTTTTCCATACAGTCCACACTGACTCCAGCTGTTCTCTATGGTTTGCCTAAATGCTGCACTGATTTCAGCGGCTCTGCACGGTTTTCCTATATTCCACACCGACCCCAGCGGCTCTCTGCGGTTTCCCTATAGACCACATTGACCCCAGTGGCGTCTATAGTTTCCCTATATCACACACCGATTCCAGTGGCTCTCTATGGTTTCCCTATAGACAACAGATAGTCAAGCTGCTCTCTGAGGTTTCCCTAAAGCCTGCACTGACTCCAGCGGCACTCTAGGTTTTTCCCTTAGCCGACACTGATTCAGTGGCTCTCTCTAGTTTCCCTTTTGCCTACACTGACTCCAGTAGCTCTCTAGGTTTTCACTATAGCCCACAGTGCCTCCAGTAGCTCTCTACGTTTTCCCTATATGCCACACAAACTCCACTGGCTCTCTACGGCTTCCCTATATCCCACTCTGCCTCCAGCGGCTCTCTACCGTTTTCCTATACACCACACTGACTTCAGCGGCTCTCTTTAGTTTCCCCAAGCCGACACAGACTGCAGTGGCTCTCTCTGTTTTCCCTATAACCTAATCTGACTCCAGCGTCGTTCTATGATTTCCCTATATCCCACACTGACTGCAATGGCTCGCTATGGTTTCTCTATATCACACACTCACTCTTGGCTCTCTATTGCTTCCCTATATCCCACACTGATTCCAGCGCCTCTCTACGGTTTTCCTATTGACCACACTGACCCCAATGGCCCTCTACTGTTTCCCTATATCACACACTGACTCTGGCAGCTCTCTACGGTTTCCCTATAGTCCACACTGACTCCTGCTGTTCTCTATGGTTTCCCTAAATGCTAGACCGATTCCATTGGCTCTCTATGGTTTCCTTATAGTCCACAGTTAGTCCTGCTGCTCGCTACGGTTTCCCTAAAGCCTGCAATAACTCCAGCGGCACTCTAGGATTTCCCCTTAGCCGACACTGATTCTGTGGCTGTCTCTAGTTTCCCTATTCTACACTGACTCCAGTAGCTCTCTAGGGTTTCCCTATAGCCCACAGTGACTCCAGTAGCTCTCTACGTTTTCCCTGTATGCCACACAAACTCCAGTGGCTCCCTACGGTTTTCCTATAGCTCAAACTGACTCCAGTGTTTCTCGACGGTTTCCCTATAGCCCACATTGACTCCTGTAGCTCTCTACAGTTTCCCTATATCCAACTCTGACTCCAGTGGCTCTCTACAATTTCACTATAGTCCACGCTGACACCAGGGGCTCACTTAGGTTTCCCTAAAGCCCACACTGACACCATCGGCACTCTACAGTTTCCCTATAGCCGACACTGCTTCAGTCGCTCTCTATAGATTCTCTAAAGCCTACACTGACTCCAGCGGCTCTCTAAGGTTTCCCTCTAGCCCACACTGACTCCAACGACACTCTAGGTTTTCCCCAAAGCTGACACTGATTCAGTGGCTCTCTATAGTTTCCCTATTGCCTATACTGACCCGAGTAGCTCTCGTGGATTTCCTTATAGCCCACGTTGACTCCAGTAGATCTTTATGTTTTCCCTATATCCCACACAAAATCCAGAGGCTCTCTACGGTTTTCCTATAGCCCACAGTGACTCCAATAGCTCTCTACAGTTTCCCTATATCCCACTCTGTCTCCAGTGGCTCTCTATGGTTTCCCTATAGACCAGACTGACACCAGCGGCTCTCTACGGTTTCCCTATAGTCCACACAGACACCAGGGGTTCTCTACGTTTTCCCTATAGCCCACACTGACTCCAGCGGCACTCTAGGTTTTCCCCGTAGCCGACACTGATTCAGTGGCTCTCCATAGTTTCCCTATAGCCTACACTGACCCCAGCGGCTCTCTAAGGTTTCCCTATAGCCCACACTGACTCCAGAGGCTCTCTACGGCTTCCCTATATCCCACTCTGACTCCAGCGGCTCTCTACTGTTTTCCTATACACCACACTGACTTCAGCGGCTCTCTTTAGTTTCCCCATAGCCGACACTGACTGCAGTGGCTCTCTCTGTTTTCCCTATAACCTAATCTGACTCCAGCGTCGTTCTATGTTTTCCCTATATCCCACACTGACTGCAATGGCTCGCTACGGTTTCTCTATATCACACACTCACTCTTGGCTCTCTATGGTTTCCCTAAAGTGCACACTGATCCCAGAGGCTCTCTATTGCTTCCCTATATCCCACACTGATTCCAGCGCCTCTCTACGGTTTTCCTATTGACCACACTGACCCCAATGGCCCTCTACTGTTTCCCTATATCACACACTGACTCTGGCAGCTCTCTACGGTTTCCCTATAGTCCACACTGACTCCTGCTGTTCTCTATGGATTCCCTAAATGCTAGACCGATTCCAGTGGCTCTCTATGGTTTCCTTATAGTCCACAGTTAGTCCTGCTGCTCGCTACGGTTTCCCTAATGCCTGCAATTACTCCAGCGGCACTCTAGGTTTTCCCCTTAGCCGACACTGATTCTGTGGCTCTCTCTAGTTTCCCTATTCTACAATGACTCCAGTAGCTCTCTAGGGTTTCCCTATAGCCCACAGTGACTCCAGTAGCTCTCTACGTTTTCCCTGTATGCCACACAAACTCCAGTGGCTCTCTACGGTTTTCCTATAGCCCATACTGACTCCAGTGCTTCTCGATGGTTTCCCTATAGCCCACACTGACTCCAGTAGATCTTTACAGTTTCCCTATATCCAACTCTGACTCCTGTGGCTCTCAACAGTTTCACTATAGTCCACACTGACACAGGGGCTCGCTTCGGTTTCCCTAAAGCCCACACTGACCCCATCAGCACTCTACGGTTTCCCTATGGCCGACACTGCTTCAGTCGCTCTCTATAGATTCTCTAAAGCCTACACGGTCTCCAGCGGCTCTCTAAGGTTTCCCTATAGCCCACACTGACTCCAGTAGCTCTCTACAGTATCCCTATATCCCACTCTGACTCCGGCGGCTCTCTATAGTTTCCCTATAGTCCACAGTGACACCAGTGGCACTCTACGGTTTCCCTATAGCCCACACTGACTCCAGCGTCACTATAGGTTTTCCCCATAGCTGACACTGATTCAGTGGCTCTCTATAGTTTCCCTATCGCCTACACTGACCCCAGTAGCTCTCGAGGGTTTCCTTATAGCCCATGTTGACTCCAGTAGCTCTCTACGTTTTCCCTATATACCACACAAACTCCACAGGCTCTCTACGGTTTTCCTATAGCCCACACTGACTCCAGTAGCTTTCTACAGTTTCCCTATATCCCACTCTGTCTCCAGTGGCTCTCTATGGTTTCCCTATAGACCAGACGGACACCAGCGGCTCTCTATGGTTTCCCTATAGTCTACATTGACACCAGGGGCTCTCTACGGTTTCCCTATAGCCCACACTGACTCCAGTGGCACTCTAGGTTTTCCCCATAGCCGAAACTGATTCAGTTCCTCTCTCTAGTTTCCCTATTGCCTGCACTGACTCCGCTAGCTCTCTAGGATTTCCCTATAGCCCACAGTGACTACAGTAGCTCTCTACGTTTTCCCTATATGCCACACAAACTCCAGAGGCTCTCTACGGTTTTCCAATAGCCCACACTGACTCCAGTGTTTCTCGAAGGTTTCCCTATAGTCCACACTGACTCCATTAGCTCTCTACAGTTTCTCTATATCCAACTCTGACTCCAGTGGCTCTCTACGGTTTCATTATACAGCACAGTGACACCAGGGGCTCACTACGGTTTCCCTAAAGCCCACACTGAAACCAGCGGCACTCTAGGGTTTCCCCATAGCCGACACTGATTCCGTCACTCTCTATAGATTCCCTAAAGCCTACACTTTCTCCAGCGGCTCTCTAAGTTTTCCCTATAGCCCACACTGACTCCAGAGGCTCTCTACGGCTTACCTATATCTCACTCTGACTCCAGCGGCTCTCTACCGTTTTCCTATAGACCATACTGACTTCAGCGGCTCTCTAAGGTTTCCCTATAGCCCACACTGACTCCAGTAGCTCTCTACAGTATCCCTATATCCCACTCTGACTCCAGCGGCTCTCTACAGTTTCCCTATAGCCCACACTGAATCCAGCATCCCAGTAGGTTTTCCCAATAGCTGACACTAATTCAGTGGCTCTCCATAGTTTCGATATTGCCTACACTGACCCCAGTATTTCTCGAGGGATTCCCTATAGCCCACGTTGACTCCAGTAGCTCTCTACGTTTTCCCTATATCCCACACAAACTCCAGAGGCTCTCTACGGTTTTCGTATAGCCCACACTGTCTCCTGTAGCTCTCTACAGTATCCCTAAATCCCACTCTTACTCCAGCGGCTCTCTACAGTTTCCCTATATTCCACAGTGACACCAGGGGCTCTCTCCGGTTTCCCAATAGCCCACACTGACTGCAGCATCCCTCTAGGTTTTCCCCATAGCTGACACTAATTCAGTGGCTCTTCATAGTTTCGCTATTGCCTACACTGACCCCAGTAGCTCTCGAGGGATTCCCTATAGCCCACGTTGACTGCAGTAGCTCTCTACGTTTTCCCTATATCCCACACAAACTCCAGAGGCTCTCTACGGTTTTCGTATAGCCTACATTGACTCCAGTAGCTCTCTATAGATTCCCTATATCCCACTCTGTCTCCAGTGGCTCTCTCTGGTTTCCCCATGGACCAGACTGACACCAGCGGCTCTCTACGGTTTCCCTATAGTCCACACTGACACCAGAGGCTCTCTACGGTTTCCCTATAGCCCACAGTGACACCTGTGGCACTCTAGGGTTTCCCCATAGCCGACACTGATTCAGTGGCTCTCCATAGCTTCCCTATAGCCTACACTGAATCCATTGGCTCTCTAAGGTTTCCCTATAGCCCACACGGACTCCAGAGGCTCTCTACGGCTTCCCTATATCCCACTCTGACTCCAGCGGCTCTCTACCATTTTCCTATACACCACACTGACTTCAGCGGCTCTCTTTAGTTTCCCCATAGCCGACACTGACTGGAGTGGCTCTCTACAGTTTCCCTATATCCAACTCTGACTCCAGTGGCTCTCTACGGTTTCATTATAGTCCACAGTGACACCAGGGGCTCACTACGGTTTCCCTAAAGCCCACACTGAAACCAGCGGCACTCTAGGGTTTCCCCATAGCCGACACTGATTCAGTCGTTCTCTATAGATTCCCTAAAGCCTACACTTTCTCCAGCGGATCTCTACGGTTTCCCTATAGCCCACAATGACTCCTGTGGCACTCTCGGGTTTCCCCATAGCCGACACTTATTCAGTGGCTCTCCATAGTTTCCCTATAGCGTACGCTGACTCCAGCGGCTCTCTAAGGTTTCCCTATAGCCCACACTGACTTCAGCAGCTCTCTTTAGTTTCCCCATAGACGACACTGACAGCAGTGGCTCTCTTTGTTTTCCCTATAGCCTAATCTGACTCCAGCGGCGCTCTATGTTTTCCCTATATCCCACACTGACTCCAATGGCTCGCTACGGTTTGTCTATATCACACAATGACTCTAGTGGCTCTCTATGGTTTCCCTATAGTCCACACTGATCCCAGAGGCTCTCTATGGCTTCCCTATATCCCACACTGATTCCAGTGCCTCTCTACGGTTTTCCTATTGACCACACTGACCCCAATGGCCCTCTACTGTTTCTCTTTATCACACACTGACTCTAGCAGCTCTACGGTTTCCCTATAGTCCACACTGACTCCAGCTGTTCTCTATGGTTTGCCTAAATACTGCACTGATCGCAGCGGCTCTGCACGGTTTCTTATATCCCAAACCGACCCCAGAGGCTCTCTACGGTTTCTCTATAGACCACATTGACCCCAGTGACGCTCTATAGTTTCCCTATATCACACACCGATTCCAGTTGCTCTCTATGGTTTACCTATAGTCCACAGTTAGTCCATCTGCTCTCTGCGGTTTCCCTAAAGCCTGCACGGACTCCAGCAGCACTCGAGGTTTTCCCCTTAGCCGACACTGATTCACTGCCTCTCTCTAGTTTCCCTATTGCCTGCACTGACCCCACTAGCTCTCTAGGGTTTCCCTATAGCCCACAGTGACTCCAGTAGCTCTCTAAGTTTTCCCTATATGCCACACAAACTCCAGAGGCTCTCTAAGCTTTTCCAATAGTCCACACTGACACCAGTGTTTCTCGACGGTTTCCCTATAGCCCACACTGACTCCAATAGCTCTCTACCGTTTCCCTATATCCAACAGTGACTCCAGTGGCTCTCTACGGTTTCATTATAGTCCACAGTGACACCAGGGGCTCACTACGGTTTCCCTAATGACCACAATGAAACCAGCGGCACTCTAGGGTTTCCCCATAGACGACACTGATTCCGTCACTCTCTATAGATTCCCTAAAGCCTACACTTTCTCCAGCGGCTCTCTAAGGCTTCCCTACATCCCACTCTGACTCCAGCGGCTCTCTACAGTTTCCCTATATTCCACAGTGACACCAGGGGCTCTCTACGGTTTCCCAATAGCCCACACTGACTCCAGCATCCCTCTAGGTTTTCCCCATAGCTGACACTAATTCAGTGGCTCTCCATAGTTTCACTATTGCCTACACTGACCCCAGTAGCTCTCGAGGGATTCCCTATAGCCCACGTTGACTCCAGTAGCTCTCTACGTTTTCCCTATGTCCCACACAAACTCCAGAGGCTCTCTACGGTTTTCCTATAGCCCACACTGACTCCAGTAGCTCTCTACAGCTTCCCTATATCCCACTCTGTCTCCAGTCGCTCTCTATGGTTTCCCCATGGACCAGACTGACACCAGCGGCTCTCTACTGTTTCCCAATAGTCCACACTGACACCAGAGGCTCTCTACGGTTTCCCTATAGCCCACAATGACTCCTGTGGCACTCTAGGGTTTCCCCATAGCCGACACTGATTCAGTGGCTCTCCATAGATTCCCTATAGCCTACACTGAATCCATCGGCTCTCTAAGGTTTCCCTATAGCCCACACGGACTCCAGAGGCTCTCTACGGCTTCCCAATATCCCACTCTGACTCCAGCAGCTCTCTACCGTTTTCCTATACACCACACTGACTTCAGCGGCTCTCTTTAGTTTCCCCATAGCCGACACTGACTGGAGTGGCTCTCTACAGTTTCCCTATATCCAACTCTGACTCCAGTGGCTCTCTACGGTTTCATTATAGTCCACAGTGACACCAGGGGCTCACTACGGTTTCCCTAAAGCCCACACTGAAACCAGCGGCACTCTAGGGTTTCCCCATAGCCGACACTGATTCAGTCGCTCTCTATAGATTCCCTAAAGCCTACACTTTCTCCAGCGGATCTCTAAGGTTTCCCTATAGCCCACACTGACTCGGGAGGCTCTCTACGGCTTCCCTATATCCCACTCTGACTCCAGCCGCTCTCTACCGTTTTCCTATAGACCATACTGACTTCAGCGGCTCTCTAATATTTCCCTATAGCCCACACTGACTCCAGTAGCTCTCTACAGTATCCCTATATCCCACTCTGACTCCAGCGGCTCTGTACAGTTTCCCTATATTCCACAGTGACACCAGGGGCTCTCTACGATTTCCCTATAGCCCACACTGACTCCAGCGTCCCTCTAGGTTTTCCCCATAGCTGACACTAATTCAGTGGCTCTCCATAGTTTCGCTATTGCCTACACTGACCCCACTAGCTCTCGAGGGATTCTCTATAGCCCACGTTGACTCCAGTAGCTCTCTACGTTTTCCCTATATCCCACACAAACTCCAGAGGCTCTCTACGGTTTTCGTATAGCCCACACTGAATCCAGTAGCTCTCTACAGTTTCCCTATATCCTACTCTGTCTCCAGTGCCTCTCTATGGTTTCCCCATGGACCAGACTGACACCAGCGGCTCTATGTGGTTTCCCTATAGTCCACACTGACACCAGAGGCTCTCTACGGTTTCCCTCTAGCCCACAATGACTCCTTTGGCACTCTAGGGTTTCCCCATAGCCGACACTTATTCAGTGGCTCTCCATAATTTCCCTATAGCATACACTGACTCCAGCGGCTCTCTAAGGTTTCCCTATAGCCCATACTGACTCCAGAGGCTCTCTACGGCTTCCCTATATCCCACTCTGATTCCAGCGGCACTCTACCGTTTTCCTATACACCACACTGACTTCAGCATCTCTCTTTAGTTTCCCCATAGACGACACTAACAGCAGTGGCTCTCTTTGTTTTCCCTATAGCCTAATCTGACTCCAGCGGCGCTCTATGTTTTCCCTATATCCCACACTGACTCCAATGGCTCGCTACGGTTTGTCTATATCACACAATGACTCTAGTGGCTCCCCATGGACCAGACTGACACCAGCGGCTCTCTATGGTTTCCCTATAGTCCACACTGATCCCAGAGGCTCTCTATGGCTTCCCTATATCCCACACTGATTCCAGTGCTTCTCTACGGTTTTCCTATTGACCACACAGACCCGAATGGCTCTCTACTGTTTCTCTTTATCACACACTGACTCTAGCAGCTCTACGGTTTCCCTATAGTCCACACTGACTCCAGCTGTTCTCTATGGTTTGCCTAAATGCTGCACTGATCCCAGCGGCTCTGCACGGTTTCCCTATATCCCACACCGACCCCAGTGGCTCTCTACGGTTTCCCTATGGACCACACCAGTTCGAGATGATCTCTGCGGTTTTCCTCTATCCCATTGGCTCTCTACATTTTCTCTATAGTCCACACTGCCTCCAGTGGCTCTCTATGGTTTCGCTACATCCCACTCTGACTCCAGTGAATCTGTACAGTATCGGAATAGCCCACGCTGACTCCAGTGGCTCAGTACAGATTGCCTAAAGCCCACACTGACTCCAGTGGCTCGGAAACTGTTTATCTATAGACCACACTGACTCCAGTAGCTTCCTGCATTTTTCCCATAGCCGACACTGACTCCAGTGGCTCGCTACGGTTTCCCTATATTACACACTGACTCTAGTGGCTCTCTAGGCTTTCCCTATAGTCAATTCTGACCCCAGTGGCACTCTACGGTTTCCCTATATCCTACACTGATTGCAGAGGCTCTCTACGGTTTTCCTATAGACCAATTGACCCAAGTGGCTGTCTACGGTTTCCCTCAGTGGCTCTCTGCGGTTTCCCTATAGTCCACACCTGACTCCAGTGGCCCTCTACGGTTTTCCTAAAGCCCACAATGTCTCCAGCAGCTCTCTACAGTTTCCCTATAGTGCACACTGCCTCCAGCGGCTCTGTATGCTGTCCTCATAGCCCACTCTGACTGCTTGGCTCTCTACGGTTTCCCTTTAACCTACACTTACTCCAGCGGCTCTCTAATTTTCCCTACATCCCACCCTGAGTCCAGTGGCTCACTACCGTTTGCCTATATCACACAGTGAATCTAGTGGCTCTCTTCGGTTTAACTATAGTCCACACCTGACTGCAGAGGACCTCTGCCCTTTCCCTAAAGCCCACAAGGACTCCAGCTGCTCTCTACTGTTTCCCTATAGTCCACACTGCCTCCAGTGTTTCTCTACGGTTTCCCTACATCCCGAACTGACTCCACTGGCTCTGTACGGTTTCACTACAGCCCTCGCTGACTCTAATGGGTATCTACAGATTCCCTAAAGCCCACAGTAACTACTGTGGCTCTCTACAGTTTCCATTTATCCAACACGCACTCCAGTGGATCTCTATGGTTATACTATCATCCACATTGACTCCAGCGGCTCTCTACAGTTTTCCTATTGACCACATTGACCCCAGTGGCGCTCTATAGTTTCCCTATATCACACACCGATTCCAGTGGCTCTCTATGGTTTCCCTATAGTCCACAGTTCGTCCAGCTGCTCTCTGCGGTTTTCCTAAAGCCTGCACCGACTCCAGCGGCACTCGAGGTTTTCCCCTTAGCCGACACTGATTCAGTGGCTCTCTCTAGTTTCCCTATTGCCTACATTGACTCCAGAAGCTCTCTAGGGTTTCCCTATAGCCCACACTGACTCCAGCAGCTCTCTACTGTTTCCCTATATCCAATTCTAACTCCGGTGGCGCTCTACGGTTTCACTATTGTCCACACTGACACCAGGGGCTCGCTTCGGTTTCCCTAAAGCCCACACTGACAACATCGGCACTCTATTGTTTCCCCATAGCCGACACTGATTCAGTCGCTCTCTATAGATTCCCTAAAGCCTACACGTTCTCCAGCGGCTCTCTAAGGTTTCCCTATAGCCCGCACTGACTCCAGTAACTCTCTACAGTTTCCCTATATCCCACTCTGACTCCAGCGGCTCGCTACAGTTTCCCTATAGTACACAGTGACACCAGGGGCACTCTAGGGTTTCCCTATAGTCCACACTGACTCCAGCGTCACTCTAGGTTTTCCCCATAGCTGACACTGATTCAGTGGTTCTCTATAGTTTCCCTATTGCCTACACTGACCCCATTAGCTCTCGAGGGTTTCCTTATAGCCCACGTTGACTCCAGTAGCTCTCTACGTTTTCCCTATATCCCACACAAACTCCACAGGTTCTGTACGGTTTTCCTATAGACCACACTGACTCCAGTAGATCTCTACAGTTTCTCTATATCCCACTCTGTCTCCAGTGGCTCTCTATGGTTTGCCTATAGACCAGACTGACACCAGTGGCTCTCAAGAGTTTCCCTATAGTCCACACTGACACCAGGGGCTCTCTACGATTTCCCTATAGCCCACACTGACTCCAGCGGCACTCTAGGGTATACCCTTACCCGACACTGATTCAGTGGCTCACCATAGTTTCCCTATAGCCTACACTCACTCCAGTGGCTCTCTAAGGTTTCCCTATAGCCCACACTGACTCCAGAGGCTCTATATGGCTTCCCTATATCCCACTCTGACTCCAGCGGCTCTCTACCGTTTTCCTATAGACCACACTGACTTCAGCGGCTCTCTTTAGTTTCCCCTTAGCTGACACTGACTGCGGTGGCTCTCTTTGTTTTCCCTATAGCCTAATCCGACTCCAGCGGCGTTCTATGTTATCGCTATATCCCACACTGACTCCAATGGCTCGCTACGGTTTGTCTATATCAGACACTGACTCTAGTGGCTCTCTATGGTTTCCCTATAGTCCACACTGCCCCCAGAGGATCTCTATGGCTTCCCTATATCCCACACTGATTCCAGTGCCTCTCGACGGTTTTCCTATTGACCACACTGTCCCCAGTGGACCTCTACTGTTTCTCTATATCACACACTGACTCTAGCAGCTCTCTATGGCTTCCCTATACTCCACATTGACTCCAGCTGTTCTCTATGGTTTGCCTAAATGCTGCACTGATCCCAGCGGCTCTGCATGGTTTCCCTATATGACACAACGACCCCAGCGGCTCTCTACGGTTTCTCTATAGACCACATTGACCCCAGTGACGCTCTATAGTTTCACTATATCAGACACCGATTCCAGTGGCTCTCTATGGTATACCTATAGTCCACAGTTATTCCAGCTGCTCTCTGCGGTTTCCCTAAAGCCTGCACTGACTCCAGCGGATCTCGAGGTTTTCCCCTTAGCTGACACTGATTCAGTGCCTCTCTCTAGTTTCCCTATTGCCTGCACTGACGCCAGTAGCTCTCTAGGGTTTCCCTATAGACCACAGTGAATCCAGTAGCTCTCTAAGTTTTCCCTATATGCCACACAACTTCCAGTGGCTCTCCACGGGTTTCCTATAGCCCACACTGACTACTGTGTTTCTCGACGGTTTCCCTAAAGCCCACACTGCCTCCAGTAGCTCTCTACAGTTTCCCTATATCCAACTCTGACTCCAGTGGCTCTCTACGGTTTCATTATAGTCCACAGTGACACCAGGGGCTCACTACGGTTTCCCTAAAGCCCACACTGAAACCAGCGGCACTCTAGGGTTTCCCCATAGCCAACACTGATTCAGTCGCTCTCTATAGATTCCCTAAAGCCTACACTTTCTCCAGAAGCTCTCTAAGGTTTCCCTATAGCCCACACTGACTCCAGAGGCTCTCTACGGCTTCCCTATATCCCACTCTGACTCCAGCGGCTCTCTACCATTTTCCTATAGACCATACTGACTTCAAAGGCTCTCTAAGGTTTCCCGATAGCCCACACTGACTCCAGTAGCTCTCTACAGTATCCCTATATCCCACTCTGACTCCAGCGGCTCTCTACAGTTTCCCTATAGTCCACAGTGACACCAGGGGCTCTCTATTGTTTCCCTATAGCCCACACTGACTCCAGCGTCCCTCTAGGTTTTCCCCATAGCTGACACTAATTCACTGGCTCTCCATAGTTTCCCTATTGCCTCAACTGACCCCATTAGCTCTCGAGGTATTCCCTAGAGCCCACGTTGACTCCAGTAGCTCTCTACGTTTTCCCTATATCCCACACAAACTCCAGAGGCTATCTACGGTTTTTGTATAACCCACACTGACTCCTGAGGCTCTATATGGCTTCCCTATATCCCACTCTGACTCCAGCGGCTCTCTACCGTTTTCCTATAGACCACACTGACTTCAGCAGCTCTCTTTATTTTCCCCATAGCTGACACTGACTGCGGTGGCTCTCTCTGTTTTCCCTATAGCCTAATCCGGCTCCAGCGGCGTTCTATTGTTTCCCTATATCCCACTCTGACTCCAATGGCTCGCTACGGTTTGTCTATATCACTCACTGAGTCTAGTGGCTCTCTATGGTTTCCCTATAGTCCACACTGACTCCAGAGGCTCTCTATGGCTTCCCTGTATCCCAGACTGATTCCAGCGCTTCTCTACAGTTTTCCTATTGACCACACTGACCCCAATGGCCCTCTACTGATTCCCTATATCACACACTGACTCTAGCAGCTCTCTATGGCTTCACTATAGTCCACATTGACTCCAGCTGTTCTCTATGGTTTGCCTAAATGCTGCACTGATTCCAGCGGCTCTGCACAGTTTCCCTATATCCCACACCGACCCGTGCGGCTCTCTACTGTTTCCCTATGGACCACACCAGCTCGAGAGGATCTCTGCGGTCTCCCTCTATCCCACCCTGACTCCATTGGCTCTCTACATTTTCTCTATAGTCCACACTAACCTCAATTGGCTCTCTATGGTTTCGCTACATCCCACTCTGACTCCAGTTTATCTGTACAGTATCGGTATAGCCCTCGCTGATTCCAGCGGCTCTCTACGGTTTCTCTATAGTCCACAAAGACTCCAGCTGTTCCCTATGGTTTCCCTAAATGCTGCGTTGATCCCAGCGGCTCTGCACGGTTTCCCTATATCCCACAACGACCCCAGCAGCTCTCTACTGTTTCTCTATAGACCACATTGACCCCAGTGGCGCTCTATATTTTCCCTATGTCACACACCGATTCCAGTGGCTCTCTATGGTTTCCCGATAGTCCACAATTAGTCCAGCTGCTCTCTGCGGTTTCCCTAAAGCCTGCACTGACTCCAGCGGCACTACAGGTTTTCTCCTTAGCTGACACTGATTCAGTGGCTCTCTCTAGTTTCCCTATTGCCTACACTGACTCCAGTATCTCTCTAGGGTTTCCCTATAGCCCTCAGTGACTCCAGTAGCTCTCTACGTTTTCCCTATATGCCACACAAACTCCAGTGGCTCTCTACGGTTTTCCTATAGCCCACACTGACTCCAGTGTTTCTCGACGGTTTCCCTATAGCCCACACTGACTCCAGCAGCTCTCTACAGTTTCCCTATATCCAACTCTGACTCCAGTGGCTCTCTACTGTTTCATTATAGTCCACACTGACACCAGGGGCTTGCTTCGGTTTCCCTAAAGCCTGCACTTTCTCCAGCGGCTCTCTATCGTTTCCCTATAGTCCACAGTGACACCAGGGGCTCTCTACGGTTTCCCTATAGCCCACACGTACTCCAGCGTCACTCTAGGTTTTCCCCATAGCTGACACTGATTCAGTGGCTCTCTGTAGTTTCCCTATTGCATACCCTGACCCCAGTAGCTCTCGAGGGTTTCCCTATAGCCCACGTTGACTCCAGTAGCTATCTACATTTTCCCTATATCCCACACAAACTCCAGAGGCTCTCTACGGTTTTCCTATAGCCCACACTGACTCCAGTAGCTCTCTACAGTTTCCCTATATCCCACTCTGTCTCCAGTCGCTCTCTATGGTTTCCCCATGGACCGGACTGACACCAGCGGCTCTATGCGGTTTCCCTATAGTCCATACTGACTCCAGGGGCTCTCTACGGTTTCCCTATAGCCCACAATGACTCCAGCGGCACTCTAGGTTTTCCCCAATGCCGACACTGATTCAGTGGCTCTCCATAGTTTCCCTATAGCCTACACTGACTCCAGCGGCTCTCTAAGCTTTTCCTGTAGCCCACACTGACTCCAGAATCTCTGCGGCTTCCCTATATCCCACTCTGACTCCAGCGGATCTCTACCGTTTTTCTATAGACAACAATGACTTCAGCGGCTTTCTTTAGTTTCCGCATAGCCGACACTAACTGCAGTGGCTCTCTCTGTTTTCCCTATAGCCTAATCTGACTCCAGCGGCGTTCTATGTTTTCCCTATATCCCACGCTGACTCCAATGGCTCGCGAAAGTTTCTCTATATCACACACTGACTCTAGTGGCTCTCTATGGTTTCCCTATAGTCCACACTGACTCCAGAGGCTCTCTATGGCTTCCCTGTATCCCAGACTGATTCCAGCGCTTCTCTACGGTTTTCCTATTGACCACACTGACCCCAATGGCCCTCTACTGATTCCCTATATCACACACTGACTCTAGCAGCTCTCTACGGTTTCCCTATAGTCCACACTGACTCCAGCTGTTCTCTATGGTTTCCCTAAATGCTGCAGTGATTCCAGCGGCTCTGCACGGTTTCCCTATATCCCACACCGACCCCAGTGGCTCTCTACTGTTTCCCTATTGACCACACCAGCTCGAGAGGATCTCTGCGGTTTCCCTCTATCCCACACTGACTCCATTGGCTCTCTACATTTTCTCTATAGTCCACACTGCCTCCAGTGGTTCTCTATGGTTTCGCTACATCCCACACTGACTCCAGTGAATCTGTACAGTTTCGGTATAGCCCTCGCTGACTCCAGTCTCTCTCTACAGATTGCCTAAAGCCCACACTGACTCCAGTGGCTCGGTACGGTTTATCTATAGCCCACACTGACTCCAGTAGCTCCCTGCATTTTTCCCATAGCCGAGACTGACTCCAGTGGCTCGCTACGGTTTCCCTATATCACACACTGACTCTAGTGGCTCTCTAGGCTTTCCCTATAGTCCATTCTCACCCCAGCGGCACTCTACGGTTTCCCTATATCCCAAACTGATTGCAGAGTCTCTCTACGGTTTTCCTATAGACCAATTGACCCTAGTGGCTGTCTACGGTTTCCCTCAGCGGCTCTCTCCGGTTTCCCTATAGTCCACACCTGACTCCAGTGGCCCTCTACGGTTTTCCTAAAGCCCACAATGTCTCCCGCAGCTCTCTACAGTTTCCCTATAGTGCACACTGCCTCCAGCGGCTCTGTATGCTGTCCCCATAGCCCACTCTGACTGCAGTGGCTCTCTACGTTATCTCTTTAACCTACACTGACTCCAGCGGCTCTCTGATTTTCCGTACATCCCACCCTGAGTCCAGTGGCTCACTGCCGTTTGCCTATATCACACAGTGACTCCAGTGGCTCGCTACAGTTTCCGTATAGCGCACACTGACTCCAGCAGCTCCCTTTGGTTTCCCTATAGTCCACACCTGACTGCAGTGGACCTCTGAGCTTTCCCTAAAGCCCACATGGACTCCAGCTGCTCTCTACTTTTTCCCTATAGTCCACACTCCCTCCAGTGTTTCTCTACGATTTCCCTACATCCCACACTGACTCCACTGGCTCTGTATGGTTTCACTTCAGCCCTCGCTGACTACCACACTAACTACTGTGGCTCTGTACAGTTTCCATGTATCCCACAGGCACTCCAGTGGATCTCTATTTTTATACTATAATCCACATTGACTCCAGCGGCTCTCTACGGTTTCCCTATGGCCCACCCTGACTCCAGTGGCTCTGTATGGTTTCCCTATAGCCCACACTGACACCTGTGGCTCTATACGAGTTCCGTATAGTCCACAGTCACTCCAGTGGCTCTCTTCGGTTTCCCTATAGTGCAAACTGACACCAGTGGCTCTCAACGGTTTCCCTATTGTCCAAACGGACTCCAGCTGCTCTCTACTGATTCCGTAAAGCCTGCACTTACTCCAGCTGCTTTCCAGGTTTTCCCTATATCCGACACTGACTCCAGAGGCTCTCTACGGTTTCCCTATAGCCCACAATGACTCCAGTAGGTCTCCACAGTTTCCCTATATCCAACTCTGACTCCAGTGGCTCTCTATGATTTCCCTATAGACCACAATGGCACCATTGGCTCTCTATGGGGAAAACATAGAGAGCCACTGGAGCTATTGTGGGCTATAGCAAAACCGTTGAGAGCCACTAGGGTCAGTGTGGGCTATAGGAATGCCGTAGAAAGTCACTGGAATCAGTTTGGGATATCGGGAAGCCGTAGAGGGCCACTGGAGTCAGTGTGGACTATAGGGAAACCGTAGTGAGCCGCTGGAGTGAGGGTGGGCCATAGGGAATCTGTAAAGAGCTACTGAAGTCAGTGTGGGCTATAGGGAAACCGTAGAGAGCCGCTGGAGTCAGTGTGGAATATAGGAAAACGGTAGTGAGCCACTGGAGTGAGGGTGGGATATAGGGAAATAGTACAGAGCCATTGAGGTCAGTGTGGGCTATAGGCAATCTGTAGAGAGCCAATGGAGTCAGTGTTGGGTATAGGGATAACTTGGATAGCCGCTGGAGTAAGTGCAGGCTTTAGGGAATTCGTAGAGAGCAGCTAGAGTCAGTGTGGACTAAAGGGAAACTGTAGAGAGCCACTGGTGTCAGTGTGGACTATAGGAAAACCGTAGAGAGCCACTGGAATCACAGCGGACTATAGGGAAATCGTATAGAGCCACTGGTTTAAGTGTAGGCTATGGGGAAACCATAAAGAGCCACTGGAGTCAGGGTGGACCATAGGGAAACCGTAGATAGCTGGTGGAGCTAGTGTGGACAATACGGAAACGGTAGAGAGATGCTAGAGTCAGTGTGTGATATAGAGAAACCATAGCGAGCCATTTGAGTCAGTGTGGGATATACGGAAAACATGGAGAGCAGAATAGGCTATAGGGAGAACAGAGGTTTCCCTATAGACCACGCTAACTCAGTGGCTCTTCATGGTTTCCCTATGGCTCTCACTGACTCCAGAGTCCCTCTACAGATTCCCTAAAGCCCACACTGATAGCAGTGTCTCTGTACGGTTTCCCTAAGTCCCAGACTCATTCCAGTGGCTCTCTCCGGTTTTCCTATAGTGCACACTGACTCAGCTTCTCTCTACGTTTTCCCTATAGCCCACACTGACTCCCATAGCTCTCTTCGGTTTCCCTATGGCCCAGCCTGCCTCCAGTGGCTCACTACGGTTTCCCTACTGTCCACACTGACACCAGCGGCTCTCTACGCTTTCCCTATTGCCCACACTGACTCCAATGGCTCTCTACGGTTTCCATGTAGTCCACACTGACTCTAGTGGCTCTCTACCGTTTCCCTATAGTCCACATTGTCTCCATTGGCTCTCTACAGATTCCGTATATTCCACACAGACACCAGTGGCTCTCTACTGTTTCCCTATAGCCCACAATGATTCCGGTGGCTCGCTATTCGTTTTCCCTATATCACACAGTGAGACCAGTGGCTTTCTACGTTTTCCCTATATCCCACACTGACACCAGTGGCTCGCTACGGTTTTTCTATATCACACACTGACTCTAGTGTCTCTTTACCTTTTCCCTATAGTCCACACTGTCTCCACTTGCTCTCTACAGTTTCTCTATATTCCACAGTGACACCAGAGGCTCTCTACAGTTTCCCTATATCCCACACTGATTCCAATGGCTCTCTATAGCTTCCATATATCGCACACTGATTCCAGAGGCTCTCTACGATTTTTCTATTGACCACACTGACCACAGTGGCTCTCTATTCGGTTTCCCTTTGTCACAAACTGAGTCCAGTGGTTCTCTGCAGTTTCCCAATATCCCACACTGACTCCATTTGCTCTCTACAGATTTCCTACAGCCCACACTCACTCCAGTGGCTCAGAGCGTTTTCCCTATAGTCCACACTGAGTGCAGCAGCTCTCTATGGTTTCCATAGAGACAACACTCACTCCAGTAGCTCTCTACGGATTCTGTTTGGCCCACCCTCACTCCAGCGGCTCACTACAGTTTCCCTGTAGCTCACTCTGACACCAGGGGCTCTCTACAGTTTCCCTATAGTGCACACTGAATCCCTTGGCTCTCTATGGTTTCCCTGTAGCCCACATGCACTCCAGTGGCTCTCTATGGCTTCCCTATATCCCACACTGATTCCAGCGGCTCTCTACTGTTTTCCAATTGACCACACTGACCCCATTGGCTCTCTTTTCGGTTTCCCTATATCACACACTCACTCCACTGGATAACCACGGTTTTCCTTTATCCCACACAGACTCCATTGGCTCTCTACAGATTCCCTATAGCCCACACTGACTTCGGTGGTTCTGTAGGGTTTCCCTATATCCCACACTCACTCCAGTGGCTCACTACGGTTTTCCGACGGTCAACACGGACTGCAGCGGCTCTCTACAGTTCCCCTATAGTGCCCACTGACTTCAGTGGCTCTCTATGTCTACCCTATATCCCACACTGATTGCAGCGGCTCTCTACGGTTTTCCTATAGACCACACTGACCCCAGTGGCTCTCTATGGTTTCCCTATATCACACACCGATTCCAGTGGTTCTCAGTGGTTTCCCTAAAGTCCACAGTTAGTCCAGCTGTTCTCTATGGTTTCCCTAAAGCCTGCACTGACTCCAGCGGCTGTCCAGGTTTTCCTTATAGCCCACACTGACTCCAGCAGCACTCTAGGGTTTCCCCATAGCCGACAAAGATTCAGTGGCTCTCTATAGTTTCCCTATAGCCTACACTGACTCTAGCGGCTCTCTAAGTTTTCCCTATAGCCCACATTGACTCCAGTGGCTCTCTACGGCTTCCCTATAACCCACCCTGATTCCAGTGGCTCTCTACCGTTTTCCTATAGACCACACTGACTGCAGTTGCTCTCTCTGTTTTCCCTAGAGCCTAGTCTGACTGCAGCGGCTCTCTATGTTTTCCCTATATGCCACACTGACTCCAATGGCTCGCTACGGTTTCTCGATTTCATACACTGATCTAGTGGCTCTCTAAGGTTTCCCTATCGTCCACACTGACCCCAGAGGCTCTCTTTGGCGTCCCTATATCCCACACTGATTCCAGCGTCTCTCTTCGGTTTTCCTATTGACCACACAGACCCCAATGGCTCTCTACTGTTTCCCTATATCACACACTGACTCTAGCAGCTCTCTACAGTTTCCCAATAGTCCACACTGACTCCAGCTGTTCTCTAATGTGTCCCACACTGCCCCCAGCGGCTCTCTACGGATTGCCTATAGTCCACACTGTCTCCACTGGCTCTCCGCAGTTTCCCCATATTCCACACTGACACCAGTGGCTCTCTACAGTTTCCCTATAGCCCACACTGATTCCAGTGGCTCTCTATAGCTTCCCTATATTCCACACTGATTCCAGCGGCTCTCTACACTTTTCCTATTGACCACACTGACCTCAGTGGCTCTCTATTCGGTTTCCCTATATCACACACGGAGTCCAGTGATTCTCTACGTTTTCCCTACAGTCCACACTGACTCCAGCTTCTCTCTACGGTTTCCCTAAAGCCTGCACTGACTGCAGCAGCTATCTACGTTTTCCCTATATCTGACTCTGACTCCAGCGGCTCTCTACAATTTCCCTATAGCCCACACTGTCTGCTTTCGATCTCTCCGGTTTCCCAATATCCCACACTGACTCCATTGGCAGTCTACAGATTCCCTATAGCCCACACTGAGTCCAGTGGCTCAGAACGTTTACCCTATAGCGCACACTTACTGCAATGGCTCTCTATGGTTTCTATATAGCCCACACTCATTCCAGTAGCTCTCTACGGATTCCGTTTGGCCCACCCTCACTCCAGAGGCTCACTACGGTTTCCCTAAAGTGCACGATGACACCAGGGGCTCTCTAAAGGTTCCCTATAATGCACACTGAATCCAGTGGCTGTCTATGGTTTCCCTATAGCCCACACGTTCTCCAGTGGCTCTCCCTGGCTTCCCTGTATCCCACACTGATTCCAGCGACTCTCTACGGTTTTCCTATAGACCTCACTGACCCCAGTGGCTCTCTATGGTTTCCCTATATCACACACTGATTCCCGTGGTTCTCCATGGTTGCCCTATAGCCCACAATGACACCAGTGGCTCTATACGTTTTCCCTATAGTCCACAGTGACTTTACCTGCTCTCTACAGTTTCCATATTGTCCACTCTGACTCCAGTGGCTCCCTATGGTTTCCCTATAGTCCACACTGACACCTGTGGCGCTCTACGGTATCCCTATAGCCCACCCTGACTCCATTGGCTCACTACGGTTTCCCTATATCACACACTGACTCTAGTGGCTCTCTGCGGTTTCCCTATAGTCTACACTGTCTCCATAGGCTATCTACTGTTTCCCTATATTCCACACTGATTCCAGTGGCTCTCTATAGCTTCCCTTTATCCCACACTGATTCCAGCGGCTGTCTACGGTTTTCCTATTGACCACACTGACCTCAGTGGCTCTCTATTCGGCTTCCCTATATCACACACAGAGTCCATTGGTTCTCTACGTTTTCCCTATAGTCCACAAAGACTCCAACAGCTCTCTACGGTTTCCCTAAACCCTGCACTGACTCCAGTGTCTTTCCACATTTTCCCTATATCCGGCACTGACTCCAGCGGCTCTCTACGATTTCCCTATAGCCCACACTGACTCCATTCGCTCTCTACAGATTCCCTATAGCCCACACATTCTCCAGTGGCTCAGACCGTTTTCCCTATAGTCCACACTGACTGAAGCGGCTCTCTGTGTTTTCCATATCGCCCACACTCACTCCAGTAGCTCTCTACAGATTCCGTTTGGCCCACCCTCACTCCAGTGGCTCACTACAGTTTCCCTATAGTGCACACTGACTCCAGTGGCTCTCTACAGTTTCCCCATAGTGCACACTGAATCCATTGGCTCTCCATGGTTTCCCTGTGGCCCACACGCACTCCACTGGCTCTCTATGGCGTCCCTATATCCCACACTGATTCCAGCAGCTCTCTACGAATTCCCTAAAGCTTGCACTTACTCCAGTAGCTCTCTTCGGTTTTCCTATGACCCACCCTGACTCCCGTGGCTCACTACGGTTTCCCAATAGTACACACTGACACCGGTGGCTCTTTACGGATTCCCTATGGCGCCCACGGACTCTAATGGCTCTCTACGGTTTCCCTATAGTCCACACTGAAACCAGCGGATCTCTACAGTTTCCCTATAGCCAAACTGATTCCACTGGCTCTCTATAGCTTCCCTATATCCCACACTGATTCCAGAACCTCTCTACGGTTTTCTTATATCACACACTGAGTCCAGTGGTTTTCTATTCGGTTTCCCTATATCACACACTCACTCCACTGGCTCAAAATGGTTTTCCTATATCCCGCACTAAATCCATTGGCTCTCTACAGAATCCCTATAGCCCACACTGACTTCAGTGGCTCTGCACGGTTTCCCTATATCCCACACTCACACCAGCGGCTCACTACGGTTTTCCTATGGTCCACACGGACTGCAGCGGCTCTCTACAGTTTCCAGATAGTGCACACTGAATCCAATGGCTCTCTATGGTTTCCCTGTAGCCCACAAGCACTTCAGTGTCTCTCTATGGCTTCCCTATATCGCACACTGATTCCAGAGGCTCTCTACGGTTTTCCTATAGACCACACTGACCCCAGTGGCTCTCTATGCATTCCCTATATCACACACCGATTCCACTTGTTCTCTATAGTTTCCCTATAGTCCAATGTTAGTCCAGCTGCTCTCTACGGTTTACCTATAGCCCACACTGACTCCAGTAGCTCTCTACGTTTTCCCTATATCCCACACTCATTCCAGTGGCTCTCTACGATTTTCCTATACACCAGACTGACTTCAGCGAATCTCTTTGGTTTCCCCATAGCCGACACGGACTGCAGTGGCTCTCTCTGTTTTCCCTATAGTCCACACTGACCCCAGTGGCTCTCTATGGCTTCCCTATAAACCACAATGTTACCACCGTCTCTCTACGGTTTTCCTATTGACCACACTGTCCCCAATGTCTCTCCACTGTTTCCCTATATCACACACTGACTCTAGCAGCTCTCTATGGTTTCCCTATAGTCCACACTGAACCCAGTGGCTCTCTTTGGCTTCCCTATATACCACACTCTATCCAGAGTCTCTCTACCGTTTTCCTATTGAGCACACTGTCCCCAATGGCTCTCTGCTGTTTCCCTATTTCACACACTGACTCTAGCAGCTCTCTATTGTTTCCCTATAGTCACACTGACTCCAGTTGTTCTCGATGGTTTCCTGAAATGCTGTACTGATTCCACCGGCTCTGCACGGTTTCGCTATGTCCCGCACTGCCCCCAGCGGCTGTCTACGGATTGCCTATAGTCCACACTGTCTCCACTGGCTCTCTGCGGTTTCCTCATATTCCACACTGACACCAGTGGCTCTCTACAGTTTCCCTATAGCCCACACTGATTCCAGTGGCTCTTTATAGCTTCCCTATATTCCACATTGATTCCAGCGGCTCTCTACACTTTTCCTATTGACCGCACTGACCTCAGTGGCTCTCTACTCGGTTTCCCTATATCACACGCACAGTCCAGTGATTTTCTACGTTTTCCCTACAGTCCACCCTGACTCCAGCGGCTCTCTACGGTTTCCCTAAAGCCTGCACTGACTCCAACAGCTATCTACGTTTTCCCTATATCTGACACTGACTCCAGCAGCTCTCCACGGTTTCCCTATATCCCACACTCACTCCAGTGGCTCACTACGGTTTTCCTAAGGTCCACACGGACTGCAGCGGCTCTCTACAGTTTCCCTATAGTGCACACTGAATCCAATGGCTCTCTATGGTTTCCCTGTAGCCCACAAGCACTTCAGTGTCTCTCTATGGCTTCCCTATATCGCACACTGATTCCAGAGGCTCTCTACGGTTTTCCTATAGACCTCACTGACCCCAGTGGCTCTCTATGGTTTCCCTATATCACACACCCATTCAAGTGGTTCACTATGGTTTCCCTATAGTCCACAGATTGTCCAGCTGCTCTCTACGGTTTCCCTCTAGCCCACCCTGACTCCAGTAGCTCTCTACGTTTTCCCTATATCCCACACTCATTCCAGTGGCTCTCTACGCTTTTCCTATACACCACACTGACTTCATCGGCACTCTATGGTTTCCCCATAGCCGACACTGACTGTGGAAGCTCTCTCTGTTTTCCCTATAGCCTACACTGACTGCAGCGGCTATCTATGTTTTCCCTATATCCCACACTGACTCCAATGGCTCGCTATGGTTTCTCTATATCACACACTGACTCTAGTGGCTCTCTATGGTTTCCCTATAGTCCACACTGACCCCAGTGCCTCTCTACGGCTTCGCTATTAGCCACAATGATACCAGTGTCTCTCTACGATTTTCCTATTGACCACACTGTCCCCAATGGCTCTCTACTGTTTCCCTATATCACACACTACCTCTGGAAGCTCTCTATGGTTTCCCTACAGTCCACACTGACTCCAGTTGTTCTCTATGGTTTCCTGAAATGCTGTACTGATTCCAACGGCTCTGCATGGTTTCCCTATGTCCCACACAACCCCAGTGGCTCTCTACGGATTCCCTGTAGTCCACACTGTCTCCACTGGCTGTCTGCGGTTTCCCTATATACCACACTCACTGCAGTGGCTCACTACGGTTTTCCTATGGTCCACACGGACTGCAGCGGCTCTCTACAGTTTCCCTATAGTGCACACCGAATCCAATGGCTCTCTATGGTTCCCCTGTAGCCCACAAGCACTTCAGTGTCTCTCAATGGCTTCCCTATATCCCACATTGATTCCAGAGGCTTTCTACGGTTTTCCTATAGACCTCACTGACCCCAGTGGCTCTCTATGGTTTCCCTATATCACACACCGATTCCAGTGGTTCTCTATAGTTTCCCTACAGTCCAATGTTAGTCCAGCTGCTCGCTACGGTTTCCCTATAGCCCACACTGACTCCAGTAGCTCTCTACGTTTTCCCTATATCCCACACTCATTCCAGTGGCTCTCTACGGTTTTCCTATACACCACACTGACTTCAGCGGCTCTCTTTGGTTTCCCCATAGCTGACACGGACTGCAGTGGCTCTCTCTGTTTTCCCTATAGCATACACTGACTCCAGCGGCTCTCTATGTTTTCCCTATATCCCACACTGACTCCAATGGCTCGCTACGGTTTCTCTATATCACACACTGACTCTAGCGGCTCTCTATGTTTTCCCTATAGTCCACACTGACCTCAGTGGCTCTCTATGGCTTCCCTATATAACACACTGAATCCAGCGTCTCTCTACGGTTTTCCTATTGAGCACACTGATCCCAAAGGTTCTCTACTGTTTCCCTTTATCACACACTGACTCTAGCTGCTCTCTATGATTTCCCTGTAGCCCACACGCACTTCAGTGGCTCTCTATGGCTTCCCTATATCCCACACTGATTCCAGCGGTTTTCTACGGTTTTCCTATAGACCACACTGACCCCAGTGGCTCTCGATGGGTTCCCTATATCACACACCGATTCAGGAGGTTCTCTGTGGTTTCCCTATAGTGCACAGTTAGTCCAGCTGCTCTCTACGGTTTCCCTCTAGCCCACCCTGACTCCAGTAGCTCTCTACGTTTTCACTATATCCCACACTCTTTCCAGTGGCTCTCTACGCTTTTCCTATACACCACACTGACTTCAGTGGCTCTCTTTGGTTTCCCCATAGCCGACACTGACTGCAGAGGCTCTCTCTGTTTTCCCTATAGCCTACACTGACTCCAGCGGCTCTCTATGTTTTCCCTATATCCCACACTGACTCCAATGGCTCGCTACGGTTTCTCTATATCACACACTGACTCTAGTAGCTCTCTATGGTTTCCCTATAGTCCACACTGACCCCAGTGGCTCTCTATGGCATCCCTATAAACCACACTGATTCCAGCGTCTCTCTACGATTTTCCTATTGACCACACTGTCCCCAATGGCTCTCTACTGTTTCCCTATATCACACACTGACTCTAGCAGCTCTCTATGGTTTCCCTGTAGTCCACACTGACTACAGTTGTTCTCTATGGTTTCGGGAAATGCTGTACTGATTCCACCGGCTCTGCACAGTTTCCCTATGTCCCACACAATCTCAGCGGTTCTCTAGGGAATAACCCTGTAGTCCACACTGTCTCCACTGGCTGTCTGCGGTTTCCCCATATTCCACACTGACACCAGTGGCTCTCTACAGTTTCCCTATAGCCCACACTGATTCCTGTGGCTCTCTATAGCTTCATTATATCCCACACTGATTCCAGCGGCTCTCTAAACTTTTCCTATTGACCACACTGACCTTAGTGGCTCTCTATTCGGTTTCCCTATATCAGACACGGAGTCCAGTGATTCTCTACGTTTTCCCTACAGTCCACCCTGACACCAGCTGCTCTCTACGGTTTCCCTAAAGCCTGCAATGACTCCAGCAGCTATCTACGTTTTCCCTATATCCGACACAAACTGCAGCGGCTCTCTACGATTTCCCACGCTGACTGCAACGGCTCTCTATGGTTTCTATGTAGCCCACACTCACTCCAGTAGCTCTCTATGGATTCTGTTTGGCCCACCCTCACTCCAGAGGCTCACTACGGTTTCCCTATAGTGCACAATGACACCAGTGGCTCTCTACTGTTTCCCTATAGTGCACACTGAATCCAGTGGCTCTCTATGGTTTCCCTGTATCCCTCACTGATTCCAGCGACTCTCTACGGTTTTCCTATAGACCTCACTGACCCCAGTGGCTCTCTATGGTTTCCCTATATCACACACAGATTCCCTTGGTTCTCTATGGTTTCCCTGTAGCCCACATGACACTAGTGGCTCTATACGATTTCCCTATAGCACGCACTGACTCTAGTGGCTCTCGGCGGTTTCCCTATAGTCCACAATGTCTCCATAGGCTCTCTACGGTTTCCCTATATTCCACACTGACACCAGTGGCTCTCTACAGTTTCCCTATGGCCCACACTGATTCCAGTGGCTCTCTATAACTTCCCTATATCCCACACTGATTCTTGCGGCTCTCTACGGTTTTCCTATTGACCACACTGACCTCAGTGGCTCTCTATTCGGTTTCCCTATACACACACTGAGTCCGTTGGTTCTCTACCTTTTCCCTATAATCCACACTGACACCAGCTGCTCTCTATGGTTTCCCTAAAGCCTGCTCTGACTCCAGTGTCTTTCCACATTTTCCCTATATCCGACACTGACTCCAGCGGCTCTCTACGATTTCCCTATAGCCCACACTGACTCCTTTGGATCTCTCAAGTTTCCTAATATCCCACACTGACTCCATTGGCTCTCTACAGATTCCCTATAGCCCACACATTCTCCAGTGGCTCAGAACGTTTTCCCTATAGTCCACACAGGCTCTCTATATCTTCCTTATATCCCACACTGATTCCAGCGGCTCTCTATGGTTTTCCTATAGACCTCACTGATTCCCGTGGTTTTCTATGGTTTTCCTATAGCCCCCAGTGACACCAGTGGTTCTATACGATTTCCCAATAGTCCACAGTGACTCCAGCGGCTCTCTATGGTTTCCCCATAGCCGACACTGACTTCAGTGGCTCTTTATGGTTTCCCTATAGCTTACACTTTCTCCAGAAGCTCTCTACAGTTTCCCTATATCCCACACTGACTCCAGTGGTTCGCTATGTTTTCCCTATATCCCACACTGTCTCTAGTGGCTCTCTATTGTTTCCCTCTTGTCCGCACTGTCCATAGTTACTCTCTACGTTTTCCTATAGTCCACACTGACTCCAGTGGCTCTCTACAGTTTCCCTATATTCCACAATGACTCCAGTGGACACTCTATGGTTTCCCTATGGTCCACACTGACACCTGTGGCTCTCTACGGTTTTCCTATAGTCCACACTGACACCATTGGCTCTCTTTTGTTTCCGTATAGTCCACACTGACTTCAACAGCTCTCTCCAGTTTCCCTATAGCACACTCCGACCCCAGTGGCACTCTCCGGTTTCCGTATAGCCCAGACTGACTCCAGTGGCTCTCTATGTTTTGCCTATATCCCACACTGACCACAGTGGTGCACTACGGTTTCCCTATATCACAAACTGACTTTGGTGGCTCTCTACGGTTTCCCCTTAGTCCACACTGACCCCAGTGGCTCTCTACAGTTTCCCTATAGTCCACACTGTATTCAGTGGCTCTCTACGGTTTTGCAATAGTCCACCTGACACCTGTTTCTCTATAGTCCACACTGACCCTTGTGGCTCTCTACGGTTTCCCTATAGTCCACAGTGTCTCCCGTGGCTCTCTAATGTTTCCCTATAGTCCACACTGACTCCATTGGCTCTACGGTTTCCCTATAGTCCACACTGTCTCCCGTGGCTCTCTACGGTTTCCCAATATCCCACACAGACTCCATTGGCTCTCTACAGATTCCCTATAGCCCACACTGAATCCAGTGGCTCATAACGTTTACCTTATAGGCCACACTGACTGCAACGGCTCCTTATGGTTTCTATATAGCCCACACTCACTCCAGTAGCTCTCTACAGATTCCGTTTGGCCCACCCTCACTCCAGAGGCTCACTACGGTTTCCCTATCGTGCACAATGACACCAGTGGCTCTCTACTGTTTCCCTAAAGTGCACACTGAATCCAGTGGCTCTCTATGGTTTCTCTTTAACCCACACTGATTCCAGTGACTCTCTACGGTGTTCCTATAGACCTCACTGACCCCAGTGGCTCTCTATGGTTTCCCTATATCACACACTGATTCCCGTGGTTCTCTATGGTTTCCTATAGCCCAAACTGACACCAGGGGCTCTATACGATTTCCCTATAGTCCACAGTGACTCCAGTGGCTCTCTAAGGTTTCCCTATAGTCCACACTGACTCCAGTGGCTCCCTATGATTTCCCTATAGTCCACACTGACACCGGTGGCTCTCTATGGTATCCCTATAGTCCACACTGAATGCATTGGCTCACAACGGTTTCCCTTTACCACACAATGACTCTAGTGGCTCTCTGCGGTTTCACTATAATCCACACTGTCTCCATGGGCTCTCTACGGTTTCCCTATATTCCACACTGACACCAGTGGCTCTCTACAGTTTCCCTATGGCCCACACTGATTCCAGTGGCTCTCTATAACTTCCCTATATCCCACACTGATTCCAGCGGCTCTCTACGGTTTTCCTATTGACCACACTGACCTCAGTGGCTCTCTATTCGGTTTCCCTATATCACACACTGAGTCCGTTGGTTCTCTACTTTTTCCCTATAGCCCACACTGACTCCAGCTGCTCTCTACGGTTTCCCTAAAGCCTGCACTGACTCCAGTGTCTTTCCACAGTTTCCCTATATCCGACACTGACTCCAGCGGCTCTCTACGATTTCCCTATAGCCCACACTGACTCCTTCGGATCTCTCCAGTTTCCTAATATCCCACACTGACTCCATTGGCTCTCTACAGATTCCCTATAGACCACACATTCTCCAGTGGCTCAGAACGTTTTCCCTATAGTCCACACTGACTGAAGCGGCTCTCTATGTTTTCCATATCGCCCACACTCACTCCAGTAGCTCTCTACGGATTCCGTTTGGCCCACCCTCACTCCAGTGGCTCTCTGCCGTTTCCCTAAAGCCCGCACTGACTCCAGTGGCTGTCTATGGCTTCCCTATATCCCACACTGATTCCAGCAGCTCTCTACGGTTTTCATATAGACCACGCTGACTACAGTTTCTCTTCATGGTTTCCCTATAGCTCTCAATGACTCCAGAGGCTCTCTGCAGATTTACTAGAGCCCACACTGACTGCAGTGTCTCTGTACGGTTTCCCTATGTCCCAGACTCAATCCAGTGGCTCTCTACAGTTTTCCTATCGTCCACACTGAATCCAGCGTCTCTCTACGGTTTCCATATAGCCCACACTGACTCCAGTAGCTCTCTTGGGTTTCCCTATGGCCCACCCTGACTCCAGTGGCTCACTATGGTTTCCCTATAGTCCACAATGACATCAGTGGCTCTCTACAGTTTCCCTATAGCGCACACTGACTCCAATGGCTCTCTACAGTTTCCGTATAGCCATACTGACACCAGTGGCTCTGTTCAGTTTCCTTATATCCCACACTGACTGCAGTGGACGCTACGGTTTCCCTATATCGCACACTGACTTTAGTGGCTCTCTACGGTCCTCCCTATAGTCCACACTGTCTCCACTGGGTCTCTACAGTTTACCTAAAGCCCACACTGATTTCAGTGGCTCTCTATAGCTTCCCTATATCCCACACTGATTCCAGCGGCTCTCTACGGTTTTCCTATTGACCACACTGACACCAGTGGCTCTGTACGGTTTCCTTATATCCCACACTTACTCCACTGGCTCACTACGGTTTTCCTATATCCCACACTGACACCATTGGCTCTCTGCAGATTCCTTATAGCCCACACTGACTTCAGTGGCTCTCTACGGTTTCCCTATATCCCACACTCACACCAGTCGCTCACTACGGTTTTCCTATAGTCCACACGGACTGCAGCGGCTCTCTACAATTTCCCTATAGTGCTCACTGACTACAGTGGCTCTCTTTTGGTTTCCCTGTAGCCCACACGCACTCCAGCAGCTCTCTATGGCTTCCCTATAACCCACACTGATTCCAGCGTCTCTCTACGGTTTTCGCTGTAAAACACAAAGAGTCCAGTGGTTATCTATGGTTTCCCTATAGTCCACAGTTAGTCCAGCTGCTCTCTACGCTTTCCCTGAAGCCTGCACTGACTCCATTGGCTCTGCACGGTTTCCCTATATCCCACACTGACCCCAGCGGCTCTTTACGGTTTCCCTATAGCCCACACTAGCTCCATTAGCTCTCTACAGTATCTCTATAGTCCACACTGCCTCCAGTGGCTCTCTACGGTTTCGCTACATCCCACACTGAATCAAGTGGCTCTATACGGTTTCGGTATAGCCCTCACTGACTCCAGTGGCTCTCTACAGATTGCCTAAAGCCCACACAGACTCCAGTGGCTCGGTACTATTTCCCTATAGCCCACACTAACTCCAGTAGCTCCCTACATTTTCCCCATATCCGACACTGACTCCAGTGACTCGCTACGGTTGCCCTATATCCCACACTGACTCCTTTGGCTCTCTACAGTTTCCCAATAGTCCACACTGCCTCCAGTGTTTCTCTCCGGATTCCCTACATCCCACACTGACTCCACTGGCTCTGTACACTTTCACTATAGCCCTCGCTGACTCCAGTGGCTCTGGACGGTTTCCAATTATCCCACAGGCACTCCAGTGTTTCTCTATGGCTTTCCTATAATCCACACTGACTCCAGCGACTCTCAACGATTTCCCTATAGCCCACACTGGTCCACTAGCTCTCTACGGTTTCCCTATGGCCCACCCTGATTCCAGTGGCTCTCTATGGTTTCCCTATAGCCCACACTGACACCAGTGGCTCTATACGATTTCCCTATCGTCAACAGTGACTCCAGTGGCTCTCTACGGTTTGCCTTTGTCCACTCTGACACCGGTGGCTCTCTGTGGTTTCCCGATAGACCAAACTAACACCATTGTCTCTCTACTGTTTCCCTATAGTCCACACTGACTCCAGTGGCCCTCTACGGCTTCCATATATCCCACACAGTTTCCAGAGGCTTTCTACGGCTTTCCAATACCCCACGCTGACCCTAGTGGCTCTCAACGATTTTGCTTTAGCCCACAGTGACTCCAAAGGCTCTCTGTGGTTTCCCTATTGCTTACACTGACACCATTTGCTCTCTACAGTTTCCCTATATCCCACACGGACTCCAGTGGTTCGCTAGGGTTTCCCTATATCCCACACCGATTCTAGTGGCTCTCTACTGTTTCCCTACCGTCCACACTGACTCTAGCGTCTCTGTACGGTTTCCCTGTAGACCACACTGACTCCAGTAGATCTCTTCGGTTTCCCTATGGCACACCCTGACTCCAGAGGCTCACTACGGTTTCCTTATAGTCCACACTGACACCAGTGGCTCTCTACGATTTCCCTATAGCGCACACTGACTCCAATGGCTCTCTATGGTTTCCCTCTAGTGCACACCGACCCCAGTGGCTCTCTACAGTTTCAGTATAGCCCACACTGACTCCAGAGACTCACTACGTTTTCCCTATATCCCACACTGATTCCAGTGGCTCGCTACGGTTTCCCTATATCGCACACTGACTCTAGGGGCTCTCTACGGTTTCCCTATAGTCCACACTGTCTCCAGTGGCTCTCTACGTTTTCCCTATATTCCACACTGACACCAGTGGCTCTCTACAGTTTCCCTATAGCCCACACTGAATCCAGTGGCTCTCTATGGCTTCCCTATATCCCACACTGATTCCAGTGGTTCTCTACGGTTTCCGTATAGTCCACACTCACTCCAGCTGCTCTCTACGGTTTCCCTAAAGCCTGCACTGACTCCAGTGGCTATCCATGTTTTCCCTATATCTGACACTGACTCCAGCGGCTCTCTACAATTTCCCTATAGCCCACACTTACTCCAGTGGGCTCTCTACGGTTTCCCTATAGCCGACACTGACTCCAGTAGCTCTCTACGGATTCCCTTTGGCCCACCCTCACTCCAGTGGCTCACTATGGTTTCCCTATAATGTACACTGACTCCAGCGGCTCTCTATTGTCTTCCGATATTCCACACTAACAAAATTGGCTCTCAACGATTTCCCTGAAGTCCAAACTAACACGACTGGCTCTCTCCGGTTTCCCTATAGTCCACACTGACTCCAGTGGCCCTCTACAGCTTCCCTATATCCCACACGGATTCCAAAGGCTTTCTACGGCTTTCCTATAGCCCACACTGACCCTAGTGACTCTCAACGGTTTTACTATAGCCCACACTGACTCCGGTGGCTCTCTATGGTTTCCCCATTGCCGACACTGACTTCAGTAGCTCTCTATGGTTTCCCTAAAGCTTAAACTGACACCAGCGGCTCTCTACATTTTCCCTATATTCCACACTGACTCCAGTGGTTCGCTAGGGTTTGCCTATATCCCACACTGACTCTAGTGGCTCTCTACTGTTTCCCTATAGTCCACACTGACCCCAGTGGCTCTCTACGGTTTACCTATAGTCCACACTTTCTCCAGTGGCTCTCTACGGTTTACCTATAGTCCACACTTTCTCCAGTGGTTCTCTACGGTTTCCCTATAGTCCACACTGACTCCATTGGCTCTACGGTTTCCCTATAGTGCACACTGACACCAGTGGCTCTCTATGGTTTCTGTATAGTGCACACTGACTCCAGAGGCTTCCTACGGTTTCCCCATAGCCGACACTGATTCCAATGGCTCTCTAGGGTTTCCGTATAGCCGACACTGACTCCAGTGGCTCTCTAGGTTTTGCCTATATCCCACATTGACTCCATTGGCTCACTACGGTTTCACTATATCAAACACTGACTCTGGTGGCACTATCCGGTTTCCCTCTCGTCCACACTGTCTCCAGTGGCTCTCTACGGTTTCCCTATAGCCCACACTCACTCCAGTGGCTCAGAACATTTTCCCTATAGTCCACAGTGACTGCAGTTGCTCTCTACGGTTTCCCTATAGCCGACACTGACTCCAATAGCTCCCTACGGATTCCCTTTTGCCCACCCTCAAAGCAGTGGCGCACTACGGTTTCCATATAGTGCACACTGATGCCAGTGGCGCACTATGTTTTCCCGATAGTGCACACTGACTCCACTGGCTCTCTACGGTCTCCCGATTGTCCACACTAACACCATTGGCTCCCAAAAGTTTCCCAATAGTCCAAACTAACACCATTGGCTCTCTACGGTTTCCCTATAGTCCACCCTGACTCCTGTGGCCCTCTGCGGCTTCCCTATATCCCGCATTGATTCCAGAGGCTTTCTATGGCTTTCCTATAGCCCACACTGACCCTAGTGGCTCTCAACGGTTTTACCAACACTGTCTCCCGTGGCTCTCTACAGTTTCCCTATAGTCCGCACTGACACCATTGGCTCTCTCCGGTTTCCGTATAGTCCACACTGACTTCAGCGGCTCTCTACGGTTTCCCTATAGCACACAGCGACCCCAGTGGCACTCTCTGGTTTCCGTATAGCCCACACTGACTCCAGTGGCTCTCTAGGTTTTGCCTATATCCCACACTGAGTCCGGTGACTCACTACGGTTTCCGTATATCAAGCACTGACTCTGGTGGCTCCCTACGGTTTCCCTTTAGTCCACACTGACCCCAGTGGCTCTCTATGGTTTCCCTATAGTCCACATTGTCTCCAGTGGCTCCCTACGGTTTCGTATAGTCCACCTGACACCAATGGCTCTCTACGGTTTCCCTATAGCTCACAGTGACTCCAGGGGCTCTCTATGGCTTCCCTATATCCCACACTGTTTCCAGCAGCTCTCCACGTTTTTCCTATAGACCACGCTGACCAGAGTGGCTCTCCGTGGTTTCCCTATAGCCCCCACCGACTCAAGAGGCTCTCTACAGATTCCGTAAAGCCCACACTGACTGCAGTGGCTCTGTACGGTTTTCCTATGTCCCAGACTCACTCCAGTGGCTCTCTACGGTTTTCCTATGGACCACACTGACTCCAGTAGCCCTCTTCGGTTTCCCTATGGCCCACCCTACTCCAGTGGCTCACTACTGTTTCCCCATCGTCCACACTGAAACAAGTGGCTTTCTACGGTTTCCCTATAGTGCACAATGATCCAATGGCTCTCTATGGTTTCCGTATTGTGTACACCGACCCCAGTGGCTCTCTATGGTTTCCGTATAGCGCACACTGACTCCAGTTTCTCTCTACATTTTCCCTATATGCCACACTGGCACCAGTGGCTCGCTACGGTTTTCCTATATCACACACTGACTCTAGTGGCTCTCTACGGATTCCCTATAGTCCACACTGTCTCCAGTGGCTGTCTACATTTTCCCTATATTCCACACTGACAACAGTGGCTCTCTACAGTTTCCCTATAACCCACACTGATTCCAGTGGCTCTCTGTAGATTCCCTATATCCCACTCTGATTCCAGTGGATCTCTACGGTTTTCCTATGGACCACACTGACCCAAGTGGCTCTCTATTCCGTTTCCCTAAATCACACACTGAGTCCAGTGGTTCTCTACGGTTTCCCTATAGTCCACACTGACTCCAGCTGCTCTCTACGGTTTCCCTAAAGCCTGCACTGACACCAGTGGCTATCCACTTTTTCCCTATATCCGACACTGACTCCAGCGGCTCTCTACGATTCCCCTATAGTCCACACTAACACCATTGGCTCTCAACGGTTTCCCTATAGACCACACTAACACCATTGGCTCTCTACGGTTTCCCAATAGTCCACACTGACTCCAGTGGCCCTCTATGGCTTCCCTATATCCCACACTGATTCCATTGGCTTTCTACGGCTTTCCTACAGCCCACACTGACCCTAGTGGCAATCAACGTTTTCGCTATAGCCCACAATGGCTCCATTGGTTCAATACGGTTTCCCCATAGCCGACACTGAATTCAGTGGTTCTCTATGGTTTCCCTATAGCTGACACTGACTCCTTCGACTCTCTATGGTTTCCCTATATCCCACATTGACTCCAGTACTTCACTAGGTATTCCATCTGTCCCACACTGATGCTAGTGGCTCTCTACTGTTTCCCTATAGCCCACACTGACCCCAGAGGTTCTCTACGGTTTCCCTATATTCCATGCTGTCTCCATGGGCTCTCTACGGTTTCCCTATGCACCACACTGACTCCAGTGGCTCTCTACGGTTTCCCTATAGTCCACACTGACACCATTGGCTCTCTACGGATTCCGTATATCACAAATTGTCTCTGGTGGCTCTCTACGGTTTCCCTTAAGTCCACACTGTCTCCAGTGGCTATCTACGGTTTCGCTGTAGTCCACCTGACACCAGTGGCTCTCTACGGTTTCCCTATAGACCAAAGTGACTCCAGTGTCTCTCTATAGCTTCCCTATATCCCACAATGATTCAAGCAGCTCTCTATGGTGGCTCTCTGAATGAAGACGCTCTCTACAGATTCCCCAAAGCCCACACTGACTGCAGTTTCTCTGTACGGTTTCCCTATGTCCCAGACTCACTCCAGTGGCTCTCTACCGCTCCTATCATCCACACTGACTCCAGTGGCTCTCTACCATTCCCTTATAGCGCACACTGACGCCAGCGGCCCTCAACGGTTTCCTGATAGTCCACACTAACACCATTGGCTCTCTACCATTTCCCTATTGTCCACAATGACCCCAGAGGCTCTCTACATTTCCCGATAGTCTACATTAACACCATTGGCTCTCTACGGTCTCCCTATAGTCCACGCTGACTCCATTGGAATGCTACGGCTTCCCTAGATCCATCAGTGATTCCAGTGGCTCTCTACGGATTTCCTATGGCACATGCTGACCCTAATGGCTCTCAACGGTTTTGCTATAGCCCACACAGACTTCACTGGCTCTCTACGGTTTCCCCATAGCCGACACTGTCTTCATTGGCTCTCTATTTTTTCCCAATAGCTTACACTGACTCCAGTGGTTTGCTAGGGTTTCCCTATATCCCACACTGATTCTATTGTCTCTCTATTGTTTCCCTATAGTCAACACAAACCCCACTGGCTCTCTACAGTTTCCCTATAGTCCACACTGTCTCCAGTGGCTCTCTACGTTTTCCCTAAAGTCCACACTGCCTCCAGTGTCTCTCTCCAGTTTCCCTACATCCCACACTGACTCCATTGACTCTGTACGGTTTCCATATAGCTCTCACTGGCCCCAGTGGCTCTCTACAGATTCCCTGAAGCCCACACTGACTCCAGTGGCTCTGTACAGTTTCCCTATATCCCACATTCACTCCAGTGGTTCTCTACGGTTTTCCTATAGTCCACACTGATTCCAGCGGCTCACTACCGTTTCCCTATAGTGCACGCTGAATCCATTGGCTCTCTACGGTTTCCCTATATTCCACACAGACCCCATTGGCTCTCTACACTGTCCCTATATCCCACACTGACTGCAGTGGCTTGCTACCATGTCCCTATATCACACACTGACTCTAGTGGCTCTCTACGGTGTCCCTATAGTCCACACTGACCCCAGTGGCTCTCTACGGTTTCCCTATAGTCCACACTGTTTCCAGTGGCTCTCTCCGATTTCCCTATAGTCCACATTGACAACAGTGCCTCTCTGCAGTTTCTCTATAGCCCACACTGACTCCAGTGGCTCTCTATAGCTTCCCTATATCCCACACTGATTCCTGTGGCACTCTACGTTTTTTCTATAAACCACACTGACCCCAGTGGCTCTCTATTCGGTTTCTCTGTAGCCCACAATGAATCCAGTTGCTCTCTACGGTTTCCCTAAAGACTGCACTGACTCCAGCGGCCTTCCATGTTTTCTCTATATCTGACACTGACTCCAAGGATTCTGTGCGGTTTCCCTATAGCCCACACTGACTCCACTGGATCTCTCCGGTTTCCCTGTATCACACACTGACTCCAGTGGTACGCTAGGGTTTCCCTATATCACACACTGACTCTAGGGGCTCTCTACGGTTTCCCTACAGTCCACACTTACACCAGTGGCTCTGTAAGGTTTCCCTATAGCCCTCGTTGACTCCAGTGGCTCTCTACAGATTCCCTGAAGTGCACACTGACTCCGGTGGCTCTGTACGGATTCCTTTTGTCCCACACTCACTCCAGTGGCTCTCTCTTGATTTCCTATAGTCCACACTGACTCCAGTGGCACTCTACGGTTTCCCTGTATCAAACACTGATTCCAGTGGTTCTCTACGAATTCCCTATAGTCCACACTGACTCCAGCTGCTCCCAACAGTTTCCCTAAAGCCTGCACTGAATCCAATGGATCTCTAGGGCTTCCCTATATCCCACACTGATTCCAGTAGCTCTCTGCGTTTTCCCTATAGCCCACACTGACTCCAGTCGATCTCTTCGGTTTCCCTATATCGCACAATGACTTAATTGGCTCTCTACAGTGTCCCCGTGCTCCGCACTACCTCTGTGGCTCTCTACAGATTCCCTAAATCCCACACTGACTCCAGAGGCTCTCTACGGTTTCCCTATAGTCTACACTGACTCCAGCGGACCTCAAGGATTTCCCTATATCACACATTGTCTCTAGTGGCTCTCTACTATTTCCCTAAAGTCCACAGCTGACCCCAATTGCTCTCTACTGTTTTCCTGAAGCCCACAATGTCTCCAGCACCTCTCTACAGTTTCCCTATAGTCCACATGAACTCCAGCGGCTCGCTATGGCTTCCCTGTATCCCACACTGATTCCAGCGGCTCTCTAGGGATTTCCTATTGCCCAGACGGACCCCAGTGGCTCTCTACGATTTCCGTATAGCCCACAATGACTACAGCTGCTGTCTACAGTTTTCCTATAGTCCACACCAGACTCCAGTGGACCTCTACCGTTTCCCTAAAGCCCACATTGACTCCAGTGGCTCTCTACGATTTCCCTATAGTCTACACTGACTCCAGCGGCCCTCAAGGATTTCCCTATATCACACACTAACTCTAGTGGCTCTCTACTATTTCCCTAAAGTCCACAGCTGATCCCAATAGCTCTCTACTGTTTTCCTGAAGCCCACAATGTCTCCAGCACCTCTTTACGGTTTCCCTATAGTCCACAGGAACTCGAGCGGCTCTCTATGGCTTCACTATATCCCACACGGATTCCAGCGGCTCTCTAGGGATTTCCTATTGCCCACACTGACCCCAGTGGCTCTCTACGATTTCCGTATAGCCCACAATGAATCCAGCTGCTGTCTACAGTTTTCCTATAGTCCACACCAGACTCCAGTGGAGCTCTAATGTTTCCCTAAAGCCCACACTGACTCAGGCTGCTCTCTACTGTTTCCCTAAATCTGGACTGACTCCAGCGGCTCTGCACGTTTTCCCTATATCCCACACTGACTCCAGTGGTTCGCTATGGTTTCCCGATAGTCCACACTGACTCCTGTCACTCAGTACGGTTTCTCTATCGCCCTCCCTGACTCCAGCTGCTCTCTAAAGATTCTCAATAGCCTACACTGACTCCAGTGGTTCTCTACGGTTTCATTATATCCCACGCTCACTCCAGTGGCTCTCCACGGTTTTCTGATAGTCCACACTGTCTCCAGCGACTCTCTACGGTTTCCCTATGGAGCACACTGACTCCAGTGACATCTACGGTTTGCCTATATCCCACACTGATTCCAGCGGCTCTCTACGGTTTTCCTATAGCCCACACTGACTCCAGAGGCTCTTTACGGTTTCCCTATATCCCACACTCACTCCAGTGGCTCTCCACGCTTTTCCATAGTCCACACTGTCTGCAGCGACTCTCTACAGTTTCCCTATAGCCCATACTGACTCCAGCAGCTCTCTACGGTTTCCCTTTGGCCCGCCCTGACTCCAGAGGCTCACTACGGTTTCCCTATCATGCACAGTGACACTAGTGGCTCTCTATGGTTTCCCTATAGAGCACACTGACTCCAGTGACATCTACGGTTTCCTTTAATCCCACACTGATTCCACCGGCTCTCTACAGTTTTCCTATAGCCCACACTGACTCCAGTGGCTCTCTAGGGTTTCACTTTAGCCCACGCTGACTCCAGTGGCCCTTTAGGTCTTCCTTATATCCCACAATGATTCCAGCTTCTCTTGACAGTTTTCCTATAGCCCACACTCTCACTAGTGGCTCTTAACCATTTCCCTATAGTCCACACTGACTCCAGCAGCTCGCATGGGTTTCCCCTTGTCCCACACTGACTTCAGCGGTTCTCTACGGTTTCCCTATAGCCCACACTGACTCCAGCGGCTCTCTACATTTTCCCCATAGCCGACACAGACTGCAGTGGCTCTCTATGGATTCCATATAGCATACACTTACTCCATTGGCTCGTTACGGTTTCCCTATATCACAAACTGTCTTTAGTGGCTCACTACGGTTTCTATATAGACTACACTGACCCCAGTGGCTCTCTATCGTTTCCCGATATCACACACTGACTCCAGCGTCTCTCTATGGCCTCCCTATATTTCAAACTGACTCCAGTTGCTTTCTTCCATTTCGCTATATCCCACACTGACTCCATTGTCTCTCTGCAGATTCCCTATAGTCCACACTGCCTCAAATGGTACTCTACGTTGTCCTGATATCCCACACTGACTCCAGTGGCTCTGTACGGTTTCCCTGTAGCCCACAATGACCCTAATTGCTCTCAACAGTTTCCCTATAATGCACACTGACTCCAGTGGCTCTCTACCCTTTCCCTTTAGTCCACACCGATCCCAGTGGCTCTCTACCATTTCCGTATAGCCCTCACTGACTCCAGTGTCTCTCTACGTTGTCCCTATTTCCCACACTGACTCCAATGTCTCGCTACGATTTCCCTATATCACACATTGACTCTAGAGGCTCTCTACGGTTTCCCGATAGTCCACACTGTCCCCAGTGGCTCTATACGTTTTCCCTATAGACCACACTGTCTCCAGTGGCTCTCTACGCAATCCCTATAACCCATACTGACACCAGTGGCTCTCTGTTTGGTTTGCCTATATCCGACACTGACTCCATTGGCTCTCTACAGTTTCCCTATAGTCCAGACTGCCTCCAGTGGCTCTCTATGTTTTCCCAAGTCCCACACTGACTCCAGTGGCTCTCTACAGTTTCCCGATAGTCCACACTGACTCCTGTCACTCTGTACGGTTTTGCTTAATCCTCACTGACTCCAGAGGCTCTCTACAGATTCCCTGTAGCCTACACTGACTCCAGAGGCTCTGTACGGTTTCCCTATATACCACACTCACTCCACTGGCTCTCCACGGTTTACCTATAGTCCACACTGTCTCCAGCGATTCTGTATGGTTTCCAAATAGCCCACACTGACTCCTGCAGCTCTCTACGGTCTCCCTATGGCCCGCCCTGACTCCAGAGGCTCACTACGGTTTCCTTATCGTGCACAGTGACACCAGTGGCTCTCTACGGTTTCCCTTTAGTGCACACTGGCTCCAGTGGCTCTCTACGGTTTCCCTATATCCCACACTGATTTCATCGGCTCTCTACGGTTTTCCTATAGCCCACACTGACTCCAGTGGCCCTTTAGGGCTTCCTTATATCCCACAATGATTCCATCAGCTCTCGACAGTTTTCCTATAGCCCACACTCTCACTAGTGGCTCTTAACGGTTTCCCTATAGTCCACACTGACTCCAGCGGCTCTCAATGGTTTCCCCTTATCCGACACTAACTTCAGCGGCTCTCTACGGTTTCCCTATAGCCCACATTGACTCCAGCGGCTCTCTACATTTTCCCCATAGCCGACTCAGACTGCAGTGGCTCTCTATGGATTCCACACAGCCTACACTGACTCCATTGGCTCGTTACGGTTTCCCTAAAACACACATTGACTTTAGTGGCTCTCTACGGTTTCTATATAGACCACACTGACTCCAGTGGCTCTCTACGGTTTCCCGATAGTCCACACTGACTCCTGTCACTCTGTACAGTTTCACATATCCCTCACTGAGTCCAGTTGCTCTCTAGAGATTCCCTATATCCTACACTGACTCCAGAGGCTCTGTACTGTTTCCCTATATACCACACTCACTCCAGTGGCTCTCCACGGTTTTTCTATAGTCCGCACTGTCTCCAGCGACTCTGTATGGTTTCCCGAGAGCCCACACTGACTCCTGCAGCTCTCTACGGTCTCCCTATGGCCCGCCCTGACTCCAGAGGCTCACTACGGTTTCTATATCGTGCACAGTGACACCAGTGGCTCTCTACGGTTTCCCTATAGTGCACACTGACTCCAGTGGCTCTCTACGGTTTCCTTATATCCCACACTGATTCCAGCGGCACTCTACGGTTGTCCTATAGCCCACACTGACTCCAGTGGCTCTCTACGGTTTCCCGATAGCCCACACTGACTCCAGTGGCCCTTTAGGTCTTCCTTATATCTCATAATGATTCCAGCAGCTCTCGACGGTTTTCGTATAGCCCACACTCTCACTAGTGGATCTTAACGGTTTCCCTATAGTCCACACTGACTCCAGCAGCTCTCAATGGTTTCCCCTTATCCGACATTAACTTCAGCGGCTCTCTACGGTTTCCCTATAGCCCACATTGACTCCAGTGGCTCTCTACATTTTCCCCATAGCCGACTCAGACTGCAGTGGCTCTCTATGGATTCCATATAGCCTACACTGACTCCATTGGCTCGTTACGGTTTCCCTATAACACACACTGACTTTAGTGGCTCTCCACGGTTTCTATATAGACCACACTGACCCTAGTGGCTCACTACGGTTTCCCGATATCACACACTGACTCCAGCGGCTTTCTTCCGTTTCTCTATATCCCACACTGACTCCATTGTCTCTCTACAGATTCCCTATAGTCTATACTGCCTCAAGTGGTACTCTACGGTTTCCCTATATCCCACACTGACTCCAGTAGCTCTGTACGGTTTCCCTATAGCCCACACTGACCCTAGTGGCTGACAACAGTTTCCCTATAGTCCACACAAACTCCAGCGGCTCTCTCCGTTTTCCCTACAGGCTACTCTGACTCCAGCGGCTCTCAAGGGTTTCCATTTATTGACAGTGACTTCAGCGGCTCTCTACTTTTTCCCAATAGCCTACACTCACTCCAGCGGCTCTCTAAATTTTCCCAATGTTCCACACTGACTCCAATGGCTCACTGCGGTTTCCCTGAATCACACACTGACTCTATTGGCTGTCTATGGTTTTGCTATATTCCACACTGACCCGAGTGCTCTCTATGGCTTCCCTATAAATGACATTGATTCCAGCGGCCCTCTATGCTTTTCCTACAGAACACTCTGACCCCAGTGGCTCTCTACGGTTTCCCTTTATGATAAACAGAATCCAGCTGCTCTCTATGGTTTCCCTAAAGCCTGCACTGATTCCAGTGGCTCTCCACGTTTTCCCTATATCCCACACTGACACCAGCGGCTCTCTACGGTTTCCCTATAGCCCACAGTATCTCCAGCGGCTCTCTACGGTTTTCCAAAAGACCACACTGATGCCAGTGGCTCTCTACGGTTTCCCTAAATCACACACTTACTCTAATGGCTCTCTATGGTTTCCCTACAGACCAAACTAACCCCAGTGGCTCTCCGCAGTTTCCCTATAGTCCACCCTGTCTCCAGTGGGTCTCTATGGTTTCCTTATAGTCCACACTGAATCCAGAGACTCTCTAGAGTGTCCCTGTAGCCCAAACTGACTCCAGTGGCTCTCTTTGGCTTCCCTATATCCCACACTGTTTCCAGAGGCTCTCTATGGTTTTCCTATTGCCCACACTGACCCCAGTGTCTCTTTATGATTTCTGTATAGCCCACAATGAGTCCTGCTGCTGTCTACGGTTATCCTATAGTCCTCACCTGACTCCAGTGGACGTCTACGTTTTCCCTAAAGCCCACACTGACTCAGGCTGCTGTCTATGGTTTCCCTAAATCCTGCACTGACTCCAGCGGCTCTCCACATTTTCCCTATATCCCACACTAACTCCATTTGCTCTCTACAGTTTCCCTATAGTCCACACTGCCTCCAGTGGTACTCTACGCTTTCCCTATAGTCCACACTGACTCCAGTGGCTCTGTACGGATTCACTATAGCCCTCGCTGACTCCAGTGGATCTCGACAGATTCCCTAAAGCCCACACTGACCCCGGTGGCTCTCTACGGTTTCACTTTTTCCCACACTCACTCCATTGCCTCTCTACTGTTTTCCTATAGTCCACACTGCCTCCAGCAGCTCTCTACGGTTTCCCTATAGTCCACACAGACACCATTGGCTCTCAACGATTTTGCAAAAGTCCACACTGACTCCCCTGGCTCTCTACAGTTTCCCTATAGTATACACAGGCCCCAGTATCTCTCTGCGGTTTCCCTATAGTCCACACTGTCTCCAGTGGCTCTCTATGAATTCCCTATTGTGCACCTCACACCAGTGGCTCTCTACGGTTTCCATCTAGCCCACACTGACTCCAGCGGCTCTCTATGGCTTCCCTATATACCGCACTGATTCCAGTGACTCTCACCAGTTTTCCTATAGACCACGCTGACCCCAGCAGCTCTCTTCGTTTTCCCTTTATCACACACTGAGTCCAGTGGTTCTCTCCGGTTTCCCTATGTCCACAGTGAGTCCAGCTGCTCTCTACGGTTTCCCTATAGTCCGCACTGACTCTAGTGGCGCTCTCCGGTTTTCCTATAGCCCACGCTGACTCCAGTGGCTCTCTACGGTTTCCCTTTGGCCCACACTGACTTCAGTGGCTCACTACGTTTTACCTACATCCCACCCTAAAACCAGTGGCTCTCTACACTTTCCCTATAGTCCACACCGACCCTAGTGGCTCTCTACGGTTTCCGTATAGCCCACACTGACTCCGGTGGCTGTCTATGTTTTCCCTATATCCCACATCGACTCCAGTGTCTCGCCATAATTGCCCAATATCACGCATTGACTCTAGTGGTTCTCTACGGTTTCCCGATAGTCCACACTGTCCCCAGTGGCTCTCTACGGTTTCCCTATAGTCCACACTGTCTCCAGTGGCACTCCACGCTTCCCTATAATCCATATTGACACCAGAAGCTCTCTGCGGTTTCCCTACAGCCCACACTGACTCCAGTGGCTCTCAATAGCTTCCCTATATCCCACACTGATTCCAATGGCTCTCTATGGTTTTCCTATAGACCACACTAACCCCACTGGCTCTCTATTCGGTTTGCCTACATTACACACTGAGTCCAGTGGTTCTCTACGGTTTCCCTATAGACCACATTGTCTCCAGCTGCTCTCTGTGGTTTCCCTAAAGCCTGCACTGACTCCAGCAGCTATCCACATTTTCCCTATATCCGACAGTCACCACATTGGCTCACTATGGTTTCCCTATAGCCCACACTGGCTCCAGTGGATCTCTCCGGTTTCACTAAATTCGGCTCTGACTCCATTGGCTCTCTACAGTTTCCCTAGAGTCCACACTGCCTCCAGTGGCTCTCTACGGTTTCCCAAATCCCACACTGACTCCAGTAGCTCTCTACAGTTTCGCGATAGTCCACACTGACTCCAGTCGCCTTGTACAGTTTCCCTATAGCCCTCACTGACTCCAGCGGCTCTCTAAGGTTTCCCTATATCCCACAGTGACTCCAATGGCTCATTACAGTTTCCCTATACCACACACTGACTCTAGTGGTTCTCTACACTTTCGCTATAGTCCACACTGACCCCAGTGCCTCTCTATTCGGTTTGCCTATATCACACACCGAGTTCAGTGGTTCTCTACGGTTTCACTATAGACCACACTGACTCCAGCTGCTCTCTATGATTTCCCAAAAGCCTGCACTGACTCCAGTGGCTATCCACGTATTCCCTTTTTCCGACACTCACTCCAGCGGCTCTCTACGGTTTCCCTATAGCCCACACTGGCTACAGCGGATCTCTCCGGTTTCCCTATATCCAACACTGACTCTATTGGCTCTCTACAGTTTCCCTATAGTCCACACTGCCTCCAGTGGCTCTCTACGGTCTCCCAAATCCAGCACTGACTCCAGTGGCTCTCTACAGATTCCCTAAAGCCTAGACTGACTCCATTGGCTCTGTACGGTTTCCCTATATCCCACACGCACTCCAGTGGATCTCCCTGGTTTTCCTATAGTCCAGACTGTCTCCAGCGACTCTCTATGGTTTCCCTATAGCCCACCCTGACTCCAGTAGCTCTCCACGGTTTCCCTATGGCCCACCCTGACTGCAGAGGCTCACTACGGTTTCCCTATCTTGCACACTGACACCAGTGGCTCTCTACGGTTTCCCTATAGTGCACACTGACACCAATGGCTCTCTAGGATTTCCCTATAACCCATGCTAACTCCAGCGGCTCTCTACATTTTCCCCATAGCTGACACAGACTGCAGTGGCTCTCTATGGATTCCATTTAGCCTACACTGACTCCATTGGCTCGCTACGGTTCCCCTATATCACACACTGACTTTAGTGGCACTCTACGGATACTCTTTAAGCCACACTGACCCCAGTGGCTCTCTACAGTATCCAAAATCACACACTGACGCCAGAGGCTCTCTATGGCTACTCTATATTCCACACTGACTCCAGTGGCTCTGTACGGTTTCCCTATAGTCCACACTGACTCCAGTGGGTCTCAAGGGTTTCCCCTTATCCTACACTGACTTCAGCGGCTCTCTCCGGTTTCCCTTTATCACACGCAGGCTCCAGCGGCTCGCTATGTTTCCCCTATAGTCCACATTGACTCCAGTTGCCCTCTATGGTTCACCTAAAGCCTGCACAGGTTCCAGCGGCTCTCCACGCTTTCCCTATATTCCACACTGACTCTAGCTGCTCTCTACGGTTTCCCTATAGCTCACACGAACTCCAGTGGATCTCTACGGTTTCCCTAAATCCAACACTGACTCAAATGGCACGCTATGATTTTCCTATATCACACACTGACTGTACTGGCTCTCTACGGTTTTGCTATAGAGCACACTGAACCCAGCGCCTCTCTACGGCTTCCCTATATCCCACACAGATTCCAGCGGCTCTCTACTGTTTTCCAAAAGACCACACTGACTCCAGCGGCTCTCTACGGTTTCCCTATAGTCCACAATGTCTCCAGTGGCTCTCTATGGTTTCCCTATTGTCCACACTGAATCCAGAGACTCTCTACGGTGTCCCTACAGCCCACACTGACTCCAGTGGCTCTCTACAGTTTCCCTATAGTCCACACTGCCTCCAGTGGTACTCTACTGTTTCCGTATAGCAGAGACTGAATCCAGAGGCTCTGTACGGATTCCCTATAGCCCTCGGTGACTCCAGTCTCTCTCTCTATAGATTCCCTAAAGCCCACACTGACCCCCGTGTCTCTGTACGGTTTCCCTTTGTCCCACACAGACACTATTGGCTCTCTACGAATTTGCAAAAATCCACCCTGACTCGCCTGGCTCTCTACGGTTTCCCTATTGTCTACACTGACTCTAGTGGCTCTCTACGGCTTCCCTATAACCCACATTGATGCCAGCTGCTCTCTACGGTTTTCTTATAGACCACACTGACCCCAGTAGCTCTCTACGGTTTCCCTATATCACGCACTGACTCCAGCAGCACTCTACGGTTTCCGTATAGTTCACACTAACTCCAGTGGATCTCTACGGTTACTCTAATGTCCACAGCTGACCCCAATGGCTTTCTAAATGTTTTCCTAAAACCCACAATGTCTCCAGCAGCATTCTACGTTTTCAGCATTCTATAGTTCACACTAACTCCAGTGGATCTCTACGGTTACCCTAATGTCCACAGCTGACCCCAATGGCATTCTAAATGTTTTCCTAAAACCCACAATGTCTCCAGCAGCATTCTACGTTTTCCCTAGAGTCCACACTGACTCCAGTGGCTCTCTATGGCTTCCCTATATCCCACACTGATTCCAGCGGCTCTCTACGGTTTTCCTATGGCCCACGCTGACCCCAGTGGCTCTCTACGATTTCCGTATAGCCCACAATGACTCCAGCTGCTGTCTACGGCTTTCCTATAGTCCACACCTGAAACCAGTGGTCCTCTAAGGTTTCCTTAAAGCCCACACTGACTCAGGCTGCTCTCTATGGTTTCCCTAAATCCCACACTGACTCCAGCAGCTCTCCACGTTTTCCCTATATAACACACTGACTCCATTGGCTCTGTACAGTTTCCCTATAGGCCAAACTGCCTCCAGTGGTACTCTACGGTTTCTGTGTCGCCCACACTGTCTCCCGTGGCTCTGTACGGATTCCCTATAGCCCTCGGTGACTCCAGTGTCTCTCTCTACTGATTCCCTAAAGCCCACACTGACCCCGGTGGCTCTGTACGGTTTCCCTTTGTCCCACACTCACTCCAGCGTCTCTCTACGGTTTCCCTGTAGTCCACACAGACACCATTGGCTCTCTACGATTTTGCAAAAATCCACACTGACTCCCCTGGCTCTCTACGGTTTCCCTATAGTCTACACTGACCCCAGCGGCCCTCTATGGTTTCCCTATAGCCCACACTGTCTCCAGTGGCTCTCTATGTATTCCCTATAGTCCAGCTGACACCAGTGGCTCTCTATGGTTTCCCTATGGTCCACACTGACTCCAGTGGCTCTCTACGGCTTCCCTATAACCCACATTGATTCCAGCTGCTCTCTACATTTTTCCTATAGACCACACTGACCCCAGTAGCTCTCTACGGTTTCCGTATAGCCCACACTGACTCCAGCGGCTCTCTATGGCTTCCCTATATACCACAATGATTCCAGCGACTCTCCCCGTTTTTCCAATAGACCACGCTGACCCCAGTGGCTCTCTACATTTTCCCTATATCACAAACTGAGCCCAGTGGTTCTCTACGGTTCCCAATGTCCACACTGAGTCCATCTGCTCTCTACGGTTTCCCTATAGCCCACACTGTCTCTAGAGGATCTCTCCTGTTTCCCTATATCCCACACTGTCTCCACAGGCTCTCTGCAGTTTCCATGTGGTCCACACTGCCTCCAGTGGTTCTGTACGGTTTCCCAACATCCCACACTGACTCCAGTGGCTCTGTACGGTTTCCCTTTAGCCCTCACTGACTCCAGTGGCTCTCTACAGATTCCCTAAACCCACACTGACTCCAGCAGCCCTCAAGGGTTTCCCTATATCACACACTGACTCTAGTGGCTCTCTACTGCTTCCCTATAGTCCTTCATTTTCCCTACAGTCCACACTGTCTCCAGTGGCTCTCTACGGTTTCCCTAGAGCCCACACTGACTCCAGTGGCTCTCTACTTCGCTATAACCCACACTGATACCAACGGCTCTCTATGGTTTTCCTATAGACCACACTGACCCCAGTGGCTCTCTATGGTTTCCCTATATCACACACTGACTCCAGCGGATCTCTACGGTTTCCCTACAGTCCACAGCTGTCCTCAATGGCTCTCTACGGTTTCCCTAAAGCCCACAATGTCTTTAGAAGCTCTCTAAGGTTTCCCTATAGTCCACACTGACTCCAGTAGCTCTCAAGGGTTTCCCTTTATCCCACACTGAGTCCAGTGGCTCTCTATGGCTTCCCTATATCCCACACTGATTCCAGCTGCTCTCTACAGTTTCCCTATAGCCCACACTGAATCCAGTGGCTCTCTCCAGTTTGCCTATATCCCACACTGACTCCTTTGCCTCTCTACAGTATCCCTGTGGTCCACACTGGCTCCAGTGGCTCTCTACGATTTCCCTACATCCCACACCTACTCCAGTGGCGCTGTATGGTTTCCCTTTAGCCCTCACTGACTCCAAAGGTTCTCTACAGATTCCCTAAACTCACACTGACTCCAATGGCACTGTATCATTTGCCTATATCCCACATTCATTCCGGAGGCTATCTATGGCTTCCTTATATCCCACACTGATTCCAACAGCTCTCCACGTTTTTCCTATAGACCACGCTGACCATAGTGGCGCTCCTTGGTTTCACTATAGCCCTCACCGACTCAAGAGGCTCTGTACAGATTCCCTAAAGCCCACACTGACTGCAGTGGCTCTGTACGGTTTTGCTATGTCCCAGACTCGCTCCATTGGCTCTCTACGGTTTTCCTATCATCCACACTGAGTGGCTCTCTTCAGTTTCCCTATAGTGCACAATGACTCCAATGGCTCTCTATGGTTTCCGTATAGTCTACACCTATCCCTGTGGCTCTCTATGGTTTCCGTATAGCCCACACTGACACCAGTGTCGCTCTACGTTTTCCCTTTATCCCACACTGTCTCCAGTGGCTGTCTACATTTTCCCTATATTCCACAGTGACACCAGTGGCTCTCTATCCTTTCCCTATAGCCCACACTGATTCCAGCGGATCTCTACGGTTTTCCTATGGACCAAACTGACCACAGTGGCTCTCTATTCATTTTCCCTATATCACACACTGAGTCCAGTGGTTCTCTATGGGTTCCCTATAGTCCACACTTACTCCAGCTGCTCTCGACGGTTTCCCTAAAGCCTGCACTGACCCCAGTGGCTATCCACCTTTTCCCTGTATCCGACACTGACTCCATTGGCTCTCTACCATTTCCCTATAGCCCACACTGACTTCAGCGCATCTCTCCCATTTCCCTATATCCCACACTGACTCCATTGTCTCTCTACAGATTCCCTATAGCCCTCACTCACTCCATTGGCTCAGAACGTTTTCCCTATAGTCCACACTGACTGCAGCGGCTCTCTACGGTTTCTCTATAGCCGACACTGACTCCAGTAGCTCTCTACGTATTCCCTTTGGCCCACTCTCACTCCAGTGACTCACTACGGTTTCCCAATAGTGCACCCTGACACCAGTGACTCTCTACGGTTTCCCTCTACTGCACATTGACTCCAGCGGTTCTCTACGGATTCCCTATAGTCCACACTAACACCATTGGCCCTCAACGGTTTCCCTATAGTCCAAACTAACACCATTGGCTCTCTACGGTTTCCCTAAAGTCCACACTGACTCCAGTGGCCCTCTACGGCTTCCCTATATCCCACACTGATTCCAGTGGCTTTCTACGGCTATCCTATAGCCCACACTGGCCCTAGTGGCTCTCGACGTTTTCACTGTAGCCCACACTGACTCCACCGGCTCTCTACGGTTTCCCCATAGCCGATACTGAATTCAGTCGTGATCTATGTTTTCCCTATAGTTGACACTGACTCCATCGACTCTCTATGGTTTCCCTATATCCCAAATTGACTCCAGTGGTTCGTTAGGTATTCCCTATGTCCCACACTGACTCTCGTGGCTCTTTACTGTTTCACTATAGTCCACGCTGTCTCCAGTGGCTCTCTACGGTTTCCCTATACACTACACTGACTCCAGTGGCTCTCTACGGTTTCCCTATAGTCCACACTGACACCATTGGCTCTCTACAGATTCCGTATTGTCCACACTGAATTCAACGACTCTCTACGGTTAGCCTATAGCACACACCGACCCCAGTGGCACTCTACGGTTTCCGTATATCACACACTGTCTCTGGTGGCTCTCTACGATTTCCCTTAAGTCCACACTGACCCCAGTGGCTCTCTGCGGTTCCCTAATAGTCCACACTGTCTCCAGTGGCTATCTACGGTTTCGCTATAGTCAACCTGACACCACTGGCTCTAGACGGTTTCCCTATAGACCAAAGTGACTCCAGTGTCTCTCTATAGCTTCCCTGTATCCCACACTGATTCCAGCAGCTCTCTATGGTTTACCTATAGCCCACGATGACCACCGTGGCTCTCTGACTCAAGACGCTCTCTACAGATTCCCTAAAGCCAACACTGACTGCACTGTCTCTGTACAGTTTCCCTATGTCCCAGACTCACTCCAGTGGCTCTCTACTGTTTCCTATCATCCACACTGACTCCAGTGGCTCTGTATCGTTTCCCTTTAGTGCACACTGACGCCAGCGGCTCTCTACGGTTTCCTGATAGTCCACACTAACACCATTGGCTCTCTACCATTTCCCTATTGTCCACAATGACCCCAGTGGCACTCTACGGTTTCCCGATAGTCTACATTAACACCATTGGCTCTCTACGGTTTCCCTATTTTCCACACTGACTCCAGTGGAACTCTACGGCTTCCCTATATCCCACAGTGATTCCAGTGGCTCTCTATGGCTTTCCTATGGCCCACGCTGACCCTAGTGGCTCTCAACGGTTTTGCTATAGCCCTCACAGACTCCACTGGCTCTCTACGGTTTCCCCATAGCCGGCACTCTCTTCATTGGCTCTCTATGCTTTCCCTATAGCTTACACTGCCTCCAGTGGCTCTCTAAGGTTTCCCTATATCCCACACTGACTCCAGTGGTTCGCTACGGTTTCCCTATATCCCACACTGATTCTAGTGTCTCTCTATTGTTTCCCTATAGTCAACACAGACCCCAGTGGCTCTCTACGGTTTCCCTTTAGTCCACACTGCCTCTAGTGTCTCTCTCCAGTTTCCCTACATCCTACACTGACTCCAGTGGCTCTGTACGGTTTACCTATAGCCCTCAGTGGCCCCAGTGGCTCTCTACAGATTCCCTGAAGCCCACACTGACTCCAGTGGCACTGTACAGTTTCCCTATATCCCACATTCACTCCAGTGGCTCTCTATGGTTCTCCTATAGTCCACACTGATTCCAGCAGCTCGCTACGGTTTCCCTTTAGCCCACACTGACTCCAGTAGCTCTCTACGATTTCCCTAATGCCCACCCTGACTCCAGTGTCTCACTACGGTTTCCCTATAGTGCACACTGACTCCATTGGCTCTCTACGGTTTCCCTGTATTCCACACTGACCCCATTGGCTCTCTACGCTGTCCCTATATCCCACACTGACTGCGGTGGCTTGCTATCATGTCCCTATATCACACACAGACTCTAGTGGCTCTCTACGGTGTCCCTATAGTCCACACTGACCCCAGTAGCTCTCTACGGTTTCCCTATAGTCCACACTGTTCTCAGTGGCTCTCTCCGATTTCCCTATAGTCCACACAGACACAAGTGCCTCTCCGCAGTTTCCCTATAGCCCACACTGACTCCAGTGGCTCTCTATAGCTTCCCTATATCCCACACTGATTCTCGAGGCACTTTACGGTTTTCCTATAAACCACACTGACTTCAGTGGCTCTCTATTCGGTTTCCCTATATCACACACGTGGAGTCCAGTGGTTCTCTATGGTTTCCCTGTAGCCCACAATGAATCCAGATGCTCTCTACGGTTTCCCTAAAGACTGCACTGACTCCAGCGGCCTTCCACTAGGTTCGCTAGGGTTTCCCTAAATCACACACTGACTCTAGTGGCTCTCTATGGTTTCCCTATAGTCCACACCGACCTTTGTGGCTCTCTACGGTTTCGCTATAGCCCGCACTGACTCTAGCGGCTTTCTACGGTTTCTCTATAGTGCACACCTGATTCCAATGGCTCACTTTGTTTTCCCTATAGCCCTCGTTGACTCCAGTGGCTCTCTACAGATTCCCTGAAGTGCACACTGACTCCGGTGGCTCTGTACATTTTCCCTTTGTCCCACACTCACTCCAGTGGCTCTCTCTTCTTTTCCTATAGTCCACACTGACTCCAGTGGCTCTCTACGGTTTCCCTGTATCAAACACTGATTCCAGTGGTTCTCTACGATTTCCCTATAGTCCACACTGACTCCAACTGCTCCCTACAGTTTCCCTAAAGCCTGCACTGAATCCCATGAATTTCTATGGCTTCCCTATATCCCACACTGATTCCAGTAGCTCTCTACGTTTTCCCTATAGCCCACACTGACTCCAGTGGATCTCTCTGGTTTCTCTATATCCCACAATGACTTAATTGGCTCTCTACAGTGTCCCCGTGCTCCGCACTGCCTCCCGTGGCTCTCTACAGATTCCCTAAAACCCACACTGACTCCAGTGGCTCTCTATGTTTTCCCTATAGTCTACATTGACTCCAGCGGCCCTCAAGGGTTTCCCTATATCACACACTGACTCTAGTGGCTCTCTTATTTCCCTAAAGTCCACAGCTGACCCCAATGGCTCCCTACTGTTTTCCTGAAGCACACAATGTCTCCTGAAGCTCTGTACGGTTTCCCTATAGTCCACAGAGACTCCAGCGGCTCTCTATGGCTTCCTTATATCCCACACGGATTCCAGCGGCTCTCTAGAGATTTCCTATTGCCCACACTGACCCCAGTGGCTCTCTACAATTTCCGTATAGCCCACAATGAATCCAGCTGCTGTCTACAGGATTCCTATAGTCCACACCAGACTCCAGTGGACCTCTACGGTTTCCCTAAAGCCCACACTGACTCAGGCTGCTCTCTACTGTTTCCTTAAATCCCGCACTGACTCCAGCGGCTCTGCACGTTTTCCCTATATCCCACACTAACTCCAATGGTTCGCTATGGTTTCCCTATGTCAGACACTGACTCTCGTGGCTCTCTATGGTTTCCCGAAAGTCCACGCTGACTCCTGTCGCCTATAGCCCTCACTGACACCAGCGGCTCTCTGCAGATTCTCTATAGCCTACACTCACTCCAGTGGCTCTCCACGGTTTTCCTATGGAGCACACTGACTCCAGTGACATCTATGGTTTCCCTATATCCCAAACTGATTCCAGCGGCTCATTGCAGCTTTCCTATAGCCCACACTGACTCCTGTGGCTCTCCACGGTTTTCCATAGTCCATACTGTATCCAGCGACTCTCTAAGGTTTCCCTTCAGCCCACACTGACTCCAGCAGCTCTCTACGGTTTCCCTTCAGCCCACACTGACTCCACTGGCTCTCTACGGTTTCGCTATAGCCCACACTGACTTCAGTGGCCCTTTAGGGCTTCATTATATCTCACAAAGATTCCAGCGGCTCTCAACAGTTTTCCTATAGCACACACTCTCACTAGTGCCTCTTAAGCGTTTCCCTGTAGTCCACACTGACTCCAGCGGCTCGCAACGGTTTCCCCTTGTCCCACACTGACTTCAGCAGCTCTCTACGGTTTCGCTATATCCCACACTGACTCCAGCGGCTCTCTACATTTTTCCCATAGCCGACACAGACTGCAGTGTCTCTCTATGGGTTCCATATAGCCTACACTGACTCCAGTGGCTCGTTACGGTTTCACTATTTCAGACACTCTCTTTAGTTGGCTCTCTACGGTTTCCCTATAGCCCACACTGACTCCAGTGGATCTCTCCGGTTTCCCTATATCCCACAATGACTCAATTGGCTCTCTACAGTGTCCCCGTGCTCCACACTTCCTCCTGTGGCTCTCTACAGATTCCCTAAAGCCCACACTGACTTCAATGGCTCTCTACGGTTTCCCTATAGTCTACACTGACTCCAGCGGCCCTCAAGGATTTCCCTATATCACACACTGACTCTAGTGGCTCTCTACTATTTCCCTAAAGTCCACAGCTGACCCCAATGCTTCTCTACTGTTTTCCTGAAGCACACATTGTCTCCAGCAGCTCTGTACGGTTTCCCTATAGTCCACAGGGACTCCAGCGGCTCTCTATGGCTTCCCTATAGCCCACAATGATTCCAGCGGCTCTGTAGAGATTTCGTATTGCCCACACTGACCCCAGTGGCTCTCTACGATTTCCGTATAGCCCACAATGAATCCAGCTGCTGTCTACGGTTTTCCTATATCCCACACTTACTCCAGTGGATCTCCATGGTTTTCCTATAGTCCAGACTGTCTCCAGCGACTCTGTATGTTTTCCCTATAGCCCACACTGACTCCAATAGATCTCCACGGTTTCCCTATGGCCCACCCTGACTCCAGAGCCTCACTACGGTTTCCCTATCGTGCACACTGACACCAGTGGCTCTCTACGTTTTCCCTATAGTGCACACTGACACCAGTGGCTCTCTACGGTTTCCCTATAGTGCACACTGACACCAGTGGCTCTCTACGGTTTCCCTATAGCCCGTACTAACTCCAGCGGCTCTCTGCATTTTCCCCTTAGCCGACACAGACTGCAGTGGCTCTCTATGGATTCCATTTAGCCTACACTGATTCCATTGGCTCGATACGGTTCCCCTATATCACACACTGACTTTAGTGGCACTCTACAGTTTCTCTTTAAGCTACACTGACCACAGTGGCTCTCCACGGTTTCCCAAAATCACACACTGACTCCAGAGACTCACTATGGCTTCCATATATTCCACACTGACTCCAGTGGCTCTGTACGGTTTCCCTATAGTCCACCCCGACTCCAGCGGGTCTCAAGGGTTTCCCCTTATCCCACATTGACTTCAGCGGCTCTCTCCGGTTTCCCGATAGTCCACACTGAGTCCAGTGGCTCTGTACGGTTTCCCTATATCACACGCAGACTCCAGCGGCTCTCTACGGTTTCCCTATAGTCCACACTGATTCCAGCTGCCCTCTATGGTTTACCTAAAGCCTGCACGGGTTCCAGCGGCTCTCCACGTTTTCCCTATATCCCACACTGACTCCAGCGGCTCTCTACGGTTTCCCTATAGCTCACACGAAGTCCTGTGGATCTCTACGGGTTCCCTATATCCGACACAGACTCCAATGGCTCGCTACGATTTCCCTATATCACACACTGACTGTACTGGCTCTCTACGGTTTTGCTATAGTCCACACTGAACCCAGCGCCTCTCTACGGCTTCCCTATATCCCACACTGATTCCAGCGGCTCTCTACTGTTTTCCAAAAGACCACACTGACGCCAGTGGCTCTCTACGGTTTCCCTATAGTCCACAATGTCTCTAGTGGCTCTCTATGGTTTCCCTATTGTCCACACTGAATCCAGAGACTCTCTACGGTGTCCCTACAGCCCACACTGACTCCAGTGGCTCTCTACGGCTTCCCTATAACCCACATTGATTCCAGCTGCACTCTACGGTTTTCTTATAGACCACACTGACCCCAGTAGCTCTCTACGATTTCCCTATATGACGCACTGACTCCAGCGGCACTCTTCGGTTTCCCTATAGTCCACACTAACTCCAGTGGATCTCTACGGTTTCCCTAATGTCCTCAGCTGACCCCAATGGCTTTCTACTGTTTTCCTAAAACCCACAATGTCTCCAGCAGCATTCTACGGTTTCCCTAGAGTCCACACTGACTCCAGTGGCTCTCTATGGCTTCTCTATATCCCACACTGATTCCAGCGGCTCTCTACGTTTCTCCTATTGCCCACACTGACCCCAGTGGCTCTCTACGATTTCCGTATAGACCACAATGACTACAGCTGATGTCTACGGTTTTCCTTTAGTCCACACCTGATTCCAGTGGACCTCTACGGTTTCGCTAAAGCCCACACTGACACAGGCTGCTCTCTGCGGTTTCCCCAATTCCCGCACTGACTCCAGCGGCACTCCACGTTTTCCCTATATAACACACTGACTCCATTGGCTCTGTACAGTTTCCCTATAGTCCACACTGCCTCCAGTGATACTCTGCGGTTTCCGTACAGCCCACACTGACCCCGGTGGCTCTGTACGGTTTCCCTTTGTCCGACGCTCACTCCAGCGTCTCTCTACTGTTTCCCTATAGTCAACACAGACACCATTGGATCTCTATTATTTTGCAAAAGTCCACACTGACTCCTCTGGCTGTCAACGGTTTCCCTATAGTCTACACTGAGCCCAGTGGCCCTCTTTGGTTTGCCTATTCTCCACACTGTCTCCATTGGCTCTCTATGGATTCCCTATAGTCCTTCTGACACCAGTGGCTCTCTACGGTTTCCCTATAGCCCATACTGACTCCAGCGGCTCTCTATGGCTTCCCTATATCCCACACTGATTCCAGCGACTCTCTCCGGTTTTCCTATAGACCACGCTGACCCCATTGGCTCTCTATGGTTTCCCTACATCCCACACCTACTGCAGTGGCTCTGTATGGTTTCCCTTTAGCCCTCACTGATTCCAGTGGCTCTCTACAGATTCCCTAAACACACACTGACTCCAAGGCTCTGTATGGTTTCCCTATATCCCACACTCACTCCAGTGGCTCTCAGCGGTTTTCCTATAGCCCACACGGACTCCAGCAGCTCTCAACGGTTTCCCTTTGGCCCACCCTAACTCCAGTTGCTCAGTACGGTTTCCATATGTTGTACACTGACACCAGTGGCTTTCTACTGTTTCCGTATAACCCACACTGACTCCAGAGGCTCTCTCCGGTTTCCCTATATCACACACTGACTCTAGTGGCTCTCTACGGATGCCCGAGAGTCCAGACTGACCCCAGTGGCTCTCTACACTTTCCCTATAGTCCACGCTGACACCAGTGGTTCTCTCCGGTTTCCCTATAGTCCACACTGACTCCAGTGGCTCTCCGAATCTTCCCTATAACCCACACTGTTTCCAGCGGCTCTCTACGGCTTCCCTATATTCCACTCTGAGTCCAGCGGATTTCTTCGGTTTCCCTATAGTCCATACTGCCTCCAGTGGCTCTCTGCAGTTTCCCTATAGTCTACACTGACTCCAGAGGCTCTCTACGGTGTCCCTATAGTCCACACTGACTCCAGTGGCTCTCTATGGTTTCCCTATAACCCACAATGATTCCAGCTGCTTTCTACGGTTTTCTTATAGACCACACTGACCCCAGTGGCTCTCTACGCTTTCCCTATAGTCCACACTGATCCAATTGGCTCTCTAAGGCTTCCCGATATCCCACATTGAATCCAGCGGCACTCTATGGTTTACCTGTAGACCACACTGACCCCAGTGGCTCTCTACGGTGTCCATATAGTCCACACTGACACCATTGGCTCCCTATGGTTTGCCTATAGACCACAATGACTCCAGCGGCTTTCTGTGGTTTCCCTATAGCCCACACTTTCTCCAATGGCTCTCTACGGTTTCCCTGTAGCCCACACTGACTCCAGCAGCTCTCTAGGGTTTCCTAATAGCTGACACTGAATGCAGTGGCTCTCTACTGTTTCCCTATATCCCACAGTGACTCCAGTGGCTCGCTATAGTTTCCCTATATCACACAATGACTCTGGTGGCTCTCTACGGTTTCCCTATAGTCCACACTTACACCTGAGGCTCTCTACGGTTTACCTCTAGTACACACTATCTCCAGTGGCTCTCCATGGTTTCCCTATAGCCCACACTGTCTCCAGTGGCTCTCTACAATTTCCCTATAGGCAATACTGACTCCACTGGCTCTCTATGTTTTGCCTATAGTCCACACTGATTCCACTGGCTCTATACGGTTTCACTATATCCCACACTGAATCCAGCCGCTCTCTCCGGTTTTCCTGTAGACCACAATGACCCCAGTGACTCTCTACGGTTTCCGTATTGTCCACACTGACACCATTGGCTCTCTGCGGTTTGCCTATAGACCACAATGACTCCAGTGGTTTTCTATGGTTTCCCATAGCCCACACAGATTCCAGGGGCTCTCTACGGTTTCCCTATTGCCCGCTCTGATCTTAGTGGCTCTTCATGTTTTCCCTATTGTCCACACTGACTCCAGCGGCTCTCAAGGTTATCCCTTTTCCCACACTGAATTCAGCTGCTCTCTTTGGTTTTCCTATAGCACAAACTGACTTAAGTGGCTCTCTATGGTTTCCAAATAGCCGACACTGACTGCAGTGGCTCTCTCTATGTTATCCCTATATCCCACACTGACTCCAGTGGCTCGCTACGGTTTCCCTATATCACACACTGACTCTAGTGGCTCTCTACGGTTTCCCTATAGTTCACACTAACCCCAGTGGCTCTCTACGGTTTTGCTATAGTCCACACTGTCTCCAGTGGCTCTCTACGGTTTCCCTATAGCCCACCCTGACTCCAGCGGCTATGTACATTTTCACAATAGCCTACACTGAAAGCTGAGGCTCTCTACGGTTTCCAGTGGCTCTCTTTGGATTCCCTATATCACACAATGACTCTAGTGGCTCTATTGGTTTCCTTATAGTCCGCACTTACCCCTGTGGCTCTCTACGGTTTCCCTCTAGTACACACTGTCTCCAGTGGCTCTCTACGGATTCCCTATAGCGCACACTGTCTCCAGTGGCTCTCTACAAATTCCCTCTAGTCCACACTGACTCCAGTGGTTCTCTACAACTTCATTATAGCCCACAATGATTCCAGCATTTCTCTACGGTTTTCCTATAGCCCAAACTGACCCTAGTGGCTCTCAACGGTTTCCCTATATTCCACACTGACTCCAGCGGCTCTCAAGGGTTTCCTTTAATTCCACACTGAATTCAGCGGCTCTCTACGGTTTCCCTATTGCCCACATTGACTCCAGCGTTTTTTACGGTTTTCCCATAGCCGAAACTGACTGAAGTGGCGCTCTAAGGATTCCCTATAGTCCACACTGACCCCAGTGGCTCGCTACGGCTTCACTATAGCCCACACTGATTCCAGCGGCTCTCTACGGTTTTCCTGTAGACCACACTGACCCCAGTGGCTATCTACGGTTTGCCTATATCACACACTGATTCCAGTGGCTCTCTACGGTTTCCCTATTCTCCACACTGACTCCAGCTGCTCCCTATGCTTCAGCTAAAGCCTGCACTGATTCCAGCGGCTCTCTGCGGTTTCCCTACAGCCCACAATGTCTCCAGCGGCTCTCTAAGGTGTTTCTATATCCCTCACTGACTCCAATGGCTCGCTACGGTTACCCTATAGTCCACACTGATTCCACTGGCTCTCTACGGTTTGCCTATAGTCCACACTGACCCCAGTGGCTCTCTACAGTTTCCCTCTAGTCCACACTGCCTTCAGTGGCTCTCTACGGTTTCTCTATAGCCCACACTGACTCCAGCGGCTCTCTACGGTTTCCCAATAGCCAACACTGAATGCATTGGCTCTCTACGGTTTCCCTATATCCCAAACTGACTCCAGTGGCTCGCTATGGTTTCCCTGTATCACAGAATGACTCTAGTGGCTCTCTACGGTTTCCCTATAGTCCACACTGACTCCAGCGGCTCTCAATGTTTTCCCTTTATCCCACACTGACTTCAGCGGCTCTCTACGGTTTCCCTATTGCCCACCCTGACTCCAGCATTTTTTACGGTTTTCCCATAGCCGAAACTGACTGAAGTGGCGCTCTAAGGATTCCAGATACTCCACACTGACCCCAGTGGCTCGCTACGGCTTCACTATAGCCAACACTGATTCCAGCGGCTCTCTACGGTGTTCCTGTAGACCACACTGACCCCAGTGGCTATCTACGGTTTGCCTATATCACACACTGATTCCAGCAGCTCTCTACGGTTTCCCTATTCTCCACACGGACTCCAGTTGCTCCCTATGCTTCAGCTAAAGCCTGCACTGATTCCAGCGGCTCTCTACGGTTTCCCTACAGCCCACACAGTCTCCAGCGGCTCTCTAAGGTGTTCCTATATCCCTCACTGACTCCAAAGGCTCGCTACCGTTACCCTATAGTCCACACTGATTCCACTGGCTCTCTACGGTTTGCCTATAGTCCACACTGACCCCAGTGGCTCTCTACGGATTCGCTCTAGTCCACACTGCCTTCAGTGGCTCTCTACGGTTTCTCTATAGCCCACACTGACTCCAGCCACTCTCTACGGTTTCCCAATAGCCAACACTGAATGCATTGGCTCTCTACGGTTTCCCTATATCCCGCACTGACTCCAGTGGCTCGCTATGGTTTTCCTGTATAACAGAATGACTCTAGTGGCTCTCTACGGTATCCCTATAGTCCATACTTACCCCTGTGGCTCTCTAGGGTTTCCCTCTAGTACACACTGTCTCCAGTGGCTCTCATCGGCTTCCCTATATCCCACACTGTTTCCAGCGGCTCTCTATGGTTTTCCTGTAGACCACACAGACCCCATTGGCTATCTACGGTTTGCCTTCATCACACACTGATTCCAGCGGTTCTCTACGGATTCCCTATAGTCCACGCTGACTCCAGCTGCTCCCTATACTTCACCTAAAGTCTGCACTGATTCCCGCGGCTCACCACGTTTTCCCAAAAGTCCACACCAACTCCAGCAGCTCTCAAGGCTTTCCGTTTATCCCACGCTGACTTCAGTGGCTCTCAAGGGTTTCCCTTTATCCCACACTGACTTCAGCGGCTCTCTACGGTTTCCCTGTAGCCCACACTGTCTCCTGCAGCTCTCTACAGTTTCCCCATAGCTGACACTGTCTGAAGTGGCTCTCCATGGTTTTGCTATAGTCCACACTGACTCCAGTGGCTCACTACGGTTTCCCTCTAGTACACACTGCCTCCAGTTGCACTCTATGGTTTCCCTCTAGCCTACACTGTGTCCAGTGGCTCTCTACGATTTCCCTTTAGGCAATATTGAGTCCACTGGCTCTCTACAGTTTGCCTATAATCCTCACTGACTCCACTGTCTCTCTACTGTTTCACTATATCCCACATGATTCCAGCAGCTCTCTACGGTTTTCCTATAGCCCACACTGACCCTAGTGGCTCTCAACGTTTTCCCTAAGTCCACAATGACTCCAGCGGCTTTCAAAGGTATCCCTTTATCCAACACTGACTTCAGCGGCTCTCTACGGTTTCCCTATAGTCCACACTGACTCCAGCGGGTCTCAAGGGTTTCCCTTTATCCCACACTGACTTCAGTGGTTCTCTACGGTTTACCTATTGGCCACACTGACACCAGCGGATCTCAACGCTTTTCTTTAGATCTCACTGACCCCAGTGGCTACCTACGGTTTGCCTATATCACAAACTGACTCCAGCGGCTCTCCCCGGTTTCCCAAATGTCCACACTGACTCCAGCTGCTCCCTATGCTTCACCTAAAGCCTGCACTGATACCAGCGGCTCTCCACGTTTTCCCAAAAGTCCACAGTGACTCCAGCGGCTCTCAAGGCTTTCCCTTTATCCCACACTGACTTCAGCGGCTCTCTACGGTTTCTCTATTGCCCACACTGACTCCAAAAGCTCTCTAGGGTTTCCCCATAGATGACACTGACTGAAGTAGCTCTCCATGGTTTCGCTATAGTCCACACTGACAGAGCCTCGCTACGCTTTCGCTATTTCAAACACTGATTCTTGTGGCTCTCTATGGATTTCCTAATGTCCACATTGATCCAAGTGGCTCTCTAAGGTTTCCCTATATCCTACACTGATTCCAGCGAATCTCTACGGTTTTTCTGTAGACCTCAATGACCCCAGTGGCTCTCTACGGTTTCTGGATAGTCCACACTGACACCATTGTCTCTCTATGGGTTGCCTATAGACAAGAATGACTCCAGTGGCTTTCTATGGTTTCCCTATAGCCCACACTGATTCCAGGGGCTCTCTACGGTTTTCCTATTGCCCATACTGATCCTATTGGATCTCAATGTTTTCCCTATTGTCCACCCTGACTCCAGCGGCTCTCAAGGGTTTCCCTTTATCCCAAACTGACTTCAGCAGCTCTCTACGGTTTCCAAAGAGCCGACACTGACTGCAGTTACTCTCTTTGTTTTCCCTATATCCCACACTGAATCAAGTGGCTCGCTACGGTTTCCCTATAGTGCACACTGACTCCACCGGCTCTCTACGGTTTCCCTATAGTGCACACTGACTCCACCGGCTCTCTACGGTTTCAGAAAGCCGACAGAGACTGCAGTGGCTCCCTATAGTTTGCCAATATCCCACACTGACTCCACTGGCTCTCTTCGGCTTGCCTATAGTCCACACTGACCCCAGTGGCTCTCTACTGTTGCGCTCTAGTCCACACTGTCTCCAGTGGCTCTCTACGGTTTCCCTATAGCCCACACTGACTCCAGCGGCTCTCTACGGTTTCCCAATAGCCGACACTGAATGCAGTGGCTCTCTACGGTTTCCCTATATCCCACACTGACTCCAGTGGCTCGCTATGGTTTCCCTATATCACACAATGCCTCTAGTGGCCCTCTACGGTTCCCCTATACTCCACACATAGCCCTGTGGCTCTCTACGGTTTCCCTCTATTACACACTGGCTCCAGTGGCTCTCTATGGTTTCCCTATAGCTCATACTGTCTCCAGTGGCTCTCTACCATTTCCCTATAGCCAACACTGACTCCACTGGCTCTCTACGTTTTGCCTATAGTCCTCACTGACTCCACTGGCTCTCTACTGTTTCACTATATCCCACAATGATTCCAGCAGCTCTCCACGGTTTTCATATAGCCCACACTGACCCTAGTGGCTCTCAACGTTTTCCCTATAGTCCACACTGACTCCAGCGGCTCTCTACGGTTTCCCAATAGCCGACACTGAATGCAGTGGCTCTCTAAGTTTTCCCTATATCCCACACTGACTCCAGTGACTTGCTATGGTTTCCCTATATCACACAATGCCTCTAGTGTCTCTCTACGGTTTCCCTATATCCCACACTGACTCCAGTAGCTCGCTATGGTTTCCCTATATCACACAATGCCTCTAGTGGCTCTCTACGGTTTCCCTCTATTACACACTGTCTCCAGTGGCTCTCTATGGTTTCCCTATAGCCCACACTGTCTCCAGTGGCTCTCTATAATTTCCCTATAGGCAACACTGACTCCACTGGATCTCTACAGTTTGCCTATAGTCCTCACTGACTCCACTGGCTCTCTACTGTTTCACTATATCCCACAATGATTCCAGCAGCTCTCTCCGGTTTTCCTATAGCCCACACTGACCCTAGTGGCTCTCAACGGTTTCCCTATAGTCCACACTGAATCCAGCGGCTTTCAAGGGGATCCCTTTATCCCACACTGACTTTAGCGGCTCTCTACGGTTTCCCTATATTCCACACTGACTCCAGCGGCTTTCAAGGGTATCCCTTTATCCCACACTGACTTCAGCGGCTCTCTACGGTTTCCCTATAGTCCACACTGACTCCAGCGGCTCTCAAGGGTTTCCCTTTATCCCACACTGACTTCAGCGGATCTCTACGGTTTACCTATTGGCCACACTGACTCCAGCGGTTCTTACGGTTTCCACATAGCTGAAACTGACTGAACTGGCTCTCTACGGATTCCCTATTGTCCACACTGACCCCATTGGCTCGCTACGGCTTCCCTATATCCCACATTGTTTCCAGCAGCACTCTAGGGTTTTCCTGTAGACCACACCGCCCGCAGTGGCTTTCTGCGGTTTGCCTATATCATACACTGACTCCAGTGGCTCTCTACGGTTTCCCAAATGTCCACACTGACTCCAGCGGCTCTCAAGGCTTTCCCTTTATCCCACACTGACCTCACCGGCTCTCAACGGTTTCTCTATTGCCCACACTGACTCCAGCAGCTCTCTAGGGTTTCCCCATAGCTGACACTGACTGAAGTAGCTCTCGGTTTCGCTATAGTGCACACTGACTCCAGTGGCTCTCTACGCTTTCGCTATTTCACACACTGAGTCTAGCGGCTCTCTACGGATTCCCTATATTCCACATTGATCCAAGTGGCTCTCTAAGGCTTCACTGTAGTCCACACTGACTCCAGCGGCTTTCAAGGGTATCCCTTTTTCCTACACTGACCCTAGTGGCTCTCTACGGTTTCCCTATTGGCCACACTGACTCCAGCGGTTCTTACGGTTTCCCCATAGCTGAAACTTACTGAAGTGGCTCTTACGGATTCCCTATTGTCCACACTCACCCCATTGGCTCGCTACGGCTTCCCTATATCCCACACTGATTCCAGCGGCTGTCTACGGTTTTCCTGTAGACCACACCGACCCCAGTGGCTATCTACGGTTTGCCTATATCATACACTGACTCCAGTGGCTCGCTACGGTTTCCCAGAAGTCCACACTGACTCCAGCTGCTCCCTGTGCTTCACCTAAAGCCTGCACTGATTCCTGCGGCTCTCCACATTTTCCCAAGAGTCCACACTGACTCCAGCGGCTCTCAAGGCTTTCCCTTTATCCCACACTGACTTCAGGCACTCTCTACGGTTTCTCTATATCCCACGCTGACTGCAGCAGCTCTCTAGGGTTTGCCCATAGATGACACTGACTGAAGTAGCTCTCCCTGATTTCGCTATAGTCCACAATGACTCCAGTGGCTCGCTATGCATTCGCTATTTCACACACTGTGTCTAGTGTCTCTCTACGGATTCCCTAAAGTCCACATTGATCCAAGTGGCTCTCTAAGGCTTCCCTATATCTAAAGCCTGCACTGATTCCAGCGGCTCTCCACGTTTTCCCAAAAGTCCACACTGACTCCAGCGGCTCTCAAGGATTTCCCGTTATCCCACACTGACTTCAGCAGCTTCTTACGGATTCCCTATAGTCCGCACTGACCTCAGAGGATCTCTACGGTTTCCCTCTAGTACAGACTGACTCTAGTGGCTGTCTGCAGTTTCCCTTTAGTCCACACTGACCCCAGTGGCTCTCTACAGTTTCCCTCTAATATATACTGTCTTCAGTGGCTCTCTACGGTTTTCCTATAGCCCACAATGACTCCAGTTGCTCTCTATGGTTTGCCAATAGTCCACACTGTCTCCAATGGCTCTCTATGGCTTGCCTATAGTCCACACTGACTCCACTGACTCTCTACGGTTTCTCTATATCCCACACTGATTCCAGCGGCTTTCTACAGATTTCCTACAGCCCCCCCGGCCCCAGTGGCTCTCAATGGATTCCCTACAGTCCACACTGACTCAGGCGGCACTCAAGGATTTCCCTTTATCCCACACTGACTTTAGCGGCTCTCTACGGTTTCCCTATAGCCCACACTGACTCCAGCGGCTCTCTACCGTTTCCCCATAGCCGACACTGACTGAAGTGGCTCTCTTTGGTTTCGCTATAGTCCACACTGATTCCAGTGGTTCGCTACGGTTTCGCTATTTCACAAACTGATTCTAGTGGCTCTCTACGGATTCCTTATATTTCACATTGACCCCAAGGCTCTCTACAGCTTCCCTATAACTCTCACTGATTCCAGCGGCTATCTACAGTTTTCCTGTTGATGACACGGACACCAGTGGCTCTCTACGGTTTCCCTATAGTCCACACTGACAGCACTGGCTCTCTATGGTTTCCCTATGGACCACACTGAATTCAGTGGCTTTCTATGAGTTCCCAATAGCCCACACTGATTCCAGGGGCTCTCCACGGTTTTCCTATTGCACACACTGACCCTACTGTCTCTCAATGGTTTTCCTATAGTCCACACTGACTCCAGCGGCTCTCAAGGGTATCCCTTTATCACACACTGACTTCAGCGGCTCTCTACGGTTTCCCTATAGCCCACACTGACTCCAGTGGCTCTCTACAGTTTCCGAATAGCACCCACTGACTGCAGCGGCTCGCTACAGTTTCCCTGTATCACACACTGACTCTAGTGGCTCTCTACGTTTTCCCTAGAGTCCACACTGAACCCAGTGGCTCTCTACGATTTCCCTCTAATACAAACTGTCTTCAATCGCTCTCTGCGGTTTCCGTTTATCCCACACTGACTACAGTGGCTCTCTAAGATTTCCCAATAGTCCACACTGACTCCACTGGCTCTCTACGGGTTGCCTATATTCCACACTGAACCCACTGGCTCTCTATGGTTTCAGTATATTGCACACTGATTCCTGCGGCTTTCTACGGTTTTCCTATAGCCCACACTGACCCTCGTGGCTCTCAACGTTTTCCCTATTGTCCACAATGACTCCAGCAGCCCTCAAGGGTTTCCCTTTATCCCACACTGACTTCAGCGGCTCTCTACGGTTTCCCTATAGCCCACACTGAATCCAATGGTTCGCTAGAGTATCGCTTATTTAACACACTGATTCCAGTGGCTCTCGACGGTTTTCCAGTACACCACAATGTCCCCAGTGGCTCTCTACGCTTTCCCTATAGTCCACACTGACACCTTTTCCTCTCAATGTCTCCCTATAGTCCACACTGACTCCAGTGGCTTTCTATGGTTTCCCTTTGGCCAAACTGATTCTAGGGGCTCTCTACTGTTTTCTTAGTGCCCACACTGAACCTAGTGACTATCAATGGTTTCCCTATAGTCCAAGCTGTCTCCAGCAGCTCTCCAGTGTATCCCTTTATCACAAACTGACTTCTCGGCTCTCTGCGTTTTCCCCATAGCCCACACGGACTCCAGTGGCTCTCTACGGTTTCCAAATAGCAGACACTGACTGCAGTGGCTCTCTATGGTTTCCCTATATCCCACACTGAAACCAGTGGCTCGCTACGGTTTCCCTATGTCATACACTGACACTAGTGGCTATTTACGTTTTCCCTATAGTCGACACTGACCCCAGTGGCTCTCTACGGTTTCCCTATATCCCACACTGACTCCAGCGGCTCTCTACAGTTCCCCTATAGCCCACACTGTCTCCATTGGCTCTCTACGGTTTCCCAATAGCACGCACTGAATGCAGCTGCTCGCTACGGTTTCCCTATATCAGACACTGACTCTAGTGGCTCTCTTCGTTTTCCCTATGGCTCACACTGAACCCAGTGGCTCTCTACGATTTCCCTCTAATACAAATTGTCTTCAGTCGCTATCTAGGGTTTCCGTTTAGCCCACACTGACTACAGTGGCTCTCTACGGTTTCCCTATTTTCCACACTGACTCCACTGGCTCTCTACAGGTTGCCTATAATCCACACTGAATCCACTGGCTCTCTATGGTTTCAGTATATCCCACACTGATTCCTGCGGCTTTCTACGGTTTTCCTATAGCCCACCCTGACCCTAGTAGCTCTCAACGGTATCCCTATTGTCCACACTAACTCCAGCAGCCCTCAAGGGTTTCCCTTTATCACACACTGACTTCAGCGGCTCACTACGGTTTCCCTATAGCCCACACGGACACCAGTAGCTCTCTACGGTTTCCAAATAGCAGACACTGACTGCAGTGGCTCTCTATGGTTTCCCTATATCCCACACTGAAACCAATGGCTCGCTACGGTTTCCCTATGTCAAACACTGACTCTACTGGCTGTCTACTTTTTCCCTATAGTCGACACTGACCCCAGTGGCTCTCTACGGTTTCCCTATATCCCACCCTGACTCCAGCGGCTCTCTACAGTTCCCCTATAGCCCACAGTGACTCCAGTGGATCGCTACGGTTTCGCTATTTCACACACTGAGTCTAGTGGCTCTTTACGAATTCCCTATATTCCACACTGACACCATTGGATCTCTACGGATTCCCTATAGCCCAAACTGACTCCAGTGGCTCTCTACGGTTTCCCAATAGCTGACACTGAGTGCAGTGGCTCTCCATGGTTTCCTTATATCCCACACTGACTCCAGTGGCTCTCTACGGTTTCCCTATATCACACACTGAATCTGGTGGCTCTCTACGGTTTCCCTTTAGTGCACACTGTCCCCAGTGGCTCTCTACGGTTCCTCTATAGCCCATACGGACCGTAGTGATCTCAATGGTTTCCCTATAGTCCACACTGACTCCACCGGCAGTCAAAGGTTTCCCTTTATCCCACACTGACTTCAGCAGCTCTCTACGCTTTCCCTATCTCCCACACTGAGTCCAGTGGCTCGCTATGGTTTTGCTATATCACAAACTGACTCTTGTGGCTCTCTATGTTTTCCCTATGGTCCACACTGAACCCAGTGGCTCTCTACGGTCTCGCTCAAGTGCACACTGTCTCCAGTGGCTCTCTACGGTTTCCCGATAGCACCCACTGACTGCAGCGGCTCGCTACGGTTTCCCTATATCACACACTGACTCTAGTGGCTCTCTACGGTTTCCCTATATTCCACACTGAACCCAGTGGCTCTCTACGATTTCCCTCTAATACAAACTGTCTTAAGTCGCTCTCTAGGGTTTCCGTTTAGCCCACACTGACTACAGTGGCTCTCTACGGTTTCCCAATAGTCCACACTGGATCCACTGGCTCTCTACGGGTTGCCTATAATCCACAATGAATCCACTGGCTCTCTATGGTTTCAGTATATCCCACACTGATTCCTGATGCTTTCTACGGTTTTCCTATAGCCCACGCTGACCCTAGTGGCTCTCAACGGTTTCCCTATTGTCCACACTGACTCCAGCAACCCTCAAGGGTTTCCCTTTATCCCACACTGACTTCAGCGGCTCTCTACGGTTTCCCTATAGCCCACACTGAATCTAGTGGCTCTCTACGATTTCCCTATAGTCCACACTGACCCCAGTGGCTCTCTACGGTTTCCCTCTGGTATACACTGTCTCCAGTGGCTCTCTACGGTTTCTCTATAGCCCACACTGACTGCAGTGGCTCTCTACGGCTTCCCGATAGTCCACACTGACTCCAATGGCTCTCTATGGGTTGCCTATAATCCACACTGACTCCACTGACTCTCTACGGTTTCACTATATCCCACACTGATTCCAGCGGCTTTCTACGGTTTTCCTATAGGCCACATTGACCCTAGTGGCTCTTAACGGATTCCCTACAGTCCACACTGACTCCAGCGGCTCTAAAGGGTTTCCCTTTATCCCACACTGACTTCAGCGGCTCTCTTCGTTTTCCCTATAGCCCACACTGACTCCAGCGGCTCTCTACCGTTTCCCCATAGCCTACACTGACTGAAGTGGCTCTCTTTGGTTTCGCTATAGTCCACACTGACTCCAGTGGCTTTCTATGGTTTCCCTATAGCCCACACTCACTCCAGTGTCTCTCTACGATTTCCAAATAGCCGACACTGACTGCAGTGGCTCTCTATGTTTCCCTATATCCCACAATGAAACCAGTGGCTCGCTATGGTTTCCTTATATCACACACTGACTCTAGTGGCTCTCTACGGATTCCCTATAGCCCACACTGACTCCAGTGGCTCTCTACGGTTTCCCAATAGCCTACACTGACTGCAGTGGCTCTCCATGGTTTCCTTATATCCCATACTGACTCCAGTGGCTCGCTACGGTTTCCCTATATCTCACACTGTATCTGGTGGCTCTCTACGGTTTCCCTTTAGTACACACTGTCTCCAGTGGCTCTCTACGTATTCCCTACAGCCCATACGGACCGTAGTGATCTCAATGGTTTCCCTATAGTCCACACTGACTCCACCGGCTGTCAAAGGTTTCCCTTTATCCCACACTGACTTCAGCAGCTCTCTACTCTTTCCCTATCTCCCACACTGAGTCCAGTGGATCGCCATGGTTTTGCTATATCACAAACTGACTCTATGTTTTCCCTATGGTCCACAGTGAACCCAATGGCTCTCTATGGTCTCGCTCAAGTGCACACTGTCTCTAGTGGCTCTCTACGGTTTCCCAATAGCACCCACTGACTGCAGCGGCTCGCTACGGTTTCCCTATATCACACACTGACTCTAGTGGCTCTCTATGGTTTCCCTATAGTCCACACTGAACCCAGTGGCTCTCTACAATTTCCCTCTAATACAAACTGTCCTCAGTCGCTCTCTAGGGTTTCCGTTTAGCCCACTCTGACTACAGTGGCTCTCTACGGTTTCCCAATAGTCTACACTGACTCCACTGGCTCTCTATGGGATGCCTATAATCTACAGTGAATCCACTGGCTCTCTATGGTTTCAGTATATCCCACACTGATTCCTGAGGCTTTCTACGGTTTTCCTATAGCCCACACTGACCCTAGTGGCTCTCAACGGTTTCCCTATTGTCCACACTGACTCCAGCAGCCCTCAAAGGTTTCCCTTTATCCCACACTGACTTCAGCGGCTCTCTACGGTTTCCCTATAGCCCACAGTGAATCCAATGGTTCGCTACAGTATCGCTTATTTCACACACTGATTCCAGCGGCTCTCGACGGTTTTCCAGTACACCACAATGACCCCAGCGGCTCTCTACGGTTTCCCTACAGTCCACACTGACACCTTTTGCTCTCTATGGTCTCCCTATAGACCACCCTGACTCCAGTGGCTTTCTATTTTTTCCCTTTGGCCAAACTGATTCTAGGGGCTCTCTACTGTTTTCTTATTGCCCACACTGACCCTAGTGACTATCAATGGTTTCCCTATAGTCCAAGTTGTCTCCAGCAGCTCTCCAGTGTAACCCTTTATCACACACTGAATTCCTCGGCTCTCTACGTTTTCCCTATAGCCCGTACGGACTCCAGTGGCTCTCTACGGTTTCCAAATAGCAGACACTGACTGCAGTGGCTCTCTATGGTTTCCCTATATCCCACACGGAAACCAGTGGCTTGCTACGGTTTCCCTATGTCACACACTGACTCTAGTGGCTGTCTATGTTTTCCCTACAGTCGACACTGACCCCAGTGGCTCTCTACGGTTTCCCTATATCCCACACTGTCTCCGGCGGCTCTCTACAGTTCCCCTATATCCCGCACTGACTCCAGCGGCTCTCCACATTTTCCCTATATCCCACACAGACTCCAGCGGCTCTCTACAGATTCCCTATGGTTCGCACTGCCTCTAGTGGTACTCTACGGTTTCCCTATATCCCACACTGACTCCTGTGGCTCTGTATGGTTTCCCTATAGCCCTCGCTGAAACCAGTAGCTCACTACAGATTCCCTCAAGCCCACACTGAGTCCTGTGGCTCTGTACGGTTTCCTTATATCCCACACTCACTCCAGTGGCTCTCTACGATTTCCCTATAGTCCACCCTGACTCCCATCTATCTGTATAGATTTCCGTATATCCCACACTTGCTCCCGTGGCTCGCTACGGATTCGCTATATGACACACTGAGTCTAGTGGCTCTCTATGGATTACTTATATCACACACTGAATCTAGTGGCTCTCTACGGTCTCCCTATAGCCCACATGGACCCTACTGGATCTCTATGTTTTCCCTATTGTCCACAGTAACTTCAGCGGCTGTTAAAGGTTTCCCTTTATCCCACACTGACTTCAGCAGTTCTCTACGATTACCCTATATCCCACACTGACTCCAGTGGCTCACTACGGTTTCCCTATATCACAAACTGACTCTAGTGGCTCTCTAAGGTTTCCCTATGTTCCACACTGAACCCAGTGGCTCTATACGGTGTCGCTCTAGTCCACGCTGTCTCCAGTGGCTCTCTACACTTTCCCTATAGCCCACACTGACTCCAGCAGCTCTCTACGGTTTCCCAATAGCCGACACTGAATGCAGTGGCACTCTATGGTTTTCATATATCCCACACTGACTCCAGTGGCTCTCTACAGTTTCCCTATAGTTCACACTGACACCATTGGCTCTCTATGGTTTTGTTCTAGTCCACACTGTCTCCAGTTGCTCTCGACGGTTTCCCTAAAGCCCACACTGACTGCAATGGCTCTACATGGTTTCCCTATATCCCACACTGACTCCAGTGGCTCGCTATGGTTTCCATATATCACACACTTAATCTAGTGGCGCACTACGGTTTCCCACTTGTACACAATGTCTCTAGTGGCTCTCTACGGTTTCCCTATTGCCCACACGGACCCTAAAGGATCTCTATGGTTTCCCTATAGTCCACCTTGACTCCAGCGGCTGTCTGAGGTTTCCCTTTATCACAAACTGACTCCAGCAGCTCTCTACGGTTTCCCTATAGTCCACACTGACTCCAGCTGCTCCCTCTGCTTCACCGAAAGCCTGCACTGATTCCAGCGGCTCTCCATATTTTCCCAAAAGTCCACAATGACTTCAGCGACTCTCTACCGTTTCCCTATAGTCCACACTGACTCCACCGGCTCTCTACGGTTTCCCTATAGCACACACTAACTCCAGAGGTTCTCTACGGTTTCCATATATCCCACGCTGACTCCAGTGGCTCTCAATGGTTTCCCTTTATCCCACACTGACTTCAGCTGCTCTCTATGGTTTCCCTAGAGCCCACACTTACTACAGCGGCTCTCTACGGTTTCTCCATAGCCCACACTGAATGCAGTGGCTCTCCATGCTTTCCCTATATCCCAAACTGACTCCAGTGGCTTGCTACGGTTTCCCTATGCCACACACTGAATCTAGTGGCTCTCTACGGTTTCCCTCTAGTACACACTGTCTCCAGTGGCTCTCTACGGTTTCCCTATAGCCCACACGGACCCTAGTTGATCTCTATAGTTTCCCTATAGTCCACACTGACTCCAGCGGCTGTCAAAGGTCTCCCTTTATCCCACAATGTCTTCAGCAGCTCTCTACGGTTTCTCTATATCCCAAACTGACTCCAGTGGCTCGCTACAGTTTCCCTATATCACAAATTGACTCAATGGTTCTCTAAGGTTTCCCTATGGTCCACACTGAACCCAGTGGCTCTCTAAGGTTTCCCTATAGCCCACACTGACTCCAGCGGCTCTTTACGGTTTCCCAATAGACGGCACTGACTGTAGTGGCTCTCTATGGTTTCCCTATATCCCAAAATGACTCCAGTGGCTCGCTACGGTTTCTCTATATCGCACGCTGACTCTAGAGGATCTCTACGGTTTCCCTATAGTCCACACTGATCCCAGTGGCTCTCTATGGTTTCCCTCTAATACACACTGTCTCCAGTGGCTCTCTCGCGTTTCCCTATAGCCCACACTGACTACAGTGGCTCTCTACGGTTTCCAAATAGCCAACACTGACTGCAGTGGCTCTCTATGGTTTCCCTATATCCCACACTGACTCCAGTGGCTCGCTACAGTTTCCCTATATCGCACACTGACTCTAGAGGATGTCTACGGTTTCCCTATTGTCCACACTGATCCCAGTGGCTCTCTACGGTTTCCCTCTAATCTCGGGGTTCCCTATAGCCCACACTGACTACAGTGGCTCTCTACGTTTTCCCTAAATTCCACACTGAATCCACTGGCTCTCCATGGTTTCAATATGTCCCACAGTGATTCCAGTGGCTTTCTACGGTTTTTCTATAGCCCACACTGACCCTCGTGGCACCCAAAGCTTTCCCTATAGTCCACACTGACTCCAGCAGCTCTCAAGTTTTTACCTTTATCCCACACTGACTTCAGCGGCTCTCTACGGTTTCCCTATGGCCCAAACTGACTCCAGCGGCTCTCTACAATTTGCCCATAGCCGACACTGACAGAAGTGGCTCTCCATGTTTTCAGTGTATTCCACACTGACTCCAGTGGATCGCTACAGTTTCGCTATTGCACACACTGTGTCTAGTGGCTGTCTATGGATTCCCTATAGTCCACACTGACCCCAGTGGCCTTCTAGAGCTTCCCTATATCCCACACTGATTAAAGCGGCTCTCTACGGTCTCACTGTAGTCCACACTGTCTCCAGTGGCTCTCTACAGTTTCCCTATAGCCCACACTAACTCCAGTGGATCTCTGCGTTTTCCCTATATCCCACGCTGACTCCTGCGGATCTCAATGGTTTCCCTTTATCCCACACTGGCTTCAGCGGCTCTCTACGGTTTCCCTATAGCCCACTCTTACTACAGTGGCTCTCTGCAGTTTCCCCATAGCTGACACTGACTTCAGCAGCTCTCTACGGTTTCCCTATATCCCACACTGACTCCAGTGGCTCGCTACAGTATCCCTATATCACAAACTGACTCTGGCGGCTCTCTATGGTTTCCCTGTGGTCCAAAAGGAACCCTTTGGCTCTGTACGGTCTCGCTCTAGTACACATTGTCTCCAGTGGCTCTCTACGGTTTCCTTATAGCCCACACTGACTACAGTGGCTCGCGGCTCTCGGCTCTCTACTGTTTCCCAATAGCCGACACTGACTGCAGTGTCTCTCTATGGTTTCCATATATCCCACACTGACTCCAGTGGCTCGCTACAGTTTCACTATATCAGACACTGACTCTAGAGGATCTCTACGGTTTCCCTATAAACAAAATTGACTGCAGTGGCTCTCTCTAGTTTCCGTCCAATACACGCTGTCTCCAGTGGCTCTATCGGGTTTCCCTATATCCCACACTGAAACCAGTGGCTCGCTACAGATTCCATATGACAAACACTGACTATAGTGGCTGTCTACAGATTCCCTTTGGTCGACACTGACCCCAGTGTCTCTCTACGGTTTCCCTATAGCCCACACTGACTCCAGCGGCTCTCTACAGTTTCCCTATATCCCACACTGACTCCAGCGGCTCTCCACATTTTCCCTATATCCCACAGAGACTCCTGCGGCTCTCTACAGATTCCCTATGGTTCACACTGCCTCTAGTAGTTCTCGACGGTTTCCCTATATCCCACACTGACTCCATTGGCTCTGTAACGTTTCCCTATAGCCCTCGCTGAATCCAGTGGCTTACTACAGATTCCCTCAAGCCCACACTGAATCCTGTGTCTCTGCACTGTTTCCTTACATCCCACATTCGCTCCAAAGGCTCTCTACGATTTCCCTATAGTCGACACTGACTCCCGTCTATATGTAAACTTTTCCCTATATCCCACACTGACTTCAGTGGCTTGCTACGGATTCGCTATATCACACACTGAGTCTAGTGGCTCTCTACGGATTACCTATATCCCACACTGATTCCAACGGCCCTCCACGGTTTTTCTGACTGAAGTGGCTCTCTATGGTTTCGCTATAGTCCACAGTGATTCCAGTGGCTCGATACGGTTTCGCTATATCACACACTGAGTCTAGTGGATTTCTACGGATTCCCTATAGTCCACACTGACACCAGAGGCTCTCTAGAGCTTCCCTATATCCCACAAAGATTACAGTGGCTCTCTACGGTTTCGCCCTAGTCCACACTGTCTCCAGTGGCTCTCTACGGTTTCCCAAAAGCCGACACTGACTGCAGTGGCTCTCTATGGTTTCCCTATACCCCACAGCAACTCCAGTGGCTCACTACGGTTTCCCTATATCACACACTGACTGAAATGCCTCTCTACAATTTTCCTATAGTCCACACTGGCCCCAGAGGCTCTCTACGGTTCCCCTCTAGTACACCCTGTCTCTAGTGGCCCTCTACGGTTTCCCTAAAGCCCATACTGAGTCCAGTGGCTCTCTACGGTTCCCCTATAGTCCATTCTGACTCCCCTGGATCTCTACGGGATGCCTATATTCCACACTGACTCCACTGGCTCTCTACGGTTTCACTATATCCCATTCTCATTCCAGCAGCTTTCTATGTTTTTCCTATAGCCCACACTCACCCTAGTGGCTCTCAACGGTTTCCCTATAGTCCACAATGACTCCAGCAGCTCTCAAGGGTTTCCCTTTATCCCACACTGACTTCAGCGGCTCTCACCGGTTTCCCTATAGTCCACACTGACCCCAGTAGCTGTATACGTTTTCCCTATATCCAACTCTGATTCCAGCGGCTCGCTACGATTTTCCTGTAGACCATACGGACCCCAGGGGCTATCTACGGTTTGCCAGTATCACATACTGGCTCCAGCGGCTATCTACGGTTTCCCTATAGCCCACACTGACTCCAGCTGCTCCCTATGCTACACGTAAAGCCTGCACTGATTCCAGCGACTCTCCACTTTTTCCCAAAAGTCCACAATTTTTCCAGCGGCTCTCAAAGCTTTCCCAACATCCCACGCTGACTTCAGCGGATCTCAAGAGTTTCCCTTTATCCCACACTGACTTCAGCAGCTCTCTACGGTTTCCCTATAGCCCACACTGACTCCATCTGCTCTCTACAGTTTCACTATAGCCCACACTAACTCCAGTGCATCTCTACCGTTTCGGTGTAGCCCACACTCTCTCCAATGGCTCTCTACGGTTTCCCTATAGCCCACACTGACTGCAGTGGCTCTCCATGTTTTCCCTATATCCCACACTGACTCCAGTGGCTCGCTACGGTTTCCCTATATCACGCACTGAATCTAGTGGCTCTCTACGTATTCCCTCTAGTACACACTGTCTCAAGTGGCTCTCTACGGTTTCCCTATATTCCACAGGGACCCTAGTGGATCTCAATGGTTTCCCTATAGCCCAAACTGACTCCAGCGGTTTTCAAAGGTTTCCCTATATCCCCACTGACTCCACTGGCTCTCTACGGGTTGCCTAGAGTCCAAACTGACTCCATTGGCTCTCTATGGTTTCACGATATCCCACACTGATTGCAGCGGCTTTTTACGGTTTTCCTATAGCCCACATTGACCCTAGTCGCTCACAACGTTTTCCTTATAGTCCACACTGTCTCCAGCAGCTCTAAAAGTTTTCCCTTTTTACCACACTGACTTGAGCAGCTCTCTACGGTTTCCCTATAGCCCACAATGACCCCAGCGGCTCTCTACGATTTGCCCTTAGCCGACACTGACTGAAGTGGCTCTCCATGGTTTCGGTATAGTCCACACTGACTCCCAAGTCTCGCTACGGTTTCGCTATTTCACACACTGAGTCTAAAGGCTCTCTACGGATTCCCTTTATTACACACTGATCCCAGTGGGTCCCTATGCTTCACGTAAAGCCTGCACTGATTCTAGCGGCTCTCCACGTTTTCCCAAAAGTCCACAATTTTTCCAGCGGCTCTCAAAGCTTTCCCATCATCCCACGCTGACTTCAGCGGATCTCAAGAGTTTCCCTTTTTCCCACACTGACTTCAGCAGCTCTCCACGGTTTCCCTATAGCCCACACTGACTCCAGCTGCTCTCTACGGTTTCCCTATAGCCCACAATAACTACAGTGCATCTCTCCCATTTCGGTCTAGTCCACACTGTCTGCAGTGGCTCTCTTCGGTTTCCCTATAGCCCACAATGACTGCAGTGGCTCTCCATGTTTTCCCTATATCCCACACTGACACCAGTTGCTTACTACGGTTTCCCTATATCACACACTGAATCTAGTGGCTCTCTACGGTTTCCCTATAGTCCACAGGGACCTTAATGGAACTCAATGGTTTCCCTACAGCCCACACTGACTCCAGCGGTTGTCAACGGTTTCCCGTTATCCCACACTGACTTCAGCAGCTCTCTACGGTTTCCCTATATCCCACACTGACTCCAGTGGCTCTCTACGGGTTGCCTATAGTCCACATTGTCTCCATTGGCTCTCTATGCTTTCACTATTTCCCACACTGATTCCAGCGGCTTTTTACGGTTTTCCTATAGCCAACAATGACCCTAGTGGCTCTCAACGGTTTCCTTATAATCCACACTGTCTCCAGCAGCTCTCAAGGGTATCCCTTTTTACCACACTGACTTGAGCGGCTCTCTAAGGATTCCCTATAGCTCACAATGACTCCAGCGGCTCTCTGCAATTTGCCCTTAGCCGACACTGACTGAAGTGGCTCTCCACGGTTTCAGTATAGTCCACACTGACTCCCATGGCTTGCTACGGTTTCGCTATTTCACACACTGAGTCTAGTTGCTCTCTACGGATTCCCTATAGTCCACACTGATCCCAGTGGCTCTCTACGGCTTCCCTATATCACACACTGATTCGAGTGGCTCTCCACGGTTTTCCTGTAGACCACAATGACCCCAGTGGCTCTCTATGGTTTCCCTATGGTCCACACGGACTCCAGTGGCTCTCTACTGTTTCCAAATAGCAGACACTGACTGCAGTGGCTCTCTATGGTTTCCCTATATCCCACACTGAAACCAGTCGCTTGCTACAGTTTCCCTTTGTCACACACTGACTCTAGTGGCTGTCTACGGATTCCCTATGGTCGACGCTGACCCCAGTGGCTCTCTACGGTTTCCCTATAGCCCACACTGACTCCTGCGGCTCTCTACAGTTTCCCTATAGCCCACACTGACTCAGCGGCTCTCCACATTTTCCCTATATCCCACACAGACTCCAGCGGCTCTCGACAGAATCCCAATATTTCACACTGCCTCTAGTAGTCCTCTACAGTTTCCCTATATCCCACACTGACTCTATTGGCTCTGTAACGTTTCCCTATAGCCCTCACTGAATCCAGTGGCTTACTACAGATTCCCTCAAGCCCACACTGAATCCTGAGTCTCTGTACGGTTTCCTTACATCCCACCTTGCTCCAATGGCCCTCTACGATTTCCCTATAGTCCACACTGACTCCCGTCTATATGTAAACCTTTCCCTATATCCCACACTGACTTCAGTGGCTTGCTATGGATTCACTATATCACACACTGAGTCTAGTGGCTCTCTACGGATTACCTATATCCCACTGTGATTCCAACGGCCCTCTACGGTTTTTCTGACTGAAGTGGCTCTCTATGTTTTCGCTATAGTCCACAGTGACTCCAGTAGCTAGATACGGTTTCGCTATATCACACACTGTGTCCAGTGGCTTTCTACGGATTCCCTATAGTCCACACTGACACCAGAGGCTCTCTAGAGCTTCCCTATATCCCACAAAGATTACAGTGGCTCTCTGCGGTTTCGCTCTAGTCCATACTGTCTCCAGTGGCTCTCTAAGGTTTTCTAAAAGCCGACAATGACTGCAGTGGCTCTCTATGGTTACCCTATACCCCACACTAACTCCAGTGGCTCACTACGGTTTCCCTATATCACACACTGACTGAAGTGCCTCTCTACAATTTTTCTATAGTCCACACTGGCCCCAGAGGCTCTCTACGGTTCCCCTCTAGTACACCCTGTCTCTAGTGGCACTCTACGGTTTCCCTAAAGCCCATACTGACTCCAGTGGCTCTCTACGGTTCCCCTATAGTCCATTCTGACTCCACTGGATCTCTACGGGTTGCCTATAGTCCACACTGACTCCACTGGCTCTCTACAGTTTCACGATATCCCACTCTCATTCCAGCAGCTTTCTATGTTTTTCCTATAGCCCACACTGACCCTAGTGGCTCTCAACGGTTTCCCTATAGTCCACACTGGCTCCAGCAGCTCTCAAGGGTTTCCCTTTATCCCACACTGACTTGAGCGGCTCTCTACGGTTCCCCTATAGCCCACAATGACTCCAGCGGCTCTCAACGATTTGCCCTTAGCCGATACTGACTTAAGTGGCTCTCCATGGTTTCGGTATAGTCCACACTGACTCCCATGGCTCGCTACGGTTTCGTTATTACACACACTGAGCCTAGTGGCTCTCTAAAGATTCCCTATAGTCCACACTGATCCCAGTGGCCCCCTATGCATCATGTAAAGCTTGCACTGATTCGAGCGGCTCCCCACTTTTTCCCAAAAGTCCACAATTTTTCCAGCGGTTCTCAAAGCTTTCCCAACATCCCACGCTGACTTCAGCGGATCTCAAAAGTTTCCCTATAGCCCAAAATGACTCCAGCTGCTCTTTACGGTTTCCCTATAGCCCACACTAACTCCAGTGCATCTCTACCGTTTCGGTCTAGACCACACTGTCTCCAGTGGCTCTCTACGGTTTCCCTATAGCCCACACTGACTGCAGTGGCTCTCCATGTTTTCCTTCTATCCCACACTGACTCCAGTGGCTTTCTACGGTTTCCCTATATCACACACTGAATCTAGTGGCTCTCTACAGTTTCCCTATTGTCCACAGGGACCCTAGTGGAACTCAATTGTTTCCCTATAGCCCACACTGGCTTTTTACGGTTTTCCTATAGCCCGCAATGACTCTAGTAGCTCTCAATGGTTTCCTTATAGTCCATACTGTCTCCAGCAGCTCTCAAGGGTTTCCCTTTTTCCCACACTGACTTGAGCGGCTCTCTACAGTTTCCCTATAGCCCACAATGACTCCAGCGGCTCTCTACGATTTGCCCGTAGCCGACATTGACTGAAGTTGCTCTCCATGTTTTCGGTATAGTCCACACTGACTCCCATGGCTCGCTACGGTTTTGCTATTTCACACACTTAGTCTATTGGCTCTCTACGGATTCCCTATAGTCCACACAGATCCCATTGGCTCTCTATGGCTTCCCTATATCGCACACTGATTCGAGCGGCTCTCTACGGTTTTCCTGTAGACCACAATGACCCCAGTGGCTCTCTATGATTTCCCTATAGTCCACAGTGACACCATTGGCACTCTACGGTTTCCCTTTTGACCACACTGACACCAGAGGCTTTCTATGTTTTCCCTTTGGCCAAACAGATTCCAGGGGCTCTCTACGGTTTTCCTATTACCCAAACCAATCCTAGTGGCTATCAATGGTTTCCCTGTAGCCCACAAGGACTCCAGTGGCTCTCTACTTTTTTCAAATAGCAGACACTAACTGCAGTGGCTCTCTATGGTTTCCCTATATCCCACACTGAAACCAGTGGCTTGCTACAGTTTCCCTTTGTCACACACTGACTCTAGTGGCTCTCTACGGATTCCCTATAGTCCACAATGATCCCAGTGGCTCCCTATGCTTCACGTAAAGCCTGCAGTGATTCCAGCGGCTTTCCACTTTTCCCCAAAAGTCCACAATGTTTCCAGCGGCTCTCAAAGCTTTCCCAACATCCCACGCTGACTTCAGCGGATCTCAAGAGTTTCCCTTTATCCCACACTGACTTCAGCAGATCTCTAAGGTTTCCCTATGGCCCACACTGACTCCAGCTGCTCTTTACGGTTTCCCTATAGCCCACACTAACTCCAGCGCATCTCTACCGTTTTGGTCTGCCACACTGTCTCCAGTGGCTCTCTACGGTTCCCCTATATCCCACACTGACTGCAGTGGCTCTCCATGTTTTCCCTTTATCCCACACTGACTCCAGTGGCTTGCTACGGTTTCCCTATATCACACACTGAATCCAGTGGCTCTCTACGGTTTCCCTATAGTCCACAGGGACCCCAGTGGAACTCACTGGTTTCCCTATAGCCCACACTGACTCCAGCGGTTGTCAAAGGTTTCCCTATATCCCACACTGACCCCCGTGGCTCTCTACGGGTTGCCTATAGTCCACACTGACTCCATTGGCTCTCTATGGTTTCACAATATCCCAAACTGATTCCAGCGGCTTTTTACGGTTTTCCTATAGCCCACAATGAGGCTAGTGGCTCTCAATGGTTTCCTTATAGACCATACTGTCTCCAGCAGCTCTCAAGGGTTTCCCTTTTTACCACACTGACTTGAGCGGCTCTCTACGGTTTCCCTATAGCCCACAATGACTCCAGCGGCTCTCTACGATTTGTCTTTAGCCGACACTGACTGAAGTGGCTCTCCATGGTTTCGGTATAGTCCACACTGACTCCCATGGATCGCTACGGTTTCGCTATTTCAAACACTGAGTCTATTGGCTCTCTACGGATTCCCTATAGACCACACTGATCCCAGTGACTCCCTATGCTTCACGTAAAGCCTGCACTGATTCCAGCGGCTCTCCACTTTTTCCCAAAAGTCCACAATTTTTCCTGCGGCTCTCAAAGCTTTCCCAACATCCCACTCTGACTTCAGCGGATCTCAAGAGTTTCCCTTTATCCCACACTGACTTCAGCTGCTCTCTACGGTATCCCTATAGCCCACACTGACTCCAGCCGCTCTCTACGGTTTCCCTAAAGCCCGCACTAACTCCAGTGCATCTCTACCGTTTCGGTCTAGTCCACACTGTCTCCAGTGGCTCTCTACGGTTTCCCTATAGCCCACACTGACTGCACTGGCTCTCCATGTTTTCCCTATATCCCACACTGACTCCAGTGGCTTGCTACGGTTTCCCTATATCACACACTGAATCTAGTGGCTCTCTACGGTTTCCCTATAGTCCACAGGGACCCTAGTGGAACGCAATGGTTTCCCTATAGCCCACACTGACTAAAGTGGTTGTCAAAGGTTTCCCTTTATCCCACACTGACTTCAGCAGCTCTCTACCTTTTCCCTATATCCCACACTGACTCCAGTGGCTGTCTACGGGTTGCCTGTTGTCCATTCTGACTCCTTTGGCTCTCTATGGTTTCATTATATCCCACACTGATTCCACCGGCTTTTTACGGTGTTCCTATATCCCACAATGACCCTAGTGGCTCTCAACGGTTTCCTTATAGTCCACACTGTCTCCAGCAGCTCTCAAGGGTATCCTTTTTACCACACTGACTTGAGCGGCTCTCTATGGTTTCCCTATAGCCCGCAATGACTCCAGCGGCTCTCTGCGATTTGCCCTTAGCTGACACTGACTGAAGTGGCTTTCAATGGTTTCAGAATAGTCCACACTGACTCCCATGGCTCGCTACGGTTTCGCTATTTCACACACTGAGTCTAGTGGCTCTCTACGGATTCCCTATAGTCCACACTGATCCCAGTGGCTCTCTATGGCTTCCCTATATCACACACTGATTCGAGCGGCTCTCTACGGTTTTCCTGTAGACCACAATGACCCCAGTGGCTCTCTATGGATTCCCTATAGTCCGCACTGACACCATTGGCACTCTATGGTTTCCTTTTAGACCACACTGACACCAGAGGCTTTCTATGGTTTCCCTTTGGCCAAACAGATTCCAGGGGCTCTCTATGTTTTTCCTATTGCCCAAACCAATCCCAGTGGCTATCAATGTTTTCCCTATAGTCCATACTGACTCCATCGGCACTCCAGGGTATCCCTTTATCACACACTGACTTCAGCGGCTCTCTACAGTTTCCCTATAGCCCACACGGACTCCAGTGGCTCTCTACTGTTTCCAAATAGCAGACACTGACTGCAGTGGCTCTCTATGGTTTCCCTATATCCCACACTGAAACCAGTCGCTTGCTACAGTTTCCCTTTGTCACACACTGACTCTAGTGGCTGTCTACGGATTCCCTATGGTCGACACTGACCCCAGCGGCTCTGTATGGTTTCCCTATAGCCCACACTGACTCCTGCGGCTCTCTACAGTTTCCCTATAGCCCACACTGACTCCAGCGGCTCTCCACATTTTCCCTATATCCCACACAGACTCCAGCGGCTCTCTACAGATTATCAATGGTTAACACTGCCTCTAGTAGTACTCTACGGTTTCCCTATATCCTACACTGTCTCTATTGGCTCTGTAACGTTTCCCTATTGCCCTCGCTGAATCCAGAGGCTTGCTACAGATTCCCTCAAGCCCACACTGAATCCTGTGTCTCTGTACGGATTCCTTACATCCCACACTCACTCCAATGGCTCTCTACGATTTCCCTATAGTCCACACTGACTCCTCTCTATATATAAACCTTTCCCTATATCCCACACTGACTTCAGTGGCTTGCTACGGATTCGCTATATCGCACACTGAGTCTAGTGGCTCTCTACAGATTACCTATATCCCACACGGTTTTCCTATAGCCCACAATGTCCCTAGTGGCTGTCAACGGTTTCCTTATAGTCCATACTGTCTCCAGCAGCTCTCAAGGGTTTCCCTTTTTACCACACTGACTTGAGCGGCTCTCAACGGTTTCCCTATAGCCCACAATGACTCCAGCGGCTCTCTACGATTTGCCCTTAGCCAACACTGACTGAAGTGGCTCTCCATGGTTTCTGTATAGTCCACACTGACTCCCATGGCTCGCTACGGTTTCGCTATTTCACACACTGAGTCAAGTGGCTCTCTACGGATTCCCTATAGTCCACACTGATCCCAGAGGCTCCGGATTTTTCACATAATGCCTGCACTGATTCCAGCGGCTCCCCACTTTTTCCCAAAAGTCCACAAGTTTTCCAGCGGCTCTCAAAGCTTTCCCAACATCCCACGCTGACTTCAGCGGATCTCAAGAGTTTCCCTTTATCCCACACTGACTTCAGCAGCTCTCTACGGTTTCCCTATAGCCCACACTGACTCCAGCTGCTCTCTAAGGTTTCCCTATAGACCACACTAACTGCAGTGCATCTCTACCGTGTCGGTCTAGACCACACTGTCGCCAGTGGCTCTCTATGGTTTACCTATATCCCACACTGACTGCAGTGGCTCTCCATGTTTTCGCTATATCCTACACGGACTCCGGTGGCTTGCTACGTTTTCGCTATATCACACACTGAATCTAGTGGCTCTCTACGGTTTCCCTATAATCCAAAGGGACCCTAGTGGAACTCAATGGTTTCCCTATAACCCACACTGACTCCAGCGGTTGTCAAAGTTTTCCCTTTATACCACACTGACTTCAGCAGCTCTCTACGGTTTCCCTATATCCCTCACTGACTCCAGTGGCTGTCGACGGGTTGCCTATAGTCCATTCTGACTCCATTGGCTCTCTATGGTTTCACTATATCCCACACTGACTCCAGCGGATTTTTACGGTTTTCCTATATCCCACAATGATCCTAGTGGCTCTCAACGGTTTCCTTATAGTACACACTGTCTCCAGCAGCTCTCAAGGGTATCCCTTTTTACCACACTGACTTGAGCGGCTCTCTACAGTTTCCCTATAGCCCGCAATGACTCCAGCGGCTCTCTGCGATTTGCCCTGAGCTGACACTGACTGAAGTGGCTTTCCATGGTTTCAGTATAGTCCACACTGACTCCCATGGCTCGCTACGGTTTCGCTATTTCACACACTGAGTCTACTGGCTCTCTACGGATTCCCTATAGTCCACACTTATCCCAGTGCCTCTCTATGGCTTCCCTATATCACACACTGATTCGAGCGGCTCTCTACGCTTTTCCTGTAGACCACAATGACCCCAGTGGCTCTCTATGGTTTCCCTATAGCGCACACTGACACCATTGGCACTCTACGTTTTCCCTTTAGACCACACTGACCCAGAGGTTTCTATGGTTTCCCATTGGCCAAACAGATTCCAGGGGCTCTCTATGCTTTTCCTATTGCCCAAACCAATCCCAGTGGCTATCAATGGTTTCCCTATAGTCCATACTGACTCCATCGGCACTCCAGGGTATCCCTTTTTCACACACTGACTTCAGCGGATCTCTACAGTTTCCCTATAGCCCACACGGACTCCAGTGGCTCTCTACTGTTTCCAAATAGCAGACACTGACTGCAGTGGCTCTCTATGGTTTCCCTATATCCCACACTGAAACCAGTCGCTTGCTACAGTTTCCCTTTGTCACACACTGACTCTAGTGGCTGTCTACGGATTCCCTATGGTCGACACTGACCCCAGTGGCTCTCTACGGTTTCCCTATAGCCCACACTGACTCCCGCAGCTCTCTACAGTTTCCCTATAGCCCACACTGAAACCAGCGGCTCTCCACATTTTCCCTATATCCCACACAGACTCCAGCGGCTCTCTACAGATGCCCAATGGTTCACACTGCCTCTAGTAGTTCTCTACGGTTTCCCTATATCCCTCACTGTCTCTATTGGCTCTGTAACGTTTCCTTATAGCCCTCGCTGAATCCAGTGGCTTACTACAGATTCCCTCAAGCCCACACTGAATCCTGTGTCTCTGCACTGTTTCCTTACATCCCACACTCGCTCCAAAGGCTCTCTACGATTTCCCTATAGTCGACACTGACTCCCGTCTATATGTAAACTTTTCCCTATATCCCACACTGACTTCAGTGGCTTGCTACGGATTCGCTATATCACACACTGAGTCTCGTGGCTCTCTATGGATTACGTATATCCCACACTGATTCCAACGGCCCTGTACGGTTTTTCTGACTGAAGTGGCTCTCTATGGTTTCGCTCTAGTCCACAGTGACTCCAGTGGCTCGATATGGTTTCGTTATATCACACACTGTGTCTAGTGGCTTTCTACGGATTCCCTATAGTCCACACTGACACCAGAGGCTCTCTAGAGCTTCCCTATATCCCACAAAGATTACAGGTGCTCTCTGCGGTTTTGCTCTAGTCCATACTGTCTCCAGTGGCTCTCTATGCTTTCCCAAAAGCCGACAATGACTGAAGTGGCTCTCTATGGTTTCCCTATACCCCACAATAACTCCAGTGGCTCACTACGGTTTCCCTATATCACACACTGACTGAAGTGCCTCTCTACAATTTTTCTATAGTCCACACTGGCCCCAGAGGCTCTCTACGGTTCCCCTCTAGTACACCCTGTCTCTAGTGGCCCTCTACGGTTTCCCTAAAGCCCATACTGACTCCAGTGGCTCTCTGCGGTTCCCCTATATTCCATTCTGACTCCACTGGATCTCTACGGGTTGCCGATAGTCCACACTGACTCCACTGGCTCTCTACGGTTTCACTATATCCCACTCTCGTTCCAGCAGCTTTCTATGTTTTTCCTATAGCCCACACTGAACCTAGTGGATCTCAACGGTTTCCCTATAGTCCACACTGACACCAGCAGCTCTCAAGGGTTTCCCTTTATCCCACACTGACTTCAGCGGCTCTCAACGGATTCCCTATAGACCACACTGACCCCAGTTGCTCTCTACGGTTTCCCTATATCCCACACTGATTCCAGCGGCTCTGTACGATTTTCCTGCAGACCATATGGACCCCAGGGGCTATCTACGGTTTGCCAGTATCACAAACTGGCTCCAGCAGCTCTCTACGGTTTCCCTATAGCCCACACTGACTCCAGCTGCTCCCTATGCTTAACGTAAAGCCTGCACTGATTCCAGCGGCTCCCCACTTTTTCCCAAAAGTCCACAATTTTTCCAGCGGCTCTCAAAGCTTTCCCAACATCCCACGTTGACTTCAGCGGATCTCAAGAGTTTCCCTTTATCCCACACTGACTTCAGCAGCTCTCTACGTTTTCCCTGTAGCCCACACTGACTCCAGCTGCTCTCTGCGGTTTCCCTATAGCCCACACTAACTGCAGTTCATCTCTACCGTTTCGGTCTAGTCCACACTGTCTCCAGTGGCTCCCTACGGTTTCCCTATAGCCCACACTGACTGCAGTGCCTCTCCATGTTTTCCCTATATCCCACACTGACTCCAGCGGCTCGCTACGGTTTCCCGATATCACACACTGAATCTGGTGGCTCTCTACATTTTCCCTCTAGTACACACTGTCTCCAGTGGCTCTCTACGGTTTCCCTATATTCCACAGGGACCCTAGTGGATCTCACTGGTTTCCCTATAGCCCACACTGACTGCAGCGGTTGTCAAAGGTTTCCCAATATCCCACGCTGAATCCAGTGGATCTCTACTGGTTGCCTAGAGTCCAAACTGACTCCATTGGCTCTCTATGGTTTCACTGTATCCCACACTGATTCCAGCAGCTTTTTAAGGTTTTCCTATAGACCACAATGACCCTAGTGTCTCTCAACGGTTTCCTTATAGTCCATACTGTCTCCAGCAGCTCTCAAGGGTTTCCCTTTTTACCACACTGACTTGAGCGGCTCTCAACGGTTTCCCTATAGCCCACAATGACTCCAGCGGCTCTCTACGATTTGCCCTTAGCCGACACTGACTGAATTGGCTCTCCATGGTTTCGGTATAGTCCACACTGACTCCCATGGCTCGCTACGGTTCGCTATTTCACACACTGAGTCTAGTGGCTCTCTACGGATTACCTATAGTCCACACTGATCCCAGAGGCTCCCGATTTTTCACGTAAAGCCTGCATTGATTCCAGCGGCTCCCTACCTTTTCCCAAAATTCCACAATTTTTCCAGCGGCTGTCAAAGCTTTCCCAACATCCCAAGCTGACTTCAGCGGATCTCAAGAGATTCCCTTTACCCCACACTGACTTCAGCAGCTCTCTACGGTTTCCCTATAGCGCACACTGACTCTAGCTGCTCTCTACGGTTTCCCTGTAGCCCACACTAACTGCAGTGCATCTCTACCGTTTCGGTCTAGACCACACTGTCTCCAGTGGCTCTCTAAGGTTTGCCTATATCCCTCACTGACTGCAGTGGCTCTCCATGTTTTCGCTATATCCCACACTGACTCCAGTGGCTTGCTACGGTTTCCCTATATCACACACTGAAACTAGTGTCTCTCTAAGGTTTCCCTATAGTCCAAAGGGACCCTATTTTAACTCAATGTTTTCCCTATAGCCCACACTGATTCTAGCGGTTGTCAAAGTTTTCCCTTTATCCCACAATGACCTCAGCAGCTCTATACGTTTTCCCTATATCCCACACTGACTCCAGTGGCTGTCTACGCGTTGCCTATAATCCACATTGTCTCCATTGGCTCTCTATGGTTTCACTATATCCCACACTGATTCCAGCGGATTTTTACGGTTTTCCTATAGCCTACAATGACCCTAGTGGCTCTCACCGGTTTCCTTATAGTCCACACTGTCTCCAGCAGCTCTCAAGGGTATCCCTTTTTACCACACTGACTTGAGCGGCTCTCTACGGTTTCCCTATAGCCCTCAATGACTCCAGCGGCTCTATACGATTTGCCCTTAGCTGACACTGACTGAAGTGGCTCTCCATGGTTTCAGTATATTCCACACTGACTCCCATGGCTCGCTACGGTTTCGCTATTTCACACACTGAGTCTAGTGGCTCTCTTCGGATTCCCTACAGTCCACACTGATCCCAGTGGCTCTCTATGGCTTCCCTATATCACACACTGATTCGAGCGGCTCTCTACGGTTTTCCTGTAGACCACAATGACCCCAGTGGCTCTCTATGGTTTCCTTATAGTCCACAGTGACACCATTGGCACTCTACGCTTTCCCTTTAGACCACACTGACCCAGAGGCTTTTTATGGTTTCCCTTTGGCCAAACAGATTCCAGGGGTCTCTACGGTTTTCCTTTTGCCCAAACCAATCCGAGTGGCTATCAATGGTTTCCCTATAGTCCATACTGACTCCATCGGCACTCCAGGGCATCCCTTTATCACACACTGACTTCAGCAGCTCTCTACAGATTCCCTATAGCCCACACGGACTCCAGTGGCTCTCTACTGTTTCCAAATAGCAGACACTGACTGCAGTAGCTCTCTATGGTTTCCCTATATCCCACACTGAAACCAATGGCTTGCTACAGTTTCCCTTTGTCACACACTGATTCTAGTGGCTCTCTAAGCATTCACTATAGTCCACACTGATCCCTGTGGCTCCCTGTGCTTCACATAAAGCCTGCACTGATTCCAGCGGCTCTCCACTTTTTCCCGAAAGTCCACAATTTTTCAGGTGGCTCTCAAAGGTTTCCGAACATCCCACGCTGACTTCAGCGGATCTCAAGAGTTTCCCTTTATCCCACACTGACTTCAGTAGCTCTCTACGGTTTCCCTATAGCCCACACTTACTGCAGCTGCTCTTTACGGTTTCCCTATAGCCTTCACTAACTCCAGCGCATCTCTACCCTTTCGGTCTAGTCCACACTGTCTCCTGTGGATCTCTACGGTTTCCCAAAAGCCCACACTGACTGCAGTGGTTCTCCTTGATTTCCCTATATCCCCCACTGACTCCAGTGGCTTGCTACCGTTTCCCTATATCACACACTGAATCTAGTGGCTCTCTACGGTTTCCCTATAGTCCACACGACCCTAGTGGAACTCAATGGTTTCCCTATAGCCCACACTGACTCCAGCGGTTGTCAAAGGTTTCCCCTTATCCCACACTGACTTCAGCAGCTCTATACGGTTTCTCTATATCCCACACTGACTCCAGTGGCTGTCTACGGGTTGCCTACAGTCCACAGTGACTCCATTGGCTCTCTATGGTTTCACTATATCCCACACTGCTTCCAGCAGCTTTTTACGGTTTTCCTATAGCCCACAATGACCCTAGTGGCTCTCAACGGTTCCCTATAGTCCATACTGTCTCCATCAGCACTCCAGGTTATCCCTTATCACACACTGACTTCAGCGGCTCTCTACAGTTTCCCTATAGCCCACACGGACTCAAGTGGCTCTCTACGGGTTGCCTATAGTCCAGACTTACTCCATTATCTCTCTATGGTTTCACGAGATCCCACACTGATTCCAGCGGCTTTCTACGGTTTTCCTATTGTCCACACTGACCCTAGTGGCTCTCAACGGCTTCCTTATAATCCACACTGTCTCCAGCAGCTCTCAAGTGTTTCCCTTTATCCCACATTGACTTGAGCGGCTCTCTATGGTTTCCCTATAGCCCACACTGACTCCAGCGGCTCTCTAAGATTTGCCCTTAGCCGACACTGACTGAAGTGGCTCTCCATGGTTTCGATATAGTCCACAGAGACTCCAGTGGCTCGCTACAGTTTCGCTATTTCACACATTGTTTCTAGTGGCTCGCTACGGATTCTCTATAATCCACTTTGGCCCCAGTGACTCTCTACGGCTTCCCTATAGCCCACACTGTCTGCAGTGGCTCTCCATGGTTACCCTATATGCCACATTGACTCCAGTGGCTCGCTACGGTTTCCCTATATCACACACTGAATCTAGTGGCTCTCTACAGTTTCCCTCTAGTACACACTGTTTCCAGTGGCTCTCTATGGTTTCCCTATAGGCCACACGGACCCTAGTGCATCTCAATGGTTTCCATATAGTCCACACTGACTCCAGCGGCTGTCAAAGGTTTCCCTTTATCCCACACTGACTTCAGCAGCTCTCTACGATTTTCGTATATCCCACACTGACTCCACTGGCGCTCAACGGGTTGCCTATAGTCCACAATGACACCATTGGCTCTCTATTGTTTCATTATATCCCACACTGATTCCAGCGGCTTTCTACGGTTTTCCTAAAGACCACACTGACCCTAGTGGCTCTCAACGGTTACCTTATAATCCACACTGTCTCCAGCAGCTCCCAAGGGTTTCCCTTTATCTTACACTGACTTGAGCGGCTCTCTATGGTTTCCCTATAGCCCACAATGACTCCAGCGGCTCTCTACGATTTGCCCTTAGCCGACACTGACTGAAGTGGCTCTCCATGGTTTCGGTATAGTCCACACTGACTCCCGTGGCTCGCTACGGTTTTGGTATTTCACACACTGAGTCTAGTGGCTCTCTACGGATTCCCTACAGTCCACACTGATCCCAGTGGCTCTCTATGGCTTCCGTATAACACACACTGATTCTAGCGGCTCTCTACAGTTTTCCTGTAGACCAAAATTACCCCAGTGGCGATCTACGGTTTCCCTATAGTCCAAACTGACGCCATTGGCTCTCTACAGTTTCTCTATAGACCACACTGACTCCAGAGGCGTTCTATGGTTCCCTTTGGCCAAACTGATTCCAGGGGCTCTCTACGGTTTTCCTATTGCCGACACTGATCCTAGTGGCTATCAATGGTTTCCCTATAGTCCCAACTGACTCCAGCGGCTCTCCAGGGTATCCCTTTAACACACACTGACTTCAGCGGATATCTACAGTTTCCCTATAGCCCACACGGACTCCAGTGGCACTCTACTATTTCCAAATAGCGGACACTGACCGCAGTGGCTCTCTATGTTTTCCCTATATCCCACACTGAAACCAGTGGCTTGCTACAGTTTCCCTTTATCACGCACTGACTCTAGTGGCTGTCTATGGTTTCCCTATGGTCGACACTGACCCCAGTGGCTCTCTACGGTTTCCCTATACCCCACACTGACTCCTGCAGCTCTCTACCGTTTCCCTATAGCCCACACTGACTCCAGCGGCTCTCCACATTTTCCCTATATCCCACACAGACTCCAGCGGCTCTCTACAGATTCCCTATTGTTCACCCTGCCTCTAGTGGTACTCTACGGTTTCCCTATATCCCACACTGACTCAAGTAGCTCTGTATGGTTTCCCTATAGCCCTCGCTGAATCCAGTGGTTCACTACAGATTCCCTCAAGCCCATATGGAATCCTTTGGCTCTGTATGGTTTCTTTAAATCCCACACTCGCGCCAGTGCCTCACTATGCTATCCGTATCTTCCACACAGAGCCCAGTGGCTCTCTAGACCTTCCCGATATCCCACAAAGATTACAGCAGCTCTCTACGGTTTCGCTCAAGTCCACACTGTCTCCATTGGTTCTCTACGGTTTCCCCATAGCCGACACTGACTGAAGTGGCTCTCCTTGGTTTTGCTATAGTCCACAGAGACTCCAGTGGCTCGCTACAGTTTCGCTATTTCACACATTGTTTCTAGTGGCTCTCTACGGTTTTCCAATAACCCACATTGATTCCAGCGGCTCTCTACAGTTTTCCTGTAGACCACACTGAACACAGAGGCTATCTAGGGTTTCCCTAAAGTCCACAGTGACGCCAATGGCTCGCTACGGTTTCGAGCTAGTCCAAACTGTCTCCAGTGCCTCTCTACGGTTACCCTATAGCCCACACTGACTGCAGTGGCTCTCCATGTTTGCCCTATATCCCACACTGTCTCCAGTGGCTCGCTACGGTTTCCATATATCACACAGTGAATCTAGTGGCTCTCTACGGTTTCCCTCTGGTACACACTGTCTCCAGTGACTCTCTACGGTTTCCCTATAGTCCACACGGACCTTAGTGGATCTCAATGGTTTCCCTGTAGTCCACACTGACTCCAGCTGCTGTCAAAGGTTTCCCTTTATCCCACACTGACTTCAGCAGCTCTCTACTGTTTCACTATATCCCACACTGACTCCAGTGGCTCTCTACGGGTTGCCTATATCCAGACTTACTCCATTATCTCTCTATGGTTTCACTATATCCCTCACTGATTCCAGCGGCTTTCTACGGTTTTCCTATAGTCCACACTGACCCTAGTGGCTCTCAACGGTTTCCTTACAATCCACACTGTCTCCAGCAGCTCTCAAGTGTTTCCCTTTATCCGACACTGACTTGAGCGGCTCTCTACGATTTGCCCTTAGCCGACACTGACTGAAGTGGCTCTCCATGGTTTCGATATAGTCCACAGAGACTCCAGTAGCTCGCTACAGTTTCGCTATTTCACACACTGAGTCTAGTGGCTCTCTACGGATTCTCTATAATCCACTTTGACCCCAGTGGCTCTCTACGGCTTCAATATAACCCACATTGATTCCAGGGGCTCTCTACGGTTTTCCTGTAGACCACACTGACCACAGAGGCTCTCTACGATTTCCCTATAGTCCACACTGACACCATTGCCTCTCTACGGTTTCGGTCTAGTCCACACTGTCTCCAGTGGCTCTCTACGTTTTCCCTATAGCCCACACTGACTGCAGTGGCTCTCCATGTTTTCCCTATATCCCTCACTGACTCCAGTGGTTCTCTACGGTTTCCATATATCACACACTGAATCTAGTGGCTCTCTCCGGTTTCCCTATATTACACACTGTCTCCAGTAGCTCTCTACGGTTTCCGTATAGTCCACACGGACCCTAGTGGATCTCAATGGTTTCCCTATAGTCCACACTGACCCCAGTGGCTCTCTAGAGCTTCCCGATATCCCACAAAGATTACAGCAGCTCTCAATGGTTTCGCTCCATTCAACACTGTCTCCAGTGGCTCTCTAAGGTTTCCCTATAGCCCACACTGACTCCAGTGTCTTTCTCTGGATCCCTTTGGCCAAACTGATTCCAGGGGCTATCTACGGTTTTCATATTGCCCACACTGATCCTAGTGGCTATCAATGGTTTCCCTATAGTCCATACTGACTCCAGCGGCTCTCCAGTGTAACCCTTTATCACACACTGACTTCAGCGGCTCTCTACAGTTTTTCTATAGCCCACACGGATTCCAGAGGCTGTCTACTCTTTCCAAATAGCAGACACTGACCGCAATGGCTCTCTATGTTTTCCCTATATCCCACACTGACTCTATTGGCTGTCTACGGTTTCCCTATGGTCGACACTGACCCCAGTGGCTCTCTACGGTTTCCCTATAGCCCACACTGAATCCTGCGGCTCTCTACAGTTTCCCTATAGCCCACACTGACTCCAGCGGCTCTCCACATTTTCCCTATATCTCACACAGACTCCAGAGGCTCTCTACCAATTCCCTATTGTTCACCTTGCCTCTGGTGGTACTCTACGGTTTCCCTATATCCCACACTGACTCAAGTAGCTCTGTATCGTTTCCCTATAACCCTCGCTGAATCCAGTGAATCACTACAGATTCCCTCCAACCCATATTGAATCCTTTGGCTCTGTATGGTTTCCTTAAATCCCACACTCGCGCCAGTACCTCTCTATGCTTTCCCTATAGTCCACACTGACTCCCATCAATCTGTAAAGTTTTCCCTATATCCCACACTGACTCCAAGGCTTGCTACGGATTCGCTACATGACACACTGAGTCTAGTGGCTCTCTATGGATTACCTATATCCCACACTGATTCCAGCGACTCTCTCAGGTTTTCCTGACTGAAGTGGCTCTCTATGGTTTCGCTATAGTCCACAGTGACTCCAGTGGCTCGCTACAGTTTCGCTATATCACACACTGAGTCTAGTGGCTGTCTTCGGATTCCCTATAGTCCACACTGACCCCAGTGGCTCTCTAGAGCTTCCCGATATCCCACAAAGAATACAGCAGCTCTTTACGGTTTCGCTCTAGTCCACAATGTCTCCAATGGCTCTCTACGGTTTCCCTATAGCCCACTCTGACTCAAGTGGCTCTCTACGGTTACCCAATAGCCGACACTGACTGCAGTGGCTCTCTATGGTTTCCCTATATCTCACACTGACTCCAGTGGATCACTACGGTTTCCCTATATCACACACTGATTCTAGTGGCTCTCTACAGTTTGCCTATAGTCCACACTGACCCCAGAGGCTCTCTAAGGTGCCCCTCTAGTACACCCTGTCTCCAGTGACTCTCTACGGTTTCCCTATAGCCCACACTGACTCCAGTGGCTCTCTACGGTTCCCCAATAGTCCATTCTGACTCCACTGGATCTCTACGGGTTGCCTATAGTCCACACTGACTCCACTGGCTCTCTACGGTTTCAATATATCCCACACTGATTCCAGCAGCTTTCTATGTTTTTCCTATTGCCCACATGGACCCTCGTGGCTCTCAATGGTTTCCCTATAGTCCACAATGACTCCAGCAGCTTCAGGGGTTTCCCTTTATCCCGTTCTGCCTTCAGTGTCTCTCAACGTTTTCCCTATGGTCCACACTGACCCCAGTGGCTCTCTGCGGTTTCCGTAAATCCCACACTGATTCCAGCAGCTCTCTACGTTTTTCCTGTAGACCACACTGACTCCATGGGCTATCTACGGTTTGCCTATATCACAAACTGACACCAGCGGCTCTCTACGGTTCCCCTATAGTCCATTCTGACTCCGCTGGATATCTACGGGTTGCCTATAGTACACAATGATTCCACTGGCTCTCTACGGTTTCACAATATTCCACACAGATTCCAGCAGCTTTCTATGTTTTTCCTATAGCCCAAACTGACCCAAGTGGCTCTCAACTATAGGTTTCCCTATAGTCCACACTGTCTCCAGCAGCTCTCAAAGGTTTCTCTTTATCCCACACTGACTTCAGCGGCTCTCTACGGTTTCCCTATTGGCCACAATGACTCCAGCGCCTCTCTACGGTTTCCCTATATCACACACTGAATCTAGTGGCTCTCTACAGTTTCCCTCTAGTACACACTGTCTCCAGTGGCTGTCTACGTATTCCCTATAGTCCACACGGACCGTAGTGGATCTCAATGTTTTCCCTATAGTCCACACTAACTCCAGCAGCTGTCAAAGGTTTCCCTTTATCCCACACTGACTTCAGCAGCTCTCTATGGTTTCCCTATATCCCACAATGGCTCCAGTGGCTCCCTGCGGTTTCGCTATATCACAACCTGACTCTAGTGGCTCTCTAAGGTTTCCCTATGATCCACACTGAACCCAGTGGCTCTCTACGGTCTCGATCTAGACCACACTGTCTCCAGCAGCTCTCTACGGTTTCCCTATAGCCCACACTGACTCCAGAGGCTCTCTACGGTTTCCCAATAGACCACACAGCCTGCAGTGTCTCTCTATGGTTTCCCTAAATACCGCACTGACTCCAGTGGCTCGCTACGGTTTCCCTATATCACACACTGACTCTAGTGGCTCTCTACGGTTTCCCTATAGTCCACACTGACCCCAGTGGCTTTCTACAGTTTCCCTCTAAAACACACTGTCTCCAGTGGCTCTCTAGGGTTTCCCTATATCCCACAATCGCTCCAATGGCTCTGTACAAATTCCCTAAAGTCCACACTGACTCCCGTTGCTGTGTAAAGTTTTCCCTATATGGCACACTGACTCCAGTGGCTTACTACGTATTCGCTATATCACACACTGAGTCTAGTGGCTCTCTCCGGATTACCTGTATCCCACACTGATTCTAGTGGCTCTCTACAGTTTTCCTGACTGAAGTGGCTCTCTATGGTTTCGCCATAGTCCACAGAGACTCCAGTGGCTCGCTACGGTTTCGCTATATCACACACTGAGTCTAGTGGCTTTCTACGGATTCCCTAAAGTCCACACTGACCCCAGTGGCTCTCTAGAGCTTCCCTGTGTCCCACAAAGATTACAGCGGCTCTCTACAGTTTCGCTCTAGTCTGCACTGACTCCAGTGGCTCTCTACGGTTTCCCTATAGCCCACAATGACTCAAGCGGCTCTTTACGGTTTCCCAATAGCCGACACTGACTGCAGTGGTTTCTATTGTTTCCCTATATCCCACACTGACTCCAGTGGCTCACAACGGTTTCCCTATATCACACACTGACTCTAGTGGCTCTTTACAGTTTCCCTATAGTGCACACTGACCCTAGATGCTCACTACGGTGCCCCTCTAGTAATTCCTGTCTCCAGTGGCTCTCTACGGTTTCCCTATAGCTCACACTGACTCCAGTGGCTCTCACCGGTTCCCCTATAGTCCGTGCTGACTCCACTGGATATCTACGGGTTGCCTATAGTACACAATGATTCCACTGGCTCTCTACAGTTTCACTGTATCCCACACTGATTCCAGCAGTTTTCTATGCTTTTCCTATAGCCCACAATGACCCAAGTGGCTCTCAACGGTTTCCCGAAAGTCCACACTGTCTCCAGCAGCTCTCAAGAGTATCTCTTTATCCCACACCGTGGCTCTCAACGGTTTCCCTATTGGCCACAATGACTCCAGTGGCTCTCTACGGTTTCCCTTTATCCCACTCTGACTTCCACTTGCTCTCATTAGTTTCACTATATCCCACACTGATTCCAGCGGCTTTCTACCGTTTTCGTATAGCCCACAGTGACTCTAGTGGCTCTCAACTGTTTCGTTATAGTCCACACTGACACCAGCAGCTCTCGAGGGTTTCCCTTTATCCCACTCTGAATTCAGCGGCTCTCTACGGTTTCTCTATAGCCCACATGGACTCCAGCGGCTCTCTATGGTTTGCCATAGCTGACACTGACTGAAGTGGCTCTCCATGGTTTCGGTATTGTCCACACTGACTCCCGTGGCTCACTACAGTTTTGCTACTTCACACACTGAGTCTAGTGGCTCTCTACGTATTCCCTGTAGTCCACACTGACCCCAGTGGCTCACTATAGCTTCCCTATATCACACACTCATTCCAATGTTTCTCTCCGGTTTTCCTGTAGACCACAATGATCCCAGCGGCTCTCTACGGTTTCCCTACAGTCCACACTGACACCATTGGCTCTCTATGGTTTCCCTATAGACCACACTGACTCCAGAGGCTTTCTATGGTTTCCCTTTTGCCAAACTGATTCCAGGGGCTCTCTACAGTTTTCCTATTGCCCACGAAGATCCTTATGCCTATCAATGGTTTCCCTATAGTCCATACTGACTCCAGCGGCTCTCCAGGGTATCACTTTATCACACACTGACTTCAACGGCTCTCTACGGTTTCCCTATAGCCGACACGGACTCCAGTGTCTCTCTACTGTTTCCAATAGCAGACACTGACTGCAGTGGCTCTCTGTAGTTTCCCTATATCCCACACTGAAACCAGTGGCTCGCTACAGATTCCCTATGTCACACTCTGACACTAGTGGCTGTCTACAGTTTACCTATGGTCGACACAGAACCCCATTGGCTCTCCACATTTTCCCTATATCCCACACAGACTCGAGCGTCTCTCTACAGATTCCCTATGGTTCACACTGCCTCTAGTGGTATTCTAAGGTTTCCCTATAATCCACACTGACTCCAGTGGCTCTGTATGGTTTCCCTACAGCCCTCTCTGAATCCAGTGGCTCACGACAGATTCCTTCAAGCCCACACTGAATCCTGTGGCTCTGTACGGTTTCCTTATGTCCCAAACTCGCTCCAGTGCCTCCCTACGATTTCCCTATAGTCCACACTGACTCCCGTCGATCTGTAAAGTTTTCCCTATATCCCACACAGACTCCATTGGCTTGCTACGTATTTGCTATATCACACACTGAGTCTAGTGGCTCTCTAAGGATTACTTATATCCCACACTGATTTAAGCTGCTCTCTATGGTTTTCCTGACTGAAGTGGCTCTCTATGGTTTTGCTATAATCCACAGTGACTCCAGTGACTCACTACGGTTTCGCTATATCACACACTGAGTCTAGTGGCTTTCTACGGATTCCCTATAGTCCACACTGACCCCAGTGGCTCTCTAGAGCTTCCCTGTATCCCACAAAGATTACAGCGGCTCTCTACAGTTTCGCTCTAGTCTACACTGTCTCCAGTGGCTCTCTACGGTTTCCCTATAGCCCACACTGACTCAAGCGGCTCTTTACGGTTTCCCAATAGCCGACCCTGACTGCAGTGGCTCTCTATTGTTTCCCTATATCCCACACTGACTCCAGTGGCTCACAACGGTTTCCCTATATCACACGCTGACTCTAGTGGCTCTTTACAGTTTCCCTATAGTGCACACTGACCCTAGATGCTCACTACGGTGCCCCTCTAGTACTTCCTGTCTCCAGTGGCTCTATATGGTTTCCCTATAGCTCACACTGACTCCAGTGGCTCTCACCGGTTCCCCTATAGTCCATGCTGACTCCACTGGATATCTACGGGTTGCCTATAGTACGCAATAATTCCACTGGCTCTCTACAGTTTCACTATATCCCACACTGATTCCAGCAGCTTTCTATGTTTTTCCTATAGCCCACAATGACCCAAGTGGCTCTCAACGGTTTCCCTATAGTCCACACTGTCTCCAGCAGCTCTCAAGGGTATCTCTTTATCCCACACTGACTTCAGCGGCACTCAAAGGTTTCCCTATTAGCCACAATGACTCCAGCGGTTCTCTACGGTTTCCCTATATCACACACTGAATCTAGTGGCTCTCTACGGTTTCCCTCTAGTACACACTGTCTCCAGAGGCAGTCTACGGTTTTCCCTATAGTCCACAATGACCCCAGTGGCACTCTACGGTTTCCCTATAGTCCACGCTGTCTCCAGCAGCTCTCAAGGGTTTCCCTTTATCCAACAATGACTTCAGCGGCTCTCAACGGTTTCCCTATATTCCACAATGACCCCAGTGACACTCTACGGTTTAGCTATAACCCACACTGAATCCAGCGGCTCTCTACGGTTTTCCTGTAGACCACACTGACCCCAGGGGCTATCTACGGTTTGCCTATATCACAAACTGACTCCAGCGGCACTTTACGTATTCTCTATATTCCACAGTGACTCCAGAAGCTCCTTCTGCTTCACCTAAAGCCTGCAATAATTCCAGCGGCTCTCCACTTATTCCCAAAAGTCCACACTGACTCCAGAGGCTCTCAAATTTTCCCCTTATCCCACGCTAACTTCAGCAGCTCTGAAGAGTTTCCCGTTATCCCACACTGACTTCAGCGGCTCTCTACGGTTTCCCTATAGCACACACTGACTCCACCTGCTCTCAATGGTCTCCCTTTATCCCACACTGACTTCAGCGGCTATCTACGGTTTCCCTATATCACACACTGACTCTAGTGGCTTGCTACAGTTTCCCTATAGTCCACAATGAACCCAGAGGCTCTCTACGGTTTCCCTGTAGCCCACAGTGACTCCAGTGGCTCTCTACCCTTCCCCTATAGTCCATTCTGACTCCACAGGTTCTGTACGGGTTGCCTATAGTCCACAGTGACTCCACTGGCTCTCTACGGTTTCAGTATATCCCACACTGATTCCAGCAGCTTTCTATGTTTTTGCTATAGCCCACACTGACCCTAGTCGCTCTCAACGTTTTCCCTATAGTCCACACTGTCTCCAGCAGCTCCCAAGGGTTTCCCTTTATCCCACAATGACTTCAGCGGCTCTCAACGGTTTACCTATAGTCCACAATGATCCCACTGGCACTCTATGGTTTCAATATATCCCACCCGATTCCAGCGACTCTCTACGGTTTTCCTGTAGACCACACTGACCCCAGGGGCTCTCAACGCATTCCCTCTACGGTTTTGCTATTTCACACACTGACTCTTGTGGCTCTCTTCGGATTCCCTATAGTCCACAAAGATGCCAGTGGCTCTCTAGAGCTTCCCTTTCTCCCACACTGATTACCGCGGCTCTCTACTGTTTTGCTCTAGTCCACACTGTCTCCAGTGGCTCTCTATGGTTTCCCAATAGCCCACACTGACTCCAGCGGCTCTCTACGGATTCCCAATAGCCGACACTGACTGCAGTGGCTCTCTATGGTTTCCCTATATCCCACACTGACTCCAGTGGCTAACTACGGTTTCCCTATATCACACACTGACTCTATTGGCTCGCTACAGTTTCCCTATAGTCCACATTGAACCCAGAGGCTCTATACGCTTCCCTATAGTCCACACTGACTCCAGTGGCTATCAACGGTTCCCTTATAGTCAATTCTGACTCCACAGGATCTCTACGCGTTGCCTATAGTCCACAATGACTCCACTGGCTCTCTACGGTTTCAGTATATCCCACACTGATTCCAGCAGCTTTCTATGTTTTTCCTATAGCCCACACTGACACTTTTGGCTCTCAAAGGTTTCCCTATAGTCCACACTGTCTCCAGCAGGTCTCAAGGTTTTCCCTTTTCCCATAATGACGTCAGCGGCTCTCAACGGTTTCCCTATAGTCCACAATGACGCCAGTGGCACTCTACGGTTTCCCTATAGTCCAAACTGTCTCCAGCAGCTCTCAAGGGTTTCCCTTTATCCCACAATGACTTCAGCGCCTCTCAACGGTTTCCCTATAGTCCACAATGTCCCCAGTGGCACTCTACGGTTTCCCTATAGCCCACACTGACTCCACCTGCTCTCAATGGTCTCTTTTTATCCCACATAGACTTCAGCGGCTCTCTACGGTTTCCCTATATCAGACACTGCCTCTAGTGGCTTGCTACAGTTTCCCTATAGTCCGCAATGAACCCAGAGGTTCTCTGCGGTTTCCCTATAGCCCACACTGACTCCCGTGGCTCTCTACCCTTCCCCTATAGTCCATTCTGACTCCACAGGCTCTCTACGGGTTGCCTATAGTCCACACAGACTCCACTGGCTCTCTAAGGTTTCATTATATCCCACACTAATTCCAGCAGCTTTCTATGTTTTTCCTATAGCCCAAACTGACTCTAGTCGCTCTCAACTGATTCCCTATAGTGCACACTGTCTCCAGCAGCTCTCAAGGGTTTTCCTTTATCCCACAAGGACTTCTTCGGATCTCAATGGTTTTCCTGTAGACCACACTGACCCCAGGGGCAATCTACGGTTTGCCTATATCACAAACTGACTCCAGCGGCTCTCTGCGGTTTCTCTATAGTCCACATTGACTCCAGCTGCTCCCTATGCTTCACCTAAAGCCTGCACTAATTCCAGCAGCTCTCCACTTATTCCTAAAAGTCCACACTGACTCCAGCGGCTCTCAAAGCTTTCCGTTTATCCCACGCTGAATTCAGCAGCTCTCAAGAGTTTCCCTTTATCCCACACTGACTTCAGCGGCTCTCTACAGTTTCCCTATAGCCCACACTGACTCCAGCGGCTCTCTACGGTTTCACTATAGCCCACACTAACTCCAGTGGATCTCTGCGGTTTCACTATACCCCATGCTGACTCCAGCAGCTCTCAATGGTTTCCCTTTATCCCACACTGACTTTAGCGGCTTTCGATGCTTTCCCTATAGCCAACGCTGACTGAGTGGCTCTCCATGGATTCACTGTAATCCACAGAGACTGCAGTGGCTCTCTACGGATTCCCTATAGTCCATACTGACCCCAATGGCTCTCTGTGGCTTCCCTATAACCCACACTGATTGCAGCAGCTCTCTACATTTTTCCTGTAGACCACACTGTCTCCAGTGGCTCTCTTTCGTTTCCCTATAGCCCACACAGACTGCAGTGGCTCTCCATGGTTTCTATATATCCCACACTGACTCCAGTGGCTCAATACGGTTTCCCTATATCACACACTGAATCTAGTGGCTCTCTACTGTTTCCCTATATCCCACACTCTCTCCAGTGACTCGCTACGTTTTCCCTATATTACACACTGACAATAGTGGCTCTCTACGGTTTCCCTATAGTCCACACTGACCCCAGTGGCTCTCAATGCTTTCCCTCTAACACACTCTGTCTCCAGTGGCTCTCTCACGTTTCCCTATAGCCCCCACTGACTACAGTGGCTCTCTATGGTTTGCCTATATCACAAACTGACTCTATTGGCTCTCTACGTTTTCTCTATAGTCCACATTGACTCCAGCTGCTCCCTATGCTTCACCTAATGCCTGCAATAATCCCAGCGGCTCTCCACTTATTCCCAAAAGTCCACCCTGACTCCAGCGGCTGTCAAACTTTCCCTTTATCCCACGCTGACTTCAGTAGCTCTGAAGAGTTTCCCGTTATCCCACACTGACGTCAGCCGCTCTCTACGGTTTCCCTATAGCCCACACTGACTCCATCTGCTCTCAATGGTCTCCCTTTATCGCACACTGACTTCAGCGGTTCTCCACGGTTTCCCTATATCACACACTGACTCTAGTGGCTCGCTACAGTTTCCCTATAGTCCACAATGAACCCAGAGGCACTCTACAGTTTCCCTATAGACCACACTGACTCCAATGGCTCTCTACCCTTCCCCTCTAGTCCATTCTGACTCCACAGGTTCTCTATGGGTTGCCTATAGTCCACACTGACTGCACTGGCTCTCTAAGGTTTCACTATATCCCACACTGTTCCAGCAGCTTTCTATGTTTTTCTTATAGCCCACACTGACCCTAGAGGCTTCCAACGGTTTCCCTATAGTCCACACTGTCTCCAGCAGCTCTCAAGGGTTTCCCTTTATCCCACAATGACTTCAGCGGCTCTCAACGGTTTCCCTATAGTCCACAATGACCCCAGTGGCACTCTACGGTTTCGCTACATCCCACACTGATTCCAGAGTCTCTCTACGGTTTTCCTGTAGACCACACTGACCCCAGGGGCTATCTACCGTTTGCCTATATCACAAACTGACACCAGCTGCTCTCTGCGGTTTCCCTATAGTCCACATTGACTCCAGCTTCTCCCTATGCTTCACCTAAAGCCTGCACTAATTCCAGCAGCTCTCCACTTATTCCCAAAAGTCCACACTGACTCCAGCGGCTCTCAAAGCTTTCCGTTGATCCCAAGCTGACTTCAGCAGCTCTCAAGAGTTTCCCTTTATCCAACACTGACTCCAGTGACTCGCTACGGTTTCCCTATATCACACACTGACACTAGTGGCTCTCTACGGTTTCCCTATATTCCAAACAGACCCCAGTGGCTCTCTACGCTTTCCCTCTAACACACACTGTCTCCAGTCGCTCTCTCGCGTTTCCCTATAGCCCACACTGACTACATTGGCTCTCTACGGTTTCCCTATAGTCCACAGTGACTCCAATGGCTCTCTACGGGTTGCCTATAGCCCAGACTGACCCTAGTAGTTCTCAATGGTTTCCTTATTGTCCACACTGACTCCAGCAGCTCCCAAGGGTTTCCCTTTATCCCACACTGACTTCAGCGGCTCTCTACGGTTTCCCTATAACCCATACTGACTCCAGCCGCTCTCTACAGTTTGCCCATAGCCGACCCTGACTGAAGTGGCTCTCCATGGTTTCGCTTTAGTCCACATTGACTCCAGTGGCTCGCTACAGTTTTCCTATATCACACTCAGAGTCTAGTGGCTCTCTACGTTTTCCCTATAGCCCACACTGACCCCAGTGGCTCTCTAATGCTTCCCTATATCACACACAGATTCTAGCGTTTCTCTACCGTTTTCCTGTAGACCACAATGACCCCAGTCAATCTTTACGGTTTCCCTCTATTCCACACTGACACCATTGGCTCTCTACAGTTTCCCTATTGACCACACTGACTCCAGTGGCTTTCTATGCTTTCCCTTTGGCTAAACGGATTCCAGGGGCTCTGTACGGTTTTCCTATTGCCCACACTGACCCTAATGGCTATCAATGGTTTCCCTATACTCCATACTGACTCCACTGGCTCTCCAGGGTATACCTCACTCACTGACTTTATCACTCACTGACTTCAGCGGCTCTCTACGGTTTCCCTATAGCCCACACTGACCCCAGTGGCTTTGTAAGGCTTCCCTATATCACACACAGATTCTAGCGTTTCTCTACCGTTTTCCTGTAGACCACAATGACCCCAGTCACTCTTTACGGTTTCCCTCTATTCCACACTGACACCATTGGCTCTCTACGGTTTTCCTATTGACCTCACTGACTCCAGTGGCTTTCTATGCTTTCCCTTTGGCTAAACGGATTCCAGGGGCTCTGTACGGTTTTCCTATTGCCCACACTGACCCTAATGGCTATCAATGGTTTCCCTATACTCCATACTGACTCCAGCAGCTCTCCCGGGTATACCTCACTCACTGACTTTATCACTCACTGACTGCAGTGGCTCTCTATGGTTTCCCTATATCCCACACTGACTCCAGTGGCTCACTACCTTTTCCCTATATCACTTGCAGACTCTAGTGGCTGTCTACACTTTCCCAGTAGTCCACACTGACCCCAGAGGCTCTCTACGGTTACCCTCTAGTACACCCTGTCTCCAGTGGCTCGCTACGGTTTCCCTATAGCCCAGACTTTTTCCAGTGGCTCTCTATGGTTCCGCTATTGTCCACTCTGAATCCACTGGCTCTCTACGGGTTGCCTATAGTCCACACTGACTCGACTGGCTCTCTACGGTTTCACTATATCCCACACTGATTCCAGCAACCTTCTATGCTTTTCCTATAGCCCACACTGACCCTTGTGGCTCTCAACGGTTTCCCTATAGTCCACACTGTCTCCAGCAGCTCTCAAGGTTTTCCCTTTATCCCACAATGACTTCAGCGGCTCTCAACGTTTTCCGTATAGTCCACAATGACCCCAGTGGCACTCTACGGTTTTGGTATATCGCACACTGATTCCAGCGGCTCTCTACGGTTTTCCTGTAGACCACACTGTCCCCAGGGGCTATCTACGGTTTGCCTATAACACAAACTGACTCCAGCGGCTCTCTGCGGTTTCCCTATAGTCCACACTGACTCCAGCTGCTCCCTATGCTTCACCTAAAACGTGCACTAATTCCAGCAGCTCTCCACTTATTCCCAAAAGTCCACACTGACTCCAGCGGCTCTCATAGCTTTCCCTTTATCCCACGCTGACTTCAGCAGCTCTCAAGAGTTTCCCTTTATCCCACACTGACTTCAGCGGCTCTCTACAGTTTGGCTATAGCCCACATTGCCTCCAGCTGCTCTCTACGGTTTCCCTATAGTGCACACTAACTCCAGCGGATCTCTACGGTTTCCCTATAACCCACGCTGTCTCCAGCGGCTCTCATAGCTTTCCCTTTATCCCACGCTGACTTCAGCAGCTCTCAAGAGTTTCCCTTTATCCCACACTGACTTCAGCGGCTCTCTACAGTTTGGCTATAGCCCACATTGCCTCCAGCTGCTCTCTACGGTTTCCCTATAGTGCACACTAACTCCAGCGGATCTCCACGGTTTCCCTATAACCCACGCTGTCTCCAGCGGCTCTCAATGGTTTCCCTTTATCCCACACTGACTTCAGCGGCTCACTACGGTTTTCCTGTAGCCCACACTGACTGAAGTGGCTCTCCATGGTTTAGCTATAATCCACAGAGACTCCGGTGGCTCTCTAAGGATTATCTATAGTCCACACTGACCCCACTGGCTCTCTGCGGCTTCCCTATAACCCACATTGAATCCAGCGGCTCTCTACATTTTTCCTGTAGACCACGCTGACCCCAGAGGCTCTCTACGGTTTCCCTATAGTGCACACTGACACCATTGGCACTCTACGGTTTCGATCTAGTCCACACTGTCTCCAGTGGTTCTCTGCCGTTTCCCTATAGCCCACACTGACTGCAGTGGCTCTCCATGGTTTCTCTATATCCCACACTGACTCCAGTGGCTCGCTACGGTTTCCCTATATCACACACTGAACCTAGTGGCTCTCTACGGTTTCCCTCTAGGACACACTGTCTCTAGTGGCTCTCTACATTTTCCCTATAGCCCACACGGTCCCTCGTGGATCTCAATCGTTTCCATATAGTCCACACTGACTCCAGCGGATGTTAAAGGTTTCCCTATATCCCAAACTGACTCCAGTGACTCGCTGCGGTTTCCCTATACCACACACTGACTCCAGTGGCTCAATACGGTTTCCCTATTGTCCACACTGACTCCACTGGCTCTCTACGGGTTGCCTATAGTCCACACTGACTCCATTGGCTCTCTATTGTTTCACTATATCCCACACTGATTCCAGCAGCTATCTGCGGTTTTCCTATAGCCCTCACTGACCCTAGTAGAGCTTATTGGTTTCCTTATAGTCCACACTGACTCCAGCAGCTCTGCAAGGCTTTCCCTTTATCCCACACTGACTTCAGATGCTCTCTATGTTTTCCCTATCGCCCACACTGACTCCATCGTCTCTCTACAGTTTGCCCATAGCCGACACTGACTGAAGTGGCGCTCCATGGTTTCGCTATAATTCACACTGACTCCAGTTCCTCACTACGGTTTTGCTATTTCACACACTGAGTCTAGTGGATCTCTACCGTTTCCCTATAGCCCACACTGACTCCAGTGGCTCTCTACGGTTCCCCTATATTCCACTCTGACTTCACTGGCTCTCTACGGGTTGCCTATAGTCCACACTGACTCCACTGGCTCTCTACGGTTTCATTATAACCCACACTGCTTCCAGCAGCTTTCTTTGTTATTCCTATAGCCCACACTGACCCTAGTGGCACTCAACGGTTTCCTTATATTCCACACTGACTCCAGCATCTCTCAATTTTTTCCCTTTATCCCAACCTGACTTCAGCAGCTCTCTACGGTTTCCCTATAACCCGCACTGACTCCAGCGGCTCTTTACGGTATGCCCATAGACGACACTGACTGAAGTGGCTCTCCATGGTTTCGCTATAGTCCACACTGTCTCCAGTGGTTCGCTACGGTTTTGCTATTTCACACACTGAGTCTTGTGGCTCTCCTCGGATTCGCTATAACCGACACTGACCTCAGTGGCTCTCTAAGGCTTCCCCATATCACACACTGATTCCAGCGTCTCTCTACGGTTTTCCTGTGGACCACAATGACCCCAGTGACTCTCTACTGCATCGCTATATTCCACACTGACACCACTGGCTCTCTACGGTTTCACTATAGAGCACACAGATTCCAGTGGCTTTCTATGGTTACCCTTTGGCCAAACTGATTCCAGGGGGTCTCTACGGTTTTCCTATTGCCCACACTGACTGCAGTGGCTCTCCATGGTTTCTCTATATCCCACACTGACTCCAGTGGCTCGCTACGGTTTCCCTATATCACACACTGAATCTAGTGGCTCTCTACGGTTTCCCTCTAGGACACACTGTCTCCAATGGCTCTCTACATTTTTCCTATAGCCCACACGGTCCCTAGTGGATCTCAATGGTTTCCCTATAGTCCACACTGACTCTAGCAGCTGTCAAAGGTTTCCCTATATCCCACACTGACTCCAGTGAATTGCTCCGGTTTCCCTATATCACACACTGAATCTAGTGGCTCTCTACGGTTTCCCTATAGTCCACAATGACCCCAGTGGTTCTCTACTGTTTCCCTCTAACACAGACTGTCTCCAGTGGCTCTCTTGCGTTTCCCTATAGCCCACACTGACTACAGTGGCTCTCTACGGTTTCCCTACAGACCACACTGACTCTATTGGCTCTCTACGGGTTGTCTATAGACCACACTGACTCCAGAGGCCTACTACGTTTTCCCTATATCACAAACTGACTCTAGTGGCTCTCTACAGATTCCCAATAGTCCACACTGACGCCAGAGGCTCCCTACGTTTTCCCTCTAGTACACTCAGCCTCCAGTGGCTCTCTACGGTGTCCCTATAGCCCACACTGACTCCAGTGGCTCTCTACGGTTCCCCTATGTTCCACTCTGACTCCACTGGCTCTCTAAGAGTTGCCTATAGTACACACTGACTACACTGGGTCTCTACGGTTTCACTATAACCCAGACTGATTCCAGCAGCTCTCTTTGTTATTCCTATAGCCCACACTGACCCTAGTGGCTCTCAACGGTTTCCTTATAGTCCACTCTGACTCCAGCAGCTCTCAATTTTGTCCCTTTATTCCACACTGACTTCAGCAGCTCTCTAGGGTTTCCCTATAGCCCACACTGACTCCAGCGGTTCTTTACGGTTTGCCCATAGCCGACACTGACTGAAGTGGCTCTTCATGTTTTCGCTATAGTCCACAAGGACTCCAGTGGCTCGCTACGGTTTTGTTTCACACACTGAGTCTTGCGGCTCTCTACGGATTCCCTATAGTCCACACTGACCCCACTGGCTCTCTGCGGCTTCCCAATAACCCACACTGATTCCAGCGGCTCTCTACATTTTCCCTGTAGACCACACTGACCCCACAGTCTCTCCACGGTTTCCCTATAGTCCACACTGACACCATTGGCTCTCTACGGTGTGGTCTAGTACACACTGTCTCCAGTGGCTCTCTTCCGTTTCCCTATAGCCCACACTGACTGCAGTGGCTCTCCATGGATTCTCTATATCTCACACTGACTCCAGTGGCTCACTACGGTTTCCCTATACCACACACTGAATCTAGTGGCTCTCTATGCTTTCCCTCTAGGACACACTGTCTCCAGTGGCTCTCCACGTTTTCCCTATATCCAATGCGCACCCTAGTGGATCTCAATGGTTTCCCTAAAGTCCACACTGACTCCAGCGGCTCTCTACGGTTTTCCTATAGACCACACAGCCCCGAGGGGCCTTCTACACTTTGCCTATATCACAAACAGACTCCAGCGGCTCTCTATGTTTTCCCAAAAGTTCACAAAGACTTCAGCGGCTCTCTACGGTTTCCCTATAGCCCACACTAACTCCAGTGGATCTCCATGGTTTCCCTATATAGCACGCCGACTCCAGTGGCTCTCAGTGTTTTCCCTTTATCCCACACTTACTACAACTGCTCTCTATGGTTTCCCCATAGACGACACTGACTGACGTGGCTCTATATGGTTTCGCTATAGTCCACAGAGACTCCAGTGGCTCGCTACGGTTTCGCTATTTCACACACTGAGTCTATTGGCTCTCTACGAAATCCCTATAGTACACACTGACCCCAGTGGCTATCTACAGCTTCCCTACAACGCACACTGATTCCAGCCGCTCTCTACGGTTTTCCTGTAGAGCAAAATGACCCCAGTGATTCTCTACAGTTTCTTTATAGTCCACACTGACACCATTGGCTCTCTACGGTTCCCCTATAGTCCATTCTGACTCCACAGGATCTCTACGGGTTGCCTATAGTCCACACTGACTCCACTGGCTCTCTACGGTTTCACTATACCCCACACTGATTCCAGCAGCTTTCTATGTTTATCCTATAGCCCACACTGACCCTAGTGGCTCTCAACGGTTTCCCTATAGACCACACTGACTCCAGCTGCTCCCTATGCTTCACCTAAAGCCTGCAATAATTCCAGCGGCTCTCCACTTATTCCCAAAAGTCCACACTGACTCCAGCGTGCTCTCAAACTTTCCCTTTATCCCACACTGACTTCAGCGGCTCTCTTCGGTTTCCCTATTACCCACCCTACTCCAGTGGCTCACTACTGTTTCCCTATAGTACACACTGAAACCAGTGGCTCTCTACGGTCTCCCTATAGTGCACAATGACTCCAATGGCTCTCTATGGTTTCCGTATAGTCTACACCGACCCCAGTGGCTCTCTATGGTTTCCGTATAGCTTACACTGACTCCAGTGTCGCTCTACGTTTTCCCTATATCCCACACTGGCTCCAGTGGCTTGCTACGGTTTTCCTATATCACACACTGACTCTAGTGGCTCTCTACGGATTCCCTATAGACCTCACTCACTCCAGTGGCTCAGAACGTTTTCCCTATAGTCCACACTGACTGTACCGGCTCTCTACGGTTTCTCTATAGCCGACACTGACTCCAGTAGCCCTCTACGTATTCCCTTTGGCCCACTCGCACTCCAGTGACTCACTACAGTTTCCCTATAGTGCACCCTGACACCAGTGGCTCTCTACGGTTTCCCTCTTCTGCACACTGACTCCAGTGGCTCTCTACGTCTTCACTATAGTCCACACTAACACCATTGGCTCTCTACGGTTTCCCTAAAGTCCACACTGACTCCAGTGGCCCTCTACGGATTCCCTATATCGCACACTGATTCCAGTGGCTTTCTACGGCTTTCCTATAGCCCACACTGACCCTAGTGGCTCTCAACGTTTTCACTGTAGCCCACACTGACTCCACTGGCTCTCTACGGTTTCCCCATAGCCGACACTGAAATCAGTCGTTCTCTATGGTTTCCCTATAGCTGACACTGACTCCACCGACTCTCTACGGTTTCCCTATATCCCAAATTGACTCCAGTGGTTCGCTAGGTATTCCCTATGTCCCACACTGAATCTCGTGGCTCTCTACTGTTTCCCTATTGTCCACACTGACCCCAGTGGCTCTCTAAGGTTTCCCTATAGTCCACGCTGTCTCCAGTGCCTCTCTACGGTTTCCCTATACACCACACTGACTCCAGTGGCTGTCTACGGTTTCCCTATAGTCCACACTGACACCATTGGCTCTCTACGGATTCCGTATAGTCCACACGGAATACAACGACTCTACGGTTTCCCTATGGCACCCACCCACCCCAGTGGCACTCTACGGTTTCCATATATCACACACTGTCTCTGGTGGCTCTCTACGATTTCCCTTAAGTCCACACTGGCCCCAGTGGCTCTCTGCGTTTCCCTAATAATCCACACTGTCTCCAGTGGCTATCTACGGTTTCGCTATAGTCCACCTGACACCAATGGCTCTCTACGGTTTCCCTATAGACCAAAGTGACTCCAGTGTCTCTCTATAGCTTCCCTGTATCCCACACTGATTCCAGCAGCTCTCTATGGTTTACCTATAGCCCACGCTGACCACCGTGGCTCTCTGACTCAAGACGCTCTTTACAGATTCCCCAAAGCCCACACTGACTGCACTGTCTCTGTTCTGTTTCCCTATGTCCCAGACTCACTCCAGTGGCTCTCTACTGTTTCCTATCATCCACACTGACTCCAGTGGCTCTCTATCGTTTCCCTTTAGTGCACACTGACGCCCTCGGCTCTCTACGGTTTCCTGATAGTCCACACTAACACCATTGGCTCTCTACCATCTCCCTATTGTCCACAATGACCCCAGTGGCACTCTACGGTTTCCCGATAGTCTACATTAACACCATTGGCTCTCTACGGTTTCCCTATAGTCCACACTGACTCCAGTGGAACTTTACGGCTTCCCTATATCCCACAGTGATTCCAGTGGCTCTCTATGGCTTTCCTATGGCCCACGCTGACCCTAGTGGCTCTGAACGGTTTTGCTATAGCCCACACAGACTCCATTGGCTCTCTACGGTTTCCACATAGCCGGCACTCTCTTCATTGGCTCTCTATGCTTTCATTATAGTTTACACTGCCTCCAGTGGCTTCCTAAGTTTTCCCTATATCCCACACTGACTCCAGTGGTTCGCTACGGTTTCCCTATATCCCACTCTGATTCTAGTGTCTCTCTATTGTTTCCCTATAGTCAACACAGACGCCAGTGGCTCTCTACGTTTTTCCTATAGTCCACACTGCCTCCAGTGTCTCTCTCCAGTTTCCCTAGATCCCACACTGACTCCAGTGGCTCTGTACGGTTTCCCTATAACCCTCACTGGCCCCAGTGGCTCTCTACAGATTCCCTGAAGCCCACACTGACTCCAGTAGCATTGTACAGTTTACCTATATCCCACATTCACTCCAGTGGCTCTCTACCGTTTTCCAATAGTCCACAGTGATTCCAGTGGCTCGCTACGGTTTCCCTTTAGCCCACACTGACTCCAGTGGCTGTCTACGGTTTCCCTAAGGCCTACCCTGACTCTGGTGTCTCACTACGGTTTCCCTATAGTGCACACTGACTCCATTGGCTCTCTACGGTTTCCCTGTATTCCACATTGACCCCATTGGTTCTCTACGCTGTCCCTATATCCCACACTGACTGCAGTGGCTTGCTACCATGTCCCTATATCACACACAGACTCTAGTGGCTCTCTACGGTGTCCCTATAGTCCACACTGACCCCAGTAGCTCTCTACGGTTTCCCTATAGTCCACACTGTTCCCAGTGGCTCTCTCCGATTTCCCTATAGTCCACACGGACACCAGTGCCTCTCTGCTGTTTCCCAATAGCCCACACTGACTCCAGTGGCTCTCTATAGCTTCCCTATATCCCACACTGATTCTCGAGGCACTCTACAAATTTTCCTATAAACCACACTGACTTCAGTGGCTCTCTATTCGGTTTCCCTATATCACACAATGAGTCCAGTGGTTCTCTATGGTTTCCCTGTAGCCCACAATGAATCCAGTTGCTCTCTACGGTTTCCCTAAAGACTGCACTGACTCCAGTGGATCTGTCCGGTTTCCCTGTATCACACGCTGACTACAGTGGTTCGCTAGGGATTCCCTAAATCACACACTGACTCTAGTGGCTCTCTATGGTTTCCCTATAGTCCACACTGACCTCTGTGGTTCTCTACGGTTTCGCTATAGCCCGCACTGACTCTAGCGGCTTTCTACGGTTTCTCTATAGTGCACACCTGATTCCAATGGCTCGCTTTGTTTTCCCTATATCACACACTGTCTCTAGTGGCTCCCTACGGTTTCCTTGTTGTCCACACTTACACCTGTGGCTCTGCACGGTTTCCCTATAGCCCTCACTGACTCCAGCAGCTCTCAAGGGTTTCCCTTTATCGACACTGAATTCAGCGGCTCTCTACAGTTTCTCCGTAGCCAACACGGGCTCAGGTGGCTCTCTATGTTTTCCCTACAGTCCACACTGACTCCAGCAGCTCTCAAAGCTTTCCCTTTATCAGCACTGACTCGCTCGGCTCTCTCAAGCTTCCCTATATCCCACGCTGACTCCAATGGCTCGCGATGATTTCCCTATATCACACACTGACTCTAGTGGCTCTCTACAGTTTCCCTATATCCTACACTGACTCCAGCTGCTCTTATGGTTCCCTAAAGACTGCACTGAATGCAGCGGCTCTCCACGTTTTCCCTATATCCCACAATGACACCAGTGGCTCTCTACAGTTACCCTATAGCCCACACTGACTCAAGTGACTCTTAATATCTTCCCTCTACCCCACACTGATTCCAGCAGCTCTCTACGGCTTCCCTATATTCCACACTGAGTCCAGCGGATTTCTTCGGTTTCCCTATAGCCCACACTGTCTCCACTGGCTCCCTACGGTTTCCCTATAGTCTACACTGACTCCAGAGACTCTCTACGGTGTCCCTATAGACCACACAGTCTCCAGTGGCTCTCTACGGCTTCCCTATAACCCATTCTGATTCCAGCCGCTTTCTACGTTTTTCTTATAGACCACACTGTCCCCAGTGGCTCTCTACGGTTTCCCTATGTCACACACTGACCCCAGCGGCTCTCTACGGTTTCCCTGTGGTCCACACTAACTCCAGTGGATTTCTATGTTTTCCGTATAGTCCACACTGACTCCAGTGGCTCTCCCTGGTTTCCCTATAGCCCACCCTGACTCTAGTGGTTCTCTACGGATTGCCTATATCCCACACTGATTCCACCAGCTCTCGACGGTTCTCATTTAGCCCACACTACCCTAGTCGCTCTCAGCAGTTTCCCTATGGTCCACACACTCCAGCCGCTCTCTAATTTTTCCCTATAGTCCCCAATGACTCCAGCAGCTCTCAAGGGTTTCCCTTTATCGACACTGACTTCAGCGGCTCTCTACTGTTTCTCCATAGCCGACACGGACTCAAGTCGCTCTCTATGGTTTCCCTACAGTCCACACTGAATCCAGCAGCTCTCAAAGGTTTCCCTTTATCGGCACTGACTCGCTCGGCTCCCTCAAGCTTCCCTATATCCCACGCTGACTCCAATGGCTCGCTACGTTTTCCCTATATCACACACTGACTCTAGTGGCTCTCTACAGTTTCCCTATATCCGACACTGACTCCAGCTGCTCTCTATGGTTCCCTAAAGACTGCACTGAATGCAACGGCTCTCCACGTTTTCCCTATATCCCACAATGACACCAGTGGCTCTCTATGGTTTCCCTATAGCCCACACGAGCTCCATTGGATCTCTACGGTTTCCCTATATCCCACACTGACTCCAAAGACTCGCTACAATTTCCCTTTATCACACACCGACTCTAGTGGCCCTCTACAGTATTGCTATAGTCCCCACTGACTTCAGCGGCTCTCTACGATTTCCGTATGGACCACAATGACTCTAGCTACTGTTTGCGGTTTCCCTATAGTCCACACCTGACTCCAGTGGACCTCTACGTTTTACCTAACCTCTACACTGACTTAGGCTGCTCTCTAAATTTACCCTAATTTACACACTGAATCGAGCGGCTCTCTACGGTTTTCCTATATCACGCACTGAGTCCAGTGATTATCTACGGTTTCTCTATAGTCCACAGTGAGTCCAGCTTCTCTCTACATTTTCCCTATAGCCCACAGTGAATCTAAAGGATCTCTACAGTATCCCTGTGGTCCACACTGCCGCCAGTGGCTCTCTACGGTTTCCCTACATCCCACACCTACTCCAGTGGCTCTGTATGGTTTCCCTTTAGCCCTCACTGACTCCAGTGGCTCTCTACATATTCCCTAAATTCACACTGACTCCAATGGCTCTGTATGGTTTCCCTATATCCCACGCTCACTCCAGTGGCTCTCAGCGGTTTTCCTATAGCCCACACTGACTCCAGCAGCTGTCTATTTTTTCCCTATGGCCCACCCTGACTCCAGTTGCTCAGTTCGGTTTCCCTATTGTGTACACCGACATCGGTGGCTCTCTACAGTTTCTGTATAGCCCAGGCTGACTACGGAGGCTCTCAACGGTTTCCCTATATCACACACTGACTCTAGTAGCTCTCTACGGATGCCCGAGAGTCCACACTGACCCCAGTGGCTCTCTACGGTTTCCCTATAGCCCACACTGACTCTTATGGTTCTCTATGGCTTGCCTATATCCCACACTGATTCCACCAGCTCTCTACGGTTCTCATTTAGCCCACACTGACCCTAGTCGCTCTCCCCACTGATTCCAGCAGCTCTCAAGAGTTTCCCTTTATCGATACTGACTTCAGTGGCTCTCTACTGTTTCTCCATCGCCGACACGGACTCAAGTGGCTCTCTATGGTTTCCCTACAATCCATACTGAATCCAGCAGCTCTCAAAGGTTTCCCTTTATCGGCACTGACTCGCTCGGCTCTCTCAAGCTTCCCTATATCCCACGCTGACTCCAATGGCTCGCTATGATTTCCCTATATCACACACTTACTTTAGTGGCTCTCTACAGTTTCCCGATATCCCACACTGACTCCAGCTGCTCCCTATGGTTCCCTAAAGACTGCACTGAATGCAACGGCTCTCCACGTTTTCCCTATATCCCACAATGACACCAGTGGCTCTCTACGGTTTCCCTCTAGCCCACACGAGCTCCATTGGATCTCTACGGTTTCCCTATATTCCACACTGACTCCAAAGACTCGCTACAATTTCCGTATGTCACACACCGACTCTAGTGGCCCTCTACAGTTTTGCTATAGTCCCCACTGACTCCAGCAGCTCTCAAGGGTTTCCCTTTATCGACACTGACTTCAGCGGCCCTCTACGGTTTCTCCATAGCCGACACGGACTCAAGTGGCTCTCTATGGTTTATCTACAGTCCACACTGAATCCAGCAGCTCTCAAAGGTTTCCCTTTATCGGCACTGACTACCTCTGCTCTGTCAAGCTTCCCTATATCCCACACTAACTCCAATGGCTCACTACAATTTCCCTACATCACACACTGACTCTAGTGGCTCTCTACAGTTTCCCTCTAATCCACACTGTCTCCAGTGGCTCTCTATGGTTTCCCTATAGTCCACACTGACTCCAGAGGCTCTCTACGGTGTTCCGATAGCCCACACTGATTCCAGCGGCTCTCTACATTTTACCTATAGACCACACTGACCCCAGTGGCTATCTAAGATTTCCTTATATCACACACAGACTCCGCCTCTCTCTATGGTCTCCCTATAGTCCACACTGTCTCCAGCTTCTCTCTATTGTACCCTAAAGCTTGCACTGAATGCAACGACTCTCCACATTTTCCCTATATCCCACAATGACACCAAAGGCTCTCTACGTTTTCCTTATAGTCCACACGAGCTCCATTGGATCTCTACGGTTTCCCTATATCCCATACTGAATCCAATGGCTCACTACAATTTCCCTATATCACACACTGACGCTAGTGGCTCTCCACGGTATTGCTATATTCCCCACTGACACCAGTGGCTCTCTACGACTTTGCTGCATCCCAAACAGATTCCAGCGGCTCTCTCCGGTTTCCCTATAGCCCACACTGTCTCCAGCGGCTCTCTCTGGTTTCCCTATAGCCCACACTGACTCTAGTGGTTCTCTACGGCTTGCCTATATCCCACACAGATTCCACTGGCTCTCTACGGTTTTGATATAGCCCACAATGACCCTAGTCACTCTCAACAGTTTCCCTATAGTCCACACAATCTCCAGCAACTCTCTAATTTTTCCCAATAGTACCCACTGACTCCAGCAGCTCTCAATGGTTTCCCTTTATCGACACTGACGTCAGCAGCACTCTACTGTTTCTCCATAGTCCACACTAACTCCAGTGGATCTCTACGGTTTCCCTATATCCCACACTGAGTCCACTGTTTCTCACCGGTTTCCCTACAGTACACACTGAGTATAGCTGCTCTCTACGTTTTCCCTATAGCTTGCACAGACTCCAGTGGCTCTCTATGGCTTCCCTATATCCCACACTGATTCCAGCGGCTCTCTACGCTTTACCTATAGACCACACTGACCCCAGTGGCTCTCTAAAGTTTCCCTATATCACACACAGACTCCTGCGGCTCCCTATGGTTTCCCTATAGTCCACACAGACTCCAGCTGCTCTCTATGGTTCCCTAAAGCCTGCACTGAATGCAGCGGCTCTCCACGTTTTCCCTATATCCCACAATGACACCAGTGGCTCTCTACGGTTTCCCTATAGCCCACACGAGCTCCATTAGATCTCTATGGTTTCCCTATATCCCACAATGACTCCAATGGCTCGCTACAATTTCCCTATATCACACACTGACGCCAGTGGCTCCCTACGGTATTGCTATAGTCCACACTGACCCCAGTTGCTTTCTACGACTTCGCTGTATCCCAAACAGATTCCAGCGGCTCTCTATGATATTCCTATAGACCGCACTGACGCCAGTGGCTCTCTACAATTTCCGTATAGACCACAATGACTCTAGCTGCTGTCTGCAGTTTCCCTATAATCCACACCTGACTCCAGTGGACCTCCACGTTTTCCTAACCTCCACAATGACTCAGGCTGCTCTCTACGTTATCCCGAAATCCCGCACTGATTCGAGCGGCTCTCTAAGGTTATCCTATATCACACTGAGTCCAGTGATTCTCTACGGTTTCCCTATAGTCCACAGTGAGTCCAGCTGCTCTCTACAGTTTCCCTATAGCACACACTGAATCCAGTGGCTCTCTCCGGTTTCCCTATATCCCACACTGACTCCAATGGCTCTGTACGGTATCCCTGTGGTCCACACTGCCTCCAGTGGCTGTCTACGGTTTCCCAACATCCCACACCTACTCCAGTGGCTCTCTATGCTTTCCCTATAGTCCACACTGACACCAGTGGCTCTCTGCAGTTTCCCTATTGTCCACACGGCCTCCAGTGTCTCTTAATAGATTCCCTATATCCCACACTGATTCCAGCGGCTCTCTACGGCTTCCCTATATTGCACACTGAGTACAGCGGCTTTCTACACATTCGTTATAGTCCATACTGTCTCCAGTGGCTCTGTACAGTTTCCCTATAGTCGACAATGACTCCAGAGGCTCTCTACGGTGTCCCGAAAGCCCAAACGGACTCCAGTGCCTCTCTACGGCTTCCCTATAACCCACACTGACACCAGCTGCTTTCTAAGGTTTTCTAAAAAACACCACAGAGACCCCAGTGGCTCTCTACCGTTTCCCTATGTCACACACCGACCCCATCGTCTCTCTACAGCTTCCCTATATCCCACATTGATTCCAGCGGCTCTCTACGCTTTTTCTAAAGACCACACTGACACCTGTGCCTTTCTACGGTTTCCCTATATCACACACTGACTCTAGTGGCTCTCTACGATATTGCTATAGTCCACACTGACCCCAGTGGCTCTCTGTGACTTCCCTGTATCCCACACAGATTCCAGCGGCTCTCTATGCTTTTCCTATAGACCGCACTGACGCCAGTGGCCCTCTATGATTTCCATATAGACCACAATGACTCGAGCTGCTGTCTGCGGTTTCCCTATAGTCCACACCAGACTCCAGTGGACCTCTACATTTTTCCTAAAAGCCCACACTGACTCAGGCTGCTCTCTACGTTTTCCCAAAATCCCGCACTGATTCGAGCGGCTCTCTATGGTTTTCATATATCACACACTGAGTCCAGTGGTTCTCTGCGGTTTCCCTATAGTCCACAGTGAGTCCAGCTGCTGTCTACAGTTTCCCTATAGCCCACACTGAATCCAGTGGCTCTCTCTGTTTTCCCTATATCCCACACTGACTCCATTGCCTCTCTACAGTATCCCAGTGGTCCACACTGGCTCCAGTGGCTCTCTACGGTTTCCCTACATCCCACACCTACTCCAGTGGCTCTGTATGGTTTCCCTTTAGCCCTCACTGGCTCCAGTGGCTTTCTACAGATTCCCTAAACTCAAACTGTCTGCAGTGGCTCTGTATGGATTCACTATATCCCACACTCACTCCAGTGGCTCTCAGCGGTTTTCCTAAAGCCCACACTGACTCCAGTAGTTCTCTACAGTTTCCCTATGGCCCACACTGACTCCAGTTGCTCAGTTCGGTTTCCCAATAGTGTACACTGACACCAGTGCCTCTCTATGGTTTCCGTATAGCCCACACTGTCTCCAGAGGCCCTCTCTGGTTTCTCTATATCACACACTGACTCTAGGTGTCTCTACGGTGCCCAAGAGTCCACACTGACCCCATTGGCTCTCTACGGTTTCCCTATAGTCCACACGGTCTCCAGTGGCTCTCTACACTTTCCCTATAGTCCACACTGACAACAGTGGCTCTCAATATCTTCCCAATATCCCACACTGATTCCAGTGGCTCTCTACGGCTTCCCTATATTCCACACTGAGCCCAGCGGACTTCTTTGGTTTCCCTATAGTCCACACTGTCTCCAGTGGCTCTGTACGGTTTCCCTATAGTCTACACTGACTCCAGTGGCTCTCTAAGGCTTCCCTATAACCCACACTGATTCCAGCTGCTTTCTTAGGTTTTCCTATAGACCACACTGACCCCAGTGGCTCTCTACAGTTTCCCAAGTCACACACTGACCCCAGCGGCTCTCTACAGATTCCCTGTGGTCCACACTTTCTCCAATTGTTCTCTATGGTTTCCCTATAGACCACAATGACTCCAGTTGCTCTCTACGGATTCCCTATAGCCCACACTGACTCTCGTGGTTCTCTCCGGCTTGCCTACATCCCACACTGATTCCAGCGGATCTCTACGGTTTTCATATAGCCCACACTGACCCTAGTGGCTCTCAACACTTTCCCTATAGTCCACACAATCTCCAGCGGCTCTCTAATTTATCCCTATAGTCCCCACTGACTCCAGCAGCTCTCAAGGGTTTCCCTTTATCAACACTGAATTCAGCGGCCCTCTACTGTTTCTGCATAGCCGACACGGACTCCACTGGCTCTCTATGGTTTCCCTACAGTCCACAATGACTCCAGCAACTCTCAAAGGTTTCCCTTTATCGGCACTGACTCCCTCGTCTCTCTCAAGTTTCCCTATATCCCACAGTGATTCCAATGGCTCGCTACGATTTCCCTATATCAAACACTGATTCTACTGGCTCTCTACGGTTTTGGTATAGTCCACACTGAGCACAGTGGCTCTCAACGGTTTTCCTAAAGACCACGCTGACGCCAGTGGCTCTCTACGGTTTCCCTGTATCACACACTAACTCTAGTGGCTCTCTGCGGTTTCCCTACAGACCACACTGACCCCAGTGGCTCTCTACAGTTTCCCTGTATTCCCCACTGTCTCCATTGGCTCTCTACGGTGTCCCTATAGTGCACACTGAATACAGAGGCTCTCTACCGTGTTCCGATAGCCCTAACTGACTCCAGTGGCTCTCTACCGCTTCCCAATAAGCCACACTGATTCCAGCTGCTATCTCTGGCTTCTCTAAACCCTGCACTGATTCCTGCGGCTCTCCATGTTTTCCTTATATCCCACATTGACTCCAGCGTCTCTCTACAGTTTCTCTGTAGTCCACACTAACTCCAGTGGATCTCTACGGTTTCCCTATAGTCCACACTGAGTCCAGCTGCTCTCTACGTTTTCCCTATACCATGCACTGACTCAAGCAGCTCCAAGGGTTTCCCTTTATCGACACTGAATTCAGTGGCTCTCTACTGTTTCTCCATAGCCGACACGGACACAAGTGGCTCTCTATGGTTTCCAAATAGTCCTCACTGATTCCAGCAGCTCTCAAGTGTTTCCCTTTATCGGCACTGACTCCCTCGATTCTCTCAAGATTCCTTATAGCCCACACTGATCCAATGGCTCGCTACGATTTCCCTATTGCTTCCCTAAAGCCTGCACTGATTCCAGTGGCTTTCAACGTTTTCCCTTTAACCCACACTGACACCAGCGGCCCTCTACGGTTTCCCTACAGCCCACACTAACTCCAGTGGATCTCTACGGTTTCCCTAAATCCCACACCGCCTCCAATGGCTCGCTATGATTTCCCTATATCACACACTGACACTAGTGGCTCTCTATGGTTTTGATAAAGTCCACACTGACTCCAGTGGCTCTCTGCGGCTTCCCTAAATCCCACACTGGTTCCAGCGCCTCTCTACAAATTTCCTATAGAGCACACTGACTCCAGTGGCTCTCTAAGGTTTCCCTATATCACACACTGTATCAAGAGGCTCCCTACCGTTTCCCTATATTCCACACTGACTTCAGAGGCTCTCTACGGTTTCCCAATATCCCACAATGACTCCATTGGCTTTGTTCGCTTGCGCTAATGCACACACTGACCCCAGTGGCTCTCTACGACTTCCCTGTATCCCACACCGATTCCAGCAGCTCTCTATGGTTTTCCGATAGACCGCACTGACGCCAGAGGCTCTCTACAATTTCCGTATAGACCACAATGAATCTAGCGGCTGTCTGCCGTTTCCCTATAGTCCACACCTGACTCCAGTGGACCTCTACGTTTTCCATAAAGCGCACACTGACTCAGGCTGCTCTCTACGTTTTCCCTAAATCCAGCACTGATTCGAGCGGCTCTCTACGGTGTTCGTATATCACACACTGAGTGTAGTGGTTCTCTAAGGGTTCCCTGTAGTGCACATTGAGTCCAGCTGCTCTCTACAATTTCCCCATAGCCCACACTGAATCCAATGGCTCTCTCCGGTTTCCCTTTTTCCCACACTGACTCCATGGCCTTTCTACAGTATCCCTATGGTCCACACTGCCTCCAGTGGGTCTCTACGGGTTCCCTACATCCCACACCTACTCCAGTGGCTCTGTATGGTTTCCCTTTAGACCTCACCTACTCCAGTGCCTCTCTAAAGATACCCTAAACTCACACTGACTACAACGGCTCTGTATGGTTTCCCAATGTCCCACACTCACTCTAGTTGCTCTCAGAGCTTTTACTATAGCCCTCACTGACTCCAGTAGCTCTCTACGGTTTCCCTATGGCCCACCCTGACTCCAGTTGCTCAGTACGGTTTCCCTAAAGTGCACACTGACACCAGTGGCTCTCTATCGTTTCGGTATAGCCCACACTGACTCCAGAGGCTCTCTGCTGTTTCACTATATCACACACTGACTCTAGTGGCTCTCTACGGTTGCCCGAGAGTCCACACTGACCCCAGTGGCTCTCTACGGTTTCCCTGTAGTCCACACTGTCTCCAGTGGCTCTCAATATCGTCCCTATATCCCAAACTGATTCCAGCGGCTCTCTACAGCTTCCATATATTCCAGATTGATTCCAGCGGCTTTCTATTTTTTCCCTATATCCCACACTGACACCAGCGGCTTTCTATTTTTTCCCTATATCCCACACTGACACCATTGTCTCTCTACAGATTCCCGATAGTCCACACTGCCTCAAGTGGTACTCTATGGTTTCCCTATATCCCACTCTGACTCCAGTGTCCCTTACCGGTTTCCCTAGAGCACTCGTTGACTCCAGTGGCTCTCTACAGATTCCCTAAAGCACACACTGACTCCAGTGGCTCTGTACAGTTTCCTTATATCCCACACTCACTTGAGTGGCTCTCTACGGTTTGCCTATAGTCCACACTGACTGCAGCGGCTCTCTACGGTTTCACTATAGTCCACACTGACTCTTGTGGCTCTCTACTGTTTGCCTATATCCCAAATTGATCCCAGCGGCTCTCTACGGTTTTCCTACAGCGCACACTGACCCTAGTGGCTCTCAACAGTTTCCCTAAATTCCACACAAACTCCAGAGGCTCTCTACGTTTTCCCTATAGTCCACACTGACAACAGCGGCTCTCAAGGGTTTCCCATTATCGACAATGACTTCACTGGCTCTCTACTGTTTCTCCATAGCCGACACGGACTGATGTGGCTCTCTATGGTTTCTCTATAGCCTACACCGACTCCAGTGGCTCTCAATAGCTTCCCTATATCCCACATTGATTCCAGCGGCTCTCTACGGCTTCCCTATATTCCACACTGAGTCCAGCGGCTTTCTACAGTTTCCCTATAGTCCACCCTTTCTCCAGTGGCTCTGTACGGATTCCCTATAGTCTACGCCGACTCCAGAGGCTCTCTACGGTGTCCCTATAGCCCACACTGACTCCAGTGGCTCTCTACGGCTTCCCTATAACCCACACTGATTACAGCTGCTTTCTACGGTTTTGTTGTAGACCACACTGACCCCAGTTGCTCTCTACCGTTTCCCTCTGTCACACCCTGAGCCCAGTGGCTCTCTACAGTTTCGTTATAGTCCACATTGACTCCAGCTGCTCTCTATGGTTTCCCTAAAGCCTGCACTGATTCTAGCGGCTCTCCACGTTTTTCCTATATCCCACACTGTCTCCAGCGGCTCTCTACGGTTTCACTGTGGTCCACACTAACTCCAGTGGATCTCCACGGTTTCCCTATAGACCACACGGACTCCAGTGGCTCTCTCCGATTTCCATTTAGCCCACACTGACTCCAGTGGTTCTCTACAGCTTGCCTATATCCCACACTGATTTCAGCAGAACTGTACGGTTTTCATATAGCCCACACTGACCCTCGTGGCTCTCAACAGTTTCCCTATAGTCCACACAATCTCCAGCGGCTCTCTAATTTATCCCTACTGTCCCCACTGACTCCAGCAGCTCTCAAGGGTTTCCCTTTACCGACACTGACTTCAGCGGCTCTCTACTGTTTCTCCATAGCCGACACGGACACACTTGGCTCTCTATGGTTTCCCAATAGTCCTCACTGACTCCAGCAGCTCTCAAGTGTTTGCCTTTATCGGCACTGACTCCCTCAGTTCTCTCAAGATTCCCTATATCCCACACTGACTCCAATGGCTCGCTATGATTTCCCTATATCACACACTGACTCTACTGGCTCTCTACGGTTTTACTGTAGTCCACCCTGACCCCAGTGGCTCTCTACGGCTTCTCTATATCCCACAATGATTCCAGCGGCTTTCTACGTTATTCCTAAAGACCACACTGACGCCAGTGGCTCTCTATGGTTTCCCTATATCACACCCAGGCTCCTGCGGCTCTCTACATTTTCCCTAAAGTCCACACTGTCTCCATCTGCTCTCTTTGGGTTCCCTAAAGCCTGCACTGATTCCAGTGGTTTTCCACGTTTTCCCTACATCCTACACTGACACCAGCGGCCCTCTACGGTTTCCCTACAACCCACACTAACTCCAGTGGATCTCTACGGTTTCCCTAAATCCCACACCGACTCCAATGGCTCGCTAAAATTTCCCAATATCACACACTGACTCTAGTGGCTCTCTACGGCTTTGATAAAGTCCACACTGTCTCCAGTGGCTCCCTGCGGCTTCCCTAAGTCCCACACTGGTTCCAGCGCCTCTCTACAAATTTCCTATAGACCACACTGACGCCAGTGGCTCCTTACATTTTCCCTATATAACACACTGTATCCAGTGCCTCCCTACGGTTTCCCTTCATTCCACACTGACTCCAGAGGCTCTCTACGTTATCCCTTAGTCCAGACTGTCTCCAGAGGATCTCTACGGTTTCCCTATATCACACACTGACTCTAGTGGATCTCTACGGTATTGCTATAGTCCACATTGACCCCAGTGGCTCTCTACGACTTCTTTGTATCCCACAACGATTCCAGCAGCTCTCTAAAGTTTTCCTATAGACAGCACTGACGCCAGTGGCTCTCTACGATTTCCGTATAGACCACAATGACTCCAGCTGCTGTCTGCCGTTTCCCTATAGTCCAGACCTGACTCCAGTGCTCCTCTACGTTTTCCCTAAAGCGCACACTGACTCAGGCTGCTCTCTACGTTTTCCCTAAATCCTGCACTGATTCGAGCGGCTCTCTATGATTTACCTATATCACACACTGCGTCTAGTGGTTCTCTAAGGGTTCCCTGTAGTCCACATTGAGTCAAGCTTCTCTCTACAATTTCTCTATCTCCCACACTGAATCCAATGGCTCTCTCCGGTTTCCCTATTTCCCACACTGACTCCATTGCCTCTCTACAGTATCCCAGTGTTCCACACTGCCTCCAGTGGGTCTCTACGGTTTCCCTACATTCCACACCTACTCCAGTGGCTCTGTATGGTTTCCCTTTAGCCCTCACCTACTCCAGTGGCTCTCTACAGATTCCCTACACTCACACTGTCTGCAGTGGCTCTGCCTGGGTTCCCTATATCCCACACTCACTCCAGTGGCTCTCAGAGCTTTTCTTATAGCCCACACTGACTCCAGTAGCTCTCTACAGTTTCCCTATGGACCACCCTGAATCCAGTTGCTCAGTACGGTTTCCCTATAGTGTACACTGACACCAGTGGCTCTCTACGGTTTCCGTATAGCCCACACTGACTCCAGCGGACCTCTACGGCATCCCGACAGTCCACAGCTGACCTCAATGGCTCTCAGAGCTTTTCCTATAGCCCTCACTGACTCCAGTAGCTCTCTACGGTTTCCCTATGGCCCACCCTGACTCCAGTTGCTCACTACGGTTTCCCTATAGTGTACACTGACACCAGTGGCTCTCTACGGTTTCCGTTTAGCCCACACTGACTCCAGAGGCTTTCTACTGTTTCCCTATATCACACACTGACTCTAGTGGCTCTCTACGGTTGCCCGAGAGTCCACACTGACCCCAGTGGCTCTCTACTGTTTCCCTATAGTCCACACTGTCTCCAGTGACTCTCAATATCGTCCCTATATCCCAAACAGATTCCAGCGGCTCTCTACGGCTTCCCTATATTCCAGACTGAGTCCAGCGGCTTTCTATGGTTTCCCTATATCCCACACTGACACCATTGTCTCTCTACAGATTCCCGATAGTCCACACTGCCTCAAGTGGTACTCTATGGTTTCCCTATATCCCACTCTGACTCCAGTGTCCCTTACCGGTTTCCCTAGAGCACTCGTTGAATCCAGTGGCTCTCTACAGATTCCCTAAAGCACACACTGACTCCAGTGGCTCTGTACAGTTTCCTTATATCCCACACTCACATGAGTGGCTCTCTACGGTTTGCCTATAGTCCACACTGACTGCAGCGGCTCTCTACGGTTTCACTATAGTCCACACTGACTCTTGTGGCTCTCTACTGTTTGCCTATATCCCAAATTGATCCCAGCGGCTCTCTACGGTTTTCCTACAGCGCACACTGACCCTAGTGGCTCTCAACAGTTTCCCTAAATTCCACACAAACTCCAGAGGCTCTCTACGTTTTCCCTATAGTCCACACTGACAACAGCGGCTCTCAAGGGTTTCCCATTATCGACAATGACTTCACTGGCTCTCTACTGTTTCTCCATAGCCGACACGGACTGATGTGTCTCTCTATGGTTTCTCTATAGCCTACACCGACTCCAGTGGCTCTCAATAGCTTCCCTATATCCCACACTGATTTCTGCGGCTCTCTACGGCTTCCCTATATTCCACACTGAGTCCAGCGGCTTTCTACAGTTTCCCTATAGTCCACCCTTTCTCCAGTGGCTCTGTACGGATTCCCTATAGTCTACGCCGACTCCAGAGGCTCTCTACGGTGTCCCTATAGCCCACACTGACTCCAGTGGCTCTCTACGGCTTCCCTATAACCCACACTGATTACAGCTGCTTTCTACGGTTTTGTTGTAGACCACACTGACCCCAGTTGCTCTCTACCGTTTCCCTCTGTCACACCCTGAGCCCAGTGGCTCTCTACAGTTTCGTTATAGTCCACATTGACTCCAGCTGCTCTCTATGGTTTCCCTAAAGCCTGCACTGATTCTAGCGGCTCTCCACGTTTTTCCTATATCCCACACTGTCTCCAGCGGCTCTCTACGGTTTCCCTGTTATCCACACAAAATCCAGTGGATCTCCACGATTTCCCTATAGACCACACGGACTCCAGTGGCTCTCTCCGATTTCCATTTAGCCCACACTGACTCTAGTGGTTCTCTACAGCCTGCCTATATCCCACACTGATTTCAGCGGATCTTTACGGTTTTCATATAGCCCACACTGACCCTAGTGGCTCTCAACAGTTTCCCTATAGTCCACACAATCTCCAGCGGCTCTCTAATTTATCCCTACTGTCCCCACTGACTCCAGCAGCTCTCAAGGGTTTCCCTTTACCGACACTGACTTCAGCAGCTCTCTACTGTTTCTCCATAGCTGACACGGACACAAGTGGCTCTCTATTTTTTCCCAATATTCCTCACTGACTCCAGCAGCTCTCAAGTGTTTCCCTTTATCGGCACTGACTCCCTCGGTTCTCTCAAGATTCCCTATATCCCACACTGACTCCAATGGCTCGCTATGATTTCCCTATATCACACACTGACTCTAGTGGCTCTCTACTGTTTTGCTATAGTCCACCCTGACCGCAGTGGCTCTCTACGGCTTCCCTATATCCCACAATGATTCCAGCGGCTTTCTACGGTATTCCTAAAGACCACACTGACTCCAGTGGCTCTCTACGGTTTCCCTATATCACACCCAGACTCCTGCGGCTCTCTACATTTTCCCTAAAGTCCATACTGTCTCCATCTGCTCTCTTTGGGTTCCCTAAAGCCTGCACTGATTCCAGTGGCTTTCCACGTTTTCCCTACATCCCACACTGACACCAGCGGCCATCTACGGTTTCCCTAAAGCCCACACTAACTCCAGTGGATCTCTACGGTTTCCCTAAATCCCACACCGACTCCAATTTTTCGCTACAATTTCCCAATATCACACACTGACTCTAGTGGCTCTCTACGGCTTTGATAAAGTCCACACTGTCTCCAGTGGCTCCCTGCGGCTTCCCTAAGTCCCACACTGGTTCCAGCGCCTCTCCACAAATTTCCTATAGACCACACTGACGCCAGTGGCTCTCTAAGTTTTCCCTATATCACACACTGTATGTAGTGGCTCCCTACGGTTTCCCTTTATTCCACACTGACTCCAGAGGCTCTCTACGGTGTCCCTTAGTCCAGACTGTCTCCAGAGGATCTCTACGGTTTCCCTGCAGCCCACAAAGACCCCAGTGGCTCTCAACGGTTTCCCTATATCCGACACTGACTCCGCAGGCTCTCTGCGGTTTCCCTATATCACACACTGACTCTAGTGGATCTCTACGGTATTGCTTTAGTCCACATTGACCCCAGTGGCTCTCTACGACTTCCCTGTATCCCACACCGATTCCAGCAGCTCTCTAAAGTTTTCCTATAGACCGCACAAACGCCAGTGGCTCTCTACGATTTCCGTAAAGAGCACAATGTTCTCTAGCTGCTGTCTGCCGTTTCCCTATAGTCCAGACCTGACTCCAGTGATCCTCTACGTTTTCCCTAAAGCGCACACTTACTCAGGCTGCTCTCTATGTTTTCCCTAAATCCCGCACTGATTCGAGCGGCTCTCTACGGTTTTCCTATATCACACACTGCGTCTAGTGGTTCTCTAAGGGTTCCCTGTAGTCCACATTGAGTCCAGCTGCCCTCTACAATTTCTCTATAGCCCACACTGAATCCAATGGCTCTCTCCGGTTTCCCTATTTCCCACACTGACTCCATTGCCTCTCTACAGTATCCCAGTGTTCCACACTGCCTCCATTGGGTCTCTACGGTTTCCCTACATCCCACACCTGCTCCAGTGGCTCTCTACAGATTCCCTACACTCTCACTGTCTGCAATGCCTCTGCCTGGGTTCCCTATATCCCACACTCACTCCAGTGGCTCTCAGAGCTTTTCTTATAGCCCTCACTGACTCCAGTAGCTCTCTACGGTTTCCCTATGGCCCACCCTGAATCCAGTTGCTCAGTACGGTTTCCCTAAAGTGTACACTGACACCAGTGGCTCTCTACGGTTTCCGTATAGCCCACACTGACTCATGAGGCTCTCTACTGTTTCCCTATATCACACACTGACTCTAGTGGCTCTCTACGGTTGCCCGAGAGTCCACACTGACCCCAGTGGCTCTCTACGGTTTCCCTATAGTCCACACTGTCTCCAGTGACTCTCAATATCGTCCCTATATCCCAAACTGATTCCAGCGGCTCTCTACGGCTTGCCTATATTCCAGACGGAGTCCAGCGGTTTTCTATGGTTTCCCTACAGGCCACACTAACTCCAGTGGATCCCTACGGTTTCCCTAAATCCACACCGACTCCAATGGCTCGCTAGGATTTCCCTATATCACACACTGAATATATGGCTCTGTATGGTTTTGATAAATTCCACACTAAACCCAGTGGCTCTCTGCGGCTTCCCTAAATCCCACACCGATTCCAGCAGCTCTCTGACGTTTTCCTATAGACCACACTGACGCCAGTGGGTCTCAATGGTTTCCCTATATCACACACTGTTTACAGTGGCTCTCTACGGTTTCCCTATATTCCACACTGACTCCAGAGGCTCTCTACGGTTTCCCTGTAGTCCACAATGTCTCCAGTGGCTCTCTGCGTTTTCCCTATAGCCCACACTGACTCCGGCGTGTCTCTACGGTTTCCCTATATCCCACACCGACTCCAGGGGACCTCTATGGTTTCCCTACAGTCTACAGCTGACCTCAATGGCTCTCTACGGTTTTCCTAAAGCCTACAATGTCTCCAGCAGCTCTCTACAGTTTCCCTATAGTCCACACTGACCCCAGCAGCTCTCAGGGGTTTGCCATTATCCCACACTGACTCCAGTGGCTCTCTATGGCTTCCCTATATCCCACACTGATTCCAGCGACTCTCTACCGTTTTTGTATTGCTCACGCTGATCCCAGTGGCTCTGTACGATTTCCGTATAGCCCACAGTGACTCCAGCTGCTGTCTGCGGTTTCCTTATAGTGCACCCTGACTCCAGAGGACCTGTACGTTTTCCCTAAATCCCAATCTGACTCAGGCTGTTCTCTACGGTTTCCCTAAATCCCACAATGATTCCAGGGCCTCTCTACACTTTTCCTATAGACCACACTGACCCCAGAGCCTCTCGAAGATTTCGCTATATCACACACAGACTCCTACGGCTCTCTACGGTTTCCCTAAAGGTTACACTGAAACCAGCTGCTCTCTATGGTTTCCCTAAAGCCTGCACTGATTCCAGCGGCTCTCCACATTTTCCCTATACCCCAAACTGACACCAGGGGCTCTCTACGGTTTCCAAATGGCCCACACAAGCTCCATTGGATCTCTACGGTTTCCCTATATCCCACACTGACTCCAATGGCTCGCTACAATTTCCCTATATCGCAAACTGACTCTAGTGGCTCTCTACAGTTTTGTTATATTCCCGAGTGACCCCAGTGGCTCTCTACGACTTCTCTGTATCCCACACAGATTCCAGCGGCTCTCTATGCTTTTCCTATAGACCGCACTGATGCCAGTGGCTCTCTACGATTTCCGTACAGACCACAATGATCCTAGCTGCTGTCTGCAGTTTCCCTATAGTCCACACCTGACTCCAGTGGACCTCTCCGTTTTCCCTAAAGCCGATACTGACTCAGGCTGCTCTCTACGTTTTCCCTAAATACCGCAATGATTTGAGCGGCTCTCTACGGTTTTCCTATATCACACACTGCGTCCAGTGGTTCTCTGCGGTTTCCCTATAGTCCACAGTGTGTCCAGCTGCTCTCTACAGTTTCCCTATATCCCACACTGACTCCATTGCCTCTCGACAGTATCACTTTGGTCCACACTGGCTCTAGTGGCTCTATATGGTTTCCCTACATCCAACATCTAATCAAGTGAATCCATATGGTTTCCCTTTAGCCCTCACTGACTCCAGTGGCTCTCCACAGATTCCCTAAACTCACACTGACTCCAATGGCTCTGTATGGTTTGCCTGTATCTCACACTCACTCCAGTGGCTCTCAACAGTTCTTCTATAGCCCACACTGACTCCAGTAGCTCTCTACAGTTTCCCTATGGACCACCCTGAATCCAGTTGCTCAGTACGGTTTCCCTATAGTGTACACTGACACAGTGGCTCTCTACGGTTTCCATATAGCCCACACTGACTCCAGCGGACCTCTAAGGTTTCCCTACAGTCCATAGCTTACCTCAATGGCTCTCAGATCTTTTCCTATAGCCCTCACTGACTCCAGTAGCTCTCTATGGTTTCCCTATGGCCCACCCTGACTCCAGTTGCTCAGTACGGTTTCCGTATAGTGTACACTGACACCAGTGGCTCTCTACGGTTTCCGTATAGCCCACACTGACTCCAGAGGCTCTCTACTGTTTCCCTATATCACACACTGACTCTAGTGGCTCTCTACGGTTGCCCGAGAGTCCACACTGACCCCAGTGGCTCTCGATGGTTTCCCTATAGTCCACACTGTCTCCAGTGGCTCTCAATATCGTCCCTATATCCCAAACAGATTCCAGCGGCTCTCTACGGCTTCCCTATATTCCAGACTGAGTCCAGCAGCTTTCTATCGTTTCCCTATATCCCACACTGACACCATTGTCTCTCTACAGATTCCCGATAGTCCACACTGCCTCAAGTGGTACTCTATGGTTTCCCTATATCCCACTCTGACTCCAGTGTCCCTTACCGGTTTCCCTAGAGCACTCGTTGACTCCAGTGGCTCTCTACAGATTCCCTAAAGCACACACTGACTCCAGTGGTCTTTACGGTTTCCTTATATCCCACGCTCACTTGAGTGGCTCTCTACGGTTTGCCTATAGTCCACACTGACTGCAGCGGCTCTCTACAGTTTCACTATAGTCCACACTGACTCTTGTGTCTCTCTACTGTTTGCCTATATCCCAAATTGATCCCAGCAGCTCTCTACGGTTTTCCTATAGCGCACGCTGACCCTAGTGGCTCTCAACAATTGCCCTAAATTCCACACAAACTCTACAGGCTCTCTACGTTTTCCCTAGAGTCCACACTGACTCCAGCGGCTCTCAAGTGTTTCCCTTTATCAACACTGACTTCAGTGGCTCTCTACTGTTTCTCCATAGCTGAAACGGACTGATGTGGCTCTCTATGGTTTCCCTATAGCCTACACTGACTCCAGCAGGTCTCTAAGGTTTCCCTATATCCCAGACTGCCTCCAATTGCTCAATACAGTTTCTCTATATCACACACTGACCCCAGTGGCTCTCTACGGCTTCCCTACATAGCACACTGATTCGAGCGGTCCTCTAAACTTTTCCTAAAGGCCACACTGACTCCAGTGGATCTCTACGGTTTCCCTATATCACACCCAGACTCCTGCGGCTCTCTACATTTTCCCTATAGTCCACATTGTCTCCAGCTGCACTCTATGGGTTCCCTAAAGCCTGCACTGATTCCAGTGGCTTTCCACGTTTTCCCTATATCCCACACTGACACCAGCGGCCCTCTATGGTTTCCCTACAGCCCACACTAACTCCAGTGGATCTCGACGGTTTCCCTAAATCCCACACCGACTCCAATGGCTCACTACGATTTCCCTATATCACACACTGAATCTAGTGGCTCTCTATGGTTTTGGTAAATTCCACACTAACCCCAGTGGCTCTCTGCAGCTTCCCTAAATCCAACACTGGTTCCAGCGCCTCTCTACAATTTTCCTATGGACCACAATGACGTCAGTGGGTCTCAATGGTTTCCCTATATCACACACTGTTTCCAGTGGCTCTCTACGGTTCCCCATATTCCACACTGACACCATTGTCTCTCTTTAGATTCCCGATAGTCCACACTGCCTCAAGTGGTAGTCTATGGTTTCCCTATATCCCACTCTGACTCCAGTGTCCCTTACCGGTCTCCATAGAGCACTCCTTGACTCCAGTGGCTCTCTACAGATTCCCTAAAGCACACACTGACTCCAGTGGCTCTTTACGGTTTCCTTATATCCCACACTCACTTGAGTGGCTCTCTACCGTTTGCCTATAGTCCACAGTGACTCCAGCGGCTCTCAAGTGTTTCCTTTTATCGACACTGACTTCAGTGGCTCTCTACTGTTTCTCCATAGCCGAAACGGACTGATGTGGCTCTCTATGGTTTCCCTATAGACTACACTGACTCCAGCAGGTCTCTAAGTTTTCCCTATATCCCAGACTGACTCCAATTGCACACTGCAGTTTCTCTATATCACACTTTGACCCCAGTGGCTCTCTACGGCTTCCCTATTTACCACACTGATTCGAGCGGTCCTCTAAAACTTTCCTATAGGCCACACTGACTCCAGTGGCTCTCTACGGTTTCCCTATATTACACCCAGACTCCTGCGGCTCTCTACATTTTCTCGATAGTCCACATTGTCTCCAGCTGCACTCTATGGGTTCCCTAAAGCCTGCACTGATTCCAGTGGCTTTCCACATTTTCCCTATATCCCACACTGACACCAGCAGCCCTCTAAGGTTTCCCAACAGCCCACACTAACTCTAGTGGATCTCTGTGGTTTCCCTTAATCCCACACCGACTCCAATGGCTCGCTACGATTTCCCTATATCACACACTGAATCTAGTGGCTCTCTATGGTTTTGATAAATTCCACACTAACCCCAGTGGCTCTCTGCAGCTTCCTAAATCCCACACTGGTTCCAGCGCCTCTCTACAATTTTCCTATGGACCACAATGACGCCAGTGGGTCTTAATGGTTTCCCTATATCACACACTGTTTCCAGTGGCTCTCTACGGTTCCCTATATTCCACACAGACACCATTGTCTCTCTTTAGATTCCCGATAGTCCACAGTGCCTCAAGGGGTACTCTATGGTTTCCCTATATCCCACTCTGACTCCAGTGTCCCTTACCGGTTTCCATAGAGCACTCCTTGACTCCAGTGGATCACTACAGATTCCCTAAAGCACACACTGACTCCAGTGGCTCTTTACGGTTTCCTTATATCCCACCATCACTTGATTGGCTCTCTACGGTTTGCATATAGTCCACACTGACTGGAGTGGCTCTCTACGGTTTCACTGTAGTCCACACTGAATCTTGTGGCTCTCTACTGTTTGCCTATATCCCAAATTGATCCCAGCGGCTCTCTGCGGTTTTCCTATAGCGCACACTGACCCTAGTGGCTCTCAACAGTTGCCCTAAATTCCACACAAATTCCACAGGCTCTCTACGTTTTCCCTATAGTCCACACTGACTCCAGCGGCTCTCAAGTGTTTCCCTTTATCGACACTGAATTCGGTGGCTCTCTACTGTTTCTCCATAGCCGAAACGGACTGATGTGGCTCTCTATGGTTTCCCTATAGCCTACACTTACACCAGCAGGTCTCTAAGGTTTCCCTATATCCCAGACTGACTCCAATTGCTCACTACAGTTTCTCTATATCACACACTGACCCCAGTGGCTCTCTACGGCTTCTCTATATACCACACTGATTCGAGCGGTCCTCTAAACTTTTCCTATAGGCCACACTGACTCCAGTGGCTCTCTAGGGATCCCTATATCACACCCAGACTCCTGCGGCTCTCTACATTTTCCCTATAGTCCACATTGTCTCCAGCTGCACTCTATGGGTTACCTAAAGCCTGCACTGATTCCAGTGGCTTTCCACATTTTCCCTATATCCCACACTGACACTTGTGGCCCTCTAAGGTTTCCCAACAGCCCACACTAACTCTAGTGGATCTCTATGGTTTCCCTAAATCCCACACCGACTCCAATGGCTCGCTACGATTTCCCTATATCACACACTGAATCTAGTGGCTCTCTATGGTTTTGATAAATTCCACACTAACCCCAGTGGCTCTCTGCAGCTTCCCTAAATCCCACACTGGTTCCAGCACCTCTCTACAATTTTCCTATAGACCACACTGACGCCAGTGGGTCTCAATGGTTTCCCTATATCACACACTGTTTCCAGTGGCTCTCTACGGTTTCCCTATATTCCACACTGACTCCAGAGGCTCTCTGCGGTTTCCCTGTAGTCCACAATGTCTCCAGTGGCTCTCTGCGGTTTCCCTATAGCCCACACTGACCCCGTGGCTCTCTACGGTTTCCCTATATCCCACACTGACTCCTGGCTCTGTTCGGTTTCCCTAAAGCACACACTGACTCCAGTGGCTCTCTACGGTTTCGCTATAGCCCACACCGACTCCAGCGGACCTCTACGGTTTCCCTACAGTCCACAGCTGACCTCATTGGCTCTCTACGGTTTTCCTAAAGCCCACAATGTCTCCAGCAGCTCTCTACAGTTTCCCTAGAGTCCACACTGACCCCAGCAGCTCCCAGGGGATTCCCTTTATCCCACACTGACTCCAGAAGCTCTCTACGGCTTCCCTATATCCCACACTGATTCCAGCGACTCTCTACGGTTTTCCTATTGCCCACGCTGACCCCAGTGGCTCTGTACGATTTCCATAAAGCCCACAATGACTCCAGCTGCTGTCTGCGGTTTCCCTATAGTCCACACTGACTCCAGAGAACCTGCACGTTTTCCCTAAATCCCACACTGACTCAGGCTGTTCTCTACGGTTTCCCTAAATCCCACAATGATTCCAGGGGTCCTCTACACTTTTCCTATAGACCACACTGACCCCAGAGGCTCTCGAAGATTTCGCTATATCACACACAGACTCCTACGGCTCTCTACGGTTTCCCTAAAGGTTACACTGAAACCAGCTGCTCTCTATGGTTTCCCTAAAGCCTGCACTGATTCCAGCGGCTCTCCACATTTTCCCTATACCCCAAACTGACACCAGGGGCTCTCTACGGTTTCCAAATGGCCCACACAAGCTCCATTGGATCTCTACGGTTTCCCTATATCCCACACTGACTCCAATGGCTCGCTACAATTTCCCTATATCGCAAACTGACTCTAGTGGCTCTCTACAGTTTTGTTATATTCCCGAGTGACCCCAGTGGCTCTCTACGACTTCTCTGTATCCCACACAGATTCCAGCGGCTCTCTATGCTTTTCCTATAGACCGCACTGATGCCAGTGGCTCTCTACGATTTCCGTACAGACCACAATGATCCTAGCTGCTGTCTGCAGTTTCCCTATAGTCCACACCTGACTCCAGTGGACCTCTCCGTTTTCCCTAAAGCCGATACTGACTCAGGCTGCTCTCTACGTTTTCCCTAAATACCGCAATGATTTGAGCGGCTCTCTACGGTTTTCCTATATCACACACTGAGTCCAGTGGTTCTCTGCGGTTTCCCTATAGTCCACAGTGTGTCCAGCTGCTCTCTACAGTTTCCCTATATCCCACACTGACTCCATTGCCTCTCGACAGTATCACTTTGGTCCACACTGGCTCTAGTGGCTCTCTATGGATTCGCTACATCCAACATCTACTCAAGTGAATCCATATGGTTTCCCTTTAGCCCTCACTGACTCCAGTGGCTCTCCACAGATTCCCTAAACTCACACTGACTCCAATGGCTCTGTATGGTTTGCCTATATCCCACACTCACTCCAGTGGCTATCAACAGTTCTCCTATAGCCCACACTGACTCCAGAAGCTCTCTACAGTTTCCCTATGGACCACACTGTATCCAGTTGGTCAGTACGGTTTCCCTATAGTGTACACTGACACCAGTGGCTCTCTACGGTTTCCGTATAGCCCACACTGACTCCAGAGGCTCTCTACTGTTTCCCCATATCACACACTGACTCTAGTGGCTCTCTACGGTTGCCCAAGAGTCCACACTGACCCCAGTAGCTCTCTACGGTTTCCCTATAGTCCACACTATCTCCAGTGGCTCTCAATATCGTCCCTATATCCCAAACAGATTCCAGAGTCTTTCTACGGCTTCCCTATATTCCAGACTGTGTCCAGCGGCTTTCTATGGTTTCCCTATATCCCACACTGACACCATTGTCTCTCTACAGATTCCCAATAGTCCACACTGCCTCAGGTGGTACTCTATGGTTTCCCTATATCCCACTCTGACTCCAGTGTCCCTTTCCGGTTTCCCTAGAGCACTCGTTGACTCCAGTGGCTCTCTACAGATTCCCAAAAGCACACACTGACTCCAGTGGCTCTTTACGGTTTCCTTATATCCCACACTCTCTTGAGTGGCTCTCTACGGTTTGCCTATAGTCCACACTGACTGCAGCGGCTCTCTACAGTTTCATTATAGTCCACACTGACTCTTGTGGCTCTCTACGGTTTCCCTATATCATACCCAGACTCCTGCGGCTCTCTACATTTTCGCTATAGTCCACATTGTCTCCAGCTGCACTCTATGGGTTCCCTAAAGCCTGCACTGATTCCAGTGGCTTTCCAGGTTTTCCCTATATACCACACTTAAACCAGCGGCCCTCTACGGTTTCCGTACAGCCCCCACTAACTCCAGTGGATCTCTACGGTTTCCCTAAATCCCACAACCAATCCAATGGCTTGCTACGATTTCCCTATATCACACACTGAATCTTGTGGCTCTCTATGGTTTTGCTAAATTCCACACTAACCCCAGTGGCTGTCTGCGGCTTCCCTAAATCCCACACTGGTTCCAGCGCCTCTCTACGATTTTCCTATAGACCACACTGACGCCAGTGTGTCTCAATGGTTTCCCTATATCACACACTGTTTCCAGTGGCTCTCTACGGTTTCCCTATACTCCACATTGACTCCAGAGGCTCTCTACGGTTTCCCTGCAGTCCACACTGTCTCCAGTGGCTCTCTGCGGTTTCCCTATAGCCCACACTGACCCCGGTGGCTCTCTACGGTTTCCCAATATCCCACACTAACTCCAGTGGCTCTCTACGGTTTCCCTATAGCCCACACTGACTCCAGCAGAGCTCTACCGTTTCCCTACAGTCCACAGCTGACATCAATGGCTCTCTACGGTTTTTCTAAAGCCCACAATGTCTCCAGCAGCTCTCTACAGTTTCCCTAGAGTCCACAGTGACTTCAGCAGCACTCAGGGGTTTCCCTTTATCCCACACTGACTCCAGTGGCTCTCTATGGCTTCCCTATATCCCACACTGATTCCAGCGACTCTCTACGGTATTCCTATTGCCCACGCTGACCCCAGTGGCTCTGTACGATTTCCGTATAGCCCACAATGACTCCAGCTGCTGTCTGCGGTTTCCCTATAGTCCACACTGACTCCAGAGGACCTGTACGTTTTCCCTAAATCCCACACTGACTCAGGCTGTTCTCTACGGTTTCCCTAAATCCCACAATGGTTCCAGGGGCTCTATATGGTTTTCCTATAGCCCACACTGACCCCAGTGGCTCTCTAGGGCTTGCCTATATACTACACTGATTCCAGCAATCCTCTACGCTTTTACTATAGACCACACTTACCCCAGTGGCTCTCGAAGGTTTCGCTATATCATAGTTTCCCTATTGTCCACACTGACTCCAGTGGCTCCCTATGGTTTCCCTATAGTCCACACTGACACCTGTGGTGCTCTACGGTATCCTTATAGTCCACCCTGACTCCATTATCTCACTACGGTTTCCCTATATGACACACTGACTCTAGTGGCTCTCTGCGGTTTCCCTATAGTCCACTCTGTCTCCATAGGCTATCTACTGTTTCCCTATATTCCACACTGTACGTTTTCCCTAAATTCCACACTGACTCAGGCTGTTCTCTACGGTTTCCCTAAATCGCACAATGGTTCCAGGGGCTCTCTATGGTTTTCCTATAGTCCACACTGACCCCAGTGGCTCCCTAGGGCTTCCCTATATACTACACTGATTCCAGCGGTCCTCTACGTTTTTCCTATAGACCACACTGACCCCACTGGCTCTCGAAGGTTTCGCTATATCACACACATACTCCTGCGGCTCTCTACGGTTTCCCTATAGTCGACACTGAAACCAGCTGCTCTCTATGGTTTCTCTAAAGCCTGCACTGATTCCAGCGGCTCTCCACATTTTCCCTATATCCCAAACTGACACCAGTGGCTCTCTACGGTTTCCCTATAGCCCTCACGAGCTCCAATGGCTCGCTACAATTTCTCTATATCACAGACTGACACTAGTGGCTCTCTACAGTATTGCTATAGTCCCGACTGACCCCCGTGGCTCTCTACGACTTCTCTGTATCCCACACAGATTCCAACGGCTCTCTATGCATTTCCTATAGACCGCAATGACGCCAGTACCTCTCTACGATTTCCGTATAGACCACAATGATTCTAGTTTCTGTCTGCGGTTTCCCTATAGTCCACACCTGACTCCAGTGGACCTCTCTGTTTTCCCTAAAGCCGATACTGACTCAGGCTGCTATCTACGTTTTCCCTAAATACCGCACTGATTCGAGCGGCTCTCTACAGTTTTCCTATATCACACACTGAGTCCAGTGGTTCTCTGCAGTTTCCCTATAGTCCACAGTGTATCCAGCTGCTCTCTACAGTTTCCCTATATCCCACACTGACTCCATTGCGTCTCTACAGTACCACCTTGGTCCACACTGACTCTAGTGGCTCTCTATGTTTTCCCTACATCCCACATCTACTCAAGTGAATCCATATGGTTTCCCTTTAGCCCTCACTGACTCCAGTGGCACTGCACAGATTCCCTAAACTCACACTGAATCCAATGGCTCTGTATGCTTTCCCTATATCCCACATTCACTCCAGTGGCTCTCAACAATTCTCCTATAGCCCACACTGACTCCAGTAGCTCTCTACAGTTTCCCTATGGACCACCCTGAATCCAGTTGCTCAGTACGGTTTCCCTATAGTATACACTGACACCAGTGGCTCGCTACGGTTTCCGTATAGCCCACACTGAGTCAAGAGGCTATCTCCGGTTTCCCTATTTCACAAACTTACTCTAGTTGCTCTCTATGGTTGCCCGAGAGTCCACACTGACCCCAGTGGCTCTCAACAGTTTTTCTATAGTCCACACTGTCTCCAGTGGCTCTCTACACTTTCCCCATAGTCCACACTGACACCAGTGGCTCTCTACGGTTTCCCTATAGTCCACACTGTCTCCAGTGGCTCTCTACACTTTCCCTATAGTCCACACTGACACGAGTGGCTCTCTGCGGTTTCCCTATAGTCCACACTGACTCCAATGGCTCTCAATAGCTTCCCTATATCCCACACTGATTCCAGCGGCTCTTTACAGCTTCCCTATATTCCACACTGAGTCTAGCGGCTTTCTACGGTTTCTCTATAGTCCACACTTTCTCCAGTGGCTCTCTACGGAATCCCTATAAGTCTACACCGACTCCAGAGGCTCTCTACGGTGTCCCTATAGCCCACACTGACTCCAGTGGCTCTCTATGGCTTCCCTATAACCCACACTGATTCCAGCTGCTTTCTAATGTTTTCTTATAGACCACACTGACCCCCGTGGCTCTCTAACGTTTCCCTCTGTCACACCCTGAGCCCAGTGGCTCTCTATGGTTTCCTTATAGTCCACATTGACTCCAGCTGCTCTCTATGGTTTCCCTAAAGCCTGCACTGATTCCTGTGGCTCTCCACGTTTGTCCTATATCCCACACTGACTCCAGCGGCTCTCTGCGGTTTCCCTGTGGTCCACACTAACTCCAGTGGATCTCCATGGTTTACCTATTGACCACACGGCCCCCAGTGGCTCTCTCCGATTTCCCTATAGCCCACACTGACTCTAGTGGTTCTCTACAGCTTGCCTATATCCCACACTGATTCCAGCGGATCTCTACGGTTTTCATAAAGCCCACACTGACCCTAGTGCTTCTCAACAGTTTCCCTATAGTCCACACAATCTCCAGCGGCTCTCTAATTTTTCCCACTGTCCCCACTGACTCCAGCAGCTCTCAAAGGTTTTCCTTTATCGACATTGACTTCAGCGGCTCTCTACTGTTTCTCCATAGCCGACACGGACACAAGTGGCTCTCTATGGTTTCCCAATAGTCCTCACTGACTCCAGCAGCTCTCAAGTGTTTCCCTTTATCAGCACTGACTCCCTCGGTTCTCTCAAGATTCCCTATATCCCACACTGACTCCATTGGCTCGCTACAATTTCCCTATATCCCACACTGACTCTAGTGGCTCTCTACGGTTTTGCTACAGTCCACCCTGACCCCAAGGGCTCTCTACGGCTTCCCTATATCCCACACTGATTCCAGCGGCTCTCTACGGTATTCCTAAAGACCACACTGATGCCATTGGCTCTCTACGGTTTCCCTATATCACACACTGACTCTAGTGGCTCTCTACGGTATTGCTATAGTCCACACTGACCCCAGTGGCTCTCTTCGATTTCCGTATAGACCACAATGTCTCTAGCTGCTGTCTGCGGTTTCCCTATAGTCCACACCCGACTCCACTGGACCACTACGTTATCCCTAAAGCCCACACTGACTCAGTCTGCTCTCTACGGTTTCCCTATATCCCACACTGACTCCATTGCGTCTCTACAGTACCACCTTGGTCCACACTGACTCTAGTGGCTCTCTATGTTTTCCCTACATCCCACATCTACTCAAGTGAATCCATATGGTTTCCCTTTAGCCCTCACTGACTCCAGTGGCACTGCACAGATTCCCTAAACTCACACTGAATCCAATGGCTCTGTATGCTTTCCCTATATCCCACATTCACTCCAGTGGCTCTCAACAATTCTCCTATAGCCCACACTGACTCCAGTAGCTCTCTACAGTTTCCCTATGGACCACCCTGAATCCAGTTGCTCAGTACGGTTTCCCTATAGTATACACTGACACCAGTGGCTCGCTACGGTTTCCGTATAGCCCACACTGAGTCAAGAGGCTATCTCCGGTTTCCCTATTTCACAAACTTACTCTAGTTGCTCTCTATGGTTGCCCGAGAGTCCACACTGACTCCAGTGGCTCTCAACAGTTTTTCTATAGTCCACACTGTCTCCAGTGGCTCTCTACACTTTCCCCATAGTCCACACTGACACCAGTGGCTCTCTACGGTTTCCCTATAGTCCACACTGTCTCCAGTGGCTCTCTACACTTTCCCTATAGTCCACACTGACACGAGTGGCTCTCTGCGGTTTCCCTATAGTCCACACTGACTCCAATGGCTCTCAATAGCTTCCCTATATCCCACACTGATTCCAGCGGCTCTTTACAGCTTCCCTATATTCCACACTGAGTCTAGCGGCTTTCTACGGTTTCTCTATAGTCCACACTTTCTCCAGTGGCTCTCTACGGAATCCCTATAAGTCTACACCGACTCCAGAGGCTCTCTACGGTGTCCCTATAGCCCACACTGACTCCAGTGGCTCTCTACGGCTTCCCTATAACCCACACTGATTCCAGCTGCTTTCTAATGTTTTCTTATAGACCACACTGACCCCCGTGGCTCTCTAACGTTTCCCTCTGTCACACCCTGAGCCCAGTGGCTCTCTACGGTTTCCTTATAGTCCACATTGACTCCAGCTGCTCTCTATGGTTTCCCTAAAGCCTGCACTGATTCCTGTGGCTCTCCACGTTTGTCCTATATCCCACACTGACTCCAGCGGCTCTCTGCGGTTTCCCTGTGGTCCACACTAACTCCAGTGGATCTCCATGGTTTACCTATTGACCACACGGCCCCCAGTGGCTCTCTCCGATTTCCCTATAGCCCACACTGACTCTAGTGGTTCTCTACAGCTTGCCTATATCCCACACTGATTCCAGCGGATCTCTACGGTTTTCATATAGCCCACACTGACCCTAGTGTTTCTCAACAGTTTCCCTATAGTCCACACAATCTCCAGCGGCTCTCTAATTTTTCCCACTGTCCCCACTGACTCCAGCAGCTCTCAAAGGTTTTCCTTTATCGACATTGACTTCAGCGGCTCTCTACTGTTTCTCCATAGCCGACACGGACACAAGTGGCTCTCTATGGTTTCCCAATAGTCCTCACTGACTCCAGCAGCTCTCAAGTGTTTCCCTTTATCAGCACTGACTCCCTCGGTTCTCTCAAGATTCCCTATATCCCACACTGACTCCATTGGCTCGCTACAATTTCCCTATATCCCACACTGACTCTAGTGGCTCTCTACGGTTTTGCTACAGTCCACCCTGACCCCAAGGGCTCTCTACGGCTTCCCTATATCCCACACTGATTCCAGCGGCTCTCTACGGTATTCCTAAAGACCACACTGATGCCATTGGCTCTCTACGGTTTCCCTATATCACACACTGACTCTAGTGGCTCTCTACGGTATTGCTATAGTCCACACTGACCCCAGTTGCTCTCTTCGATTTCCGTATAGACCACAAAATCTCTAGCTGCTGTCTGCGGTTTCCCTATAGTCCACACCCGACTCCACTGGACCACTACGTTATCCCTAAAGCCCACACTGACTCAGTCTGCTCTCTACGGTTTCCCTATATCCCACACTCACTCCAGTGGCTCTCAACGGTTTCCCTATAGTCCCCACTGACTCCAGCGGCCCTCAAGGGTTTCCCTATATTACACAATGACTCTACTGGTTCTCTACTGTTTCTCTGTAGTCCACACTAACCCCAGTGTCTCTCTTCATTTTCACTATAGTCCACACTGTCTCCAGTGGCTCTCTACGGTTTCCCTATAGCCCACAGTGATTCTAGTGGCTCTCTACGTCTTCGATATAACCCACACTGACACCAGCGGCTCTCTATGTTTTTCCTATAGACCATACGGACCCCAGTGGCTCTCTATGGTTTCCCTATATCACACTCTGACTCCAGCGGATCTCTACGTTTACCCTAAAGTCCACAGCTGACCTCAATGGCTCTCTACGGTTTACCTAAAGCCCACAATGTCTCCAGCAGCTATCTACGGTTTCCCTATAGTCAACACCTGACTCCAGTGGACCGCTACATTTTCCCTAAATCCCACACTGACTCAGGCTACTCGCTACAGTTTCCCTAAATCCCGCACTGATTCGAGCGGCTCTCTACGGTTTTCCTATATCACACACAGAGTCCAGTGGTTCTCTACGGTTTCCATATCGTCCACAGTGAGTCCAGCTGCTCTCTACAGTTTCCCTATAGCCCACACTGAATCCAGCTGCTCTCTCCGGTTTCCCTATATCCCACACTGACTCCATTGCCTCTCTACGGTTGCCCGAGAGTCCACACTGTCCCCAGTGGCTCTCTACGTTTTCCCTATGGTCCACACTATCTCCAGTGTCTCTCTACACTTTCCCTGTAGTCCACACTGACACTAGTGGCTCTCTGCGGTTTCCCTATAGTCCACAGTGACTACAGTGGCTCTCAACATCTTCCCTATATCCCACACTGATTCCAGCGGCTCTCTACAGCTTCCTTATGTTCCAGACTTAGTCCAGCGGCTTTCTTCGTTTTCCCTATAGCCACACTGTCTCCAGTGGCTCTCTACACTTTCCCTATAGTCCACACTGACACGAGTGGCTCTCTGCGGTTTCCCTATAGTCCACACTGACTCCAATGGCTCTCAATAGCTTCCCTATATCCCACACTGATTCCAGCGGCTCTTTACAGCTTCCCTATATTCCACACTGAGTCTAGCGGCTTTCTACGGTGTCTCTATAGTCCACACTTTCTCCAGTGGCTCTCTACGGAATCCCTATAGTCTACACCGACTCCAGAGGCTCTCTACGGTGTCCCTATAGCCCACACTGACTCCAGTGGCTCTCTACGGCTTCCCTATAACCCACACTGATTCCAGCTGCTTTCTAATGTTTTCTTAAGACCACACTGACCCCCGTGGCTCTCTAACGTTTCCCTCTGTCACACCCTGAGCCCAGTGGCTCTCTACGGTTTCCTTATAGTCCACATTGACTCCTGCTGCTCTCTATGGTTTCCCTAAAGCCTGCACTGATTCCTGTTGCTCTCCACGTTTGTCCTATATCCCACACTGACTCCAGCGGCTCTCTGCGGTTTCCCTGTGGTCCACACTAACTCCAGTGGATCTCCATGGTTTACCTATTGACCACACGGCCCCCAGTGGCTCTCTCCGATTTCCCTATAGCCCACACTGACTCTAGTGGTTCTCTACAGCTTGCCTATATCCCACACTGATTCCAGCGGATCTCTACGGTTTTCATATAGCCCACACTGACCCTAGTGTTTCTCAACAGTTTCCCTATAGTCCACACAATCTCCAGCGGCTCTCTAATTTTTCCCACTGTCCCCACTGACTCCAGCAGCTCTCAAAGGTTTTCCTTTATCGACATTGACTTCAGCGGCTCTCTACTGTTTCTCCATAGCCGACACGGACACAAGTGGCTCTCTATGGTTTCCCAATAGTCCTCACTGACTCCAGCAGCTCTCCAGTGTTTCCCTTTATCAGCACTGACTCCCTCGGTTCTCTCAAAATTCCCTATATCCCACACTGACTCCATTGGCTCGCTAGAATTTCCCTATATCCCACACTGACTCTAGTGGCTCTCTACGGTTTTGCTACAGTCCACCCTGACCCCAAGGGCTCTCTACGGCTTCCCTATATCCCACACTGATTCCAGCGGCTCTCTACGGTATTCCTAAAGACCACACTGATGCCATTGGCTCTCTACGGTTTCCCTATATCACACACTGACTCTAGTGGCTCTCTACGGTATTGCTATAGTCCACACTGACCCCAGTGGCTCTCTTCGATTTCTGTATAGACCACAATGTCTCTAGCTGCTGTCTGCGGTTTCCCTATAGTCCACACCCGACTCCACTGGACCACTACGTTATCCCTAAAGCCCACACTGACTCAGTCTGCTCTCTACGGTTTCCCTATATCCCACACTCACTCCAGTGGCTCTCAACGGTTTCCCTATAATCTCCACTGACTCCAGCGGCCCTCAAGGGTTTCCCTATATTACACAATGACTCTACTGGTTCTCTACTGTTTCTCTGTAGTCCACACTAACCCCAGTGTCTCTCTTCATTTTCACTATAGTCCACACTGTCTCCAGTGGCTCTCTACGGTTTCCCTATAGCCCACAGTGATTCTAGTGGCTCTCTACGTCTTCGATATAACCCACACTGACACCAGCGGCTCTCTATGTTTTTCCTATAGACCATACAGACCCCAGTGGCTCTCTATGGCTTCCCTATATCACACTCTGACTCCAGCGGATCTCTACGTTTACCCTAAAGTCCACAGCTGACTTCAATGGCTCTCTACGGTTTACCTAAAGCCCACAATGTCTCCAGCAGCTATCTACGGTTTCCCTATAGTCAACAACTGACTCCAGTGGACCGCTACATTTTCCCTAAATCCCACACTGACTCAGGCTGCTCGCTACAGTTTCCCTAAATCCCGCACTGATTCGAGCAGCTCTCTACGGTTTTCCTATATCACACACAGAGTCCAGTGGTTCTCTACGGTTTCCATATCGTCCACAGTGAGTCCAGCTGCTCTCTACAGTTTCCCTATAGCCCACACTGAATCCAGCTGCTCTCTCCGGTTTCCCTATATCCCACACTGACTCCATTGCCTCTCTACGGTTGCCCGAGAGTCCACACTGTCCCCAGTGGCTCTCTACGTTTTCCCTATGGTCCACACTATCTCCAGAGTCTCTCTACACTTTCCCTATAGTCCACACTGACACCAGTGGCTCTCTGCGGTTTCCCTATAGTCCACAATGACTACAGTGGCTCTCAATATCTTCCCTATATCCCACACTGATTCCAGCGGCTCTCTACAGCTTCCTTATGTTCCAGACTTAGTCCAGCGGCTTTCTTCGTTTTCCCTATAGTCCACACTGTCTCCAGTGGCTCTCTACACTTTCCCTATAGTCCACACTGACACGAGTGGCTCTCTGCGGTTTCCCTATAGTCCACACTGACTCCAATGGCTCTCAATAGCTTCCCTATATCCCACACTGATTCCAGCGGCTCTTTACAGCTTCCCTATATTCCACACTGAGTCTAGCGGCTTTCTACGGTTTCTCTATAGTCCACACTGACCCCAGTGGCTCTCAACGTTTTCCTTATAGCCGACAAAGACTCCAGCAGCTCCCAACGTTTTCCCTATAGCCCACACTGACCCCGGAGGCTCTCTAAGGTTTTCCTATATCCCTCACTGACTCCAATGGCTCGCTACGGTTACCCTATAGTCCACACTGACTCCACTGGCGCTCTACTGGTTTGCCTATAGTCCACACTGAATCCAGCGGCTCTCAAGTGTTTCCCTTTATCCCACACTGACTTCAGCAGCTCTCTACGGTTTATCTATAGCCCACACTGACTGCAGCGGCTCTCTATGGTTTCCCTATATCCCACACTGACTCCAGAGGCTCGCTATAGTTTCCCTATGTCACACACTGTCTCTAGTGGCTCTCTAAGGTTTCCCTATTGTCCACACTGACCCCAATGGTTCTCTATGGTTTCGCTATTGTCCACACTTTCTCCAGTGGCTCTCTACAGTTTCACTATAGCCCACACTGACTCCAGCGGCTCTCTACGGTTTCCCAAAAGCCGACACTGAATGCTTCGGCTCTCTATGGTTTCCCTCTATCCCACATTGACTCCAGTGGCTCGCTATGATTTCACTATATTACACACTGTCTCTAGTGGCTCTCCACGGTTTCCCTATAGCTCACACTGTCTCCAGTGGCTCTCTAAAGGGCTTACCTTTATCCCACACTGACTGCAGCGGCTCTCTACGGTTTCCCTATTGCCCACAATGACTTCAGCAGTTCTTACGGTTTCCCCATAGCCGAAACTGGCTGAAGTGGGTCTCTATAGTTTCGCTATAGTCAACACTGACTCCAGTGGCTCGCTGCGGTTTCGATATATCGCACACTGAGTCTAGTGGCTCTCTACGGATTCATAAAGTCCACAGTGAACCCAGTGGCTCTCTGTGGCTTCCCTTTATCCCACACTGATTGCAGCGGCTCTCTACTGTTTTCCTGTAGACCACACTTACCTCAGTGGCTCTCTACTGTATCCCTATATCACACACTGACTCCATTGGCTCTCTACGGTTTCCCTATAGTCCACACTGACTCCAGCTGCTTCCTATGCTTCACCTAAATCCTGCACTGATTCCAGCGGCTCTCCAAGTTTTCCCTATAGTCAACAATGTCCCCAGCAGCACTAAAGGCTTTCCCTTTATGACACGCTGACTTCAGTGGCTCTCAAGGGTTTCCTTTTATCCCACACTGACTTCAGCGGCTCTCTACGTTTTCCCTATAGCCCACACTGACTCCAGCGGCTCTCTACGGTTTCCCTATAGCCCTCACTAACTCCAGTGGATCTCTACGGTTTCCCTATATCTCACACTACATCCAATGGCTCGCTACGGTTTCCCTATAGTCCACACAGACACCACTGGCTCTCTACGATTTGCCTATTGTCCACACTGACTCCAGCGGCTCTCTACGGATTCCCCATAGCCGACACTGAATGAAGTGGCTCTCCATGGTTTCGCTATAGTCCACACTGACTCCAGTGGCTCGCTACGGTTTCGCTATTTCACACACTGAGTCTAGAGGCTCTCTATGGATTCCCTATAGTCCACATTGTCCCCAGTGGCTCTCTACGGCTTCCCGATATCCCACACTGATTCCAGCAGCTACCTACGGTTTTCCTGTAGACCACACTGACACCTTTGGCTCTCTACGGTATCCCTATAGTCCACATTGACAGCATCACCCCTCTACGTTCTCCCTATAGACCACACTGACTCCAGTGGCTTTCTATGGTTTCCCTATAGCCCATACTGATTCCAGGGGCTCTCTACGATTTTCCTATTGACCACACTGACTGCAGTGGCTCTCTGTGGTTTCCCTATATCCCATACTGACTCCAGTGGCTCTCTACGGTTTGGCTATAGTCCACACTGTCTCCAGAGGCTCTCTACGGTTTCCCTATGGCCAACACTGAGTCCAACGGCTCTCTACGGTTTCCCAAAAGCCGACACTGAATGCTTTGGCTCTCTATGGTTTCCCTCTATCCCACAGTGACTCCAGTGGCTCGCTATGATTTCTCTATATCACACACTGTCTCTAGTGGCTCTCTAAGGTTTCCCTATAGCCCACACTGACTCCAGTGGCTCGCTACGGTTTCGCTATATCACACACTGAGTCTAGTGGCTCTCTACAGATTCATATAGTCCACACTGAACCCAGTGGCTCTCTATGGCTTCCCTTTATCCCACACTGATTCCAGTGGCTCTCTACTGTTTTCCTGTAGACCACACTGACGCCAGTGGCTCTCTACTGTTTGCCTATATCACACACTGACTCCAAAGGCTCTCTACCTTTTCCCTATAATCCACACTGACTCCAGCTGCTCCCTATGCTTCACCTAAATCCTGAACTGATTCCAGCGGCTCTCCAAGTTTTTCCCTATAGTCAACAATGTCTCCAGCAGCTCTCAAGGCTTTCCCTTTATCACACGCTGACTTCAGCGGCTCTCAAGGGTTTCCTTTTATCCCACACTGACTTCAGCGGCTCTCTATGTTTTCCCTATAGCCCACACTGACTCCACGGGATTTCTACGGTTTGCCTATAGTCCACAATGACTCCAGTGGCTCTGAAGGGTTTCCTTTTATCCCTCACTGACTTCAGCAGCTCTCTACGGTTTCCCTAAAGCCCACACATACTCCAGTGGCTCTCAAGGTTTTCCCGATAGCCGATACAGAATGCAATGGCTCTGTATGGTTTCCCTATATCCCACACTGACTCCAGTGGCTCGCTATGGTTTCTCTCTATCACACACTGACTCTAATGGTTCTCTAAGGTTTCCCTATAGTCCACACTTACACCTGTGGTTCTCTACGGTTTCCCTCTAGTACACACTGTCTCCAGTGGCTCTCTACGGTTTCCCTATAGCCCACACTGTCTCCAGTGGCTATCTACAGTTTCCCTATACTCCACACTGACTCCAGCGGCTCTCAAAGTTTTCTCTTTATCACACACTGACTTCAGCGGCTCTCTACACTTTCCCTATTGCCCACACGGAATCCAGTGGTTCGTACTGTTTCCCCATAGCCGAAACTGATTGAAGAGGCTGTCTATGGTTTCATTATAGTCCACACTGTCTCCAGTGGCTCGCTACGGTTTCACTATATCACACACTGAGTCTAGTGGCTCACTACGGATTCCCTATAGTCCACACTGAACCCGGTACTCTCTACGGCTTCCCTATAACGCACACTGATTCCAGCTGTTCTCTACCGTTTTCCTGTAGAGAACACTGACGCCATTGGCTCTCTATGGTTTCCCTATATCCCACACTGACTCCAATGGCTCGCTTTGGTTTCCCTATAGTCCACACAGACTCCACTCGCTCTCTACGGTTTGCCTATAGTCCACACTGACACCACTGGCTCTCTACGGTTTCACTATATACCACACTGATTCCAGGGACTCTACAGTTTTGCTAAAGCCCACACTGAACCTAGCAGCTCTCAACGGTTTGCCTATAGTCCGCAGTGACTTCAGCGGCTCTCAAGGGTTTTCCTTTATCCCACGCTGAATTTCCTATAGCCCACACTGACTCCAGAGGCTCTCTATGTTTTCCCCACAGCGAACACTGACTGAAGTGGCTCTCTATTGTTTCGCTATATCACACACTGAGTCTAGTGGCTTTCTACGGATTTCCTATAGTTCACACTGACCCTAGTGGTTCTGTACAGCTTCCCTATATCCCACACTGATTCCAACGGCTACCTACGGTTTTCCTGTAGACCACACTGACCCCACTGGCTCTCTACACTATCCCTATATTCCACACTGACACCACTGGCTCTCTATGGATTCCCTATGGACCACAAAGACTCCAGCGGCTCTCAAGGGCTTCCCTTTATCCCACACTGACCTCAGCGGCTCTCTACGGTTTCCCTATTGCCCACACTGACTCCAGCGGTTCTCAGGGGTTTCCCCATAGCCGGAACTGACTGACGTTGCTCTCTATGGTTTCGCTATAGTCCACACTGACTCCAGTGGATCGCTACTGTTTCGCTATGTCAAACATTGAGTCTAGTGGCTCTGTCCGGATTCCCTATAATCCACAATGACCCCAGTGGCTCTCTATGGCTTTCCCATATCCCACACTGATTCCAGCAGCTCTCTATGGCTTTCCTGTAGACGACACTGTCCCCAGTGGCTCTCTACGGTTTCCCTATTGCCCACACTGACTCCAGCGGATCTCAGGGGTTTCCCCTTAGCCGAAACTGACTGAAGCTGCTCTCTATGGTTTCGCTATAGTCCACACTGACTCCAGTGACTCGCTACTGTTTCGCTATATCACACGTTGAGTCTAGTGGCTCTCGCCGGATTCCCTATAATCCACACTGACCCCAGTGGCTCTCTACGGCTTCCCTATATCCCACACAGATTCCAGCGGCTCTCTATGGCTTTCCTTTAGATGACACTGACCCCAGTGGCTCTCTACGGTTTCCTTATATCACACACTAACTCCAGCGGCTCTCAATGGTTTCCCTATAGTCCACACGGACTCCAGCTGCTCTCGACCTTTTCCCTAAAGCCTGCACTGATTCCAACAGCTCTCCACGTTTTCCCTATAGTCCACACTGACTCCAGCAGCTCTTAAGGCTTTCCCTATTTCCCCCACTGACTCCAGTGGCTCGCTACGGCTTCTGTATATCACACACGGACTCTATTGGTTCTCTACGGTTTCCCTATTGACCACACTGACCCCAGTGGCTCTCTAGCGTTCCCCTATAGCCCACACGGACTCCAGTGGCTCTCTAAGTATTTCCTATATCCCTCACTGACTCCAATGGCTCGCTACGGTTCCCCTATAGTCCACACTGACTCCACTGGCTCTCTACGGTTTGCTTATAGTCCACACTGACGCCAGCAGCTCTCAAGGGATTCCCTTTATCCCACACTGACTTCAGCCGCTCTCTACAGTTTCCCTATAGCCCACACTGACACCAGCGGCTGTCAAGGGTTTCCCTTTATCCCACACAGACTTCAGCGGCTCTCTACAGTCTCCCAATAGCCTACACTGACTGCAATGGCTCTCTAATGTTTCCCAATAGTCCACACTGACCCCAGTGTCTTTCTACGGTTTCGCTCTAGCCGTCACTGTCTCCATTGGTTCTCTACAGTTTCCCTATAGTGCACACTGAATCCAGCTGCTCCCTATGGTTCACCTGACGCCTGCACTGTTTCCAGCGGCCCTCCACGTTTTTCCTATAGTCCACATTGAAATCAGCGGCTCTCAAGGCTTTCCCTTTATCCCACGCTGACTTCAGCAGCTCTCAAGGTTTTCCCTTTATCCGATACTGAATTCAGCGGCTCTCTACGGTTTCCTTATAGCCCACAGTAACTCCAGCGGATCTCTACGGTTTTCCTATATCCAACCCTGACTCCAATGGCTCACAACGGTTTCCCTACATTGCTCACTCACTCTAGTGGCTCTCTGCCATTTCGCTATAGTCCACACTGTCCCCAGTGGCTCTCTACGGCTTTCCTGGTTCCCACACCGATTCTAGCGGCTCTCTAGGGTTTTCCTATAGCCCACACTGACCCTAGTGACTCTCAACGGTTTCCCTTTATACCACACTGACTGCTGCGGCTGTCTGCGGTTTCCTCATAGCCGACAGTTACTGAAGTGGATCTCTATTGTTTCCCTATAGCCTACACTGACTCCAGCGGCTCTCTAAGTTTTCCCTATATCCCACACTGACTCCAATGGCTCGCACAGTTTCCCTATAGTCCACACAGACTACACTGACTCTGTACGGTTTGCCTATAGTACAAACTAACTCCACTGGCTCTCTACGATTTCGTTATATCACACACTGAGTCTAGTGGCTCTCTACGGATTCCCTATTGTTGACACTGACCCCAGTGGCTCTCTAGAGCTTCGCTATATCCCACACTGATTCCAGCGGCTCCCTACGGTTTTCCTGTAGACCACACTGACTCCAGTGGCTCTCTACGGAGTCCCAATAGTCCACACTGACACCGTTGTCTCTCAACGGATTCCCTATTGACCACACTGACTCCAGGGGCTCTCTACGGTTTCCCTATAGCCCACACTGATTCCAGGGGCTCTCTAATGTTTTCCTATAGCCGTCACTGACCCTAGTGGCTCTCAATGGTTCCTCTATAGTCCACACTGACTCCAGCGGCTCTCAAGGGTTTCCCTTTAACCCACACTGACTTCAGCGGCTCTCTACGTTTTCCCTATAGCCCACACTAACTCCAGCGGCTCTCTACATTTTCCCAATAGCCGACACTGACTGCATTGGCTCTCTATGGTTTCCCTATATCCCACACTGACTCTTGTGGCTCGAAACGGTTTCCCTATATCACACACTGACTCTAGTGGCTCGCTACTGTTTCCCTATAGTCCACACTGACACCAGTGGCTCTCTACGGTTTCACTATAGTCCACAATGACCCTAGCGGCTCTCAACGGTTTCCCTATCGTCCACACTGACTCGAGCTGCCCTCTATATTTTACCTAAAGCCTGCACGGATTCCAGCGGCTCTCAACATTTTCCCTAGAGTCCACACTGATTCCAGCAGCTTTCAAGGCTTTCTATTTATCCCACACTGACTTCGGCAGCTCTCTATGGTTTCCCTATAGCCCACACTGACTCCAGTGGTTCTGTACGGTTTCCCAATAGCCGGCACTGACTACAGTGCCTCTCTATGTTTCCCCTATATCCCAACACTGACTTTAGTGGCTCGCAACAGTTTCCCTATATCACACACTGACTTTAGTGGCTCTCTACAGTTTCCGTATAGTCCACACTGACCCCAGGGGCTCTTTACAGTTTCCCTATAGCCCACACTGACCCCTGCGGCTCTTTGCAGTTTCGTTATCTCCCACATTGACTCCAGCGGCTCTCTAAGGTTTTCCTATATCCCTCACTGAAACCAATTGCTCGCTACGGTTACCCTACAGTCCACACTGACTGCACTGGCTCTCCACGGTTTGCCTATAGCCCACACTGACTCCATCGGCTCTCAAGGGTTTCCCTTTAACTCACACTGTCTTCAGCAGCTCTCTATGGTTTCCCTATAGCCCACACTGACTCCAGAGGCTCTCGACGGTTTCCCAATAGACGGCACTGACTGCAGTGGCTCTCTATGTTTTCCCTATATCCCACACTGACTCCAGTGGCTCCCTACGGTTTCCCTATATCACACACTGTCTCCAGTGGCTCTCTACGGTTTCTCTATAGTTCAGACTGACTCCAGCTGCTCCCTATGGTTCACCTGAAGTCTGCACTGTTTCCAGCGGCTCTCCACGTTTTCCCTATAGTCCATATTGACTCCAGCGGCCCTCAAGTCTTTCCCTTTATCGCACGCTGACTTCAGCAGCTCTCAAGGTTTTCCCTTTGTCCCATACAGACTTCGGCGGCTCTCTACTGTTTCCCTATTGCTCACACTGACTCCAGTGGCTCTCTATGGTTTCCCTATATCCCACACTGACCCCAGTGGCTCTCTACGGCTTCCCTGGTTCCCACACTGATTCTAGTGGCTCTCTAGGTTTTTCCTATAGCCCATACTGACCCTCGTGTCTGTACTGTCTATACTGACCCACACTGACTCCTGCGGCTGTCTGCGGTTTCCCCATAGCCGACACATACCGAAGTGGTTCTCTAAGGTTTCCCTATATCCTACAATGACTCCAGCGGCACTCAAACGTTTCCCTATATCCCACACTGACTCCAATTGCTCGCTACGGTTTCCATATAGTCCACACAGACTCCACTGGCTCTCTGCGGTTTGCCTATAGTGCACACTGACTCAACTGGCTCTCTACGGTTTCACTATATACCACAGTGATTCCATGAGCTCTCAACAGTTTCCCTATAGTCCACAGTGACTCCCGCGGCTCTCAAGGGTTTCCCGTTATCCCACACTGAATTCAGCAGCTCTCTATGTTTTCCCTATAGCCCACATTGACTCCAGTGGCTCTCTATGGTTTCCCCATAGCCGACACTGACAGAAGTGGCTCTCTATGGTTTCCCTATAGTCCACGATGACTCCAGTGGCTCTCTACGGTTTCCCTGTAGCCCACACTGACACCACTGGCTATCTACGGCTTACTAATATCCCACAATGATATCAACGGCTCTCTACGGCTTTTCTAAATCCCACACTGTCCCTTGTGACTCTCAACAGTTTCCCTATATTCTACACTGACTCCAACGGCTCCCAAGGGTTTACCTTTATCCCACACCGACTTTAGCAGCTCTCTAGGGTTTCCCTATAGCCCAGACTGACTCCAGTGGCTCTGTACGGTTTCCCGATATCCCACACTCACTGCAGTGGCTCTCTACGCTTTTCCTATAGTCCACACTGACTCCAGCGGCTCTCTATTCTTTCCCTATAGTCCACAGTGACTCCAGTGGCTCTCTACGCTTTTTCTAAATCCCACACTGTCCCACTCCGAATTTAGCGGCTCTCTAGTGTTTCCCTATAGCCCACACTGACTCCAGTGGCTCTGTACGGTTTCCCGATATCCCACACTCACTGCAGTGGCTCTCTACGCTTTTCCTATAGTCCACACTGACTCCAGAGGCTCTCTATTCTTTCCCTATAGTCCACAGTGACTCCAGTGGCTCTCTACGGTTTTTCTAAATCCCACACTGTCCCACACCGACTTTAGCGGCTCTCTAGTGTTTCCCTATAGCCCACACTGCCTCCAGTGGCTCGCTTCGGTTTCCCGATATCCCACACTCACTGCAGTGGCTCTCTACGCTTTTCCTATAGTCCACACTGACTCCAGCGGCTCTCTATTCTTTCCCTATGGTCCACAGTGACTCCAGTGGCTCTCTATGTTTTCCCTATAGTCCACAGTGACTCCAACGGCTCTCAACGGTTTCCCTATATTCCACACTGACTCGAGCTGCCCTCTATCTTTTACCTAAAGCCTGCACTGATTCCAGCGGCTCTCAAGGCTTTCTATTTATCCAACAATGATTCCAGCGGCTCTCTACAGTTTTCCTATAGCCCACACTGTCCATAGTGGCTCTCAAAAGTTTCCCTATAGTCCACACTGACTCCAGCAGCTCTCAACGGTTTCCCTTAATCACGCACTAACTTCAGCAGCTCTCTACGGTTTCCCCATAGCCGACACTGACTGAATTGGCTATCTTTGGCTTCCCTATCGCTACAGTGACTCCAGAGGCTCTCTATGGTTTTCCTATATCCCACACCATCTCTAGTGGTTCTCTACAGTTTCCCTATAGTCCACACTGATCACATTGGCTCTCTACAGTTTCCTTATAGTCCACAATGTCTCCAGTGGCTCTGTACGTTTTCCCTATAGTCCACACTGACTCCAGCTGCTCTCAACGTTTTCCCAATATCCCACAGTGTCTCCACTGGCTCTCTACAGATTCCCTAAAGCCCACACGGACTCCAGTGGCTCTGTACGGTTTCTGTATATCCCACACTCACACCAGTGGCTCTCTACGGATTCCCTATAGTCCACAATGACACCATTGGCTCTCTACGGTTTCCCTGTAGTCCACACTGACTCCAGTGGCTCGCTACGGTTTTGCTATATCACACACTGACTCTAGTGGCTCTCTACAGTTTTACTATAGTCCACACTGACCCTAGTGGCTCTCTACTTTTTCCCTATATCGTACACTGACTCCAGCAGCTCTCAACGGTTTCCCGAAATTCCACACTGACTCGAACTGCCCTCTATCTTTTGCCTAAAGCCTGAACGGATTCCAGCGGCTCTCAACATTTTCCCTAGAGTCCGCAATGACACCAGCACCTTTCAAGGCTTTCTATTTATCCCACACTGACTTCGGCAGCTCTCTACGCTTTCCGTCTAGCCCACAATGACTCCTGTGGTTCTCTACAGTTTCCCAATAGCCGACACTGACTGCAGTGGCTCTCTATGTTTTCCCTGTATCCCACTCTGACTCCAGTGGCTTTAAAGATTTCCCTTTATCCCACACTGTCTTCAGCAGCTCTCTACTGTTTCCCTATAGCCCACACTGACTCCAGAGGTGCTGTACAGTTTCCCAATAGCCCGCACTGACTGCAGTGGCTCTCTATGGATTCCCTATATCCCACACTGACTCCAGTGGCTCCCTACGGTTTCCCTATATCACACACTGTCTCCAGTGGCTCTCTACGGTTTCTCTATAGCCCACACTGACTCCAGAGGCTCTCTACGGTTTCCCTATAGCCCACACTGACCCCTGCGGCTCTTTACAGTTTCACTATAGCACACACTGACTCCAGCGACTCTCTAAGGTTTTCCTATATCCCTCACTGATACCAATTGCTCGCTACGGTTACCCTATAGTCCACTTTGACTCCACTGGCTCTCTACGTTTTGCCTATAAGCCACACTGACTCTAGCAACTCTGAAGGGTTTCCCTTTATCCCACACTGACTTCAGCAGCTCTCTACTGTTTCCCTATAGCCCACACTGACTCCAGCGGCTCTCAAGGGTTTCCCTTTATCCAACACTGTCTTCAGCAGCTCTCTACAGTTTCCCTATAGCCCACACTGACTCCAGAGGCTCTCGGCGGTTTCTAAATAGCCGGCACTGACTGCAGTGGCTCTCTGTGGATTCCCTATATCCCACACTGACTCCAGCTGCTCCCTATGGTTCACCTGAAGCCTGCACTGTTTCCAGCAACTCTCCACGTTTTCCCTATAGTCCACATTGACTCCAGCAGCTCTCAAGTCGTTCCCTTTATCCCACGCTGACTTCAGCGGCTCTCAAGGTTTTCCCTTTATCCCATACTGACTTCAACGGTTCTCTACTGTTTCCCTAGAGCCCACACTGACTCCAGCGGCTCTCTACGGTTTCCCTATAGCCCACACTAACTCCAGTGGATCTCTACGGTTTCCCTATATGCCACACTGACCCCAGAGGCTCTCTATGGCTTCCCTGGTTCCCACACTGATTCTAGCGGCTCTCTAGGTTTTTCCTATAGCCCACACTGACCCTCGTGGCTCTCAACGGTTTCCCTATAGACCACACTGACTCCTGCGGCTGTCTGCGGTTTCCCCATAGCCGACACTTACTGAAGTGGCTCTCTAAGGTTTCCCAATATCCTACACTGACTCCAATTGCTCGCTACGGTTTCCCGATAGTCCACACAGGCTCCACTGGCTTTCTGCGGTTTTGCCTATAGTCCACACTGACTCCCCTGGCTCTCTCCGGTTTCACTATATACCACAGTGATCCCAGGGGCTCTCAACAGTTTCCCTATAGTCCACAGTGACTCCAGCGGCTCTCAAGGGTTTCCCGTTATCCCACACTGAATTCAGCGGCTCTCTATGGTTTCCCTATAGCCCACACTGACTCCAGCGGCTCTCTATGGTTTCCCAGTAGACGACACTGTCTGAAGTGGCTCTCTGTGGTTTCCCTATAGTCCACACTGACCCCAGAGGCCGTCTACGGTTTCCCTATAGACCACACTGACCCCTGTGGCTCTTTACGCTTTCAATATAGCCCACACTGACTCCAGCGGCTCTCTAAGGTTTTCCTATATCGCTCACTGATATCAATTGCTCGCTACGGTTACCCTATAGCCCACACGGTCTCCAGTGGCTCTGTACGGTTTCTGTATATCCCACACTCACACCAGTGGCTCTCTACGCTTTCCCTATAGTCCACAATGACACCATTGGCTCTGTACGGTTTCCCTGTAGTCCACACTCGCTCCATTGGCTCTCTACGGTTTTCCTATAGCCCACAATGACTCCAATGGCTCGCTACAGTTTTGCTATATCACAAACTGACTCTAGTGCCTCTCTACGGATTGCGTATAGTCCACACTGACTCCAGTGGCTCTGTTCTGTTTCCCTATAGTCCACACTGACACCAGTTGCTCTCTACGATTTCCCTATAGTCCACTCTGACTCCAGTGGCTCTCTACGGATTCCCTATAATCCACACTGACTCCATTGGCTCTCTACGGTTTCCCTTTAGTACACTCTGACTCCCGTGGCCCTCTACGGTTTCCCTATCGCCCGCACTGATTCCATCGGATCTCTACGGTATTCCTATAGACAACACTGACACTAGTGGCTCTCAACAGTTTCCCTATAGTCCACACTGATTCCAGCGGCTCTCAAGGGTTTCCCTTTATCACACACTGACTTCAGCAGCTCTATACGGTTTCCCCATAGCCGACACTGACTGCAGTGGCTCTCTATGGTTTCCCTATAGCCTACAGTGACTCCAGTGGCTCACTACGGTTTCCCTATATAACACACTAACTCTTGTGGTTCTCTACGTTTTCCCTATAGTCCACACTGATCACATTGGCTCTCTAAGGTTTCCTTATAGTCCACAGTGTCTCCAGTGGCTCTGTATGGTTTACCTCTAGTCCACACTGACTCCAGCTGCTCTCCATATTTTCCCAATATCCCACACTGACTCCACTTTCTCTCCACAGATTCCCTAAATCCCACACGGACTCAAGTGGCTCTGTACGGTTTCCATATATCCCACTCTCACACCACTGGCTCTCTACCGTTTCTGTATAGTCCACACTGACACCATTGGCTCTCTACGGTTTCCCTATAGTCCACTCTGACTCCAGTGGCTCTCTTTGGTTTCCCTATAGCCCACACAGTTTCCAGCGGATCTCTACGGTTTTCCTATAGACAACACTGAAACTATTGGCTCTCAACGGTTTCCCTACAGTGCAGACTGACTCCAGAGGCACTCAAGGGTTTCCCTTCAAACCCAAACTGACATCAGTGGCTCACTACGGTTTCCCGATACCCCACACTGACTCCAGCGGCTCTCTACTGTATCCCTATAGTCCACACTGACTCCAGGGTCTCACTACCATTTCCCTATATCACACAGTGTCTCCCGCATTTCTCTACGGCTTCCGATTAGCCCACACTGAGTCCAGTGGCTCTCTACGGTTTCCATAAAGCTCACACTGACTCCAGTTGCTCTCTTCGGTTTCTCTAAAGCCTGCACTGAATCCAGAGGTTCTCCACATTTTCCCTATAGCCCACACTGAATCCAGTGGATCCCTACAGTTTCCCTAAATACAACTATAACTCCATTGGCACTCTGCAGTTTCCCTTAAGTTCACACTGCCTCCAGTGGTTCTCTGCAGTTTTCCTAAAACCCACACTGATTCCAGTTGCTCTGTATCTTTTCCCTATAGCCCTCGCTGACTGCAGTGGCTCTCTACAGATTCCCTGAAGCCCACACTAACTCCAGCGGCTCTCCACGTTTTCCCTATAGTCCACATTGACTCCAGCGGCTCTCAAGTCTTTCCCTTTATCCCACGCTGAGTTCAGCGGCTGTCAAGCTTTTCCCTTTACCCCTTACAGACTTCTGCCGCTCTCTACTGTTTCCCTATAGCCCACACTGACTCCAGCGGCTCTCTACGGTTTCCCTATATCCCACACTGATCCCAGAGGCTCTCTACGGCTTCCCTGGCTCCCACACTGATTCTAGCGGCTCTCGACGTTTGTCCTATAGCCCACACTGACCCTCGAGGCTCTCAAAGGTTTCCCTGGAGACCACACTGACTCCTGCGGCTGTCTGCGGTTTCCCCATAGCCGACACTGACTGAAGTGGCTCTCTATGGTTTCCCTATAGTCCACCCTGACTCCAGTGGATCCCTATGGTTTCCCTAAATCCCACTATAACTCCACTGGCTCTCTACGGTTTCACTATATACCACAGTGATTCCAGGGGCTCTCAACAGTTTCCCTAAAGTGCACAGTGACTCCAGCGGCTCTGAAGGGTTTCCCGTTATCCCACACTGAATTCAGCGGCTCTCTATGGTTTCCCTATAGCCCACACTCACTCCAGCGTTTCTCTATGGTTTCCCCATAGCCGACACTGACTGAAGTGGCTCTCTATGGTTTCCCTATAGTCCACCCTGACACCCGTGGCTCTCTACGGTTTCCCTGTAATCCACACTGACACCAGTGGCTATCTACGGATTACTAATATCCCAAAATGATTCCAACGGCTCTCTAGAGTTTTTCTAAATCCCACACTGTCCCTAGTGAATCTCAACAGTTTCCTTATGTTCCATACTGAGTCAGCGGCTCCAAGGGTTTCCCTTTATCCCACACTGAGTTCAGCGGCTCTCTAGGGTTTCGCTATAGCCCACACTGACTCCAATGGCTCTGTACGGTTTCCCAATATCTCAAACTCACTCTAGTGGCTCTGTACGCTTTTCCTATAGCCCACACTGACTCCAGCGGCTCTCTATTCTTTCCCTATAATACACACTGAAACCATTGGCTCGCTACGGTTTCCCTATAACACACACTAACTCTCGTGGTTCTCTACGGTTTCCCTATAGTCCACACTGATCACATTGGCTCTCTAAGGAATCCTTATAGTCCACAGTGTCTCCAGTGGCTCTGTACGGTTTTCCTCTAGTCCACACTGACTCCAGCTGCTCTCCACATTTTCCCAATATCCCACACTGACTCCACTTTCTCTCTACAGATTCCCTAAAACCCACACGGACTCCAGTGGCTCTGTACGGTTTCCGTATATCCCACACTCACACCACAGGCTCTCTACCGTTTCTGTATAGTCCAGGCTCTCTACGGTTTCCCTGTAGTCCACACTCGCTCATTTGGCTCTCTACAGTTTTCCTATTGTCCACACTGACTCCAGTGGTTCACTACGGTTTTGCTATATCACACACTGACTCTAGTGGCTCCCTACGGATTCCGTGCAGTCCACACTGACACCATTGGCTCTCTGCGATTTCCCTATAGTCCACACTGACTCCAGTGGCTCTCTACGGTTTCCCTATAGTCCACAATGACACTATTGGCTCTCTACGGTTTCCCTATAGTCCACTCTGACTCCAGTGGCTCTCTTCGGTTTCCCTATAGCCCACACAGTTTCCAGCGGATCTCTACGGTTTTCCTATAGACAACACTGACACTATTGGCTCGCAACGGTTTCCCTACAGTCCACACTGACTCCAGAGGCACTCAAGGGTTTCCCTTTAAACCCACACTGACTTCAGCGGCTCACTACGGTTTCCCTATACCCCACACTGACTCCAGCGGCTCTCTACTGTATCCCTATAGTCCACACTGACTCCAGGGTCTCACTACCGTTTCCCTATACCACACCGTGTCTCCCGCATTTCTCTACAGCTTCCGATTAGCCCACACTGACTCCAGTGGCTCTCTACTGTGTCCCTAAAGCCTACACTGACTCCAGCTGCTCTATTCGGTTTCTCTAAAGCCTGTACTGACATCACCGGTTCTCCACATTTTCCCTATAGCCCACACTGACTCCGTTGGATCCCTACGGTTTCCCTAAATCCCACTCTAAATCCATTGGCTCTCTACAGTTTCCCTTAAGTCCACACTGCCTCCAGTGGTTCTCTACAGTTTTAATAAAACCCACACTGATTCCACTGGCTCTGTATGGTTTGCCTATAGCCCTCGCTGACTGCAGTGGCTCTCTACAGATTCCCTAAAGCCCATACTAACGCCAGTGGCTCTGTACGGTTTCCCTATAGTCCACACCGTCTCCAGTGGCTCTCTATGCTTTCCCTATAGCCCACACGGACTCCAGTAGCTCTCTACGGTTTCCCTATAGTCCACACTGACTCCAATGGCTCTCTACGGCTTCCCTATAACCCACACTACTCCAGTGGCTCAGTACAGTTTCCCTATATCCCACCGTGACGCCAGTGGCTCTCCACGGGTTCCCTATAGTCCACACTGACACCAGTGGTTCTATACGATTTCCCTATAGTCCACACTGACCACAGTGGCTCTCTACGCTTTCCCTATAGTCCTCACTGACACCAATGGCTTGCTACGGTTGCCCTATAGTCCGCACTGACTCCTGTGGCTCTCTACGGTTTCCCTATAGTCCACACTGACACCAGTGGTTCGATACGATTTCCCTATAGTCCACACTGACCCCTTTGGATCTCTAGGCTTTTCCTATAGTCCACACTGACTCCAGTGGCTCTCTACGGTTTCCCTATAACCCACACTGATACCATGGGCTCAGTACAGTTTCCCTATATCCCACACTGACTCCAGAGGCTCTCTATGGATTCCCTATATCCAACACTGACCCTACTGGTTCTCAACGGTTTCCCTATAGTCCACACTGACATCAGCGGCTTTCAAGGGATTTCCTTTATCCCACACTGACTCTAGTGGCTTACTAGAGTTTCCCTATCGTCACACTGACACCATTGGCTCTATTGGATTTCCCTATAGTCCACACTAACTCCACTGGCTCTCTACGGTTTCCCTATAGTCCACGCTGACACCAGAGGCTCTCTAACGTGTCCCTGTAGCCGACACTGTCACCATTGGCTCTCTACGGCTCCCCTATATCCCACACTGATTCCAGCAGCTCTCTACGGTTTTTCTATAGCCCACACTGACCCTAGTGGCTCTCAATGGTTTCCCTATAGTCCACACTGACTACAGCTGCTCTCAAGGGATTCGCTTTATCCCTCACTGACTTCAGCGGCTCTCTACAGTTTCCCTATAGACCATACTGACTCCAGCGGCTCTCTACGGTTTCCCAATAGCGGACAATGACTTCAGTGGCTCTGTATGGTTTCTCTATATCGCACACTGACTCTAGCCGCTCTCTACGGTTTCCCTATAGTCCAAACTGACCCCAGTGGCACTCTACGGTTTCTCTCTACTCCGCACTGTCTGCAGTGACTCTCTACGGTTTCCCTATAGCCGACACTGACACCAGTGGCTATCCACGGCTTCCTAATATCCCACAATGATTCCAGCGGCTCCCTACAGTTTTTCTATAGCGCACACTGTCCCTAGGGGCCCTCAACATTTTCCCTATATTCCATACGGACTGCAGCGGTTCCCAAGGGTTTCCCTTTATCCGACACTGACTTCAACGTCACTCTACGGTTTCCCTATAGCCCACACTGACTCCAGTGGCACTGTACGGTTTCCCGATATCCCACACTCACACCAGTGGCTCTGTACACTTTTCCTGTAGTCCACAATGACTCCAGTGGCTTTCTACCGTCTCCCTTTCGCCCATAATTACTCCAGTGGCTCTCTACAGCTTCCCTATATCCCACAATGATTCCAGCGTCTCTGTACGGATTTTGCTATAGCCCACACTGTCCATTCTGGCTCTAAAAAGTTTCCCTATAGTCCACACTGACTCCAGCGGCTCTCAAGGGTTTCATTTTATCCCACACTGACTTCAGCAGCTCTCTACGGTTTCCTCATAGCCAACACTGACTGCAGTGGCTCTCTATGGCTTCCCTATAGCCTACAGTGAATGTAGTGGCTCGCTACGGTTTCCCTATATCACACACTAACTCTAGTGGTTCTATACGGCTTCCCTATATCCCACACTGATTCCAGCGGCTCTCTACGGTTTTCCTATAGTCCACACTGACACCAGCGGCTCTCTATTCTTTCCCTATAGCACACACTGAAACCATTGGCTCTCTACGGTTTCACTATAGTCCACACTGACTCCAGAGGCTCTCTACGGTTTCCCTTTCACCCACACTGACTCCAGTGGCTCTCTACGGCTTCCCTATATCCCACAATGATTCCAGCGGCTCTCTACGGTTTTCCTATAGCCCATACTGTCCATAGTGGCTCTCAAAAGTTTCCCTATAGTCCACACAGACTCCAGCGGCTCTCTAGGGTTTCATTTTATCCCACACTGACTTCAGCAGCTCTCTACGGTTTCCCTATAGCCAGCACTGACTGCATTGGCTCTCTATGATTTCCCTATAGCCTACAGTGACTCCAGTGGCTTGCTACGGTTTCCCTATGTCACACACTAACTCTAGTGGTTCTCTACGGCTTTCCTATATCCCACACTGATTCCAGCAGCTCTCTACGGTTTTCCTATAGCCCACACTGACTCTAGTGGCTCTCAATGGTTTCCCTATAGTCCACACTGACTACAGTGGCTCTCAAGGGTTTCCCTTTATCCCACACTGACTGCAGTGGCTCTCTATGGTTTCCCTATATCCCGGCCTGACTCCAGCGGCTCTCTATGGTTTCCCTATAGACCACACTGACGTCAGTGGCACTCTACGGTTTCCCTCCACTCCACACTGTCTCCAGCGGCTCTCTACGGTTTCCCTGTAGCCGACACTGACTCCAGTGGCTATCCACGGCTTCCCTATATCCCAGACTGATTCCCGCGTCTCTCTACGGTTTTCCAATAGCCCACACTGTCCCTAGTGGCTCTGAACAGTTTCTCTATATCACACATTGACCCTAGCGGCTCTCTGCCATTTCACTATAGTCCACACTGAAACCAATTGATCTCTATGGGTTCCCTAATGCCTGCACTGACTCCAGCGCCTCTCCACGTTTTCCCTATATACCACACTGGCTCCAGCGGGTCTCTAAGGTATCCCTGTAGCCCACACTGACTCTATTGGATCTTTCCGGTGTCCCTATATCCCACACTGGCATTTTTGTCTCTCTACAGTTTCCCTATAGTCCACACTGCGTCCAGTGGCTTTCTACGGTTTCCCTACATCCCAAACTGACTCCAGTGGCGCTGTATGGTTTCGGTACAGCCCCCGCTGACTCCAAAGACTCTCTACAGGTTCCCTAAAGCCCACACTGACTCCAGAGCTCTTTAGTGTTTCCCTGTATCCCACACTCATTCCATTGGCTCTCTACTCTTTTCCTATTGTCCACACTGACTCCAGCTTTTCTCTACGGTTTCCCTATAGTCCACAGCGACACCATTGGCTATCTATGGTTTCCCTATAGTCCACACTGACTCCAGAGGCTCTCTACGATTTCCCTAAAGCCCATACTGACTCCAGATGCTCTCTACAGCTTCCCTACATCCCATTATGATTGCAGCTCTTCTCAACGGTTTTCCTATAGCCCACACTGTCCATAGTGGCTCTCAAATGTTTCCCTATAGTCCAAAATGACTCCAGCGGCTCCCAATGGTTTCCCTTTGTCCCACACTGACTTCAGCAGCTCTCTACGGTGTCCCCATAGCCGACACTGACTGCTGTGGCTCTCTATGGTTTCCCAATGGCCTAAGGTGTCTCCAATGGCTCGCTACGGTTTCCCTATATCACACACTAACTCAAGTGGTTCTCTATGGTTTCCCTATAGTCCACACTGATCACAGTGGCTCTGTACGGTTTCCTTATAGTCCGCACTGTCTCCAGTGGCTCTGTACGGTTTCCCTATAGTCCACATTGACTCCAGCTGCTCTCCACGTTTTCCCAATATCCCACACTGACTCCACTGGCTCTCTAAAGAGTCCCTGAAGCCCACTCTGACTCCTGTGGCTCTCTACGGTTTTCCTATAGTCCACACTGACTCCAGCGGCTCTCTACTATTTCCCTGTAGTCCAAACCAAAAGCCTTGGCTCTCTACGGATTCCCTATATTCCACACTCGCTCCATTGGTTCTCTACAGTTTCCCTATAGTACACAGTACACGGTTTTCCTATAGTCCACACTGACTCCAGCGGCTCTCTACTATTTCCCTATAGTCCAAACTGAAACCCTTGGCTCTCTACGGTTTCCTTATAGTCCACACTGACTCCAGCTGCTCTCCACATTTTCCCAGTATCCCACACTGACTCCACTGGCTCTCTACAGATTCCCTGAAGAACACACTGACTCCAGTGGCTCTGTACGGTTTTCTGTATATCCCACACTCACTCCAGTGGCTCTCTACGGTTTTCCTATAGTCCACACTGACTCCGGCAGCTCTCTACTGTCTCCCTATAGTCCACACTGACACCATTGGCTCTCTACGGATTCCCTATATTCCACACTCGCTCCATTGGCTCTCTGCGGTTTTCCTATAGTCCACACTGACCCAGTGGCTTGCTACGGTTTTGCTATATCGCACACTGAATCTTGTGGGTCTCGACGGATTCTGTATAGTCCACCCTGACACCCTTGTCTCTCTACAGATTCCCTATAGTCCACACTGACTCCAGTTGCTCTGTACGGTTTCCCTATAGTCCACACTGATACCATTGGCTCTCTGCGATTTCCCTATATTCCACTCTGACTCCAGCGGCTCTCTACTGTTTCCCTATAGACAACACTGACACTAGTGGCTCTCAAAGATTTCCCTACGGTCCACACTGACTGCAGAGGCTCTCAAAGGTTTCCCTTAATCCCACACTGGCTTCAGCGGCTCGCTACTTTTTCCCTATACCCCACACTGACTCCAGCAGCTCTCTACGGCTTCCCTATAGCCGACACTGACTCCAGCGGCTCACTACCGTTTTCTTATATCACACAGTGTCTCCCGCAGCTCTCTATGGCTTCCGATTAGCCCACACTGACTCCAGTGGCTCTCTACGGTTTCCCTGAAGCCCACACTGACTCCAGCTGCTCTCTTCGGTATCTCGAAAGCCTGCACTGACTCCAGCGGTTCTCCATCTTTTCCATATAGCCCACACTGACACCAGAGGATCCCTAAAGTTTCCCGAAATCCCACACTAACTCAATTGGCTCTCTACAGTTTCCCTATAGTCCACACTGCCTCCAGTGGTTCTCTACAGTTTTCCTACATCGCAAATTGACTCCAGAGGCACTGTACAGTTTCCCTATAGCCCTCGCTGATTGCAGTGGATCTCTACAGATTCCCTAAAGACCACACTGACGCCAGTGGATCTGTACGGTTTCCCTATAGTCCACACTGACTCCACGGCTCTCTACGGTTTCCCTATAGCCCACACGGACTCCAGTATCTCTCTAAGTTTCCCTATAGACCACACTGACTCCAGTGGCTCTCTATGGTTTCCGGATAGTCCACACTGACACCAATGGCTCTCTATGGGTTCCCTAAAGCCTGCACTGACTCCAGCGCCTCTCCACGTTTTCCCGACATCCCACACTGTCTCCAGCGGGTCTCTACGGTATCCCTATAGCCCACACTGACTCTAGTGGATCTCTCCGGTTTACCTATATCCCACACTGGCTACATTGTCTCTCTGCTCTTTCCCTATAGTCCACAGTGCGTCCAGTGGCTTTGTACAGTTTCCCTACATCCCAAATTGACTCCAGTGGCTCTATACGGTTTCGCTACAGCCCTCGCTGAACCCAGTGGCTCTCTGCAGGTTCCCTAAAGCCCACACTGACACCAGTGCTCTTTACGGTTTCCCTGTATCCCACACTCATTCCATTGGCTCTCTACTCTTTTCCTATTGTCCACACTGATCCCAGCTTTTCTCTGCGGTTTCCCTATAGTCCACAGTGACACCATTGGCTCTCTACGGTTTCCCTATTGTCCAAACTGACTCCAGAGGCTCTCTATGGTTTCCCTAATGCCCTTACTGACTCCAGATGCTCCCTACGGCTTCCTAATATCCCACAATGATTCCTGCTGCTCTCTACAGTTTTCCTATTGCCCACAGTGTCTTTAGTGGCTCTCAAATGTTTCCCTATAGTCGAAACTGACTCCAGCGACTCTCAAGGGTTTCCCTTTATCCCACACTGACTTCAGCAGCTCTCTACGGTTTCCCCATAGCCGACGCTGACTGCAGTGGCTCTCTATGGTGTCCCTATAGCCTACAGTGACTCCAGTGGCTCGCTACAGTTTCCCTACATCACACACTAACTCCTGTGGTTCTCTACGGTTTCCCTATAGTCCACACTGATCACAGTGGCTCTCTAAGGTTTCCGTATAGTCCACACTGTCTCCAGTGGCTCTGTACGGTTTCCCTATAGTCAACACTGACTCCAGCTGCTCTCCACGTTTTCCCAATATCCCACACTGACTCCACTGGCTCTCTACAGATTCCCTAAAGCCCACAATAACTCCAGTGGCTCTCTGTGGTTTTCCTATAGTCCACACTGATTCCAGCGGCTCTCTACTGTTCCCTAAATTCCAAAATGACTCCAGCGGCTCTCTACTGTTTCCCTATAGTCCAAACTGAAACCCTTGGCTCTCTACGGATTCGCTATAGTCCACACTCGCTCCATTGGCTCTCTACGGTTTCCCTATAGTCCACACTGACACCATTGGATCACTACGGTTTCCTGATAGTCCACTCTGACTCCATTGGCTCTCAACGGTTTTCCTAAAGTCCACACTGACTGCAGAGGCTCTCGATAGTTTCCCTTTATCCCTCACTGACTTCAACGGCTCGCTACTGTTTCCCTATAGCCCACACTGACTCCAACAGCTCTCTGCGGTTTCCCTATAGCCAACACTGACTCCAGTGGCTCACCACCGTTTCCCTATATTTCATACTGACTCCAGAGGCACTCAAGGGTTTCCCTTTATCCCACACAGACTTCAGAGGCACTCTATGGTTTCCCTATAGCCAACTCTGACTCCAGTGGCTCTGTACGGTTTACAGATATCGCACACTCACTCCATTGGCTCTCTACGCTTTTCCTATAGTCCAGACTGACTCCAGCGTCTCCCTATGGCTTCCCTATAGTACACACTGACACCAGTGGCTCTCACCGGTTTCCCTATAGCCCTTACTGACTCCATTGGCTCTCTACAGCTTGCCTATATCCCACAATGATTAAAGTGGCTCTCTACAGTTTTCCTATAGCCCACACTGTCCATAGTGCTCTCAACATATTCCCTATAGTCCACACTGACTTAAGCGGCTCTCAAGGGTTTCCCTTAAGCCCACACGGACTTCAGCAGCTCTCTACGGTTTCCCCATAGCCGACACTGAGTCCAGCGGCTCTCTACGGTTTGCCAATAGCCGACACTGACTGCAGTGGCTCTCTATGCTTTCCCTATATCCCGCACTGACTCCAGTGGCTCGCCACGGCTTCCTTACATCACACACTGACTCTAGTGGCTCTCTAAGGTTTCCCTATAGTCCACACTGACCCCAGTGGCTCGCAACAGTTTCGCTGTAGTCCACACTGTCTCCAGTGGCTCTCTACGGTTTCCCAATAGACCACACTGACTCCAGCGGCTCTCTACGGTTTCCCTTTAGCCGACACTGAATGCAATGGCTCTCTATGGTTTCCTTATATGCCACACAGACTGCAATGGCTCGCTATGGTTTCCCTATAGTCCACACTGACTCCAGAGGCTCTCTACGGTTTCCCTATTGCGCATACTGATTCTAGATGCTCTCTACGGCTTCCTAATATCCCACAATGATTCCAGCTGCTCTCTACAGTTTCCCCATAGCCGACACTGACTGCAGTGGCTCTCTATGGTTTCCCTATAGCCTACAGTGACTCCAGTGGCTCGCTACGGTTTCCCTATATCACACACTAACTCTAGTGGTTCTCTAAGTTTTCCCTATAGTCCACACTGATCACAGTGGCTCTGTAAGGTTTCCCAAAAGTCCACACTGGCTCCAGCTGCTCTCCACGTTTTCCCAATATCCCACACTGACTCCACTGGCTCTCTACAGATTCCCTAAAGCCCACACTGACTCCAGTGGCTCTGTACGGTTTTCCTGTAGTCCACACTGACTCCAGCGGCTCTCTACTGTTTCCCTAAATTCCAAACTGACTCCAGCGGCTCTCTACTCTTTCCCTATAGTCCAAACTGAAACCATTGGCTCTCTACTGATTCCCTATGGTCCACACTCACTCCATTGGATCTCTACGGTTTCCCTATAGTCCACTCTGACTCCAGCGGCTCTCTACGGTTTCCCAATAGCCGACACTGAATGCACTGGCTCTCTATGGTTTCCCTATATCCCAAACTACTCCAGTGGCTCGCTACGGTTTCCCTATGTCACACACTGACTCTAGTGGCTCTCTACGGTTTCCCTATAGTCCACACTGACCCCTGTGGATCTCTACGGTTTCCCTCTGGTACACACTGTATACAGTGTCTCTCTACATTTTCCCTGTACCCCACACTGTCTCCAGGGGCTCTGTACTGTTTCCCTATAGTCCACACTGACCCCAGTGGCTCTCTAGGTTTTCCCTATATCACACACTGACTCCATCGTTTCTCTACGGTTTCCGTATAGTTCACACTGACTACAGCTGCTCCCTCTGGTTCAGCTAAAGCCTGCACTGACTCCAGCGGCTCTTGAGCCTTTACCTTTATCCCACACTGCCTTCAGTGGCTCTCAAGGGATTTCCTTTATCCCACACTGACTTCCAAGTCTCTCTACAGTTTCCCAATAGCCCACACTGACTCCAGAAGGTCTCTACGTTTTCCTTATAGCCCACACTAACTCCAGTCGATCTCTGCAGTTTCCCTATATCCCACATTGAAACAATGGCTCGCTACGGTTTCCCTAATATCACACACTCACTCTAGTGCCTCTCTGCCATTTCGCTATAGTCCACACTCACCCTTTTGGCTCTCTACGGCTTCCCTGTTTCCCACACTGATTCCAGCGGCTCTCTAGGGTTTCCTAAAGCCCACACTGACCCTCGTGGCTCTCTAAAGTTTCCCTTTAGACCGCAATGACTCCTGCACCTGTCTGCCGTTTCCCCATAGCTGACACTTACTGAAGTAACTGTCTCTTGTTTCCCCATAGCCTACACTGACTCCAGAGGCTCTCTACGGTTTCCCTATATCCCACACTGACTCCAATGGCTCACTACGGTTTCCCTATAGTCCACACTGACTCTATTGGCTCTCTACGGTTTGCTTATAGTCCTCACTGACTCCAGTGGTTCTCTACGGTTTTCCTATAGCCCACACTGACACCATTGGATCTCTACTGTTTCCCTATAGTCCACACTGACTCCAGCGGCTCTCTACGCTTTCCCTATTATCCACACTGACTCCAGTGGCTCTCTATGGTTTCCCTATAGTCCACACTGACTCCAGTGGCTCAGTACATTTTCCCGTTTTCCCACACTGGCGCCAGTGGCTCTCTACCGCTTCCCTATATCCCACACTGACCCTAGTGTTTCTCAACGGTTTTCCTATAGTCTACACTAACTTCTACGGGTCTCAAGAGATTCCCTTTATCCCACAAAGACTTCAGTGGCTCTCTATGGTTTCCCTAAGGACCAGACTGACTGCAGTGGCTCTCTATTGTTTCCCTAAAGCCTACACTGACTCCAACAGCTCTCTTCGGATTCCCTTTACCCCATGATTCTCCAGTGGCTCTGTACGGTTTCGCTATAGCCCTTGCTGAATCCAGTGGCTCTCTACAGATTCCCTAAAGCCCACACAGACTCCAGTGCTCTGTACGGTTTCCCTGCATCCCACACTCACTCCAGTTGCTCTCTACAGTTTTCCTATGGTCCACCTGATCCAACCGCTCTCTACTGTTTCCCTATAGTGCACACTGACACCATTGGCACCCCAAGGTTTCGCTATTGTCCGCACTGACACCAAAGGCTCTATACGGTCTCCCTATAGTCCACACTGACTCCAGAGGCTCTGTACGGTTGCCCTGTAGCCCACTCTGACTCCAGTTTCTCTGTACGGTTTTCTGATATCCCACACTCAGTCCAGTGGCTCTCTACGCTTTTCCTATAGTCCACAATGACTCCAGCGGCTCTCTACGGTTTCCCTATAGTACACACTGAAGCCATTGGCTCTGTACGGTTTCCCTATAGTCCACACTGACTGCAGTGTCTCTCATCGGTTTCCCTATAGCCAATACTAACTCCAGTGGCTCTCTACAGCTTGCCTATATCCCACAATGATTAAAGTGGCTCTCTATGTTTTTCCTATGGCCCACACTTTCCATCGTCTTCTCAAAAGATTCCCTATAGTCCACACTGACTCCAGCGGCTCTCAAGGGATTCCCGTAATCCCACACTGACTTCAGAAGCTCTCTACGGTTTCCCCATAGCCGAAACTGAGTCCAGCAGCTCTCTACATTTTCCAAATAGCCGAAACTGACTGCAGCGGCTCTCTACGGTTTCCCTATATCCCACACTGACTCCAGTGGCTCGCCAGAGCTTCCTTACATCACACACTGTTTCTGGTTCCTCTCTAAGGTTTCCCTATAGTCCACACTGACACCACGGGCTCACTATGGTTTCGCTCTAGTCCACACTCTCTCCAGTGGCTCTCTACACTTTCCCAATAGGCAACACTGACTCCAGCGGTTCTCTACGGTTTCCCAATAGCCGACACTGAATGCACTGGCTCTCTATGGTTTCCCTATATCCCAAACTGACTCCAGTGGCTCTCTACTGTTTCCCTATATTCCACACAGACTCCAATGTCTCTCTACGGTTTCCCTATAGTACACACTGACCCCAGTGGCTCTCGAGGCTTTCCCTATATCACACACTGACTTCACCGGCTCTCTACGGTTTCCCTATAGTCCACACTGACTCCAGTGGCTCTCAAGGCTTTCCCTTTATCTCACACTGCATTCAGTAGCTCTCAAGGGATTCCCATTATACCACACTGACTTCCATGCCTCTCCACAGTTTCCCAATAGCCCACACTGACTCCAGTGGCTCTCTACAGTTTCCCTATAGCCCACACTAACTCCAGCGGATCTCTGCGGTTTCCCTATATCCCACACTGAAACAATGGCTCGCTACGGTTTTCCTAATATCACACACTCACTCTAGTGGTTCTCTGCCGTTTTGCTATAGTCCACACCAACCCTTTTGGCTCTCTACGGCTTCCCTGTGTCCCACACTGATTCCAGCGGCTCTCTACGGTTTTTCTAATGCCCACACTGAACCTAGTGGCTCTCGAAAGTTTCCCTTTAGACTGCACTGACTCCTGCACCTGTCTGCGGTTTCCCCATATCCTACACTTACTGAAGAGGCTCTCTATTGTTTCCCTATAGCCTACAATGACTCCAGAGGCTCTCTAAGGTTTCCCTATATCCCACACTGACTCCAGTGGCTCGCTACGGTTTCCCTATAGTCCACACTGACTCCAGAGGCTCTCTACGGTTTCCCTATTGCCCATACTGACTCCAGATGCTCTCTACGGCTTCCTAATAACCCACAATGATTCCAGCTGCTCTCTACAATTTTCCTATAGCCCACACTAACCATAGTGGCTCACAAATGTTTCCCTATAGTCCAAACTGACTCCAGCGGCTCTCAAGGGTTTCCCTTTGTCCCAAAATGACTTCAGCAGCTCTCTACGCTTTCCCCATAGCCGACACTGACTGTCGTGGCTCTCTATGGTTTCCCTATAGCCTACAGTGACTCCAGTGGCTCGCTACGGTTTCCCTATATCACACACTAACTCTAGTGGTTCTCTAAGGTTTCCCTATAGTCCACACTGATTACAGTGGCTCTCTACAGTTACCTTATAGTCCACACTGACTCCAGTGGCTCTGTACGGTTTCCCTATAGTCCACACTGACTCCAGCTGCTCTCCACGTTTTCCCAATATCCCACACTGACTCCACTGGCACTCTACAGATTCCCTAAAGCCCACACTGACTCCAGTGTCTCTCTACGGTTTTCCAATAGTCCACACTAACTCCAGCGTCTCTCTACTGTTTCCCTAATTTCCAAACTGACCGCAGCGGCTCTCTACTGTTTCCCTATAGTCCAAACTGAAACCCTTGGCTCTCTACGGATTCCCTATAGTCCACACTCGCTCCATTGGCTCTCTATGGTTTCCCTATGGCCCACCCTGACTCCAGTAACTCTCTACGGTTTCCCTATAGTCCACACTGACACCATAGGATCTCTACAGTTTCCCTATAGTCCACACTGCCACCAGTGGCTCTCACCGGTTTCGCTATTGCCAATACTGACTCCAGTGGCTCTCTACAGCTTGCCTATAAACCCACAATGATTAAACTGGGTCTCTACGGTTTTCCTATAGCCAACACTGTCCATAGTGCTCACAAAAGATTCCCTATAGTCCACAAAAACTCCAGCGGCTCTCAAGGGATTCCCGTAATCCCACACTGACATCAGAAGCTCTCTACGGTTTCCCCATAGCCGAAACTGAGTCCAGCGGCTCTCTATGTTTTCCAAATAGCCGGCACTGACTGCAGTGGCTCTCTAGGGTTTCCCTATAGCATACAGTGACTCCAGTGGCTCGCTATGGTTTCCCTATATCACACACTAACTCTAGTGGTTCTCTGCGGTTTCCCTATAGCCCACACGGACTCCAGTAGCTCTCCGCGCTTTCCCTATGGCCCACCCTGACTCCAGTAGCTCTCTACGGTTTCCCTATAGTCCACACTAACACCATTGGCTCTCTATAGTTTCCCTATAGTCCACACTGACACCATTGGCTCGCTACGGTTTCCCTATTATCCACACTGACTCCAGTGGCTCTCTATGGTTTCCCTATTGTCCACACTGACTCCAGTGGCTCAGTACATTTTCCCTTTTTCCCACACTGACTCCAGAGGCTCTCTACGGCTTCCCTATATCCCACACTGACCCAAGTGTTTTTCAACAGTTTTCCTATAGTCCACAGTGACTTCTGCGGCTCTCAAAGTTTTCCCTTTATCCCACAAAGACTTCAGCGGCTCTCTATGGTTTCCCTATAGTGCAGACTGACTGCAGTGGCTCTTTATGGTTTCCCTTTAATCTACACTGAATCCAACAGCTCTCTTCAGTTTCCCTTTACCCACAATTCTCCAGTGGCTCTGTACGGTTTCGCTATAGCCCTCGCTGAATACAGCGACTCTCTACGGATTCCCTAAAGCCCATAATGACTCCAGCGCTCTGTACGGTTTCCCTGTATCCCACACTCACTTCAGTTGCTCTCAACCGTTTTCCTATGGTCCACATGACTCCAGCCGCTCTCTACTGTTTCCCTATAGTGCACACTGACACCATTGGCTCTCCAAGGTTTCCATATAGTCCAAACTGATACCACAGGCTCTATACGGTCTCCCTATAGTCCACACTGACTCCAGTGGCTTTCTACAGTTTCCCTGTAGCCCACACAGACTCCAGTGGCTCTCCGTGGCTTCCTAATATCCCACAATGATTCCAGCGGCTCGATACGGTTTTTCTACAACCCACACTGTCCCTAGTAGTGCTCAACCGTTTCCCTATATTTCACACTGACTCCAGCGGCTCTCAAGGAATTCCCATTATCCCACAATGACTTCAGCAGCTCTCTACGGTTTCCCCATAGCCGACACTGAGTCCAGTGGCCCTCTAAGGTTTCCCAATAGCCGACACCGACTGCAGTGGCTCTCTATGGTTTCCCTATATCCCACAATGACTCCAGTGGCTCGCCACGGCTTCCTTACATCACACACTGACTCTAGTGTCTCTCTAAGGTTTCCCTATAGTCCACACTGATCCCAATGGCTCGCTACGGTTTCGCTCTAGTCCACACTGTATCCAGTGGCTCTCTACGGTTTCCCAGTAGACCACACTGACTCCAGCAGCTCTCTACGGTTTCCCAATAGCCGACACTGAATGCATTGGCTCTCTATGGTTTCCCTATATCCCAAAGTGACTCCAGTGGCTCGCTAAAGGTTTCCCTACGTCACACACTGTCTCTAGTGGCTCTCCACGGTTTCCCTATAGTCCACACTGACTCCAATGGCTCTCTACGGTTTCCCTATAGTACACACTGACCCCAGTGGCTTTCTAGGGTTTCCATATATCACACACTGACTTCACCGGCTCTCTCTGTTTTCCCTATCGTCCACACTGACTCCAGCTGCTCCCTATGGCTCAGCTAAAGCCTGCCCTGATTCCAGCGGCTCTCCACGTTTTCCCTATAGTCCACACTGACTCCAGCGGCTCTCTAGGTTTTCCCTTTATCCCACACTGCCTTCAGTGGCTCTCAAGTCATTTCCTTTATCGCACACTGACTTCCACGGCTCTCTACAGTTTTCCAATAGCCCACACTGACTCCAGAGGCTCTCTACGGCTTCCCTATATCCCATACTGAAACAATGGCTCGCTACGGTTTCCCTAATATCACACACTCACTCTAGTGGCTCTCTGCCGTTTCGCTATAGTCCACACTGACCCTTTTGGCTCTCTACAGCTTCCCTGTGTCCCACACTGATTCCAGCAGCTCTCAAGGGTTTTCCTAAAGCCCACACTGACCCTAGTGGCTCTGTAAAGTTTCCCTATAGCCCACACTGACTTCTGCGGCACTCTACGGTTTCCCTAAAGCCCACACTGACTCCAGAGGCTCTCTAAGGTTTCCCAATAAACAACACTGACTGCAGTGGCTCTCTATGGTTTCCCTATATCCCACACTGACTCTTGTGGCTCGCAATGTTTTCCCTATATCTCACACTGATTCTAGTGGCTCTCTACTGTTTCCCTACAGTCCACACTGACCCTAGTGGCTCTCTACGGTTTCCCTATATCACACACTGACATCAGCGGCTCTCAACGGTCTCCCTATAGTCCCCACTGACTCCAGCAACTCTCTATATTTTCCCTAAAGCCTGCACTGATTCCAGCAGCTATCTACGTTTTCCCCATAGTCCACACTGACTCCAGCAGCTCTCAAGGCATTCCCTTTATCCGACACTGACTTCAGCAGCTCTCAAGGGTTTCCCTTTATCCCACATTGACTTCGGCGGCTCTCTACGGTTTCCCTAACCCCACAGTAACTCCTGTGGCTCTCTGCGATTTCCCAACAGCCGACACTGACTGCAGTGGCTCTCTATGGTTTCTCTATATCCCACACTGAATCCAGTGGCTCGCTACGGTTTCCCTATATCACACACTGACTCTATTGGCTCTCTAAGGTTTCTCTATAGTCCACACTGACCCCAGTGGCTCTCTACGTTTTCCCTATAGCCCACACTGACTCCAGCGGCTCTTTACGATTACCCTATAGCCCACACTGTCTCCAACGACTCTCTAAGATTTTCCTATATCACTCACTGACTCCAATGGCTCGCTAAGGTTACCGCATAGTCCACCCTGACTCTAGTGGCTCTCTACGGTTTGCCTATAGTCCACACTGACGGCAGCGGCTCTCAAGCATTTCCCTTTACCCCACACTGAATTCATCAGCTCTCTACCGTTTCCCTATGGCCCACACTGACTCCAGCGGCTCTCAAGTTTTTCCCTTTATCCCACACTGACTTCAGCAGTTCTCTACGGTTTACCCATAGCCGACACTGACTGCAGTGGCTCTCTCTGGTTTCCCTATAGCCTACAGTGACTCCAGTGGCTCGCAACGGTTTCCCTATATCACGCACTAACTCTAGTGGTTCTCTAATGTTTCCCTATAGTCCGCACTGATCACAGTGGCTCTGTACGGTTTCCCTATCGTCCACACTGACTCCAATGACTCTGTACGGTATCCCTATAGTCCACATTGACTCCGGCTGCTCTCCACGTTTTCCCAATATCGCACACTGACTCCACTGGCTCTCTAAGGTTTTCCTATTGTCCACACTGACTCCAGCAGCTCTCTACCGTTTCCCTAAATTCCAAACTGAATCCAGCGGCTCTCTACTGTTTCCCTATAATCCAAACTAAAACCCTTGGCTCTCTACGGATTCCCTATAGTCCATACTCGCTCCATTGACTCTCTACGGTTTCACTATAGTCCACACTGACACCAGTGGATCTCTACGGCATCCCTATAGTCCACTCTGACTCCAGTGGCTCTCTACGCTTTCCCTGAAGCCCACAATGATTCGAGTGGCTCTCTACGGTTTCCCTGAAGACCACAATGATTCCAGCAGCTCTCTACGATTTTGCTATAGTCAACACTATCCATAGTGGCTCTCAAATGTTTTCCTATAGTCCAAACTGACTCCAGCAGCTCTCAAGGGTTTCCCTTTATCCCACACTGACTTCAGCAGCTCTCTACTGTTTCCCCATAGCCGACACTGACTGCAGTGGCTCTCTTTGGTTTCCCTATAGCCTACAGTGACTCCAGTGGCTCGCTCCAGTTTCCCTATATCACACACTAACTCTAGTGGTTCTCTACGGTTTCCCTATAGCCCACACGGACTCCAGTATCTCTCCACGCTTTCCCTATGGCCCACCCTGACTCCAGTAGCTCGCTACGGTTTCCCTATAGTCCACACTGACACCATTGGCTCTCCACAGTTTCCCTATAGTCCACACTGACACCATTGGCTCACAACGTTTTCCCTATTATCCACACTGACTCCAGTGGCTCTCTATGGTTTCTCTATTGTCCACACTGACTCCCGTGGCTCAGTGCATTTTCCCTTTTTCCCACACTGACTCCAGAGGCTCTCTACGGCTTCCCTATTTCCCACACTGACCCTGAAAGGTTTCCCTTCATCCCACAATTCTCCAGTGGCTCTGTACGGTTTTCCTATAGTCCACACTGACTCCAGCGGCTCTCTACTGTTTCCCTAAATTCCAAAATGACTCCTGCGGCGTTCTACTGTTTCCCTATAGTCCAAACTGAAGCCCTTGGCTCTCTACGGATTCGCTATAGTCTACACTCGCTCCATTGGCTCTCTACGGTTTCCCTATAGACCACACTGACACCCTTGGATCTCTACGGTTTCCCTATAGTCCACTCTGACTACAGTGGCTCTCTACAGTTTCCCTGAAGACCACAATGACTCCACCGGCTCTCTACCATTTTCCTATAGACAACACTGACTCCATTTTCTCTCAACGGTTTTCCGACAGTCCACACTGACTCCAGAGGCACTCAAGAGTTTCCCTTTATCCCTCACTGACTTCAGCGGCTCGCTACTGTTTCCCTATAGCCAACTCTGACTCCAGTGGCTCTGTACGGTTTCCAGATATTGCACAACACTCCATTGGCTCTCTACGCTTTTCCTATAGTCCAGACTGACTCCAGCGGCTCTCTATGGTTTCCCTATAGTACAGACTGAAGCTATTGGCTCTCTAAGGTTTCCCTATAGTCCACACTGACACCGGTGACTCTCACCGGTTTCCCTATAGCCCATACTGACTCCATTGGCTCTCTACAGCTTGCCTATATCCCGCAATGATTAAAGTGGCTCTCTACGGTTTTCCTATAGTCCACACTGTCCATAGTGCTCTCAAAATATTCCCTATAGCCCACACTGACTCCACCGGCACTCAAGGGTTTCCCTAAAGCCCACACTGACTTCAGCAGATCGCTACGCTTTCCCCATAGCCGACACTGAGTCCAGTGGCTCTCTAAGGTTTGCCAATAGCCGACACTGACTGCAGTGTCTCTCTATGGTTTCCCTATATCCCATACTGACTCCAGTGGCTTGCCACGGCTTCCTTACATCACACACTGACTCTAGTGGCTCTCTAAGGTTTCCCTATAGTCCACACTGACCCCAGTGCCTCGCTACGGTTTCGCTCTAGTCCACACTGTCTCCAGCAGCCCTCTACGGTTTCCCAATAGCCGACACTGAATGCACTGGCTCTCTATGGTTTCCTTATATCCCACACTGACTCCAATGGCTTGCTACGGTTTCCCTATAGTCCACACTGACTGCAGTGGCTCTCTATTGTTTCCCTATTGTCTACACTGACACCAAAGGCTCTCTTCGGTTTCCCTTTATCCCACAATTCTCCAGTGGCTCTGTACGGTTTCGCTATAGCCCTCGCTGAATCAGTGGATCTCTACAGATTCCCTGTATCCCACACTGACTCCAGCCGCTCTCTACTGTTTCCCTATAGTGAACACTGACACCATTGGCACTCCAAGGTGTCCCTATAGTCCAAACTGACACCACAGGATCTATACGTTCTCCCTATAGTACAAACTGACTCCAGTTGTTCTCTATGGCTTCCTAATTTCCCACAATGATTCCAGCGGCTCTATACGGTTTTTCTTTAACCCACACTGTCCCTAGTGGCTTTCAACCGCTTCCCTATATTTCACACTGACTCCAGCGGCTCTCAAGTGTTTCCCATTTTCCCACACTGACTTCAGCGGATCTCTAGGGTTTCCATATAGCCCACTCTGACTCCAGTGGCTCTGTATGATTTTCCGATATCCCACACTCACTCCAGTGGCTCTCTACGCTTTTCCTATAGTCAACACTGACTCCAGCGGCTCTCTATGGTTTCCCTATAGTACACACTGAAGCCATTGGCTCTCTACGGTTTCCCTATAGTCCACACTGACTCCAGTGGCTCTCACCGGTTTCCCTATAGCCCATACTGACTCCAGTGGCTCCCCACGGCTTCCTTACATCACACACTGACTCTCGTGGCTCTCTAAGGTTTCCCTATAGTCCACACTGACCCGAGTGGCTCGCTACGGTTTCGCTCTAGTCCACACTGTCTCCAGTGGCTCTCTACAGTTTCCCAATAGACCACACTGACTCCAGCGGCTCTCTACGGTTTCCCAATAGCTGACACTGAATGCACCAGCTCTCTATGTTTTCCCTGTATCTCAAACTGACTCCAGTGGTTCGCTATATGTTTCCCTATGGCACACACTGACTCTAGTGGCTCTCTCCGGTATCCCTATAGTCCACAATAAACCCAGTGGATCTCTATGTTTTCCCTCTAGTACACACTGTCTCCAGTGGCTCTCTACATTTTCCCTGCAGACCAGCCTGTCGCCAGTGGCTCTCTACTGTTTCCCTATAGTACATACTGACCCCAGTGGCTCTCTAGGGTTTCCCTATAACACACACTAACTCCACCGGCTCTCTACGGTTTCCCTATAGTCCACAATGACTCCAATGGCTCTCTATGTTTTCCCTGTAGCCCACACTGTCTCCAGTGGCTCTCTACAGTTTCCCTATAGCCCACACTGTCTCCAATGGCTCTGTACGGTATCCCTATAGTCCACACTGACTCCTGCTGCTCTCCACGTTTTCCCAATATCCCACACTGACTCCACTGGCTCTCTACAGTTTTCCTATAGTCCACACTGACACCGTTGGATCTCTATGGTTTCGCTATAGTCCACTCTGACTCCAGTGGCTCTCTTTGGTTTCCCTGAAGACCAAAATGATTCCAGCAGCTCTCTACGGTTTTCCTATAGTCAACACTATCCATAGTGGCTCTCAAATGTTTCCCTATAGTCCAAACTGACTCCAGCAGCTCTCAAGGATTTCCCTTTATCCCACACTGACTTCAGCAGCTCTCTACGCTTTCCCCATAGCCGACACTGACTGCAGTGGCTCTCTATGGTTTCCCTATAGCCTACAGTGACTCCAGTGGATCGCTACGGTTTCCCTATATCACACACTAACTCTAGTGGTTCTCTACGGTTTCCCTTTAGCCCACACGGGCTCCAGTAGCTCTCCATGCTTTCCCTATGGCCCACCCTGACTCCAGTAGCTCTCTACGGTTTCCCTATAGTCCACACTGACACCATTGGCTCCCTACAGTTTCCCTATAGTCCACACTGACACCAATGGCTCGCTACGGTTTCCCTATTATCCACACTGACTCCAGTGGCTCTCTATGTTTTCCCTATTGTCCACACTGACTCCAGTGTCTCAGTGCATTTTCCCTTTTTCCCACACTGACTCCACAGGCTCTCTACAGCTTCCGTATATCCTACACTGACCCTAATACTTTTCAACAGTTTCCCTATAGTCCACAGTGAATTCTGCGGCTCTCAAAGGTTTCCCTTTATCCCACAAAGACCTCAGCGGCTCTCTATGGTTTCCCTATAGCGCAGACTGACTGCAGTGGCTCTCTATGGTTTCCCTTTAATCTACACTGACTCCAACGGCTCTCTTCGGTTTCCCTTTATCCCACAATTCTCCAGTGGCTCTGTACGGTTTCGCTATAGCCCTCGCTGAATCCAACGGCTCTCTACGGATTCCCTAAAGCCCATACTGACTCCAGCGCTCTGTACGGTTTCCCTGTATCCCACACTCACACCAGTGGCTCTCTACCATTTTTCTATGGTCCACATGGCTCTAGCCGCTCTCTACTGTTTCCCTATAGTGCACACGGTCACCGTTGGCACTCCAAGGATCCCTATAGTCCAAACTGAAACCACAGGCTCTATACAGTCTCCCTATAGTCCACACTGACTCCAGTGGCTTCCTACAGTTTCCCTGTAGACCACACAGACTGCAGTGGCTCTCCGTGGCTTCCTAATATCCCACAATGATTCCAGTGGCTCTATACGGTTTTTCTATAACCCACACTGTCCCTAGTGCCTCTCAACCGTTTTCCTATATTTCTCACTGACTCCAGCGGCTCTCAAGGATTTCCTATTATCCCACACTGACTTCGGCAGCTCTCTACGGGTTCCCCATAGCCGACACTGACTGCAGTGGCTCTCTATGGTTTCCCTATATCCCACACTTACTCCAGTGGCTCGCCACGGCTTCCTTACATCACACACTGACTCTAGTGGCTCTCTAAGGTTTCCCTATAGTCCACATTGACCCCACTGGCGCGATACGGTTTTGCTCTAGTCCACACTGTCTCCAGTGGCTCTCTACGGTTTCCCAGTAGACCACACTGACTCCAGCGGCTCTCTACCTTTTGCCAATAGCTGACACTGAATGCCCCTGCTCTCTATGTTTTCCCTGTATCCCAAACTGACTCCAGTGGCTCGCTAAAGGTTTCCCTATGTCACACACTGACTCTAGTGGCTCTCTACGGTTTCCCTATAGTCCACACTAACCCCTGTGGATCTCTATGGTTTCCCTCTAGTAAACACTGTCTCCAGTGGCTCGCTACATTTTCCCTGTAGCCCACCCTGTCGCCAATGGCTCTCTACTGTTTCCCTATAGTCCACACTGACTGCAGTGGCTCTCTATTGTTTCCCTATTGTCTACACTGACTCCAATGGCTCTCTTCGGTTTCCCTTTATCCCACAGTTCTCCAGTGGCTCTGTACAGTTTTGCTATAGCCCTCGCTGAATCCAGTGGCTCTCTACAGATTCCCTAAAGCCCACACTGACTCCAGTGCACTGTACGGTTTCCTTGTATCCCACACTGACTCCAGCCGCTCTCTACTGTTTCCCTATAGTGAACACTGACACCATTGGCACTCCAAGGTGTCCCTATAGACCAAACTGACACCACAGGATCTATGCGTTCTCCCTATATTACAAACTGACTCCAGTTGCTCTCTACGTTTTCCCTGTAGCCCACACAGACTGCAGTGGCTCTCTATGGCTTCCTAATTTCCCACAATGATTCCAGCGGCTCTATACGGTTTTTCTATAACCAACACTGTCCCTAGTGGCTCTCAACCGTTTCCCTATTTTTCTCACTGACTTCAGCAGACCTCAAGGATTTCCTATTATCCCACACTGACTTCGGCAGCTCTCTACGGTTTCCCCATAGCCGACACTGACTGCAGTGGCTCTCTATGGTTTCCCTATATTCCCATTCACTCCAGTGGCTCGCCACGGCTTCCTATCATCACACAATGACTCTAGTGGCTCTCTAAGGTTTCCCTATTGTCCACATTTACTCAACTGGCTCGCTACGGTTTCGCTTTAGTCCACACTGTCTCCAGTGGCTCTCTACGGTTTCCCAGTTTACCACACTGACCCCAGCGGCTCACTACGGTTTCCCAATAGCCGACACTGAATGCACTGGCTCTCTATGTTTTCCCTATATCCCATAATGACTCCAGTGGCTCCCCACGGCTTCCTTACATCACACACTGAAACTAGTGGCTCTCTAAGGTTTCCCTATAGTCCACAAAGACCCCACTGGCTCCCTACGGTTTCGCTCTTATCCACACTATCTCCAGTGGCTCTCTACGGTTTCCCAGTAGACCACACTGACTCCAGTGGCTCTCTACAGTTTCCCAATAGCTGACACTGAATGCACCTGCTCTCTATGTTTTCCATGTATCCCAAACTGACTCCAGTGGCTTGCTAAAGGTTTCCCTATGTCACACACTGACTCTAGTGGCTCTCTACGGTTTCCCTATAGTCCACACTGACTCCAATGGCTCTCTACGTTTTCCCTGTAGCCCACACTGACTCCTGCGGCTCTCTACTGTTTCCCTAAAGCCCACACTGACTCCAATGGCTCTGTACACTATCCCTATAGTCCACACTGACTCCAGCTGCTCTCCACGTTTTCCCAATGTCCCACACTGACTCCACTGGCTCTCTACGGTTTTCCTATTGTCCACACTGACTCCAGCGGCTCTCTACCATTTCGCTAAATTCCAAACTGACTCCAGCGGCTCTCTACTGTTTCCCTATAGTCCAAACTAAAACCCTTAGCTCTCTACGGATTCCATATATTCCACACTCGCTCCAATGGCTCTCTATGGTTTCCCTATAGTCCACTCTAACTCCAGTGGCTCTCTATGGTTTCAATGAAGCCCACAATGATTCCAGCAGCTCTCTACTTTTTCCCTGAAGACCACAATGATTCCATCAGCTCTCTACGGTTTTCCTATAGTCATCACTATCCATAGTGGCTCTCAAATGTTTCCCTATACTCCAAACTGCCTCCAGCGGCTCTCAAGGGTTTACCTTTATCCCACACTGACTTCAGCAGCTCTCTACACTTTCCCCATAGCCGACATTGACTCCAGTAGCTCTCCACGCTTTCGCTATGGCCCACCCTGACTCCAGTAGCTCTCTACGGTTTCCCTATAGTCCACACTGAAACCATTGGCTCTCTACAGTTTCCCTATAGTCCACCCTGACACCATTGGCTCGCTACGGATTCCCTATTATCCACACTGACTCCAGTGGCTCTCTATGGTTTCCCTAATGTCCACACTGACTCCAGTGGCTCAGTGCATTTTCCCTTTTTCCCACACTGACTCCAGAGACTCTCTACGGCTTCCCTATATCCTACACTGACCCTAGTGCATTTCAACAGTTTCCCTATAGTCCACAGTGACTTCTGCGGCTCTCAAAGGATTCCCTTTATCCCACAAAGACTTCAGCGGCTCTCTATGGTTTACCTATAGCGCAGATGGACTGCAGTGGCTCTCTATGGTTTCCCTTTAATCTACACTGACTCCAACGGCTCTCTTCGGTTTCCCTTTATCCCACAATTCTCCAGTGGCTCTGTACGGTTTCGCTATAGCCCTCGCTGAATACAGCGGCTCTCTACGGATTCCCTAAAGCCCATACTGACCCCAGCGCTCTGTACGGTTTCCCTGTATCCCACACTCACTCCAGTGGCTCTCTACCGTTTTCCTATGGTCCACATGACTCTAGCCGCTCTCTACTGTTTCTGTTTCCCTATAGTGCACACTGACACCATTGGCACTCCAAGGTTTCCCTATAGTCCAAACTGACACCACAGGCTCTATACGGTCTCCCTATAGTCCTCACTGACTCCAGTGGCTCTCTACAGTTTCCCTGTAGCCCACACAGACTCCAGTGGCTCTCCGTGGCTTCCTAATATCCCACAATGTTTCCAGCGGCTCTATATGGTTTTTCTATAACCCACACTGTCCCTAGTGCCTCTAAACCGTTTCCCTATATTTCACACTGACTCCAGCGGCTCTCAATGATTTCCTATTATCCCACACTGACTTCGGCAGCTCTCTACGGTTTCCCAATAGCCGACACTGAGTCCAGCGGCTCTCTACGGTTTCCCATTAGCCGACACTGACTGCATGGCTCTCTATGATTTCCCTATATCCCACACTGACTCCAGTGGCTCGCCACGGCTTCCTTACATCACACACTGGCTCTAGTGGCTCTCTAAGTTTCCCTATAGTCCACATTGACCCCACTGTCTCGCTACGGTTTCGTTCTAGTGCACACTGTCTCCAGTGGCTCTCTACGGTTTCCCAATAGACCACACTGACTCCAGTGGCTCACTACGGTTTCCCAATAGCCGACACTGAATGCACTGGCTCTCTATGTTTTCCCTATATCCCATACTGACTCCAGTGGCTCCCCACGGCTTCCTTACATCACACACTGACTCTAGTGGCTCTCTAAGGTTTCCCTATAGTCCACACCGTCCCGAGTGGCTCGCTACGGTTTCGCTCTCGTCCACACTGTCTCTAGTGTCTCTCTACGGTTTCCCAATAGACCACACTGACTCCAGCGGCTCTCTAAGGTTTCCCAATAGCTGACACTGAATGCACCTGCCCTCTATGTTTTCCCTGTATCCCAAACTGACTCCAGTGGCTCTCTAAAGTTTTCCCTATGTCACACACTGACTCTAGTGGCTCTCTACGGTTTCCCTATAGTCCACACTAACCCCTCTGGAACTCTATGTTTTCCTTCTAGTACACACTGTCTCCAGTGGCTCTCTACATTTTCCCTGTAGCCCACCCTGTCGCCAATGGCGCTCTACGGTTTCCCTATAGTCCACAATGACTCCAATGGCTCTCTACGTTTTCCCTGTAGCCCACACTGTCTCCAGAGGCTCTCTACTGTTTCCCTATAGCCCTTCACTGACTCCAATGGCTCTGTACGGTATCCCTATAGTCCACACTGACTCCAGCTGCTCTCCACGTTTTCCCAATATCCAACACTGACTCCACTGGCTCTTTACGGTTTTCCTATTGGCCACACTGACTCCAGTGGCTCTCTACAATTTTGCTAAATTCCAAACTGACTCCAGCGGCTCCCTTCTGTTTCCCTATAGTCCAAACTAAAACCCATGGCTCTCTATGGATTCCCTATATTCCACTCTCGCTCCAATGGCTCTCTACGGTTTCCCTATAGTCCACACTGACACCAGTGGATCTCTAAAGTTTCCCTATAGTCCACTCTGACTCCAGTGGCTCTCTACGGTTTCCCTGAAGCCCACAATGATTCCAGCGGCTCTCTACGGTTTCCCTGAAGACCACAATGATTCCAGCAGCTCTCTACGGTTTTCCTATAGTCAACACTATCCATAGTGGCTCTCAAATGTTTCCCTATAGTCCAAACTGACTCCAGCGGCTCTCAAGGGTTTCCCTTTATCCCTCACTGACTTCAGCAGCTCTCTACGCTTTCCCCATAGCCGACACTGACTGTATTGGCTCTCTATGGTTTCCCTATTGCCTATAGTGATTCCAGTGGCTCGCTACGGATTCCCTATATCACACACTAACTCTAGTGGTTCTCTACAGTTTCCCTAAAGCCCACACGGACTCCAGTATCTCTCCACACTTTCCCTATGGCCCACCCTGACTCCAGTAGCTCTCTACGGTTTCCCAATAGTCCACACTGACACCATTGGCTCTCTGCAGTTTCCCAATAGTCCACACTGACACCATTGGCTCGCTACGGTTTACCTATTATCCACACTGACTCCAGTGGCTCTCTATGGTTTCCCTATTGTCCACACTGACTCCAGTGGCTCAGTGCATTTTCCCTTTTTCCCACACTGACTCCAGAGGCTCTCTACTGCTTGCCTATATCCTACACTTTCCCTAGTGCTTTTCAACAGTTTCCTTATAGTCCAAAGTGACTTCTGCGGCTTTCAAAGGTTTCCCTTTATCCCACAAAGACTTCAGCGGCTCTCTATGGTTTCCCTATAGCGCAGACTGACTGCAGTGGTTCTCTCTGGTTTCCCTTTAATCTACACTGACTCCAACGGCTCTCTTCGGTTTCCCTTTATCCCACAATTCTCCAGTGGCTCTGTACGGTTTCGCTATAGCCCTCGCTGAATCCAACGGCTCTCTACGGATTCCCTAAAGCCCATACTGACTCCAGCGCTCTGTACGGTTTCCCTGTATCCCACACTCACTCCAGTGGCTCTCTACAGTTTTCCTATGGTCCACATGACTCTAACCGCTCTCTACTGTTTCCCTATTGTGCACACTGACACCATTGGCACTCCAAGGTTTCCCTATAGTCCAAACTGACACCACAGGCTCTATACGGTCTCCCTATAGTCCACACTGACTCCAGTGGCTCTCTGAAGTTTCCCTGTAGCCCACACAGACTCCAGTGGTTCTCCGTGGCTTCCTAATATCCCACAATGATTCCAGCGACTCGATACGGTTTTTCTATAACCCCCACTGTCCCTAGTGCGTCTCAACCGTTTCCCTATATTTCACACTGACTCCAGCGGCTCTCAAGGCTTTCCCATTATCCCACACTGACTTCGGCAGCTCTCTACGGTTTGCCCATAGAGGACACTGAGTCCAGCGGCTCTCTACGGTTTCCCAATAGCCAACCCTGACTGCAGTTGCTCTCTATGGTTTCCCTATATCCCACACTGACTCCAGTGGCTCGCCACGGCTTCCTTACATCACACACTGACTCTAGTGACTCTCTAAGGTTTCCCTATAGTCTACTTTGACCCCACTGGCTCGCTATGGTTTCGCTCTAGTCCACACTGTATCCAGTGGCTCTCTACGGTTTCCCAGTAGACCACACTGTCTCCAGCGGCTCTCTACGGTTTCCCAATAGCCGACACTGAATGCACTGGCTCTCTATGGTTTCCCTATATCCCAAAGTGACTCCAGTGGCTCGCTAAAGGTTTTCCTATGTCACACACTGACTCTAGTGGCTCTTTAAGGTTTCCCTATAGTCCACACTGACCCCTGTCGATCTCTACGTTTTCCCTCTAGTACACACTGTCTCCAGTGCCTCTCTACGTTTCTGTTTCCCTATAGTCCACCCTGACCCTAGTGGCTCTCTACGGTTTCCCTATATCACACACTGACACCAGCGGTTCCCAACGGTTTCCCTATAGTCCACACTGACTCCAGCTGCTCTCTATATTTTCCCTAAAGCCTGCACTGATTCCAGCTGCTCTCCACGTTTTCCCCATAGTCCACACTGACTCCAGGAGCTCTCAAGGCATTCCCTTTATCCGACACTGATTTCAGCGGCTCTCAAGGGTTTCCCTTTATCCAACATTGACTTCGGCGGCTCTCTACGGTTTCCCGATAGCCCTCAGTAACTCCTGTAGCTCTCTACGATTTCCCAACATCCGACACTGACTGCAGTGGCTCTCTATGGTTTCTCTATATCCCACACTGAATCCAGTTGCTCGCTACGGTTTCCCTATATCACACACTGACTCTATTGGCTCTCTACGGTTTCTCTATAGTCCACACTGACCCCAGTAGCTCTCTACGGTTTCCCTATAGCCACACTGACTCCAGTCGCTCTCTACGATTACCCTATAGCCCACACTGACTCCAACGGCTCTCTAGGAATTTCCTATATCACTCACTGACTCCAATGGCTCGCTACGGTTTCCGTATAGTCTACACTGACTCTACTGGCTCTCTACGGTTTGCCTATAGTCCACACTGACTGCAGCGGCTCTCAAGCATTTCCCTTCACCCCACACTGACTTCATCAGCTCTCTACCGTTTCCCTATGGCCCACACTGACTGCAGCGCTCTCAAGTTTTTCCCTTTATCCCACACTGACTTCAGCAGCTCTCTACGGTTTCCCCATAGCCAACACTGACTGCAGTGGCTCTCTCTGGTTTCCCTATAGCCTACAGTGACTCCAGTGGCTCGCAACATTTTCCCTATATCACATACTAACTCTAGTGGTTCTCTAAGGTTTCCCTATAGTCCACACTGATCACAGTGGTTCTCTACGGTTTCCTTATAGTCAACACTGTCTCCAGTGGCTCTGTATGGTTTCCCTATAGTCCACACTGACTCCAGCTGCTCTCCACGTTTTCCCAATATCCCACACTGACTCCACTGGCTTTCTACAGATTCCCTAAAGCCCACGCTGACTCCAGTGACTCTCTCCGGTTTTCCTATAGTCCACACTGTCTCCAGCGGCTCTCTACTGTTTCCCTAAATTCCATACTGACTCCAGCGGCTCTCTACTGTTTCCGTGTAGTCCAAACTGAAACCCTTGCCTCTCGACGGATTCCCTATATTCCACACTCGCTCCATTGGCTCTCTACGGTTTCCCTATAGTGCACACCGACACCATTGGATCACTATGGTTTCCCTATAGTCCACTCTGACTCCACCGACTCTCTACGGTTTCCCTGAAGCCAACAATGATTCCAGAAGCTCTCTACGGTTTTCCTATAGACAACGCTGACTCTAGCAGCTTTCAACGGTTTTCCTACAGTCCACACTGACTGCAGAGGCTCTCAAGGGTTTCCCATTATCCCTCACTGACTTCAGTGGCTCGCAACTGGTTCCCTATACCCCACACTGACTCCTAAAGGTCTCTGCGGTTTCCCTATAGCCGACACTGACTCCAGTGGCTCTCTACCATTTCCCTATATCACACAGTGTCTCGCGCACCTCTCTACGGTTTCCGATTAGCCCACACTGTCTCCAGTGGCTCTCAAAGGTGTCCCTAAAGCCCACACTGACTCCAGATGCTCTCTTCGGTTTCTCTAAAGCCTGCAATGACTCCAGCGAATCTCCACCTTTACCCTACAGCCCACACTGATTCCAGTTGATCACTACGGTTTCCCTAAATCCCTTATTAACTCCATTGGCTCTCTACAGTTTCCCTTAAGTCCACACTGCCTCCAGTGGTTCTCTACAGTTTTCCTACATCCCACACTGACTCCAGTGGCTCTGTACAGTTTCCCTATAGTCCACAATGACTCCAGCGGCTCGCTATGGTTTCCCTATAGTCCACATGGACTCCAGTAGCTCTCCACGCTTTCTCTATGGCCCACCCTGACTTCAGTAGATCTCTACGGTTTCCCTATAGTCCACACTGACACCATTGGCTCTCTACAGTATCCGTATAGTCCACACTGACACCACTGGCACGCTACGGTTTCCCTATTATCCACACTGACTCCAGTGGCTCTCTATGGTTTCCCTATTGTCCACACTGACTCCAGTGGCTCAGTAAATTTTCCCTTTTTCCCACACTGACTCCAGAGGCTCTCTACGGCTTCCCTATATCCTACACTGACCCTAGTGATTTTCAACAGTTTCCCTATGGTCCACAGTGAGTTCTGCGGCTCTCAACGGTTTCCCTTTATCCCACAAAGACTTCAGCGGCTCTTTATGGTTTCCCTATAGCGCAGACTGACTGCAGTGGCTCTCTATGGTTTCCCTAAAGCCTACACTGACTCCAACGGCTCTCTTTGGTTTCCCTATATCCCACACTGAAACAATGGCTCGCTACGGTTTCCCTAATATCACAGTCACTCTAGTTGCTATCTGCTGTTTCGCTATAGTCCACACTGACCCTTCTGGCTCTCTACGGCTTCCCTGTTTCCCACACTGATTCCAGCGGCTCTCTAGGGTTTTCCTAAAGCCCCGACTGACCCTAGTGGCTCCCGAAAGTTTCCCTTTAGACTGCACTGACTCCTGCACATGTCTGCAGTTTCCCCATAGCCGACACTTACTGAAGTGGCTCTCTATTGTTTCCCTATAGCCTACATTGACTCCAGAGGCTCTCTAAGGTTTCCCTATATCCAACACTGACTCCATTGGCTGGCTACGGTTTCCCCATAGTCCACACTGACTCCACTGGCTCTCAATGGTTTGCCTATAGTCCACACTGACTCCACGGGCTCTCTACGGTTTTCCTATAGCCCACCCTGACCCTACTGGCTCTCAACGGTTTCCCTATAGTCCACACTGACTCCAGCGGCTCTCAATGGGTTCCCTTTATGCCACACTGACTTCAGCACCTCTCTACGGTTTCCCTAAAGCACACACTGACTACAGTGGCTCTCTATGATTTCCCAATAGCCGACACTGACTGCAGTGGCTCTCTATGGTTTCTCTATATCACACACTGACTCTATTGGCTCTCGACGTTTTCTCTATAGTCCACACTGACTACAGCATCTCTCTACGTTTGCCCTATAGCCCACACTCACTCCAGCGGCTTTCTAAGATTTTTCTATATCACTCACTGACTCCAATGGCTCGCTACGGTTACTGTGTAGTCCACACTGACTCTAGTGGCTCTCTATGGTTTGCGTATAGTCCACACTGACTACAGCGGCTCTCAAGCGTTTCCCTTTGTCCCACACTGACTTCAGCAGCTCTCTACGGTTTCCCCATAGCCGACACTGACTGCAGTGTCTCTCTCTCGTTTCCCTATAGCCTACAGTGACTCCAGTGGCTCGCAACGGTTTCCCTATATCACATACTAACTCTAGTTGTTCTCTAAGGTTTCCCTATAGACCACACTGATCACAGTGGCTCTCTATGGTTTCCTTATAGTCCAATCTGTCTCCAGTGGCTCTGTATGGTTTCCCTATAGTCCACACTGACTCCAGCTGCTCTCAACGTTTTCCCAATATCCCACACTGACTCCACTGGCTTTCTACAGATTCCCTAAAGCCCACAATGACTCCAGTGGCTCTCTCCGGTTTTCCTATAGTCCACACTGTCTCCAGTGGCTCTCTACTGTTTCCTTAAATTCCAAACTGACTCCAGCGGCTCTCTACTGTTTCCGCATAGTCCAAAGTGAAACCCTTGCCTCTCTACGGATTCCCTATATTCAACATTCGCTCCATTGGCTCTCTACGGTTTCCCTATAGTCCACACCGACACCATTGGGTCTCTACGGTTTCCCTATAGTCCACTCTGACTCCACCGGCTCTCTACGGTTTCCCTGAAGCCAACAATGATTCCAGCAGCTCTCAATTGTTTTCCCATAGACAACGCTGACTTTAGCGGCTCTCAACGGTTTTCCTACAGTCCACATTGACTGCAGGGGCTCTCAAGGGTTTCCCATTATCCCTCACTGACTTCAGTGGCTCGCTACTGTTTCCCTATACCCCACACCGACTCCAAAAGGTCTCTGCGGTTTCCCTATAGCCGACACTGACTCCAGTGGCTCACTACCATTTCCCTATATCACACAGTGTCTCCCGCACCTCTCTACGGTTTCCGATTAGCCCACACTGTCTCCAGTGGCTCTCAAAGGTGTCTCGAAAGCCCACACTGACTCCAGATGCTCTCTTCGTTTTCCCTAAAGCCTGCAATGACTCCAGCGAATCTCCACCTTTACCCTACAGCCCACACTGACTCCAGTTGATCCCTACGGTTTCCCTAAATCCCTTATTAACTCCATTGGCTCTCTACAGTTTCCCTTAAGTCCACACTGCCTCCAGTGGTTCTCTACAGTTTTCCTACATCCCACACTGACTCCAGTGGCTCTGTACGGTTTCCCTATAGGCCACAATGACTCCAGTGGCTCTGTACGGTTTCCCTATAGCCCACATCGATTCCAGTAGCTCTCCACGCTTTCTGTATGGCCCACCCTGCTACCAGTAGCTCTCTACGGTTTCCCTATAGTCCACACTGACACCATTGGCTCTCTACAGTTTCCCTAAAGTCCACACTGACACCATTGGCACGCTACAATTTCCCTATTATCCACACTGACTCCAGTGGCTCTCTATGGTTTCCCTATTGTCCACACTGACTCCAGTGGCTCAGTACATTTTCCCTTTTTCCCACATTGACTCCAGAGGCTCTCTACGGCTTCCCTATATCCTACACTGACCCTAGTGATTTTCAACAGTTCCCCTATAGTCCACAGTGACTTCTGCGGCTCTCAGGGGTTTCGCTTTATCCCACAAAGACTTCAGCGGCTCTCTATGGTTTCCCTATAGCGCAGACTGACTGCAGTGGCTCTCTATGGTTTCCCTATAGCCTACACTGACTCCAATGGCTCTCTTCGGTTTCCCTTTATCCCACAATTCTCCAGTGGCTCTGTACGGTTTCGCTATAGCACTCGCTGAATCCAGCGGCTCTCTAAGGATACCCTAAAGCCCACACTGACTCCAGCGCTCTGTACGGTTTCCCTGTATCCCACACTCACTCCAGTGGCTCTCTACCGTTTTCTTATGGTCCACATGAATCCAGCCGCTCTCTACTGTTTCCCTATAGTGCACACTGACACCATTGGCATTCCAAGGTTTCCCTATAGTCCAAACTGACACCACAGGCTCTATACGGTCTCCCTATAGTCGACATTGACTCCAGTGGCTCTCTGAAGTTTCCCTGTAGCCCACACAGACTCCAGTGGCTCTCCGTGGCTTCCTAATATCCCACAATGATTCCAGCGGCTCTATACGGTTTTTCTATAACCCATAATGTCCCTAGTGGCTCTCAACTGTTTCCCTATATTTCACACAGACTCCAGCGGCTCTCAAGGATTTCCTATTATCCCACACTGACTTCAGCAGCTCTCTACGGTTTCCCCATAGCCGACACTGAGTCCAGCGGCTCTCTACGGTTTCCCAATGGCCGAAACTGAATGCACTGGCTCTCTATGGTTTCCCTATATCCCAAACTGACTCCATTGGCTAGCTAAAGGTTTCCCTATGTCACACACTGAATCTAGTGGCTCTCTACGGTTTCCCTATATTCCGCACTGACCCCTGTGGATCTCTACGGTTTCCCTCTAGTTCACACTGTCTCCAGTGCCTCTCTACGTTTTCCCTGTATCCCAAACTGTCTCCAGTGGCTCTCAACGGTTTCTCTACAGTCCACACTGACTCTAATGGCTCTCTACGGTTTCCCTATAGTACACACTGACCACAGTGGCTCTCTCGTGTTTCCCTATATCACACACTGACTTCACCATCTCTCTCCGTTTTCCCTATAGTCCACACTGACTCCAGTTGCTCCCTATGGTTCAGCTAAAGCCTGCACCGATTCCAGCGGCTCTCCACGTTTTCCCTATAGTCCACACTGACTCCAGCGGCTCTCAAGGCTTTCCCGTTATCCCACATTGCCTTCAGTGGCTCTCAAAACATTCCCTTTATTGCACACTGACTTCCACGGCTCTCTACAGTTTTCCAATAGCCCACACTGCCTCCAGAGGCTCTCTACAGATTCCCTATATCCCACACTGAAACAATGGCTCGCCACGGTTTCCCTTATATCACACACTCACTCTAGTGGCTCTCTGCCTTTTCGCTGTAGTCCACACTGACCTTTTTGGCTCTCTACGGCTTCCCTGTGTCCCACATTGATTCCAGCAGCTCTCAAGGGTTTTCCTAAAGCCCACACTGACCCTAGTGGCTCTCTAAAGTTTCCCTAAAGCCCACACTGACTCCAGCAGCTCTCTAAGGTTTCCCAATAGCCGACACTGACTACAGTGGCTCTCTATGTTTTCCCTATATCCCACACTGACTCTTGTGGATCGCTATGGTTTTTCTATATCACACACTGATTCTAGTGGCTCTCTATTGTTTCCCTATAGTCCACCCTGACCCTAGTGGCTCTCTATGGTTTCCCTATCTCACACACTGACACCAGCGGCTCTCAACGGTTTCCCTATACTCCACACTGACTCCAGCTGCTCTCTATCTTTTCACTAAAGCCTGCAGTGATTCCAAAGGCTCTCCACGTTTTCCCCATAGTCCACACTGACTCCAGCAGGTCTCAAGGCATTCCCTTTATCCGAAACTGACTTCAGCGGCTCTCAAGGGTTTCCCTTTATCCCACATTGACTTTGGCGGCTCTCTTTTCGGTTTCCCTATAGCCCACATTAACTCCTGTGGCTTTCTACGATTTTCCAAGAGCCGACACTGACTTCAGTGGCTCTCTATGGTTTCTCTATATCCCACACTGAATCCAGTGGCTCGCTACGGTTTCCCTATATCACACACTGACTCTATTGGCTCTCTACAGTTTCTCTATAGTCCACACTGACCCCAGTGGCTCTCTACGGTTTCCCTATAGCCCACACTGACTCCAGCGGCTCTCTACTGTTTCCCTATAGCCCACACTGACTCCAACGGCTCTCTAAGATTTTCCTATATCACTCACTGACTCCAATGGCTCGCTACGGTTACCGTATCGTCCAAACTGATTCTAGTGGCTCTCTATGGTTTGCCTATAGTCCACACTGACGGCAGCGGCTCTCAAGCATTTCCCTTTATCCCACACTGACTTCATCAGCTCTCTACCGTTTCCCTATTGCCCACACTGACTCCAGCGGCTCTCAAGTTTTTCCCTTTATCCCACACTGACTTCAGCAGCTCTCTACGGTTTCCCTGTAGCCCACACTGACTCCAGCGGCTCTCTATGTTTTCCCTGTAGCCCACAATAACTCCAGGGGATCTCTACGTTTTCCCTATTTCCAACACTGACTCCAATGGCTCGCTACGGTTTCCATAATATCAAAAACTCAATCTAATGGCTCTCTGCCGTTTCGCAATAGCTCACACTGACACCAGTGGCTCTCAACGGCTTCCCTGTGTCCCACACTGATTGCCGCGGCTCTCCAGAATATTCCAAAGCCCACACTGACTCTAGTGGCTCTCAACGGTTTCCCTATAGTCCACACTGCCTCCAGCATCTGTCTGCAGTTTCCGAATAGCCAACATTTACTGAAGTGGCTCTCTATGGTTTCCCTAAAGCCTACACTGACTCCAGCGGCTCTCTACGGTTTCCCAATAGCCGACACTGAATGCAATTGTTCTCTATGGTTTCCCTGTAAGCCAAACTGACTCCAGTGGCTCGCTACAGTTTCCCTATGTCACAAAATTACTCCAGTGGCTCTCTACGGTTTCCCTATAGTCCACACTGACCCCTGTGGATCTCTACGGTTTCCCTCTAGTACACACTGTCTCCAGTGGCTCTCTACGTTTTCCCTGCAGCCCACACTTTCTCCAAAGGCTCTCTATTGTTTCCGTAGAGGCCACACCGACTCCAATGGCTCTCTACGGTTTCCCTATAGTACAAACTGACCCCAGTGGCTCTCTAGGGTTTCCCTATATCGCACTCTGACTCCACCGGCTCTCTATGGTTTCCCTATAGTCCACACTGACTCCAGCTGCTCCCTATGGTTCAGCTAAAGCCTGCACTGATTCCAGCGGCTCTCCACGTTTTCCCTATAGACCACACTGACTCCAGCGGCTCTCAAGGGATTCCCTTTATCCCACATTGACTTCCACGGCTCTCTACAGTTTCCCAATAGCCCACACAGACTACAGCGGCTCTCTACGGTTTCCCTATAGCCCACACTAACTCCAGTGGATCTCTGCGGTTTACCTATATCCCACACTGAAACAATGGCTCGCTACGGTTTCCCTAATATCACACAGTCACTCTAGTTGCTATCTTTTGTTTCGCTATAGTCCACACTAACCCTTTTGGCTCTCTACGGCTTCCCTGTTTCCCACACTGATTCCAGCGGCTCTCTAGGGTTTTCCTAAAGCCCGCACTGACCCTAGTGGCTCTCAAAAGTTTCCCTTTAGACCGCACTGACTCCTGCACATGTCTGTGGTTTCCCCATAGCCGACACTTACTGAAGTGGCTCTCTATTGTTTCCCTATAGCCTACACTGACTCCAGAGGCTCTCTAAGGTTTCCCTATATCCCACACTGACTCCAATGGCTCGCTACGGTTTCCCTATAGACTACACTGACTCCTCTGGCTCTCAATGGTTTGCCTTTAGTCCACACTGACTCCACGGGCTCTCTATGGTTTTCCTATAGCCCACCCTGACCCTACTCGCTCTCAACGGTTTCCCTATAGTCCACACTGACTCCAGCGGCTCTCAATGGGTTCCCTTTATGCCACACCGACTTCAGCGCCTCTCTACGGTTTCCCTAAAGCCCACCCTGACTACAGCGGCTCTCTTGGATTTCCCAATAGCCGACACTGACTCAGTGGCTCTCTATGGTTTCTCTATATCACACACTGACTCTATTGGCTCTCGACGTTTTCTCTATAGTCCACACCTACTACAGCGTCTCTCTACGTTTTCCCTATAGCCCACACTCACTCCAGCGGCTCTGTAAGATTTTCCTATATCACTCACTGACTCCAATGGCTCGCTACGGTTACTGTTTAGTCCACACTGACTCTAGTGGCTCTCTACGGTTTGCCTACAGACCACACTGACTACAGCGGCTCTCAAGCGTTTCCCTTTAACCCACACTGACTTCAGCAGCTCTCTAACGTTTCACTATGGCCCACACTGACTCCAGTGGCTCTCAAGTTTTTCCCTTTTTCCCACACTGACTTCAGCAGCTCTCTACAGTTACCCTATAGCCCACACTTACTCCACAGCTCTCTGCAGTTTCCCAATAGCCGGCACTGACTGCAGTGGCTCCCTATGCTTTAACTATATCCCACAATTTTTCCAGTGGCTCGCTACGGTTTCACTATATCACACACTGACTCTAGTGGCTCTCTATTGTTTCCCCATAGTCCACACTGACCCCAGTGGCTCTCTACGATTTCGCTCTAGTCCACATTGACTCCTGTGGCTCTCTACGTTTTCCATAAAGCCCACACTGACACCAGCTGCTCTCTACGGTTTCCTAATGGCCGAAACTGAATGCAGTGGCTCTCTATGGTTTACCTATATCCAACACTGACTCCAGCGGTTCGCTACGGTTTCCCTATATCACAAACTACCTCTAGGCTCTCTATGTTTTCCCTATAGTCCACACTGACCACTGTGGCTCTCTACGGTTTCCCTCTAATACACACTGCCTCCAGTGGTTCTCTACAGTTTTCCTACATCCCCCACTGACTCCAGTGGCTCTGTACGGTTTCCCTATAGTCCACAATGACTCCAGCGGCTCTCTACGGTTTCCCTATAGCCCACATGGACTCCAGACGCTCTCCACGCTTTCTCTATGGCCCACCCTGACTCCAGTAGCTCTCTACGGTTTCCCTATAGTTCACACTGACACCATTGGCTCTCCACAGTTTCCCTAAAGTCCACACTGACACCATTCACACGCTACGGTTTCCCTATTATGCACACTGACTCCAGTGGCTCTCTATGGTTTCCCTATTGTCCACACTGACTCCAGTGGCTCAGTACATTTTCCCTTTTTCCCACACTGACTCCAGATGCTCTCTACGGCTTCCCTATATCCTACACTGACCCTAGTGATTTTCAACAGTTTCCCTATGGTCCACAGTGACTTCTGCGGCTATCAACGGTTTCCCTTTATCCCACAAAGACTTCAGCGGCTCTCTATGGTTTCCCTACAGTGCAGACTGACTGCAGTGGCTCTCTATGGTTTCCCTATAGCCTACACTGACTCCAACGGCTCTCTTTGGTTTCCCTATATCCAACACTGAAACAATGGCTCGCTACGGTTTCCCTAATATCACACAGTCACTCTAGTTGCTATCGGCTGTTTCGCTATAGTCCACACTGACCCTTTTGGCTCTCTACGGCTTCACTGTTTCCCACATTGATTTCAGCGGCTCTCTAGGGTATTCCTAAAGCCCGCACTGACCCTAGTGGCTCTCGAAAGTTTCCCTTTAGACCGCACTGACTCTTGCACATGTCTGCAGTTTTCCCATAGCCGACACTTACTGAAGTGGCTCTCTATTGATTCCCTATAGCCTACACTGACTCCAGAGGCTCTCTAAGGTTTCCCTATATCCAACACTGACTCCAATGGCTCGCTACGGATTCCCTATAGTCCACACTGACTTCACTGGCTCTCAATGGTTTGCCTATAGTCCACACTGACTCCACGGGCTCTCTACGGTTTTCCTTTAGCCCACCCTGAGCCTACTGGCTCTCAACAGTTTCCCTATAGTCCACACTGACTCCAGTGGCTCTCAGTGGGTTCCCTTTATGACACACCGACTTCAGCGCCTCTCTACGGTTTCCCTAAAGCCCACACTGACTACAGTGGCTCTCTATGATTTCCCAATAGCCGACACTGACTGCAGTGGCTCTCTATGGTTTCTCTATATCACACATTGACTCTATTGGCTCTCGACGGTTTCCCTATAGTCCACACTGACTACAGCGTCTCTCTAGGTTTTCCCTATAGCCCACACTCACTCCAGCGGCTCTCTAAGATTTTCCTATATCACTCACTGATTCCAATGGCTGGCTACAGGTACTGTTTAGTCCACACTGACTCTAGTGGCTCTCTACGGTTTGCCTATAGTCCACACTGACTACAGCGGCTCTCAAGCGTTTCCCTTTAACCCACACTGACTTCATCAGCTCTCTACCGTTTCCCTATGGTCCACACTGACTCCAGCGGCTCTCAAGTTTTTCCCTTTATCCCACACTGACTTCAGCAGCTCTCTACGGTTTCCCCATAGCCGACACTGACTGCAGTGGCTCTCTCTGGTTTCCCTATAGTTTACAGTGACTCCAGTGGCTCGCAACGGTTTCCCTATATCACATACTAACTCTAGTGGTTCTCTAAGTTTTCCCTATAGTCCACACTGATCACAGTGGCTCTCTACGGTTTCCTTATAGTCCACACTGTCTCCAGTGGCTCTGTATGGTTTCCCTATAGTCCACACTGACTCCAGCTGCTCTCCACGTTTTCCCAATATCCCACACTGACTCCACTGGCTCTCTACAGATTCCCTCTAGTCCACACTGTCTCCAGCGGCTCTCTACTGTTTCCCTAAATTCCAACCTGACTCCAGCGGCTCCCTACTGTTTCCGTATAGTCCAAACTGAAACCCTTGCCTCTCGATGGATTCCCTATATTCCACACTCGCTCCATTGGCTCTTTACGGTTTCCCTATAGTCCACTCTGACTCCAGCGGCTCTCTACGGCTTCCCTGAAGCCAACAATGATTCCAGCAGCTCTCAACGGTTTTCTTATAGACAACGCTGACTCTAGCGGCTCTCAACGGTTTTCCTACAGTCCACACTGACTGCAGGGGCTCTCAAGGGTTTCCCATTATCCCTCACTGACTTCAGTGGCTCGCTACTGTTTCCCTATACCCCACACTGACTCCAAAAGGTCTCTGCGGTTTCCCTATAGCCGACACTGACTCCAGTGGCTCACAACCATTTCCCTATATCACACAGTGTCTCCCGCAACTCTCTACGGTTTCCGATTAGCCCACACTGTCTCCAGTGGCTATCAAAGGTGTCCCGAAAGCCCACACTGACTCCAGATGCTCTCTTCGGTTTCTCTAAAGCCTGCAATGACTCCAGCGATTCTCCACCTTTACCCTAAAGCCCACACTGACTCCAGTTGATCCCTCGGTTTCCCTAAATCCCTTATAAACTCCATTGGCTCTCTACAGTTTCCCTTAAGTCCACACTGCCTCCAGTGGTTCTCTACAGTTTTCCTACATCCCACACTGACTCCAGTGGCTCTGTACGGTTTCCCTATAGTCCACAATGACTCCAGCGGCTCGCTATGGTTTCCCTATAGCCCACATGGACTCCAGTAGCTCTCCACGCTTTCTGTATGGCCCACCCTGCTACCAGTAGCTCTCTACGGTTTCCCTATAGTCCACACTGACACCATTGGCTCTCCACAGTTTCCCTATAGTCCACACTGACAGCAATGGCACGCTACGGTTTCCCTATTATCCACACTGACTCCAGTGGCTCTCTATGGTTTCCCTATTGTCCACACTGACTCCAGTGGCTCAGTACATTTTCCCTTTTTCCCACACTGACTCCAGAGGCTCTCTACGGCTTCCCTATATCCTAAACTGACCCTAGTGATTTGCAACAGTTTCCCTGTAGTCCACAGTGACTTCTGCGGCTCTCAAGGGTTTCCCTTTATCCCACAAAGACTTCAGCGGCTCTCTATGGTTTCCCTATAGTGCAGACTGACTGCAGTGGCTCTCTATGGTTTCCCTATAGCCTACACTGACTCCAATGGCTCTCTTCGGTTTCCCTTTATCCCACAATTCTCCAGTGGCTCTGTACGGTTTCGCTATTGCCCTCGCTGAATCCAGCGGCTCTCTACGGATTCCCTATAGCCCACACTGACTCCAGCGCTCTGTATTGTTTCCCTGTATCCCACACTCACTCCAGTGGCTCTCTACCGTTTTCTTATGGTTCACATGACTCCAGCCGCTCTCTACGCTTTCCCTATAGTGCACACTGACACCTTGGCACTCCAAGGTTTCCCTATAGTCCAAACTGACACCACAGGCTCTATACGGTCTCCCTATAGTCCACGTTGTCTCCAGTGGCTCTCTGAAGTTTCCCTGTAGCCCACACAGACTCCAGTGGCTCTCCGTGGCTTTCTAATATCCCACAATGATTCCAGCGGCTCTATACGGTTTTTCTATAACCCATACTGACCCTAGTGGCTCTCAACTGTCTCCCTATATTTCACACTGACTCCAGCGGCTCTCAAGGATTTCCTATTATCCCACACTGACTTCAGCAGCTCTCTACGGTTTCCCCATAGCCGACACTGAGTCCAGCGGCTCTCTACGGTTTCCCAATGGCCGAAACTGAATGCACTGGCTCTCTATGGTTTCGCTATATCCCAAGCTGACTCCAGTGGCTCGCTAAAGGATTCCCTATGTCACACACTGAATCTAGTGGCTCTCTACGGTTTCCCTATAGTCCGCACTGACCCCTGTGGATCTCTACGGTTTCCCTCTAGTTCACACTGTCTCCAGTGCCTCTCTACGTTTTCCCTGTATCCCAAACTGTCTCCAGTGGCTCTCAACGGTTTCTCTACAGTCCATACTGACTCTAATGGCTCTCTACGGTTTCCCTATAGTACACACTGACCCCAGTGGCTCTCTCGGGTTTCCCTATATCACACACTGACTTCACCATCTCTCTCCGTTTTCCCTATAGTCCACACTGACTCCAGTTGCTCCCTATGGTTCAGCTAAAGCCTGCACCGATTCCAGCGGCTCTCCACGTTTTCCCTATAGTCCACACTGACTCCAGCGGCTCTGAAGGCTTTCCCGTTATCCCACACTACCTTCAGTGGCTCTCAAAACATTCCCTTTATCACACACTGACTTCCACGGCTCTCTACAGTTTTCCAATAGCCCACACTGCCTCCAGAGGATCTCTACGGATTCCCTATATCCCACACTGAAACAATGGCTCGCCACGGTTTCCCTTATATCACACACTCACTCTAGTGGCTCTCTGCCATTTCGCTATAGTCCACACTGACTCTTTTGTCTCTCTACGGCTTCCCTGTGTCCCACACTGATTCCAGCAGCTCTCAAGGGTTTTCCTAAAGCCCACACTGACCCTGGTGGCCCTCTGAGGTTTCCCTTTAGACCGCACTGACTCCTGCACCTGTCTGAGGCTTCCCCATAGCCGACACTTACTGACATGGCTTTCTATTGTTTCCCTATAGCGCACACTGACTTCAGCGGCTCTCTACGTTTTCTCTAAAGCCCACACTGACTCCAGCGGCTCTCTAAGGTTTCCCAATAACCGACACTGCCTACAGTGGCTCTCTATGTTTTCCCTATATCCCACACTGACTCTTGTGGATCGCTATGGTTTTCCTATATCACACACTGATTCTAGTTGCTCTCTACTGTTTCCCTATAGTCCACCCTGACCCTAGTGGCTCTCTACGGTTTCCCTATATCACACACTGACACCAGCAGCTCTCAACGTTTTCCCTATAGTCCACACTGACTCCAGCAGCTCTCAAGGCATTCCCTTTATCCGACACTGACTTCAGCGGCTCACAAGGGTTTCCCTTTTTCCCACATTGACTTTGGTGGATCTCTACGGTTTCCCTATAGCCCACATTAACTCCTGTGGCTATCTACGATTTTCTAAGAGCCGACACTGGCGTCAGTGGCTCTCTATGATTTCTCTATATCCCACACTGAATCCAGTGGCTCGCTACGGTTTCCCTATATCACACACTGACTCTATTGGCTCTCTAAGGTTTCTCTACAGTCCACACTGACCCCATTGGCTCTCTACGGTTTCCCTATAGCCCACACTGACTCCAACGGCTCTCTAAGATTTTCCTACATCACTCACTGACTCCAATGGCTCACTACGGTTACCGTATAGTCCACACTGACTCTTGTGGCTCTCTACGGTTAGCCTATAGTCCACACTGACTGCAGTGGCTCTCAAGCATTTCCCTTTACCCCACACTGACTTCATCAGCTCTCTACCGTTTCCCTATGGCCCACACTGACTCCTGCGGCTCTCCAGTTTTTCCCTTTATCCCACACTGACTTCAGCAGCTCTCTAAGGTTTCCCTAAAGCCCACACTGACTGCACGGCTCTCTATAGTTTCCCAATAGCCCACACTGACTCCAGCGACTCTCTACGTTTTCCCTGTAGCCCACAATAACTCCAGGGTATCTCTACGGTTTCCCTATTTCCCACACTGACTCCAATGGCTCGCTACGGTTTCCCTAATATCAAAAACTCAATCTAATGGCTCCCTGTGGTTTCGCAATAGCCCACACTGACAGCAGTGGCTCTCAATGGCTTTCCTGTGTCCCACACTGATTGCAGCGGCTCTCCAGGATATCCCAAAGCCCACACTGACTCTAGTGGCTCTCAACGGTTTCCCTATAGTCCACAATGACTGCAGCGGCTCTCAAGGCTTTCACTTTATCCCACACTGCCTTCAGTGGCTCTCAAGGCTTTCACTTTATCCCACACCTACTTCAGCGGCTGTATACGGTTTCCCTGTAGCCCACACTGACTCCAGCGGCTCTCTACGTTTTCCCTGTAGCCCACAATAACTCCAGGGGATCTCTACGGTTTCCCTATTTCCCACACTGACTCCAATGGCTCGCTACGGTTTCCCTAATATCAAAAACTCAATCTAATGGCTCTCTGCCGTTTTGCAATAGCCCACACTGACACCAGTGGCTCTCAACGGCTTCCCTGTGTCCCACACTGATTGCAGCGGCTCTCCAGGTTACTCCAAAGCCCACACTGACTCTAGTGGCTCTCAACGGTTTCCCTATAGTCCACACTGACTCCAGCATCTGTCTGCGGTTTCGGAATAGCCGACATTTACTGAAGTTGCTCTCTATGGTTTCCCTAAAGCCTACACTGACTCCAGCAGCTCTCTACGGTTTCCCAATAGCCGACACTGAATGCAATTGTTCTCTATGGTTTCCCTGTAAGCCAAACTAACTCCAGTGGCTTGCTACAGTTTCCCTATGTCACAAAATGACTCCAGTGGCTCTCTACGGTTTCCCTATAGTCCACACTGACCCCTGTGGATCTCTACGGTTTCCCTCTAGTACACACTGTCTCCAGTGGCTCTCTACGTTTACCCTGCAGCCCACAATGTCTCCAGTGGCTCTCTATTGTTTCCGTATAGCCCACACTGACTACATGGCTCTCTACGGTTTCCCTATAGTACAAACTGACCCCAGTGACTCTCTAGGGTTTCCCTATATCACACACTGACTCCACCGGCTCTCTATGGTTTCCCTATAGTCCACACTGACTCCAGCTGCTCCCTATGGTTCAGCTAAAGCCTGCACTGATTCCAGCGTCTCTCTACGGTTTCCCTATAGTCCACACTGACTCCAGCTGCTCCCTATGGTTCACTTAAAGCCTGCACTGATTCCAGCGGCTCTCCACGTTTTCCCTATAGACCACACTGACTCCAGCGGCTCTCAAGGGATTCCCTTTATCCCACATTGACTTCCACGGCTCTCTACAGTTTCCCAATAGCCCACACAGACTACAGCGGCTCTCTACGGTTTCCCTATAGCCCACACTAACTCCAGTGGATCTCTGCGGTTTACCTATATCCCACACTGAAACAATGGCTCGCTACGGTTTCCCTAATATCACACAGTCACTCTAGTTGCTATCTGCTGTTTCGCTATAGTCCACACTGACCCTTTTGGCTCTCTACGGCTTCCCTGTTTCCCACACTGATTCCAGCGGCTCTCTAAGGTTTTCCTAAAGCCCCCACTGAACCTAGTGGCTCTCGAAAGTTTCCCTTTAGACCGCACTGACTCCTGCACATGTCTGCAGTTTCCCCATAGCCGACACTTACTGAAGTGGCTCTCTATTGTTTCCCTATAGCCTACACTGACTCCAGAGGCTCTATAAGGTTTCCCTATATCCCACACTGATTCCAATGGCTCGCTACGGTTTCCCTATAGTCCACACTGACTCCACTGGCTCTCAATGGTTTGCCTATAGTCCACACTGACTCCACGGGCTCTCTACGGTTTTCCTATAGCCCAAACTGACCCTACTGGCTCTCAACGGTTTCCCTATAGTCCACACTGACTCCAGCGGCTCTCAATGGGTTCCCGTTATGCCACACCGACTTCAGCGCCTCTCTACGGTTTCCCTAAAGCCCACACTGACTACAGTGGCTCTCTATGATTTCCCAATAGCCGACACTGACTGCAGTGGCTCTCGACGGTTTCTCTATAGTCCACAATGACTACAGCGTCTCTCTATTTTTCCCTATAGCCCACACTCACTCCAGCGGCTCTCTAAGATTTTCCTATATCACTCACTGACTCCAATGGCTGGCTACGGTTTCTGTTTAGTCCACACTGACTCTAGTGGCTCTCTACGGTTTGCCTACAGTCCACACTGACTACAGCAGCTCTCAAGCGTTTCCCTTTAACCCGCACTGACTTCAGCAGCTCTCTACCGTTTCCCTATGGCCCACACTGACTCCAGTGGCTCTCAAGATTTTCCCTTTTTCCCACACTGACTTCAGCAGCTCTCTACAGTTATCCTATAGCCAACACTTACTCCACGGCTCTCTACAGTTTCCCAATAACCGGCACTGACTGCAGTGGCTCCCTATGCTTTAACTATATCCCACATTTTTTTCCAGTGGCTCGCTACGGTTTCACTATATCACACACTGACTCTAGTGGCTCTCTACTGTTTCCCCATAGTCCACACTGACCCCAGTGGCTCTCTACGATTTCGCTCTAGTCCACATTGTCTCCTGTGGCTCTCTACGTTTTCCATAAAGCCCACACTGACACCAGCTGCTCTCTACGGTTTCCCAATAGCCGACACTGAATGCAGTGGCTCTCTATGGTTTCCCTATAACCCACACTGACTCCAGTGACTCGCTACGGTTTCCCTATATCACACACTACCTCTAGTAGCTCTCTATGTTTTCCCTATAGTCCACACTGACCACTGTGGCTCTCTACGCTTTCCCTCTAATACACACTGTCTCCAGTGGCTCTCTATGGTTTCCCTATAGCCCACACTGACTCCACTGTCTCTCTACAGTTTAAATATAGTCCACTCTGACTCCACTGGCTCTCTACGGTATCACTATATCCCACAATGATTTTAGCGCCTCTCTACGGTTTTCCTATAGCCCACACTGACCATACTGGCTCTCAACGGTTTCGCTATATCACACACTGAGTCTAGTGGCTCTCTCCGGATTCCCTATAATCCACACTGACTCCGGTGGCTCTCTACGGCTTCCCTATATCCCACACTGATTCCAGCGGCTCTCTATGGCTTTGCTGTAGACCACACTGACCCCAGTGGCTCTCTACGGTTTGCCTATATCACACACAGACTCCAGTAGTTCTCTTCGGATTCGATCTAGTCCACACTGTCTGCAGTGGCTCTCTACGGTTTCCCTATAGTCCACAATGACTCCAGCTGCTCCCTATGGTTCACCTAAAGCCTGCACTGATTCCAGCGGCTCTTAAGCCTTTCCCTTTAACCCTCGCTGACTTCAGCGGCTCTCAAAGTTTTCCCTTTATCCCACATTGACTTCAGCGGCTCTCTACGGTTTCCCTATAGCCTACACTGACTTCAGCAGCTCTCTACTGTTTCCCTGTAGCTCACACTAACTCCAGCGGCTCTCTACGGTTTCCCTACAGCCCACACTAACTCCAGTGTCTCGCTACGGTTTCCCCATAGCGCACTCTGATTCCAAGGGCTCTCTACTGGTTTCCTATAGCTGTTACTGACCCTAGTGGCTCTGATTGGTTTCCCTATAGTCCACACTGAATCCAGCGGCTCTCAAGGGTTTCCCTTTATCCCACACTGACTTCAGCGGCTCTCTACGGTTTGCCTATAGCTCACACTGACTCCAACGGCTCTCTACGGTTTCCCTAAGGCCCACACTAACTCCTGTGGATCTCTACGGTTTCCCTATATCGCACACTGACTCCCTAGGCTCGCTACAGTTTCCTTATATCACACATTCACACTCGTGGCACTCTGCAATTTCGCTATAGTCCACACTGAACCCAGTGGCTCTCTATGGCTTCCCTGTGTCCCACACTGATTCCAGCGGCTCTCTCGGGTTTTCCTAAAGCCCACACTGATCCTAGTGGCTCTCTACAGTTTCCCTTTAGACTGCACTGACTCCTGTAGCTGTCTGCGGTTTCCCCATAGACAACACTTACTGAAGTGGCTCTCTCTTGTTTCCCTATAGACTTCTCTGACTCCAGAGGCTCTCTAAGGTTTCCCTATATCCCACACTGACTCCAATGGCTCGCTACGGTTTCCCTATAGTCCACACAGACTCCACTGACTCTCTACGGTTGTCCTATAGCCCACACTGACCCTATTGGCTCTCAACGGTTTCCTATAGTCCACACTGACTCCAGCAGCTCTCAAGTGTTTCCCTTTATCCCACACAGACTTCAGCTGCTCTCTACGGTTTCCCAATAGCCGACACTGACTGCAGTGACTTCTATGGTTTCCCTATATTCCGCACTGACTCTTGTGGCTCTCTACGGTTTCCCTGTATCACACACTGACACCAGCGGCTCTCAACGGTTTACCTATAGTCCACACTGACTCCAGATGCTCTCTATCATTTCCCTAAAGCCTGCACTGATTCCAACGGCTCTCCATGTTTTCCCCATAGTCCACACTGACTTCAGCGGCTCTCAAGGGTTTCCCTTTATCCCACATTGACTTCGGTGGCACTGTACAGTTTCCTTATAGCCCACACTGACTCCTGTGGCTCTCTACGATTTCCCGAAAGCCAACACTGACTGCAGTGGCTCTCTATAGTTTCTCTATATCCCACACTGACTCCAGTGGCTCGCTACAGTTTCCCTATATCACACACTGACTCTATTGGCTCTTTACGGATTCGCTATAGTCCACACTGACCCTTTTGGCTCTCTACCGTTTCCCTATAGCCCACACTGTCTCCAGTGGCTCTCTATGGTTTCCCTATAGCCCACACTGACTCCAACGGCTCTCTATGATTTTCCTATATCACTCACTGACTCCAATGGCTTGGTACCCTTACCCTGTAGTCCACACTGGCTCCAGTGGCTCTCTACGGTTTGCCTATAGTCCACACTGACTACAGCAGCTCTCAAGCATTTCCCTTTACCCCACTCTGAATTCAGCAGCTCTCTACCGTTTCCCTATGGCCCACACTGACTCCAGCGGCTCTCAAGTTTTTCCCTTTATCCCACACTGACTTCAGCAGCTCTCTACGGTTTCTCTACAGCCCACACTGACTCCACGGCTCACTACAGTTTCCCAATAGCCGGCAGTGACTGCAGTGGCTCTCTATGCTTTCCCTATATTCCACAATTTATCGAGTGGCACGCTACGGTTTCCCTATATCACACACTGACTCTAGTGGTTCTCTACTGTTTCCCTATAGTCCACACTGACCCCAGTGGCTCTCTACGGTTTCGCTGTAGTCCACACTGTCACCAGTGGCTCTCTACGTTTTCCCTAAAGCCCACACTGACTCCAGCTGCTCTCTACCGTTTCCCAATAGCCCACACTGAATGCAGTGGCTCTCTATGGTTTCCCTATATCCCACACTGACTCCAGTGGCTCGCTACGGTTTCCCTATATCACTCACTGCCTCTAGTGGCTCTCTACGGTTTCCCTAAAGTCCCCACAGACCACTGTGGCTCTCTACGGTTTCCCTCCAATCCACACTGTCTCCAGTGGCTCTCTACGGTTTCCCTATTGCCTACACTGACTCCACTGGCTCTCTACGTTTTAAGTATAGTCCACACTGACTCCATTGGCTCTCTACGGTTTCACTATATTCCACAATGAGTTCAGCGGCTCTCTACTGTTTTCCTATAGCCCACACTGACCATACTGGCTCTCAACGGTTTCGCTATATCACAGACTGAGTCTAGTGGCTCTATCCTGGTTCCCTCTAATCCACAATGACCCCGGTGGCTCTCTACGGCTTCCCTATATACAAGATGGATTCCAGCGGCTCTCTATGTCTTTCCTGTAGTCCACACTGACTCCAGCTGCTCCCTATTGTTCACCTAAAGCCTGCACCGATTCCAGCGGCTCACCACGTTTTCCCTATAGTCCACAATGACTCCAGCGGCTCTCAAGGCTTTCACTTTATCCCACACTGCCTTCAGTGGCTCTCAAGCTTTTCCCTTTATCCCACACTGACTTCAGCGGCTGTATACGGTTTCCCTATATCCCTCCCTGTCTCCAATGGCTCGCTACGGTTTCCCTAATATCACACACTCACTCTAATGGCTCTCTGCCTTTTCGCAATAGTCCACACTGACACCAGTGGCTCTCTACTGATTCTCTGTGTCCCACACTGATTCCAGCGGCTCTCCAGGGTATTCCAATAGCCCACACTGACCCTAGTGGCTCTCAACGGTTTCCCTATAGACCACGCTGACTCCAGCGGCTGTCTGCGGTTTCCCCATAGCCGACATTTACTGAAGTGGCTCTCTATGGTTTCCCAATAGCCTACAGTGACTCCAGCTGCTCTCTATCGTTTCCCTATATCCAACACTGACTCCTTTGGCTCTCTACTGTTTCCATATAGAACACAGTGACCCCAGTGGCTCTCTCCAGTTTTGCTCCAGTCCGCACTGTCTGCAGTGGCTCTCTACGGTTTCCCTATAGTCCACACTGACTCCAGAGGCTCTCAAGGGTTTCCCTTTATCCCACACTGACTTCAGCGGCTCTCTACGGTTTCCCTATTGCCCACACTGACTCCAGCGGTTCTCAGGGGTTTCCCCATAGCCGAGACTGACTGAAGTTGCTCTGTGTGGTTTCCCTATAGTCCACACTGACCCCAGTGGCTCTCTACGATTTCGCTCTAGTCCACACTGTCTCCAGTGGCTCTCTACGTTTTCCCTAAAGCCCACACAGACTCCAGCTGCTCCCTGCAGTTTCCCAATAGCCGACACTGAATGCAGTGGCTCTCTATGGTTTCCCTATATCCCACACTGACTCCAGTGGCTCGCTACGGTTTCCCTATATCACACACTGCCTCTAGTGGCTCTCTACATTTTCCCTATAGTCCACAATGACCACTGTGGCTCTCTACGGTTTCCCTCTAGTACGCACTGTCTTCAGTGGCTCTTTTCGGTTTCCCTATTGCCCACACTGACTCCAGTGGTTCTCTACGGTTTATATATAGACAACACTGACTCCACCGGCTCTCTATGGTTTCACTATATCCCACAATGATTTCAGCGGCTCTCTACGGTTTTCCTATAGCCCACACTGACCATACTGGCTCTCTATGGTTTCCCTATATCCCACACTGACTCCAGTGGCTCGCTACGGTTTCCCTATATCACACACTGCCTCTAGTGGCTCTCTACATTTTCCCTATAGTCCACAATGACCACTGTGGCTCTCTACGGTTTCCCTCTAGTACGCACTGTCTCCAGTGGCTCTCTACGGTTTCCCTATTGCCCACACTGACGCTATTGGCTCTCTACGGTTTAAATATAGTCCACACTGACTCCACCGGCTCTCTATGGTTTCACTATATCCCACAATGATTTCAGCGGCTCTCTACGGTTTTCCTATAGCCCACACTGACCATACTGGCTCTCAACGGTTTCGCTATATCACACACTGAGTCTAGTGGCTCTCTCCTCATTCCCTATTATCCACACTGACCCCGGTGGCTCTCTACGGCTTCCCTATATCCCACACTGTTTCCAGCGGCTCTCTATGGCTTTCCTGTAGACCACACTGACCCCAGTGGCTACCTACGGTTTTCCTTTATCACATAGAGGCTCCAGCGGCTCTCTACGGTTTCCCTATAGTCCACACTGACTCCAGCTGCTCCCTATGGTTCACCTAAAGCCTGCACAGATTCCAGCGGCTCTCCACGTTTTCCCTATAGTCCACAATGACTCCAGCAGCTCTCAGGGCTTTCACTTTATCCCACACTGCCTTCAGTGGCTCTCAAGCTTTTCCCTTTATCCCACACTGACTTCAGCGGCTCTCTACGTTTTCCCTATAGCCAACACTAACTCCAGGGGATCTCTACGGTTTCCCTATATCCCGCAGTGATTCCAGGCCTCACTACGGTTTCTCTAATATATTACACTCACTCTAGTGGCTCTCTGCCATTTCGCATTAGTCCACACTGACCCCATTGTCCCTCTACGGCTTCCCTGTGTGCCACACTGATTCCAGCGGCTCTCCAGGGTTTTCCAATAGCCCACACTGACCCTAGTGGCTCTCAACGGTTTCCCTGTAGACCACGCTGACTCCAGCAGCTGTCTGCGGTTTCCCCATAGCTGACATTTACTGAACTGGCTCTCTGTGGTTTCCCTATAGCCTACACTGACTCCAGCGGCACTCTAACGTTTCCCTATATCCCACACTGATTCCAATGGCTCGCTATGGTTTCCCTATTTTCCACACAGACTCCACCGGCTCTCGACGGTTTGCCTATAGTCAACGCTGGCTCCACTGGCTCTCTACAGTTTCATTATATCCCACACTGATTCCAGGGGCTCTCTGTGGTTTTCCTCTTGCCCACACTGACCCTAGTGGCTCTCAACGGTTTCCCTATATTCCAATCTGACTGCAGCGGCTTTCAAGGGTTTCCCATTAGCCCACACAGAATTCAGCGGCTCTCTAGGGTTTCCCCATAGCCGACACTGACTGAAGCGGTTCTCTATGGTTTTGGTATAGTCCACAGTGTCTCCAGTGGCTCGCTACGGTTTCACTATATCACACACTGAGTCTAACGGCTCTCTACAGATTTCCTATTGTCCACACTGACCCCAGTGGCTCTCTAGAGCTTCCCTATATCCCACGCTGCTTCAGCGGCTCTCTACGGTTTTCCTGTAGACCACACAGACCCCAGTGGCTCTCTACGATTTCCCTATAGTCCACACTGACACCATTGGCTCTCTATGGATTCCCTATAGACCACACTGACTCCAGTGCCTCTCTACGGTTTCTCTATAGCCCACACTGATTCCAGGGGCTCTCTACAGATTTCCTATAACCGTCACTGACCCCAGTGACTCTGAATGGTTTCCATAAAGTCCACACTGACACCATTGGGTCTCTACGGATTCCCTATTGATCACACTGACTCCAGCGGGTCTCTACGGTTTCCCTATAGCCAACACGGACTCCAGCGGTACTCTATGGTTTCCCAATAGCTGACACTGACTGCAGTGACTCTCTATGTGTTCCCTATGTCCCACACTGACACTTGTGGCTCGCTACAGTTTCCCTATATGACACACTGACTCTAGAGGTTTCTACTGTTTCCCTATAGCCCACACTGACCCCAAAGTCTCACTTCGGTTTCCCTATATTCCACACTGGCCCTAGTGGCTCTCGACGGTTTCCCTATATCACACACTATATCCAGCGGCTCTGAACCGTTTCCCTATACTCCACACCGACTCCAATGCTCTCTATCTTTTCCCTAAAGCCTGCACTTATTCCAGCGGCTCTCCACATTTTCCCTTTGGTCCACACTGACTCCAGTAGCTCTTAAGGATTTCTCTTTATCCCAAACTGAATTCAGCTGCTCTCAAGGGTTTCCCTTTATCCCACATTGACTTCGGCGGCACTCTACGGTTTCCCTATAGCCCACACTGACTCAAGTGGCTCTCTACCATTTCTCAATAGCCGACACTGACTGCAGTGGCTCTTTATGGTTTCCTAATATCCCACACTGACTCCAGTGCCTCGCTACAGTTTCCCTTTATCACTCACGGACTCTAGTGGCTCTGCGGTTTGCCTATAGTCCACACTGACCCCAGTGGCTCTCTACGTTTTCCCTATAGCCCACACTGACTCCAGTGGCTCTCTAAGGATTTCCTATATCCCTCACTGACTCCAATGGCTCGCTACTGTTACCCTATAGTCCACAATGACTCTACTGGCTCCATACGGTATGCCTATAGTCCACACTGACTCCAGCGGCTATCAAGGGTGTCCCTTTATCCCACACTGACTTCAGCAGCTCTCTGCGTTTTCCCTATAGCCCACACTGACCCCAGCAGCTGTCAAGGGTTTCCCTTTAACCCACACTGATTTCAGCAGAACTCTACGGTTTCCCTATAGCCCACATTGACTCCAGTGGCTCTCTACGGTTTCCCAAAAGCTGACACTGACTGCATTGGCTCTCTATGGTTTCCCTATATCCCACAGTGACTCCAGTGGCTCCCTACTGTTTCACTATATCACACACTGACTCTACTGGCTCTCTAATGTTTCCTTATAGTCCATTCTGACCCCAGTGGCTCTCTACGGTTTCGCTGTAGCCCACACTGTCTCTGGTGTCTCTCTACGATTTCTCTATAGTCCACACTAACTCCAGCTGCTCCCTATGATTCACCTGAATCCTGCACTGATTCCAGCAGCTCTCCACGTTTTCCCTATAGTCCACATTGTCACCAGCGGCTCTCAAGGCTTTCCCTTTATCCCACGCTGACTCCAGCGGCTCTCAAGGATTTCCCTTCATCCCATACTGACTTCAGCGGCTCTCTACGGTTTCCTTATAGCCCACACTGAATCCAGCGGCTCTCTACGGTTTCCCTATAGCCCACAGTACTCAAGTGGATCTCTACGGATTCCCTATATCCCACACTGACCCCAATGGCTCGCTGCATTTTCCCTACATTGCACACTCACTCTAGAGGCTCTATGCCGTTTTGCTATAGTCCACACTGACCCTAGTGGCTCTCTACGGCTTCCCTGGTTCCCACACTGATTCTGGCGGCTCTCTAGGGTTTTCCTATAGTCCACACTGAGTCCAAAGGCTCTCTGCGGTTTCACTATATCCCACACTGATTCCTTTGGCTCTCAATGGTTTTCCTCTTGCACACACTGACCCTAGTGGATCTCAATGGTTTCCCTATAGTCCACACTGAGTCTAGCGCCTCTCAAGGGTTTCTCTTTAACCCACACTGACTTCAGCGGCTCTCTACGGTTTTCCTAAAGCCCAAACTGACTCCAGTGGCTCACTACGGTTTCTCCATTGGCCGACACTGACTGCAGTGTCTCTCTATGGTTTCCCTATATCCCACACTGACTCTCGTGGCTCGCTACGGTTTCCCTACATCACACTTTGACTCTAGTGGCTCTCTACGGTTTCTCTATAGTCCACACTGAATCTAGTGGCTCTCTAATGTTTCCCTATAGTCCACATTGACCCCAGTGGCTCTCTATGGTTTCGCTCTAGCCCACAGTGTCTCCAGTGGCTCTCTAAGGTTTCCCTATAGTCCACACTGTCTCCAGCTGCTCCCTTTGGTTCAACTGAAGCCTGCACTGATTCCAGGGGCCCTCCACATTTTCCCTATAGTCCACATTGACACCAGCGGCTCTCAAGGCTTTCCCTTTATCCCACGCTGACTTCAGCGGCTCTCAAGGATTTCCCTTTATCCCATACTGACTTCAGCGGCTCTCTACTGTTTCCCTATAGCCCACACTGACTCCAGCGGCTCTCTACGGATTCCCTATATCCCACACTGACTCCAATGGCTCGCTACATTTTCCCTACATTGCACACTCACTCTAGTGGCTCTCTGCCGTTTTGCTATAGTCCACAGTGACCCCAGTGGCTCTCTATGGCTCCCTGGTTCCCACACTGATTCTAGCGGCTCTCTAGGGTTTTCCTATAGTTCACTGATTCCACTGGCTCTCTACAGTTTCACTATATGCCACACTGATTCCACTGGCTCTCTATGGTTTTCCTCTTGCCCACACTGACCCTAGTTGCTCTCAACGGTTTCCCTATAGTCCACACTGACTCTAGCGGCTCTCAAGGGCTTCCCTTTATCCCACACATGACTTCAGCGGCTCTTTACGGTCTCTCTAAAGCCCACACTGACTCCAGTGGCTCTCTACAGTTTCCCAATAGCCGACACTGACTGCAGTGGCTCTCTATGGTTTCCCTATATCCCACACTGACTGCAGTGGCTCGCTACCGTTTCCCTATATCTCACTTTGACTCTATTGGCTCTCTACGGTTTCCCTATAGTCCACACTGACCCCAGTGGCTCTCTACGGTTTCCCTATTGTCCACACTGACCCTGGTGGCTCTCTACAGTTTCCCTATATCACACACTGACACCAGCGGCTCTCAACGGTTTCCCTATAGTGCACACTTACTTCAGCTGCTCTCTATCTCTTCCCTAAAGCCTGCACTGATTCCAGCGGCTCTCCACGTTTTCCCCATAGTCCACTTTGACTCCAGCAGCTCTCAAGGCATTCCATTTATCCCACACTGACTTCAGCGACTCTCAAGGGTTTCCCTTCATCCCGCATTGACTTTGGTGGATCTCTACAGTTTACCTATAGCCCACACTGACTCCTGTGGCTCTCTACGATTCCCAATAGCCGACACTGACTGCAGTGGCTCTCTATGGTTTCTCTATATCCCACACTGACTTTAGTGGCTCGTTACGGATTCCTTTTTTCACACTTGACCCCAGTGGCTTTCTATGTTTTCCCTATAGCCCACTCTGACTCCAGCGGTTCTCTACGTTTACCCTATAGCACACACTGACTCCAGCGTCTCTCTAATATTTTCCTATATCACTCACTGACTCCAATGGCTCGCTATAGTTACCCTATAGTCCACACTGACTCCAGTGGCTCTCTACGGTTTGCCTATAGTCCACACTGACTCCAGCGGCTCTCAAGGGTTTCCCTTTGCCCCACACTGACTTCAGCAGCTCTCTACCGTTTTGCCTATAGTCCACACTGAATCCAGCTGCTCTCTATGGTTCACCTAATGCCTGCACCTATTCTAGCGGCTCTCCACGTTTTCCCTATAGTCCATAATGACTCCAGCGGCTCTCAGGCCTTTCACTTTATTTCACACTGACTTCAGTGGCTCTCAAGCTTTTCTCTTTATCCCACACTAACTCCAGCGGATCTCTACGGTTTCCCTATATCCCGCACTGATTCCAGGCCTCGCTACGGTTTCCCTAATATCACACCCTCACTCTAGTGGCTCTCTGCCGTTTTGCATTAGTCCACACTGACCCCATTGTCCCTCTACGGCTTCCCTGTGTGCCACACTGATTCCAGCGGCTCTCCAGGTTTTCCCTATAGTCCACACTGACCCCAGTGGCTCTCTACGGTTTCCCTATTGTCCACACTGACCCTGGTGGCTCTCTACAGTTTCCCTATATCACACACTGACACCAGCGGCTCTCAACGGTTTCCCTATAGTGCACACTTACTTCAGCTGCTCTCTATCTCTTCCCGAAAGCCTGCACTGATTCCAGCGGCTCTCCACGTTTTCCCCACAGTCCACTTTGACTCCAGCAGCTCTCAAGGCATTCCATTTATCCCACACTGACTTCAGCGGCTCTCAAGGGTTTCCCTTCATCCCGCATTGACTTTGGTGGATCTCTACAGTTTACCTATAGCCCACACTGACTCCTGTGGCTCTCTACGATTCCCAATAGCCGACACTGACTGCAGTGGCTCTCTATGGTTTCTCTATATCCCACACTGACTTTAGTGGCTTGCTACGGATTCCTTTTTTCACACTTGACCCCAGTGGCTTTCTATGTTTTCCCTATAGCCCACTCTGACTCCAGCGGTTCTCTACGTTTACCCTATAGCACACACTGACTCCAGCGGCTCTCTAATATTTTCCTATATCACTCACTGACTCCAATGGCTCGCTACAGTTACCCTATAGTCCACACTGACTCCAGTGGCTCTCTACGGTTTGCCTACAGTCCACACTGACTCCAGCGGCTCTCAAGGGTTTCCCTTTGCCCCACACTGACTTCAGCAGCTCTCTACCGTTTTGCCTATAGTCCACACTGAATCCAGCTGCTCTCTATGGTTCACCTAAAGCCTGCACCTATTCTAGCGGCTCTCCACGTTTTCCCTATAGTCCATAATGACTCCAGTGGCTCTCAGGGCTTTCACTTTATTCCACACTGACTTCAGTGGCTCTCAAGCTTTTCTCTTTATCCCACACTAACTCCAGCGGATCTCTACGGTTTCCCTATATCCCGCACTGATTCCAGGCCTCGCTACGGTTTCCCTAATATCACACCCTCACTCTAATGGCTCTCTGCCGTTTCGCATTAGTCCACACTGACCCCATTGTCCCTCTACGGCTTCCCTGTGTGCCACACTGATTCCAGCGGCTCTCCAGGGTTTTCCAATAGCCCACACTGACCCTAGTGGCTCTCAACAGTTTCCCTGTAGACCACACTGACTCCAGCAGCTGTCTGCGGTATCCCCAAGGCCGACATTTACTGAAGTGGCTCTCTATGGTTTCCCTATAGCCTACACTGACTCCAGCGGCACTCTAACGTTTCCCTATATCCCAGACTGATTCCAATGGCTCGCTACGGTTTCCCTATTTTCCACACAGACTCCACCGGCTCTCTACAGTTTGCCTATAGTCCACACTGGCTCCACTGGCTCTCTACAGTTTCATTATATCGCACACTGATTCCAGGGGCTCTCTATGGTTTTCCTCTTGCCCACACTGACCCTAGTGGCTCTCAACGTTTTCCCTATATTCCAATTTGACTGCAGCGGCTTCAAGGGTTTCCCTTTAGCCCACACAGAATTCAGCGGCTCTCTAGGGTTTCCCCATAGCCGACACTGACTGAAGCGGTTCTCTATGGTTTCGGTATAGTCCACAGTGACTCCAGTGGCTCGCTATGGTTTCACTATATCACAAACTGAGTCTAACGGCTCTCTACGGATTTCCTATAGTCCACACTGATCCCAGTGGCTCTCTAGAGCTTCCCTATATCCCACACTGTTTCCAGCGGCTCTCTATGGTTTTCCTGTAGACCACACAGACCCGAGTGGCTCTCTAGAGCTTCCCTATATCCCACACTGATTCCAGCGGGTCTCTGCAGTTTCCCTATAGACCACACTGACTCCAGTGGCTCTCTACGGTTTCTCTATAGCCCACACTGATTCCAGGGGCACTCTACAGATTTCCTATAACCGCCACTGACCCTAGTGACTCTGAATGTTTTCCGTAAAGTCCACACTGACACCATTGGCTCTCTACGGATTCCCTATTGACCACACTGACTCCAGGGGGTCTCTACGGTTTCCCTATAGCCCACACTGATTCCAGGGGCTCTCTACAGATATCCTGTAGCCGTCACTGACCCTAACGGCTCTCAATGGTTTCCCTAGAGTCCACACTGACTCCAGCGGGTCTCAAGGGATTCCCTTTATCCCACACTGACTTCAGCGGCTCTCTACGTTTTCCCTATAGCCAACACGGACTCCAGCGGTACTCTACAGTTTCCCAATAGCCGACACTGACTGCAGTGACTCTCTATGTGTTCCCTATATCCCACACTGACACTTGTGGCTCGCTACGGTTTCCCTATATGACACACTGACTCTAGAGGTTTCTACTGTTTCCCTATAGCCCACACTGACCCCAAAGTCTCACTTTGGTTTCCCTATATTCCACACTGACCCTAGTGGCTCTCGACAGTTTCCCTATATCACACACTATATCCAGCGGCTCTCAACGGTTTCACTATACTCCACACTGTCTCCAACTGCTCTGTATCTTTTCCCTAAAGCCTGCACTGATTCCAGCGGCTCTCCACGTTTTCCCTATAGTCCACACTGACTCCAGTAGCTCTTAAGGATTTCCCTTTATCCCAAACTGAACTCAGCTGCTCCCAAGGGTGTCCCTTTATCCCACATTGACTTCGGCAGCTCTCAACGGTTTCCCTATAGCCCACACTGACTCCATTGGCTCTCTACCGTTTCTCAATAGCCGACACTGACTGTAGTGGCTCTTTATGGTTTCCTAATATCCCACACTGACTCCAGTGCCTCGCTACGGTTTCCCTGTATCACTCACGGACTCTAGTGGCGCTCTGCGGTTTGCCTATAGTCCACACTGACCCCAGTGGCTCTCTACGGTTTCCCTATGGACCACACTGACTCCAGTGGCTCTCTAAGGATTTTCTATATCCCTCACTGACTCCAATGGCTCGCTACGGTTACCCTATAGTCCACAATGGCTCCACTGGCTCTCTACGGTTTGCCTATAGTCCACACTGACTCCAGCGGCTCTCAAGGGTTTCCCTTTATCCCACACTGACTTCAGCAGCTCTCTGCGTTTTCCCTATAGCCCACACTGACTCCAGTAGCTGACAAGTGTTTCCCTTTATCCCACACTGATTTCAGCAGCTCTCTACGGTTTCCCTATAGCCCACACTGACTCCAGTGGCTCTCTACGGTTTCCCATTAGCTGACTCTGACTGCAGTGGCTCTATAGGGTTTCCCTATATCACACACGGACTCCAGTGGCTCCCTACGTTTTAACTATATCACACACTGACTCTAGTGGCTCTCTAATGTTTCCTTATAGTCCATTCTGACCCCAGTGGCTCTCCACGGTTTCACTGTAGCCCACACTCTCTCTAGTGGCTCGCTACGATTTCACTATATTCCACACTGACTCCTGCTGCTCCCTATGGTTCACCTGAAGCCTGCACTGATTCCAGCTGCTCTCCACGTTTTCCCTATAGTCCACATTGTCACCAGCGGCTCTCAAGGCTTTCCCTTTATCCCACGCTGACTCCAGCAGCTCTCAAGGGTTTCCATTTTTCCCACACTGACTTCAGCCACTCTCTACGGTTTCCCTTTGGCCCACACTGACTCCAGCGGCTGTCAAGGTTTCCCTTTATCCCACACTGATTTCAGCAGCTCTCTATGGTTTCCCTATATCCCACACTGACTCCAGTGATTCCCTACGGCTTCCCTATATCACACACTGCCTCTAGTGGCTCTCTAATATTTCCCTATAGTCCACACTGACCCCAGTGGCTCTCTACGGTTTCGCTCTAGCCCACACTCTCTCCAGTGGACTCTCTACAGTTTCCCTATAGTCCACACTGACTCCAGCTGCTCCCTATGGTTCACCTGAAACCTGCACTGATTCCAGCGGCTCTCCACGTTTTCCCTATAGTCCACATTGACACCAGCGGCTCTCAAGGCTTTCCCTTTATCCCACGCTGACTTCAGCGGCTCTCAAGGATTTCCCTTCATCCCATACTGACTTCAGCGGCTCTCTACTGTTTCCCAATAGCCCACACTGAATCCAGCAGCTCTCTACGGTTTCCCTATAGCCCACAGTACTCCAGTGGATCTCTACGGATTCCCTATATCCCACACTGACTCCAATGGCTCGATATATTTTCCCTACATTGCACAATCACTCTAGTGGATCTCTGCCGTTATGCTATAGTCCACACTGACCTCAGTGGCTCTCTACGGCTTCCCTGTTTCCCACACTGATTCTTGTGGCTCTCTAGGGTTTTCCTATAGTCCACACTGACTCCACTAGCTCTCTATGGTTTTCCTCTTGCCCACACTGACCCTGGTGGCTCTCAATGGTTTCCCTATAGTCCACACTGACTCTAGCGGCTCTCAAGGGTTTCCCTTTATCCCACACTCCCTTCAGCAGCTCTCCATGGTTTTCCTAAAGCCCAAACTGACTCCAGTGGCTCTCTACGGTTTCCCAATAGCCGACACTGACTGCAGTGGCTCTCTATGGTTTCCCTATATCCCACACTGAGTCTCGTGGCTCGCTACGGTTTCCCTACATCACACTTTGACTCTAGTGGCTCTCTACGGTTTCCCTTTAGTCCACACTTACCCCAGTGGCTCTCTACGATTTCTCTATAGTCCACCCTGACTCCAGCTGCACTCTATGGTTCACCTGAAGCCTGCCCTGATTCCAGCTGCTCTCAAGGCTTTCCCTTTATCCCACGCAGACACCAGCAGCTCTCAAGGGTTTCTCTTTATCCCACACTGACTTCAGCCGCTCTCTACAGTTTCCCTATAGCCCACACTGACTCCAGCGGCTGTCAAGTGTTTCCCTTTACCCCACACTGATTTCAGCAGCTCTCTCTAGTGTCCCTATATCCCACACTGACTCCAGTGGCTCCCTACCGTTTCCCTATATCACACAATGCCTCTAGTGGCTCTCTAATGTTTCCCTATAGTCCACACTGACCCCAGTGGCTCTCTACGGTGTCGCTATAGCCCACACTGTCTCCAGTGGCTCTCTACGGTTTCCCAATAGTCCACACTGAGTCCAGCTGCTCCCTATGGTTCACCTGAAGCCTGCAGTGATTCCAGCGGCTCTCCACGTTTTCCCTATAGTCCACATTGACACCAGCGGCTCTCAAGGCTTTCCCTTTATCCCACGCTGACTTCAGCGGCTCTCAAAGATTTCCCTTTATCCCACACTGACTTCAGCAGCTCTCTACTGCTTCCCCATGGCCCACACTGACTCCAGCGGCTCTCGTGTTTTTCCCTTTTTCCCACACTGACTTCAGCAGCTCTCAACGGTCTCCCTACAGCCCAGACTGACTCCACGGCTCCCTACAGTTTCCTATTTGCCAGCACTGAGTGCAGTGGCTCTCTATGCTTTCCCTATAACCCACAATATTTCCAGTGGCTTGCTGCGGTTTCCCTATATCACACACTGACTCTAGTGGCTCTCCACTGTTTCCCTTAAGACCACAATGACACCAGTAGCTCTCTACGGGTCGCTCTAGTCCACACTGTCTCCAGTGGCTCTCTACGTTTTCCCTAAAGCCCACACTGACTCCAGCTGCTCTCTACGGTTTCCCAATAGCCGACACTGAATGCAGTAGCTCTCTATGGTTTCCCAATATCCCACACTGACTCCAGTGGCTCGCTACCATTTCCCTATATCAAACACTGGCTCTAGTGGCTCCCTACGGTTTCCCTATGATCCAAACTGACCACTGTGGCTCTCTATGGTTTCCCTATAGTCCACACTGACCCTAGTGGCTCTCTACGGTTTCCCTATACTGCACACTAACTCCAGCGGCACTCAATGGTTTCCCTATAGTCCGCACTGACTTCAGCAGCGCTCAAGGTTTTCTCTTTATCCCACATTGACTTCGGCGGCTCTCTAGGTTTTCCATATAGCCCACACTGACTCCAGTGGATTTCTACGTTTTCTCAATAGCTGACACTGACTGCAGCGGCTCTCTATGGTTTACGTATATCCCACACTGACTCCAGTGGCTCGCTACGTTTTCCCTATATCACACACGGACTCTAGTGGCTCTCTACGGTTTCCCTATAGTCCACACTGCCCTCAGTGGCTCTCTACGGTTTCCCTATTGCCCACACTGACTCCAATGGCTCTCTAACGTTTTCCTATATCCCTCACTGACTCCAATGGCTCGCTACGGTTACCCTATAGACCAAACTGACTCCACTGGCTCTCTACGGTTTGCCTATAGTCCACACTGATTCCAGAGGCTCTCTCACGTGTTCCTATATCCCTCACTGACTACAATGGCTCGCTAAGGTTACTCTAAAGTCCAAACTGACTCCACTGGCTCTCTACGGTTTGCCTATAGTCCACAAAGATTCCAGTGGCTCTCAAGGGTTTCCCTTTATCCCACACTGACATCAGCCGCTCTCTACGTTTTCCCAATAGCCCACACTGACTCCAGCGGCTGTCAAGGGATTCCATTTATCCCACACTGACTTCAGCAGCTCCCTATGGCTTCCCTATAGCTCACAATGACTCCAGCGGCTCTCTACGGTTTCCCAATTGCCGACACTGACTGCATTGGCTCTCTATGGTTTCCCTATATCACACACTGACTCCATTGGCTCCCTACGGTTTTCCTATATCGCACACTGACTCTAGTGGCTCTCTAATGTTTGCCTATAGTCCACACTGACCCCAGTGGCTCTCTACGGTTTCGCTCTAACCCACACTGTCTCCAGTGGCTCTCTACGGTTTCCCAATAGTCCACACTGACTCCAGCTGCTCCCTATGGTTCACCTGAAGCCTGCACTGATTCCAGCAGCTCTCCACGTTTTTCCTATAGTCCACATTGACACCAGCAGATCCCAAGGCTTTCCCTTTATGCCACGCTGACTTCAGCGGCTCACAAGGATTTCCCTTTATCCCATACTGACTTCAGAAGCTCTCTACTCTTTTCCTATAGCCCACACTGACTCCAGTGGCTCTCTACAGTTTCCCTATAGCCCACAGCAATTCCAGTGGCTCTCTACGGTTTCCCAACATCCCACACTGACTCCAATGGCTCGCTACAGTTTCCCTACATTGCACACTCACTCTAGTGACTCTCTGCCGTTTCGCTATAGTCCACACTGACCCCAGTGGCTCTCTACGGCTTTCCTGATTCCCACACTGATTCTAGCGGCTCTCTCGGGTTTTTCTATAGCCCACACTGACCCTAGTGGCTCTCAAAGATTTCCCTATAGTCCACACTGAAACCAGCGTCTCGCAAGGGATTCCCTTTATCCCACATTGAATTCAGCGTCTCTCTACGGTTTCCCTATAGCCCACACTGACCCCAATGGCTCTCTAGAGCTTCGGTATATCCCACACTGATTCCAGCGGCTCTCTAAAGTTTTCCTGTAGACCACACTGACCCCAGTGGCTCTCTGCGGATTCCCAATAGTCCACACTGACACCATTGTCTCTCTAAAGATTCCCTATTGACCACACTGACTCCAGGGGCTCTCTAAGGTTTCCCTATAGCCCACACTGATTTCAGGGGCTCTCTACGGTTTCCCTATAGTCCACACTGACCCTCGAGGCTCTCTACGGTTTCCCTATATCACACACTAACTCCAGCGGCTCTCAACGGTTTCCCTATAGTCCACAATGACTCCAGCTGCTCTCTATCTTTTCCCTAAAGCCTGCACTGATTCCAAAAGCTCTCCATGTTTTCCCTATAGTCTACACTGACGCCTGCAGCTCTTAAGGCTTTCCCTTTAGCCCAAACTTACTTCAGCAGCTCTTAAGGGTTTGCCTTTATCCCACATTGACTTCGGCGTCTCTCTACGGTTTCCCCATAGCCCACACTGACTCCAGAGGCTAACTATGGTCTCTCAATAGCCGACATTGACAGCAGTGGCTCTCTATGGTTTCCCTATATCCCACACTGAATCCAGGGGCTCGCTTCGGTTTCCCTATATCACACATGGACTCTAGTGGCTCTCTACTGTTTCCATATAGTCCACACTGACCCCAGTGGCTCTCTACGGTTTCCCTATAGCCCACACTGACTCCAGTGGCTCTCTACGGTTTGCCTATAGTCCACACTGACTCCAGCGGCTCTCCAAGATTTCCCTTTATCCCACACTGACTTCAGCCGCTCTCTACAGTTTCCCTCTAGTCCACACTGACTCCAGCTGCTCCCTATGTTTCATCTGAAGCCTGCACTGATTCCAGCGGCGCTCCACGTTTTCCCTATAGTCCACTTTGACACCAGCGGCTCTCAAGGCTTTCCCTTTATCCCACGCTGACTTCAGCGGCTTTCAAGGTTTTCCTTTATCCCATACTGACTTCAGCGGCTCTCTATTGTTTCCCTTTAGCCCACACTGACTCCATGGCTCTCTATGGTTTCCCTATAGCGCACAGTAACTCCAGTGGATCTCTACTGTTTCCCTATATACCACACTGACTCCAATGGCTCGCTACGGTTTCCCTACATTGCACACTCACTCTAGTGGCTCTCTGTCGTTTTGCTATAGTCCACACTGAGCCCAGTGGCTCTCTAAGGCTTCCCTGGTTCCCACACTGATTCTAGCGGCACTCTAGGATTTTCCTATACTCCACACTGACTCCACTGGCTCTCTACGGTTTCACTTTATCCCACACTGATTCAGGGGCTCTCTATGGTTTTCCTCTTGCCCACACTGACCCTCGTGGATCTCAATGGTTAACCTATAGGCCACACTGACTCCAGCGGCTTTCAAGGGTTTCCCTTAAGCCCACACAGAATTCAGCGGACCTCTACGTTTTCCCTATAGCCCACAATGACTCCAGTGGCTCTCTACGTTTTCTCAATAGCCGACAATGACTGCAGCGGCTCTGTATGGTTTCCTTATATCCCACACTGACTCTAGTGGCTCCCTACGGTTTTCCTATATCACACGCCGACTCTAGTGGCTCTCTAATGTTTCCTTATAGTCCAATCTGACCCCAGTGGCTCTCTACGGTTTCGCTGTAGCCCACACTGTCTCTAGTGGCTCTCTACGATTTCTCTACAGTCCACACTGACTCCAGCTGCTCCCTATGGTTCATCTGAACCCTGCACTGATTCCAGCTGCTCTCCACGTTTTCCCTATAGTCCACATTGTCACCAGCGGCTCTCAAGGCTTTCCCTTTATCCCACATTGACTCCAGTGGCTCTCAAGGCTTTCCCTTTATCCCACACTGAATTCAGCCGCTCTCTACGGTTTCCCTATAGCCCACACTGACTCCAGCGTCGGTCAAGGGTTTCCCTTTATCCCACACTGATTTCAGCAGCTCCCTATGGTTTCCCTATATTCCACACTGACTCCAGTGGTTCCCTACGGTTTCCCTATATCACACACTGCCTTTAGTGGCTCTCTAATGTTTCCCTATAGTCCACACTGACCCCAGTGTCTCTCTACGGTTTCGCTATTGCCCACACTGTCTCCAGTGGCTCTCTACGGTTTCCCTATAGTCCACACTGACTCCAGCTGCTCCCTATGGTTCACCTAAAACCTGCACTGATTCCAGCAGCTCTGCACGTTTTCCCTATAGTCCACATTGACAGCAGTGGCTCTCAAGGCTTTTCCTTTATCCCACGCTGACTTCAGCGGCTCTCAATGATTTCCCCTTATCCCATACTGACTTCAGCGGCTCTCTACTCTTTCCCTATCGCCCACACTGCCTCCAGCGGCATTCTACGGTTTCCCTATAGCCCACAGTACTCCAGTGGACCTCTACGGATTCCCTATATCCCACACTGACTCCAATGGCTCGCTATGTTTTCCCTACGTTGCACACTCACTCTAGTGGCTCTCTGCCATTTTGCTATAGTCCACACTGACCCCAGTGGCTCTGTACGACTTCTCTGGTTCCCACACTGATTTTAGCGGCTCTCTAGGGTTTTCCTATAGTCCACACTGACTCCACTGGCTCTCTACGGTTTCACTATATGCCACACAGATTCCACTGGCTCTCTATGGTTTTCCTCTTGCCCACACTGACCCATGTGGCTCTCAACTGTTTCCCTATAGTCCACACTGACTCTAGCGGCTCTCAAGGGTTTTCCTTTATCCCACACTGACTCCAGTGGCTCTCTACAGTTTCCCAATAGCCGACACTGACTGCAGTGGCTCTCTATGGTTTCCCTATATCCCAAACTGACTCTCGTGGCTCACTACGGTTGCCCTATATCACATTTTGACTCTAGCGGCTCTCTACGGTTTCCCTATATCACACACTGACTCTAGTGGCTCTCTAATGTTTCCTTATAGTCCAATCCGGCCCCAGTGGCTCTCTACGGTTTCGCTGTAGCCCACACTGACCCTAGTGGCTCTCAACGGTTTCCCTATAGTCCACACTGACTCTAGCGGCTCTCAAGGGTTTCCCTTTATCCCACACTGACTTCAGCGGCTCTGTACGGTTTCCCTAAAGCCCACACTGACTCCAGTGGCTCTCTACGGTTTCCCCATAGCTGACACTAACTGCAGTGGCTCTCTATGGATTCCCTATATTCCACCGTGACTGCAGTGGCTCGCTACGGTTTCCCTATATCAAACATTGACTCTAGTGGCTCTGTACGCTTTCCCTATTGTCCACACTGACTCCAGCGGCTGTCTACGGTTTCCCTATTGTCCACACTGACCCTAGTGGCTCCCTACAGTTTCCCTATAACACACACTGACACCAACGGCTCTCAACGGTTTCGCCATTAGTCCACAATTACTCCAGCTGCTCTCTATCTCTTCCCTAATGCCTGCACTGATTGACTCCAGCAAATCTCAAAGCATTCCCTTTATCCCACACTGACTTCAGCGGCTCTCAAGGGTTTCCCTTCATCCCGCATTGACTTTGGCAGCTCTCTACAGTTTACCTATAGCCCACACTGACTCCTGTGGCTCTCTACGATTCCCAATAGCCGACACTGACTGCAGTGGCTCTCTATGGTTTCTCAATATCCCACCCTGACTTCAGTGGTTCGCTATGGTTTCCTTTTTTCACAAACTGACCCCAGTGGCTTTCTATGTTTTCCCTATAGCCCACTCTGACTCCAGCGGTTCTCTACGTTTTCCCTATAGCCCACAATGACTCCAGTGGCTCTCTAGGATTTTCCTATACCACTCACTGACTCCAATGGCTCGCTACGGTTTCCCTATAGTCCGCACTGACTCCAGTGGCTCTCTACGGTTTGCCTATAGTCCACACTGACTCCAGAGGCTCTCCAAGATTTCCCTTTATCCCACATTGACTTCTGCCGCTCTCTACGGTTTCCCTATAGCCCACACTGACTCCAGCGGCTGTCATGGGTTTCCCTTTATCCCACACTGATTTCAGTGGCTCTCTATGGTTTCCCTATATCCCACACTGACTCCGGTGGTTCTACACGGTTTCCCTATGTCACACACTTCCTCTAGTGGCTCTCTAATGTTTCTCTATAGTCCACACTGACCCCAGTGGCTCTCTACGGTTTTGCTCTAGCCCACACTGTCTCCAGTGGCTCTCTACGGTTTCCCTATAGTCCACACTAACTCCAGCTGCTCCCTATGGTTCACCTGAAACCTGCACTGATTCCAGCAGCTCTCCACATTTTCCCTATATTCCACATTGACACCAGCGGCTCTCAAGGCTTTCCCTTTATCCCACGCTGAATTCATCGGCTCTCAAGGATTTCCCCTTATCCCATACTGACTTCAGCGGCTCTCTACTGTTTACCTGTAGCCCACAGTACTCCAGTGGATCTCTACGGATTCCCTATATCGCACACTGACTCCAATGGCTCGCTACGTTTTCCCTACATTTCACAATCACTGTATTGGCTCTCTGCCGTTTTGCTATAGTCCACACTGACCCCGGTGGCTCTCTACTGCTTCCCTGGTTCCCACAATGATTCTAGCGGCTCTCTAGGGTTTTCCTATAGGCCACACTGACTCCACTGGTTCTCTACGGTTTCCCTATATCCCACACTGACTCCAGTGGCTCTCTATGGTTTTCCTCTTGCCCACACTGACCCTAGTGGCTCTCAACGTTTTCCCTATAGTCCACACTGACTCTAGCGGCTCTCAAGGGTTTCCCTTTATCCCACTCTGACTTCAGCTGCTCTCTACGGTTTTCCTACAGCCCACACTAACTCCGTTGGCTCTCTACCGTTTCCCAATAGCCGACACTGACTTCAGTGGCTCTCTATGGTTTCCCGATATCCCACACTGACACTAGTGGCTCACCACGGTTTCCCTATATCACACTTTGACTTTAGTGGCTCTCTACTGTTTCCCTATGGTCCACACTGACCCCAGTGGCTCTCTACGGTTTCCCTATTGTCCACACTGACCCTAGTGGCTCCCTACAGTTTCCCTATAACACACACTGACACCAACGGCTCTCAACGGTTTCGCCATTAGTCCACAATTACTCCAGCTGCTCTCTATCTCTTCCCTAATGCCTGCACTGATTGACTCCAGCAAATCTCAAAGCATTCCCTTTATCCCACACTGACTTCAGCGGCTCTCAAGGGTTTCCCTTCATCCCGCATTGACTTTGGCAGCTCTCTACAGTTTACCTATAGCCCACACTGACTCCTGTGGCTCTCTACGATTCCCAATAGCCGACACTGACTGCAGTGGCTCTCTATGGTTTCTCAATATCCCACCCTGACTTCAGTGGTTCGCTATGGTTTCCTTTTTTCACAAACTGACCCCAGTGGCTTTCTATGTTTTCCCTATAGCCCACTCTGACTCCAGCGGTTCTCTACGTTTTCCCTATAGCCCACAATGACTCCAGTGGCTCTCTAGGATTTTCCTATACCACTCACTGACTCCAATGGCTCGCTACGGTTTCCCTATAGTCCGCACTGACTCCAGTGGCTCTCTACGGTTTGCCTATAGTCCACACTGACTCCAGAGGCTCTCCAAGATTTCCCTTTATCCCACATTGACTTCTGCCGCTCTCTACGGTTTCCCTATAGCCCACACTGACTCCAGCGGCTGTCATGGGTTTCCCTTTATCCCACACTGATTTCAGTGGCTCTCTATGGTTTCCCTATATCCCACGCTGACTCCGGTGGTTCTACACGGTTTCCCTATGTCACACACTTCCTCTAGTGGCTCTCTAATGTTTCTCTATAGTCCACACTGACCCCAGTGGCTCTCTACGGTTTTGCTCTAGCCCACACTGTCTCCAGTGGCTCTCTACGGTTTCCCTATAGTCCACACTAACTCCAGCTGCTCCCTATGGTTCACCTGAAACCTGCACTGATTCCAGCAGCTCTCCACATTTTCCCTATATTCCACATTGACACCAGCGGCTCTCAAGGCTTTCCCTTTATCCCACGCTGAATTCATCGGCTCTCAAGGATTTCCCCTTATCCCATACTGACTTCAGCGGCTCTCTACTGTTTACCTGTAGCCCACAGTACTCCAGTGGATCTCTACGGATTCCCTATATCGCACAATGACTCCAATGGCTCGCTACGTTTTCCCTACATTTCACAATCACTGTATTGGCTCTCTGCCGTTTTGCTATAGTCCACACTGACCCCGGTGGCTCTCTACTGCTTCCCTGGTTCCCACAATGATTCTAGCGGCTCTCTAGGGTTTTCCTATAGGCCACACTGACTCCACTGGTTCTCTACGGTTTCCCTATATCCCACACTGACTCCAGTGGCTCTCTATGGTTTTCCTCTTGCCCACACTGACCCTAGTGGCTCTCAACGTTTTCCCTATAGTCCACACTGACTCTAGCGGCTCTCAAGGGTTTCCCTTTATCCCACTCTGACTTCAGCTGCTCTCTACGGTTTTCCTACAGCCCACACTAACTCCGTTGGCTCTCTACCGTTTCCCAATAGCCGACACTGACTTCAGTGGCTCTCTATGGTTTCCCGATATCCCACACTGACACTAGTGGCTCACTACGGTTTCCCTATATCACACTTTGACTTTAGTGGCTCTCTACTGTTTCCCTATGGTCCACACTGACCCCAGTGGCTCTCTACGGTTTCCCTATATCACACAAAAACTCTAGTGGCTCTCTAATGTTTTCTTATAGTCCAATCTGACCCCAGTGGCTCTCTACGGTTTCACTGTAGCCCACACTGTCTCTAGTGGCTCTCTACGATTTCTGTATAGTCCACACTGACTCCAGCTGCACTCTATGGTTCACCTGAAGCCTGCACTGATTCCAGCTGCTCTCCACGTTTTCCCTATGTTCCACATTGTCACCAGCGGATCCCAAGGCTTTCCCTTTATCCCACGCTGTCTCCAGCAGCTCTCAAGGGTTTCTCTTTATCCTACACTGACTTCAGCCGCTCTCTATGGTTTCCCTATAGCCCACACTGACTCCAGCGACTGTCAAGGGTTTCCCTTTATCCCACACTGATTTCAGCAACTCTCTATAGTTTCCCTATATCCCACACTCACTCCAGCGGCTCCCTACGGTTTCCCTACATCACACACTGCCTCTAGTGGCTCTCTAATGTTTCCCTATAGTCCACACTGACCCCAGTGGTTCTCTACAGTTTCGCTCTAGCCCACACTGTCTCCAGTGGCTCTCTACGGTTTCCCTATAGTCCACACTGACTCCAGCTGCTCCCTATGGTGCACCTGAAGCCTGCACTGATTCCAGTGGCTCTCCACGTTTTTCCTATAGTCCACATTGACACCAGCGGCTCTCAAGGCTTTCCCTTTATGCAACGGTGACTTCAGCGGCTCTCAAGGATTTCCCTTTATCCCATACTGACTTCAGCCGCTCTCTACTGTTTCCCTAAAGCCCACACTGACTCTGCTGGCTCTCTACGGTTTCCCAATAGCTGACACTGACTGCAGTGGCTCTCTATGGTTTCCCTATATCCCACACTGACTCTCGTGGCTCGCAACGGTTTCCCTATATCACACTTTGACTCTAGTGGCTCTCTACGGTTTCCCTATACTCCACACTGACCCCAGTGGCTCTCTATGGTTTCCCTATTGTCCACACTGACCCTAGTGGCTCTCTACAGTTTCCCTATATCACACACTGACACCAGCCGCTCTCAAAGGTTTCCCTATAGTCCACAATTACTCCAGCTGCTCTCTATCTCTTCCCTAAAGCCTGCACTGATTCCAGCGGCTCTCCACGTTTTCCCCATAGTCCACTTTGACTCCAGCATCTCTCAAGGCATTCCCTTTATCCCACACTGACTTCAGCGGCTCTCAAGGGTTTCCCTTCATCCCACATTGACTTTGGCGGCTCTCTACAGTTTACCTATAGCCCACACTGACTCATGTGGCTCTCCACGATTCCCAATAGCCGACACTGACTGCAGTGGCTCTCTATGGTTTCTCCGTATCCCACACTGACTTTAGTGGCTCGCTACGGTATCCTTTTTTCACACACTGACCCCAGTGGCTTTCTATGTTTTCCCTATAGCCCACTCTGACTCCAGCGGTTCTCTACGTTTTCCCTATAGCCCACACTGTCTCCAGAGGCACTCTAAGATTTTCCTATATCAATCACTGACTCCAATGGCTCGCTACAGTTACCTTATAGTCCACACTGACTCCAGTGGCTCTCTACTGTTTGCCTATAGTCCACACCGACTCCAACGGCTCTCAATGGTTTCCCGTAGCCCCACACTGACTTCAGCAGCTCTCTACGGTTTCCCTAAAGCCCACACTGACTCCGCTGGCCCTCTACGGTTTCCCAATAGCTGACACTGACTGCAGAGGCTCTCTATGGTTTCCCTATATCCCACACTGACTCTCGTGGCTCGCTACGGTTTCCCTATAGACCACACTGACCCCAGTGGCTCTCTACGGTTTCCCTATTTTCCACACTGACCCTAGTGAGTCTCTACAGTTTCCCTATATCACACACTGACACCAGCGGCTCTCAACGGTTTCCCTATAGTCCACAATTACTCCAGCTGCTCTCTATCTCTTCCCTAAAGCCTGCACTGATTCCAGCGGCTTTCCACGTTTTCCCCAGAGTCCACTTTGATTCCAGCATCTCTCAAGGCATTCCCTTTATCCCACACTGACTTCTGCAGCTCTCAAGGGTTTCCCTTCATCCCGCATTGACTTTGGCCGCTCTCTACAGTTTACCTATAGCCCACACTGACTCCTGTGGCTCTCTACGATTCCCAATAGCCGACACTGACTGCAGTGGCTCTCTATGGTTTCTCTATATTCCACACTGACTTCACTGGCTCGCTACGGTATCCTTTTTTCACACACTGACCCCAGTGGCTTTCTATGTTATCCCTATAGCCCACTCTGACTCCAGCGGTTCTCTACGTTTTCCCTATAGCCCACACTGACTACAGAAGCTCTCTAAGATTTTCCTATATCACTCACTGACTCCAATAGCTCGCTACGGTTTGCCTATAGTCCACACTGACTCCAGAGGCTCTCCAAGATTTCCCTTTATCCGACACTGACTTCTGCCGCTCTCTACGGCTTCCTGTAGCCCACACTGACTCCAGCGGCTCTCAAGGGTTTCCCTTTATCCCACACTGATTTCAGCGGCTCTCTATGGTTTCCCTATATCCCACACTGACTCCAGTGGTTCTCTATGGTTTCCCTATATCACACACTGCCTCCAGTGGCTCTCTAATGTTTCCCAATAGTCCACAGAGACCAGAGTGGCTCTCTACGGTTTCACTCTAGCCCACACTGTCTCCATTGGCTCTCTACGGTTTCCCTATAGTCCACACTGACTCCTGCTGCTCCCTATGGTTCACCTGAAACCTGCACTGATTCCAGCAGCTCTCCACGTTTTCCCTATAGTCCACATTGACACCAGCGGCTCTCAAGGATTTCCCTTTATCCCACGCTGAATTCAGCGGCTCTCAAGGATTTCCCCTTATCCCATACTGACTTCAGCAGCTCTCTACTGGTTCCCTATAGCCCACAGTGACTCCTTTGGCTCTCTACGGTTTCCCTATAGCCCACAGTACTCCAGTGGATCTCTACAGATTCCCTATATCCCACACTGACTCCAATGGCTCGCTACGGTTTCCCTATATCACACTTTGACTCTAGTGGCTCTCTATGGTTTTCCTATAGTCCACACTGACCCCAGTGGCTGTCTACAGTTTCCCCATTGTCGACACTGACCCTAGTGAGTCTCTACTTTTTCCCTATATCACACACTGACACCAGCGGAACTCAACGGTTTCCCTATAGTCCACAATTACTCCAGCTGCTCTCTATCTCTTCCCTAATGCCTGCACTGATTCCAGCGGCTCTCCACATTTTCCCCATTGTCCACTTTGACTCCAGCATCTCTCAAGGCATTCCCTTTGTCCCACACTGACTTCAGCGGCTCTCAAGGGTTTCCCTTCATCCCGCACTGACTTTGGCGGCTCTCTACAGTTTACCTACAGCCCACACTGACTCCTGTGGCTCTCTACGATTCCCAATAGCCGACACTGACTGCAGTGGCTCCCTATGGTTTCTCTATATCCCACACTGACTTCAGTGGCTCGCTATGGTTTCCTTTTTTTCACACACTGACCCCAGTGGCTTTCTATGTTTTCCCTATAGCCCACTCTGACTCCAGCGGTTCTCTACGTTTTCCCTATAGCCCACGCTGACTCCAGTGGCTCTCTAAGATTTTCCTATATCACTCACTGACTCCAATGGCTCGCTACGGTTACCTTATAGTCCACACTGACTCCAGTGGCTCTCTACTGTTTGCCTATAGTCCACACAGACTCCAACGGCTCTCAAGGGTTTCCCTTAGCCCCACACTGACTTCAGCAGCCCTCTACCATTTCCCCATGGCCCACACTGACTCCAGCGGCTCTCGGGTTTTTTCCCTTTATCCCAAACGGACTTCAGCAGATCTCAACATTTTCCCTACAGCCCACACTGACTCCACGGCTCTCTACAGTTTCCCAATAGCCGGCACTGACTGCAGTGGCTCTCTGTGCTTTCCCTATATCCCACAATATTTCCAGTGGCTCGCTGCGGTTTCCCTATATCACACACTGTCTCTAGTGGCTCTCCACTGTTTCCCTAAAGACCACAATGACACCAGTGGCTCTCTACGTTTTCCCTAAAGCCGACACTGACTCCAGCTGCTCTCTACGGTTTCCCAATAGCCGACACTGAATGCAGTGGCTCTCTATTTTTTACCAATATCCCACACTGACTCCAGTGGATCGCTACCGTTTCCCTATATCAAACACTGCCTCTAGTGGCTCTCTACTTTTTCCCTATAGTCCAAACTGACCACTGTGGCTCTCTACGGTTTCCCTATAGTCCACACTGACCCTAGTGGTTCTCTACGGTTTCACTATACCACACACTAACTCCAGCGGCTCACAACGGTTTCCCTATAGTCCACACTGACTCCAGCAGCTCTTAAGGCTTTCCCTTTATCCCACACTAACTTCAGCAGCGCTCAAGGGTTTCTTTTTATCCAACATTGACTTTGGCGGCTCTCTAGGGTTTCTATATAGACCACACTGACTCCAGTGGTTTCCTACATTTTCTCAATAGCTGACACTGGCTGCAGTGGCTCTCTATGGTTTCCCTCTATCCCACACTGACACCAGTGGCTCGCAACGTTTTCCCTATATCACACACGGACTCTAGTGGCTCTCTACGGTTTCCCTATAGTCCACACTGACCCCAGCGGCTCTCTACGGATTCCCTATAGCCCACACTGACACCAGTGGCTCTCTAACGTTTTCCTATATCCCTCACTGACTCCAATGGCTCGCTACGGTTACCCTATAGTCCAAAATGACTCCACTGGCTCTCTACGGTTTGCCTATAGCCCACTCTGATTCCAGCGGCTCTCAAGGGTTTCCCTTTATCCCACACTGACTTCAGCCGCTCTCTACGGTTTCCCTATAGCCCATACTGATTCCAGCGGCTGTCAAGGGATTCCATTTATCCCACACTGACTTCAGCAGCTCTCTACGGCTTCTCTTTAGCCCACAATGACTCCAGCGGCTCTCTACAGTTTCCCAATAGCTGACACTGACTGCATTGGCTCTCTATGGTTTCCCTATATCCGACACTGACTCCAGAGGATCTCTGCGGTTTTCCTATATCACACACTGACTCTAGTGGCTCTCTAATGTTTGCCTATAGTCCACACTGACCCCAGTGGCTCTCTACGGTTTCGCTGTAGCCCACACTGTCTCCAGTGGCTCTCTAAGGTTTCCCAATAGTCCACACAGACTCCAGCTGAGCCTTATGGTTCACCTGAAGCCTGCACTGATTCCAGCAGCTCTCCACATTTTCCCTATAGTCCACATTGACACCAGCGGATCCCAAGGCTTTCCCTTTACACCACGCTGACTTCAGCGGCTCTCAAGGTTTTCCCTTTATCCCATACTGACTTCAGCAGCTCTCTACTGTTTTCCTATTGCCCACACTGACTCCAGTGGCTCTCTACAGTTTCCCTATAGCCCACAGCAATTCCAGTGCCTCTCTACTGTTTCCCAACATCCTACAGTGACTCCAATGGCTCGATACGGTTACCCGACATTGCACACTCACTCTAGTGGCTCTCTGCCATTTCGCTATAGTCCACACTGACCCCAGTGGCTCTCTATGGCTTTCCTGGTTCCCACACTGATTCTAGAGGCTCTCTGGGGTTTTCCTATAGCCCACACTGACCCTAGTGGCTCTCAAAGGTTTCCCTATAAACCACACTGACTCCAGCGTCTCGCAAGGGATTCCCTTTATCCCACATTGAATTCAGCGTCTCTCTACGGTTTCCCTATAGCCCACACTGACTCCAGTGGCTCTCTACGGTTTCCCCATAGCCGACACAGACTCCAGTGGCTCTCTGTGGATTCGCTATATCACACACTGAGTCTAGTTGCTCTTTACGGATTCCCTATAGTCCACACTGACCCCAATGGCTTTTTAGAGCTTCGGTATATCCCACAGGGATTCCAGCGGCTCTCTCCAGTTTTCCTGTAGACCACACTGACCCCAGTGGCTCTCTACGGATTCCCAATAGTCCACACTGACACCATTGTCTCTCTAAAGATTCCTTATTAACCACACTGACTCCAGGGGCTCTCTAAGGTTTCCCTATAGCCCACAGTGATTTCAGGGGCTCTCTACGGTTTCCCTATAGCCCACACTGACCCTCGAGGCTCTCTAAGGTTTCCCTATATCACACACTAACTCCAGCGGCTCTCAACGGTTTCCCTATAGTCCACAATGACTCCAGCTGCTCTCTATCTTTTCCCTAAAGCCTGCACTGATTCCAGCAGCTCTCCACGTTTTCCCTATAGCCCACACTAACTCCAGTGGATATCTACTCTTTCCCTATATACCACATTGACTCCAATGGCTCGCTGCAGATTCCCTTACATTGCACATTCACTCTAGTGGCTCTCTGTCATTTCGCTATAGTCCACACTGACCCCAGTGGCTCTCTACGGCTTCCCTGGTTCCCACACTGGTTCTAGCGGCAATCTGGGATTTTCCTATAGTCCACACTGACTCCACTGGCTCTCTACGGTTTCACTTTATCCCACATTGATTCCAGGGGCTCTCTATGGTTTTCCTCTTGCTCACACTGACTTTCGTGGCTCTCAACGGTTTCCCTATAGGCCACACTGACTCCAGCGGCTTTCAATGGTTTACCTTTAGCCCACACAGAATTCAGCGGACGTCGACGTTTTCCCTATAGCCAGCACTGACTCCAGTGGCTCTCTACGTTTTCTCAATAGCCAACACTGTCTGCAGCGGCTCTCTATGGTTTCCCTATAGCCCACACTGACTCCACTGGCTCGCTACGGTTTCCCTATATCACACACGGACTCTAGTGGCTCTCTACATTTTCCCTATAGTCCACACTGACCTCAGTGTCTCTCTACGGTTTCCCTATAGCCCACACTGACTCCAGTGGCTCTCTAACGTGTTCCTATATCCCTCACTGACTCCAATGGCTCGCTACGGTTACCCTTAGTCCACACTGACTCCACTGCCTCTCCACGGTTTGCCTATAGTCCACACTGATTCCAGCGGCTCTCAAGGGTTTCCCTTTATCCCACACTGTCTTCAGCCGCTCTCTATGGTTTCCCTATAGCCCACACTGACTCCAGCGGCTGTCAAGGGTTTTCTTTATCCCACACTGACTTCAGCAGCACTCTACAGTTTACCAATAACCGACACTGACTCCAGTGGCTCTCTATGCTTTCCCTGTATCCCACACTGACTCTTGTGGCTTGCTAGGGTTTCCCTATATCACACACTGACTCCAGCGACTCTCAACGGTTTCCCTATAGTCCATACTGACCCCAGTGGCTCTCTACGGTTTTGCTCTAGCCCACACTGTCTCCAGCGGCTCTCTACGGTTTCCCTATAGTCCACACGGACTCCAGCTGCTCCCTATGGTTCACCTGAAGCCTGCACTGTTTCCAACGGCTCTCCACGTTTTCCCTATCGTCCACATTGACACCAGCGGCTCTCAAAGCTTTCCCTTTATGACACGCTGACTTCAGCGACTCTCAAGGTTTTCCCTTTATCCCATAATGATTTCAGCGGCTCTCTGCTGTTTCCCTGTAACCCACACTGACTTCAGCGGCTCTCTACGGTTTCCCTATAGCCCACAGTAACTCCAGAGGATCTCTACGGTTTCCCTATATCCCACACTGACTCCAATGGCTCGCTACGGTTTCCCTACATTGCACACTCACTCTAGTGGCTCTCTTCCATTTCGCTATAGTCCACACTTACCCCACTGGCTCTCTACGGCTTTCCTGGTTCCAACACTGATTCTAGCGGCTCTCTGGGGTTTTCCTGTAGCCCACACTGACGCTAGTGGCTCTCAACGGTTTCCCTATAGACCACACTGACTCCTGTGGCTGTCTGCGGTTTCCCCATAGCCGGCCCTTACTGAAGTGGCTCTCTAAGCTTTCCCTATATCCTACACTGACTCCAGCGGCACTCAAAGTTTTCCCTATATCCCACACTGACTCCAATGTCTCCCTACGGTTTCCCTATAGTCCACACAGACTCCAATGGCTCTCTACGGTTTCACTATATACCACACTGATTCCAAGGGCTCTCAACAGTTTCCCTACAGTCCAGTGACTCCAGCGGCTCTCAAGGATTTCCCTTTATCCCACACTGAATTCAGCAGCTCTCTACGGTTTCCCTATAGCCCACACTGACTCGAGCAGCTCTCTACGGTTTCCCCATAGCCGACACTGACTGATGTGGCTCTCTATGGTTTCGCCATAGTCCACAGTGACTCCAGTGGCTCGCTACGCTTTCGCTATATCACACACTGAGTCTAGTGGCTTTCTACGGATTCCCTATAGTCCACACTGACCACAGTGGCTCTCTAGAGCTTCCCTATATCCCACACTGATTCCAGTGGCTTTCTACGGTTTTCCTGCCGACCACACTGACCCCAGTGGCTCTCTACGGTTTCCCTATAGTCCACACTGACACCATTGGATCTCTTCGGATTCCCTATGGACCACACTGACTCCAGTGGCTCTCTAGGGTTTCCCTTCAGCCCACACTGATTCCAGGGGCTCTCTACAGTTTTCCTTTAGCCGTCACTGAGCCTAGTGACTCTGAATGGTTTCCCTATTTTCCACACTGACTCCAACGGTTCTCAAGGGTTTCCCTTTAACCCACACTGACTTCAGCGGTTCTCTACGGTTTCCCTATAGCCCACACTCACTCCAGCGGCTCGCTACAGTTTCCCTACAGCCCACACTCTATCCAGTGGATCTCTATGGTTCCCCTATATCACACACTGACTCCAATGGCTCGCTATGGTTTCCCTATATCACACATTCACTCTCGTGGCTCTCTGCCATTTCGCTAGAGTCCGCACTGAAACCAATGGCTCTCTATGGCTTCCCTGTCTCCCACACTGATTCGAGGGGCTCTCTAGGGTCTTCCTATAGCCTACACTGACCCTCGTGTTTCTCAACGGTTTCCCTTTAAACCACACTGACTCCTGCGGCTTCTGCGGTTTCCCCATAGGCACTCTTACTGAAGTGTCTCTCGATTGTTTCCCTATAGGCTACACTGACTCCAGCGGCTCTCTAAGGTTTCCCTATATCCCACACTGACTCCAATGGCTCTCTACGGTTTCCCTAAACTCCACACATACTTCACTGGCTATCTACGGTTTGCCTATAGTCCACACTGACTCCACTGGCTCTCTACGGTTTAACTATATCCCACCCTGATTCCAGTGGCTCTCTACTCTTTTCCTGTAGACCACACTGACCCCAGTGTCTCTCTTCGGATTCCCAATAGTCCACACTGACACCATTGTCTCTCTACGGATTCCCTATTGGCCACACTGACTCCATGGGCTCTCTACGGTTTCCCTATAGCCCACACTGATTCCAGGGGCTCTCTACGGTTTTCCTATAGCTGTCACTGACTCTAGTGGCTCTCAATGGTTTCTCTACAGTCCACACTGACTCCAGCGGCTCTCAAGGGTTTCCCTTTATCCCACACTGACTTCAGCGGCTCTCAAGGGTTTCTCTTTATCCCACATTGACTTTGGCTGCTCTCTACGGTTTCCCTATAGCCCACACTAACTCCAGTGGTTCTCTACGGTTTCCCAATAGCCGACACTGAATGCAGCAGCTCTCTATGGTTTCCCTATATCCCACACTGACTTCAGTGGCTCGCAATGGTTTCCCTATATCACACACTGACTCTAGTGGCTCTCTACGGTTTCCCTATAGTCCACACTGACCACAGAGGCTCTGTACGGTTTCCCCGTAGCCCACAGTGACTCCAGGGGCTCTCTAAGCTTTCCCTATATTCCTCACTGACACTAATTGCTCGCTCCGATTACCCTATAGTCCACCCTGACTCCACTGACTCTCTACGGTTTCCCTATAGCCCACACTGACTCCAGCGGCTCTCTACTGTTTCCCAATAGCTGGCACTGACTGCAGAGGCTCTCTATGGTTTCCCTATATCCCACAATGACTCCAGTGGGTCCCTACGGTTTCCCTATATCACACACTGACTCTAGTGGCTCTCTAATGTTTCCCTATAGTCCACACTGACCCCAGTGGCTCTCTACGGTTTCGCTCTAGCCCACACTGTCTCCAGTGGCTCTCTACGGTTTTCCTTTAGTCCACACTGACTCCAGCTACACCCTATGGTTCACCTGAAGCCTGCACTGATTCCAGCGGCTCTCTACGTTTTCCCTATAGCCAACACTGACTCCAGCGGCTCCCAAGTGTTTCCCTTTATCCCACACTGACTTCAGCGGCTCTAAAGGTTTTCCCTTTTTCCCATACTGACTTCCGCAGCTCTCTACGGTTTCCCTATAGCCCACACTGACTCAAGTGGCTCCCTACGGATTCCCTACAGCCCACACTGACTCCAGTGGCTCTCTAAGGTTTCCCTATATCCCACACTGACTCCAATGGCTCGCTACGGTTTCCCTATATCACACAATCACTCTAGTGGCTCTCTGCCGTTTCTCTATAGTCCACACTGACCCCAGTGTCTCTCTACGGCTTCCCTGGTTCCCACACTGGTTCTAGCGGCTCTCTAGGGTTTTCCTATAGCCCACACTGACCCTAGTGGCACGCAACGGTTTCCCTATATCACACACTGACTCAAGTGGCTCTCTACTGTTTCCCTATAGTCCACACTGACTCCAGAGGCTCTCTACGGATTCCCTATAGCCCACACTGACACCAGTGGCTCTCTAACGTTTTCCTATATCCCTCACTGACTCCAATGGCTCGCTACGGTTACCCTATAGTCCAAAATGACTCCACTGGCTCTCTACGGTTTGCCTATAGCCCACTCTGATTCCAGCGGCTCTCAAGGGTTTCCCTTTATCCCACACTGACTTCAGCCGCTCTCTACGGTTTCCCTATAGCCCATACTGATTCCAGCGGCTGTCAAGGGATTCCATTTATCCCACACTGACTTCAGCAGCTCTCTACGGCTTCTCTTTAGCCCACAATGACTCCAGCGGCTCTCTACAGTTTCCCAATAGCTGACACTGACTGCATTGGCTCTCTATGGTTTCCCTATATCCGACACTGACTCCAGAGGATCTCTGCGGTTTTCCTATATCACACACTGACTCTAGTGGCTCTCTAATGTTTGCCTATAGTCCACACTGACCCCAGTGGCTCTCTACGGTTTCGCTGTAGCCCACACTGTCTCCAGTGGCTCTCTAAGGTTTCCCAATAGTCCACACAGACTCCAGCTGAGCCTTATGGTTCACCTGAAGCCTGCACTGATTCCAGCAGCTCTCCACATTTTCCCTATAGTCCACATTGACACCAGCGGATCCCAAGGCTTTCCCTTTACACCACGCTGACTTCAGCGGCTCTCAAGGTTTTCCCTTTATCCCATACTGACTTCAGCAGCTCTCTACTGTTTTCCTATTGCCCACACTGACTCCAGTGGCTCTCTACAGTTTCCCTATAGCCCACAGCAATTCCAGTGCCTCTCTACTGTTTCCCAACATCCTACAGTGACTCCAATGGCTCGATACGGTTACCCGACATTGCACACTCACTCTAGTGGCTCTCTGCCATTTCGCTATAGTCCACACTGACCCCAGTGGCTCTCTATGGCTTTCCTGGTTCCCACACTGATTCTAGAGGCTCTCTGGGGTTTTCCTATAGCCCACACTGACCCTAGTGGCTCTCAAAGGTTTCCCTATAAACCACACTGACTCCAGCGTCTCGCAAGGGATTCCCTTTATCCCACATTGAATTCAGCGTCTCTCTACGGTTTCCCTATAGCCCACACTGACTCCAGTGGCTCTCTACGGTTTCCCCATAGCCGACACAGACTCCAGTGGCTCTCTGTGGATTCGCTATATCACACACTGAGTCTAGTTGCTCTTTACGGATTCCCTATAGTCCACACTGACCCCAATGGCTTTTTAGAGCTTCGGTATATCCCACAGGGATTCCAGCGGCTCTCTCCAGTTTTCCTGTAGACCACACTGACCCCAGTGGCTCTCTACGGATTCCCAATAGTCCACACTGACACCATTGTCTCTCTAAAGATTCCTTATTAACCACACTGACTCCAGGGGCTCTCTAAGGTTTCCCTATAGCCCACAGTGATTTCAGGGGCTCTCTACGGTTTCCCTATAGCCCACACTGACCCTCGAGGCTCTCTAAGGTTTCCCTATATCACACACTAACTCCAGCGGCTCTCAACGGTTTCCCTATAGTCCACAATGACTCCAGCTGCTCTCTATCTTTTCCCTAAAGCCTGCACTGATTCCAGCAGCTCTCCACGTTTTCCCTATAGCCCACACTAACTCCAGTGGATATCTACTCTTTCCCTATATACCACATTGACTCCAATGGCTCGCTGCAGATTCCCTTACATTGCACATTCACTCTAGTGGCTCTCTGTCATTTCGCTATAGTCCACACTGACCCCAGTGGCTCTCTACGGCTTCCCTGGTTCCCACACTGGTTCTAGCGGCAATCTGGGATTTTCCTATAGTCCACACTGACTCCACTGGCTCTCTACGGTTTCACTTTATCCCACATTGATTCCAGGGGCTCTCTATGGTTTTCCTCTTGCTCACACTGACTTTCGTGGCTCTCAACGGTTTCCCTATAGGCCACACTGACTCCAGCGGCTTTCAATGGTTTACCTTTAGCCCACACAGAATTCAGCGGACGTCGACGTTTTCCCTATAGCCAGCACTGACTCCAGTGGCTCTCTACGTTTTCTCAATAGCCAACACTGTCTGCAGCGGCTCTCTATGGTTTCCCTATAGCCCACACTGACTCCACTGGCTCGCTACGGTTTCCCTATATCACACACGGACTCTAGTGGCTCTCTACATTTTCCCTATAGTCCACACTGACCTCAGTGTCTCTCTACGGTTTCCCTATAGCCCACACTGACTCCAGTGGCTCTCTAACGTGTTCCTATATCCCTCACTGACTCCAATGGCTCGCTACGGTTACCCTTAGTCCACACTGACTCCACTGCCTCTCCACGGTTTGCCTATAGTCCACACTGATTCCAGCGGCTCTCAAGGGTTTCCCTTTATCCCACACTGTCTTCAGCCGCTCTCTATGGTTTCCCTATAGCCCACACTGACTCCAGCGGCTGTCAAGGGTTTTCTTTATCCCACACTGACTTCAGCAGCACTCTACAGTTTACCAATAACCGACACTGACTCCAGTGGCTCTCTATGCTTTCCCTGTATCCCACACTGACTCTTGTGGCTTGCTAGGGTTTCCCTATATCACACACTGACTCCAGCGACTCTCAACGGTTTCCCTATAGTCCATACTGACCCCAGTGGCTCTCTACGGTTTTGCTCTAGCCCACACTGTCTCCAGCGGCTCTCTACGGTTTCCCTATAGTCCACACGGACTCCAGCTGCTCCCTATGGTTCACCTGAAGCCTGCACTGTTTCCAACGGCTCTCCACGTTTTCCCTATCGTCCACATTGACACCAGCGGCTCTCAAAGCTTTCCCTTTATGACACGCTGACTTCAGCGACTCTCAAGGTTTTCCCTTTATCCCATAATGATTTCAGCGGCTCTCTGCTGTTTCCCTGTAACCCACACTGACTTCAGCGGCTCTCTACGGTTTCCCTATAGCCCACAGTAACTCCAGAGGATCTCTACGGTTTCCCTATATCCCACACTGACTCCAATGGCTCGCTACGGTTTCCCTACATTGCACACTCACTCTAGTGGCTCTCTTCCATTTCGCTATAGTCCACACTTACCCCACTGGCTCTCTACGGCTTTCCTGGTTCCAACACTGATTCTAGCGGCTCTCTGGGGTTTTCCTGTAGCCCACACTGACGCTAGTGGCTCTCAACGGTTTCCCTATAGACCACACTGACTCCTGTGGCTGTCTGCGGTTTCCCCATAGCCGGCCCTTACTGAAGTGGCTCTCTAAGCTTTCCCTATATCCTACACTGACTCCAGCGGCACTCAAAGTTTTCCCTATATCCCACACTGACTCCAATGTCTCCCTACGGTTTCCCTATAGTCCACACAGACTCCAATGGCTCTCTACGGTTTCACTATATACCACACTGATTCCAAGGGCTCTCAACAGTTTCCCTACAGTCCAGTGACTCCAGCGGCTCTCAAGGATTTCCCTTTATCCCACACTGAATTCAGCAGCTCTCTACGGTTTCCCTATAGCCCACACTGACTCGAGCAGCTCTCTACGGTTTCCCCATAGCCGACACTGACTGATGTGGCTCTCTATGGTTTCGCCATAGTCCACAGTGACTCCAGTGGCTCGCTACGCTTTCGCTATATCACACACTGAGTCTAGTGGCTTTCTACGGATTCCCTATAGTCCACACTGACCACAGTGGCTCTCTAGAGCTTCCCTATATCCCACACTGATTCCAGTGGCTTTCTACGGTTTTCCTGCCGACCACACTGACCCCAGTGGCTCTCTACGGTTTCCCTATAGTCCACACTGACACCATTGGATCTCTTCGGATTCCCTATGGACCACACTGACTCCAGTGGCTCTCTAGGGTTTCCCTTCAGCCCACACTGATTCCAGGGGCTCTCTACAGTTTTCCTTTAGCCGTCACTGAGCCTAGTGACTCTGAATGGTTTCCCTATTTTCCACACTGACTCCAACGGTTCTCAAGGGTTTCCCTTTAACCCACACTGACTTCAGCGGTTCTCTACGGTTTCCCTATAGCCCACACTCACTCCAGCGGCTCGCTACAGTTTCCCTACAGCCCACACTCTATCCAGTGGATCTCTATGGTTCCCCTATATCACACACTGACTCCAATGGCTCGCTATGGTTTCCCTATATCACACATTCACTCTCGTGGCTCTCTGCCATTTCGCTAGAGTCCGCACTGAAACCAATGGCTCTCTATGGCTTCCCTGTCTCCCACACTGATTCGAGGGGCTCTCTAGGGTCTTCCTATAGCCTACACTGACCCTCGTGTTTCTCAACGGTTTCCCTTTAAACCACACTGACTCCTGCGGCTTCTGCGGTTTCCCCATAGGCACTCTTACTGAAGTGTCTCTCGATTGTTTCCCTATAGGCTACACTGACTCCAGCGGCTCTCTAAGGTTTCCCTATATCCCACACTGACTCCAATGGCTCTCTACGGTTTCCCTAAACTCCACACATACTTCACTGGCTATCTACGGTTTGCCTATAGTCCACACTGACTCCACTGGCTCTCTACGGTTTAACTATATCCCACCCTGATTCCAGTGGCTCTCTACTCTTTTCCTGTAGACCACACTGACCCCAGTGTCTCTCTTCGGATTCCCAATAGTCCACACTGACACCATTGTCTCTCTACGGATTCCCTATTGGCCACACTGACTCCATGGGCTCTCTACGGTTTCCCTATAGCCCACACTGATTCCAGGGGCTCTCTACGGTTTTCCTATAGCTGTCACTGACTCTAGTGGCTCTCAATGGTTTCTCTACAGTCCACACTGACTCCAGCGGCTCTCAAGGGTTTCCCTTTATCCCACACTGACTTCAGCGGCTCTCAAGGGTTTCTCTTTATCCCACATTGACTTTGGCTGCTCTCTACGGTTTCCCTATAGCCCACACTAACTCCAGTGGTTCTCTACGGTTTCCCAATAGCCGACACTGAATGCAGCAGCTCTCTATGGTTTCCCTATATCCCACACTGACTTCAGTGGCTCGCAATGGTTTCCCTATATCACACACTGACTCTAGTGGCTCTCTACGGTTTCCCTATAGTCCACACTGACCACAGAGGCTCTGTACGGTTTCCCCGTAGCCCACAGTGACTCCAGGGGCTCTCTAAGCTTTCCCTATATTCCTCACTGACACTAATTGCTCGCTCCGATTACCCTATAGTCCACCCTGACTCCACTGACTCTCTACGGTTTCCCTATAGCCCACACTGACTCCAGCGGCTCTCTACTGTTTCCCAATAGCTGACACTGACTGCAGAGGCTCTCTATGGTTTCCCTATATCCCACAATGACTCCAGTGGGTCCCTACGGTTTCCCTATATCACACACTGACTCTAGTGGCTCTCTAATGTTTCCCTATAGTCCACACTGACCCCAGTGGCTCTCTACGGTTTCGCTCTAGCCCACACTGTCTCCAGTGGCTCTCTACGGTTTTCCTTTAGTCCACACTGACTCCAGCTACACCCTATGGTTCACCTGAAGCCTGCACTGATTCCAGCGGCTCTCTACGTTTTCCCTATAGCCAACACTGACTCCAGCGGCTCCCAAGTGTTTCCCTTTATCCCACACTGACTTCAGCGGCTCTAAAGGTTTTCCCTTTTTCCCATACTGACTTCCGCAGCTCTCTACTGTTTCCCTATAGCCCACACTGACTCCAGTGGCTCTCTACGGATTCCCTATAGCCCACACTGACTCCAGTGGATCTCTAAGGTTTCCCTATATCCCACACTGACTCCAATGGCTCGCTACGGTTTCCCTACATCGCACAATCACTCTAGTGGCTCTCTGCCGTTTCTCTATAGTCCACACTGACCCCAGTGTCTCTCTACGGCTTCCCTGGTTCCCACACTGGTTCTAGCGGCTCTCTAGGGTTTTCCTATAGCCCACACTGACCCTAGTGGCACGCAACGGTTTCCCTATATCACACACTGACTCAAGTGGCTCTCTACTGTTTCCCTATAGTCCACACTGACTCCAGAGGCTCTCTACGGTTTCCCCATAGCCCACACTGACTCCTGCGGCTCTCTACGGTTTCCCTATAGCCCACACTGACTCCACGGGCTCTCTAAGGTTTCCCTATATTCCTCACTGACACTAATTGCTCACTCCGATTACTCTATAGTCCACCCTGACTCCACCGACTCTCTACGGTTTCCCTATAGCCCACACTGACTCCAGCGGCTCTCTACGGTTTCCCAATAGCTGGCACTGACTGCAGAGGCTCTCTATGGTTTCCCTATATCCCACAATGACTCCACTGGGTCCCTACGGTTTCCCTTTATCCCACACTGACTTCAGCGCCTCTCAAGGTTTTCCCTTTTTCCCATACTGACTTCCGCAGCTCTCTACGGTTTCCCTATAGCCCACACTGACTCCAGTGGCTCTCTACGGATTCCCTATGGCCCACACTGACTCCAGCGAATCTGTACGGTTTCCCTATATCCCACACTGACTCCAATGGCTCGCTACGGTTTCCCTACATCGCACAATCACTCTAGTGGCTCTCTGCCGTTTCTCTATAGTCCACACTGACCCCAGTGTCTCTCTACGGCTTCCCTGGTTCCCACACTGATTCTAGCGGCTCTCTAGGGTTTTCCTATAGCCCACACTGACCCTAGCGGCTCTCAACGGTTTCCTTATAGAACACACTGACTCCTGCGGCTCTCTGCGGTTTCCCCATAGCCGGCACATACTGAAGTGGCTCTCTAAGGTTTCCCTATATCCTATACTGACTCCAGCGGCGCTCAAAGTTTTCCCTATATCCCACACAGACTCCACTGGCTCACTATGGTTTCCCTATTGTCCACACAGACTCCACGGGCTCTCTGCAGCTTGCGTATAGTCCACACTGACTCCACTGGCTCTCTACAGTTTCACTATATACCACTCTGATTCCAGGGGCTCTCAACAGATTCTCTAAAGTCCACACTGACTCCAGCGGCTCTCAAGGGTTTCCCTTTATCCCACACTGAATTCAACGGCTCTCCATTTTTTCCCTATAGCCCACACAGACTCCAGCAGCTCTCTACGGTTTCCCCTTAGCCGACACTGACTGAAGATGCTCTCCATGCTTTCCCTATATCCCACACAGATTCCCGCGTCTTGCTATGGTTTTCCTATAGTCCCTAGTGTATCTAAACAATTTCCCTATATCACGCATTGACTCTAGCGGCTCTCTACCATTTCCCTATAGTCGACACTGAAACGAACTGCTCTCTACGGTTTCCCTAAAGCCTGCACTGACTCCAAAGGCTCTCCACGTTTTCTCTATATCCCACATTGGCTTCATTGTCTCTCTACAGTTTCCCTATAGTCCACACTGCGTCCAGTGGCTTTCCACAGTTTCCCTACATCCCAAACTGACTCCAGTGGCTCTGTACGGTTTCGCTATAGCCCCCGCTGACTCCAGTGGTTCTCTACAGATTCCCTAAAGCCCACACTGACTACAGTGCTCTGTATGGTTTCCCTGTATCCCACACTCACTCCAGTGGTTCTCTACGCTTTTCCTATGGTCCACATAACTCCAGCCGTTCTCTACAGTTTCCCTATAGTCCACACTGACACCATTGGCTCTCCAAGGTTTCCCTATAGTCCACACTGACACCATTGGCTCTCCAAGGTTTCCCTACAGTCCAAACTGTCTCCAGGGGCTATCTACGGTCTCCCTATAGTCCACACTGACTCCAGTGGCTCTCTACGGTTTCCCTAAATCCCACACTGACTCCAGCTGCTCTCTTCGGTTTCTCTAAAGCCTGCACTGACTCCAGTAGCTCTCGACCTTTTCCCACACTGACTCCAGAGGATCTCTACGGTTTCCCTATATCCCACACTGACTCCAATGGCTCGCTACGGTTTCCCTACATCGCACAATCACTCTAGTGGCTCTCTGCCGTTTCGCTATAGTCCACACTGACCCCAGTGTCTCTCTACGGCTTCCCTGGTTCCCACACTGATTCTAGCGGCTCTCTAGGGTTTTCCTATAGCCCACACTGACACTAGTGGCTCTCAACGGTTTCCCTATAGAACACACTGACTCCTGCGGCTGTCTGCGGATTCCCCATAGCCGACACATACTGAAGTGGCTCTCTAAGGTCTCCCTATATCCTATACTGACTCCAGCAGCACTCAAAGGTTTCCCTATATCCCACACTGACTCCATAGGCTCGCTATGGTTTCCCTATTGTCCACACCGTCTCCAGTAGCTCTCTACAGTTTCCCTATGGCCCACCCTGACTCCAGTGGCTCTCAAAGCTTTCCCTATAGTACACACTGACAAGACTGGCTCGCTACATTTGCCCTATAGTCCACAATGACTCCTGTGGCGCTCTACGGTTTCCCTATAGTCCACACTGACTCTACGGTTTCTCTATAACCCATAATGACTCCAGTCGCTCAGTGCAGTTTTCCTATATCCCACACTGACTCCAGAGGCTCTCTATGGATTCCCTATATCCCACACTGACCCTAGTGGTTCTCAACGGTTTCCCTAGAGTCCACACTGACATCAGTGGCTCTCAAGGGTTTCCCTTGATCCCACACTGACTCTAGTGGCTTACTAACGTTCCTCTATCGTCCACACTGACACCATTGGCTCTATAGGCTTTCCCTATAGTCCGCACTAACTCAGGTGGCTCGCTACGGTTTCCCTACGGTCCACACTGACACCAGAGGCTCTCTACGGTTTCCCTATAGTCGACACTGGCACCACTGGCTCTCTACGGCTCCCCTATATCCCACACTGATTCCAGCGGCTCTCTACGGTTTTCCTATAGCACACACGGACTCTAGTGGCTCTCGATGGTTTCTCTATAGTCCACACTGACTACAGCTGCTCTCAAGGGTTTCCCTTTATCCCAAACTGACTTCAGCGGCTCTCTACGGTTTCCCTATAGACCATATTGACTCCAGTGGCTCTCTACAGTTTCCCAATAGTGGCCACAGATTGCAGTGGCTCTGTATGGTTTCCCTATATCCCACACTGACTCCAGTGGCTCGCTAAGGTTTCCCTATATTGCACACTGACTCTAGCCGCTCTCTACGGTTTCACTATAGTCCAAACTGATCCCAGTGGCTCTCTACGGCTTCCTGATATCCCACAATAATTCCAGCAGCTCCCTACCGTTTTTCTATAGCACACACTGTCGCTAGTGGCTCTCAACATTTTGCCTATATTCCACATGGACTCCAGCGGCTCCCAAGGGTTTCCCTTTACCCTACACTGACTTCAGCATCTCTCTATGGTTTCCCTATAGCCCACACTGACTCCAGTGCCTCTGTCCAGTTTCCCAATATCCCACACTCACTCCAGTGGCTATGGTTTCCCTATATCACAGATTGACTCTAGCGGCTCTCTACGCTTTCCCTATAGTCCACACTGACCCCAGAGGCACTCTACAGTTTCCCTCTACTCCACAATGTTTCCAGCGGCTCACTATGGTTTCCCTGTAGCCGACACAGATTCCCACGTCTCTCTATGGTTTTCCAATAGCCCATACTGTCCCTTGTGGCTCTCAACAGTTTCCCTATATAACACATTGAATCTAGCCGCTCTTTACCATTTCCCTATAGTCCACAATGAAACCAGCTGCTCTCTAGGGGTTCCCTAAAGCCTGCACTGACTCCAGCGGCTCTCCACGGTTTCCCTATATCCCACACTGATTCCAGCGGCTCTCTACGGTATCCCTATAGCCCACACTGACTCCAGTAAATCTCTCCGGTTTCCCTATATCCCACACTGGCTCCTTTGTCTCTCTACAGTTTCGCTATAGACCACACTGCATCCAGTGGCTTTCTACGGTTTCCCTACATCCCAAACTGACTCCAGTGGCTCTGTACGGTCTCGCTAAAACCCTCGCTGACTCGAGTGGATTTCTACACATTCCCAAAACCCACATTGACTCCAGCACCCTGTACAGTTTCTCTGTATCCCACATTCACTCCCGTGGCTCTCTACGCTTTTCCTATAGTCCACACTAAATCCAGCGGCTCTCTACGGTTTCCCTATAGACCACAGTGACACCTTTGGCTTGCTACGATTTCCGTAAAGTCCACACTGACTCCAGTGGCTCTCTACGGTTTCCCTATAGCCCATACTGACTCCAGCTGCTCTCTACGGCTTCCCTACATCCCACAATGATTCGAGCGGCTCTCTACTGTTTTCCCAAAAGCTGACACTGACTGCATTGGCTCTCTATGGTTTCCCTATAGCCTACAGTGAAACCAGTGACTCGCTACGGTTTCCCTGTATCACACACCAACTCTAGTAGTTCTCTACGGTTTCCCTATAGTCCACACTGACACCCGTGTCTCTTAACGGATTCCCTTTCGTCCACAGTGGCTCCAGTGCCTCTCTACAGTTTCCCACTAGCCCACACTGACTGCAATGCCTCTGTACGGTTTCCCTATAGTCCACACTGACACCATTGGCTCTCTGCGATTTTCCTATTTTCCACTCTGACTCCTTTGGCTCTCTGCAGTTTCCCTAAAGCCCTCAATCATTCCATTGGCTCTCTACGGTTTTCCTGTAGACAACACTGACACTAGTGGCTCGCAACAGTTTCCCTACAGTCCACACTGACTACAGAGGCTCTCAAGGGTTTCCCTTTATCCCACCCTGACTTCAGCAGCTCTCTACGCTTTCCCCATAGCCGACACTGACTGCAGTGGCTCTCTATGGTTTCCCTATAGCCTACAGTGACTCCAGTGACTCGCTACGGTTTCCCTGTATCACACACCAACTCTAGTGGTTCTCTACGGTTTCCCTATAGTCCACACTGACACCCGTGTCTCTCAACGGATTCCCTTTCGTCCACAGTGGCTCCAGTGCCTCTCTACAGTTTCTCACTAGCCCACACTGACTGCAATGCCTCTGTACGGTTTCCCTATAGTCCACACTGACACCATTGGCTCTCTGCGATTTTCCTATTGTCCACTCTGACTCCTGTGGCTCTCTACAGTTTCCCTAAAGCCCTCAATCATTCCATCGGTTCTCTACGGTTTTCCTGTAGACAACACTGACACTAGTGGCTCGCAACAGTTTCCCTACAGTCCACACTGACTACAGAGTCTCTAAAGGGTTGCCCTTTATCCCACACTGACTTCAGCGGTTCTCTACGGTTTCCGTATACCCCACACTGACTCCAGCGGCTCTCTATGATTTCCTTATTCCGACACTGACTCCCGTGGCTCACTACCTTTCCCCTATATCACACAGTGTCTCCCGCACTCTCTGCGGCTTCCGATTAGCCCACAATGACTCCAATGGCTTTCTACGGTTTCCCTAAAGCCCACACTGACTCCAGCTGCTGTCTTCCGTTTCTCTAAAGCCTGCACTGACTCCAGCGGTTCTCCACCTTTTCCCTATAGCCCACACTGACTCTAGTGGATCCCTACGGTTTCTCTAAATCCCACACTAACTCTATTGGCTCTCTACATTTTCCCCATAGTCCACACTGCCTCCAGTGGTTCTCTACAGTTTTACAACATCCCACACTGACTCCATTGGCTCTGTACGGTTTCCTTATAGCCCTCGCTGATTGCAGTGGCTCTCTACAGATACCCTAAAGCCCACTCTGACTCCAGTGGCTCTGAACGGTTTCCCTATAGTCCACACTGACTCCAGCAGCTCTCTACGGTATCCCTATAGCCCACACTGACTCCAGGAAATCTCTCCGGTTTCCCTATATCCCAGAGTGGCTCCATTGTCTCTCTACAGTTTCGCTATAGTCCACAATTCGTCCAGTGGCTTGCTACGGTTTCCCTACATCCCAAACTGACTCCAGTGGCTCTGTACGGTCTCGCTATAGCCATCGCTGATTCCAGTGGCTTTCTGCAGATTCCCAAAACCCACATTGACTCCAGCACTCTGTACGGTTTGTCTGTATCCCACACTGATTCCAGTGGCTCTCTACGCTTTTCCTATATTCCACACTGACTCCAGCGGCTCTCTGCGGTTTTGCTATAGACCACAGTGACACCATTGGCTTTCTACGGTTTCCCTATAGTCCACACTGACTCCATTGGCTCTCTACGGTTTCCCTATATCCCACAATGACTCCAGATGCTCTCTACGGCTTCCCTATATCCCACAATTATTCAAGCGGCTCTCTACGGTTTTCCTATAGCCCACACTGTCCATAGTGGCTCTCAAAAGTTTCCCTATAGTCCACACTGACTCCAGCGGCTCTCAAGGGTTTCCCTTTATCCCACATTGACTTCAGCAGCTCTCTACGGTTTCCCCATAGCCGACACTGACTGCAGTGGCTCTCTATGGTTTCCCTATAGCCTACAGTGACACCAGTGGCTAGCTACGGTTTCCCTATATCATAAACCAACTCTAGTGGTTCTCTACGGTTTCCCTATAGTCCACTCTGACACCCGTGGCTCTCAACGGATTCCCTATAGTCTACAGTGACTCCAGTGGCTCTCTACAGTTTCCCGCTAAACCAAACTGACTGCAATGCCTCTGTACGGTTTCCCTATAGTGCACACTGAAACCATTGGCTCTCTGCGATTTCCCTATAGTCCACTCTGACTCCAGTGGCTCTCTACGGTTTCCCTAAAGCCCACAATGATTCCTTCCGCTCTCTATGGTTTTCCTATAGACAACACTGACACTAGTGGCTCTCAACGGTTTCCCTACAGTCCACACTGACTGCAGAGGCTCTCAAGGGTTTCCCTTTATCCTACACTGACTTCAATGGTTCGCTACGGTTTCCCTATACCCAACACTGACTCCAGAGGCTCTCTACGGTTTCCCTATATCAGACACTGACTCCAGTGGCTCACTACCGTTTCCCTATATCACACAGTGTCTCCCGCACCTCTCTACGGCTTCTGTTTAGCCCACACTGACTCCAGTGGCTCTCTACGGTTTCCCTAAAGCCCACACTGACTCCATCTGCTCTCTTCGGTTTCTCTAAAGCCTGCACTGACTCCAGCGGTTCTCCACCTTTCCCCTATAGCCCACACTGACTCCAGTGGATCCCTACGGTTTCTCTAAATCCCACAGTAACTCCATTGGCTCTCTACATTTTCCCTATAGTCCACACTGCCTCCAGTGGTCCTCTACAGATTTCCAACATCGCACAATGACTCCATTGGCTCTGTATGACTTCCTTATAGCCCTCGCTGATTGCAGTGGCTCTCTACGGATTCCCTAAAGACCACAATGACTCTACTGGCTCTGTACGGTTTCCCTATTGTCCACACTGACTCCAGCGTCTCTCTACGGTTTCCCAATATCCCACGGGGACTCCATAAGCTCTCTACGGATTCCCTATTGCCCACCCTGACTCCAGTGGCTCTCTACGGTTTCCCTATAGTGCACACTGACACCAGTGACTCTATACAATTTCCCTATAGTCCACACTGTTACCATTGGCTCGCTACGGGTTCCCTTTAGTCCACACTGACTCCAGTGGCTCTCTACGGTTTCCCTATAGTCGACACTGACTCCAGTGGCTCTCTATGGTTTCCCTATAGAACACACTGACTCCAGTGGCTCAGTACAGTTTCCCTATATCCCACACTGACTCCATTGGCTCTCTATGGCTTCCCTATATCCCACAGTGACCCTAGTGGTTCTCAACAGTTTCCGTATAGTCCACAATGACTACAGCGGCTCTCAAGGGATTCCCTTTATCCCACACTGACTCTATTTGCTTACTACGGTTTCCCTATCGTCCACACTGACACCAGTGGCACTATAGGACTTCATTATAGTCCACACTAAATCCATTGGCTCTCTACAGCTTCCCTATATCCCACACTGATTCCAGAGGCTCTCTACAGTTTCCCTATAGTCCACACTGACACCATTGGCTCTCCAAGGTTTCCTAAAGTCCATCCTGACTCCATGGCTCTCCACGGTCTCCCTATAGTCCACACTGATCACATTGGCTCTCTACGGTTTCCTTGTAGTCCACTCTGACTCCAGTGGCTCTCTACGTTTTCCCTATAGCCCGCACTGATTCCAGCGGTTCTCTACGGTTTTCCTATAGACAACACTGACACTAGTGGCTCTCAATGGTTTCCCTATAGTCCACACTAATTCCAGCGGCTCTCAAGGGTTTCCCTTTATCACACACTGACTTCAGCAGCTCTCTACAGTTTCCCCATAGCCGACTCTGACTGCAGTGGATCCCCTTGGTTTCCCTATAGCCTACAGTGGCTCCAGTGGCTCGCTACGGTTTCCCTATATCACACACTAACTCTAGTGGTTCTCTACGGTTTCCCTATAGTCCGCACTGTCTCCAGTGGCTCAGTACGGTTTCCCTATAGTCCACACTGTCTCCAGCTGCTCTCCACGTTTTCCCAATATCCCACACTGACTCCACTTTCTCTCTACAGATTCCCTAAATCCCACACTGACGCCAGTGGCTCTGTCCTCTTTCCTTATATCCCACACTCAGACCAGTGGCTCTCTTCGGTTTCCCTATAGTCCACACTGACGCCATGGCTCTCTATGGTTTCCCTGTAGTCCACACTCGATCCATTGGCTCTCTACGGTTGTCCTATTGTCCACAGTGACTCCAGTGGTTCACTACAGTTTTGCTATATCACCCAATGACTCTAGTGGATCTCTACGGATTCAGTATAGTCCACACTGACACCATTAGCTCTCTGCGATTTCACTATAGTCCACTCTGACTCCAGTGGCTCTCTCTGCATTTTCCCTATACTCCACACTGACACCATTGGCTCTCTACAGTTTCCCTATAGTCCACTCTTACTCCAGTGGCTCTCTACGGTTTCCCTATAGTCCACACTGATTCTAGCGGATCTCTATGCTTTTCCTGTAGACAACACTGACACTAGTGGCTCTCAACGGTTTCCCTACAGTTCACACTGACACCAGAGGCTCTCAAGGGTTTCCCTTTTTCCCACACTGACTTCAGCGGCTCTCTACGGTTTCCCTATACCCAACACTGACTCCAGAGGCTCTCTATGGTTTCGCTATATCCGACACGGACTCCAGTGGCTCAGTACAGTTTCCCTATATCCCACACTGACTCCATTGGCTCTCTATGGCTTCCCTATATCCCACAGTGACCCTAGTGGTTCTCAACAGTTTCCCTATATTCCACACTGACTACAGCGGCTCTCAAGGGATTCCCTTTATCCCACTCTCACTCTAGTTGCTTACTACGGTTTCCCTATCGTCCACACTGACCCCAGTGGATCTATAGGATTTTCCTATAGTCCACACTAACTCCATTGGCTCTCTACGGCTTCCCTATATCCCACACTGATTCCAGATGCATTCTACGGTTTCCCTATAGTCCACACTAACACCATTGTTTCTCCAAGGTTTCCTATAGTCCATAGTGAATCCTTGGCTCTCTACGGTCTCCCTATAGTCCACACTGATCACACTGGCTCTCTAAGGTTTCCCTATAGTGCACTCTGACTACAGTGGCTCTCTACGTTTTCCCTATATCCCACACTTATTCCAGAGGTTCTCTACGGTTTTCCTATAGACAACACTGACACTAGTGGCTCTCAATGGTTTCCCTATAGTCCACACTGATTCCAGCGGCTCTCAAGGGTTTCCCTTTATCACACACTGACTTCAGCAGCTCTCTACGGTTTCCCCATAGCCGACACTGACTGCAGTGGCTCCCTTTGGTTTCCCTATAGCCTACAGTGGCTCCTTTGGCTCGCTACGGTTTGCCTATATCACACACTAACTCTAGTGGCTCTGTACGGTTTCTCTATAGTCCACACTGACTCCAGCTGCCCTGCACGTTTTCCAAATATCCACACTGACTCCACTTTCTCTCTACAGATTCCCTAAATCCCACAATGACTCCAGTGGCTCTGTATTGTTTCCGTATATCCCACACTCACACCAGTGGCTCTCTACGGTTTCCCTGTAGTCCACACTCGATCCATTGGCTCTCCACGGTTTTCCTATTGTCCACAGTGACTCCAGCGGCTCACTACGGTTTTGCTATATCAGCAACTGACTCTAGTGGCTCTCTACGGATTCGGTATAGTCCACACAGACGCCATTAGCTCTCGGCGATTTCACTATAGTCCACTCTGACTCCAGTGGCTCTCTCTGCATTTTCCCTATAGTCCACACTGACACCATTGGCTCTCTACGGTTTCCCTATAGCCCACACTGATTCCAGCGGATCTCTATAGTTTTCCTGTAGACAACACTGACACTAATGGCTCTCAACGGTTTCCCTACAGTCCACACTGACTCCAGAGGCTCTCAAGGGTTTCCCTTTATCCCACACTGACTCCAGTGGCTCACTACCGTTTCCCTATATCACACAGTGTCTCCCGCACCTCTCTACGGCTTCCGATTAGCCCACACTGAATCCAGAGGTTATCTACGGTTTCCCTAAAGCCCACACTGACTCCAGTGGATCCCTCCGGTTTCTCTAAATCCCACATTGACTCCATTGGCTCTGTACGGTTTCCTTAAAGCCCTCGCTGATTGCAGTGGCTCTCTACAGATTCCCTAAAGACCACACTGACTCCAGTGGCTCTCTATGGTTTCCCTAAAGCCCACATGGACTCCAGTAGCTATCTACAGTTTCCCTATGGCCCACCCTGACTCCAGGGGCTCTCTAAGTTTTCCCTATAGTCCACACTGACACCAGTGACTCTATACAATTTCCCTTTAGTCCGCACTGACTCCAGTGACTCTCTACACTTTCCCTATAGTACAAACTGACACCAGTGGCTCTCTACAGTTTCCCTATAGTCCACACTGACTACAGCGGCTCTCAAGGGATTCCCTTTATCCCACACTGACACTAGTTGCTTACTACGGTTTCCTTATCGTCCACACTGACACCAGTGGCACTATAGGATTTCACTATAGTCCACAGTAACTCCATTGGCTCTCTACGGCTTCCCTATATCCCACACTGATTCCACAGGCTCTCTACGGTTTTCCTATAGTCCACACTGACACCATGGCTCTCGACGGTCACCCTTAGTCCACACTGACTCCAGTGGCTCTAATCGGTTTCCGTATATCCCAAACTCACACAAATGGCTCTCTACGGTTTCCCTATAGCCCAGACTGATTCCAGCGGATCTCTACGGTATTCCTATAGACAACACTGACACTATTGGCTCTCAACGGTTTCCCTATAGTCCACACTGATTCCAGAGGCTCTCAAGGGATTCCCTTTATCAAACACTGACTTCAGCAGCTCTCTACAGTTTCCCCATAGCCGGCACTGACTGCAGTGGCTCTCTATGGTTTCCCAATAGCCTACAGTGACTCCATTGGCTCGCTATGGTTTCCCTATATCACACACTATCTAGTGGTTCTCTACGGTTTCCCTATAGTCCACACTGATCACATTGGCTCTCTACGGTTTCCAATAGTCCACACTGACCCCAGTGGCTCTGTACGGTTTCCCTATACTCCACACTGACACCAATGGCTCTCTGCGATTTCCCTATAGTCCACTCTGACTCCAGTGGCTCTCTACGGATTTCCTGTAGTCCACACTGACACCATTGGCTCTCTACTGTTTCCCTATAGTCCACTCTGACTCCAGCGGCTCTCCACGTTTTCCCTCTAGCCCACACTGATTCCAGCGGCTCTCTATGGTTTTCCTATAGCCCTCACTGTCCATAGTGGGTCTCAAATGTTTCCTTATAGTCCAAAAAGACTCCAGCGGCTCTCAAGGGTTTCCCTTTATCCCACACTGACTGCAGCAGCTCTCTATCGTTTCTCCATAGCTGACACTGACTGCAGTGCCTCTCTATGGTTTCCCTGTAGCCTACAGTGACTCCAGTGGCTCGCTACGGTTTCCCTATATCACACACTAACTCTAGTGGTTCTCTACGGTTTCCCTATAGTCCACACTGATCACAGTGGCTCTCTACGCTTTCCCTATTGTCCACACTGACTCCAGCTGCTCTCATCACATTTTCCCAATATCCCACACTGACTCCGCTGGCTCTCTACAGATTCCGTAAAGGCCTCACTGACTCCTGTGGTTCTCTACGGTTTACCTATAGTCCACTCTGACTCCAGCGGCTCTCTACTGTTTCCCTATAGTCCAAACTGAAACCCTTGGCAATCTACGGATTCCCTATAGTCCACACTCGCTCCATTGGCTCTCTACGGTTTTCCTATAGTCCACAGTGACTCCAGTGGCTCTCTACAGATTCCTTCTAGCCCACACTGACTCCAGTGGCTCTGTACGGTTTCCTTATAGTCCACAATGACACCATTGGCTCTCTGCGATTTCTCTAGAGTCCAATCTGACTCCGGTGGCTCTCTACGGATTCCCTGTAGTCCACACTGACACCATTGGCTCTCTACTGTTTCCCTATAGTCCACTCTGAGTCCAGTGGCTCTCTACGTTTTCCTATAGCCCACACTGATTCCAGGGGTTCTCTACGGTTTTCCTATAGACAACACTGACACTAGTGGCTCTCAATGGTTTCCCTATAGTCCACACTGATTCCAGCGGCTCTCAATGGTTTCCCTTTATCACACACTGACTTTAGCAACTCTCTACGGTTTCCCCATAGCCGACTCTGACTGCAGTGGCTCTCTATGGTTTCCCTTTAGCCTACAGTGTCTCCAGTACCTCTCTACGGTTTACCTATATCACACACTAACTCTAATGGTTCTCTACGGTTTCCCTATAGTCCACACTGATCACATTGGCTCTCTATGGTTTCCTTATTGTCCACACTGTCTCCAGTTGGTCTCCACGTTTTCCCAATATCCCACACTGACTACACTTTCTCTCCACAGATTCCCTAAATCCCACACGGACTCCAGTGGCTCTGTACGGTTTCCCTATAGCCCACACTGATTCCAGCGGATCTCTACGGTTTTCCTGTAGACAACACTGTCACTAGTGGCTCTCAACGATTTCCCTACAGTCCACACTGAATCCAGAGGCTCTCAAGGGTTTCCCTTTATCCCACACTGACTTCAGCGGCTCGCTACGGTTTCCCTATACCACACACTGACTCCAGAGGCTCTCTACGGTTGCCTTATAGACAACACTGACTGCAGAGGCTCTCTATGGTTTCCCTATAGCCTACAGTGACTTCAGTGGCTCGCTACGGTTTCCCTATATCACACACTTACTCTACTGGTGCTCTACAGCTTTCCTATACCCCACACCGATTCCAGCGGCTCTCTACAGTTTTCCTATAGCCTACACTGGCTCGCAATGGTTTCCCTATAGTCCACACTGACTACAGTGGCTCTCAAGGGTTTCCCTTTATCCCACACTGACTTCAGCGGCTCTCTACGGTTTCCCTATAGACCATACTGTCTCCAGTGGCTCTGTACGGTTTCCCAAATTCCATACTGACACCATTGGATTTCTTCGGTTTCCCTATAGTCCACACTGATTCCAGCGGCTCTCTACGATTTTCCTTTAGACAACACTAACTCTAGTGGCTCTCAATGGTTTTCCTACAGTCCACACTGACTACAGAGGCTCTCAAGGGTTTCCCTTTATCCCACACTGACTTCAGCGGCTCACTACGGTTTCCCTGTAGCCCACAAAGACTCCAGTGGCTCTCTATGGCTTCCTAATATCCCACAATGAATCGTGTGGCTCTCTACGGTTTTTCTATAGCCCACACTGTCCCTAGTGGCTCTCAACTGTTTTGCTATATTCAACACTGTCTTCAGCTGCTGTCAAGGGTTTCCCATTATCCCACACTGAGTTCAGCGTCTCTCTACAGTTTCCCTATAGCCCACACTGATTCCAGTGGCTCTGTACGGTTTCCCAATATCCCACACTCACTCCAGTGGCTCTCTATGCTTTTCGTTTACTCCACACTGACTCCAGTGGCTCTCTATCGTTTCTCTATAGTATACACTGAAACCATTGGCTCTCTAGGGTTTTCCTATAGTCCACAATGACTGCAGCGGCTCTCTATGGTTTCCCTATAGTACACATTGAAGCCATTGGGTCTCTACGGTTTCCTTATAGTCCACACTGACTCCAGTGGCTCTCACCTGTTTCCCTATAGCCCATACTGACTCCAGAGGCTCTCTACAGCTTGCCTATATCCCACAATGATTCCAGAGGCTCTCTACGGTTTTCCTATAGCCCACACTGTCTATAGTGGCTCTCAAAAGATTCCCTATAGTCCACACTAACTCCAGCGGCTCTCAAGGTTTTCCTTGTAGCCGACACTGACTCCAGTGGCTATCTACGGCTTCCCTATATTCCACACTGATTCCCGCGTCTCTCTATGGTTTTCCAATGGCCCACACTGTCCTGAGTGGCTCTAACCAGTTTCTCTATATCACACATTGACTCTAGCAGCTCTCTACCATTTCCCTATAGTCCATACTGAAACCAGCTGCTCTCTATGGTTTTCCTAAAGCCTGCACTGACTCCAGCGACTCTCCACATTTTCCTTATATCCCTCACTGACTCCAGCGGGTCTCTACGGTATCCCTATAGCCTACACTGACTCTAGTGGATCTCTCCGGTTTCCCTATATCCCACACTGGCTCCAATGTCTCTCTACAGTCTCCCTATAGTCCACACTGCGTCCAGTGGCTTTCTACGGATTCCCTACATCCCAAACTGACTCCAGTGGCTCTGTACGGTTTCGCTATAGCCCTCGCTGACTCCAGTGGCTCTCTACAGATTCCCTAAAGCCCACATTGTCTCCAGCACTCTTTACGGTTTCCCTGTATTCCACACTCAATCCACTGGCTCTCTACACTTTTCCTATTGTCCAGACTGACTCCAGCAGCTCTCTACGGTTTCCCTATAGTCCACAGTGACACCATTGGCTCTCTACGGTGTCCCTATAGTCCACACTGACTCCAGAGGCTCTCTAAGGTTTCCCTATAGCCCATACTGACTCCAGATGCTCTCTACGGCTTTTTAATATCCCACAATGATTCCAGCTGCTCTCTACGGTTTTCCTATAGCCCACACTGTCCATAGTGGCTCTCAAAAATTTCCCTATAGTCCAAACTGACTCCAGCGACTCTCAAGGGTTTCCCTTTATCCCACACTGACTTCAGCAGCTCTCTACGGTTTCCCCATAGCCAACACTGACTGCAGTGGCTCTCTATGGTTTCCCTATAGCCTACTATGACTCCAGTGGCTCACTACGGTTTCCCTATTTCACACACTAACTCTAGTGGTTCTCTACGGTTTCCCTATATTCCAGACTGATCACAGTGGCTCTCTACGCTTTCCTTAGAGTCCACACTGTCTCCAGCAGCTCTGTACGGTTTCCCTATAATCCACACTGACTCCAGCTGTTGTCATCACGTTTTCCCTATATCCCACACTGACTCCACTGGCTCTCTACAGATTCCCTAAAGCCCACACTGACTCCAGTGGCTCTCTACGGTTTTCCTATTGTCCACACTGACTCCAGCGGCTCTCTACTGTTTGCCTGAAGTCCAAACTGAAACGCTTGCCAATCTACAGATTCCCTAGAGTCCACACTCACTCCATTGGCTCTCTACGGTTTTCCTATAGTCCACAGTGACTCCAGTGGCTCTGTACGGTTTCCCTATAGTCCACACTGACACCATTGCCTCTCTGCGATGTCCCTATAGTCCAATCTGACCCCAGTGGCTCTCAACGGTTTCCCTTTAGTCCACACTGACACCACTGGATCTCTACATTTTCCCGATAGTCCACTCTGACTCCAGTGGCTCGCTACGGTTTCCCTAAAGCCCAGACTGATTCCAGCTGCTCTTTACGATTTTCCTATATGCAACAATGACTCTAGTGCCTCGCAACGGTTTCCCTACAGTCCACACTGACTCCAGTGGCTCGCTACGGTTTCCCTATAATCCACACTGACGCCATTGGCTCTATACGATTTCCCTATCGTCCTGACTGACTCCAGTGGCTCTCTACAGTTTCCCTTTATCACACACTGACTCCAGAGGCTCTCTACGGCTTCCTTATATCCCACATTGAAACTAGTGTTTCTCAACGGTTTCTCTATAGTCCACTCTGACTTCAGCGGCACTCAAGGGTTTCTCTTTATCCCACAAAGACTTCAGCAGCTCTCTATGGTTTCCCTATAGCCCAGACTGACTGCAGTGGCTCTCTATGGTTTCCCTGTAGCCTACACTGACTCCAACGGCTCTCTTCGGTTTCCCTGTATCCCACACTTCTCCAGTGCCTCTGTACGGTTTCGCTATAGCCCTCGCTGATTCCAGTGGCTCTCTACAGATTCCCTAAAGCCCACACTAACTCCAGTGCTCTGTACGGGTTTCCCATGGTCCACATGTCTCCAGCCGCTCTCCAATGTTTCCCTATAGTGCACACTGACACCACTGGCACTCCAAGGTTTCCCTATAGTCCTCACTGACAACATGGCTCGCTACGGTCTCCCTATAGCCTATACTGACTCCGGAGGCTCTCTACAGCTTGCCTATATCCCACAATGATTCCGTTGGCTCTCTACGGTTTTCCTATAGCCCACACTGTCCATAGTGGCTCTCAAAAGATTCCCTGTAGTCCACACTGACTCCAGCGGCTCTCAAGGTTTTCCCTTTATCCCACACTGACTTCAGCAGCTCTCGACGGTTTCCCCATAGCCAACACTGACTGCAGTGGATCTCTATGGTTTCCCTATAGCCTACAGTGACTCCAGCGGCTCGCTACAGTTTCCCTATATCACACACTAACTCTAGTGGTTCTCTGAGGTTTCCCTATTGTCCACACTGATCACAGTGGCTCTCTACAGTTTCCTTATAGTCCACACTGTCTCCAGTGTCTCTGTACGATTTCCCTATAGTCCACAGTGACTTCAGCTGCTCACCACGTTTTCCCAATATCCCACACTGACTCAACTGGCTCTCTACAGATTCCCTGAAGCGCACACTGACTCCAGTGGCTCTGTACTGTTTCCATATATCCCACACTCACTCCAGTGGCTCTCTACGGTTTTCCTATAGTCCACACTGACTCCAGCAGCTCTCTACTGTCTCCCTATAGACCACACTGACACCATTAGCTCTCTACGGATTCCCTATAGTCCACACTCTCTCCATTGGCTCTTTACGGTTTTCCTATAGTCTACACTGACTCCAGTGGCTTGCTACGGTTTTGCTTTATCGCACACTGACTCTAGTGGCTCTCGACGGATTCCGTATAGTCCACAGTGACTCCAGTGGCTCTCTACAGTTTCCCTCTAGCCCACACTGACTCCAGTGGCTCTGTACAGTTCCCCTACAGTCCACACTGACACCATTGGCTCTCTACGGCTTCCTTTTATCCCACAATGATTCCATTGGCTCTCTACGGTTTTCCTATAGCCCACACTGACTGCAGGGGCTCTCAAAGATTTCCCTTTAACCCACCCTGACTTCAGCGGTTCGATACAGTTTCCCTATACCCCACACTGACTCCAGCGGCTCTCCACAGTTTCCCTATAGCCGACACTGACTCCAACGGCTCACTACCGTTTCCCTATATCACACAGTGTCTCCCGCAGCTCTCTACGTCTTCCGATTAGCCCACACTGACTACATTGGCTCTCTACGTTTTCCCTAAAGCCCACACTGACTCCAGCTGCTCTCTTCGGATTCTCTAAAGCCTGCACTGACTCCAGCGGTTCTCCACGTTTTCCCTATAGCCCACACTGACTGCAGTGGATCCCTACAGTTTCCCTAAATCCCACACTAACTCCATTTGCTCTCTACAGTTTCCCTATAGTCCACACGGACTCCAGTTGCTCTCTACGGTTTCCGTATAGTCCACACTGACACCAGTGGCTCTCTACGGTTTCCCTATAGTCCACACTGACACCATTGGCTCGCTACAGTTTCCCTATTGTCCACACTGACTCCGGTGGCTCTCTACGCTTTCCCTATAACCCACTCTGACTCCAGTGGCTCAGTACATTTTCCCTTTATCCCACACTGACTCCAGAGGCTCTCTACAGCTTCCCTATATCCCACACTGACCCTAGTGGTTATCAGCGGTTTCCCTATAGTCCACACTGACTTCCGCGGAACTCAAGGGTTTCACTTTATCCCACACAGACCTCAGCAGCTCTCTATGTTTTCCCTATAGCCCAGACTGACAGCATTGGCTCCCTATGGATTCCCTATAGCCTACACTGACTTCTATGGCTCTCTGCGGTTTCCCTTTATCCCACACTTCTCCAGTGGCTCTGTACGGTTGCGCTATAGCCCTCGCTGACTCCAGTGGCTCTCTACAGATTCCCTAATGCCCGCAATGTCTCCAGCACACTGTACGGTTTCCCTGTATCCCACACTCACTCCAGTGGCTCTCTACGGTTTTCCTATGGTCTCCAGCCACTCTACTGTTTCCGTATAGTGCACGCTGACATCATTGGCTCTCCAAGGTTTCCCTATAGTCCACACTGACACCACAGGCTCTCTACAGTCTCCCTATAGTCCACACTGACTCCAGTGGCTCTCTACGGTTTCCCTGTAGCCCAGACTGATTCCAGTGGCTCTCTGTGGCTTCCTAATATCCCACAATGATTCCAGCAGCTCTCTACGGTTTTTCTATAGCCCACAATTTCCCTAGTGGCTCTCCACAGTTTCCCTATATTCCACACTGTCTCCAGTGGCTCTCAGGGGTTCCCTTTATCCCACACTGACTTCAGCAGCTCTCTAGGTTTCCCTATAGCCCACACTGACTCCAGTGGCTCTGTACGGTTTCCCGATATCCCACGCTCACTCCTGTGGCTCTCTATGCTTTTCCTGTAGTCCACAATGACTTCAGCGGCTGTCTATTCTTTCCTTATAGTACACACTGAAACCATTGGATCCCTACGGTTTCCATATAATCCACACTGACTCCAGTGCCTCTCTACGGCTTCCCTATATCCCACAATGATTCCACCAGCTCTCTACGCTTTTCCTATAGTCCACACTGACTACAGCGGCTCTCAAGGGTTTCCCTTTATCCCACAGTGACTTCAGCAGCTTTCTACAGTTTCTGCATAGCCGACACTGACTGCAGTGGTTCTCTATGTTTTCCCTATAGCCTACAGTGACTCCAGTGTCTCGCCACGGTTTCCCTATATCAAACACTAACTCTAGTGGTTCTCTACGGTTTCCCAATAGTCCACACTGATCACAGTGGCTCTCTACGGTTTCCTTATAGTCCACACTGAGAACCAGTGGCTCTATATGATTTCCCGAATGTCCACAATGACTCCAGTGGCTCTATACGCTTTCCCTATTTTCCATACTGACACCATTGGCTCTCTACGGTTTCCCTATAGCCCACACCGTCTCCAGTAGCTCTCTACGGTTTCCCTATGGCCCACCCTGACTCCAGTGGCTCTGTACGGATTCCCTATAGTCCACAATGACACCAGTGCTTCTATACGATTTCCCTATAGTCCACACTGACACCATTGGCTCGCTACGTTTGCCCTATAGTCCACACTGACTCCTCAGCGCTCTATGGTTTCCCTATAGTCCACACTGATTCCAGCGGCTCTCTACGGTTTCTCTATAGCCCACACTGACTCCAGTGGCTCAGCACAGTTTCCCTATATCCCACACTGAGTCCAGAGGCTCTCTACGGCTTCCCTATATCCCACACTGACCCTAATGGTTCTCAACTGTTTCCCTATAGTCCACACTGACTTCAGCGGCTCTCAAGGGTTTCCCTTTATCCTACACTGACTCTAGTGGCTTACTACGGTTTCTCTATCGTCCACACTGATACCAGTGGCTCTCTACTGTTTCCCTGTAGTCCACACTGACACCAGAGGCTCTCGACGGTTTCCCTATAGTCGACACTGACACCATTGGCTCTCTTCCGCTTCCCTATATCCCACACTGATTCCTGCAGCTCCCTAAAGATTTCTATAGCCCACACTGATCCTAGTGGCTCTCAACAGTTTCCCTATAGTCCCCACTGACTCCAGCGGCTCTCTACGGTTTCCCAATAGCCGACACTCGCTGCAGTGGCTCTCCATGGTTTCCCTATATCCCACACTGACTCCAGTGTCTCGCTACTGTTTCACTATATCACACACTGACTCTAGCCGCTCTCTACGCTTTCCCTATAGTCCACTTTGACCACAGTGGCGCTCTACGGTTTCCCTCTACTCCACACTGTCTCCAGTGGCTCTCTACGGTTTCCCTTTAGTCCGCACTGACTCCAGTGGCTATCTAGGGCTTCCCTATATCCCACACTGATTCCCGTGTCTCTCTAAGGTTTTCCTATAGCCCACACTGTCCCTAGTGGCTCTAAGCAGTTTCCCTATATCCCTAATTGACTCTAGAGGCTCTCTACCATTTCCCTACAGTCCGCACTGAAACCAGCTGCTCTCTACGGCTTCCATAAAGCCTGCACTGACTCCAGTGGCTCTCCACGTTTTCCCTATAGCCCTCACTCACTTCAGTGGCTCTCTACACTTTTCCTATGGTCCACACTGACTCAAGCGGCTCTCTACGGTTTCCCTATAGCCCACACTGACACCATGGCTCTCTACGCTTTCCCTATATCCCACACTGGCTCCATTGTCTCTCTACAGTTTCCCTATAGTCCACACTGCGTCCAGTGGCTTTCTACGGTTTCCCTACATCGCAAACTGACTCCAGTGGCTCCCAAGGGGTTCCCTTTATCCCACACTGACTTCAGCGGCTCTCAACGGATTCCCTATATCACACACTGACTTCAGTAGCTCTGTACGGTGTCCCGATATCCCACACTCACTCCAGTGGCTCTCTACACTTTTCTTATAGTCCACAATGACTCCAGCGGCTCTCTATTCTTTCCCTATAGAACACCCTGAAACCATTGGCTCTCTACGGTGTCCCTATAGTCCAGACTGACTCCAGTGGCTCTCTAAGGTGTCCCTATAGCCCACATTGACTCTAGTGGCTCTCTACGCCTTCCCTATATCCCACAATGATTCCAGCAGCTCTCTACGGTTTTCCTTTATCCCACACTGACTTCAACAGCTCTCTATGGTTTCCCTATAGCCTGCAGTGACTCCAGTGTCTCGCTACAGTTTCCCTATATCACACACTAACTCTAGTGGTTCTCTACGGTTTCCCTATACTCCACACTGATCACAATGGTTCTCTATGGTTTCCTTATAGTCCACACTGTCTCCAGTGGCTCTGTACGGTTTCCCTATTGTCCATACTGACTCCAGCTGCTCTCCACGTTTTCGCTCTACTCCACACTGTCTCCAGTGGCTCTCTACGGTTTCCCTGTAGCTGACACTGACTCCAGTAGCTATCCACGGCTTCCCTAAATCCCACACTGATTCCCACTTCTCTCTACGGTTTTCCTATAGCCCACACTGTCCCTATTGGCTCTAAACTGGTTCCCTATATCACACATTGACTCTAGCGGCTCTCTACCATTTCCCTATAGTCCACACTGAAACCACCTGCTCTCTACGGGTTCCCTAAAGCCTGCACTGACTCCAGCGGCTCTCCACGTTTTCCCTATATCCCACACTGAATCCAGCAGCTCTCTACGGTATCCCTATAGCCCCCACTGGCTCCAGTGGATCTCTCCGATTTCCCTATATCCCACACTGGCTCCACTGTCTCTCTACAGTTTCCCTATAGTCCACACTGTGTCCATTGGCTTTCTACATTTTCCCTACATCCCAAACTGACTCCAGTGGCTTTGTTCAGTTTCGCTATAGCGCTCGCTGACTTCAGTGGCTCTCTACAGATTCCCTAAAGCCCACACTGACTCCATCGCTCTGTACAGTTTCCCTGTATCCTACACTCAATCCAGTGGCTCTCTACACTTTTCCTATGCTCCACATGACTCCAGCCGCTCTCTACGGTTTCCCTACAGTCCACACTGACAACATTGCCTCTCCAAGGATTCCCTATAGTCCACATTGACTCCAATGGCTCTCTACGGTCTCCCTATAGTCCACTCTTGCTCCAGTGGCTCTCTACTGTTTCCCTATCGTCCACACTGACACCGGTGGCTCTCTACGGATTCCAAATGCCCCACAATGATTCCAGCGGCTCTCTACGGTTTCCCAATATCCCACACTGACTCCAGTGGCTCTCTACATTTTTCCTATAGTCCACATTGACTCCAGTGGCTCTTTACGGTTTCCCTGTATCCCACACTCAATCCAATGGCTCTCTACGCTTTTCCTATGGTCCACATGACTCCAGCCGCTCTCTACGGTCTCCCTATAGTCCACACTTGCTCCAGTGGCTCTCTACGGTTTCCCTATAGCCCACAGTGACACCAGTGGCTCTCTACGGATTCCACATATCCCACAATGATTCCAGCCGCTGTCTACGGTTTTTCTATAGCCCACACTGTACCTAATGCTCTCAACTGTTTCCCTATATCCCACACTGACTCCAGGGCTCTCTATGGTTTCCCTATAGCACACACTGACTCCAGTGGCTCTGTATGGTTTCCCGATATCCCACGCTCACTCCAGTGGCTCTCTAAGTTTTTCCTACAGTCCACACTGACTCCAGTGGCTCTCTACGGATTCCCTATAGTCCACACTGAATCCCGTGGCTCTCTACGGTTTCCCAATATCCCACAATGATTCCAGCGTCTCTCTACGCTTTTCCTATAGCCCACACTGTCCATAGTGGCTCTCAAAAGTTTCCCTATAGTCCACACTGACTCCAGCGGCTCTCAAGGGTTTACCTTTTTCACACACTGACTTCAGCACTGTCTCCGGTTTCCCCATAGCCCACACTGACTGCAGTGGCTCTCTATGGTTTCCCTGTAGCCTACGGTGACTCCAGTGGCTCAATACGGTTTTCCTATATCACACACTAACTCTAGTCTTTCTCTACGGTTTCCCTATAGTCCACACTGTTGCCAGTGGCTCCCTAAGGTTTCACTATCGTCCACACTGACTCCAGCTGTCCTCTACTTTTTCCCTAAAGCCTGCACTGACTCCAGTGGCTCTCCACGTTTCCCCTATATCCCACACTGACTCCAATGGCTCTGTACGGTTTCCCTATATCCCACAGTGAAACCAGTGGTTCTCTACAGATTCACTAAAGCACACACTGACTTCAGTGGCTCTGTCCCGTTTCCCAATATCCCACAGTCACACCATTGGCTCTCTACGGTTTTCCTATAGTCCACAATGACACCAGCAGCAATCAACTGTTTCCCTATAGTCTGCACTGACCCCAGTGGCTCTCTACAGTTTCCCGATAGCCCACATTGAATCCAGTGGCTCTCTAAGGTTTCCCTATATCCCACACTGACACCCGTGGATCGCTACAGTTTTGCTAAATCACGCACTGACTCTAGTGGCTTCTCCGGATTCCATGTAGTCGACACTGACACCAGTGGCTCTCTACGTTTTCCCTAAAGCCCACAATGACACCAGTGGCTCTCAACCTTTTCCCTATAGTCCACACTGACTCCAGTGGTTCTCTACGTTTTCCTTAAATCCCACACTAACTCCATTGGCTCTCAACAGTTTCCCTATAGTCCACAATGCCTCCAGTGGTTCTCTACAGTTTTCCTACAACCCAGACTCACTCCCGTGGTTCTGAACGGTTTCTCTATAGCTCTCACTGACTGCAGTGGCTCTCTAAATATTCCCTAAAGCCCACAATGACTCCAGTGGCTCACAACAGTTTCCCTATATCCCACACTGACTCCAGAGTCTCTCTACATCTTCCCTCTATCCCACTCTGACCATAGTGGTTCTCAACCTTTTCCATATAGTACACACTGCCTTCAGCAGCTCCGGGATTCCCTTTATCCCACACTGACTTCAGCGGCTCTCTTCGGTTTCCCTATAGCCCACACTGACTGCAGTGGCTCTCTATGGTTTCCCTATAGCCAACACGGACTCCAACGGCTCTCTTAGGTTTCTCTATATTGCACACTGACTCCAGCGGCTCGCTACGCTTTCCCTATAGTCCATACTGACTCCCGTGGCTCTCTAGGCTTCCCTATATCCCACAATGATTCCAGCGGCTCTGTACGTTTTTCTTATAGCCCACACTGTCCCTCGTGGCTCTCAACAGTTTCCCTATAGTCCACACTGACTCCAGCGGCTCTCTAGAGTTTCAATAAAGCCTGCACTGACTCCAAGGGCTCTCCACATTTTCCCTATGTTCCACAATGACTCCAGTGGCTCTGTACGGTTTCCCTATATCCCACACCGAATCCAGTGGCTCTCTATAGATGCACTAAAGCCCACACTGACTGCAGTGGCTCTGTCCAGTTTCCCAATATCCCACACTCACTCCTTTGGCTCTCTACGGTTTTCCTATAGTCCACACTGACACCAGCGGCTCTCTACTGTTTCACTATAGTTCACACTGACACCAGTGGCTCTGTACAGTTTCCCTGTAGGCCACACTGACTCCAGTGGCTCTCTAAGGTTTCCCTATATCCCACACTGACTCCAGTGGCTCGCTACGTTTTTGCTAAATCAAACACTGACACTAGTGGCTCTCTCCAGATTCCCTGTAGTCCACACTGAAACCAGTGGCTCTCAACGTTTTCCCTAAAGCCCACACTGACACTATTGGCTGTCAAGAGTTTCCCTACAGTCCACACTGACTCCCGTGGCTCTCAAGGTTTTCCCTTTATCCCACACTGACTTCAGCGGCTCGCTACGGATTCCCAATAGCCCACAATGACTCCAGTGGCTCTCTACCGTCTCCCTAAACCCGACACTGACATCAGGGGCTCACTACCGTTTCCCTATAATAGTGTCTCCAGCAGCTCTCTACGGTTTCCATATAGCCAACACTGAGTCCAGTGGCTCTCTCGTTTTCCCTAAAGCTCACACTGACTCTAGCTGCTCTCTTCGGTTTCCCTAAAGCGCGCACTTACCCCAGCTGTTCTCTTCGGTTTCCCTAAAGCATGGACTAACTCCAGCGTTTCTCCACCATTTCCCCATAGTCCACAAAACCTCCAGTGGTTCTCTACAGGTTTCCTACATCCCACATTGACTCCAGTGGCTCTGTACGGTGTCCCTATAGCCCTCACTGACTGCAGTGGAGCTCCACAGATTCCCTAAAGCCCACACTGACTCCAGTGGCACTGTACGGTTTCCCTATAGGCCACACTGTTCCCCGTGGCTCTCTATGGTCTCCTTATGGTCCACACTGACTGCAGTGGCTCTGTACGGTTTCCCTATCGTCCACACTGACTCCTGCTGCTCTCTACAGTTTCCCTGAAGCCTGCACTGACTCCAGCGGCTCTCCACGTTTTCCCTATATCCCACACTGATTCCAGTGGCTCTGCACGTTTTCCCTATATGACACTCTGAACCAGTGTCTCTCTACAGATTCACTAAAGCCCACACTGACTGAATTGGCTCTGTCCGGTTTCCCAATATCCCACACTCACTCCATTGGCTCTCTACCGTTTTCCTATAGTCCACACTGACACCAGCGGCTCTCTACTGTTTCCGTATAGTCCACACTGACACCAGTGGCTCTCTACGGTTTCCCGATAGTCCACACTTAATCCAGTGGCTCTCTAAGGTTTCCCTATATCCCACACTGACTCCAGTGGCACGCTACGGTTTTGCTAAAGCACACACTGACTCTAGTGGCTCTCTACGGATTCCCTGTAGTCCACACTGACACCAGTGGCTCTCTACGGTTTTCGTAAGCCCACACTGACAATAGTGGCTCTCAACGGTTTCCCTATATTCCAAACTGACTCCAGAGGCTCCCATGGGTTTCCCTTTATCCCACACAGTGTCTCCAGCAGCTCTTTACGGTTTCTGTATAGCCCACACTGACTCCAGTGGCTCTCAAAAACTTCTCTAAAGCTCACACTGACTCCAGCTGTACTCTTCGGTTTCCCTAAAGCCCGCACTGACTCCAGCAGTTCTCCATCATTTCCCGATAGCCCACACTGACTCCAGTGGATCTCTACAGTTTCCCAATATCCCACACTAAATCCATTGGCTCTCTACAGTCTCCCTATAGTCCACAATGCCTTCAGTTGTTCTCTACATTTTTCCGACATCCCAGACTGGCTCCAGTGGCTCTGTACGTTTTCCCTACAGCCTTCACTGATTGCAGTGGCTCTCTAAATATTCCCTAAAGCCCACACTGACTCCAGTGGCTCTGTACTGTAACGCTATAGTCCGCACTGACGCCAATGCCTCTCTACAGATTCCCTATAGTCTACACCGGCTCCAGTTGCTTTCTATGGTTTTCCTATAGGCCACAATGACTCCAGTGGCTCACAACAGTTTCCCTATATCCCACACTGACTCCAGAGGCTCTCTACAGCTTCCCTATATCCCACTCTGACCATAGTGGTTCTCAACCTTTTCCATACAGTCCACACTGTCTTCAGCAGCTCTCAAGGGATTCCCTTTATCCCACACTGACTTCAGCGGCTCTCTACGGTTTTCCTATAGCCCAGACTGACTGCAGTGGCTCTCTATGGTTTCCCATAGCCTACACTGACTCCAACGGCTCTCTTAGGTCTCTCCATATCGCACATTGACTCCATTGGCTCGCTACGGTTTCCCTATTGTCCACACTGTCTCGAGTGGCTCTCTAACGTTTCCCTATAGTCCACACTTACTCCAGTGGCTCTCAAGGGTTTCTATTTATCCCACACTGACTTCAGCGGCTCTCTATGTTTTCCATCAATCCGGCACTGATTCCAAAGGCTCTCTACGGTTTCCCCATAACTGACACTGACTGCAGTGGCTCGCTATGGTTTCCCTATTTCACACACTAAATCTAGAGCCTCTCTGCAGTTTCCCTATAGTCCACACTGTTCCCAGTGGCTCTCTACGATTTCCCTATGGTCCACACTGTCTCCATTGGCTCTGTACGGTTTCCCTATCGCCCACACTGACTCCAGTGGCTCACAACAGTTTCGCTATATCCCACACTGACTCCAGAAGCTCTCTACAGCTTCCCTATATCCCACTCTGACCATAGTGGTTCTCAACGTTTTCCATATAGTCCACAATGTCTTCAGCATCTCTCAAGGGATCCGCTTTAGCCCACACTGACTTCAGCTGCTCTCTACGGTTTCCCTATAGCCCACACTGACTTCAGTGGCTCTCTTTGGTTTCCCTATAGCCTGCACTGACACCAACGGCTCGCTTAGGCTTCTCTATATCGGACACTGACTCCAGCAGCTCACTACGGATTCCCTATTGTCCACACTGGCTCGAGTGCCTCTCTACGGTTTCCCTATAGTCCACACTGACTCCAGTGGCTCTCTACGGCTTCCCTATATCCCACAATGTTTCCAGCGGCTCTCTATGGTTTTCTTATAGCTACACTGTCCTTAGTGGCTCTCAACATTTTCCCTATAGTCCACACTGACTCCAGGGGTTCTCAAGGTTTTCCCTTTATCACACACTGACTTCAGCGGCTCTCTACGGTTTCCCACTATCCCACACTGACCCCCAAGGCTCTCTACGGTTTCCCCATAGCCGACACTGACTGCAGTGGCTCTCTATGTTTTCCCTACATCACACACTAAAGGTAGTGGCTCTCTACAGTTTCCCTATAGTCCAAACAGTTCCCAGTGGCTCTCTATGGTTTCCATATGGTCCACATTGTCTCCATTTGCTCTGTACGGTTTCCCTATCGTCCACACTGACTCCAGCAGCTCTCCACGTTTTCCCTATATCCCACACTAACTCCAGTGGCTCTGTACGTTTTCCCTATATCCCACACAGAATCCAGTGGTGCTCTACGTTTTCCCTATATCCCACACTGACTCCAGTGGCTCGCTACGCTTTTGCTAAATCACACACTGACCTAGTGCCTCTCTACGGATTCCCTGTAGTCCACACTGACTCCAGAGGGTTTCAAGGGTTTTTTTTTTAATCCCACACTGACTTCAGCAGCTCGCTACGGTTTCCTCATAGCCCACACTGACTACAGTGTCTCTCTACGGTTTCCCTGAAGCCGACACTGACTCCACGGCCTCACCACCGTTTCCCTATATCACACAGTGTCTCCAGCCGCTCTTTACGGTTTCCGTATAGCCCACACTGACTCCAGTGGCTCAAAACATTTTCTCTAAATCTCACAGTGACTCCAGCTGTACTCTTCCGTTTCCCTAAAGCCCGCACTGACTCCAGCAGATCTCCACCTTTTCCCGATAGCCCACACTGACTCCAGTGGATCTCTATGGATTCCCTAGGTCCCACACAAACTCCATGGGCTCTCTACAGTCTCCCTATAGTCCAAAATGCCTCCAGTGGTTCTCTACAGTTTTCCTATATCCCACACTCACTCGAGTGGCTCAGTACGGTTTCCCTATAGCCCTCACTGACAGCATTGGCTCTCTAAGTATTCCCTAAAGCCCACATTGACTCCAGTGGCTCTGTACGGTTTCCCTATAGTCCACATTCTTCCGCGTTGCTTTCTACGGTTTCCCTATGGTCCACACTGTCTCCAGAGGCTCAGTACGGTGTCCCTATCGGCCACACTGACTCCAGCTGCTCTCTGCTGTTTCCCTAAAGCCTGCACTGACTCCAGCAGCTCTCCACGAATTCCCTATATCCCACACTGACTCCAGTGGCTCTGTATGGTTTCCCTATATCCCACAATGAATCCAGTGGCTCTCTAGAGGTTCACTAAAGACCACACGGACTGCAGTGGCTCTGTCCGGTTTCCCAATATCCCACACTCACTCCATTGGCTCTCTACGGTTTTCCTATAGTCCACACTGACGCCAGCGGCTCTCTACTGTTTCCCTATAGTCCACACTGACACCAATGGCTCTCTAGATATTCCCAAAAGCCCACACTGACTCGAGTGGCTCTTTACTCTTTCCCTATTGTCCACACTGACGCCAGTGGCTCTTTATAGTTTCGCTATAGCCCACACTGACTCCAGTGGCTCATAACAGTTTCCCAAATCCCACTTTGACTCCGGAGGCTCTCAACAGATTCCGTATATCCTACTCTGGCCATAGTGGTTCTCACTGTTTTCTATATAGTCCACATGTCTTCAGCAGCTCTCAAGGGACTCCCTTTTTGCCACACTGACTTAAGCGGCTCTCTACGGTTTCTGTATAGCCCACCCTGACTGCAGTGGCTCTCTATGGTTTCCCTATAGACTACACTGACTCCATCGGCTCTCTTAGGTTTCGCTATATCTCACACTGACACCAGCGGCTCGCTACGGTTTCCCTTTTGTCCACACTGTCTCGAGGGGCTCTCCATGTTTTCCCTATAGTCCACACAGACTCCAGTAACTCTCTACGGCTTCCCTAAATCCCACACTGTCTCCAGTGGCTCTCTAGGTTTTCTATATATCCCACAGGGATTCCACCGGCTCTCAACCATTTCCCTATTGCCCACAGTGTCCCCAGTGACTCTCTACGGTTTCCCTATAGCCCACACTGACTCCAGCGGCTCTCAACGGTTTCCCTTTATCCCACACTGACTCCAGCTGCTGTCTACGGTTTCCCAAAAGCCCGCACTGACTCCAGTGGCTCTCCAACTTTTCCCTATATCCCACACTGACTCCAGTGGCTTGCGACGGTTTCCCTTTATCCCACACCGACTCCAGTGGCTCTCTAAGGTTAGCCTGTAGTCCACACCGACTCCAATGGATCTCTGCGTTTTCCCAATATCCCACACTGACTCCAGCTGCTCTCTACGGTTTCCCCAAAGCCCGCACTGTCTCCAGCGGCTCTCTACGTTTTCCATATATCGCACAGTGATTCCACCGGCTCTTTTCCATTTTCCAAATGCCCACACTGTCCCCAGTGGCTCTCTACGCTTTTCCTATAGTCCACACTGACTCCAGTGGCTCTCTATGGTTTCCCTGAAGCCCACATTGACTGCAGCGGCTCTCTAAGATTTCCTTATATCCCACACTGACTCCAGCAGCTCTCAACGGTTTTCCTTTATCCCACACTGCCTCCAGCGTCTCTCTACAGTTTCCCTATAGCCCACACTGACTCCAGCGGCTCTCTACAGTTTCCCTATAACCCACACTGACTCCAGTGCCTCTCAAAACTTTCGCTATATCACACACTGACTCCAGTGGGTCACTACGGTGTCCCTTTAGTTAACACTGACACGAGTGGCTCTCTCCATTTTCCCTATAGTCTACACAGACACCATTGGCCTTCTACGGTTTCACTATAGTCCACGCTGACTCCAGTGGCTCTGTACGGTTTCCCTAAATCCCACACTCACTCCAGTGGCTCTCTGCGGTTTTCCTATAGTCCACTCTGACTCCAGCTGCTCTCTACATTTTCCCTATTCCCCACACGGACTCCAGTAACTCTCTACGCTTTTCCTATAGCCCAACCTGACTCCAGTGGCTCTTTAAGTTTTCTCTATAGTCCACAATGTCACCAGTGGCTCTCTACGGTTTCCCTATAGTCCGCACTGACACCAGTGGCTCTGTACAGTTTCCCTATAGTCCACACTGACACCAGTGGCTCTAAACGGATTCCCTTTAGTCCACACAGACTCCTGCTGATATGAAGGGATTCCCTTTATCCCACACTGACTTCAGCGGCTCTGTACGGTTTCCATATAGCCTGCACTGACTCCAAAGGCTCTCTACGGTTTCCCCATAGCCGACACTGGCTGCCGTGGCTCTCTATTGTTTCCCTATATCACACACTAACTCTAGTGGCTCTCTAAAGTTTCCCTATAGTCCACACTGTTGCCAGTGGCTCCCTAAGGTTTCCCTATCGTCCACACTGACTCCAGCTGTCCTCTACTTTTTCCCTAAAGCCTGCACTGACTCCAGTGGCTCTCCACGTTTCCCCTATATCCCACACTGACTCCATTGGCTCTGTACGGTTTCCCTATATCCCACAGTGAATCCAGTGGTTCTCTACAGATTCACTAAAGCCCACAATGACTTCAGTGGCTCTGTCCGGTTTCCCAATATTCCACACTCACTCCATTGGCTCTCTACGGTTTTCCTATAGTCCACAATGACACCAGCGGCAATCAACTGTTTCCCTATAGTCCACAGTGACACCAGTGGCTCTCTACAGTTTTCCGATAGTCCACACTGAATCCAGTGGCTCTCTAAGGTTTCCCTATATCCCACACTGACACCAGTGGCTCGCTACGGTTTTGTTAAAACACACACTGACTCTAGTGGCTCTCTAAGGATTCCATGTAGTCCACACTTACACCAGTGCTTCTCTACGTTTTCCCTAAAGCCCACAATGACACCAGTGGCTCTTATCAGTTTCCCTTTAGTCCACACTGACCCCAGTGGCTCTCTACGTTTTCCTTAAATCCCAAACTAACTCCATTGGCTCTCTACAGTTTCCCTATAGTCCACAATGCCTCCAGAGGTTCTCTACAGTTTTCCTACAACCCAGACTGACTCCAGTGGCTCTGTACGGTTTCCCTATAGCTCTCACTGTCTGCAGTGGCTCTCTAAATATTCCCTAAAGCCCACACTGACTCCAGCCGCTCTATGCTGTATCCCTATAGTCCGCACTGACGCCAATGCCTCTCTACAGTTTCCCTATAATCCACACTGGCTCCAGTTGCTCTCTATGGTTTCCCTATATCCCACATTGACTCCAGAGGCTCTCTACAGCTTCCCTATATCCCACTCTGACCATAGTGGTTCTCAAGTTTTTCCATATAGTCCACACTGTCTTCAGCATCTCTCAAGAGATTCCCTTTATCCCACACTGTCTTCAGCTGCTCTCTACGTTTTCCCTAAAGCGCACACTGATTCCAGTTGCTCTCTTCGGTTTCCCTAAAGCCTGCACTGACTCCAGTGGATCTCTACGGTTTCCCCAAATCCCACACTAACTCCATTGGCTTTCTACAGTTTAACTATAGTCCACAATGCCTCCAGTTATTCTCTACAGTTTTCCTAAATCCCACACTCACTCCAGTGGCTCTGTACGGTTTCGCTATAGTCCACACTGTTCCCAGTGGCTTTCTATGGTTTCCCTATGGTCCACACTGTCTCCAGAGGCTCAGTATGGTGTCCCTATCGTCCACACTGACTCCAGCTGCTCTCTACTGTTTCCCTAAATCCTGCACTGAGTCCAGTGGCTCTCCATGTTTTCCCTATATCCCACACTGACTCCAGTGGCTCTGTATGGTTTCCCAATATCCCAAAATGAATCCAGTGGCTCTCTACAGGTTCACTAAAGCCCACACTGTCTGCAGTGGCCCTGTACGGTTTCCCTATCGTCCACACTGACTCCAGCTGCTCTCTAGAGTTTCCCTAAAGCCTGCACTGAATCCAGCGGCTCTCCACATTTTCCCTATATCCCACACTGACTCCAGCGGCTCTGTACGGTTTCCCTATATCCCACACTGAATCCAGTGGCTCTCTACAGATGCACTACAGCCCACACTGACTGCAGTGGCTCTGTCCAGTTTCCCAATATCCCACACTCACTCCTTTGGCTCTCTACGGTTTTCCTGTACTCCACACTGACACCAGAGGCTCTCTACTGTTTCCCTATAATTAACACTGACACCAGTGGCTCTCTACAGTTTCCCTATAGTCCACACTGACTCCAGTGACTCTCTAAGCTTTCCCAATATCCCACACTGACTCCAGTGGCTCGCTATGTTTTTGCTAAATCAGACACTGCCACTAGTGGGTCTCGCCGGATTCCCTGTAGTCCACACTGACAACAGTGGCTCTCTACATTTTCCCTAAACCCACACTGACACTAGTGGCTCTCAAGAGTTTCCCTACAGTCCACACTGACTCCCGTGGCTCTCAAGGTTTTCCCTTTATCCCACACTGACTTCAGCGGCTCGCTACGGATTCCCTATAGTCCACATTGACTCCAGTGGCTCTCTACCGTCTCCTTAAAGCCGACACTGACTCCAGGGGCTCACTACTGTTTCCCTATATCACACAGTGTCTCCAGCAGCTCTCTACGGTTTCCTTACAGCCCACACTGAGTCCAGTGGCTCTCTACGTATTCCCTAAAGCGCACACTGAATCCAGCTGCTCTCTTTGGTTTCCCTAAAGCATGGACTGACTCCAGCGGTTCTCCACCTTTTCCCTATAGCCCACACTGACTCCAGTGGGTCTCTACGGTTTCCCTAAATCCAACACCACCTCCATTGGCTCTCTACAGTTTCCCTCCAGAGGTTCTCTACAGGTTTCCTACATCCCACATTGACTCCAGTGGCTCTGTACGGTTTCCCTATAGCCCTCACTGACTGCATTGGATCTCTGAAGATTCTCTAATGCCCACACTGACTCCAGTGGCACTGTACGGTTTCCCTATAGTCCAAACTGTTCCCAGTGGCTCTCTATGGTTTCCTTATGGTCCCCACTGACTGCAGTGGCTCTGTACAGTTTCCCTATCGTCCACACTGACTCCAGCTGCTCTCTCCAGTTTCCCTGAAGCCTGCACTGTCTCCAGCAGCTCTCCACGATTTCCCTATATCCTACACGGATTCCAGTGGCTCTGTACGTTTTCCCTATATCCCACACAGAATCCAGTGTCCCTCAACAGATTCACGAAAGCCCACACGGACTTCAGCGGCTCTCCACGGTTTGCCTCCAGCCCACACTGACTCAAAAGGCTCTCTACGGTTTCCCCAAAGCTGACACTGACTGCAGTGGCTCTCTATGGTTTCCCTATATCACACACTTACTCTAGCTTATCTCTAAAGTTTCCCTATAGTCCACACTGTTCCCAATGGCTCTCTACGGCTTCCCTATCGTCCACACTGTCTCCATTGGCTCTGTACGGTTTTTTAATCGTCCACACTGACTCCAGCTGCTCTCTACGGTTTCCCTAAAGCCTGCACTGACTCCAGCGGCTCTCCACGTAATCCCTTTATCGCACACTGACTCCAGTGGCTCTGTACATATTCCTTATATACAACACTGAATCCAGTGGTTCTCTACAGATTCACTAAAGCCCACACTGCCTGCACTGGCTCTGTTCAGTTTCCCAATATCCCACACTCAATCCATTGGCTCTCTACGGTTTTCCTATAGTCCTCACTGACACCAGCGGCTCTCTACTGTTTCCGTATAGTCCACACTGACACCAGTGGCTCTCTAAGGTTTCCCGATAGTCCACACTGAATCCAGTGGCTCTCTACGGATTCCCTGTAGTCCACACTGACACCAGTGGCTCTCTATGTTTTCCCTAAAGCCCACACTGCTACTAGTGGCTCTCAACGGATGCCCTATATTCCACACTGACTCCAGAGGCTCTCAAGGGTTTCCCCTTATCGCACACTGACTCCAGGGATTCGCTACCGTTTCCCTATATCACACAGTGTGTCCAGCTGCTCTTTACGGTTTCCGTATAGCCCACACTGACTCCAGTGGCTCTCTACGTTTTCTCTAAAGCGCACACTGACTCCAGCTGATCTATTCGGTTTCCCTAAAGCCTGCACTGACTCCAGCGGTTCTCCACCTTTTCCCTAGAACCCACACTGACTCCAGTGGATCTCTACGGTCTCCCTAAATCCCACACTAACTCCATTGGCTCGCTACATTTTCCCTAGAGTCCAGAATGCCTCCAGTGGTTGTCTATAGTTTTCCTACATCCCATACTGACTCCATTGGCTCTTTACGGTTTCTATATAGCCTTCACTGATTGCAGTGGCTCTCTAAATATTCCCTAAAGCCCACACTGACTCCAGCGGCTCTGTACTGTAATGCTATAGTCTGCACTAACGCCAATGCCTCTCTACAGTTTCCCTATAGTCCACACTAGCTCCAGTTGATCTCTATGGTTTTCCTATAGCCCACACTGACTCCAGTGGCTCACAACAGTTTCCCTACATCCCACACTGACTCCAGAGGCTCTCTACAGCTTCCCTATATCCCACTCTGACCATAATGGTTCTCAACCTGTTCCATACACCCAACACTGTCTTCAGCAGTTCTCAAGGAATTCCCTTTATCCCACACTTACTTCAGCGGCTCTCTACGGATTCCCTATAGCCCACCCTGACTGCAGTGGCTCTCTATGGTTTCCCATAGCCTACACTGACTCTAACGGCTCTCTTAGGATTCTCAATATCGCACACTTACTCCAGCAGCTCGCTATGGTTTCCCTATTGTCCACACTGTCTCGAGTGGCTCTCTACGGTTTCCCTATAGTCCACACTGACTCCAGTGGCTCTGTACGGTTTTCCTATCGTCCACACAGACTCCAGCTGTTCTCTACGGTTTCCCTAAAGCCTGCACTGACTCCAGCGGCTCTCCACGTAATCCCTTTATCGCACACTGACTCCAGTGGCTCTGTACATTTTCCTTATATCCCACACTGAGTCCAGTGGTTCTCTACAGATTCACTAAAGCCCACACTGCCTGCACTGGCTCTGTCCAGTTTCCCAATATCCCACACTCAATCCATTGGCTCTCTACTGTTTCCCTATAGTCCACACTGACACCAGTGGCTCTCTAAGGTTTCCCGATAGTCCACACTGAATCCAGTGGCTCTCTACGGATTCCCTGTAGTCCACACTGACACCAGTGACTCTCTATGTTTTCCCTAAAGCCCACACTGCCACTAGTGGCTCTCAACGGATGTCCTATATTCCACACTGACTCCAGAGGCTCTCAAGGGTTTCCCCTTATCGCACAATGACTCCAGGGACTCGCTGCCGTTTCCCTATATCACACAGTGTGTCCAGCTGCTCTTTACGGTTTCCGTATAGCCCACACTGACTCCAGTGGCTCTCTACGTTTTCTCTAAAGCACACACTGACTCCAGCTGATCTATTCGGTTTCCCTAAAGCCAGCACTGACTCCAGCGGTTCTCCACCTTTTCCCTAGAACCCACACTGACTCCAGTGGATCTCTGCGGTCTCCCTAAATCCCACACTAACTCCATTGGCTCGCTACAGTTTCCCTAGAGTCCAGAATGCCTCCAGTGGTTGTCTACAGTTTTCCTACATCCCATACTGACTCCATTGGCTCTTTACGGTTTCTATATAGCCTTCACTGATTGCAGTGGCTCTCTAAATATTCCCTAAAGCCCACACTGACTCCAGCGGCTCTGTACTGTAATGCTATAGTCTGCACTAACGCCAATGCCTCTCTACAGTTTCCCTATAGTCCACACTAGCTCCAGTTGATCTCTATGGTTTTCCTATAGCCCACACTGACTCCAGTGGCTCACAACAGTTTCCCTACATCCCACACTGACTCCAGAGGCTCTCTACAGCTTCCCTATATCCCACTCTGACCATAATGGTTCTCAACCTGTTCCATACACCCAACACTGTCTTCAGCAGTTCTCAAGGAATTCCCTTTATCCCACACTTACTTCAGCGGCTCTCTACGGATTCCCTATAGCCCACCCTGACTGCAGTGGCTCTCTATGGTTTCCCATAGCCTACACTGACTCTAACGGCTCTCTTAGGATTCTCAATATCGCACACTTACTCCAGCAGCTCGCTATGGTTTCCCTATTGTCCACACTGTCTCGAGTGGCTCTCTACGGTTTCCCTATAGTCCACACTGACTCCAGTGGCTCTGTACGGTTTTCCTATCGTCCACACAGACTCCAGCTGTTCTCTACGGTTTCCCTAAAGCCTGCACTGACTCCAGCGGCTCTCCACGTAATCCCTTTATCGCACACTGACTCCAGTGGCTCTGTACATTTTCCTTATATCCCACACTGAGTCCAGTGGTTCTCTACAGATTCACTAAAGCCCACACTGCCTGCACTGGCTCTGTCCAGTTTCCCAATATCCCACACTCAATCCATTGGCTCTCTACTGTTTCCCTATAGTCCACACTGACACCAGTGGCTCTCTAAGGTTTCCCGATAGTCCACACTGAATCCAGTGGCTCTCTACGGATTCCCTGTAGTCCACACTGACACCAGTGACTCTCTATGTTTTCCCTAAAGCCCACACTGCCACTAGTGGCTCTCAACGGATGTCCTATATTCCACACTGACTCCAGAGGCTCTCAAGGGTTTCCCCTTATCGCACACTGACTCCAGGGACTCGCTACCGTTTCCCTATATCACACAGTGTGTCCAGCTGCTCTTTACGGTTTCCGTATAGCCCACACTGACTCCAGTGGCTCTCTACGTTTTCTCTAAAGCGCACACTGACTCCAGCTGATCTATTCGGTTTCCCTAAAGCCAGCACTGACTCCAGCGGTTCTCCACCTTTTCCCTAGAACCCACACTGACTCCAGTGGATCTCTGCGGTCTCCCTAAATCCCACACTAACTCCATTGGCTCGCTACAGTTTCCCTAGAGTCCAGAATGCCTCCAGTGGTTGTCTACAGTTTTCCTACATCCCATACTGACTCCATTGGCTCTTTACGGTTTCTATATAGCCTTCACTGATTGCAGTGGCTCTCTAAATATTCCCTAAAGCCCACACTGACTCCAGCGGCTCTGTACTGTAATGCTATAGTCTGCACTAACGCCAATGCCTCTCTACAGTTTCCCTATAGTCCACACTAGCTCCAGTTGATCTCTATGGTTTTCCTATAGCCCACACTGACTCCAGTGGCTCACAACAGTTTCCCTACATCCCACACTGACTCCAGAGGCTCTCTACAGCTTCCCTATATCCCACTCTGACCATAATGGTTCTCAACCTGTTCCATACACCCAACACTGTCTTCAGCAGTTCTCAAGGAATTCCCTTTATCCCACACTTACTTCAGCGGCTCTCTACGGTTTCCCTATAGCCCACCCTGACTGCAGTGGCTCTCTATGGTTTCCCATAGCCTACACTGACTCTAACGGCTCTCTTAGGATTCTCAATATCGCACACTTACTCCAGCAGCTCGCTATGGTTTCCCTATTGTCCACACTGTCTCGAGTGGCTCTCTACGGTTTCCCTATAGTCCACACTGACTCCAGTGGCTCTGTACGGTTTTCCTATCGTCCACACAGACTCCAGCTGTTCTCTAAGGTTTCCCTAAAGCCTGCACTGACTCCAGCGGCTCTCCACGTAATCCCTTTATCGCACACTGACTCCAGTGGCTCTGTACATTTTCCTTATATCCCACACTGAGTCCAGTGGTTCTCTACAGATTCACTAAAGCCCACACTGCCTGCACTGGCTCTGTCCAGTTTCCCAATATCCCACACTCAATCCATTGGCTCTCTACTGTTTCCCTATAGTCCACACTGACACCAGTGGCTCTCTAAGGTTTCCCGATAGTCCACACTGAATCCAGTGGCTCTCTACGGATTCCCTGTAGTCCACACTGACACCAGTGACTCTCTATGTTTTCCCTAAAGCCCACACTGCCACTAGTGGCTCTCAACGGATGTCCTATATTCCACACTGACTCCAGAGGCTCTCAAGAGTTTCCCTTTATCGCACACTGACTCCAGGGACTCGCTACCGTTTCCCTATATCACACAGTGTCTCCAGCAGGTCTTTACGGTTTCTGGATAGCCCACACTGACTCCAGTGGCTCTCTACATTTTCTCTAAAGCGCACACTGACTCCAGCTGATCTATTCGGTTTCCCTAAAGCCTGCACTGACTCCAGCGGTTCTCCACCTTTTCCCTAGAACCCACACTGAATCCAGTGGATCTCTACGGTCTCCCTAAATCCCACACTAACTCCATTGGCTCTCTACAGTTTCCCTAGATTCCAAAATGCCTCCAGTGGTTGTCTACAGTTTTCCTACATCCCATACTGACTCCATTGGCTCTTTACGGTTTCTATATAGCCTTCACTGATTGCAGTGGCTCTCTAAATATTCCCTAAAGCCCACACTGACTCCAGCGGCTCTGTACTGTAATGCTATAGTCTGCACTGACGCCAATGCCTCTCTACAGTTTCCCTATAGTCCACACTAGCTCCAGTTGATCTCTATGGTTTTCCTATAGCCCACACTGACTCCAGTGGCTCAAAACTGTTTCCCTACATCCCACACTGACTCCAGAGGCTCTCTACAGCTTCCCTATGTCCCACTCTGACCATAATGGTTCTCAACCTGTTCCATACACCCCACACTGTCTTCAGCAGTTCTCAAGGAATTCCCTTTATCCCACACTGACTTCAGCGGCTCTCTACGGTTTCCCTATAGCCCACCCTGACTGCAGTGGCTCTCTATGGTTTCCCATAGCCTACACTGACTCTAACGGCTCTCTTAGGTTTCTCAATATCGCACACTTACTCCAGCAGCTCGCTACGGTTTCCCTAATGTCCACACTGTCTCGAGTGGCTCTCTACGGTTTCCCTATAGTCCACACTGACTCCAGCGGCTCTCAAGGGTTTCTATTCATCCCACAATGACTTCAGCGTCTCTCTATGGTTTCCCTCTATCCGGCCCTGACTCCAAAGGCTCCCTCAAGTTTCCCTATAGCTGGCACTGACTGCAGTGGCTGTCTATGCTTTCCCTATATCACACACTAACTCTAGTGGCTCTCTACAGTTTCCCTATAGACCACAATGACTCCAGTGGCTCTCTACCGTCTCCCTAAAGCCGACACTGACTCCAGTGGCTCACTACCGTTTCCCTATAACACACAGTGTCTCCAGCAGCTCTCTACGGTTTCCATATAGCCACACTGAGTCCAGTGGCTCTCTACGTTTTCCCTGAAGCGCACACTGACTCCAGCTGCTCGCTTCGGTTTCCCTGAAGCATGGACTGACTCCTGCGGTTCTCCACCTGCTCCCTATAGCGCACACTGACTCCAGTGGGTCTCTACGGTTACCTGAAATCCCACAGCAACTCCTTTAGCTTTCTACAGTTTCCCTATAGTCCACAATGCCTCCATTGGTTCTCTACAGGTTTCCTACGTCCCACCTTGACTCCAGTGGCTCTGTACGGTTTCCCTATAGCCCTCACTGACTGCAGTGGAACTCTAAAGATTCCCTAATGCCCACACTGACTCCAGTGGCACTGTACGGTGTCCCTATAGTCCACACTGTTCCCAGTGGCTCTCTATGGTTTCCTAATGGTCCCCACTGACTGCAGTGGCTCTGTACGGTTTCCCTATAGTCCACACTGACTGCAGCTGCTCTCTACGGTTTCCCTGAAGCCTGCACTGCCTTCAGCAGCTCTCCACGCTTTCCCTATATCCCACACTGATTCCAGTGGCTATGTACGTTTTCCCTATATCCCAAACTGACTGCAGTGGCTCTCTATGGTTTCCCTATATCAAACAATTACTCTAGTGGCTCTCTACAGTTTCCCTATAGTCTACACTGTTCCCAGTGGCTCTCTACGGTTTCCCTATGGTCCACACAGTCTCCATTGGCTCTGTACGGTTTCCCTATGATCCACGCTGACTCCAGCTGCAATCTACGGCTTCGGAAAAGCCTGCACTGACTCCAGCGGCTCTCCAAGTATTCCCTATATCGGACACTGACTCCAGTGGCTCTGTACATTTTCCCTATATCCCACACTGAATCCAGTGGTTCTCTACAGATTCACTAAAGCCGACACTGACTGCAGTGGCTCTGTCCAGTTTCCCAATATCCAACACTCAATCCATTGGCTCTCTACGGTTTTCCTATAGTCCACACTGACACCAGCGGCTCTCTACTCTTTCCGTATAGTCCACACTGACACCAGTGGCTCTCTACGGTTTCCCATAGTCCACACTGAATCCAGTGGCTCTCTAAGGTTTCCATATATCCCACACTGACTCCAGTGGCTCGCTACGGTTTTGCTAAATCACACACTGACTCTAGTGGCTCTCTCCGTATTCCCTGTAGTTCACACTGACACCAGTGGCTCTCTACGTTTTTCGTAAGCCCACACTGACACTAGTGGCTCTCAACGGTTTCCCTTTATCCCACACTGACTTCAGCGGCTCGCTACGTTTTCCCTATAGCCCACATTGATTCCAGTGGCTCTCTACGGTTTCCCTATAGCTGACACTGACTCCAGGGCCTCACTACCGTTTCCCTATATCACACAGTGTCTTCAGCAGCCCTTTACGGTTTCCGTATAGCCCACACTGACTCCAGGGGCTCTCTATGTTTTCTCTAAAGCGCACACTGACTCCAGTGGATCTCTACGGTTTCCCTAAATCCCACACTAAGTCCATTGGCTCTCTACAGTTTCCCTATAGTCCACAATGCCTCCAGTGGTTTTTCTACAGTTTTCCTACATCCCAGACTGACTCAAGTGATTCTGTACGGTTTCCCTATAGCCTTCACTGAGCGCAGTGGCTCTCTAAATATTTCCTAAAGCCCACACTGACTCCAGTGGCTCTGTACTGTAACGCTATATCCGCACTGACGCCAATGCCTCTCTACAGTTTCCCTATAGTCCACACTGGCTCCAGTTGCTCTCTATGGTTTTCCTATAGCCCACACTGACTCCAGTGGCTCACCACAGTTTCCCTATATCCCACACTGACTCCAGAGGCTCTCTACAGCTTCCCTATATCCCACTCTGACCATAGTGGTTCTGAACCTTTTCCATACAGTCCACACTGTCTTCAGCAGCTCTCAAGAGATTCCCTTTATCCCACAATGACTGCAGTGTCTCTCTATGGTTTCCCATAGCCTGCACTGACTCCAACGGCTATCTTAGGTTTCTCTATATCACACACTGACTCCAGCGGCTCGCTACAGTTTCCCTATTGTCCACCCTGTCTCGAGTGGCTCTCTACGGTTTCCCTATAGTACACACTGACTCCAGTGGCACTCAAGGGTGTCTATTTATCCCACAATGACTTCAGCGGCTCTCTATTTCTTTCCTTTATCCGGCACTGACTCCAAAGGCTCTCTACGGTTTCCCCATTAGCTGACCCTGACTGCAGTGGCTCGCTACGGTTTCACTATATCAAACACTAAATCTAGTGGCCCTCTAAAGTTTTCCCATGGTCCACACTGTCTCCATTGGTTCTGTACAGTTTCGCTATCGCCCACACTGACTCCAGTGGCTCACAATAGTTTCCCTATATCCCACACTGACTCCAGAGGCTCTCTACAGCTTCCCTATATCCCACTCCGACCATAGTGGTTCTGAACCTTTTCCATACAGTCCACACTGTCTTCAGCAGCTCTCAAGAGATTCCCTTTATCCCACACTGACTGCAGAGTCTCTCTATGGTTTCCCATAGCCTGCACTGATTCCAAGGGCTATCTTAGGTTTCTCTATATCGCACACTGACTCCAGCAGCTCGCTACGGTTTCCCTATTGTCCACACTGTCTCGAGTGGCTCTCTACGGTTTCCCTATAGTACACACTGACTCCAGTGGCACTCAAGGGTGTCTATTTATCCCACAATGACTTCAGCGGCTCTCTATTTCTTCCCTTTATCCGGCACTGACTCCAAAGGCTCTCTACGGTTTCCCCATTAGCTGACCCTGACTGCAGTGGCTCGCTACGGTTTCACTATATCAAACACTAAATCTAGTGGCCCTCTAAAGTTTTCCTATGGTCCACACTGTCTCCATTGGTTCTGTACGGTTTCGCTATCGCCCACACTGACTCCAGTGGCTCACAATAGTTTCCCTATATCCCACACTGACTCCAGAGGCTCTCTACAGCTTCCCTATATCCCACTCCGACCATAGTGGTTCTCAACGTTTTCCATATAGTCCACTGTCACACTGTCTTCAGCTGCTCTCAAGGGATTCCCTTTATCCCACACTGACTTCATTGGCTCTCTATGGTTTACCTATAGCCTACACTGACTCCAACAGCTCTCTTAGGTTTCTCTATATCGCACACTGACTCCAGCAACTCTCTACGGTTTCCCTATTGTCCAAACTGTCTCGAGTGGCTCTCTACGGTTTCCCTATAGTGCATACTGACTCCAGTGGCTCTCTACGGCTTCCATATATCCCAAAATGATGCCAGAGGCTCTCTATGGTTTTCTTATAGCCACACTGTCCTTAGTGGCTCTCAACATTTTCCCTATAGCCCACACTGATTCCAGAGGCTCTCTACGGTCTCCCTAAAGCTGACACTGACTCCACGGGCTCACTACCATTTCCCTTTATCGCACAGTGTCTCCGGCAGCTCTCTACGGTTTCCATATAGGCCACACTGAGTCCAGTGGCTCTCTACGTTTTCCCTAAAGCGCACAGTGACCCCAGTAGCTCTCTTCGGTTTCCCTAAAGCATGGACTGACTCCTGCGGTTCTCCACCTTTTCCCTATAGCCCACAGTGTCTCCAGAGGCTCTCTACGGTTTCCCTCAATCCCACACTAACTGCATTGGCTCTCTACAGATTCCCTATAGTCCACAATGCCTCCAGTGGTCCTCTACAGGTTTGTTACATCCCACATTCACTACAGTAGCTCTCTACGGTTTTCCTAAATCCCACACTAACTCCATTGGCTCTCTACAATTTCCCTATAGTCCACAATGACTCCAGTGGTTCTCTACAGTTTTCCTACATCCCATACTGACTCCATTGGCTCTGTACGGTTTCTAACTAGCCTTCACTGATTGCAGTGGCTCTCTAAATATTCCCTAAAGCCCACACTGACTCCAGTGGCTCTGTACTGTAACGCTATAGTCTGCACTGACGCCAATGCCTCTCTACAGTTTCCCTATAGTCCACACTAGCTCCGGTTGATCTCTATGGTTTTCCTATAGCCCACACTGACTCCAGTGGCTCACAACAGTTTACCTATATCCCACACTGACTCCAGAGGCTCTCTACAGCTTCCCTATATCCCACTCTGACCATAGTTGTTCTCAACCTGTTCCATACAGTCCACACTGTCTTCAGCAGCTCTCAAGGGATTCCCTTTATCCCACACTGACTTCAGCAGCTCCCTACGGTTTCCCTATAGCTCACCCTGACTGCAGTGGCTCTCTATGGTTTCCCATAGCCTACACTGACTCTAACGGCTTAGGTTTCTCAATATCGCACACTTACTCCAGCAGCTCGCTACGGTTTCCCTATTGTCCACACTGTCTCGAGTGGCTCTCTACGGTTTCCCTATAGTCCACACTGACTCCAGTGGATCTCAAGGGTTTCTCGTCATCCCACAATGACTTCAGCGGCTCTCTATGATTTCCCTCTCTCCGGCACTGACTCCAAAGGCTCTCTACAGTTTCCCCATAGCTGACACTGACTGCAGTGGCTTGCTATGCTTTCCCTATATCACACACTAACTCTAGTGGCTCTCTACAGTTTCGCTATAGACCACACTGACTCCAGTGGCTCTCTACGGTCTCCATAAAGCTGACACTGACTCCAGGGGCTCACTACCGTTTCCCTTTATCACACAGTGTCTCCAGCAGCTCTCTACGGTTTCTCTATAGCCCACCCTAACTGCAGTGGCTCTCTATGGTATCCCATAGCCTACACTGACTCTAACGGCTCTCTTAGGTTTCTCAATATCCCACACTTACTCCAGCAGCTCGCTACGGTTTCCCTATTGTGCACACTGTCTCGAGTGGCTCTCTACGGTTTCCCTATAGTCCACACTGACTCCAGTGGCTCTCTATGGCTTCCCTATATCCCACAATGATTCCATCGGCTCTCTACATTTTTCTTAAAGCCCACACTGTCCCTAGTGGCTCTCAACAGTTTCCCTATAGTCCACACTGACTCCAGCGGCTCTCAAGGGTTTCTATTCATCCCACATTGACTTCAGCGGCTCTTATGGTTTCCCTCTATCCGGCACTGACTCCAAAGGATCTCTACAGTTTCCCCATAGCTGACACTGACTGCAGTGGCTCGCTATGCTTTCCCTATATCATGCACCAACTCTAGTGGCTCTCTACAGTTTCCCTATAGACCACACTGACTCCAGTGGCTCTCTACGGTCTCCCTTAAGCCGACACTGACTCCAGGGGCTCACTACCGTTTCCCTACATCACACAGTGTCTCCAGTGGCTCTCTACGTTTTCCCTAAAGCGCACACTGACTCCAGCTGCTCTCTTCGGTTTCCCTAAAGCATGGACTGACTCCTGCGGTTCTCCACCTTTTCCCTATAGCCCACACTGACTCCAGTGGGTCTCTACGCTTACCCTAAATCCCACACCAACTCCTTGGGTTTTCTACAGATTCCCTATAGTCCACAATGCCTCCAGTGGTTCTCTACAGGTTTCCTACATCCCACATTGACTCCAGTGGCTCTGTACGGTTTCCCTATAGCCCTCTCTGACTGCAGTGGATCTCTAAAGATTCCCTAATGCCCACACTGACTCCAGTGGCACTGTACGGTGTTCCTGTAGTCCACACTGTTCCCAGTGGCTCTCTATGGTTTCCTAATGGTCCCCACTGACTGCAATTTTTCTGTACGGTTTCCCTATGTCCACACTGACTGCAGCTGCTCTCTACGGTTTCCCTGAAGCCTTCACTGACTTAAGCAGCTCTCCACGTTTTCCCTAAATCCCACACTGACTGCAGTGGCTCTCTATGGTTTCCCTATATCACACACTTACTCTAGTGCCTCTCTACAGTTTCCCTATAGTCTACACTGTTCCCAGTGGCTCTCTGCGGTTTCCCTATGGTCCACACAAGTCTCCATTGGCTCTGTACGGTTTCCCTATGATCCATGCTTTCTCCAGCTGCTCTCTACGGCTTCGCAAAAGCTTGCTCTGACTCCAGCGGCTCTCCACCTATTCCCTATATCGGACACTGACTCCAGTGGCTCTGTACATTTTCCCTATATCCCACACTGAATCCAGTGGTTCTCTACAGATTCACTAAAGCCGACACTGACTGCAGTGGCTCTGTCCGGTTTCCCAATATCCCACACTCAATCCATTGGCTCTCTACGGTTTTCCTATAGTCCACACTGACACCAGCGGCTCTCTACTGGTTCCGTATAGTCCACACTGACAAAAGTGGCTCTCTACGGTTTCCCATAGTCCACACTGAATCCAGTGGCTCTCCAAGGTTTCCCTACATCCCACACTGACTCCAGTGGCTCGCGACGGTTTTGCTAAATCACACACTGACTCTCGTGGCTCTCTAAGGATTCCCTGTAGTCCACACTGACACCAGTGGCTCTCTACGTTTTTCGTAAGCCCACACTGACACTAGTGGCTCTCAACGGTTTCCCTGTATTCAACACTTACTCCAGAGGCTCTCAAAGGTTTCCCTTTATCCCACACTGACTTCAGCGGCTCGCTACGTTTTCCCTATGGTCCACACTGTCTCCATTGGCTCTGTATGGTTTCCCTATCGTCCACCCTGACTCCAGCTGTTCTCTACGGTTTCCTTAAAGCCTGCACTGACTCCAGTGGCTCTCCACGTATACCCTATATCGCACACTGACTCCAGTGGCTCTGTACATTTTCCCTATTTCCCACAGTGAATCCAGTGGTTCTCTACAGATTCACTACAGGCCACACTGACTGCAGTGGCTCTGTCCAGTTTCCCAATATTCCACACTCACTCCATTGGCTCTCTATGGTTTTCCTATCGTCCACACTGACACCAGCAGCTCTCTACTTTTTCCGCATAGTCCACACTGACACCAGTAGATCTCTACGGTTTCCCGATAGTCCACACTGAATCCAATGGCTCTCTAGGTTTTCCCTATATCCCACACTGACTCCAGTGGCACGCTACGGTTTTGCTAAATCACACACTGACTCTAGTGGCTCCCTACGGATTCCCTGTAGTCCACACTGACACCAGTGGCTCTCTATGTTTTTCGTAAGCCCACACTGACACTAGTGGCTCTCAACGGTTTCCCTATATTCCACACTGACTCCAGTGGCTCTCTGCGGTTTCCCTATAGCCGACACTGACTCCAGGGCCTCACTACCGTTTCCATATATCGCACAGTGTCTCCAGCAGCTCTTTACTGTTTCCGTATAGCCCACACTGACTCCAGGGACTCTCTACGTTTTCTCGAAAGCGCACACTGACTCCAGCTGTTCTCTTTGGTTTCCCTAAAGCCGGCACTGACTGCAGTGGCTCGCTATGGTTTCCCTATATCACACACTAAATCTAGTGTCTCTCTACAATTTCCCTATAGTCCACACTGTTTCCAATGGCTCTCTACAGTTTCCCTATGGTCCACACTGTCTCCATTTACTCTGTACGGTTTCCCTATCGCCCACACTGACTCCAGTGGCTCACAACAGTTTCCCTATCGCCCACACTGACTCCAGTGGCTCACAACAGTTTCCCTATATCCCACACTGACTCCAGAGGCTCTCTACAGCTTCCCTATATCCCACTCTGACCATAGTGGTTCTCAACGTTTTCCATATAGTCCACACTGTCTTCAGCAGCTCTCTACGAATTCCCTATTGTCCACACTGTCTCGAGTGGCTCTCTGTGGTTTCCCTATAGTCCATACTCACTCAAGTGGCTCTCTACTGCTTCCCTATATCCCACAATGATTCCAGTGGCTCTCTATGGTTTTCTTATAGCCACACTGTCCTTGGTGGCTCTCAACATTTTCCCTATAGTCCACACTGACTCCAGGTGTTCTCAAGGGTTTCCCTTTATCCCACACTGACTTCAGCGGCTCTCTATGCTTTCCCTCTATCCCACAGTGACTCCAAAGGCTCTCTATGTTTCCCCATAGCCGACACTGACTGCAGGCTCTCTATGGTTTCCCTATATCCCACACTGACTCCAGTGGCTCACTACGGTTTTGCTAAATCACACACTGACACTAGTGGCTCTCAATGGTTTCCCTATATTCCACACTGACTCCAGAGACTCTCAAGGTTTTCCCTTTGTCCCACACTGACTTCTGCAGCTCGCTACGGTTTCCCTATAGTCCACACTGACTCCAGTGGCTCTCTACGGTTTCCCTATAGCCGACACTGACTGCAGGGCCTCACTACCGTTTCCCTATATCACACAGTGTCTCCAGCAGCACTCTACGGTTTCCCTAAAGCCTGCACTGACTCCAGCGGCTCTCCACGTAATCCCTTTATCGCACACTGACTCCAGTGGCTCTGTACATTTTCCTTATATCCCACACTGAGTCCAGTGGTTCTCTACAGATTCACTAAAGCCCACACTGCCTGCACTGGCTCTGTCCAGTTTCCCAATATCCCACACTCAATCCATTGGCTCTCTACGGTTTTCCTATAGTCCACACTGACACCAGCGGCTCTCTACTGTTTCCCTATAGTCCACACTGACACCAGTGGCTCTCTAAGGTTTCCCGATAGTCCACACTGAATCCAGTGGCTCTCTACGGATTCCCTGTAGTCCACACTGACACCAGTGACTCTCTATGTTTTCCCTAAAGCCCACACTGCCACTAGTGGCTCTCAACGGATGTCCTATATTCCACACTGACTCCAGAGGCTCTCAAGAGTTTCCCTTTATCGCACACTGACTCCAGGGACTCGCTACCGTTTCCCTATATCACACAGTGTCTCCAGCAGCTCTTTACGGTTTCCGTATAGCCCACACTGACTCCAGTGGCTCTCTACATTTTCTCTAAAGCGCACACTGACTCCAGCTGATCTATTCGGTTTCCCTAAAGCCTGCACTGACTCCAGCGGTTCTCCACCTTTTCCCTAGAACCCACACTGAATCCAGTGGATCTCTACGGTCTCCCTAAATCCCACACTAACTCCATTGGCTCTCTACAGTTTCCCTAGAGTCCAAAATGCCTCCAGTGGTTGTCTACAGTTTTCCTACATCCCATACTGACTCCATTGGCTCTTTACGGTTTCTATATAGCCTTCACTGATTGCAGTGGCTCTCTAAATATTCCCTAAAGCCCACACTGACTCCAGCGGCTCTGTACTGTAATGCTATAGTCTGCACTGACGCCAATGCCTCTCTACAGTTTCCCTATAGTCCACACTAGCTCCAGTTGATCTCTATGGTTTTCCTATAGCCCACACTGACTCCAGTGGCTCAAAACTGTTTCCCTACATCCCACACTGACTCCAGAGGCTCTCTACAGCTTCCCTATGTCCCACTCTGACCATAATGGTTCTCAACCTGTTCCATACACCCCACACTGTCTTCAGCAGTTCTCAAGGAATTCCCTTTATCCCACACTGACTTCAGCGGCTCTCTACGGTTTCCCTATACCCCACCCTGACTGCAGTGGCTCTCTATGGTTTCCCATAGCCTACACTGACTCTAACGGCTCTCTTAGGTTTCTCAATATCGCACACTTACTCCAGCAGCTCGCTACGGTTTCCCTAATGTCCACACTGTCTCGCGTGGCTCTCTACGGTTTCCCTATAGTCCACACTGACTCCAGCGGCTCTCAAGGGTTTCTATTCATCCCACAATGACTTCAGCGGCTCTCTATGGTTTCCCTCTATCCGGCCCTGACTCCAAAGGCTCTCTCAAGTTTCCCCATAGCTGGCACTGACTGCAGTGGCTCTCTATGCTTTCCCTATATCACACACTAACTCTAGTGGCTCTCTACAGTTTCCCTATAGACCACAATGACTCCAGTGGCTCTCTACCGTCTCCCTAAAGCCGACACTGACTCCAGGGGCTCACTACCGTTTCCCTATAACACACAGTGTCTCCAGCAGCTCTCTACGGTTTCCATATAGCCCACACTGAGTCCAGTGGCTCTCTACGTTTTCCCTAAAGCGCACACTGACTCCAGCTGCTCGCTTCGGTTTCCCTGAAGCATGGACTGACTCCTGCGGTTCTCCACCTTCTCCCTATAGCGCACACTGACTCCAGTGGGTCTCTACGGTTACCCGAAATCCCACACCAACTCCTTTGGCTTTCTACAGTTTCCCTATAGTCCACAATGCCTCCATTGGTTCTCTACAGGTTTCCTACATCCCACCTTGACTCCAGTGGCTCTGTTCGGTTTCCCTATAGCCCTCACTGACTGCAGTGGAACTCTAAAGATTCCCTAATGCCCACACTGACTCCAGTGGCACTGTACGGTGTCCCTATAGTCCACACTGACTGCAGCTGCTCTCTACGGTTTCCCTGAAGCCTGCACTACCTTCAGCAGCTCTCCACGCTTTCCCTATATCCCACACTGATTCCAGTGGCTATGTACGTTTTCCCTATATCCCAAACTGACTGCAGTGGCTCTCTATGGTTTCCCTATATCAAACAATTACTCTAGTGGCTCTCTACAGTTTCCCTATAGTCTACACTGTTCCCAGTGGCTCTCTACGGTTTCCCTATGGTCCACACAGTCTCCATTGGCTCTGTACGGTTTCCCTATGATCCACGCTGACTCCAGCTGCAATCTACGGCTTCGGAAAAGCCTGCACTGACTCCAGCGGCTCTCCAAGTATTCCCTATATCGGACACTGACTCCCGTGGCTCTGTACATTTTCCCTATATCCCACACTGAATCCAGTGGTTCTCTACAGATTCACTAAAGCCGACACTGACTGCAGTGGCTCTGTCCAGTTTCCCAATATCCCACACTCAATCCATTGGCTCTCTACGGTTTTCCTATAGTACACACTAACTCCAGTGGCACTCAAGGGTGTCTATTTATCCCACAATGACTTCAGCGGCTCTCTATTTCTTCCCTTTATCCGGCACTGACTCCAAAGGCTCTCTACGGTTTCCCCATTAGCTGACCCTGACTGCAGTGGCTCGCTACGGTTTCACTATATCAAACACTAAATCTAGTGGCCCTCTAAAGTTTTCCTATGGTCCACACTGTCTCCATTGGTTCTGTACGGTTTCGCTATTGCCCACACTGACTCCAGTGGCTCACAATAGTTTCCCTATATCCCACACTGACTCCAGAGGCTCTCTACAGCTTCCCTATATCCCACTCCGACCATAGTGGTTCTCAACGTTTTCCATATAGTCCACTGTCACACTGTCTTCAGCTGCTCTCAAGGGATTCCCTTTATCCCACACTGACTTCATTGGCTCTCTATGGTTTCCCTATAGCCTACACTGACTCCAACAGCTCTCTTAGGTTTCTCTATATCGCACACTGACTCCAGCAACTCTCTACGGTTTCCCTATTGTCCAAACTGTCTCGAGTGGCTCTCTACGGTTTCCCTATAGTGCATACTGACTCCAGTGGCTCTCTACGGCTTCCATATATCCCAAAATGATGCCAGAGGCTCTCTATGGTTTTCTTATAGCCACACTGTCCTTAGTGGCTCTCAACATTTTCCCTATAGCCCACACTGATTCCAGAGGCTCTCTACGGTCTCCCTAAAGCTGACACTGACTCCACGGGCTCACTACCATTTCCCTTTATCGCACAGTGTCTCCAGCAGCTCTCTACGGTTTCCATATAGGCCACACTGAGTCCAGTGGCTCTCTACGTTTTCCCTAAAGCGCACAGTGACCCCAGTAGCTCTCTTCGGTTTCCCTAAAGCATGGACTGACTCCTGCGGTTCTCCACCTTTTCCCTATAGCCCACAGTGACTCCAGAGGCTCTCTACGGTTTCCCTCAATGCCACACTAACTGCATTGGCTCTCTACAGATTCCCTATAGTCCACAATGTCTCCAGTGGTTCTCTACAGGTTTGTTACATCCCACATTCACTACAGTAGCTCTCTACGGTTTTCCTAAATCCCACACTAACTCCATTGGCTCTCTATAATTTCCCTATAGTCCACAATGACTCCAGTGGTTCTCTACAGTTTTCCTACATCCCATACTGACTCCATTGGCTCTGTACGGTTTCTAACTAGCCTTCACTGATTGCAGTGGCTCTCTAAATATTCCCTAAAGCCCACACTGACTCCAGTGGCTCTGTACTGTAACGCTATAGTCTGCACTGACGCCAATGCCTCTCTACAGTTTCCCTATAGTCCACACTAGCTCCGGTTGATCTCTATGGTTTTCCTATAGCCCACACTGACTCCAGTGGCTCACAACAGTTTACCTATATCCCACACTGACTCCAGAGGCTCTCTACAGCTTCCCTATATCCCACTCTGACCATAGTTGTTCTCAACCTGTTCCATACAGTCCACACTGTCTTCAGCAGCTCTCAAGGGATTCCCTTTATCCCACACTGACTTCAGCAGCTCCCTACGGTTTCCCTATAGCCCACCCTGACTGCAGTGGCTCTCTATGGTTTCCCATAGCCTACACTGACTCTAACGGCTTAGGTTTCTCAATATCGCACACTTACTCCAGCAGCTCGCTACGGTTTCCCTATTGTCCACACTGTCTCGAGTGGCTCTCTACGGTTTCCCTATAGTCCACACTGACTCCAGAGAATCTCAAGGGTTTCTCGTCATCCCACAATGACTTCAGCGGCTCTCTATGATTTCCCTCTATCCGGCACTGACTCCAAAGGCTCTCTACAGTTTCCCCATAGCTGACACTGACTGCAGTGGCTTGCTATGCTTTCCCTATATCACACACTAACTCTAGTGGCTCTCTACAGTTTCGCTATAGACCACTTTGACTCCAGTGGCTCTCTACGGTCTCCATAAAGCTGACACTGACTCCAGGGGCTCACTACCGTTTCCCTTTATCACACAGTGTCTCCAGCAGCTCTCTACGGTTTCCCTATAGCCCACCCTAACTGCAGTGGCTCTCTATGGTATCCCATAGCCTACACTGACTCTAACGGCTCTCTTAGGTTTCTCAATATCCCACACTTACTCCAGCAGCTCGCTACGGTTTCCCTATTGTGCACACTGTCTCGAGTGGCTCTCTACGGTTTCCATATAGTCCACGCTGACTCCAGTGGCTCTCTATGGCTTCCCTATATCCCACAATGATTCCATCGGCTCTCTACATTTTTCTTAAAGCCCACACTGTCCCTAGTGGCTCTCAACAGTTTCCCTATAGTCCACACTGACTCCAGCGGCTCTCAAGGGTTTCTATTCATCCCACATTGACTTCAGCGGCTCTTATGGTTTCCCTCTATCCGGCACTGACTCCAAAGGATCTCTACAGTTTCCCCATAGCTGACACTGACTGCAGTGGCTCGCTATGCTTTCCCTATATCATGCACCAACTCTAGTGGCTCTCTACAGTTTCCCTATAGACCACACTGACTCCAGTGGCTCTCTACGGTCTCCCTTAAGCCGACACTGACTCCAGGGGCTCACTACCGTTTCCCTATATCACAGAATGTCTCCAGTGGCTCTCTACGTTTTCCCTAAAGCGCACACTGACTCCAGCTGCTCTCTACGGTTTCCCTAAAGCATGGACTGACTCCTGCGGTTCTCCACCTTTTCCCTATAGCCCACACTGACTCCAGTGGGTCTCTACGCTTACCCTAAATCCCACACCAACTCCTTGGGTTTTCTACAGATTCCCTATAGTCCACAATGCCTCCAGTGGTTCTCTACAGGTTTCCTACATCCCACATTGACTCCAGTGGCTCTGTACGGTTTCCCTATAGCCCTCTCTGACTGCAGTGGATCTCTAAAGATTCCCTAATGCCCACACTGACTCCAGTGGCACTGTACGGTGTTCCTGTAGTCCACACTGTTCCCAGTGGCTCTCTATGGTTTCCTAATGGTCCCCACTGACTGCAATGGTTCTGTACGGTTTCCCTATCGTCCACACTGACTGCAGCTGCTCTCTACGGTTTCCCTGAAGCCTTCACTGACTTAAGCAGCTCTCCACGTTTTCCCTAAATCCCACACTGACTGCAGTGGCTCTCTATGGTTTCCCTATATCACACACTTACTCTAGTGCCTCTCTACAGTTTCCCTATAGTCTACACTGTTCCCAGTGGCTCTCTACGGTTTCCCTATGGTCCACACAAGTCTCCATTGGCTCTGTACGGTTTCCCTATGATCCACGCTGACTCCAGCTGCTCTCTACGGCTTCGCAAAAGCTTGCTCTGACTCCAGCGGCTCTCCACGTATTCCCTATATCGGACACTGACTCCAGTGGCTCTGTACATTTTCCCTATATCCCACACTGAATCCAGTGGTTCTCTACAGATTCACTAAAGCCGACACTGACTGCAGTGGCTCTGTCCGGTTTCCCAATATCCCACACTCAATCCATTGGCTCTCTACGGTTTTCCTATAGTCCACACTGACACCAGCGGCTCTCTACTGGTTCCGTATAGTCCACACTGACAAAAGTGGCTCTCTACGGTTTCCCATAGTCCACACTGAATCCAGTGGCTCTCCAAGGTTTCCCTACATCCCACACTGACTCCAGTGGCTCGCGACGGTTTTGCTAAATCACACACTGACTCTCGTGGCTCTCTAAGGATTCCCTGTAGTCCACACTGACACCAGTGGCTCTCTACGTTTTTCGTAAGCCCACACTGACACTAGTGGCTCTCAACGGTTTCCCTGTATTCAACACTTACTCCAGAGGCTGTCAAGGGTTTCCCTTTATCCCACACTGACTTCAGCTGCTCGCTACGTTTTCCCTATGGTCCACACTGTCTCCATTGGCTCTGTATGGTTTCCCTATCGTCCACCCTGACTCCAGCTGCTCTCTACGGTTTCCTTAAAGCCTGCACTGACTCCAGTGGCTCTCCACGTATACCCTATATCACACACTGACTCCAGTGGCTCTGTACATTTTCCCTATTTCCCACAGTGAATCCAATGGTTCTCTACAGATTCACTACAGGCCACACTGACTGCAGTGGCTCTGTCCAGTTTCCCAATATTCCACACTCACTCCATTGGCTCTCTATGGTTTTCCTATCGTCCACACTGACACCAGCAGCTCTCTACTTTTTCCGCATAGTCCACACTGACACCAGTGGATCTCTACGGTTTCCCGATAGTCCACACTGAATCCAATGGCTCTCTAGGTTTTCCCTATATCCCACACTGACTCCAGTGGCACGCTACGGTTTTGCTAAATCACACACTGACTCTAGTGGCTCCCTACGGATTCCCTGTAGTCCACACTGACACCAGTGGCTCTCTATGTTTTTCGTAAGCCCACACTGACACTAGTGGCTCTCAACGGTTTCCCTATATTCCACACTGACTCCAGTGGCTCTCTGCGGTTTCCCTATAGCCGACACTGACTCCAGGGCCTCACTACCGTTTCCATATATCGCACAGTGTCTCCAGCAGCTGTTTACTGTTTCCGTATAGCCCACACTGACTCCAGGGACTCTCTACGTTTTCTCGAAAGCGCACACTGACTCCAGCTGTTCTCTTTGGTTTCCCTAAAGCCGGCACTGACTGCAGTGGCTCGCTATGGTTTCCCTATATCACACACTAAATCTAGTGTCTCTCTACAATTTCCCTATAGTCCACACTGTTTCCAATGGCTCTCTACAGTTTCCCTATGGTCCACACTGTCTCCATTTGCTCTGTACGGTTTCCCTATCGCCCACACTGACTCCAGTGGCTCACAACAGTTTCCCTATCGCTCACACTGACTCCAGTGGCTCACAACAGTTTCCCTATATCCCACACTGACTCCAGAGGCTCTCTACAGCTTCCCTATATCCCACTCTGACCATAGTGGTTCTCAACGTTTTCCATATAGTCCACACTGTCTTCAGCAGCTCTCTACGGATTCCCTATTGTCCACACTGTCTCGAGTGGCTCTCTGTGGTTTCCCTATAGTCCATACTCACTCAAGTGGCTCTCTACTGCTTCCCTATATCCCACAATGATTCCAGTGGCTCTCTATGGTTTTCTTATAGCCACACTGTCCTTGGTGGCTCTCAACATTTTCCCCATAGTCCACACTGACTCCAGGTGTTCTCAAGGGTTTCCCTTTATCCCACACTGACTTCAGCGGCTCTCTATGCTTTCCCTCTATCCCACAGTGACTCCAAAGGCTCTCTATGTTTCCCCATAGCCGACACTGACTGCAGGCTCTCTATGGTTTCCCTCTATCCCACACTGACTCCAGTGGCTCACTACGGTTTTGCTAAATCACACACTGACACTAGTGGCTCCCAACGGTTTCCCTATATTCCACACTGACTCCAGAGGCTCTCAAGGTTTTCCCTTTGTCCCACACTGACTACTGCAGCTCGCTACGGTTTCCCTATAGTCCACACTGACTCCAGTGGCTCTCTACGGTTTCCCTATAGCTGACACTGACTGCAGGGCCTCACTACCGTTTCCCTATATCACACAGTGTCTCCAGCAGCACTTTACGGTTTCCGTATAGCCCACACTGACACCAGGGGCTCTCTACGTTTTCTCTAAAGCGCACACTGACTCCAGCTTTTCTCTTCGGTTTCCCTAAAGCCTGCACTGACTCCAGCGGTTCTCCACCTTCTCCCTATAGCCCACACAGACTCCAGTGGAACTCTACGTTTTCCCTAAATCCCACACTTAGTCCATTGGCTCTCTACAGTTTCCCTTTAGTCCACAATGCCTCCAGTGGTTTGTCTACAGTTTTCCTACATCGCAGACTGACTCCAGTGGCTCTGTACGGTTTCCCTATAGCCTTTACTGACTGCAGTGGCTCTGTAAATATTCCCTAAAGCCCACACTGACTCCAGTAGCTCTGTACTGTAATTCTATAGTCCGCACTGACGCCAATGCCTCTCTACAGTTTCCCTATAGTCCACACTGGCTCCAGTAGCTCTCTATGGTTTTCCTATATCCCACAGTGACTCCAGAGGCTCTCTACAGCTTCCCTATATCCCAATCTGACCATAGTGGTTCTCAGGCTTTTCCATACAGTCCACACTGTCTTCAACAGCTCTCAAGGGATTCCCTTTTACCCACACTGACTTCAGCGGCTCTCTACAGTTTCCCTTTAGCCCACACTGACTGCAGTGGCGCTCTATGGTTTCCCATAGCCTACACTGACTCCAACGGCTCTCTTAGGTTTTTCTATATCGCACACTGACTCCAGCGGCTCGCTACGGTTTGCCTATTGTCCACACTGTCTCGAGTGGCTCTGTACGGTTTCCCTATCGCCCACACTGACTCCAGTGGCTCTCTACAGCTTCCCTATATCCCACTCTGACCATAGTGGTTCTCAACGTTTTCCATATAGTCCACACTGTCTTCAGCAGCTCTCAAGGGATTCCCTTTATCCCACACTGACTTCAGCTGCTCTCTACGGATTCCCTATTGTCCACACTGTCTCGAGTGGCTCTCTCCGGTTTTCCTATAGTCCACACTGACTCCAGTGGCTCTCTACGGCTTCCCTATATCCCACAATGATTCCAGTAGCTCTCTTTGGTTTGCTTATAGCCAAACTGTCCTTAGTGGCTCTCAACATTTTCCCTATAGTCCACACTGACTCCAGCGGTTCTCAATGGTTTCCCTTTATCCCACACTGACTTCAGCGGCTCTCTATGGTTTCCCTCTATTCCGGAGTGACTCCAAAGGCTCTCTACGGTTTCCCATTAGCCGACACTGACTGCAGTGGCTCTCTATGGTTTCCCTATATCCCACAATGACTCCAGTGGCTCGCTACGGTTGTGCTAAATCACACACTGACTCTAGTGGCTCTCTACGGATTCCCTGTAGTCCACACTGACACCAGTGGCTCTCTACGTTTTTTGTAAGCCCACACTGACACTAGCGGCTCGCTACGGTTTCCCTATAGCCCCCACTGACTCCAGTGGCTCTGTACGGTTTCCCTATAGCCGACAGTGACTCCAGGGCCTCACTACCGTTTCCCTATATCACACAGTTTGTCCAGCAGCTCTTTACAGTTTCCGTATAGCCCACACTGACTCCAGGGACTCTCTACTTTTTCTCAAAAGCGCACACTGACTCTAGCTGTTCTCTTCGGTTTCCCTAAAGCCTGCACTGACTCCAGCGGTTCTCCACCTTTTCCCTATAGCCCACACTGACTCCATTGGATCTCTACGGTTTCCCTAAATCCCACACTAACTCCATTGGCTCTCTACAGTTTCCATATGGTCCACAATGCCTGCTGTGGTTTTTCTACAGTTTTCCTACATCCCAGACTGACTCCAGTGGCTCTGTACGGTTTCCCTATAGCCTTCAACGACTGCAGTGGCTCTCTAAATATTCCCTGAAGCCCACACTGACTAAAGTGGTTCTGTACTGTAATGCTATAGTCCGCACTGATGCCAATGCCTCTCTACAGTGTCCCTATAGTCCACACTGGCTCCAGTCGCTCTCTATGGTTTTCCTATAGCCCACACTGACTCCAGAGGCTCTCTACAGCTTCCCTACATCCCAATCTGTCCATAGTGGTTCTCAACCATTTCTAAACTGTCCACACTGTCTTCAGCATCTCTCAAGGAATTCCCTTTATCCCACACTGACGTCAGCGGCTCTCTACGGTTTCCCTATAGCCCACACTGACTGCAGTGGCTCTCTATGGTTTCCCATAGCCTACACTGACTCCAACGGCTCTCTTAGGCTTCTCTACATCGCACACAGACTCCAGCAGCTCGCTACGGTTTCCCTATTGTCCACACTGTCTCGAGTGGCTCTCTACGGTTTCCCTATAGCTTACACGGACTCCAGCGGCTCTCTAAGGTTTCCCTACAACCCACTCTGATTCCAGCGGCTCTCTACTGTTTCCCTATAGCCCACACTGACACCAGTGGCTCTCTACGGTTTCCCTATAACCCACACTGACTCAAGTGGCTCTCTAAAATTTCGATATATCACACTCTGACTCCAGTGGCTCACTACGGTTTCCCTTTAGTTAACACTGACACCAGTGGCTCTCTCCATTTTCCCTATACTCCACACAGACACCATTGGCTTGCTGCAGTTGCCCTGTAGTCCACGAGGTCTCCAGTGGCTCTGTATGGTTTCCCTATATCCCAAACTCACTCCAGTGGCTCTCTTCAATTTTTCGATAGTCCATACTGTCTCCAGCGGCTCTCTACGTTTTCCCTATACTCCACATGGAATCCATTAGCTCTCTACGCTTTCCCTATAGCCCACCCTGACACCAGTGGTTCTCTACAGTTTCTCTATAGTCCACACAGTCACGAGTGGCTCTCTACGGTATCCCTATAGTCCACACTGAGTCGAATAGATCTCAAAGATTTCCCTCTAGTCCACACAGACACCAGCGGCTTTCTACAGTTTCCCTTTAGTCCACACTGACACCATTGGCACTCTATGGTTTCCCTTTAGTCCACACGGACTCCAGTGGCTCTCTACGGCTTACACAAAGCCCACACTGTCTCTAGTAGGTCTCTACGGTATCCCAATGGCCCACCCTGACTCCAGTGGCTCTCTACCGTTTCCCTTTAGTGCACACTCACTCCAGTGTCTCTCTACGGTTTCCCTATAGTCCACTTTCACTCCAACGGCTCTCTACGGCTTCCCTTTAACCCACACTGATTCCAACGGCTCGCTACGGTTTTCCGATAGTCCACAATGACCCCAGTGGCTCCCTACGGATTCTAAATTCCCACACTGACTCCAGTGCCTCTCCACGGTTTCCTTATAGTCCACACCTGACTGCAGTGTCTCTCTATGGGTTCCCTAAAGCCCACACGGTCTACAGCTTCTCTCTACGGACTCCTGCAGCTCTCAAGTGTTTCCCTTTATCCCACACTGAATCCAGCAGCTCTCTGCGGTTTCCCTATAGCCCACACTGACTCCAGCGGCTCTCTACATTTTGCCCATATCCCTCACGGACTGCAATGTCTCTTTATGGTTTATCCATAGCTTACACTGAATCCAGCGGCTCTCTACTGTTTCCCAATCGCCCACACTGACACCAGTAGCTCTCTATGGTTTCCCTATAACCCACACTGAATCCCAGAGGCTCTCTAAAATTTCGATATATCACACTCTGACTCCAGTTGCTCTCTACGGTTTCCCTATAGTCCACATCTGACTGCAGTGTCACTCTATGTGTTCCCTGAAGCCCACACTGTCTCCACCTGCTCTCTACGGTTTTCCTATAGTCCACACTGAGTCCAGCGGCTCTCTACAGCTTCCCTATAGCCTACACTGTCTTCAGTGGCTCTCGGCGGTCTTTCTCTAATTACCACTGACACCAGTGGCTCTCTACGGTTTTCCTATAGTACACACTGGCTCAGACGTTTCTCTACGTTTTCCCTATATTGTACACGGACTCCAGTAGCTCTCTACGTTTTCCCTATAGCCCACCCTGACTCCAGTGGGTCTCTAAGGTTTCTCTATAGTCCACACTGTCTCCAACGGCTCTCTACTGTTTCACTATTGTCCACACTGATACCACTGGCTCTCTACGGCTTCCCTTTAGTCCATACTGACTCCAGTGGCTCTCTAAGGTTGACCTAAAGCCCACACTGAATATAGTTGTTAACTACGGTGTCCCAATGGCCCACCCTGACTCCAGTGGCTCTTTACGTTTTCCCTAAAGCCCACCCTGACTCCAGTGGCTCTCTACCGTCTCCCTATAGTCCACACTGTCACCAGTGGCTCTCTACATTTTCCCTATAGTCCACACTGACACCATTGGCTCTCTTCGGTTTTCCTATAGTCCGCAATGTCTCTAGTAGGTCTCTACGGTTTCCCAATGGGCCACCCTGACTCCAGTGGCTCTCTACTGTTTCCCTATAGTCCACACTCAATCCAGTGGCTCTCTACGGCTTCCCTATAACCCACACTGATTCCAACGGCTCTCTACGGTTTTCCGATAGTCCACACTGACCCCAGAGGCTCTCTAAGTTTTCCCTATTTCCCACACTGACTCCAGTGCCTCTCTACGGTTTCCTTATAGTCCACACCTGACCGCAGTGTCCCTCTATGGGTTCCCTAAAGCCCATACTTTCTCCAGCTTCTCTCTACGGTTTCCGTGTAGTACACACTGACTCCTTAGGCTCTCAAGATTTTCCCTTTATCCCACACTGACTTCAGTGGCTCTCTGTGGTTTCCCTATAGTCCACACTGAATCCAGCGACTCTCTACATTTTCCCATAGCCATCACGGACTGCAGTGTCTCTCTACTGTTTCCCTATAGCCCACAATGACAGCAGTGGCTCTCTACGGTTTCCCTATAATCCACACTAACTCCAGTGGCTCTCTAAACTTTCGATATATAACACTCTGACTCCAGTGGCTCACTACGGTTTCCCTTTAGTTAACACTGACACCAGTGGCTCTCTCCATTTGCCCTATTCTCCACACAGAAACCATTGGCTTTCTACGGTTGCCCTATAGTCCACGCTGTCTCCAGTGGCTCTGTGCGGTTTCTCTATATCCCACACTCACTCCAGTGGCTCTCTTCAATTTTCCAATAGTCTATACAGTCTCCAGCGGTTCTCTATGTTTTCCCTATACCCCACACGGACTCCATTAGCTCTCTACGCTTTCCCTATAGCCCACCCTGACTCCAGTGGCTCTCTACGGTTTCCCTATAGTCCACAGTGTCACCAGTGGCTCTCGACTGTATCCCTATAGTACACACTGACTCCAGTGGCTCTCTCAGATTTCCCTATAGTCCACACAGACACCAGCGGATCTCTACGGTTTCCCTTTAGTCCACACTGACACCATTGGCTCTCTAAGGTTCCCCTATAGTCCACAATGACTCCAGTGGCTGTCTACTGTTTACCTATAGCCCAGACTGACTCTTGTAGGTCTCTACGGTTTCCCAATGGCCCACCCTGACTCCAGTGGCTCTCTACCGTTTCCCAATAGTCCACACTCACTCCAGTGGCTCTCTACGGTTTCCCTATAGTCCACGTTCACTCCGGAGGCTCTCTACGGCTTCCCTATATACCACACAGATTTTAACAGCTCTCTACGGTTTTGCGATTGTCCACAGTGAACCCATTGGCTCTCTACGGTTACCTATAGCCCACAGTGACTCCAGCGGATCTCTATATTTTCCCCATAGCCCTCACGGACTGCATTGTATCTTTACGGTGTCACTATTGCTTACACTGACTGCAGCGGCTCTCCAATGTTTCCCTATATCCCACACTGATTCCAGGGGCTCTCTACTGTTTCCCTTTAGCCCACACTGACAGCAGTGGCTCTCTACGGATTCCCTATAACCAAAACTGGCTCCTGTGGCTCACTACGGTTTCCGATTAGTAACACTGACACCAGTGGCTCTCTCCATTTTCCCTTTACTCCACACAGAAACCATTGGCTTTCTACGCTTTCCCTATATCCCACACTCACTCCAGTTGCTCTCTTCAATTTTCCAATAGTCCATACCGTGTCCAGCGGCTCTCTACGTTTTCCCTATACACCACCCGGACTCAATTAGCTCTCTACGCTTTCCCTATAGCCCACCCTGACTCCAGTTGCTCTCTACAGTTTCCCTATAGTCCGCATTCAATCCAGTGGCTCTCTACGGCTTCCCTTTAACCCACACTGATTCCAACTCCTCGCTACGGTTTTCCGATAGTCCACAATGACCCCAGTGGCTCTCTATGGATTCTAAATTCCCACACTGACTCCAGCACCTCTCTACGGTTTCCTTATAGTCCACACCTGACTGCAGTGTCTCTCTATGGGTTCCCTAAAGCCCACACGGTCTACAGCTTCTCTCTATGGTTTCCGTGTAGTCCACAATGACTCCTGTGGCTCTCAAGTGTTTCCCTTTATCCCACACTGAATCCAGCAGCTCTCTGCGGTTTCCCTATAGCCCACACTGACTCCAGCGGCTCTCTACATTTTGCCCATAGCCCTAACGGACTGCAGTCTCTCTTTATTGTTTATCTATAGCTTACACTGACTCCAGCGGCACTCTAAGGTTTCCCTATATCCCACAATGATTCCAGCGGCTCTCTACTGTTTGCCAGTAGCCCACACTGACACCAGTAGCTCTCTATGGTTTCCCTATAACCCACACTGAATCCCAGAGGCTCTCTAAAATTTCGATATATCACAACTCTGACTCCAGTGGCTCCCTACGGTTTCCTTATAGTCCTCAGCTGACTTCAGTGTGACTCTATGTGTTCCCTAAAGCCCACACTGTCTCCACCTTCTATCTACGGTTTTCCTATAGTCCACGCTGAGTCCAGCAGCTCTCTACGGCTTCCCTATAGCCTACACTGTCTTCAGTGGCTCTCTGCCGTCTTTCTATAATTACCAGTGACACCAGTGGCTCTCTGTGTTTTTCCTATAGTGCACACTGACTGAGACGGTTCTCTACGTTTTCCCTATATCGCACACGGACTCCAGTAGCTCTCTACGTTTTCCCTATAGCCCACCCTGATTTCAGTGGGTCTCTAAGGTTTCCATATAGTCCACACTGTCTCCAACGGCTCTCTACTGTTTCCCTATTGTCCACACTGATACCACTGGCTCTCTACAGCTTCCCTATAGTCAACACTGACTCCAGTGGCTCTCTACGGATTACCTAAAGCCCACACTGAATATAATAGTTCTCTACGGTTTCCCAATGGCCCACCCTGACTCCAGTGGCTCTCTACGTTTTCCCTAAAGCCCACCCTGACTCCAGTGGCTCTCTACCGTCTCCCTATATTCCACACTGTCACCAGTGGCTCTCTACTTTTTCACTATAGTCCACACTGACATCATTGGCACTCTTCGGTTTCCCTATAGTCCGTAATGTCTCTAGTAGGTCACTACGGTTTCCCAATGGCCCAAACTGACTCCAGTGGCTCTCTACCGTTTCCCTATAGTCCACACTCAATCCAGTGGACTCTACGGCTTACCTATATCCCACAATGATTCCAAAGGCTCTCTACGGTTTTCCAATAGTCCACACTAACCCCAGAGGCTCTCTACGTTTTCCCTATTTCCCACACTGACTCCAGTGCCTCTCTACGGTTTCCTAATAGTCCACACCTGACCGCAGTGTCCTTCTATGGGTTCCCTAAAGCCCACACTGTCTCCAGCCTCTCTCTACGGTTTCCGTGTAGTCCACACTGACTCCTGAGGCTCTCAAGGTTTTCCCTTTATCCCACACTGACGTCAGCGGCTCCCTGTGGTTTCCCTAGAGCCTACACTGACTCCAGCGACTATCTACATTTTCCCATGGCCCTCACGGACTGCACTGTCTCTCTACGGTTTCCCTATAGCTTACACGGACTCCAGCGGCTCTCTAAGGTTTCCCTACATCCCACACTGATTCCAGTGGCTCTCTACTGGTTCCCTATAGCCCACACCGACACCAGTGGCTCTCTACGGTTTCCCTATAATCCACACTAACTCCCGTGGCTCTCTAAACGTTCGATATATCACACTCTGACTCCAGTGGCTCACTACGGTTTCCCTTTAGTTAACACTGACACCAGTGGCTCTCTCCATTTGCCCTATTCTCCACGTAGAAACCACTGGCTTTCTACGGTTGCCCTATAGTCCACGCTGTCTCCAGTGGCTCTGTGTGGTTTCTCTATATCCCACACTCACTCCAGTGGCTCTCTTCAATTTTCCAGTAGTCTATACAGTCTCCAGCGGTTCTCTACGTTTTCCCTATACCCCACACGGACTCCATTAGCTCTCTACGCTTTCCCTATAGCCCACCCTGACTCCAGTGGCTCTCTCAGAATTCCCTATAGTCCACACAGACACCAGCGGCTCTCTACAGTTTCCCTTTAGTCCACACTGACACCATTGGCTATCTATGGTTCCCCTATAGTCCACACTGACTCCAGTGGCTGTCTACTATTTACCTATAGCCCACACTCACTCTTGTAGGTCTCTATGGTTTCCCAATGGCCCACCCTGACTCTAGTGGCTCTCTGCCGTTTCCCAATAGACCACACTCACTCCAGTGGCTCTCTACGGTTTCCCTATAGTCCACGTTCACTCCGGTGGCACTCTACGGCTTCCCCATATACCACACAGATTCTAAAGGCTCTCTACGGTTTTCCGATTATCCACAGTGACCCCAGTGGCTCTATACGGTTACCTATTTCCAACACTGACTCCACTGGCTCTCTACGGTTTCCTTATAGTCCACACCTGATTGCAGTGTCCCTCTATGGGTTCCCGAAATCCAACACTGTCTCCAGCTTCTCTCTACGGTATCCGTGTAGTCCACACTGACTCCAGCGGCTCTCAAGGGCTTCCCTTTATCCCACACTGACTTCAGCGGCTCTCTGCAGTTTCCCTATAGCCCACACAGACTACAGCAGCTCTCTACGGTTTCACTTTAGTCCACATTGACACCACTGGCTCTCAACGGTTTCCCTATTTTCCACACTGACTCCAGTGGCTCTCTACGGTTTACCTATAGACCACACTGACTCTCGTAGGTCTCTACAGTTTCCCAAAGGCCCACCCTGACTCCAGTGGCTATCTACCATTTCAATTTATCCCACACTGACTTCATCGGCTCTCTACGCTTTCCCTATAGCCCACAGTGACTCCAGCGGCTCTCTATATTTTCCCCATAGGCCTCATGGACTGCATTCTACCTTTACGGTTTCCCTATTGCTTACACTGACTGCAGCGGCTCTCCAAGGTTTCCCTATATCCCACAGTGATTCCAGTGGCTCTCTACTGTTTCCCTTTAGCCCACACTGACACCAGTGGCTCTCTACGGTTTCCCTAAAACCAAAACTGGCTCCTGTGGATCACTACGGTCTCCCTATAGTCCACACTGTCACCAGTGGCTATCTACTTTTTCCCTATAGTCCACACTGACACCATTGGCTCTCTTCGGTTTCCCTATAGTCCGCAATGTCTCTAGTAGGTCTCTACGGTTTCCCAGTGGCCCACCCTGACTCCACTGGCTCTCACCATTTCCCTATAGTCCACACTCAATCCAGTGTCTCTCTACGGCTTCGCTATATCTCACACTGATTCCAACGGCTCTCTACGGTTTTCCGAAAGTCCACACTGACCCCAGAGGCTCTCTACGTTTTCCCTATTTCCCACACTGACTCCAGTGCCTCTCTATGGTTTCCTTATAGTCCACACCTGACCGCAGTGTCCTTCTATGGGTTCCCTAAAGCCCACACTCTCTCCAGCATCTCTCTACAGTTTCCGTGTAGTCCACACCGAATCCTGAGGCTCTCTGCGCTTTTCCCTTTATCCCACACTGACTTCAGCGGCTCTCTGCGGTTTCCCTATAGCCCACACTGACTCCAGCGACTACCTACATTTTCCCATAGCCCTAACGGACTGCAGTGTGTCTCTACGGTTTCCCTATAGCTTACACGGTCTCCAGCGGCTCTCTACTGTTTCCCTATAGCCCACACTGACACCAGTGGCTCTCTACGGTTTCCCTATAATCCACACTAACTCCAGTGGCTCTCTAAACTTTCGATAAATCACACTCTGACTCCAGTGGCTCACTACGGTTTCCCTTTAGTTAACACTGACACCAGTGGCTCTCTCCATTTGCCCTATTCTCCACGTAGAAACCATTGGCTTTCTACGGTTGCCCTATAGTCCACGCTGTCTCCAGTGGCTCTGTGTGGTTTCTCTATATCCCACACTCACTCCAGTGGCTCTCTTCAATTTTCCATTAGTCTATACAGTCTCCAGCGGTTCTCTACGTTTTCCCTATACCCCACACGGACTCCATTAGCTCTCTACCCTTTCCCTATAGCCCACCCTGACTCCAGTGGCTCTCTACGGATTCCCTATAGTCCACAGTGTCACCAGTGGCACTCTACTGTATACCTATAGTACACACTGAATCCAGTGGCTCTCTCAGAATTCCCTATAGTCCACACAGACACCAGCGGCTCTCTACAGTTTCCCTTTAGTCCACACTGACACCATTGGCTATCTATGGTTCCCCTATAGTCCACACTGACTCCAGTGGCTGTCTACTATTTACCTATAGCCCACACTCACTCTTGTAGGTCTCTATGGTTTCCCAATGGCCCACCCTGACTCTAGTGGCTCTCTGCCGTTTCCCAATAGACCACACTCACTCCAGTGGCTCTCTACGGTTTCCCTATAGTCCACGTTCACTCCGGTGGCACTCTACGGCTTCCCCATATACCACACAGATTCTAAAGGCTCTCTACGGTTTTCCGATTATCCACAGTGACCCCAGTGGCTCTATACGGTTACCTATTTCAAACACTGACTCCACTGGCTCTCTACGGTTTCCTTTAGTCCACACCTGATTGCAGTGTCCCTCTATGGGTTCCCGAAATCCAACACTGTCTCCAGCTTCTCTCTACGGTATCCGTGTAGTCCACACTGACTCCAGCGGCTCTCAAGGGCTTCCCTTTATCCCACACTGACTTCAGCGGCTCTCTGCGGTTTCCCTATAGCCCACACAGACTACAGCAGCTCTTTACGGTTTCACTTTAGTCCACATTGACACCACTGGCTCTCAACGGTTTCCCTATTTTCCACACTGACTCCAGTGGCTCTCTACGGTTTACCTATAGACCACACTGACTCTCGTAGGTCTCTACAGTTTCCCAAAGGCCCACCCTGACTCCAGTGGCTATCTACCATTTCAATTTATCCCACACTGACTTCATCGGCTCTCTACGCTTTCCCTATAGCCCACAGTGACTCCAGCGGCTCTCTATATTTTCCCCATAGGCCTCATGGACTGCATTCTACCTTTACGGTTTCCCTATTGCTTACACTGACTGCAGCGGCTCTCCAAGGTTTCCCTATATCCCACAGTGATTCCAGTGGCTCTCTACTGTTTCCCTTTAGCCCACACTGACACCAGTGGCTCTCTACGGTTTCCCTAAAACCAAAACTGGCTCCTGTGGATCACTACGGTCTCCCTATAGTCCACACTGTCACCAGTGGCTATCTACTTTTTCCCTATAGTCCACACTGACACCATTGGCTCTCTTCGGTTTCCCTATAGTCCGCAATGTCTCTAGTAGGTCTCTACGGTTTCCCAGTGGCCCACCCTGACTCCACTGGCTCTCACCATTTCCCTATAGTCCACACTCAATCCAGTGTCTCTCTACGGCTTCGCTATATCTCACACTGATTCCAACGGCTCTCTACGGTTTTCCGATAGTCCACACTGACCCCAGAGGCTCTCTACGTTTTCCCTATTTCCCACACTGACTCCAGTGCCTCTCTATGGTTTCCTTATAGTCCACACCTGACCGCAGTGTCCTTCTATGGGTTCCCTAAAGCCCACACTCTCTCCAGCATCTCTCTACGGTTTCCGTGTAGTCCACACCGAATCCTGAGGCTCTCTGCGCTTTTCCCTTTATCCCACACTGACTTCAGCGGCTCTCTGCGGTTTCCCTATAGCCCACACTGACTCCAGCGACTACCTACATTTTCCCATAGCCCTAACGGACTGCAGTGTGTCTCTACGGTTTCCCTATAGCTTACACGGTCTCCAGCGGCTCTCTACTGTTTCCCTATAGCCCACACTGACACCAGTGGCTCTCTACGGTTTCCCTATAATCCACACTAACTCCAGTGGCTCTCTAAACTTTCGATAAATCACACTCTGACTCCAGTGGCTCACTACAGTTTCCCTTTAGTTAACACTGACACCAGTGGCTCTCTCCATTTGCCCTATTCTCCACACAGACACCATAGGCTTTCTACGGTTGCCCTATAGTCCACGTTGTCTCCAGTGGCTCTGTGCGATTTCTCTATATCCCACACTCACTCCAGGTGCTCTCTTCAATTTTCCAATAGTCTATACAGTCTCCAGCGGTTCTCTACGTTTTCCCTATACCCCACACGGACTCCATTAGCTCTCTACGCTTTCCCTATAGCCCACCCTGACTCCAGTGGCTCTCTCCGGTTTCCCTATAGTCTACTGTGACCCCAGTGGCTCTCTACGGTTACCTATTTCCCACACTGACTCCAGCGGCTCTCAAGGGCTTCCCTTTATCCCACACTGACTTCAACAGCTCTCTGCGGTTTCCCGATAGCCCACACTGACTCCAGCAGCTCTCTACGGTTTCGCGATAGTCCACATTGACACCATTGGCTCTCAACGGTTTCCCTATTTTCCACACTGGCTCCAGTGGCTCCCTACCGTTTACCTATAAACCACACTGACTCTCGTAGGTCTCTACAGTTTCCCAAGGGCCCACCCTGACTCCAGTGGCTCTCTCCATTTCAATTTATCCCACACTGTCTTCATCGACTCTCTGCGGTTTCCATATAGCCCACAGTGACTTCAGCGGCTCTCTATATTTTCCCCATAGGCCTCATGGACTGCATTGTCTCTTTCCGGTTTCCCTATTGCTTACACTGACTGCAGCGGCTCTCCAAGGTTTCCCTACATCCAACACTGATTTCAGTGGCTCTCTACTGTTTCCCTATAGCCCACACTGACACCAGTGGCTCTCTACGGTTTCCCTATAATCCACACTAACTCCCATGGCTCTCTAAACGTTCGATATATCACACTCTGACTCCAGTGGCTCACTACGGTTTCCCTTTAGTTAACACTGACACCAGTGGCTCTCTCCATTTGCCCTATTCTCCACACAGAAACCATTGGCTTTCTACGGTTGCCCTATAGTCCACGCTGTCTCCAGTGGCTCTGTGCGGTTTCTCTGTATCCCACAATCACTCCAGTGGCTCTCTTCAATTTTCCAATAGTCTATACAGTCCACAGCGGTTCTCTACGTTTTCCCTATACCCCACACGGACTCCATTAGCTCTCTACGCTTTCCCTATAGGCCACCCTAACTCCAGTGGCTCTCAACGGTTTCCCTATTTTCCGCACTGACTCCAGTGGCTCTCTACGGTTTACCTATAGACCACATTGATTCTCGTAGGTCTCTACAGTTTCCCCATGGCCCACCCTGACTCCAGTGGCTCTCTACCATTTCAATTTATCCCACACTGACTTCATCTGCTCTCTGCGCTTTCCCTATAGCCCACAGTGATTCCAGCGGCTCTCTATATTTTCGCCAAAGGACTCACGGACTGCATTGTCTCTTTACGGTGTCCCTATTGCTTACACTGACTGCAGCGGCTCTCCAAGGTTTCCCTATATCCCACACTGATTCCAGTGGCTCTCTACTTATTCCCTTTCGCCCACACTGACACCATTGACTCTCTACGGATTCCCAATAACCAAACTGGCTCCTGTGTCTCACTATGGTCTCCCTATAGTCTACACTGTCACCAGTGGCTCTCTACTTTTTCCCTATAGTCCACACTGCCACCATTGGCTCTCTTCAGTTTCCCAGTAGTCTGCAATGTCTCTAGTGGGTCTCTACGGTTTCCCAATGGCCCACACTGACTCCAGTGGCTCTCTACCGTTTCCCTATAGTCCACACTCAATCCAGTGTCTCTCTACGGCTTCCCTATATGCCACACTGGTTCCAACGTCTCTCTACGGTTTTCCGATAGTCCACACTGACCCCAGAGGCTCTTTACGTTTTCCTTATTTCCCACACTGACTCCAGTGCCTCTCTACGGTTTCATTATAGTCCACACCTGACCACAGTGTCCTTCTATGGGTTCCCTAAAGCCCACACTGTCTCCAGCTTCTCTCTACGGTTTCCGTGTAGTCCACACTGACTCCTGAGGCTCTCAAGGTTTTCCCGTTATCCCACACTGCCGTCAGCGGCTCTCTGTGGTTTCCCTATAGCCCACACTGACTCCAGCGACTATCTACATTTTCCCATGGCCCTCACGGACTGCACTGTCTCTCTACGGTTTCCCTATAGCTTACACGGACTCCAGCGGCTCTCTAAGGTTTCCCTACATCCCACACTGATTCCATTGGCTCTCTACTGTTTCCCTATAGCCCACACTGACACCAGTGGCTCTCTACGGTTTCCCTATAATCCACACTAACTCCCGTGGCTCTCTAAACGTTCGATATATCACACTCTGACTCCAGTGGCTCACTACGGTTTCCCTTTAGTTAACACTGACACCAGTGGCTCTCTCCATTTGCCCTATTCTCCACACAGAAACCATTGGCTTTCTACGGTTGCCCTATAGTCCACGCTGTCTCCAGTGGCTCTGTGCGGTTTCTCTATATCCCACAGTCACTCCAGTCGATCTCTTCAATTTTCCAATAGTCTATACAGTCTCCAGCGGTTCTCTACGTTTTCCCTATACCCCACAAGGACTCCATTAGCTCTCTACGCTTTCCCTATAGCCCACCCTGACTCCAGTGGTTCTCTACGGTTTCCCTATAGTCCACAGTGTCACCAGTGCCTCTCTACTGCATCCCTATAGTACACAGTGAATCCAGCGGCTCTCTATATTTTCCCCATAGGTCTCACGGACTGCATTGTCTCTTTACGGTGTCCCTATTGCTTTCACTGACTGCAGCAGCTCTCCAAGGTTTCCCTTATCCCACACTGATTCCAGTGGCTCTCTACTGTTTCCCTTTAGCCCACAATGACACCAGTGGCTCTCTACGGATTCCCTATAACCAAAACTGGCTTGTGTGGCTCACTACGGTTTCCGTTTAGTAACACTGACACCAGTGGCTCTCTCCATTTTCCCTATACTCCACACACAAACCATTGGCTTTCTACACTTTCCCTATATCCCACACTCATTTCAGTTGCTCTCTTCAATTTTCCAATAGTCCATACCGTGTCCAGCGGCTCTCTACGTTTTCCATATACCCCACCCGGACTCAATTAGCTCTCTACACTTTCCCTATAGCCCACCCTGACTCCAGTGGCTCTCTACCGTTTCCCTATAGTCCACATACAATTCAGTGGCTCTCTACGGCTTCCCTTTAACCCACACTGATTCCAACGGCTCGCTACGGTTTTCCGATAGTCCACAATGACCCCAGTGGCTCTCTATGGATTCTAAATTCCCACACTGACTCCAGCACCTCTCTACGGTTTCCTTATAGTCCACACCTGACTGCAGTGTCTCTCTATGGGTTCCCTAAAGCCCACACGGTCTACAGCTTCTCTCTACGGTTTCCGTGTAGTCCACAATGACTCCTGCGGCTCTCAAGTGTTTCCCTTTATCCCACACTGATTCCAGCAGCTCTCTGCGGTTTCCCTATAGCCCACACTGACTCCAGCGGCTCTCTACATTTTGCCCATAGCCCTCACGGACTGCAGTCTCTCTTTATTGTTTATATATAGCTTACACTGACTCCAGCGGCACTCTAAGTTTTCCCTATATCCCACAATGATTCCAGCGGCTCTCTATTGTTTGCCAATAGCCCACACTGACACCAGTAGTTCTCTATGGTTTCCCTATAACCCACACTGAATCCCAGAGGCTCTCTAAAATTTCGATATATCACAACTCTGACTCCAGTGGCTCTCTACGGTTTCCTTATAGTCCACATCTGACTGCAGTGTCACTCTATGTGTTCCCTAAAGTCCACACTGTCTCCACCTGCTATCTACGGTTTTCCTATAGTCCACACTGAGTCCAGCGGCTCTCTACGGCTTCCCTATAGCCTACACTGTCTTCAGTGGCTCTCTGCGCTCTTTCTATAATTACCACTGACACCAGTGGCTCTCTGTGGTTTTCCTATAGTACGCACTGACTCAGACGGTTCTCTACGTTTTCCCTATATCGCACACGGACTCCAGTAGCTCTCTACGTTTTCCCTATAGCACACCCTGACTCCAGTGGGTCTCTAAGGTTTCCCTATAGTCCACACTGTCTCCAACAGCTCTCTACTGTTTCCCTATTGTCCACACTGATACCACTGGCTCTCTACAGCTTCCCTATAATCAACACTGACTCCAGTGGCTCTCTACGGTTTACCTAAAGCCCACACTGAATATAATAGTTCTCTACGGTTTCCCAATGGCCCACCCTGACTCCAGTGGCTCTCTACGTTTTCCCTAAAGCCCACCCTGACTCCAGTGGCTCTCTACCGTCTCCCTATATTCCACACTGTCACCAGTGGCTCTCTACTTTTTCCCTATAGTCCACACTGATATCATTGGCACTCTTCGGTTTCCCTATAGTCCGCAATGTCTCTAGTAGGTCACTACGGTTTCCCAATCGCCCACCCTGACTCCAGTGGCTCTCTACCGTTTCCCTATAGTCCACACTCAATCCAGTGCCTCTCTACGGCTTCCCTATATCCCACAATGATTCCAAAAGGCTCTCTACGTTTTTCCAATAGTCCACACTGACCCCAGAGGCCCTCTACGTTTTCCCTATTTCCCACACTGACTCCAGTGCCTCTCTACGGTTTCCTAATAGTCCACACCTGACCGCAGTGTCCTTCAATGGGTTCCCTAAAGCCCACACTGTCTCCAGCTTCTCTCTACGGTTTCCGTGTAGTCCACACTGACTCCTGAGGCTCTCTGCGCTTTTCCCTTTATCCCACACTGACGTCAGCGGCTCTCTGTGGTTTCCCTATAGCCCACACTGACTCCAGCGACTATCTTCATTTTCCCATGGCCCTCACGGACTGCACTGTCTCTCTACGGTTTCCCTATAGCTTACACGGCATCCAGCGGCTCTCTAAGGTTTCCCTACATCCCACACTGATTCCAGTGGCTCTCTACTGTTTCCCTATAGCCCACACTGACACCAGTGGCTCTCTACGGTTTCCCTATAATCCACACTAACTCCCGTGGCTCTCTAAACGTTCAATATATCACACTCTGACTCCAGTAGCTCACTACGGTTTCCCTTTAGTTAACACTGACACCAGTGGCTCTCTCTATTTGCCCTATTCTCCACAAAGAAACCATTGGCTTTCTACGGTTGCCCTATAGTCCACGCTGTCTCCAGTGGCTCTGTGCGGTTTCTCTATATCCCACACTCACTCCAGTGGCTCTCTTCAATTTTCCAATTTTCTATACAGTCTCCAGAGGTTCTCATCCTTTTCCCTATACCCCACACGGACTCCATTAGCTCTCTACGCTTTCACTATAGCCCACCCTGACTCCACTGGCTCTCTACGGTTTCCCTATAGTCCACACAGACACCAGCGGCTCTCTACGGTTTCCCTTTAGTCCACACTGACACCATTGGCTATCTATGGTTCCCCTATTGTCTACACTGACTCCAGTGGCTGTCTACTGTTTACCTATAGCCCACACTGTCTCTTTTAGGTCTCTATGGTTTCCCAATGGCCCACCCTGACTCTAGTGGCTCTCTACCGTTTCCCAATTGTCCACACTCACTCCACTGGCTCTATACGGTTTCCCTATAGTCCACGTTCACTATGGTGGCTCTGTACGGCTTCCCTATATACCACACAGATTCTAACGTCTCTCTACGCTTTTCTGATTGTCCACAGTGACCCCAGTGGCTCTCTACGGTTACCTATTTCCCACACTGACTCCAGTGGCTCTCTACGGTTTCCTTATAGTCCACACCTGACTGCAGTGTCCCTGTATGGGTTCCCGAAATCCCACACTGTCTCCAGCTTCTCTCTATGGTATACGTGTAGTCCACACTGACTCCAGCGGCTCTCAAGGGCTTCCCTTTATCCCACACTGACTTCAGCGTCTCTCTGCGGTTTCCCTTTAGCCCACACAGACTCCAGCAGCTCTCTACGGTTTCGCTATAGTCCACATTGACACCTTTGGCTCTCAACGGTTTCCCTATTTTCCACGCTGACTCCAGTGGCTCTCTACGGTTTACCTATAGACCACACTGACTCTCGTAGGTCTCTACAGTTTCCCAATGGCCCACCCTTACTCCAATGGCTCTCTACCATTTCAATTTATCCCACACTGACTTCATCGGCTCTCTGCGCTTTCCCTATAGCCCACAGTGACTCCAGCGGCTCTCTATATTTTCCCCATAGGCCTCATGGACTGCATTGTATCTTTACGGTTTCCCTATTGCTTACACTGACTGCAGCGGCTCTCCAAGGTTACCCTATATCCCACAGTGATTCCAGTGGCTCTCTACTGTTTCCTTTTAGCCCACACAGACACCAGTGGCTCTCTATGGATTCCCTATAACCAAACTGGCTCCTGTGGCTCACTACGGTCTCCCTATAGTCCACACTGTCACCAGTGGCTCTCTACTTTTCCCCTATAGTCCACACTGACACCATTGGCTCTCTTCAGTTTCCCAATAGTCCGCAAAGTCTCTAGTGGGTCTGTACGGTTTCCCAATATCCCACCCTGACTCCAGTGGCTCTTTACCGTTTCCCTATAGACCACACTCAATGCAGTGTCTCTCTACGGCTTCCCTATATCCCAAACTGGTTCCAACGGCTCTCTACGGTTTTCCGATAGTCCACTCTGACCCCAGAGGCTCTCTACGTTTTCCCTATTTCCCACACTGACTCCAGTGCCTCTCTACGGTTTCATTAAAGTCCACACCTGACCGCAGTGTCCTTCTATGGGTTCCCTAAAGCCCACACTGTCTCCAGCTTCTCTCTACGGTTTCTGTGCAGTCCACACTGACTCCTGATCCTCTCAACGTTTTCCCTTTATCCTACACTGACGTCAGTGGCTCTCTGTGGTTTCCCTATAGCCCACACTGACTCCAGCGACTATCTACATTTTCCCATGGCCCTCACGGACTGCACTGTCTCTCTACGGTTTCCCTATAGCTTACACGGACTCCAGCGGCTCTCTTTGGTTTCCCTACATCCCACACTGATTCCAGTGGCTCTCTACTGTTTCCCTATAGCCCACACTGACACCAGTGGCTCTCTACGGTTTCCCTATAATCCACACTAAATCCCGTGGCTCTCTAAACGTTCGATATATCACACTCTGACTCCAGTGGCTCACTACGGTTTCCCTTTAGTTAACACTGACACCAGTGGCTCTCTCCATTTGCCCTATTCTCCACACAGAAACCATTGGCTTTCTACGGTTGCCCTATAGTCCACGCTGTCTCCAGTGGCTCTGTGCGGTTTCTCTATATCCCACACTCACTCCAGTGGCTCTCTTCAATTTTCCAATAGTCTAAACAGTCTCCAGCGGTTCTCTACGTTTTCCCTATACCCCACACGGACTCCATTAGATCTCTACACTTTCACTACAGCCCACCCTGACTCCAGTGGCTCTCTACGGTTTCCCTATAGTCCACAGTGTCACCAGTGCCTCTCTATTGTATCCCTATAGTACGCACTGACTCCAGTGGCTCTCTCAGATTTCCCTGTAGTCCACACAGACACCAGCGGCTCTCTACGGTTTCCCTTTAGTCCACACTGACACCATTGGCTATCTATGGTTCCCCTATTGTCCACACTAACTCCAGTGGCTGTCTACTGTTTACCTATAGCCCACACTCACTCTTGTAGGTCTCTATGGTTTCCCAATGGCCCACCCTGTCTCCAGTGGCTCTCTACCGTTTCCCAATAGTCCACACTCACTCCAGTGGCTCTCTACGGTTTCCCTAAAGTCCACGTTCACTCCGGTGGCTCTCTACGGCTTCCCTGTATACCATACAGATTCTAACAGCTCTCTACGGTTTTCCGATTGTCCACAATGACCCCAGTGGCTCTCTACGGTTACCTATTTCCCACACTGACTCCAGTGGCTCTCTACGGTTTCCTTATAGTCCACTCCTGACTGCAGTGTCCCTCTATGGGTTCCCAAAATCCCACACTGTCTCCAGCTTCTCTCCACGGTATCCGTGTTGTCCACACTGACTCCAGCGGCTCTCAAGGGCTTCCCTTTATCCCACACTGACTTCAGCGGCTCTTTGCGGTTTCCCTATAGCCCACACAGACTCCAGCAGGTCTCTACGGTCTCGCTTTAATCCACATTGACACCATCGGCTCTCAACGGTTTCCCTATTTTCCACACTGACTCCAGTGGCTCTCTACGGTTTACCTATAGACCACACTGACTCTCGTAGGTCTCTACAGTTTCCCAATGGCCCACCCTGACTCCAGTGGCTATCTACCATTTCAATTTATCCCACACTGACTTCATCGGCTCTCCGCGCTTTCCCTATAGCCCACAGTGACCCCAGCGGCTCTCAATATTTTCCCCATAGGCCTCATGGACTGCATTGTATCTTTACGGTTTCTCTATTGCTTACACTGACTGCAGCGGCTCTCCAAGGTTTCCCTATATCCCACAGTGATTCCAGTGGCTCTCTACTGTTTCCCTTTAGCCCGCACTGACACCAGTGGCTGTCTACGGATTCCCTAAAACCAAAACTTGCTCCTGTGGCTCACTACGGTCTCCCTATAGTCCACACTGTCACCACTGGCTATCTACTTTTTCCCTATAGTCCACACTGACACCATTGGCTCTCTTCAGTTTCCCTATAGTCCGCAATGTCTCTAGTAGGTCTCTACGGTTTCCCAATGGCCCACCCTGACTCCAATGGCTCTCACCGTGTCCCTATATTCCACACTTAATCCTGTGTCTCTCTACGGCTTCCCTATATCCCACACTGATTCCAACGGCTCTCTACGGTTTTCCGATATTCCACACTGACCCCAGAGGCTCTCTACGTTTTCCCTATTTCCCACACTGACTCCAGTGCCTCTCTATGGTTTCCTTATAGTCCACACCTGAACGCAGTGTCCTTCTATGGGTTCCCTAAAGTCCACACTTTCTCCAGCATCTCTCTACGGTTTCCTTATAGTCCACTCCTGACTGCAGTGTCCCTCTATCGGTTCCCAAAATCCCACACTGTCTCCAGCTTCTCTCCACGGTATCCGTGTTGTCCACACTGACTCCAGCGGCTCTCAAGGGCTTCCCTTTATCCCACACTGACTTCAGCGGCTCTTTGCGGTTTCCCTATAGCCCACACAGACTCCAGCAGGTCTCTACGGTTTCGCTTTAATCCACATTGACACCATCGGCTCTCAACGGTTTCCCTATTTTCCACACTGACTCCAGTGGCTCTCTACGGTTTACCTATAGACCACACTGACTCTCGTAGGTCTCTACAGTTTCCCAATGGCCCACCCTGACTCCAGTGGCTATCTACCATTTCAATTTATCCCACACTGACTTCATCGGCTCTCCGCGCTTTCCCTATAGCCCACAGTGACCCCAGCGGCTCTCAATATTTTCCCCATAGGCCTCATGGACTGCATTGTATCTTTACGGTTTCTCTATTGCTTACACTGACTGCAGCGGCTCTCCAAGGTTTCCCTATATCCCACAGTGATTCCAGTGGCTCTCTACTGTTTCCCTTTAGCCCGCACTGCCACCAGTGGCTGTCTACGGATTCCCTAAAACCAAAACCTGCTCCTGTGGCTCACTACGGTCTCCCTATAGTCCACACTGTCACCAGTGGCTATCTACTTTTTCCCTATAGTCCACACTGACACCATTGGCTCTCTTCAGTTTCCCTATAGTCCGCAATGTCTCTAGTAGGTCTCTACGGTTTCCCAATGGCCCACCCTGACTCCAATGGCTCTCACCGTGTCCCTATATTCCACACTTAATCCTGTGTCTCTCTACGGCTTCCCTATATCCCACACTGATTCCAACGGCTCTCTACGGTTTTCCGATATTCCACACTGACCCCAGAGGCTCTCTACGTTTTCCCTATTTCCCACACTGACTCCAGTGCCTCTCTATGGTTTCCTCATAGTCCACACCTGAACGCAGTGTCCTTCTATGGGTTCCCTAAAGCCCACACTTTCTCCAGCATCTCTCTACGGTTTCCGTGTAGTCCACACTGAGTCCTGAGGCTCCCTGCGGTTTTCCCTTTATCCCACACTGAATTCAGCGGCTCTCTGCGGTTTCCCTATAGCCCACACTGACTCCAGCGACTACCTACATTTTCCCATAGCCCTCACAGACTGCACTGTCTCTCTACGGTTTCCCTATAGCTTACACGGACTCCAGCGGCTCTCTACGATTTCTCTACATCCCACACAGATTCCAGCGGCTCTCTACTGTTTCCCTATAGCCCACACTGACACAAGAGGCTCTCTACGGTTTCCCTATAATCCACACTAACTCCAGTGACTCTCTAAACTTTCGATAAATCACACTCTGACTCCAGTGGCTCACTACGGTTTCCCTTTAGTTAACACTGACACCAGTGGCTCTCTCCATTTGCCCTATTCTCCACACAGACACCATTGGCTTTCAACGGTTGGCCTATAGTCCACGCTGTCTCCCGTGGCTCTGTGCGATTTCTCTATATCCCACACTCACTCCAGTGGCTCTCTTCAATTTTCCAATTGTCTATACAGTCTCCAGCGGTTCTCTACGTTTTCCCTATACCCCACACGGACTCCATTAGCTCTCTACGCTTTCCCTATAGCCCACCCTGACTCCAGTGGCTCTCTCCGGTTTCCCTATAGTCCACAGTGTCACCAGTGGCTCTCTACTGTATCCCTATAGTACACACTGACTCCAGTGGCTCTCTCAGATTTCCCTATAGTCCACACAGACACCTGCGGCTCTCTACGGTTTCCCTTTCGTCCACACTGACACCATTGGCTCTCTATGGTTCCCCTATAGTCCACACTGACTCCAGTGGCTCTCTACTGTTTACCTATTGCCCACACTGACTCTTGTATTTCTCTACGGTTTCCCAATGGCCTACCCTGACTCTAGTGGCTCTCTACCGTTTCCCAATATTCCACACTCACTCCAGTGGCTCTCTACGGTTTCCCTATAGTCCACGTTCACTCTGGTGGCTCTCTACGGCTTCCCTATATACCACACAGATTCTAACAGCTCTCTCTACGGTGTTCCGATTGTCCACAGTGACCCCAGTGGCTCTCTACGGTTACCTATTTCCCACACTGACTCCAGCGGCTCTCAAGGGCTTCCCTTTATCCCACACGGACTTCAATGGCTCTCTGCGGTTTCCCTATAGCCCACACTGACTCCAGCAGCTCTCTACGGTTTCGCTATAGTCCACATTGACACCATTGGCTCTCAACGGTTTCCCTATTTTCCACACTGACTCCAGTGGCTCTCTACGGATAACCTATAAACCACACCGACTCTCGTAGGTCTCTACAGTTTCCCAAGGGCCCACCCTGACTCCAGTGGCTCTCTACCATTTCAATTTATCCCACACTGACTTCATCGACTCTTTGCGGTTTCCCTATAGCCCACAGTGACTCCAGCGCCTCTCTATATTTTGCCCATAGGCCTCATGGACTGCATTGTCTCTTTACGGTTTCCCTATTGCTTACACTGACTGCAGCGGCTCTCCAATCTTTCCCTATATCCCACACCGATTCCAGTGGCTCTCTACGGTTTTCCGATAGTCCACACTGACCCCAGAGGCTCTCTACTTTTTCCCTATTTCCCACACTGACTCCAGTGCTTCTCTACGGTTTCATTATAGTCCACACCTGACCGGAGTGTCCTTCTATGGGTTCCCTAAATCCCACACTGTCTCCAGCTTCTCTCTACGGTTTCCGTGTAGTCCACACTGACTCCTGAGGCTCTCAAGGTTTTCCCTTTATCCAACACAGACGTCAGCGGCTCTCTGTGGTTTCCCTATAGCCCACACTGACTCCTGCGACTATCTACATTTTCCCATTGCCCTCACGGACTGCAATGTCTCTCTCCGGTTTCCCCATAGCTTACACGGAATCCAGCGGATCTCTAAGGTTTCCCTACATCCCACACTGATTCCAGTGGCTCTCTACTGTTTCCCTATAGCCCACACTGACACCAGTGGCTCTCTAAGGTTTCCCTATAATCCACACTAACTCCCGTGGCTCTCTAAACGTTCGATATATCACACTCTGACTCCAGTGGCTCACTACGGTTTCCCTTTAGTTAACACTGACACCAGTGGCTCTCTCCATTTGCCCTATTCTCCACAAAGAAACCATTGGCTTTCTACGGTTGCCCTATAGTCCATGCTGTCTCCAGTGGCTCTGTGCAGTTTCTCCATATCCCACACTCACTCCAGTGGCTCTCTTCAATTTTCCAATAGTCTATACAGTCTCCAGCGGTCCTCATCCTTTTCCCTATACCCCACACGGACTCCAATAGCTCTCAACGCTTTCCCTATAGCCCACCCTGACTCCAGTGGCTCTCCACGGTTTCCCTATAGTCCACAGTGTCGCCAGTGGCTCTCTACTGTATCCCTATAGTACACACTGACTCCAGTGGCTCTCTCAGATTTCCCTATAGTCCACACAGACACCAGCGGCTCTCTTCAATTTTCCAATAGTCTATACAGTCTCCAGCCGTTCTCTACGTTTTCCCTATACCCCACACGGACTCCATTAGCTCTCTACGCTTTCCCTATAGCCCACACTGACTCCAGTGGCTCTCTACGGTTTCCCTATAGTCCAAAGTGTCACCAGTGGCTCTATACTGTATCCCTATAGTACACACTGACTCCAGTGGCTCTCTCAGATTTCCCTATAGTACACACAGACACCAGCGGCTCTCTACGGTTTCCCTTTAGTCCACACTGACACCATTGGCTATCTATGGTTCCCCTATTGTCCACACTGACTCCAGTGGCTGTCTACTGTTTCCCTATAGCCCAAACTGACTCTTGTAGGTCCCTAAGGTTTCCCAATAGTCCACACTCACTCCAGTTTTCTCTACGGTTTCCCTATAGTCCACGTTCACTTCGGTGGCTCTCTACGGCTTCCCTATATACCACACAGATTCTAACGGCTCTCTACGGTTTTCCGATTGTCCACAGTGACCCCAGTGGCTCTCTACGGTTACCTATTTCCCACACTGACTCCAGTGGCTCTCTACGGTTTCCTTATAGTCCACACCTGACTGCAGTGTCCCTCTATGGGTTCCCGAAATCCCACACTCTCTCCAGCATCTCTCTACGGTTTCCGTGTAGTCCACACCGAATCCTGAGGCTCTCTGCGCTTTTCCCTTTATCCCACACTGACTTCAGCTGCTCTCTGCGGTTTCCCTATAGCCCACACTGACTCCAGCGACTACCTACATTTTCCCATAGCCCTAACGGACTGCAGTGTGTCTCTACGGTTTCCCTATAGCTTACACGGTCTCCAGCGGCTCTCTACTGTTTCCCTATAGCCCACACTGACTCCAGTGGCTCTCTACGGTTTCCCTATAATCCACACTGCCTCCAGTGGCTCTCTAAACTTTCGCTATATCACACTCTGACTCCAGTGTGTCACTACATTTTCCCTTTAGTTAACACTGACACCAGTGGCTCTCTCCATTTTCCCTATTCTCCACACAGACACCATAGGCTTTCTACGGTTGCCCTATAGTCCACGTTGTCTCCAGTGGCTCTGTGCGATTTCTCTATATCCCACACTCACTCCAGGTGCTCTCTTCAATTTTCCAATAGTCTATACAGTCTCCAGCGGCTCTCTACGTTTTCCCTATACCCCACACGGACTCCAGTAGCTCTCTACGCTTTCCCTATAGCCCACCCTGACTCCAGTGGCTCTCTACGGTTTCCCTATAGTCTACTGTGACCCCAGTGGCTCTCTACGGTTACCTATTTCCCACACTGACTCCAGCGGCTCTCAAGGGCTTCCCTTTATCCCACACTGACTTCATCTGCTCTCTACGGTTTTCCTATAGCCCACACTGACTCCAGCAGCTCTCTACGGTTTCGCGATAGTCCACATTGACACCATTGGCTCTCAACGGTTTCCCTATTTTCCACACCTGGACCTCCAGTGTCCTTCCCTACTGGTTTCCCTAAAGGCCACACTTTCTCCAGTAGGTCTCTACGGTTTCCCAGTGTAGTCCCACACCTGACTCCAGAGGTTCTCTGCGGTTTTCCCTTTATCCCACACTGACTCCAGCGGCTCTCTGCGGTTTCCCTATGTCCCACACCGACTCCAGCGACTCTCTACATTTTCCCATAGGCCCTCACGGACTGCACTGTCTCTCTACGGATTCCCTATAGCTTACACGGACTCCAGCGGCTCTCTAAGGATTCCCTATATCCCACAGTGAATCCAGCGGCTCTCTACTGTTTCCCTATAGCCCACACTGACTCCAGTGGCTCTCTATGGTTTCCCAATAACCCAAACTGACTCCCAGTGGCTCTCTAAACTTTCGATAAATCACACTCTGACTCAGTGGCTCACTACGGTTTCCCTTTAGTTAACACTGACACCATTGGCTCTCTCCATTTGCCTTATTCTCCACACAGAGACCATTGGCTTTCTACGGTTGCCCTATAGTCCACGCTGTCTCCAGTGGCTCTGTGCGGTTTCTCTGTATCCCACAATCACTCCAGTGGCTCTCTTCAATTTTCCAATAGTCTATACAGTCCACAGCGGTTCTCTACGTTTTCCCTATACCCCACACGGACTCCATTAGCTCTCTACGCTTTCCCTATAGGCCACCCTAACTCCAGTGGCTCTCAACGGTTTCCCTATTTTCCGCACTGACTCCAGTGGCTCTCTACGGTTTACCTATAGACCACATTGATTCTCGTAGGTCTCTACAGTTTCCCCATGGCCCACCCTGACTCCAGTGGCTCTCTACCATTTCAATTTATCCCACACTGACTTCATCTGCTCTCTGCGCTTTCCCTATAGCCCACAGTGATTCCAGCGGCTCTCTATATTTTCGCCAAAGGACTCACGGACTGCATTGTCTCTTTACGGTGTCCCTATTGCTTACACTGACTGCAGCGGCTCTCCAAGGTTTCCCTATATCCCACACTGATTCCAGTGGCTCTCTACTTATTCCCTTTCGCCCACACTGACACCATTGACTCTCTACGGATTCCCAATAACCAAACTGGCTCCTGTGTCTCACTATGGTCTCCCTATAGTCTACACTGTCACCAGTGGCTCTCTACTTTTTCCCTATAGTCCACACTGCCACCATTGGCTCTCTTCAGTTTCCCAGTAGTCTGCAATGTCTCTAGTGGGTCTCTACGGTTTCCCAATGGCCCACACTGACTCCAGTGGCTCTCTACCGTTTCCCTATAGTCCACACTCAATCCAGTGTCTCTCTACGGCTTCCCTATATGCCACACTGGTTCCAACGTCTCTCTACGGTTTTCCGATAGTCCACACTGACCCCAGAGGCTCTTTACGTTTTCCTTATTTCCCACACTGACTCCAGTGCCTCTCTACGGTTTCATTATAGTCCACACCTGACCACAGTGTCCTTCTATGGGTTCCCTAAAGCCCACACTGTCTCCAGCTTCTCTCTACGGTTTCCGTGTAGTCCACACTGACTCCTGAGGCTCTCAAGGTTTTCCCGTTATCCCACACTGCCGTCAGCGGCTCTCTGTGGTTTCCCTATAGCCCACACTGACTCCAGCGACTATCTACATTTTCCCATGGCCCTCAAGGACTGCACTGTCTCTCTACGGTTTCCCTATAGCTTACACTGACTCCAGCGGCTCTCTAAGGTTTCCCTATATCCCACAATGACTCCAGCGGGTTTCTGCTGTTTCCCTATAGCCCACACTGACACCAGGCTCTCTCGACGGCTTCCCTATAACTGACTCCAGTGGCTCTCTAAACTTGCGCTATATCACACTCGGTCTCCAGTGCGTCACTACGTTTTCCCTTTAGTTAACACTGACACCAGTGGCTCTCTCCATTTTCCCTATAGTCCACACTGACTCCATTGGCTTTCTACGGCTTCCCTATAGTCCACGCTGTCTCCAGTGGCTCTGTGCGGTTTCTCTATATCCCACAGTCACTCCAGTCGATCTCTTCAATTTTCCAATAGTCTATACAGTCTCCAGCGGTTCTCTACGTTTTCCCTATACCCCACAAGGACTCCATTAGCTCTCTACGCTTTCCCTATAGCCCACCCTGACTCCAGTGGCTCTCTACGGTTTCCCTATAGTCGACACTATCACCAGTGGCTCTCTACTGCATCCCTATAGTACACAGTGAATCCAGCGGCTCTCTATATTTTCCCCATAGGTCTCACGGACTGCATTGTCTCTTTACGGTGTCCCTATTGCTTTCACTGACTGCAGCAGCTCTCCAAGGTTTCCCTTATCCCACACTGATTCCAGTGGCTCTCTACTGTTTCCCTTTAGCCCACAATGACACCAGTGGCTCTCTACGGATTCCCTATAACCAAAACTGGCTTGTGTGGCTCACTACGGTTTCCGTTTAGTAACACTGACACCAGTGGCTCTCTCCATTTTCCCTATACTCCACACACAAACCATTGGCTCTCTACGGTTTCCCTTTAGTCCACACTGACACCATTGGCTATCTATGGTTCCCCTATTGTCCACAATGACTCCAGTGGCTGTCTACTGTTTACCTATAGCCCAAACTGACTCTTGTAGGTCCCTAAGGTTTCCCAATAGTCCACACTCACTCCAGTTTTCTCTACGGTTTCCCTATAGTCCACGTTCACTTCGGTGGCTCTCTACGGCTTCCCTATATACCACACAGATTCTAACGGCTCTCTACGGTTTTCCGATTGTCCACAGTGACCCCAGTGGCTCTCTACGGTTACCTATTTCCCACACTGACTCCAGTGGCTCTCTACGGTTTCCTTATAGTCCACACCTGACTGCAGTGTCCCTCTATGGGTTCCCGAAATCCCACACTGTCTCCAGCTTCTCTCTATGGTATCCGTGTAGTCTACACTGACTCCAGCGGCTCTCAAGGGCTTACCTTTATCCCACACTGACTTTAGCGGCTCTCTGCGGTTTCCCTATAGCCCACAAATACTCCAGCAGCTCTATACGGTTTCGCTTTACTCCACATTGACACCATTGGCTCTCAACGGTTTCCCTATTTTCCACACTGACTCCAGTGGCCTTCTACGGTTTACCTATAGACCACACTGACTCCCGTAGGTCTCTACAGTTTCCCATAGGCCCACCCTTACTCCAGTGGCTCTCTACCATTTCAATTTATCCCACACTGACTTCATCGGCTCTCTGCGCTTTCCCTATAGCCCACAGTGTCTCCAGCGGCACTCTATATTTTCCCCATAGGCCTCATGGACTGCATTGTATCTTTACGGTTTCCCTATTGCTTACACTGACTGCAACGGCTCTCCAAGGTTTCCCTATATCCCATAGTGATTCCAGTGGCTCCCTACTGTTTCCCTTTAGCCAGCACTGACACCAGTGACTCTCTACGGATTCCCTAAAACCAAAACTGGCTCCTGTGGCTCACTACGGTCTCCCTATAGTCCACACTGTCACCAGTGGCTATCTACTTTTTCCCTATAGTCCACACTGACACCATTGGCTCTCTTCGGTTTCCCTATAGTCCGCAATGTCTCTAGTAGGTCTCTACGGTTTCCCAATGGCCCACCCTGACTCCACTGGCTCTCACCGTTTCCCTATAGTCCACACTCAATCCAGTGTCTCTCTACGGCTTCCCTATATCCCACACTGATTCCAAGGGCTCTCTACGGTTTTCCGATATTCCACACTGACCCCAGAGGCTCTCTACGTTTTCCCTATTTCCCACACTGACTCCAGTGCCTCTCTATGGTTTCCTTATAGTCCACACCTGACCGCAGTGTCCTTCTATGGGTTCCCTAAAGGCCACACTTTCTCCAGCATCTCTCTACGGTTTCCGTGTAGTCCACACTGACTCCTGAGGTTCTCTGCGGTTTTCCCTTTATCCCACACTGACTTCAGCGGCTCTCTGCGGTTTCCCTATAGCCCACACTGACTCCAGCGACTATCTACATTTTCCCATAGCCCTCACGGACTGCACTGTCTCTCTACGGATTCCCTATAGCTTACACGGACTCCAGCAGCTCTCTAAGGATTCCCTACATCCCACACAGATTCCAGCGGCTCTCTACTGTTTCCCTATAGCCCACACTGACACCAGTGGCTCTCTATGGTTTCCCTATAATCCACACTAACTCCAGTGGCTCTCTAAACTTTCGATAAATCACACTCTGACTCCAGTGGCTCACTACGGTTTCCCTTTAGTTAACACTGACACCATTGGCTCTCTCCATTTGCCTTATTCTCCACACAGAGACCATTGGCTTTCAACGGTTGCCCTATCGTCCACGCTTCTGCAGTGGCTCGGTGCGATTTCTCTATATCCCACACTCAATCAAGTGGCTCTCTTCAATTTTCCAATAGTCTATACAGTCTCCAGCGGTTCTCTACGTTTTCCCTATACCCCACACGGACTCCATTAGCTCTCCACGCTTTCCCTATAGCCCACCCTGACTCCAGTGGCTCTCTCCGGTTTCCCTATGGTCCACAGTGTCACCAGTGGCTCTCTACTGTATCCCTATAGTACACACTGACTCCAGTGGCTCTCTCAGATTTCCCTATAGTCCACACAGACACCAGCGGCTCTCTACGGTTTCCCTTTAGTCCACACTGACACCATTGGCTCTCTATGGTTCCCCTATAGTCCACACTGACTCCAGTGGCTGTCTACTGTTTACCTATAGCCCACACTGACTCTTGTAGGTCTCGACGATTTCCCAATGGCCCACCCTGACTCCAGTGGCTCTCTACCGTTTCCCAATTTTCCACACTCACTCCAGTGGCTCTCTACGGTATTCCTATAGTCCACGTTCACTCCGGTGGCTCTCTACGGCTTCCCTATATACCACACAGATTCTAACGGCTCTCTACGGTTTTCCGATTGTCCACAGTGACCCCAGTGGCTCTCTACGGTTACCTATTTCCAACACTGACTCCAGCGGTCTCAAGTGCTTCCCTTTATACCACACTGACTTCAATGGCTCTCTGCGGTTTCCCTATAGCCCACACTGACTCCAGCAGCTCTCTACGGTTTCGCTATAGTCCACATTGACACCACTGGCTCTGAACGGTTTCCCGATTTTCCACACTGACTCCAGTGGCTCTCTACGGTTTACCTATGGACCACACTGACTCTCGTAGGTCTCTACAGTTTCCCAAGGGCCCACCCTGACTCCAGTGGCTCTCTACCATTTCAATTTATGCCACACTGACTTCATCGACTCTCTGCGCTTTCCCTATAGCCCACAGTGACTCCAGCGGCTCTCTATATTTTGCCCATAGGCCTCATGGACTGCATTGTCTCTTTACGGTTTCCCTATTGCTTACACTGAATGCAGCGGATCTCCAAGGTTTTCCTATATCCCACACTGATTCCAGTGGCTCTCTACTGTTTCCCTTTAGCCCACACTGACACCAGTGGCTCTCTACGGATTCCCTATAACCAAACTGGTTCCTGTGGCCCACTACGGTCTCCCTACAGTCCACACTGTCACCAGTGGCTCTCTACTTTTCCCCTATAGTCCACACTGACACCATTGGCTCTCTTCAGTTTCCCAATACTCCACAATGTCTCTAGTGGGTCTCTACGGTTTCCCAATGGCCCACCCTGACTCCAGTGGCTCTCTACCGTTTCCCTATAGTCCACACTCAATCCAGTGTCTCTCTACGGCTTCCCTATATCCCACACTGGTTCCAACGGCTATCTACGGTTTTCCGATAGTCCACACTGACCCCAGAGGCTCTCTACGTTTTCCCTATTTCCCACACTGACTCCAGTGCCTCTCTACGGTTTCATTATAGTCCACACCTGACCGCAGTGTCCTTCTATGGGTTCCCTAAAGCCCACAGTGTCTCCAGCTTCTCTCTACGGTTTCCGTGTAGTCCACACTGACTCCTGAGGCCCCCAACGTTTTCCCTTTATCCCACGCTGACGTCAGCGGCTCTCTGTGGTTTCCCTATAGCCCACACTGACTCCAGCGACTATCTACATTTTCCCATGGCCCTCACGGACTGCACTGTCTCTCTACGGTTTCCCTATAGCTTACACGGAATCCAGCGGCTCTCTAAGGTTTCCCTACATCCCACACTGATTCCAGTGGCTCTCTACTGTTTCCCTATAGCCCACACTGACACCAGTGGCTCTCTACGGTTTCCCTATAATCCACACTAACTCCCGTGGCTCTCTTAACGTTCGATATATCACACTCTGACTCCAGTGGCTCACTACGGTTTCCCTTTAGTTAACACTGACACCAGTGGCTCTCTCCATTTGCCCTATTCTCCACACAGAAACCATTGGCTTTCTACGGGTGCCCTATAGACCACGCTGTCTCCAGTGGCTCTGTGCGGTTTCTCTATATCCCACACCCACTCCAGTGGCTCTCTTCAATTTTCCAATAGTCTATACAGTCTCCAGCGGTTCTCTACGTTTTCCCTATACCCCACACGGACTCCTTTAGCTCTCTACGCTTTCCCTATAGCCCACCCTGACTCCAGTGGCTCTCTACGGTTTCCCGATAGTCCACAGTGTCGCCAGTGGCTCTCTACTGTGCCCCTATATTACACACTGACTCCATAGGCTCTCTCAGATTTCCCTATAGTCCACACAGACACCAGCGGCTCTCTACGGTTTCCCTTCAGTCCACACTGACACCATTGGCACTCTAAGGTTCCCCTATTGTCCACACTGACTCCAGTTGCTGTCTACTGTTTACCTATTGCCCACACTGACTCTTGTAGTTCTCTACGGCTCCCAATGGCCCACCCTGACTTCAGTGGCTCTCTACCGTTTCCCAATAGTCCACACTCACTCCAGTGGCTCTCTACGGTTTCCCTATAGTCCATGTTCACTCCGGTGGCTCTCTACGGCTTCCCTATATACCACACAGATTCTAACGGCTCTCTACGGTTTTCCGATTGTCCACAGTGACCCCAGTGGCTCTCTACGGTTACCTATTTCCCACACTGACTCCAGTGGCTCTCTACGGTTTCCTAATAGTCCACACCTGACTGCAGTGTCCCTCTTCGGGTTCCCGAAATCCCACACTGTCTCCAGCTACTCTCTACGGTATCCGTGTAGTCCACAGTAACTCCAGCGGCTCTCAAGGGCTTCCCTTTATCCCATGCTGACTTCCGCGGCTCTCTGCGGTTTCCCTATAGACCACACTGAATCCAGCAGCTCTCTACGGTTTCGCTATAGTCCACATTGACACCATTGGCTCTCAACGGTTTCCCTATTTTCCACACTGACTCCAGTGGCTCTCTACGGTTTACCTATAGACCACACTGACTCTCGTAGGTCTCTGCAGTTTCCCAATGGCCCACCCTGACTCCAGTGGCTCTCTACCATTTCAATTTATCCCACACTGACTTCATCGGCTCTCTGCGGTTTCCCTATAGCCCACAGTGACTCCAGCGACTCTCTATATTTTCCCCATAGGCCTCATGGACTGCATTGTATCTTTACGGTTTTCCTATTGCTTACACTGACTGCAGCGGCTCTCCAACTTTTCCCTATATCCCACATTGATTCCAGTGGCTCACTACTCTTTCTCTTTAGCCCACACTGACACCAGTGGCTCTCTACGGATTCCCTATAACCAAAACTGGCTCCTGTGGCTCACTACGGTTTCCATTTAGTAACACTGACACCAGTGGCTCTCTCCATTTTCCCTATACTCCACACAGAAACCATTGGCTTTCTACGCTTCCCCTATATCCCACACTCACTCCAGTGGCTCTCTTCCATTTTCCAATAGTCCATACCATCTCCAGCGGCTCTCTACGTTTTCCCTATACCCCACACGGACTCCATTAGCTCTCAACGCTTTCCCTATAGCCCACCCTGTCTCCAGTGGCTCTCTACGGTTTCCCTATAGCCCACACTGACACCAGAGGCTCTCTACGGTTTCCCTATAATCCACACTAACTCCAGTGGCTCTCTAAACTTTCGATATATCACACTCTGACTCCAGTGGCTCACTACGGTTTCCCTTTAGTTAACACTGATACCAGTGACTCTCTCCATTTCCCCTATTCTCCACACAGACACCATTGGCTTTCTACGGTTGCCCTATAGTCTACGCTGTCTCCAGTGGCTCTGTGCGGTTTCTCTATATCCCACAATCACTCCAGTGGCTCTCTTCAATTTTCCAATAGTCTATACAGTCTCCAGCGGTTCTCTACGTTTTCCCTATACCCCACATGGACACCATTCGCTCTCTACGCTTTCTCTATAGCCCACCCTGACTCCAGTGGCTCTCTACTGTTTCCCTATAGTCCACAGTGTCGCCAGTGGCTCTCTACTGTGTCCCTATAGTACACACTGACTCCAGTGGCTCTCTCAGATTTCCCTATAGTCCACACAGACACCAGCGGCTCTCTACGGTTTCCCTTCAGTCCACACTGACACCATTGGCTCTCTATGGTTCCCCTATTGTTCACACTGACTCCAGTGGCTGTCAACTGTTTACCTATAGCCCACACTGACTCCTGTAGGTCTCAACGGTTTCCCAATGGCCCACCCTGACTCCAGTGGCTCTCTACCGTTTCCCAATAGTCCACACTCACTCCAGTGGCTCTCTACGGTTTCCCTATAGTCCACGTTCACTCCGGTGGCTCTCTACGGCTTCCCTATATACCACACAGATTCTCACGGCTCTCTACGGTTTTCCAATTGTCCACAGTGACCCCAGTGGCTCTCTACGTTTACCAATTTCCCACACTGACTCCAGCGGCTCTCTATGGTTTCCTTATAGTCCACACCTGACCGCAGTGTCCTTCCATGGGTTCCCTAAAACCCACACTGTCTCCAGCTTCTCTCTACGGTTTCCGTGTAGTCCACACTGACTCCTGAGGCTCTCCAGGTATTGACTTTATCCCACACTGACTCCAGCGACTACCTACATTTTCCCATAGCCCTCACGGACTGCAGTGTCTCTCTACGGTTTCCCTATAGCTTAAGCAGACTCCAGCGGCTCTCTAAGGTTTCCCTACATCCCACACAGATTCCAGCGGCTCTCTACTGTTTCCCTATAGCCCACACTGACACTGTGGTTCTCTTCAGTTTCCCTATACTCCACACTAACTCCAGTGGCTCTCTAAACTTTCGATATATCACACTCTGACTCCAGTGGCTCACTACGGTTTCCCTTTAGTCAACACTGACACCAGTGGCTGTCTCCATTTGCCCTATTCTCCACACAGACACCATTGGCTTTCTACGGTTGCCCTATTTTCCACGCTGTCTGCAGTGGCTCTGTGCGGTTTCTCTATATCCCACAGTCACTCCAGTGACTCTCTTCAATTTTCCAATAGTCTATACAGTCTCCAGCGGTTTTCTACGTTTTCCCTATACCCCACACGGACTCCATTAGCTCTCTACGCTTTCCCTATAGCCCACCCTGACTCCAGTGGCTCTCTACGGTTTCCCTATAGTCCACAGTGTCACCAGTGGCTCTCTACTGTATCCCTATAGTACACACTGACTCCAGTGGCTCTCTCAGATTTCCCTATAGTCCACACAGACACCAGCAGCTCTCTACGGTTTCCCTTTAGTCCACACTGACACCATTGGCTCTCTATGGTTCCCCTATAGTCCACACTGACTCCAGTGGCTGTCAACCGTTTACCTATAGGCCACACTGACTCTTGTAGGTCTCTACGGTTTCCCAATGTCCCACCCTGACCCCAGTGGCTCTCTACCCTTTCCCAATAGTCCACACTCACTCCAGTGGCTCTCTACGGTTTTCCTATAGTCCACGTTCACTCCGGTGGCTCTCTATGTCTTCCCTATATACCACACAGATTCTAATGGCTCTCTAAGGTTTTCCGACTGTCCACAGTGACCCCAGTGGCTCTCTACGGTTACCTATTTCCCACACTGACTCCTGTGGCTCTCTACGGTTTCCTTATAGTCCACACGTGACTGCAGTGTCCCTCTAAGTGTTCCCGAAATCCAACACTGTGACCAGCTTCTCTCTACGGTATCCGTGTAGTCCACACTGACTCCAGCGGATCTCAAGGGCTTCCCTTTATCCCACACTGAACTCAGCGGCTCTCTGCGGTTTTCCTATAGCCCACACTGACTCCAGCAGCTCTCTACGGTTTCGCTATAGTCCACATTGACACCATTGGCTCTCAACGGTTTCCCTATTTTCCACACTGACTCCAGTGGCTCTCTACGGTTTACCTATAGATCACACTGACTCTCGTAGGACTCTACCGTTTCGCAATGGCCCACCCTGACTCCAGTGGCTCTCTACCATTTCAAACTATCCCACACTGACTTCATCGGCTCTCTGCGGTTTCCCTATAGCCCACAGTGACTCCAGCTGCTCTCTATATTTTCCCCATAGGCCTCATGGACTGCATTGTATCTTTACGGTTTTCCTATTGCTTACACTGACTGCAGCGGTTATCCAACTTTGCCCTATATCCCACATTGATTCCAGTGGCTCACTACTCTTTCTCTTTAGCCCACACTGACACCAGTGGCTCTCTACGGATTCCCTATAACCAAAACTGGCTCCTGTGGCTCACTACGGTTTCCATTTAGTAACACTGACACCAATGGCTCTCTCCATTTACCCTATACTCCACACAGAAACCATTGGCTTTCTACGCTTCCCCTATATCCCACACTCACTCCAGTGGCTCTCTTCCATTTTCCAATAGTCCATACCATCTCCAGCGGCTCTCTACGTTTTCCCTATACCCCACCCGGACTCCATTAGCTCTCAACGCTTTCCCTATAGCCCACCCTGACTCCAGTGTCTCTCTACGGTTTCCCTATAGCCCACACTGACACCAGTGGCTCTCTACGGTTTCCCTATAATCCACACTAACTCCAGTGGCTCTCTAAACTTTCGATATATCACACTCTGACTCCAGTGGCTCACTACGGTTTCCCTTTAGTTAACACTGACACCAGTGACTCTCTCCATTTTCCCTATTCTCCACACAGACACCATTGGCTTTCTACGGTTGCCCTATAGTCTACGCTGTCTCCAGTGGCTCTGTGCGGTTTCTCTATATCCCACACTCACTCCAGTGGCTCTCTTCAATTTTCCAATAGTCTATACAGTCTCCAGCGGTTCTCTACGTTTTCCCTATACCCCACATGGACACCATTAGCTCTCTACGCTTTCCCTATAGCCCACCCTGACTCCAGTGGCTCTCTACGGTTTCCCTATAGTCCACAGTGTCGCCAGTGGCTCTCTACGGTTTCCCTATAGTCCACGTTCACTCCGGTGGCTCTCTACGGCTTCCCTATATACCACACAGATTCTCACGGCTCTCTACTGTTTTCCAATTGTCCACAGTGACCCCAGTGGCTCTCTACATTTACCTATTTCCCACACTGACTCCAGCGGCTCTCTATGGTTTCCTTATAGTCCAAACCTGACCGCAGTGTCCTTCCATGGGTTCCCTAAAACCCACACTGTCTCCAGCTTCTCTCTACGGTTTCCGTGTAGTCCACACTGACTCCTGAGGCTCTACAGGTTTTCCCTTTATCCCACACTGACTTCAGCGGCTCGCTGTGGTTTCCCTATAGCCCACACTGACTCCAGCGACTACCTACATTTTCCCATAGCCCTCACGGACTGCAGTGTCTCTCTACGGTTTCCCTATAGCTTAAACAGACTCCAGCGGCTCTCTAAGGTTTCACTACATCTCACACTGATTCCAGCGGCTATCTACTGTTTCCCTATAGCCCACACTGACACTGTGGTTCTCTACAGTTTCCCTATACTCCACACTAACTCCAGTGGCTCTCTAAACTTTCGATATATCACACTCTGACTCCAGTGGCTCACTACGGTTTCCCTTCAGTCAACACTGACACCAGTGGCTCTCTCCATTTGCCCTATTCTCCACACAGACACCATTGGCTCTCTACGGTTGCCCTATAGTCTACGCTGTCTCCAGTGGCTCTGTGCGGTTTCTCTATATCCCACACTCACTCCAGTGGCTCTCTTCAATTTTCCAATAGTCTATACAGTCTCCAGCGGTTCTCTACGTTTTCCCTATACCCCACATGGACACCATTAGCTCTCTACGCTTTCCCTATAGCCCACCCTGACTCCAGTGGCTCTCTACGGTTTCCCTATAGTCCACAGTGTCGCCAGTGGCTCTCTACTGTGTCCCTATAGTACACACTGACTCCAGTGGCTCTCTCAGATTTCCCTATAGTCCACACAGACACCAGCGGCTCTCTACGGTTTCCCTTCAGTCCACACGGACACCATTGGCTCTCTAAGGTTCCCCTATTGTCCACACTGACTCCAGTGGCTGTCAACTGTTTACCTATAGCCCACACTGACTCTTGTAGGTCTGTACGGTTTTCCAATGGCCCACCCTGACTCCAGTGGCTCTCTACCGTTTCCCAATAGTCCACACTCACTCCAGTGGCTCTCAACGGTTTCCCTATAGTCCACGTTCACTCCGGTGGCTCTCTACGGCTTCCCTATATACCACACAGATTCTCACGGCTCTCTACGGTTTTCCAATTGTCCACAGTGACCCCAGTGGCTCTCAACGGTTACTTATTTCCCACACTGACTCAAGTGGCTCTCTATGGTTTCCTGATAGTCCACACCTGACCGCAGTGTCCTTCCATGGGTTCCCTAAAACCCACACTGTCTCCAGCTTCTCTCTACGGTTTCCGTGTAGTCCACACTGACTCCTGAGGCTCTCCAGGTTTTCCCTTTATCCCACACTGACTTCAGCGGCTCGCTGTGGTTTCCCTATAGCCCACACTGACTCCAGCGACTACCTACATTTTCCCATAGCCCTCACGGACTGCAGTGTCTCTCTACGGTTTCCCTATAGCTTAAACAGTCTCCAGCGGCTCTCTAAGGTTTCCCTACATCCCACACTGATTCCAGCGGCTCTCTACTGTTTCCCTATAGCCCACACTGACACTGTGGTTCTCTACAGTTTCCCTATACTCCACACTAACTCCAGTGGCTCTCTAAACTTTCGATATATCACACTCTGACTCCAGTGGCTCACTACGGTTTCCCTTTAGTCAACACTGACACCAGTGGCTGTCTTTATTTGCCCTATTCTCCACACAGACACCATTGGCTTTCTACGGTTGCCCTATTGTCCACGCTGTCTGCAGTGGCTCTGTGCGGTTTCTCTATATCCCACAGTCACTCCAGTGGCTCTCTTCAATTTTCCAATAGTCTATACAGTCTCCAGCGGTTCTCTACGTTTTCCCTATACCCCACACGGACTCCATTAGCTCTCTACGCTTTCCCTATAGCCCACCCTGACTCCAGTGGCTCTCTACGGTTTCCCTATAGTCCACAGTGTCACCAGTGGCTCTCTACTGTATCCCTATAGTACACACTGACTCCAGTGGCTCTCTCAGATTGCCCTATAGTCCACACAGACACCAGCAGCTCTCTACGGTTTCCCTTTAGTCCACAGTGACACCATTGGCTCTCTATGGTTGCCCTATAGTCCACACTGACTCCAGTGGCTCTCTACGGTTTTCGTATAGTCCACGTTCACTCCGGTGGCTCTCTATGTCTTCCCTATATACCACACAGATTCTAATGGCTCTCTAAGGTTTTCCGACTGTCCACAGTGACCCCAGTGGCTCTCTAAGGTTACCTATTTCCCACACTGACTCCTGTGGCTCTCTACGGTTTCCTTATAGTCCACACGTGACTGCAGTGTCCCTCTATGTGTTCCCGAAATCCCACACTGTCACCAGCTTCTCTCTACGGTATCCGTGTAGTCCACACTGACTCCAGCGGATCTCAAGGGCTTCCCTTTATCCCACACTGAACTCAGCGGCTCTCTGCGGTTTTCCTATAGCCCACACTGACTCCAGCAGCTCTCTACGGTTTCACTATAGTCCACATTGACACCATTGGCTCTCAACGGTTTCCCTATTTTCCACACTGACTCCAGTGCCTCTCTACGGTTTACCTATAGATCACACTGACTCTCGTAGGACTCTACCGTTTCCCAATGGCCCACCCTGACTCCAGTGGCTCTCTACCATTTCAATTTATCCCACACTGACTTCATCGGCTCTCTGCGGTTTCCCTATAGCCCACAGTGACTCCAGCGGCTCTCTATATTTTCCCCATAGGCCTCATGGACTGCATTGTATCTTTACGGTTTCCCTATTGCTTACACTTAGCAGCGGCTCTCCAAGGTTTCCCTATATCCCACATTGATTCCAGTGGCTCTCTACTCTTTCTCTTTAGCCCACACTGACACCAGTGGCTCTCTACGGATTCCCTATAACCAAAACTGGCTCCTGTGGCTCACTACGGTTTCGATTTAGTAACACTGACACCAGTGGCTCTCTCCATTTTCCCTATACTCCACACAGAAACCATTGGCTTTCTAAGCTTTCCCTATATCCCACTCTCACTCCAGTGGCTCTGTTCCATTTTCCAATAGTCCATACCATCTCAAGCGCCTCTCTACGTTTTCCCTATACCCCACCCGGACTCCAGTAGCTCTCTACGCTTTCCTTATAGACCACCCTGACTCCAGTGGCTCTCTACGGTTTCCCTATAGCCCACACTGACACCAGTGGCTTTCTACGATTTCCCTATAATCCACACTAACTCCAGTGGCTCTCTAAACTTTCGATATATCACACTCTGACTCCAGTGGCTCACTACGCTTTCCCTTTAGTTAACACTGACAAAAGTGACTCGCTAAATTTTCCCTATTCTCCACACAGACACCATTGGCTTTCTACGGTTGCCCTATAGTCTACGCTGTCTCCAATGGCTCTGTGCGGTTTCTCTATATCCCACACTCACTCCAGTGGCTCTCTTCAATTTTCCAATAGTCTATACAGTCTCCAGCGGTTCTCTACGTTTTCCCTATACCCCACACGGACTCCATTAGCTCTCTACGCTTTCCCTATAGCCCACCCTGACTCCAGTGGCTCTCTACGGTTTCCCTATAGTCCACAGTGTCGCCAGTGGCTCTCTACTGTGTCCCTATAGTACACACTGACTCCAGTGGCTCTCGCAGATTTCCCTATAGTCCACACAGGCACCAGCGGCTCTCTACGGTTTCCCTTCAGTCCACACTGACACCATTGGCTCTCTAAGGTTCACCTATAGTCCACACTGACTCCAGTGGCTTTCTACTGTTTACCTATAGCCCACACTGACTCTTGTCGGTCTCTACGGTTTCCCAATGGCCCACCCTGACTCCAGTGTCTCTCTACCGTTTCCCAATTTTCCACATTCACTCCAGTGGATCTCTACGGTTTCCCTATAGTCCACGTTCACTCCGGTGGCTCTCTACGGTTTCCCTATATACCACACAGATTCTCACGGCTCTCTACGGTTTTCCGATTGTCCACAGTGACCCCAGTGGCTCTCTACGGTTACCTATTTCCCACATTGACTCCAGTGCTTCTCTATGGTTTCATTATAGTCCACATCTGACCTCAGTGTCCTTCTATGGGTTCCCTAAAGCCCACACTGTCTCCAGCTTCTCTCTACGGTTTCCGTGTAGTCCACACTGACTCCTGAGGCTCTCCAGGTTTTCCCTTTATCCCAAACTGACTTCAGCGGCTCTCTGTGGTTTCGCTATAGCCCACACTGACCCCAGCGACTACCTACATTTTCCCATAGCCCTCACGGACTGCAGTGTCTCTCTACGGTTTCCCTATAGCTTACACGGACTCCAGCGGCGCTCTAAGGTTTCCCTACATCCCACACTGATTCCAGCGGCTCTCTACTGTTTCCCTATTTCCCACACTGACTCCCGTGGCTCTCTACGGTTTCCTTATAGTCCACTCCTGACTGCAGTGTCCGTCTATGGGTTCCCGAAATCCCACACTGTCTCCAGCTTCTCTCTACGGTATCCGTGTAGTCCACACTGACTCCAGTGGCTCTCAAGGGCTTCCCTTTATCCCACACTGACTTCAGCGGCTCTCTGCGGTTTCCCTATAGCCCCCACTGACTCCAGCAGCTCTCTATGGATTCGCTATAGTCCACATTGACACCATTGGCTCTCAACGGTTTCCCTATTTTCCACACTGACTCCAGTGGCTCTCTACGGTTTACCTATAGACCACACTGACTCTCGTAGGTCTCTACCGTTTCCCAATGGCCCACCCTGACTCCAGTGGCTCTCTACCATTTCAAACTATCCCACACTGAATTCATCGGCTCTCTGCGGTTTCCCTATAGCCCACAGTGACTCCAGCAGCTCTCTATATTTTCCCCATAGGCCTCATGGACTGAATTGTATCTTTACGGTTTCCCTATTGCTTACAATGACTGCAGCGGCTCTCCAAGGTTTCCCTTTATCCCACATCGATTCCAGTGGCTCTCTACTCTTTCTCTTTAGCCCACACTGACACCAGTGGCTCTCTACGGATTCCCTATGACCAAAACTGGCTCCTGTGGCTCACTACGGTTTCCATTTAGTAACACTGACACCAGTGGCTCTCTCCATTTTCCCTATACTCCACACAGAAACCATTGGCTTTCTAAGCTTTCCCTATATCCCACACTCACTCCAGTGGCTCTCTTCCATTTTCCAATAGTCCATACCATCTCCAGCGCCTCTCTACGTTTTCCCTATACCCCACCCGGACTCCATTAGCTCTCTACGCTTTCCCTATAGCCCACCCTGTCCCCAGTGGCTCTCTCCGGTTTCCCTATAGTCCACACTGACACCAGTGGCTCTCTACGGTTTCCCTATAATCCACACTAACTCCAGTGGCTCTCTAAACTTTCGATATATCACACTCTGACTCCAGTGGCTCACTACGGTTTCCCTTTAGTTAACACTGACACCAGTGACTCTCTCCATTTTCCCTATTCTCCACACAGACACCATTGTCTTTCTACGGTTGCCCTACAGTCTACGCTGTCTCCAGTGGCTCTCTACGGCTTCCCTATAGCCTACACTGTCTTCAGTGGCTCTCTGCCATCTTCCTATAGTTTCCACAGACAATAGTGGCTCTCTATGGTTTTCCTATAGTCCACACTGACTCAAACGGTTCTCTACTTTTTCCTTATATAGCACACGGACTCCAGTAGCTCTCTATGTTTTCCCTATAGCCCACCCTGACTCCAGTGGGTCCCTATGGTTTCCCTATAGTCCACACTGTCTCCAACGGCTCTCTACAGTTTCCCTATAGTCCACACTGACTCCAGTGGCTCTCTACGGTTTACCTATAGCCCACACTGAATATAGTAGTTCTCTTCGTTTTCCCAATGGCCCACCCTGACTCCAGCGGCTCTCTACAGTTTCCCTATATCCACACTGTCACCAGAGGCTCTCTACGGTTTCCCTTTAGTCCACACTGACACCATTGGCACTCTATGGTTTCCCAGTAGTCCACACTGACTCCTTTGGCTCTCTACGGTTTACCCATAGCACACACTGACTCTAGTAGGTCTCTACGGTATCCCAATGGCCCACCCTGACTCCAGTGGCTCTCTACCGTTTCCCTTTAGTGCACACTCACTCCAGTGTCTCTCTACGGTTTCCCTATAGTCCACATTCAATCCAGTGGCTCACTACGCCTTCCCTTTAACCCACACTGATTCCAACGGCTCGCTACGGTTTTCCGATAGTCCACAATGACCCCAGTGGCTCTCTATGGATTCTAAATTCCCACACTGACTCCAGCGCCTCTCTACGGTTTCCTTATAGTCCACACCTGACTGCAGTGTCTCTCTATGGGTTCCCTAAAGCCCACACGGTCTCCAGCTTCTCTCTACGGTTTCCGTGTAGTCTGCAATGACTCCTGCGGCTCTCAAGTGTTTCCCTTTATCCCACAATGAATCCAGCAGCTCTCTGCGGTTTCCCTATCGCCCACACTGACTCCAGTGGCTCTCTACATTTTGCCCATAGCCCTCACGGACTGCAGTGTCTCTTTATGGTTTTTCTATAGCTTACACTGACTCCAGCGGCTCTCTATGGTTTCCCTATATCCCACAATGATTCCAGCGGCTCTCAACGGTTAACCTATGGTCCACATTGACTCCAGTGGCTCTCTACGGTTTACCCATAGCCCACACTGACTATAGTAGTTCTCTCCGGTTTCCCAATTGCCCACCCTGACTCCAGTGACTCTATAAACTTTCGATATATCACACTCTGACTCCAATGGGTTACTACAGTTTCCCTTTAGTTAACACTGACACCAGTGGCTCCTTCCATTTTCCATGTAGTCCACAATGACACCATTGGCTTTCTACCGTTGCCCTATAGTCCACGCTGACTCCAGTGGCTCTGTACGGTTTCCCTATATCCCACACTGACTCCAGTGGGTCTCTACTGTTTACCAATAGCCCACATTGACTCCAGTAGGTCCGTACGGTTTCCCAATGGCCCATCCAGTGGCTCTCTACGGCTTCCCTTTATGCCACACTGATTCCAGCAGCTCTCTACGGTTTTCCTATAGTCCACACTGACTCAAGTGGCTCCCTACGGTTTCCTTATAGTCCACACCTGACTGCAGTGTCCCTCTATGGGTTCCCTAAAGTCCACACTGTCTCCAGCTGCTCTCTACGGTTTCCCTATAGACCACACTGACTCCAGCGTCACTCAAGGGTTTCCCTTTATCCTGCACTGACTTCAGCGGCTCTCTACGTTTTACCCATAGCCCACACTCACTCCAGTGGCTCTCTGCGGACTCCCTATAGACTACACTGTCTCCAGTGGCTCTCTGCGGTTTTCCTATTCTTACTACTGATGCCAATGGCTCTCTACCGTTTTGCTATAGTCCACACTGACTCAAGCGGTTTTCTATGTTTTCCCTATATCCCAAACGGACTCCAGTAGCTCTCTACGTTTTCCCTATAGCCCACCCTGACTCCAGAGGCTCTCTACAGTTTCCCTATAGTCCAGATTGTCGCCAGTGGCTCTCTACGGTTTCCCTATTGTCCACACTGACACAACTGGCTCTCTACGGTTTCACTATAGTCCACACTGGCTCCCGTGGCTCTCTACGGTTTAGCTATAGCCCACACTGACTCTCGTAGGTCTTCACGGTTTCCCAATGGCCCACCCTGACTCCAGTGGCTCTCTACCGTATCCCTAAAGTCCACACTCACTCCAGTGGCTCTCTATGGTTTACCTATAGTCCTTATTCACTCCAGTGGATCTCTACGACATCCCTATATCCCACTCTGATTCCAACGGCTCGCTACGGTTTTCCGATAGTCCACACTGACCCCAGTGGCTCTCTACAGTTTCCCTGTTTCCCACACTGACTCCAGTGGCCCTCTACGGTTTCCTTATATTCTACAACTGACTGCAGTGTCCCTCTATGTGTTCCCTAAAGCCCACACTGCCTCCAGCTTCTCTCTACAGTTTCCAAGTATGTCAACACTGACTATAGCGGCTCTCAAGGGCTTCCCTTTATACCCCACTAACTTAAGCGGCTCTCTACATTTTCCACATAGCCCTCACGGACTGCAGTGTCTCTATACAGTTTCCCTACAGCTTACACTGACTCCAGCGGCTTTCTAAGGTTTCTCTATATCCAACGCTGATTCCAGCGGCTCTCTACTGTTTCCCTATAGACCACACTGACACCAGTGGTTCTCTACGGTTTCCCTATAATCCACACTAACTCCCGTGGCTCTCTAAACTTTCGATAAATCACACTCTGACTCCAGTGGCTCACTACGGTTTCCCTTTAGTTAACACTGACACCAGTGGCTCTCTACATTTTCCCTATACTCCACACAGACACCATAGGCTTTCTATGGTTGCCCGATAGTCCACGCTGTCTCCAGTGGCTCTGTGAGGTTTCTCTATATCCCACACTCACCCCAGTGGCTCTCTTAAATTTTCCAATAGTCTATACAGTCTCCAGCGGTTCTCTACGTTTTCCCTATACCCCACACGGACTCCGTTAGCTCTCTACGCTTTCCCTATAGCCCACCCTGACTCCAGCGCCTCTCTAAGGTTTCCCTATATCCCGCACTGATTCCAGCGGCTCTCTACTGTTTCCCTATAGCCCACACTGACACCAGTGGCTCTCTACGGTTTCCCTATAACCCACACTGAAAAAGTGGCTCTCTAAAATTTCGAAATATCACATTCTGACTCCAGTGGCTCACTACAGTTTCCCTTTAGTTAACACTGCCAAAAGTGGCTCTCTCCATTTTCCCTATACTCCACACAGACACCATTGGATTGCTGAGGTTGCCCTGTAGTCCACGAGGTCTCCAGTGGCTTTGTATGGTTTCCCTATATCCCAAACTCACTCCAGTGGCTCTCTTCAATTTTTCAATAATCTATACAGTCTCCAGCGGTTCTCTACGTTTTCCCTATACCCCACACGGACTCCATTAGCTCTCTACGCTTTCCCTATAGCCCACCCTGACTCCAGCGGCTCTCTGCGGTTTCGCTATAGACCACAGTGTCACCAGTGGCTCTCTACTGTATCCCTATAGTACACACTGACTCCAGTGGCTCTCTCAGATTTCCCTATAGTCCACACAGACACCAGCAGCTCTCTACAGTTTCCCTTTAGTCCACACTGACACCATTGGCTCTCTATGGTTCCCCTATAGTCCACACTGACTCCAGTGGCTGTCTGCTGTTTACCTATAGCCCACACTGACTCTTGTAGGTCTCTACGGTTTCCCAATGGCCCACCCTGACTCCAGTGGCTATCTACCGTTTCGCAATAGTCCACACTCACTCCAGTGGCTCTCTACGGTTTCCCTATAGACCACGTTCACGCCGGTGGCTCTCTTCGGCTTCCCTATATACCACACAGATTCTAACGGCTCTCTCCGGTTTTCCGACTGTCCACAGTGACCCTAGTGGCTCTCTGCGGATACCTATTTACCACATTGACTCCAGTGGCCCTCTACAGTTTCCTTATAGTCCACACCTGACTGCAGTGTCCCTCTATGGGTTCCCGAAATCCCACACTGTCTCCAGCTTCTCTCTACGGTATCCGTGTAGTCCACAGTGACTCCAAGCGGCTCTCAAGGGCTTCCTACTATCCCACACTGACTTCAGCGGCTCTCTACGGTTTTCCAATAATCCACACTGACTCCAGCGACTATCTGCATTTTCCCATAGCCCTCTCGGACTGCAGTGTCTCTCTACGGTTTCCCTATAGCTTACAGGGACTCCAGCGGCTCTCAAGGGCTTCCCTTTATCCCACACTGACTTCAGCGACTCTCTGTGGTTTCCCTATAGCCCACACTGACTCCAGCAGCTCTCTATGGTTTCGCTATAGTCCACATTGACACCATTGGCTCTCAACGGTTTCCCTATTTTCCACACTGACTCCAGTGGCTCTCTACGGTTTACCTATAGACCACACGGACGCTCGTAGGTCTCTACAGTTTCCCAATGGCCCACCCTGACTCCAGTGGCTCTCTACCATTTCAATTTATCCCACACTGACTTCATCGGGTCTCTGCGGTTTCCCTATAGCCCACAGTGACTCCAGTGGCTCTCTATTTTTTCCCCATAGGCCTCACGGACTGCATTGTCTCTTTACGATTTCCCTATTGCTTACACTGACTGCAGCGGCTCTCCAAGGTTTCCCTATATCCCACACTGCTTCCAGTGGCTCTCTACTGTTTCCCTTTAGCCCACACTGACACCAGTGGCTCTCTACGGATTCCCTATAACCAAAACTGGCTCCTGTGGCTCACTACGGTTTCTGTTTAGTAACACTGACACCAGTGGCTCTCTCCATTTTCCATATAGTCCACTCAGAAACCATTGGCTTTCTAAGATTTCCCTATATCCCACACTCACTCCAGTGGCTCTCTTCAATTTTCCAATATTTCATATCGTCTCCAGCGGCTCTCTACGTTTTCCCTATACCCCACCAGGACTCAAATAGCTCTCTATGCTTTCCGCATAGCCCACCCTGACTCCAAAGGCTCTCTACCGTTTCCCTTTAGTTCACACTCACTCCAGTGTCTCTATACGTTTTCCCTATAGTCCACATTCAATCCAGTGGCTCTCTACGGCTTCCCTTTAACCCACACTGATTCCAACGAATCACTATGGTTTTCCGATAGTCCACAATGACCCCAGTGGCTCTCTATGGATTCTAAATTCCCACACAGACTCCAGCGCCTCTCTACGGTTTCCCTATAGTCCACACCTGACTGCAGTGTCTCTCTATGGGTTCCCTAAAGCCCACACGGTCTACAGCTTCTCTCCATGGTTTCCGTGTAGTCCACAATGACTCCTGCGGCTCTCAAGGGTTTCCCTTTATCCCACACTGAATCCAGCTGCTCTCTGCGGTTTCCCTATAGCCCACACTGACTCCTGCAGCTCTCTAAGGTTTCCCTATATCCCAAAATGATTCCACCGGCTCTCTACTGTTTCCCAATAGCCCACACTGACACCAGTGGCTCTCTATGGTTTCCCTATAAACCACACTGAAACCCAGAGGCTCTCTAAAATTTCGATATATCACATCTCTGACTCCAGTGGCTCTCTACGGTTTCCTTATAGTCCACATCTGACTGCAGTGTCACTCTAGGTGTTCCCTAAAGCCCACACTGTCTCCACCTTCTCTCTACAGTTTTCCTATAATCCACACTTATTCCAGCGGCTCTCTAAGGCTTCCCTATAGCCTACACTGTCTTCAGTGGCTCTCTGCGGTCTTTCTATAATTACCACTGACACCAGTGGCTCTCTACGTTTTTACTAAAGTACACACTGACTCAGACGGTTCTCTACGTTTTCCCTATATCGCACACGGACTCCAGTTGCTCTCTACGTTTTCCCTATAGCCCACCCGGACTCCAGTGGGTCTCTAAGGTTTCCCTATAGTCCACACTGTCTCCAACGGCTCTCTACTGTTTCCCTATTGTCCACACTGATACCACTGGCCCTCTACAGCTTCCCTATAGTCAACACTGACTCCAGTGGCTCTCTACGGTTTACCTAAAGCCCACACTGAATATAGTAGTTCTCTACGGTTTCCCAATGGCCCACCCTGACTCCAGTGGCTCTCTACGTTTTCCCTAAAGCCCAACCTGACTCCAGTGGCTCTCTACCATCTCCCTATAGTCCACACTGTCACCAGTGGCTCTCTACTGTTTCCCTATACTCCACACTGTCATCATTGGCTCTCTTCGGTTTCCCTATAGTCCTCAATGTCTCTAGTACGTCTCTACGGTTTCCCAATGGCGCACCCAGACTCCAGTGGCTCTCTACCGTTTCCCTATAGTCCACACTCAATCCAGTGGCTCTCTACGGCTTCCCTTTAGTCCACACTGACACCATTGGCTCTCTATGGTTCCCCTATAGTCCACTCTGACTCCAGTGGCTGTCTACTGTTTACCTATAGCCCACACTGAATCTTGTAGGTCTCTACGGTTTCCCAATGGCCCACCCTGACTCCAGTGGCTCTCTACAGTTTCCCAATAGTCCACACTCACTCCATTGGCTCTCTACGGTTTCCCTATAGTCCACGTTCACTCCGGTGGCTCTCTACGGCTTCCCTATATACCACACAGATTCTAACGGCTCTCTACGGTCTTCCGATTGTCCACAGTGACCCCAGTGACTCTCTATGGTTTCCTATTTCCCACACTGACTCCAGTGGCTCTCTACGTTTTCCTTATAGTCCACACATGACTGCAGTGTCCCTCTATGGGTTCCCGCAATCCCACACTCTCTCCAGCATCTCTCTACGGTATCCGTGTAGTCCACAGTGACTCCCGCGGCTCTCAAGGGCTTCCTTTTATCCCACACTGACTTCAGCGGCTCTCTACGGTTTTCCGATAGTCCACACTGACTCCAGCGACTATCTACATTTTCCCATAGACCTCACGGACTGCAGTGTCCCTCTACAGTTTCCCGATAGCTTACAGGGACTCCAGCGGCTCTCTAAGGTTTCCCTATAGCCCACACTGACTACAGTGGCTCTCTACGGTTTCCCTATAGCCCACACTGACACCAGTGGCTCTCTACGGTATCCCTATAATCCACACTAACTCCAGTGGCTCTCTAAACTTTCGATATATCACAAAATGACTCTGGTGGTTCACTACGGTTTCCCTTTAGTTAACGCTGACACCAGTGACTCTCTCCATTTTCCCTATTATCCACACAGACACCATTGGCTTTCTACGGTTGCCCTAAAGTCTACGCTGTCTCCAGTGGCTCTGTGCGGTTTCTCTATATCCCACACTCACTCCAGTGGCTCTCTTCAATTTTCCATTAGTCTATACAGTCTCCAGCGGTTCTCTACGTTTTCCCTATACCCCACACAGACTCCATTAGCTCTCTACGCTTTCCCTATAGCCCACCCTGACTCCAGTGGCTCTCTACGGTTTCCCTATAGTCCACAGTGTCGCCAGTGGCTCTCTACAGTGTCCCTATAGTACACACTGACTCCAGTGGCACTCGCAGATTTCCCTATAGTCCACAAAGACACCAGCGGCTCTCTACGGTTTCTCTTCAGCCCACACTGACACCATTGGCTCTCTAAGGTTCCCCTATTGTCCACCCTGACTCCAGTGGGTCTCTACCGAATCCCAATAGTCCACATTCACTCCAGTGGCTCTCTACGGTTTCCCTACAGTCCACGTTCACTCCGGTGGCTCTCTACGGCTTCCCTATATACCACACAGATTCTAACGGCTCTCTACGGTTTTCCGATTGTCCACAGAGACCACAGTGTCTCTCTACAGTTACCTATTTCCCACACTGACTCCAGTGCGTGTCTATGGTTTCCTTATAGTCCACACCTGACTGCAGTGTCCCTCTATGTGTTCCCGAAATCCCACAATGTCTCAAGCTTGTCTCTACGGTATCCGTGTAGTCCACACTGACTCCAGCGAATGTCAAGGGCTTCCCTTTATCCCACACTGACTTCAGCAGCTCTCTGCGGTTTCCCTATAACCCACACTGACTCCAGCAGCTCTCTACGGTTTCGCTATAGTCCACATTGACACCATTGGCGCTCAACGGTTTCCCTATTTTCCACACTGACTCCAGTGGCTCTCTACGGTTTACCTAAAGACCACACAGACTCTCATAGGTCTCTACAGTTTCCCAATGGCCCACCCAGACTCCAGTGGCTCTCTACCATTTCAATTTATCCCACAGTGACTTCATCGGCTCTCTGCGGTTTCCCTATAGCCCACAGTGACTCCAGCGGCTCTCTATATTTTCCCCATAGGCCTCATGGACTGCATTGTCTCTTTACGGTTTCCCTATTGCTTACACTGACTGCAGCGGCTCTCCAAGGTTTCCCTATATCCCACACTGATTCCAGTGGCTCTCTACTGTTTCCCTTTAGCCCACACAGACACCAGTGGCTCTCTACGGATTCCTTATAACCAAAACTGGCTCCAGTGCCTCACTACGGTTTCCATTTAGTAACACTGACACCAGTAGCTCTCTACATTTTCCCTATACTCCAAACAGAAACCATTGGCTTACTACGCTTTCTCTATATCCCACACTCACTCCAGTGACTCTCTTCAATTTTCCAATAGTCCATACCATTTCCAGCGGCTCTCTACGTTTTCCCTATACCCCACCCGCACTCAATTAGCTCTCTACGCTTTCCCTATAGCCCACCCTGACTCCAGTGGCTCTCTACCGTTTCCCTTTAGTGCACACTCACTCCAGTGTCACTCTACGGTTTCCCTATACTCCACCTTCAATCCAGTGGCTCTCTACGGCTTCCCTTTAACCCACACTGATTCCAACGGCTCGCTACGGTTTTCCGATAGTCCACAATGACCCCAGTGGCTCTCTATTGATTCTAAATTCCAACACTGACTCCAGCGCCTCTCTACGGTTTCCTTACAGTCCACACCTGACTGCATTGTCTCTCTATGGGTTCCCTAAAGCCCACACGGTCTACAGCTTCTCTCTACGGATTCCGTGTAGTCCACAATGACTCCTGCGGCTCTCTACATTTTGCCCATAGCCCTCACGGACTGCAGTGTCTCTTTATTGTTTATCTATAGCTTACACTGACTCCAGCGGCTCTCTAACGTTTCCCTATATCCCACAAAGATTCCAGCGGCTCTCTACTGTTTCCCAATAGCCCACACTGACACCAGTAGCCCTCTATGGTTTCCCTATAACACACACTGAATCCCAGAGGACCTCTAAAATTTAGATATATCACAACACTGACTCCAGCGCCTCTCTACGGTTTCCTTACAGTCCACACCTGACTGCATTGTCTCTCTATGTGTTCCCTAAAGCCCACACTGTCTCCACCTGCTATCTACGGTTTTCCAATAGTCCACACTGAGTCCAGCGGCTCTCTACGGCTTCCCTATAGCCTACACTGTCTTCAGTGGCTCTCTGCGGTCTTTCTATAATTACCCCTGACACCAGTTGCTCTCTATGGTTTTCCTATAGTACACACTGACTCAGACGGTTCACTACGTTTTCCCTATATCGCACATGGACTCCAGTAGCTCTCTACGTTTTCCCTATACCCCAACCTGACTCCAGTGGGCCTCCAAGGTTTCCCTATAGTCCACACTGTCTCCAACAGCTCTCTACTGTTTCCCTACTGTCCACACTGATACCACTGGCTCTCTACAGCTTCCCTATAGTCAACACTGATTCCAGTGGCTCTCTACGGTTTGCCTAAAGCCCACACTGATTATAGTAGTTCTCTATGGTTTCCCAATGGCCCACCCTGACTCCAGTGGCTCTCTACGTTTTCCCAATAGCCCACCCTGACTGCAGTGGCTCTCTACCGTCTCCCTATAGTCCACACTGTCACCAGTGGCTCTCTACTTTTTCCCTATAGTCCACACTGACATCATTGGCTCTCTTCGGTTTCCCTATAGTCTGCAATGTCTCTAGTAGGTCACTACGGTTTCCCAATGGCCCACCCAGACTCCAGTGGCTCTCTACCATTTCAATTTATCCCACAGTGACTTCATCAGCTCTCTGCGGTTTCCCTATAGCCCACAGTGACTCCAGCGGCTCTCTATATTTTCCCCATAGGCCTCATGGACTGCATTGTCTCTTTACGGTTTCCCTATTGCTTACACTGACTGCAGCGGCTCTCCAAGGTTTCCCTATATCCCACACTGATTCCAGTGGCTCTCTACTGTTTCCCTTTAGCCAACACAGACACCAGTGGCTCTCTACGGATTCCTTATAACCAAAACTGGCTCCAGTGCCTCACTACGGTTTCCATTTAGTAACACTGACACCAGTAGCTCTCTACATTTTCCCTATACTCCACACAGAAACCATTGGCTTTCTACGCTTTCTCTATATCCCACACTCACTCCAGTGACTCTCTTCAATTTTCCAATAGTCCATACCATTTCCAGCGGCTCTCTACGTTTTCCCTATACCCCACCCGCACTCAATTAGCTCTCTACGCTTTCCCTATAGCCCACCCTGACTCCAGTGGCTCTCTACCGTTTCCCTTTAGTGCACACTCACTCCAGTGTCACTCTACGGTTTCCCTATACTCCACCTTCAATCCAGTGGCTCTCTACGGCTTCCCTTTAACCCACACTGATTCCAACGGCTCGCTACGGTTTTCCGATAGTCCACAATGACCCCAGTGGCTCTCTATTGATTCTAAATTCCAACACTGACTCCAGCGCCTCTCTACGGTTTCCTTACAGTCCACACCTGACTGCATTGTCTCTCTATGTGTTCCCTAAAGCCCACACTGTCTCCACCTGCTATCTACGGTTTTCCAATAGTCCACACTGAGTCCAGCGGCTCTCTACGGCTTCCCTATAGCCTACACTGTCTTCAGTGGCTCTCTGCGGTCTTTCTATAATTACCCCTGACACCAGTTGCTCTCTATGGTTTTCCTATAGTACACACTGACTCAGACGGTTCACTACGTTTTCCCTATATCGCACATGGACTCCAGTAGCTCTCTACGTTTTCCCTATACCCCAACCTGACTCCAGTGGGCCTCCAAGGTTTCCCTATAGTCCACACTGTCTCCAACAGCTCTCTACTGTTTCCCTACTGTCCACACTGATACCACTGGCTCTCTACAGCTTCCCTATAGTCAACACTGATTCCAGTGGCTCTCTACGGTTTGCCTAAAGCCCACACTGATTATAGTAGTTCTCTATGGTTTCCCAATGGCCCACCCTGACTCCAGTGGCTCTCTACGTTTTCCCAATAGCCCACCCTGACTGCAGTGGCTCTCTACCGTCTCCCTATAGTCCACACTGTCACCAGTGGCTCTCTACTTTTTCCCTATAGTCCACACTGACATCATTGGCTCTCTTCGGTTTCCCTATAGTCTGCAATGTCTCTAGTAGGTCACTACGGTTTCCCAATGGTCCACCCTGACTCCAGTGGCCCTCTAACGTTTCCCTATAGTCCACACTCAATGCAGTGGCTCTCTACAGCTTCCCTATATCCCACACTGATTCCAAAGGCTCTCTACGGTTTTCCAATAGTCCACACTGACCCCAGAGGCTCTCTAAGTTTTCCCTATTTCCCACACTGACTCCAGTGCCTTTCTATGGTTTCCTTATAGTCCACACCTGACCGCAGTGTCCTTCTATGGGTTCCCTAAAGCCCACACTGTCTCCAGCTTCTCTCTATGGTTTCCGTGTAGTCTACACTGACTCCTGAGGCTCTCAAGGTTTTCCCTTTATCCCACACTGACTTCAGCGGCTCTCTGTGGTTTCCCTATAGCCCACACTGACTCCAGCGACTATCTACATTTTCCCATTGCCCTCACGGACTGCACTGTCTCTCTACGGTTTCCCTGTGGCTTACACTGACTCCAGCGGCTCTCTAAGGTTTCCCTATATCCCACAATGATTCCAGCGGCCCTCTACTGTTTCCCAATAGCCCACACTGACACCAGTAGCTCTCTCTGGTTTCCCTATAACCCACACTGAATCCCAGAGGCTCTCTAAAATTACGATATATCACAACTCTGACTCCAGTGGCTCTCTACGGTTTCCTTATTGTCCACATCTGACTGCAGTGTCAATCTATGTGTTCCCTAAAGCCCACACTGTCTCCACCTGCTATCTACGGTTTTCCTACAGTCCACACTGAGTCCAGCGGCTCTCTACGGCTTCCCTATAGCCTACACTGTCTTCAGTGGCTCTCTGCGGTCTTTCTATAATTACCACTGACACCAGTGGCTCTCTATGGTTTTCCTATAGTACACACTGACTCAAACGGTTCTCTACGTTTTCCCTATATCGCACACGGACGCCATTAGCTCTCTACGTTTTCCCTATAGCCCACCCTGACTCCAGTGGGTCTCTAAGGTTTCCCTATAGTCCACACTGTCTCCAACGGCTCTCTACTGTTTCCCTATTGTCCACACTGATACCACTGGCTCTCTGCAGCTTCCCTCTGGTCAGCACTGACTCCAGTGGCTCTCTACGGTTTACCTAAAGCCCACACTGAATATAGTAGTTTTCTGCGGTTTCCCAATGGCCCACCCTGACTCCAGTGGTTCTCTACGTTTTATTTAAAGCCCACCCTGACTCCAGTGGCTCTCTACCGTCTCCGTATAGTCCACACTGTCAGCAGTGGCTCTCTACTTTTTCCCTATAGTCCACACTGACATCATTGGCTCTCTACGGTTTCCCTATAGTCCGCAATGTCTCTAGTAGGTCAGTACGGTTTCCCAATGGCCCACCCTGACTCCAGTGGCTCTCTACCGTTTCCCTATAGTCCACACTCAATCCAGTGGCTCTCTACGGCTTCCCTATATCCCACACTGATTCCAACGGCTCTCTACGGTTTCCCGATAGTCCACACTGACCCCAGAGGCTCTCTACGTTTTCCCCTTTCCCCACACTGACTCCAGTGCCTCTCTATGGTTCCCTTATAGTCCACACCTGACCGCAGTGTCCTTCTATGGGTTCCCTCAAGCCCACAATGTCTCCAGCTTCTCTCAACGGTTTCCGTGTAGTCCACACTGACTCCTGAGGCTCTCAAGGTTTTCAATTTATCCCACACTGACTTCAGTGGCTCTCTGTGTTTTCCCTATAGCCCACACTGACTCCAGCGACAATCTACATTTTCCCATAGCCCTCACGGACTGCACTGTCTCTCTACGGTTTCCCTATAGCTTACACGGAATCCAGTGGCTCTCTAAGGTTTCCCTACATCCCACACTGATTGCAGTGGCTCTCTACGTATTCCCTATAGCCCACACTGACACAAGTGGCTCTCTACGGTTTCCCTATAATCCACACTAACTCCAGTGGCTCTCTAAACCTTCGATATATCAAACTCTGACTCCAGTGGCTCACTACGGTTTCCCTTTAGTTAACACTGACACCAGTGGCTCTCTCCATTTGCCCTATTCTCCACACAGACACCACTGGCTGTCTACGGTTGCCCTATAGTCCACGCTGTCTCCAGTGGCTCTGTGCGGTTTCTCTATATCCCACATTCACTCCAGTGGCTCTCTTCAATTTTCCAATACTCCATACCATCTCCAGTGGCTCTCTACGTTTTCCCTATACCCCACCAGGACTCACTTAGCTCTCTACGCTTTCCCTATAGCACACCCTGACTCCAGCGGCTGCCTACCGTTTCCCTTTAGTGCACACTCACTCCAGTGTCTCTCTACGGTTTCCCTATAGTCCACATTCAATACAGTGGCTCTCTACGGCTTCCCTTTAACCCACACTGATTCCAACGGCTCGCTACGGTTTTCCGATAGTCCACAATGACCCCAGTGGCTCTCTATGGATTCTAAATTCCCACACTGACTCCAGCGCCTCTCTACGGTTTCCTTATAGTCCACACCTGACTGCAGTGTCTCTCTATGGGTTCCCTAAAGCCCACACGGTCTACAGCTTCTCTCTACGGTTTCCGTGTAGTCCACAATGACTCCTACGGCTCTCAAGTGTTTACCTTTATCCGACACTGAATCCAGCAGCTCTCTGCGGTTTCCCTATAGCCCACACTGACTCCAGCGGCTCTCTACATTTTGCCCATAGCCCTCACGGACTGCAGTCTCTCTTTATTGTTTATCTATAGCTTACACTGACTCCAGCGGCTCTCTAACGTTTCCCTATATCCCACAATGATTCCATCGGCTCTCTACTGTTTCCCTATAGCCCACACTGACACCAGTAGCTCTCTATGGTTTCCCTATAAACCACACTGAATCCCAGAGGCTCTCTAAAATTTCGATATATCACAACTCTGACTCCAGTGGCTCTCTACGGTTTCCTTATTGTCCACATCTGACTGCAGTGTCACTCTATGTGTTCCCTAAAGCCCACACTTTCTCCACCTGCTATCTACGGTTTTCCTATAGTCCACACTGAGTCCAGCAGCTCTCTACGGCTTCCCTATAGCCTACACAGTCTTCAGTGGCTCTCTGCGGTCTTTCTATAATTACCACTGACACCAGTGGCTCTCTATGGTTTTCCTATAGTACACACTGACTCAGACGGTTCTCTACGTTTTCCCTATATCGCACACGGACTCCAGTAGCTCTCTACGTTTTCCCTAGAGCCCACCCGGACTCCAGTGGGTCTCTAAGGTTTCCCTATAGTCCACACTGTCTCCAACGGCTCTCTACTGTTTCCCTATTGTCCACACTGATACCACTGGCTCTCTACAGCTTCCCTATAGTCAACACTGACTCCAGTGGCTCTCTACGGTTTACCGAAAGCCCACACTGAATATAGTAGATCTCTACGGTTTCCCAATGGCCCACCCTGACTCCAGTGGCTCTCTACGTTTTCCCTAAAGCCCACCCTGACTCCAGTGGCTCTCTACCGTCTCCCTATAGTCCACACTGTCACCAGTGGCTATCTACTTTTTCCCTATAGTCCACACTGACATCATTGGCTCTCTTCGGTTTCCCTATAGTCCGCAATGTCTCTAGTAGGTCACTACAGTTTCCCAATGGTACACCCTGACTCCAGTGGCTCTCTACCGTTTCCCTATATCCCACACTCACTCCAGTGGCTCTCTTCAATTTTCCAATAGTCCATACCGTCTCAAGCGGCTATCTACGTTTTCCCTATACCCCACCCGGACTCAATTAGCTCTCTACGCTTTCCCTATAGCCCACCCTGTCTCCAGTAGCTCTCTACCGTTTCCCTTTAGTGCACACTCACTCCAGTGTCTCTCTACGGTTTCCCTATAATCCACACTAACTCCAGTGGCTCTCTAAACTTTCGATATATCAAACTCTGACTCCAGTGGCTCACTACGGTCTCCCTTTAGTTAACACTGACACCAGTGGCTCTCTCCATTTGCCCTATTCTCCACACAGACACCTTTGGCTTTCTACGGTTGCCCTATAGTCCACGCAGTCTCCAGTGGCTCTGTGCGGTTTCTCTATATCCCACACTCACTCCATTGGCTCTCTTCAATTTTCCAATCGTCCATACCATCTCCAGCGGCTCTCTACCTTTTCCCTATACCCCACCCGGACTCAATTAGCTCTCTACGCTTTCCCTATAGCCCACCCTGTCTCCAGTAGCTCTCTACCGTTTCCCTTTAGTGCACACTTACTCCAGTGTCACTCTACGGTTTGCCTATAGTCCACATTCAATCCAGTGGCTCTCTACGGCTTCACTTTAACCCACACTGATTCCAATGGCTCGCTACGCTTTTCCGATAGTCCACAATGACCCCAGTGGCTCTCTATGGATTCTAAATTCCAACACTGACTCCAGCGCCTCTCTACGGTTTCCTTATGGTCCACACCTGACTGCAGTGTCTCTCTATGGGTTCCCTAAAGCCCTCACGGTCTACAGCTTCTCTCTACGGTTTCCATGTAGTCCACAATGACTCCTGCGGCTCTCAAGTGTTTCCCTTTATCCCACACTGAATCCAGCAGCTCTCTGCGGTTTCCCTATAGACCACACTGACTCCAGCGGCTCTCTACATTTTGCACATAGCCCTCACGGACTGCAGTGTCTCTTTATTGTTTATCTATAGCTTTCACTGACTCCAGCGGCTCTCTAACGTTTCCCTATATCCCACAATGATTCCAGCGGCTCTCTACTGTTTCCCAATAGCCCACAATGACACCAGTTGCTCTCTATGGTTTCCCTGTAACCCACACTGTATCCCAGAGGCCCTCTAAAATTTCGATATATCACAACTCTGTCTCCAGTGGATCTCTACGGTTTCCTTATTGTCCACATCTGACTGCAGTGTCACTCTATGTGTTCCCTAAAGCCCACACGGTCTACAGCTTCTCTCTACGGTTTCCGTGTAGTCCACAATGACTCCTGCGGCTCTCAAGTGTTTACCTTTATCCGACACTGAATCCAGCAGCTCTCTGCGGTTTCCCTATAGCCCACACTGACTCCAGCGGCTCTCTACATTTTGCCCATAGCCCTCACGGACTGCAGTCTCTCTTTATTGTTTATCTATAGCTTACACTGACTCCAGCAGCTCTCTAACGTTTCCCTATATCCCACAATGATTCCAACGGCTCTCTACTGTTTCCCTATAGCCCACACTGACACCAGTAGCTCTCTATGGTTTCCCTATAACCCACACTGAATCCCAGAGGCTCTCTAAAATTTCGATATATACAACTCTGACTCCAGTGGCTCTCTACGGTTTCCTTATTGTCCACATCTGACTGCAGTGTCACTCTATGTGTTCCCTAAAGCCCACACTTTCTCCACCTGCTATCTACGGTTTTCCTATAGTCCACACTGAGTCCAGCGGCTCTCTACGGCTTCCCTATAGCCTACACAGTCTTCAGTGGCTCTCTACGGTCTTTCTATAATTACCACTGACACCAGTGGCTCTCTATGGTTTTCCTATAGTACACACTGACTCAGACGGTTCTCTACGTTTTCCCTATATCGCACACGGACTCCAGTAGCTCTCTACGTTTTCCCTATAGCCCACCCTGACTCCAGTGGGTCTCTAAGGTTTCCCTATAGTCCACACTGTCTCCAACGGCTCTCTACTGTTTCCCTATTGTCCACACTGATACCACTGGCTCTCTACAGCTTCCCTATAGTCAACACTGACTCCAGTGGCTCTCTACGGTTTACCAAAAGCCCACACTGAATATAGTAGATCTCTACGGTTTCCCAAAGGCCCACCCTGACTCCAGTGGCTCTCTACGTTTTCCCTAAAGCCCACCCTGACTCCAGTGGCTCTCTACCGTCTCCCTATAGTCCACACTGTCACCAGTGGCTATCTACATTTTCCCTATAGTCCACACTGACATCATTGGCTCTCTTCGGTTTCCCTATAGTCCGCAATGTCTCTAGTAGGTCACTACGGTTTCCCAATGGCACACCCTGACTCCAGAGGCTCTCTACCGTTTCCCTATATCCCACACTCACTCCAGTGGCTCTCTTCAATTTTCCAATAGTCCATACCGTCTCAAGCGGCTATCTACGTTTTCCCTATACCCCACCCGGACTCAATTAGCTCTCTACGCTTTCCCTATAGCCCACCCTGTCTCTACCGTTTCCCTTTAGTGCACACTTACTCCAGTGTCTCTCTACGGTTTGCCTATAGTCCACATTCAATCCAGTGGCTCTCTACGGCTTCCCTTTAACCCACACTGATTCCAATGGCTCGCTACGGTTTTCCGATAGTCCACAATGACCCCAGTGGCTCTCTATGGATTCTAAATTCCAACACTGACTCCAGCGCCTCTCTACGGTTTCCTTATGGTCCACACCTGACTGCAGTGTCTCTCTATGGGGTTCCTAAAGCCCTCACGGTCTACAGCTTCTCTCTACGGTTTCCATGTAGTCCACAATGACTCCTGCGGCTCTCAAGTGTTTCCCTTTATCCCACACTGAATCCAGCAGCTCTCTGCGGTTTCCCTATAGCCCACACTGACTCCAGCGGCTCTCTACATTTTGCCCATATCCCTCACGGACTGCAGTCTCTCTTTATTGTTTATCTATAGCTTACACTGACTCCAGCGGCTCTCTAACGTTTCCCTATATCCCACAATGATTCCAAAGGCTCTCTACTGTTTCCCTATAGCCCACACTGACACCAGTAGCTCTCTATGGTTTCCCTATAAACCACACTGAATCCCAGAGGCTCTCTAAAATTTCGATATATCACAACTCTGACTCCAGTGGCTCTCTACGGTTTCCTTATTGTCCACATCTGACTGCAGTGTCACTCTATGTGTTCCCTAAAGCCCACACTTTCTCCACCTGCTATCTACGGTATTCCTATAGTCCACACTGAGTCCAGCGGCTCTCTACGGCTTCCCTATAGCCTACACAGTCTTCAGTGGCTCTCTGCGGTCTTTCTATAATTACCACTGACACCAGTGGCTCTCTATGGTTTTCCTATAGTACACACTGACTCAGACGGTTCTCTACATTTTCCCTATGTCGCACAAGGACTCCAGTAGCTCTCTACGTTTTCCCTATAGCACACCCTGACTCCAGTGGGTCTCTAAGGTTTCCCTATAGTCCACACTGTCTCCAACGGCTCTCTACTGTTTCCCTATTGTCCACACTGATACCACTGGCTCTCTACAGCTTCCCTATAGTCAACATTGACTCCAGTGGCTCTCTACGGTTAACCGAAAGCCCACACTGAATATAGTAGATCTCTACGGTTTCCCAATGGCCCACCCTGACTCCAGTGGCTCTCTACGTTTTCCCTAAAGCCCACCCTGACTCCAGTGGCTCTCTACCGTCTCCCTATAGTCCACACTGTCACCAGTGGCTATCTACTTTTTCCCTAAAGTCCACACTGACATCATTGGCTCTCTTCGGTTTCCCTATAGTCCGCAATGTCTCTAGTAGGTCACTACGGTTTCCCAATGGCACACCCTGACTCCAGTGGCTCTCTACCGTTTCCCTATATCCCACACTCACTCCAGTGGCTCTCTTCAATTTTCCAATAGTCCATACCGTCTCAAGCGGATCTCTACGTTTTCCCTATACCCCACCCGGACTCAATTAGCTCTCTACGCTTTCCCTATAGCCCACCTTGACTCCAGTGGCTCTCTACCGTTTCCCTTTAGTGCACACTCACTCCAGTGTCTCTCTACGGTTTCCCTATAATCCACACTAACTCCAGTGGCTCTCTAAACTTTCGATATATCAAACTCTGACTCCAGTGGCTCACTACGGTTTCCCTTTAGTTAACACTGACACCAGTGGCTCTCTCCATTTGCCCTATTCTCCACACAGACACCATTGGCTTTCTACGGTTGCCCTATAGTCCACGCAGTCTCCAGTGGCTCTGTGCGGTTTCTCTATATCCCACACTCACTCCATTGGCTCTCTTCAATTTTCCAATCGTCCATACCATCTCCAGCGGCTCTCTACGTTTTCCCTATACCCCACCCGGACTCAATTAGCTCTCTACGCTTTCCCTATAGCCCACCCTGTCTCCAGTAGCTCTCTACCGTTTCCCTTTACTGCACACTTACTCCAGTGTCTCTCTATGGTTTGCCTATAGTCCACATTTAATCCAGTGGCTCTCTACTGCTTCCCTTTAACCCACACTGATTCCAATGCTCGCTACGGTTTTCTGATAGTCCACAATGACCCCAGTGGCTCTCTATGGATTCTAAATTCCAACACTGACTCCAGCGCCTCTCTACGGTTTCCTTATGGTCCACACCTGACTGCAGTGTCTCTCTATGGGGTCCCTAAAGCCCTCACGGTCTACAGCTTCTCTCTACGGTTTCCATGTAGTCCACAATGACTCCTGCGGCTCTCAAGTGTTTCCCTTTATCCCACACTGAATCCAGCGGCTCTCTGCGGTTTCCCTATAGCCCACACTGACTCCAGCGGCTCTCTATATTTTGCCCATAGCCCTCACGGACTGCAGTGTCTCTTTATTGTTTATCTATAGCTTTCACTGACTCCAGCGGCTCTCTAACGTTTCCCTATATCCCACAATGATTCCATCGGCTCTCTACTGTTTCCCTATAGCCCACACTGACACCAGTAGCTCTCTACGGTTTCCCTATAATCCACATTAACTCCAGTGGCTCTCTAAATTTTCGATATATCACACTCTGACTCCAGTGGCTCACTACGGTTTCACTTTAGTTAACACTGACACCAGTGGCTCTCTCCATTTTCCCTATACTCCACACAGACACCATTGGCTTTCTTTGGTTGCCCTATAGTCCACGCTGTCTCCAGTGGCTCTGTGCGGTTTCCCTATATCCCACACTCACTCCAATGGCTCTCTTCAATTTTCCAATAGTCTATACAGTCTCCAGCGGTTCTCTACGTTTTCCCTATACCCCACACGGACTCCATTAGCTGTCTACGCTTTCCCTATAGCCCACGGTGAATCCAGTGGCTCTCTACGGTTTCCCTATAGTCCACAGTGTCACCAGTGGCTCTCTACTGTATCCCTATAGTACACACTGACTCCAGTGGCTCTCTCAGATTTCCCTATAGTCCACACTGACACCAGCGATTCTCTACGGTTTCCCTTTAGTCCACACTGACACCATTGGCTCTCTATGGTTTCCCTATAGTCCACACTGACTCCAATGGCTGTCTACTGTTTACCTATAGCCCACACTGTCTCTTGTAGGTCTCTACGGTTTCCCAATGGCCCACCCTGACTCCAGTTGCTCTCTACCATTTCCCTATAGTCCACATTCGCTCCAGTGGCTGTCTATGGTTTCCCTATAGTCCACGTTCACTCCAGTGGCTCTCTACGGCTTCACTATGTACCACACAGATTCTAACGGCACTCTACGGTTTTCCGATTGTCCACAGTGAACCCAGTGGCTCCCTACGGTTTCCTTGTAGTCCACACCTGACTGCAGTGTCCCTCTTTGGGTTCCCGAAATCCCACACTCTCTCCAGCTTCTCTACGGTAACCGTGTAGTCCACCCTGACTCCAGCGGTTCTCAAGGGCTTCCCTTTATCCCACACTGACTTCAGCGGCTCTCTGCGGTTTCCCTATAGCCCACACTGACTCCAGCAGCTCTCTACTGTTTCGCTATAGTCCACATTGACACCATTGGCTCTCAACGGTTTCCCTATTTTCTATACTGACTCCAGTGGCTCTCTACGGTTTCCCTATAGACCACACTGACTCTCGTAGGTCTCTACAGTTTCCCAATGGCCCACCCTGACTCCAGTGGCTCTCTACCATTTCCCTTTATCCCAAACTGACTTCAGCGGCTCTCTGCGGTTTCCCTATAGCCCACACTGACTCCAGCGGCTCTCTATATTTTCCCCATAGGCCTCATGGACTGAATTGTCTCTTTACGGTTTCCCTATTGCTCACACTGACTGCAGCGGCTCTCTAAGGTTTCCCCATATCCCACACTGATTCCAGTGGCTCTCTACTGTTTCCCTTTAGCCCACACTGACACCAGTGGCTCTCAACGGATTAGCTATAACCAAAACTGACTCCAGTGGCTCACTACGGTTTCCATTTAGTAACACTGTCACCAGTGGCTCTCTCCATTTTCCCTATACTCCACAAAGAAACCATTGGCTTTCTACGGTTTCCCTATATCCCACACTCACTCCAGTGGTTCTCTTCAATTTTTCAATACTCCATACCGTCTCCAGCAGCTCTCTACATTTTCCCCATACCCCACACGGACTCCATTAGCTCTCTACGCTTTCCCTATAGCCCACCCTGACTCCAGTGGCTCTCTACGGTCTCCCTATAGTCCACACTGTCACCAGTGGCTCTCTACGATTTCGCTTTAGTCCACACTGACACCTTTGGCTCTCTATGTTGTTCCTATAATCCACACTGACTCCAATGGCGCTCTACTGTTTACCTATAGCCACTCTGACTCTAGTAGGTCTCTACGGTATCCCAATGGCCCACCCTGACTCGAGTGGCTCTCTACGGTTTCCCTATAGTCCACACTCACTCCAGTGGCTCTCCATGGTTTCCCTATAGTCCTCATTCACTTCATTGGCTCTCTACGACTTCCCTATATCCCACACTGATTCCAACGGCTCTCTACCATTTCCCTATAGTCCACACTCACTCCAGTTGCTCTCTACGGCTTTCCTTTATCCCACACTGATTCCAGCGGCTCTCTACTGTTTTCCTATAGTCCACACTGACTCCAGTGGTTCTCTACGGTTTCCTTATAGTCAACACCTGACTGCAGTGAACCTTTACGGTTTCCCTATAGTCCACACTGACTCCAGCGTCACTCAAGGGTTTCCCTTTATCCCGCTCTGACTTCAGGGGCTCTCTACGTTTTCCCCATAGCCCATACTGACTGCAGTGGCTCTCTGCGGCCTCCCTATAGCCTACACTGTCTCCAGTGGCTCTCTGCAGTTTTCCCATTTTTACCACTGATGCCAGTGGCTCTCTACCGTTTTGCTATAGTCCACACTGACTCAAGTGGTTCTCTACGTTTTCCCTATAGCCCACCCTGACTCCAGAGGCTCTCTACCGTTTCCCTATAGTCCACACTGTCACCAGTGGCTCTCTATGGTTTCCCTATTGTCCAGACTGACACAATTGGCTCTCTACGGTTTCACTATAGCCCACACTGGCTCCCGTGGCTCTCTACGGTTTACCTATAGCCCACACTGACTCTCGTAGGTCTCTACGGTTTCCCAATGGCCCACCCTGACTCCAGTGGCTCTCTACCGTTTCCCTATAGTCCACACTCACTCCAGTGGCTCTCTATGGTTTCCCTATAGTCCACACTCACTCCGGTGGCTCTCTACGGCTTCCCTATATACCACACAGAGTCTAACGGCTCGCTACGGTTTTCCGATAGTCCACACTGACCCCAGTGGCTCTCTACAGTTTACATATTTCCCACACTGACTCCATTGGCTCTCTACAGTTTCCTTATAGTCCACACCTGACTGCAGTGTCCCTCTATGGATTCCCAAAATCCCATACTGTCTCCAGCTTCTTTCTATGGTTTCCATGTAGTCCACACTGACTCCAGCAGCTCTCTACGGTTTCGCTATAGTCCACATTGACACCATTGGCTCTCAACGGTTTCCCTATAATCCACACTGACTCCAGTGGCTCTCTACGGTTTACCTATAGAACACACTGACTCTCGTAGGTCTCTACGGTTTCCCAATGGCCCACCCTGACTCCAGTGGCTCTCTACCGTTTCCCTTTATCCCACACTAACTCCAGCGGCTCTCTATATTCTCCCCATAGGCGTCACGGACTGCATTGTCTCTTTACGGTTTCCCTATTGCTTACACTGACTGCAGTGGCTCTCTAAGGTTTCCCTATATCCCACACAGATTCCAGTGGCTCTCTACTGTTTCCCTATAGCCCACACTGACACCAGTGGCTCTCTACCGATTCCCTATAACCCACACTGACTCCAGTGGCTCACTACGGTTTCCGTTTAGTAACACTGACACCAGTGGCTCTCTCCATTTTCCCTATACTCCCCACAGGCACCATTGGCTTTCTACGGTTTCCCTATATCCGACACTCTCTCCAGTGGCTCTCTTCAATTTTCCAATATTCCATACCTTCTCCAGCGGCTCTCTAAGTTTTCCCTATACCCCACACGGACTCCATTAGCTCTCTACGCTTTCCCTATAGCCCACCCTGACTCCAGTGGCTCTCGACGGTTTCCCTATAGTCCACACTGTCACCAGTGGCTCTCTACGGTTTCCCCTTAGTCCACACTGACACCTTTGGCTCTCTATGGTGTTCCTATAATACACACTGACTCCAGTGGCTCTCTATGGTTTACCTATAGCCCACACAAGATGCTAGTAGGTCTCTAAGGTTTTCCAATGGCCCACCCTGAATCCAGTCGCTCTCTACCGTTTCCCTATAGTCCACAATCACACCAATGGCTCTCTACATTTTCCCTATAGTCCACATTCACTCCAGTGGCTCTCTAAAGCTTCCAAATATCCCGCACTGATTCAAGCGGCTCTCTACCATTTTCCTATAGTTCACACTGACACCAATGGCTCTCTATGGTTTCCCTATTTCCCAAACGGACTCCAGTGTCTCTCTACGGTTTCCTTATAGTCCACATCTGACTGCAGTGTCACTCTATGGGTTCCCTAAAGTCCACACTCTCTCCAGCTGCTCCCAATTGTTTCCCTTTATCCCACGCTGACTTCAGCGGCTCTCCACGGTTTCCCTATACTCCACACTGACTCCAGAGGCTCTCTACGTTTTCTCCATAGCCCACACAGTCTCCAGTGGCTCTCTACAGATTCCCTATAGCCTACACTGTCTTCAGAGGCTCTCTGCCGTCAATCCTATAGTTACCACTGACACCAGTGGCTCTCTCTGGTTTTCCTATAGTCCACAGTGACTCAAATGGTTCTCTGCGTTTTCCCTATAACACACACGGACTCCAGTAGCTCTCTTCATTTTCCCTATAGAACACCCTGACTCCAGTGGGTCTCTAAGGTTTCCCTAAAGTCCACACTGTCTCCATTGGCTCTCTACAGTTTCCCTATTGTCCACACTGACACCCCTGGCTCTCTATGGCTTCCCTTTAGTCCACACTGACTCCAGTGGCTCACTACGGTTTACCTATAGCCCACACTGACTCTAGTAGGTCTCTACGGTTTCCGTATGGCCAACCCTGACACCAGTGGCTCTCTAAACTTTCGATATATCACACTCTGACTCCAATGGCTCTCTACAGTTTCCCTATATTCCACACTGTCACCAGTGGCTCTCTACCGTTTCCCTATAGTCCACACTGTCACCAGTGGCTCTCTATGGTTTCCCTATTGTCCAGACTGACACAATTGGCTCTCTACGGTTTCACTATAGCCCACACTGGCTCCCGTGGCTCTCTACGGTTTACCTATAGCCCACACTGACTCTCGTAGGTCTCTACGGTTTCCCAATGGCCCACCCTGACTCCAGTGGCTCTCTACCGTTTCCCTATAGTCCACACTCACTCCAGTGGCTCTCTATGGTTTCCCTATAGTCCACACTCACTCCGGTGGCTCTCTACGGCTTCCCTATATACCACACAGAGTCTAACGGCTCGCTACGGTTTTCCGATAGTCCACACTGACCCCAGTGGCTCTCTACAGTTTACATATTTCCCACACTGACTCCATTGGCTCTCTACGGTTTCCTTATAGTCCACACCTGACTGCAGTGTCCCTCTATGGATTCCCAAAATCCCATACTGTCTCCAGCTTCTTTCTATGGTTTCCATGTAGTCCACACTGACTCCAGCAGCTCTCTACGGTTTCGCTATAGTCCACATTGACACCATTGGTTCTCAACGGTTTCCCTATAATCCACACTGACTCCAGTGGCTCTCTACGGTTTACCTATAGAACACACTGACTCTCGTAGGTCCCTACGGTTTCCCAATGGCCCACCCTGACTCCAGTGGCTCTCTACCGTTTCCCTGTATCCCACACTAACTCCAGCGGCTCTCTATATTCTCCCCATAGGCGTCACGGACTGCATTGTCTCTTTACGGTTTCCCTATTGCTTACACTGACTGCAGTGGCTCTCTAAGGTTTCCCTATATCCCACACTGATTCCAGTGGCTCTCTACTGTTTCCCTATAGCCCACACTGACACCAGTGGCTCTCTACCGATTCCCTATAACCCACACTGACTCCAGTGGCTCACTACGGTTTCCGTTTAGTAACACTGACACCAGTGGCTCTCTCCATTTTCCCTATACTCCCCACAGGCACCATTGGCTTTCTACGGTTTCCCTATATCCGACACTCTCTCCAGTGGCTCTCTTCAATTTTCCAATATTCCATACCTTCTCCAGCGGCTCTCTAAGTTTTCCCTATACCCCACACGGACTCCATTAGCTCTCTACGCTTTCCCTATAGCCCACCCTGACTCCAGTGGCTCTCGACGGTTTCCCTATAGTCCACACTGTCACCAGTGGCTCTCTACGGTTTCCCCTTAGTCCACACTGACACCTTTGGCTCTCTATGGTGTTCCTATAATACACACTGACTCCAGTGGCTCTCTATGGTTTACCTATAGCCCACACTGATGCTAGTAGGTCTCTAAGGTTTTCCAATGGCCCACCCTGAATCCAGTCGCTCTCTACCGTTTCCCTATAGTCCACAATCACTCCAATGGCTCTCTACATTTTCCCTATAGTCCACATTCACTCCAGTGGCTCTCTAAAGATTCCAAATATCCCGCACTGATTCAAGCGGCTCTCTACCGTTTTCCTATAGTTCACACTGACACCAATGGCTCTCTATGGTTTCCCTATTTCCCAAACGGACTCCAGTGTCTCTCTACGGTTTCCTTATAGTCCACATCTGACTGCAGTGTCACTCTATGGGTTCCCTAAAGTCCACACTCTCTCCAGCTGCTCCCAATTGTTTCCCTTTATCCCACGCTGACTTCAGCGGCTCTCCACGGTTTCCCTATACTCCACACTGACTCCAGAGGCTCTCTACGTTTTCTCCATAGCCCACACAGTCTGCAGTGGCTCTCTACGGATTCCCTATAGCCTACACTGTCTTCAGAGGCTCTCTGCCGTCTTCCTATAGTTACCACTGAAACCAGTGGCTCTCTCTGGTTTTCCTATAGTCCACAGTGACTCAAATGGTTCTCTGCGTTTTCCCTATAACACACACGGACTCCAGTAGCTCTCTTCATTTTCCCTATAGAACACCCTGACTCCAGTGGGTCTCTAAGGTTTCCCTAAAGTCCACACTGTCTCCATTGGCTCTCTACAGTTTCCCTATTGTCCACACTGACACCACTGGCTCTCTATGGCTTCCCTTTAGTCCACACTGACTCCAGTGGCTCACTACGGTTTACCTATAGCCCACACTGACTCTAGTAGGTCTCTACGGTATCCGTATGGCCAACCCTGACACCAGTGGCTCTCTAAACTTTCGATATATCACACTCTGACTCCAATGGCTCTCTACAGTTTCCCTATATTCCACACTGTCACCAGTGGCTCTCTACGGTTTCCCTATTGTCCAGACTGACACCATTGGCTCTCTACGGTTTCCTTATAGTCCACACTGACTCTGGTAGGTCTCTATGGTTTCCCAATGGACCAACCTGACTCCAGTGGCTCTCTACCGTTTCCCTATAGTCCACACTCACTGCAGTGGCTGTCTACGGTTTCCCTATAGTCCACATTCACTCCAGTGGCTCTCTACGGCTTCCCTATATCGCACACTGATTCCAACGGCTCTCTACGGTTTTCTGATAGTCCACACTGACACCAGTGGCTCTCTACGGTTTACCTATTTCCCACACTGACTCCAGTGGCTCTCTATGGTTTCCTTATAGACCACACCTGACTGCAGCGTCCCTCTATGGCTTCCCAAAATCCCACACTCTCTCCAGCTTCTCTCTACGGTTTCCGTTTAGTCCACACTGACTCCTGCGGCTCTCAAGGTTTTCCTTTATCCCACACTGACTTCAGTGGCTCTCTGTGGTTTCCCTATAGCTCACACTGACTCCAGCGGCTCTCTAAAATTTCCCCATAGCCCTCACGGACTGCACTGTCTCTTTACGGTTACCCTATAGCTTACACTGACACGAGCAGCTCTCTAAGGTTTCCCTAAATCCCATACTGTTTCCAGCGGCTCTCTACTGTTTCCCTATAGCCCGCACTGACACCAGTGGCTCTCTACGGTTTCCCTATAACACACACTGACTCAAGTGGCTCTCTAAAATTTTGATATATCGCACTCTGACTCCAGTGGCTCACTACGATTTCCCTTTAGTTAACACTGACACCAGTGGCTCTCTCCATTTTCCCTATACTCCACACAGACACCGTTGGCTTTCTATGGTTGCCCTATAGTCCACGCTGTCTCCAGTGGCTCTGTGCGGTTTCCTTATATCCCACACTCACACCAGTGGCTCCCTTCAATTTTCCAATAGTCCAAACTGTCTCCAGCAGCTCTCTACGTTTTCCCTATACCCCACACGGACTCCATTAGCTGTCTACGCTTTCCCTATAGCCCACCCTGACTCCAGTGGCTCTCTACGGTTTCCCTATAGTCCACAGTGTCACCAGTGGCTCTCTACGGTATCCCTATAGTACACACTGACTCCAGTGGCTCTTGCAGATTTCCCTATAGTCCACACAGACACCAGCGGCTCTCTACGGTTTCCCTTTAGTCCACACTGACACCAATGGCTCTCTATGGTTTCCCTATAGACCACACTGACTCCAGTGGCTCTCTACGGTTTATCTATAGCCCACACTGATTCTTGTAGGTCTCTACGAATTCCCAATGGCCCACCCTGACTCCAGTGGCTCTCTACCGTTTCCCTATAGTCCACACCCACTCCAGTGGCTCTCTACGGTTTCCCTATAGTCCACATTCACTCCAGTGGCCCTCTACAGCTTCCCTATATACCACACTGATTCAAACGGCTCTCTACGGTTTTCCGATAGTCCACACTGACCCCAGTGGCTCTCTAAAGTTTACCTATTTCCCTCACTGACTTCTTTGGCTCTCTACGGTTTCCATATAGTCCACACCTGACTGCCGTGTCCCTCTATGGGTTCCCGAAATCCCACACTGTCTCCAGCTTCTCTCTACGGTATCCGTGTAAAGCACACTGACTCCAGCGGCTCTCAAGGGCTTCCCTTTATCCCACACTGTCTTCAGTGGCTGCCTGCGGTTTTCCTACAGCCCACACTGACTCCAGCGTCTCTATACATTTTCCCCATAGCCCTCATGGACTGCCGTGTCTCTTTACGGTTTATCTATAGCTTACACTGACGACAGCGGCTCTCTAAGTTTTCCCTATATCCCACGCTGATTCCAGCAGCTCTCTATGGTTTCCCTATAACCCACACTTACTCAAGTGGCTCTCTAAGATTTCGATATATCACACTCTGACTCCACTGGATCACTACAGTTTCCCTTTAGTTAACACTGACACCAGTGGCTCTCTCCATTTTCCGTATACTCCACTAAGACACCATTGGCTTTCTGCGGTTGCCCTATAGTCCACGCAGTCTCCAGTGGCTCTGTACGGTTTCCCTATATCCCAAACTCACTCCAGTGGCTCTCTTCAATTTTCCAATAGTCCATTCTGTCTCCAGCGGCTCTCTACGTTTACCCTCTACCCCACACGGACTCCATTAGCTCTCTACGCTTTCCCTATAGCCCACCCTGACTCCAGTGGTTCTCTACGGTTTTCCTATAGTGCACACTGTCACCAGTGGCTCTCTACGGTATCCCTATAGTCCACACTGACTCCAGTGGCTCTCTAAGATATCCCTATAGTCCACACTGACACCAGAGACTCTCTACGGTTTCCCTTTAGTCCACACTGACACCATTGGCACTCTCTGTTTTCCCTATATCCCACACTGACTCCAGTGGCTCTCTAGGGTTTACCTATAGCCTACACTGACTCCAGTAGGTCTCTACGGTTTCCCAATGGCCCATCCTGATTGCAGTGGCTCTCTACTGTTTCCCTATAGTCCACAATCACTCCACTGTCACTCTATGGGTTCCCTAAAGCCCACACTGTCCCCAGCTGCTCTCTACGGTTTCCCTATAGTCCACACTGACTCAAGCGGCTCCCAATTGTTTCCCTTTATCCCACGCTGACTTCAGCGGCTCTCCACGGTTTCCCTATACTTCACACTGACTCCAGCGGCTCTCTACGTTTTCTCCATAGCCCACACTGTCTCCAGTGGCTCTCTACGGCTTCCCTATAGCCTACACTGTCTTCAGAGGCTCTCTGCCATCTTCCTATAGTTACCACTGACACCAGTGGCTCTCTAAGGCTTTCCTATAGTCCACAGTGACTCAAACGGTTCTCTACGTTTTCCCTATATTGCACACGGACTCCAGTAACTCTCTTCGTTTTCCCTATAGCACACCCTGACTCCAGTGGGTCTCTAAGGTTTCCCTGAAGTCCACACTGTCTCCTTTGCTCTCTACGGTTTCCCTATTGTCCACACTGACACCAGTGACTCTCTACGGCTTCCCTGTAGTCCACACTGACTCCAGTGGCTCTCTACGGTTTACCTATTGCCCACCCTGACTCTAGTAGGTCTCTACGGTTTCCCAATGGCCAACCCTGACTCCAGTGGCTCTCTAAACTTTCGATATATCACACTCTGACTCCAGTGGCTCTCTACGGTTTCCCTATATTCCACACTGTCTCCAGTGGCTCTCTACGGTTTCCCTATAGTCCACACTGACACCATTGGCTCTCTACGGTTTCCCTATAGTCCACACTGACTCTGGTAGGTCTCTATGGTTTCCCTATGGCCCACCCTGACTCCAGTGGCTCTCTACCGTTTCCCTATATTCCACACTCACTCCAGTGGCTGTCTACGGTTTCTGTATAGACCACATTCACTCCAGTGGCTCTCTACGGTTTCCCTATATCCCACACTGATTCCAACAGCTCCCTGCGGTTTTCCGATAGTCCACACTGATCCCAGTGGCTTTCTACTGTTTCCCTATTTCCCACACTGACTCCAGTGGCTCTCTACGGTTTCCTTATAGTCCACACATGACTTCAATGTGCCTCTATGGGTTCCCTAAAGCCCACACTGTCTCCAGCTTCTCTCTACGGTTTCCGTGTAGTCCACACTGACTCCTGCGGCGCTCAAGGGTTTCCTTTATCCCACACTGACTTCAGCAGCTCTCTGTGGTGTCCCTATAGCCCACAATGACTCCAGCGGCTCTCTCCATTTTCCCCATTGCCCTCACGGACCGCACTGTCTCTTTGCAGTTTCCCTATAGCTTACACTGACTCCAGCAGCTCTCTAAGGTTTCCCTATATCCCACACTGATTCCAGCGGCTCTCTACTGTTTCCCTATAGCCCACACTGACCTCATTGGCTCTCTATGGTTTCCCTATAACCCACACTGTCTCAAGTGGCTCTCTAAAATTTCGATATATCACACTCTGACTCCAGTGGCTCACTACGGCTTCCCTTTAGTTAACACTGACACCAGTGGCTCTCTCCATTTGCCCTATACTCCACTAAGACACCATTGGCTTTCTATGGTTGCAATAAAGTCCACGCTGTCTCCAGTGGCTCTGTGTGGTTTCCCTATATCCCACACTCACTCCAGTGGCTCTCTTCAATTTTGCAATAGTCCATACTGTCTCCAGCGGCTCTCTATGTTTTCCCTATACCCCACACGGACTCCATTAGCTCTCTACGCTTTCCCTATAGCCCACCCTGACTGCAGTGGCTCTCTACGGTTTCCCTATAGTCCGCACTGTCACCAGCGGCTCTCTACGTCATCCCTATAGTCCACACTGACACCATTGGCACTCTCTGGTTTCCCAATAGTCCACACTGAGTCCAGTGGCTCTCTACGGTTTACCTATAGCCCACACTGACTCTAGTAGGTCTCTAAGGTTTCCCAATGGCCAACCGTGACTCCAGTGGTTCTCTACAGTTTCCCTATAGTCCACACTCACTCCAGTGGCTCCCTACGATTTCCGTATAGTCCACATTCACTCCAGTGGCTCTCAACGGCTTCCATATATCCTGCACTGATTCAAGCGGCTCTCTACGTTTTCCCTATTTCCCACCCGGACTCCAGTAGCTCTCTACGGTTTCCTTATAGTCCACATCTGATTGCAGTGTCACTCCATGGGTTCCCTAAAGCCCACAATGTCTCCAGCTGCTCTCTACGGTTTCCCTAAAGTCCACACTGACTCCAGCGGCTCTCTACGGCTTCCCTATAGCCTAGCCTACACTGGCTTCAGTGGCTCTCTGCGGTCTTTCTATAGTTACCTCTGACACCAATGGCTCTCTGCGGTTTTCCTGTTGTCCACACTGACTCAAACGGTTCTCTACATATACCCTATATCACACACGGACTCCAGTAGCTCTTACGTTTTCCCAGGAGCCCACCCTGACACCAGTGTGTCTCTAAGTTTTCCCTATAGTCCAGACTGTTTCCATTGGCTCTCTACGGTTCCCCTATTGTGCACAGTGACACCACTGGCTCTCTACGGTTTCCCTATAGACCACACTGACTCCAGTGGCTCTCTACGGTTTACCTATAGCTCACAATGACTATAGTAGGTCTCTACGGTTTCCCAATGGCCCACCCTAACTCCAGTGGCTCTCTAAACTTTCGATATATCACACTCTGACTCCAGTGGGTTACTACGGTTTCCTGTTAGTTAACACTGAAACCAGTGTCTCTTTCCATTTACCCTGTAGTCCACAATGACACCATTAGCTTTCTACCATTTCCCTAGAGTCCACGCTGACTCCAGTGGCTCTGTACGGTTTCCCTATATCCCACACTGACTCTAGTGGCTCTCTACTGTTTACCTATAGCCCACACAGACTCCAGTATTTCTCTACGGTTTCCCAATGGCCCATCCTGACTGCAGTGGCTCTCTACCATTTCCCTATAGTCCACAATCACTCCAGTGGCTCTCTACGGCTTCCCTATATCCCACATTGATTCCAGCGGCTCTCTGCGGTTTTCCTATAGTCCACACTGACTCCAGTGGCTCTCTACGGTTTCCGTATAGTCCAAACCTGACTGCAATGACCCTCTATGGGTTCCCGAAAGCCCACACTGTCTCCAGCTGCTCTCTACGTTTTCCCCATAGCCCACACTGTCTCCAGTGGCTCTCTGTGGCTTCCCTATAGCCTACACTGTCTCCAGTGGCTCTCTGCGGTTTTCCTATAGTTACCACTGACGCCAGTGGCTCTCTACCGTTTTGCTATAGTCCACACTGACTCAAGCAGTTCTGTACATTTTCCCTATACCCCACACGGACTCCAGTAGCCCTCTACATTTTCCCTATAGCCCACCCTGACTCCAGAGGCTCTCTACGGTTTCTCTATAGTCCACACTGTCACCAGTGGCTCTCTACGGTTTCCCTATTGTCCACACTGACACCGTTGGCTCTCTACGGTTTCCCTAGAGTCCACACTGACTCCAGTGGCTCTCTACGGTTTACCTATAGTCAACACTGACTCTAGTAGGTCTCTACGGTTTCCCAATGGCCCACCCTGACTCCAGTGGCTCTCTACCGTTTCCCTATAGTCCACACTCAATCTAGTGGCTCTCTACGGTTTCCCTATAGTCCACATTCACTCCAGTGGCTCTCTAAGGCTTCCCTATATCCCACACTGATTCAAATGGCTCTGTACGGTTTTCCAATAGTCCACACTGACCCCAGAGGCTCTCTACGATTTCCTTATAGTCCACACCTGACTGCAGTGTCCCTCTATGGGTTCCCTAAAGCCCACACTGGTCTCCAGCTTCTCTCTATGGTTTCCGAGTATGTGAACACTGACTCCAGCGGCTCTCTGCGGTTTCCCTATAGCCCACACTGACTCCAGCGGCTCCCTACAATTTCCCCATAGGCCTCACGGACTGCAGTGTCTCTTTACAGTTTCCCTATAGCTTACACTGACTCCAGCACCTCTCTAAGGTTTCCCTATATCCAACACTGATCCAGCTGCTCTCTACTGTTTCCCTATAGCCCACACTGACACCAGTGGCTCTCTACGGTATCCCTATATCCCACACTCACTCCAGTGGCTCTCTTCAATTTTCCAATAGTCCATACTGTCTCCCGCGGCTCTCTCAGTGTTCCCTATACACCACAAGGACTCCATTAGCTTTCTACGCTTTCCCTATAGCCCACCCTGACTCCAGTGGCTCTCTACGGTTTCCCTATAGTCCACAGTGTCACCAGTGGCTCTCTACGGTATCCCTATATTCCACACTGACTCCAGTGGCCCTCTAAGATTTCGCTATAGTCCATAATGACACCAGCAGCTCTCTGCGGTTTCCCTTTAGCCCACACTGAATCTACTAGGTCGCTACGGTTTCCCAATGGCCAACCCTGACTCCAGTGGCTCTCTACCTTTTCCCTATAGTTCACACGCACTCCAGTGGCTCTCTACGGTTTCCCTATAGTCCACATTCACTCCAGTGGCTCTCTACGGCTTCCATATATCCTTCACTGATTCAAGCGGCTCTCTACGGTTTTCCTATAGTCCACACTGACTCCAGTGGCTCTCTACTATTTACCTATAGCCCACACTGACTCCACTAGGTCTCTACGGCTTCCCAATGGACCACCCTGACTCCAGTGACTCTCTATCGTTTCACTATAGTTCCACACTCACTGCAGTGGCTCTCTACGGTTTCTCTATATTCCACATTCACTCCAATGGCTCTCTATGGCTTCCCTATATCCCACACTGATACCAGCGGCTGTCTACGGTTTTCCTATAGTCCACACTGACCCCAGTGGCTCTCTACGGTTTCCCTATTTCCCACAGTAACTCCAGTGGCTCTCTACAGTTTCCTTATATTCCACACCTGGCTGCAGTATCCCTCTATGTGTTCCTTAAAGCCCACACTGTCTCCAGCTGCTCTCTACCGTTTTCCTAAAGTCCACACTGACTCCAGCGTCTCTCAAGGTTATCCCTTTATCGCACACTGACTTCAGCGGCTCTCTACGTTTTCCCCATAGCTCACACTGACTCCAGTGGCTCTCTACGGCTTCCCTACAGCCTACACTGTCTCCAGTTGCTCACTGCCGTTTTGGTATAGTTACCACAGACACCAGTGGCTCTCTACGGTTTTGCTATAGTCCACACTGACTCAAGCGGTTCTCTACCTTTTCCCTAGATTCCACACGGACTCCAGTAACTCTCTACATCTTCCCTAAAGCCCACCCTGACTCCAGTGGCTCTCGACGGTTTCCCTATAGTCCACACTGTCACCAGTGGCTCTCTACAGTTTCCCTATTGTCCACACTGACACCAGTGGCTCTCTACGGTTTCCGTATAGTCCACACTGACTCCAGTGGCTCTCTATGGTTTACCTATAGCGCACACTGACTGTAGTAGGTCTCTACGGTTTCCCAATGGCCCACCCTGACACCAGTGGCTCTCTACCGTTTCCCTGTAGTCCACACTCACTCCAGTGGCTCTCTACGGTTTCTCTATAGTCCACATTCGCTCCGGTGGCTCTCTGCAGTTTCTCTATTTCCCACACTGCCTCCAGCGGCTCTCTGCTGTTTCCCTATAGCCCACACTGACTCCAGTGGCTCTCTACAGTTTCCCTATAACCCACACTGACTCCAGTGGCTCTCTTACCTTTCGATATATCACACTCTGACTCCAGTGGGTCACTAGGGTTTTAGTTAACACTGATACCAGCGGCTCTCTCCATTTTCCCCATAGTCCACACTGACACCATTGGCTTTCTACGGTTTCCCAATAGTCCACGCTGACTCCAATGGGTCTGTACGGTTTCCCTATATCCCACACTCACTCCAGTGGCTCTCTACGGTTTTCCTATAGTCCACACTGACTCCAGCGGCTCTCTACGCTTTCCCTATACCCAACACGGACTCCAGTAGCTCTCTACGGTTTCCCTATAGCCCACCCTGTCACCAGTGGCTCTCTACGTTTTCCCTATAGTCCACACTGACTCCAGTGGCTCTCTACGATTTTCCTATTGTCCACACTGACACCAGCAGCTCTCTATGGTTTCCCTTTAGTCCACACTGACACCATTGGCTCTCTACGGCTTTCCTATAGTCCACACTGACACCAATGGCTCTCTACAGTTTCCCTATAGTCCACAGTGACTCCAGTGGCTCTCTACATTTTACCTATAGCCCACACTGACTCTAGTAGGTCTCTACGGTTTCCCAATGGCCCACACTGACTCCAGTGGCTCTCTAACATTTCCCTATAGTCCACACTCACCCCAGTGGCTCTCTACGTTTTCCCTATAGTCCACTTTCACTCCAGTGGCTCTCTACGGCTTTCCTATATCCCACACTGATTCCAGCAGCTCTCTTCGGTTTTTCTATAGTCCACACTGACCCCAGTGGCTCTCTATGGTTTCCCTATTTCCCACACTGACTCCAGTGTCTCTCCACCGCTTCCTTATAGTTCACACCTGACTGCAGTGTCCCGCTATGTGTTCTCTAAAGCACACACTGTCTCCAGCTGCTCTCTATGGTTTCCCTATAGTCCACACTGACTCCAGCATCTCTCAAGGGTTTCCATTTAACACACACTGACTTCAGCGGCTCTCTACGTTTTCCCCATAGCCCATGACTTGTCACAAAAGACTTGACATGACTCGATATCACATGATTTGACATGACATGACGTGACGTGTCTCTACATGACTCGACATGAATGACATGACATGAGTTGACATGACTTGACACAAAAGTCTTGACATGACTCGATATGACATGACTCGACTTGGCTTGTTCTGTCTCAAAGTGAAAGGAGAAGACATGACTCGAAATGACTCAGCATGCCATGAATTGTCATGATGTGAATCAACTTGACAGAAAGTGATTCAAAATGACTCACCATGACATGACACGAAATTACATGATTCAAGAGAGCTCGACATGACCTCACATGATCTGTCTCTACATGACTCGACATGAATGACATGACATGAGTTGACACGACTTGACATGGAGACTTGACATGACTCGACATGACATGACTTGACATGACACGAGATGAATCTAGATGACTTGACATGACATGTCAACTGACTCGGCATGATATGAATTATCATGTTATGAATCAATATGACATGACTCAACATGACATGACCCGACATGACTCGAGATGACTCTAGATGACGCGACATGACATGACATGTCTCAACATGATTCCAAATGACCTGACTCGACATGACATGACTTAACATGACTCGAGATGACAGGAACAGACATGACTCGAGATGACTCAACATGGAATGACTGGCATGTTAGGAATTGCAATGAGATGGCTCGACATGACATAACTTGACATGACTCGACTTGACATGATGCAACATCACTCGACTCGAAATGACATGACATGCCATGACATGACATGACTCGACGTGACATGAGATGACAGATCATGACTCAATATGGCTAAACAGGCAACGAAATGACCCGACATGTTTCCTAAAGACTCGACATGCACTGACTTCCCATGACATGACTTCAGATGACTCGACATGTCATGAGATGAAATGCCTCAAAATGAGTCATGACCACAAAACATGACATGCCAAGAGTCGACATGACTTGACATGAAAGACTTGACATGACTCGACATGACTGGACTCAACATGAATGACATGACACGAAATGGCAGAAGACATGACTCAAAATGACTCAACATGCCATGAATTGTCATGATGTGAATCAACACGACATGACTCGAAATGACATGTCTCGACACGAGATGGTTCGACATGACAACACTCGACATGACATGACATGACACAACACGAAATGACATGACATGCCATGACATGACACGACTCGATGTGACATGAGATGACAGATCATGGCTCGATATTACTGAACAGGCAACCATATGACCCGACATGATTCTTCATGACTGCACACGACTTGAGATGACCCGACATGTCATGTCTCTACATGACTTGACATGAATGACATGACATGAGTTGACACGACTTGAGATGAAAGACTTGACATGACTCGAAATGACATGATATGATGTGTCTCGACATGAGTCTAAATGACATGACTCAACATAACATGACCTGACATGACTCGAAATGAAAAGAGATGTGACTTGAAAAGACTCAGCATGCCATGAATTGTCATGAACTGAATCAACATGACATGAAGCGACTTGAAATGACTCAACATGACATAACGTGACATTACATGACTCAAGATGACTCGATATGGCATGACATGACATGTCTCTACATGACTCAACATGAATGACATGACATGAGTTGACACGACTTGACACGAAAGACTTGACATGACTCGATATGACATGACTCGACATGCTGTGACATGACTTGAAATGACAATAGAGGACATGACTCGAAATGACTCAGCCTGCCATGAATTGTCATGATGTTAATCAACATGACATGAAGCGACTTGAAATGACTCAGCATGGCATGACACGACATTACATGACTCAAGATGACTCTAGATGACTCGACATGACATGACATGACGTGTCTCTACATGACTCGACATGAATGACATGACATGAGTTGACATGACTGGACAAGAAAGACTTGACATGACCTGATATGAGATGACTCGACTTGACTTGACATGACTCGAGATTAATCTACGTGAATCAATATGACATGACATGTCTAGACATGATTCCAAATGACATGACTCAACATGACATGCCAGGAGTCGAAATGACTTGAGATGAAAGACTTGACATGACTCGATATCACATGATTCGACATGACACAACATGACGTGTCTCTACATGACTCGACATGAATGACATGACATGAGTTGCCACGACTTGACATGAAAGACTTGAAATGAATTGATATGACATGACTTGACATGACTCGAAATGAAAGGAGAAGACATGACTCGAAATGACTCAGCATACCATGAATTGTCATGATGTGAATCAACATGACAAAAATCGAATCGAAATGACTCACAATTAAATGACACGAAATTACATGACTCAAGAGGGCTCGACATGACCTGACATGACCTGTCTCTACATGACACGATATGAATGACTTGACATGAGTTGACACGACTTGACATGAAAGTATTGACATGACTCAACATGACATGACTCGACATGACCTGACATGACAGAAGATGAATCTAGATGACTCAACATGACATGAAATGACAGGCGTTGACATGACAACATAAAAGACGTGACATGACATGACTTGACTCGAGATGATTCTAGATGACTCAACATGACATGACATGTCTCAACATGATTCCAAATGACATGATTCAACATGACATGAAATGACAAGGTTCGACATGACTTAACATAAAAGTCGCGACCTGAAATGACTTGAAATGACATGACTCGACATGACTTAACATGATTCGAGATGACAGGAACAGACATGACTCGAGATGACTCAATATGGAATGACTCGGCATGTTATGAATTGCCATGAGATGGCTCGACATGACATGACTTGACATGACTCGACTTGACATGATGCAACATCACTCAACGCGAAATGACATGACATGCCATGACATGACACGACTCAATGTGACATGAGATGACAGATCATGACTCAATATGGCTAAACAGGCAACGAAATGAGCCAACATGTTTTTTAAAGACTCGACATGAATTGACTTGCCATGACATGACTTGAAATGACTCGACATGACTCGACATTTCATGAGATGAAATGCCTCAAAATGACTCAAAACCACATGACATGACATGCCAAGACTCGACATGGCTTGACACGAAAGACTTGACATGACTCGACATGACATGACTCGACATGAATGACATGACACGAAATGGCAGGAGAAGACATGACTCGAAATTACTGAGCATGCATGAATTGTCATGATGTGAATCAACACATGACTCAAAATAACATGACTTGACACGAGATGGTTCGACATGACATGACTCAATATGACCTGACATGACATGACTCAACACGAAATGACATGACATGCCATGACATGACACGACTCGACATGACATGAGATGACAGATCATGACTCGATATTTCTGAACAGGCAACAACATGACCTGACGTGATTCCTCATGACTGCACATGACTTGAGATGACTCGACATGTCATGTCTGCTCATGACTCGACGTGAATGACATGACATGAGTTGACACGACTTGAGACGAAAGACTTGACATGACTCGACATGATATGATATGATGTGTCTCAACATGAGTCCAAATGACATGACAAACATAAGATGACTTGACAGGAGTCACCATGACTTAACAAGAAAGACTCGACGTGACTCAATGAGACATGACTCGCCATGACGTGACTCGACATGACATGACATGACTCGAAATGAAAGGAGAAGACATGACTTGTAATGACTCAGCATACCATGAATTGTCATGATTTGATTCAACATGACAAAAAGCGATTCGAAATGACTCACAATGACATGACACGAAATTACATGACTCAAGAGGCCTCGACATGACCTGACATGACCTGACTCTATTTGACACGACATGAATGAAATGACATGGGTTGACACGACTAGGTTTGGAAGACTTGACATGACTCGACATGACCGGCGATGAATATCGATGACTCAACATGACATGACATGTCTCAACATGATTCCAAATGACATGACTCAACATGACATGAAATGATAAGTTTCGACATGACTTAACATAAAAGTCGCGACCTGAAATGACTTGAAATGACATGACTCGACATGACTTAACATGACTCGAGATGACAGGAACAGACAGGACTCGAGATGACTCAACATGGAATGACTCGGCATGTTATGAATTGCAATGAGATGGCTCGACATGACATGAGATGACAGATCATGACTCGATATTTCTGAACAGTCAACGACATGACCTGACGTGATTCTTCATGACTGCACATGACTTGAGATGACTCGACATGTCATATCTGTACATGACTCGACATGAATGACATGACATGAGTTGACACGACTTGAGACGAAGGACTTGACATGACACGAAATGACATGATATGATGTGTCTCAACATGAGTCCAAATGACATGACTCAACATAACATGACCTGACAGGAGTCACCATGACTTAACAAGAAAGACTCGACGTGACTCAATGTGACATGACTCGCCATGATAGGACTCGACGTGACTTGAATGACTCAAAATGAAAAGAGAAGATGTGACTCGAAATGACTCAACATACCATGAATTGTCATGATCTAAATCAACATGACATGAAGAGACTCGAAATGAATCAACATGACATGACATTGCGTGACTCAAGATGACTTGACATGACATGACATGACATGTCTCTACATGACTCAACATGAATGACATGACATGAGTTGACACAACTTGACACGAAAGACTTGACATGAATTGATATGAGATGACTCGACTTGACTTGACATGACTCGAGATGACTCTAGATGACTCAACATAACATGACATGACGTGTCTCTACATGCCTCGACATGAATGACATGACATGAGTTGACATGACTGGATAAGAAAGACTTGACATGACTTGATATGAGATGACTCGACTTGACTTGACATGCCTCGAGATGAATGTAGATGACGCGACTTGACATGACATGTCTCGATATGATTCCAAATGACATGACTCGACATTCATGACATGACAGGAGTCGACATGACTTAATAACAAAGACTCGATTTGGCTCAACGTGACATGACTCGCCATGACATGACTCGACATGACTTGACATGACTGGAGATGAATCTAGATGACTCGATATGACATGACATGTCTCGAGATGATTCCAAATGACATGAATCGACATGACATGACAGGAGTCGACATGACTTGACATAAAATATGTGACATGACATGCCTTGAAATGACACGACTTGACATGTCTTAACATGACACGAGATGACAGGAAGAGACATGACTCGAGATGACTCAGCATGGAATGACTCAGCATGTTATGAATTGCCATGATGTGAATCAACATGACATGACTCGACATGACATGACTCGAAATGACTCAACACGAAATGACATGACATGGCTCGACATGATATGAAATGACAGATCATGACTCAATATGGCTAAACAGGCAACAACATGACCTGACATGATTCTTCAAGACTCAACATGAATTGACATGACTTGAGATGACTCGATATGACTCGACAAGTCATGAGATGAGATGCCTCAAAATGACTCAATACCACATGACATGACATGACAAGAGTCGACATGACTTGACACGAAAGACTTGACATGAGTCGACTTGACATGACTGGACCTGACATGACAAGATATGACTTGACATGACTCGAAATGACAGGAGTAGACATGACTCAAAATGACTCAGCATGCAATGAAATGTCATGATGTGAATCACAATGACATGAAGCGACTCAAAATGACTCAACATGACATGACACAACATTACATGACTCAAGATGACTCTAGATGACTCGACATGACATGACATGACATGAATTGACATGACTTGACACAAAAGAGCTGACATGATTCGACATAACCTGACATGCCTCGAAATGAGAAGAGAAGACATGACTCAAAATGACTAAAAAGTGCATCACTCAGCATGCCATGAATTGTCATGATGTGAATCAACAATGAAGTGTCATGACTTGACTCGACATGAGTCGACATGACATGACACAACATTAAACGACATGACATGAATCGACATGACATGACATCTCTCGACATGAGTCCATATGACATGACTCAACATGACTCGACATGACAGGAGTCACCATGACTTAACATGACTGGACGTGACTCGACGTGGCATGACTCGCCATGACATGACTCGACATGACTTGACATGACTCGACATGATTCCAAATGACATGACTCGACATGACAGGACATGACAGGAGTCAACATGACTTGACATGATGTGAGATGAATCTAGATGACTCAACATGACATGACATGTCTAGACATGATTCCAAATGGCATGACTCGACATGACATGAAAGGAGTCGACATGACTTAACATAAAAGATGTAACATGACATGACTTGAAATGACATGACTCACCATGACTTGACAGGACTCAAGATGACAGGAAAAGACATGACTCGAGATGACTCAGCATGGAATGACTCGGCATATTATGAATTGCCATGATGTGAATCAACATGGCATGACTCCACATGACATGACTCAAATTGAGATGACTCGACATCACATAACTCAACGTGTCTCGACATGACATGACTCAACATGACTCGACATGAAGTGACATGACATGTCATGACATGACATGACTAGACATTACATGAGATGACAGATGATGATTCGATAAGGCTCAACAGGCAACAACATGACCCGACATGATTCTTTAAGACTGGACACGAATTGACTTCCCATGACATGACTTGAGATGACTCGACATGAATCGACATGACATGAGATGAAATGCCTCAAAATGACTCAAGACCACATGTCATGACATGCCATGAGTTGACATGACTTGACACGAAAGTCTAGACATAACTCGACGTAACATGACTCGAAATGAGAGCAGGAGACATGACTCAAAATGACATGACACGCCATTTCATGACTGAAGATGACTCGACATGACTCGACATGGCAATGACATGACCCGACATGATTCTTCAAAACTCGACATGAATTGACTTCCCATGACATGACTTGAGATGAGTCGACATGACTTGACATGTCATGAGATGAGATGCCTCAATATGACTCAAGACCACATAACATGACATGCCAAGAGTAGACATAACTTGACACAAAAGACTTGACATGACTCAAAATGACAGGAGAAGACATGACTAGAAATGACTCAGCATGCCATGAATTGTCATGATGTGAATGAACAGGACATGACATGAAATGACGTGACTCGACACGAGATGACTCGACATGACATGACTCGACATGACATGACTCGACTTGAAATGACATGACATGCCATGACATGACATGACTCGATGTGACATGAGATGACAGATCATGACTCGATATTTGTAAACAGGCAACGACATGACCCGACATCATTCTTCATGACGGCATATGACTTGACTCGTCATGACATGACTTGAGGTGTCTCGACATGACTTGACATGTCATGAGATGAGATGCCTCATAATGACCCAAGACCACATGCCATGAGTCATCATGACTTGACACGAAATACTCAACATGACTCGACATGACATGACTCGACATTACTTGACATGACTCGAAATGTAAAGGGAAGACATGACTCAGCATGCCATGAATTGTCATGTTGTGAATGACCATGACATGAAGGGACTCAAAATGAATTAACATGACATGACACGACATTACATGACACAAGATGACTCGACATGACATGACATGATGTGTCTCTACATGACTCGACATGAATGACATGACATGAGTTGACACGACTTGACACGAAAGACATGACATGACAGATCATGACACGATATGGCTAAATAGGCAACGTCATGACCCGACATGATTCTTCAAGAATTGACATGAATTGACATCCCATGACATCACTTGAGATGAGTCGACATGAGCGACATGTCATGAGATGAAGTGCTTTTAAATGGCTCAAGACCAGAAGACATGACATGCCAAGAGTCGACATGACTTGCCACGAAACATTTGACAGGATTCGACCTGACATGACTCTAGATGACTCGACATGACATGACATGACATTTCTCTACATGAATCAACATGAATGACATGACATGAGTTGACAAGACTTGACACGAAACACTTGACATATCTCAATATGACATGACTCGACATAACTTGACATGGCTCGACATGACAGGAGAAGACTTGACTCGACATGAGTTGACATGACATGACACGACATGAAACGACATGACATGAATCGATATGACATGACTGAAGATGACTCGACATGACTCGACATGACATGGCATGATATCTCTCAACATGAGCCCAAATGACATGAGTCAACATGACATGAAATGACAGGAGTCGCCATGACTTAACAGGAAAGACACGAAATGACTCAACGTGACATGACACGACATTACATGACTCAAGATGACTCCAGATGACTTGACATGACATGACATGACGTGTCTCTACATGACTCGACATGGATGCCATGACTTAAGTTGACATGAAAGACTTGACATTCCTTGATATGACATGACTCAACATGACTTGACATGACTCGAGATGACAGGAAAAGACATGAATCGAGATGTCTCAACATGTAATGACTCAGCATGTTATGAATTGCCATGATGTGAATCAACATGACATGACTTGACATGACATGACTCAACATGAGATGACTCGACATGACATGACTCATCATGACTCGACTCGAAATGACATGACATGCCATGACATGACATGACTCGACGTGACATGAGATGACAGATCATGACTCGGTATGGCTAAACAGGCAATGACATGAACCGACATGATTCTTCAAAACTCGACATGAATTGACTTCCCATGACATAACTTGAGATGAGACGACATGACTTGACATGTCATGAGATGAGATGCCTCAATATGACTCAAGACCACATGACATGACATGCCAAGAGTAGACATAACTTGACACGAAAGACTTGACATGACACGACCTGACATGGCTCGACATGACTTGAAATGACTCGAGATAAATCTAGATGACTCGACATGACATGACATGTCTGAACATGATTCCAAGTGACATGACTCGAAATGACATGACATGACAGGAATCGACATGACGTGTCTCTACATGACTCGACACGGATGCCATGACATAAGTTGACACAACTTGACATGAAAGACTTGATATTCCTTGATATGACATGACTCGACTTGACTTGACATGACTTGAGATAAATCTAGATGACTCGACATGACATGACATGTCTCAACATGATTCCAAGTGACATGACTCGACATGACATGACATGACAGGAATCGACATGACTTAACATAAAAGACGTGATATGACATGACTGGAAATTACGTGACTCAACGTAACTTGACATGACTCGAGATGACAGGAAAAGACATGACTCGAGATGACACAACTTGGAATGACTCGGTATGTTATGATTTGCCATGATGTGAATCAACATGACATAAATCGACATGACATGACACAACATGACATGACATGCAATTGCATGACTCAAGATGACTCTAGATGACTCGACATGACATGACACGACGTGTCTCTACATGATGCGACATGAATGACATGACATGTGTTGACACAACTTGACATGAAAGACCTGATATTCCTTAATATGACATGACTCGACATGAATTGACATGACTCGAGATGAATCTAGATGACTCAACGTGACATGTTTCTTCATGATTCCAATTGACATGACTCAACATGACATGACCATACAGGAGTCGACATGACTTAACATAAAAGATGTGACATGACATGACTCGATGTGACATGACTCGACACGAGTTGATTCGACATGACCTAACACGACATGACGTGACTCGACATGACATGACTCGACATGACATGACATGACATGTCTCTACATGACTCGACATGAATGATATGACATGACATCACTCGACATGACTCGACATGACTTGCCATGAATCCAGTGAATCTAGATTACTCATCCTGACATGACATGTCTCGACAAGATTTCAAATGACATGACTCGACATGACATGACATGACAGGAGTCGACATGACTAAACATAAAAGACGTGACATGACTTGACTCGATTTGACTGGACATGCCTCGAGATTACTGGAAAAGACATGACCCATGATGACTCAACATGGAACGACTTGGCATGTTATGAATTTCCATGATGTGAATCAACATGATATGACTTGACATGACATGCCTCGACAAGAGAAGACTCGACATGACATGACTTGACATGACCCGACATGATTCCAAATGTCATGACTCGACATGACATGACATGACAGGAATCGAGCTGACTTCACATAAAATACGCATCATGACATGACTTGAAATGACATGACTCGACATGACTTGACATGATTTGAGATGACAGGAAAAGACATGACTCGAGATGACTCAACAAGGAATGACTCGACATGTTATGAATTGCCATGATGTGAATCAAAATGACATTACTCGACATGACATGACTCAACATGAGAGGACTCGACATGATATGACTTGACATGACTCGACATGACATGTTGCAACATGACTCAACTCGAAATGACATGACATGCCAAGACATGACATGACTCGACGTGACATGAGATGACAGATCATGTCTCGATATGGCTAAGCGGGCAGCAAAACATCCCGACATGATTCTTCAAGACTCAACATGAATTGACTTGCCATGACATGACTTGAGATGACTCGACATGTCATGAGATGAGATGCCTCAAAATTACTCGAGACCACATGAGATGACATGCCAAGAGTCGAAATGACTTGACATCAGAGACTTGACATGACTCGACATGACAAGACTCGACATGATTTGACATGACTCAAAATGGCAGGAGAAGACATGACTTGAAATGACTCAGCATACCATGAAGTGTCATGATGTGAATCAACATGAAATGACTCGAAATGACATGACTCGACAGGGATGACTCGACATGACAACACTTGACATGACATGACATGACATGACTCATCTCGAAATGACGTGTCAGGCCATGACATGACACGACGCGACGTGACATGAGATGACAGATCATGACTCGATGTTTCTAAACAGGCAACGACATGACCCAACATGATTCTTCATGAATGCACATGACTTGACTCGCCATGACATGGCTTGAGATGACTCGACATGACACAACATGTCATGAGATGACATGTCACAAAATGACTCAAGAGCACTTGACATGACATGACTTGACACGAAGGACTTGACATGACTCAAAATGACATGACTTGACATTATTTGATATGACTCGAACTAACAGGAGAGGACATGACTCAAAATGACTCAGCATGCCATGACACAACATTACATGACTCAAGATGACTCGACATGACATGACATGACATGAGTTGACACGACATGACACAAAAGACTTGACATGACTCGACATGACATGACTCGACATAACTTGACGTGACTCGAGATGACAGGAGAAGACATGACTCAAAATGACTCAACAGTGCATGACTCAGCATGCCATAAAATGACATGATGTGAATCAACATGACATGAAATGAAATGACTTGACTCAACATGAGTCGACATGACATGACACGACATGAAACGACGTGACATGAATCGACATGACATGAATGAAGATGACTCTAGATGACCCGACATGACATGACATGATATGTCTCGACATGAGTCTAAATGACGTGACTCAACATGACATGACAGGAGTCGCCATGACGTAACAAGAAAGACTCGATGAGACTCAACGTGACATGACTCTCCATGACATGACTCGACATGACTTGACATGACTTGAAATGAAAGGTGAAGACTTCACTCGCAATGGCTCAGCATGCCATGAATTGTCATGATGTGAATCAACATAACATGACTCTAGATGACTCGACATGACATGACATGACATGTCTCTACCTGACTCAACATGAATGACATGACATGAGTTGACAAGAATTGACACGAAAGACTTGACATGACTCAACATGACATGACCCAACATAACTTGACATGTCTCGACATGACAGGAGAAGACATGACTCAAAAGGACTCAAAGGTGCATGACTCAGTTTGCCATGAAATGTCATGATGTGAATCAACATGACATGAAGCGACATGACTTGACTCGACATGAGTCGACATGACATGACACGACATGAAACGACATGACATGAAACGACATGACATGACTGAAGATGACTCAAGATGACTCGACATGACATGACATGACATGATATCTCTCAACATGAGCCCAAATGACATGACTCAACATGACATGACATGACAGGAGTCACCATGACTTAACAAGAAAGACTCGATGAGACTCGACGTGACATGACTCGCCATGACATGACTCGACATGACTTGACATGACTTGAAATGAAAGGAGAAGACATGATTCGCAATGACTCAGCATGCCATGAATTGTCATGATGTGAATCAGCATGACATGAAGTGACTCGAAATGACGCAACATGACATGACACGACATTACATGACTCAAGATGACTCCAGATGACTCGACATGACATGACATGGTTTGTCTCTACATGAATCGACATGGATGCCATGACATGAGTTGTCAAAACTTGACATGAAAGACTTGATATTCCTTGATATGACATGATTTGACATGACTTGACATGACTCGAGATGAATCTAGGTGACTCAAAATGACATGATATGTCTCGACTGATTCCAAGTGACATGACTCGACATGACATGATACAACATGAAATGACATGGCATTAGATGACTCAAGATGACTCTAGATGTCTCAACATGACATGACATGATGTGTCTCTACATGACGCAACATGAATGACATGACATGAGTGGACATAACTTGACATGAAAGACTTGACATTCCTTAATATGACATGACTCGACATGACATGACTCGAGATGAATCTAGATGACTCGACATGACTCGACACGACAGGAGTAGACATGACTTAACGTAAAAAAATGTGACATGACATGACTGGAAATGACATGACTTGACATGACTTGACATGACTCGAGATGACAGGAAAAGACATGACTCGAGATGACTCAACATGGAATGACTCAGCATGTTATGAATTGCCATCATGTGAATCAACATGAAATGACTCCACATGAGATGACTCGACATGACATGACATGACATGACTCGACATGACATGAGATGACAGATCAGGACTCGGTATGGCTAAACAGGCAATGACATGACCCGACATGATTCTTCAAAACTCGACATGAATTGACTTCCCATGACATGACTTGAGATGAGTCGACATGACTTGACATGTCATGAGATGAGATGCCTCAATATGACTCAAGACCACATAACATGACATGCCAAGAGTAGACATAACTTGACACAAAAGACTTGACATGACTCAAAATGACAGGAGAAGACATGACTAGAAATGACTCAGCATGCCATGAATTGTCATGATGTGAATGAACAGGACATGACATGAAATGACGTGACTCGACACGAGATGACTCGACATGATATGACTTGACATGACATGACTCGTCTTGAAATGACATGACATGCCATGACATGACATGACTCGATGTGACATGAGTTGACAGATCATGACTCGATATTTGTAAACAGGCAACGACATGACCCGACATGATTCTTCATGACGGCATATGACTTGACTCGTCATGACATGACTTGAGGTGTCTCGACATGACTTGACATGTCATGAGATGAGATGCCTCAGAAGGACCCAAGACCACATGCCATGAGTCATCATGACTTGACACGAAATACTCAACATGACTCGACATGACATGACTCGACATTACTTGACATAAAACGAAATGTAAAGGGAAGACATGACTCAGCATGCCATGAATTGTCATGTTGTGAATGACCATGACATGAAGGGTCTCAAAATGAATTAACATGACATGACACGACATTACATCACACAAGATGACTCTAGATGACTCGACATGACATGACATGATGTGTCTCTACATGACTCGACATGAATGACATGACATGAGTTGACACGACTTGACACGAAAGACATGAGATGACAGATCATGACACGATATGGCTAAATAGGCAACGTCATGACCCGACATGATTCTTCAAGAATTGACATGAATTGACATCCCATGACATCACTTGAGATGAGTCGACATGAGCGACATGTCATGAGATGAAGTGCTTTTAAATGGCTCAAGACCAGAAGACATGACATGCCAAGAGTCGACATGACTTGCCACGAAACATTTGACAGGATTCGACCTGACATGACTCTAGATGACTCGACATGACATGACATGACATTTCTCTACATGAATCAACATGAATGACATGACATGAGTTGACAAGACTTGACACGAAACACTTGACATATCTCAATATGACATGACTCGACATAACTTGACATGGCTCGACATGACAGGAGAAGACTTGACTCGACATGAGTTGACATGACATGACACGACATGAAACGACATGACATGAATCGATATGACATGACTGAAGATGACTCGACATGACTCGACATGACATGGCATGATATCTCTCAACATGAGCCCAAATGACATGAGTCAACATGACATGAAATGACAGGAGTCGCCATGACTTAACAGGAAAGACACGAAATGACTCAACGTGACATGACACGACATTACATGACTCAAGATGACTCCAGATGACTTGACATGACATGACATGACGTGTCTCTACATGACTCGACATGGATGCCATGACTTAAGTTGACATGAAAGACTTGACATTCCTTGATATGACATGACTCAACATGACTTGACATGACTCGAGATGACAGGAAAAGACATGAATCGAGATGTCTCAACATGTAATGACTCAGCATGTTATGAATTGCCATGATGTGAATCAACATGACATGACTTGACATGACATGACTCAACATGAGATGACTCGACATGACATGACTCATCATGACTCGACTCGAAATGACATGACATGCCATGACATGACATGACTCGACGTGACATGAGATGACAGATCATGACTCGGTATGGCTAAACAGGCAATGACATGAACCGACATGATTCTTCAAAACTCGACATGAATTGACTTCCCATGACATAACTTGAGATGAGACGACATGACTTGACATGTCATGAGATGAGATGCCTCAATATGACTCAAGACCACATGACATGACATGCCAAGAGTAGACATAACTTGACACGAAAGACTTGACATGACACGACCTGACATGGCTCGACATGACTTGAAATGACTCGAGATAAATCTAGATGACTCGACATGACATGACATGTCTGAACATGATTCCAAGTGACATGACTCGAAATGACATGACATGACAGGAATCGACATGACGTGTCTCTACATGACTCGACACGGATGCCATGACATAAGTTGACACAACTTGACATGAAAGACTTGATATTCCTTGATATGACATGACTCGACTTGACTTGACATGACTTGAGATAAATCTAGATGACTCGACATGACATGACATGTCTCAACATGATTCCAAGTGACATGACTCGACATGACATGACATGACAGGAATCGACATGACTTAACATAAAAGACGTGATATGACATGACTGGAAATGACGTGACTCAACGTAACTTGACATGACTCAAGATGACAGGAAAAGACATGACTCGAGATGACACAACTTGGAATGACTCGGTATGTTATGATTTGCCATGATGTGAATCAACATGACATAAATCGACATGACATGACACAACATGACATGACATGCAATTGCATGACTCAAGATGACTCTAGATGACTCGACATGACATGACACGACGTGTCTCTACATGATGCGACATGAATGACATGACATGTGTTGACACAACTTGACATGAAAGACCTGATATTCCTTAATATGACATGACTCGACATGAATTGACATGACTCGAGATGAATCTAGATGACTCAACGTGACATGTTTCTTCATGATTCCAATTGACATGACTCAACATGACATGACCATACAGGAGTCGACATGACTTAACATAAAAGATGTGACATGACATGACTCGATGTGACATGACTCGACACGAGTTGATTCGACATGACATAACACGACATGACGTGACTCGACATGACATGACTCGACATGACATGACATGACATGACTCGACATGAATGATATGACATGACATCACTCGACATGACTCGACATGACTTGCCATGAATCCAGTGAATCTAGATTACTCATCCTGACATGACATGTCTCGACAAGATTTCAAATGACATGACTCGACATGACATGACATGACAGGAGTCGACATGACTAAACATAAAAGACGTGACATGACTTGACTCGATTTGACTGGACATGCCTCGAGATTACTGGAAAAGACATGACCCATGATGACTCAACATGGAACGACTTGGCATGTTATGAATTTCCATGATGTGAATCAACATGATATGACTTGACATGACATGCCTCGACAAGAGAAGACTCGACATGACATGACTTGACATGACCCGACATGATTCCAAATGACATTTCTCGAAATGACATGACCCGAATCGACATGACTTAACATAAAAGATGTGACATGACATGACTTGAAATGATATGACTTGACATGACTTGACATGATTCCAAATGACATTTCTCAAAATGACATGACCCGAATCGACATGACTTAACATAAAAGATGTGACATGACATGACTTGAAATGATATGACTTGACATGACTTGACATGATGCAAGATGACAGGAAAAGACATGAGTCGAGATGACTCAGCATGGAATGTCTCAGCATGTTATGAATTGCCATGATGTGAATCAACTTGAGGTGATTCGAAATGACATGACTCGACATGAAATGACATGACATGCCATGACATTACATGACTCGACATGACATGAGGTGACAGATCATGACTCGATATGCCATGACATGACTTGAGATGACTCGACATGTCATGAGATGAGATGCCGCAAATTGACTCAAGACCACATGACATGACATGAATGACATGACATAAGTTGACACGACATGACACAAAAGACTTGACATGACTCAATATGATATGATACGACATGACTCGAAATAATTGGAGAAGACATGACTCGAAATGACTCAGCATGCCATGAATTGTCATGATGAAAATCAACATTACATGAAGTGACTCGAATGACTCAACATGACATGACACGACATTACATGACTCAAGATGACTCTAGATGATTCGACATGACATGACATGACATGTCTCTACATGACTCAACATGAATGACATGAGATGAGTTGACACGACCTGACAGGAAATACTTGACATGACTCGGCATGACATGACTCGATGTGACATGACTCGACACGGGATGATTCAACATGACATGACGTGACTTGACATGCCACGACATGACATGACATGACATGTCTCTACATGACTCGACATGAATGACATGACATGACATGATTCGACATGACTTGACATGACTCGAGATGAATCTAGATTACTCATCATGACATGATATGTCTCGACAAGATTCCAAATGACATGACTCGACATGACCTGACATGACATGATGCGACTCGAAATGACATGCCATTACCTGACAGGACTCAACGTGACATGAGATGACAGATCATGACTCGATATTTCTAAACAGGCAATGACATGACCTGACATGATTTTTCATGACTGCAAATGACAAGATTCGACATGACATAACATGAGGTGAGGCGACATGACTCGAAATGTCATGTGATGAGAAGCCTCAAAATGACTCAAGAGCACATGACATGACATGAAATGAGTCGACATGACTTGAGTCGAAAGACTTGACATGACTCGACATGACATGACTCGACATGACGTGACTCGACATGATATGACTCGACATGGCATGACATGACAGGAGTCGACATGACTAAACATAAAAGATGTGACATGACTTCACTCGACATGACTGGACATGCCTCGAGATTACTGGAAAAGACATGACCCAAGATGACTCAACATGGAACGACTTGGCATGTTATGAATTGCCATGATGTGATTCAACATGACATAACATAACTTGACATGACTCGACATGACTCGACATGAAATGACATGAAATGCCATGACATCACACGACTCAACGTGACATGAGGTGACAGATCATGCCTCGATTTGGCAAAACAGGCAATAACATGACTAAACATGATTCTTCAAGACTCGACATGAATTGACTTGCCATGACATGACTTGAGATGACTCGACATGTCATGAGATGAGATGCCTCAAAATGACTCAAGACCATATGACATGACATGAATGACATGACATAAGTTGACACAACTTGACACGAAAGCCTTGACATGACTTGATATGACATGATACGACATGACTCGAAATGATCGGAGAAGACATGACTCGAAATGAGACAGCATGCCATGAATTGTCATGATGAAAATCAACATTGCATGAAGTGACTCAAAATGACTCAACATGACATGACACGACATTACATGACTCAAGGTGACTCTAGATGACTCGACATGACATGACATGAGTTGACACGACTTGACACGAAAGACTTGACAGGACTCGACATGACATGACTCGATGTGACATGACTCGACACGAGTTGATTCGACATGACATAACATGAGATGAAGTGACTCGACATGACATGACTCGACATGACATGACATGACATGTCTCTACATGATTCGACATGAATGATATGACATGACATCACTCGACATGACTCGACATGACTTGACATGAATCCAGTGAATCTAGATTACTCATCATGACATGACATATCTCGACAAGTTTCCAAATGAAACGACTCGACATGACATGACATGACAGGAGTCGACACGACTTGACACGAAAGACTTGACATGACATGACTCGACGTGACATGACTCGACACGAGTTGTTTCGACATGAAATGACACGACATGACTTGACTCGACATGATATGACTCGACATGACATGACATGACAGGAGTCGACATGACTAAACATAAAAGACGTGACATGACTTGACTCGCCATGACTGGACATGCCTCGAGATTACTGGAAAAGACATGACCCAAGATGACTCAACATGGAACGACTTGGCATGTTATGAATTGCCATGATGTGAATCAACATGACATGACTTGACATGACATGACTCGACATGACATGACTTGACATGACTCGACATGAAATGACGTAACATGACTCGACTCGAAATGACATGACATGCCATGACATGAAACTACTCGACGTGACATGAGATGACAGATCATGACTCGATATGGCTATACAGGCAACAACATGACCCGACCTGATTCTTCAAGACTCGACATGAATTGACTTCCCATTACATGACTTGAGATGACTCGACATGGCTCGACATCTCATGAGTTGAGATGCCTCAAAATGACTCAAGACCACATGACATGACATGCCAAGAGTCGACACGACTTGACACAAAAGACTTGACATGACCCGACCTGACATGACAAGACACGATTAAACGTGACTCGGAATGACAGGAGAAGACATGATTCGTAATGACTCAGCATGCCATGAATTGTCATGATGTGAATCAACATGACATGACTCGAAATGATATGACTCGACACGAGATGATTCGACATGACATGAGTCGACATGACATCACATGACTCAATGTGACTTGAGATGACAGATCATGACTCAATATTTCTAAACAGGCAATGAGATGACCCAACATGATTCTTCATGACTGCAAATGATTTGATTCGTCATGACATGACTTGATATGACTCGACATGACTCCACATGTCATGAGATGAGATGCCTCTAAATGTCTCAAGGACACATGACATGACATTCCATGAGTCGACATGATTTACACGAAAGACTTGTCATGACTCAACATGACATGACTCGTCATGACTTGACATGACTCAAGATGAATAAAGGTGACTCAACATGACATGTCATGTCTCGAAATGATTCCAAATGACATGACTCGACATGACATGACAGGAGTCGATATGACTTATCATAAAAGACGTGACATGACATGACTAGAAATGACATTTCTCGACATGTCTCGAGATGACAGGAAAAGACATGAATCGAGATGACATGACAGGAGTCGATATGACTTAACATAAAAAACTTGAAATGACATGACTAGAAATGACATGTCTCGACATGTCTCGAGATGACAGGAAAAGACATGAATCGAGATGACATAACAAGGTATGACTCGGCATGTTATGAGTTGCCATTTTGTGAATCAACAAGACTTGACTCGACATGACATGACTTGACATGATATGACATGACATGATATGACAAGTCTCGATGTGACATGAGATGATAGATTATGACTCGATATGGCTAAACAGGCAATGACTTAACACGTCTTAATTCTTCAAGACTCGAAATGAATTGACTTGCCATGAGATGACTTGAGATAACTCAACATGTCATGAGATGAGATGCCTCAAAATGATTCAAGACCACATGACATGACATGCCATGAGTCGACATGACTTGACATGAAAGACTTGACATGACTCAACATGACATGACTCGACATGACTTGACATGACTCAAAATTAAAGGAGAAGACATGACTCAGTATGCCATGAATTATCATGATGTGAATCAACATGACATGAAGAGACTCAAAATGACTCAACATGACATGACACGACATTACATTACTCAAGATGACTCTAGATGAATCGACATGACATGACATGACATGTCTCTAAATGATTCGACATGAATGACATGACATAAGTTGACATGACTTGACACGAAAGACTTGACATGACTCGATATGGCATGACATGACATGACTCGAAATGATATAAGACATGACTCGAAATGACTCAGCATTTCATGAATTGTCATGATGAAAATCAACATGACATGAAGTGACTCGAAATGACTCAACATGACATGACATGACATTACATGAATCAAGATGACTCTTGATGCCTCGATATGACATGACATGACATGTCTCTCCATGACTCGACATGAATGACATGACATGAGTTGACACGACTTGACACGAAAGACTTGACATGACTCGATATGACATGACTCGACGTGACATGACATGACACGACATGACGTGACTCGACATGACATGAGTCGACATGACATGACATGACATGTCTCTACATGACTCGACATGAATGATATGACATGACATGACTCGACATGACTTGACAAGACTCGAGATGAATCTAGATTACTCGGCATGACATGACATGTCTCAAAATGATCCCAAATGACATGACTCAACATGATATGACAGGAGTCGATATGACTTAACATAAAGGACGTGACATGACATGACTAGAAATGACATTTCTCGACATGTCTCGAGATGACAGGAAATGACATGAATCGAGATGACATGACAGGAGTCGATATGACTTAACATAAAAGACGTGACATGACATGACTAGAAATGACATGTCTCGACATGTCTCGAGATGACAGGAAAAGACATGAATCGAGATTACATAACATGGTATGATTCGGCATGTTATGAATTGCCATTTTTTGAATCAACAAGACATGACTCGACATGACATGACTCGACATGATATGACATGACATGTCATGACAAGGCTCGATGTGACATGAGATGATAGATTATGACTCGATATGGCTAAACAGGCAACAACTTAACCCAACATAATTCTTCAAGACTCGAAATGAATTGAATTGCCATGAGATGACTTGAGATGACTCGACATGTCATGAGATGAGATGCCTCAAAATGATTCAAGACCACATGACATGACATTCCATGAGTCGACATGACTTGACACGAAAGACTTGACATGACTCAACATGACATGACTCGACATGACTTGACATGACTCAAAATTAAAGGAGAAGACATGACTCAGTATGCTATGAATTATCACGATGTGAATCAACATGACATGAAGAGACTCGAAATGACTCAACATGACATGACACGACATTACATTACTCAAGATGACTCTAGATGAATCGACATGATGTGTCTCTAAATGACTCGACATGAATGACATGACATAAGTTGACATGACTTGACACGAAAGACTTGACATGACTCGATATGACATGACACGACATGACTCGAAATGATAGGAGAAGACATGACTCGAAATGACTCAGCATTTCATGAATTGTCATGATGAAAATCAACATGACATGAAGTGACTCGAAATGACTCAACATGACATGACATGACATAACATGAATCAAGATGACTCTTGATGACTCAATATGACATGACATGACATGTCCCTCCATGACTCGACATGAACGAAATGACATGAGTTGACAAGACTTGACATGAAAGAATTGACCTGACTCGATATGACATGAGCCGACGTGACATGACATGACACGACATGGCGTGACTCGACATGACATGAGTCGACATGACATGACATGACATGTCTCTACATGACTCGACATGAATGACATGACATGACATGACTCGACATGACTTGACAAGACACGAGATGAATCTAGATTACTCGTCATGACATGACATGTCTCGACAAGATTCCAAATGACATGACTCGACATGACTCGACATGACATGACGCAACATGATTCGACTCGAAATGACATGAAATGCCTTGTTATGACACGACTCAACGTGACATGAGATGACAGATCATGACTCGGTGTGGCTAAACAGGCAATGAAATGACCCGACATGATTTTTCAAGACTCGACATAAATTGACTTCCCATGACATGACTTGAGATGACTCGACATGACTCGACATGTCATGAGTTGAGATGCCTCAAAATGACATGACTCGAAATGACAGGAGAAGACATGATTATAAATGACTCAGCATGCCATGAATTGTCATGATGTGAATCAACATGACATGACTTGAAATGACATGACTCGACACGAGATGATTCGACTTGACATGATACGATGTGACGTGACTCGACATGACATGACTCGACATGACATGACATGACTCAACTCGAAATGACATGACATGCCATGACATGACATGACTAGACATGTCATGAGATGGGATGCCTCAAAATGACTTAAGACCACATGACATGACATTCCATGAGTCGACATGACTTGACCCGAAAGACTTGACATGACTGGCCTTGACATGACTTGACATGACTTGACATGATTCGAAATGACAGGAGAAGACATGATTCAAAATGACTCAGCATGCCATGAATTGTCATGATGTGAATCAACATGACATTAAGCGACTCGAAATGAATCAGCATTACATGACACGACATTTCATGATTCAAGATAGCTTTAGATGACTCGACATGACATGACATGATGTGACTCGACATGAATGACATGACATGGGTTGACACGACTTGACCCGAAAGACTTGACATGACTCGATATGACATGACTCGACATGACTTGACATGACTAGAGATGTCATGAGATGAGATGCCTCAAAATGACTCTGGACCACATGACATGACATGCCATGAGTCGACACGAATTGGCATGAAAGACTTGACATGACTCGACATGACGTGACTCGACATAACTTGAGATGACTCGAAATGACAGGAGGAGACATGACTCGAAATGTCTCAGCATGCCATGAATTGTCATGATGTGAATCAACATGACATGAAGCGAATCGAAATGACTGAAAATGACATGACATGACATTACATGACTCAAGATGACTCTAGATGACTCGACATGACATGACATGATGTGTCTCTACATGACTCGACATGAATGACATGACATGTGTTGATACGACTTGACACGAAAGACTTGACATGACTCGACATGATATGATTCAACATAGCTTGACATGACTCGACCTGACAGGAGGAAACATGACTTAAAATGACTCAACAGTGCATGACTCAGCATGCCATGAAATGTCATGATGAGAATCAACATGACATGAAGCAACATGACTGGACTCAACATGAGTCGACATGACATGACTCGACATGACATGACATGACGTGTCTCTACATGACTCGACATGAATGACATTACATGGGTTGACACAACTTGACACGAAAGACTTGACATGACTCGACATGACATGACTCAACATAACTTGAAATGACTCGACATGACAGGAGAAGACATGACTTAAAATGACTCAACAGTGCATGACTCAGCATGCCATGAAATGTCATGATGAGAATCAACATGACATGAAGTGACATGACTTGACTTGACATGAGTCGACATGACATGATACGATATGAAACGACATGACATGACTCATCATGACATGACATGGCATGTCTCGACATGAGTCCAAATGACATGACTCAACATGACGTGACATGACAGGAGTGGCCATGACTTAATAAGAAAGACTCGATGTGATTTGACATGACATGACTCGCCATGACATGACTCGACATGACTTGATATGACTCGACATGATTTGAAATGACATGACTCGACATGACATGACATGACAGGAGTCGACTTAACTTAAGAATGACTCGATGTGACTCGACGTGACATTAGTCACCATGACATGACTCGACATGACTTGACATGACTCAAGACGAATTGAGATGATTCGACATGACATGTCATATATCAACATGATTCCAAATGACATGACTCGACTTGACATGACAGGAGTCGACATGACTGAACATAGAAGACGTGACATGACATGACTAGAAATGACATGTCTTGACATCACTCAAGATGACAGGAAAAGACATGAATCGAGATAACACAACATGGAATGACAGAGCATGTTATGAATTGCCCCGATGTGAATCAACAAGACAGGACTCGACATGACATGACTCAAAATGACATGACTCGACATGACATGACTCAACATGACTCGACTCGAAATGACATGACATGCCATAAAATGACAAGACTCGAAGTGACATGAGATGATAGATCATGACTCGATATGGCTAAACAGGCAACGACATGACCCGACATAATTCTTCAAGATTCGAAATGAATTGACTTGCCAAGAGATGACTTGAGATGCCCCGACATGTCATGAGATGAGATGCCTCAAAATGACTTAAGACCACATGACATGACATGCCATCAGTCGACGTGACATGACACGAAAGACTTGACATGACTCGACATGACATGACGCAACATGACTCGACTCAAAATGCCATGAGATGCCATGACATGACATGACTCGACATGACATGAGATGACAGATCAGGACTCGATATGGCTATACAGGCAATGACATGACCTGACATGATTCTTCAAGACTCGACATGAATTGACTTCCCATGACATGACTTGAGATGACTCCACATGGCTCGACATGACTCAAATTGACTCAGGACCGCATGACATGACATGCCAAGAGTCGACATGACTTGACATGAAAGACTTGACATGACCCAAAATGACATGACTCGACATGACTTGACATGACTCAAAATTACAGGAGAAGACATAATTCGAAATGACTCAGCATGCCATGAATTGTCATGATGTGAATCAACATGACATGACTCGAAATGACATGACTCGACACGAGATGATTCGACATGACATGACACGACATGAGGTGACTCAACATGACATGACTCGACATGAAATGACATGACATGACATAACACGACTCGACATGACATGAGATGACAGATCAAGACTCGATATTTCTAAACAGCCAACGACATGACCCGACCTGATTCTTCATGACTGCAAATGACTTGACTCGCCATGACATGACTTGAGATAACTCGACACGACTCGACATGTCATGAGAGGAGATGCCTCAAAATGACTCAAGACCACATGGCATTACATGCCATGAGTCGACATGACTTGTCATGACTCGAAATGACAGGAGAAAACATGACTTGAAATGACTCATCATGCCATGAATTGTCATAATGTGAATCAACATGACATGAAGCGACTCAAAATGACTCAACATGACATGACACGACATTAGATGATTCAAGATAACTTTAGATGACTCGACATGACATGACATGATGTTTCTCTGCGTGACACAACATGAATGACATGACATGAGTTGACACGACGTGACACGAAAGACTTGACATGTCTTTTCCTGTCATCTCGAGTCATGTCAAGACATGTCATTTCTAGTCATGTTATGTGAAGTTTTTATGTTAAGTCATGTCGACTCCTGTCATGTCATGTGGAGTCATGTCATTTGGAATCATGTCGAGACATGACATGTAATGTCTAGTCATTTTGATTCATCTTGAGTCATGTCAAGTCATGTTGAGTCATGTCATGGCGACTCATGTCACGTCGAGTCACATCGAGTCTTTCATGTTAAGTCATGTCGACTCCTGTCATGTCATGTCGAGGCATGTAATTTCAAATCATGTCGAGTCATGTCAAGTCATGTCGTGTCATGTCATTGTGATTCATGTCACGTCGAATCGCATCAAGTCCTTCTTGTTAAGTCATGGTGACTCCTGTCATGTCATGTCATGTTGAGTGATGTCATTTGGACTCATGTCGAGACATGTCAAGTCATTTCATGTCGTACCATATCATGTCGACTCATGTCGAGTCAAGTCATGTCGCTTCATGTCATGTTGATTCTCATCACGACATTTCATGGCATGCTGAGTCATGCACTGTTGAGTCATTTTAAGTCATATATTCTCCCGTCATGTCGAGTCATGTCAAGTTATGCTGAGTCATGTCATGTCGAGTCATGTCAAGTCTTTCATGTCAAGTCATATCCACTCATGTCATGTCATTCATGTAGAGAAACATCATGTCATGTCATGTCGAGTCATCTAAAGTTATCTTGAGTCATGTAATGTCGTGTCATGTCATGCTCAGTCATTTCGAGTCGCTTCATGTCATGTTGATTCACATCATGACAATTCATGGCAGGCTAAGTCATTTCGAGTCATGTATTCTCCTGTCATTTTGAGTCATGCAAAGTCATGTCGAGTCATGTCAAGCCATTCTTGTCAAGTCATGTCGACTCATGGCATGTCATATCATGTAGTCTTGAGTAATTTTGAGGCATCTCATCTCATGACATGTCGAGTCATGTCGAGTCAACTCAAGTCATGTCATGGCGAGTCAAGTCATTTGCAGTCATGAAGAATCATGTCGGGTCATGTTGTTGCCTGTTTAGAAATATTGAGTTATGATTTGTCATCTCATGTCATGTCGAGTCGTGTCATGTCATGGCTTTTCATGTCATTTCCAGTCGAGTCATGTTGAGTAATGTCATGTCGAGTCATGTCAAGTCGAGTCATGCCATGTCGTGTCATGTCATGTTGATTCACATCATGACAATTCAAGGCATGCTGAGTCATTTCGAGTCATGTCTTCTTCTGTCATTTTGAGTCATGTCAAGTAATGTCAAGTCATGTCATGTCGAGTCATGTCATTTCAAGTCATGTCATGTTGATTCACATCATGGCAATTCATAACATGCCGAGTCATTCCATGTTGAGTCATCTTGAGTAATGCCTTTTCCTGTCATCTCGAGGCATGTCAAGTCATGTCGAGTCATTTCATTTCCAGTCATGTCATGTCACTTCTCTTATGTTAAGTCATGTCGACTCCTGTCATGTCATGTCATGTCGCGTCATGACATTTGGAATCATGCTGAGACATGTCATGTCATGTCGAGTCATCTAGATTCATCTCGTGTCATGTCAAGTCATGTCATGTCTTTCGTGCCAAGTTGTGTCAACTCATGTCATGTCATTCATGTCGAGTCATGTAGAGACACATCATGGTATGTCATGTCGAGTCATCTAGAGTCATCTTGAGTCATGTAACGTTGTGTCATGTCATGTTGAGTCATTTCGATTCGCTTCATGTCATTTTGATTCACAGCATGTCAATTCATGGCATGCTGAGTCATTTCCAGTCATGTCTTCTCAATTCATTTCGAGTCATGTCAAGTCATAACGAGTCATGTCATATCATTCATGTCAAGTCGTTCATGTCAAGTCGTGTCAACTCATGTCATGTCATTCATGTCGATTCATGTTGAGACCCGTCATGTCATGTCATGTCGAGTCATCTAGAGTAATCTTGATTCATGTAATGTAGTGTCATGTCATGTTGAGTCATTTCGAGTTGCTGCATGTCATGTTGATTCACATCATGACAATTCATGTCATGCTGAGTCATTTCGGGTCACGTCTTCTTCTTTCTCTTCAAGTCATTTCAAATCATGTCGTGTCATATCATGTCGATTCATGTCAAGTCTTTTGTGTCAAGTCATGTCGACTCATGGCATGTCATGTCATGTGGTCTTGAGTCATTTTGAGGCATCTCATCTCATGACATGTTGAGTCATGTCGAATCATCTCAAGTCATGTCATGGCACATCAATTCATGTCGAGTCTTGAAGAATCATGTCGGGTCATGTCGTTGCATGTTTAGCCATATCGAGTCATGAGCTGTCATCTCATGTCATGTCAAGTCATGTCATGTCATGGCATGTCATGTCATTTCGTGTCGAGTCATGTTGAGTCATGTCATGTCGAGTCATATCATGTAATGTCGAGTCATCTCATGTTGATTCACTTCATGGCAATTCATAACATGCCTAGACATTCTATGTTGAGTCATCTCGAGTCATGTCTTTTCCTGTCATCTCGAGTAATATCATGTCATGTCATGTCAAGTCATGTCAAGTCTTTCGTGTCAAGTCGTGTCAACACATGTCATGTCATTCATGTCGTGTCATGTAGAGACACGTCATGTCATGTCGAGTCATCTAGAGTCATCCTGAGTCATGAAATGTCATGTCATGTCATGTTCAGTCATTTCGAGGCGCTTCATGAAATGTTTATTCACATCAAGACAATTCATGGCATGCTGAGTCATTTCGAGTCAGGTCTTCTCCTGTCATTTCAAGTCAAGTCAAGTCATGTTGAGTTATTTCATATCGAGTCATGTCAAGTCTTTCGTGCCAAGCCATGTTGAGTCATGGCATGTCATGTCATGTGGTCTTGAGTCATTTTGAGGCATCTGATCTCATGACATGTCGAGTCATATCGAGTCATCTCAAGTCATGTCATGGAGAGTCAAGTCATTTGCAGTCATGAAGAATCATGTTGGGTCATGTCGTTGCCTGTTTAGAAATATCGAGTCTTGATATGTCATCTCATGTCACGTCGAGTCGTGTCATATCATGGATTGTCATGTCATGTCATGTCATGTTGAGTCATGTCATGTCATGTCATGTCATTTTGAATCATCTCGTGTCGAGTCATGTTATTTTGAGTCATGTCATGTTGATTCACATTATGACAATTCATGGCATGCTGAGTCATTTCGAATCAGGTCTTCTCCTGTAATCTCGAGTCATGTCAAGTCATGTCATGTCATGTCAGGTCGGGTCATGACAAGTCTTTCATGTCAATTCATGTCGACTCTTAGCATGTCATGTCATGTAGAGACAAGTCATGTCATGTCATGTCGAGTCATGTCGAGTCAACTTGAGTCATGAAATGTCGTGTCATGTCATGTTGTCATTTCGAGGCTTTCATGTAATGTTTATTCACATCATGACAATTCATGGCATGCTGAGTCATTCGAGTCATGTCTTCTCCTGTCATTTCAAGTCATGTCAAGTCATTTCATGTCGAGTCATGCCAAGTCTTTCGTTTCAAGTTGTGTCGACTCATGGCATGTCATGTCATGTGGTCTTGAGACATTTTGAGGCATCTCATCTCATGACATGTCGAGTCATGTTGAGTCATCTCAAGTCATGTCATGGCGAGTCAAGTCATTTGCAATCATGAAGAATCATGTCGGGTCAAGTTGGTGCCTCGTTAGAAATATCGAGTCTTGATCTGTCATCTCATGTCACGTCGAGTCATGTCATGTCATGGCATTTCATGTCATTGCGAGTTGCGTCATGACATCTCATGTCATGTCGAGTCATGTCATGTCGAGTCACGTCATGTCGTGTCATGTCATGTCGAATCATCTCGTGTCGTGTCATGTCATTTTGAGTCATGTCGTGTTGATTCACATCCTGACAATTCATAACTGGCTGAGTCATTCAATGTTGACGCAACATGACATGACTCAACATGACTCGACTCGAAGTGACATGACATGAAATGACATGACAAGACTCGATATAACATGAGATGATAGAACATGATTCGATATGGCTAAACAGGCAACGACATGACCCGACATAATTCTTCAAGTCTCAAAATGAATTGACTTGCCATGAGATGACTTGAGATGACTCAACATGTCATGAGATGAGATGCCTCAAAATGACTCAAGACCACATGACATGACAGGACATGAGTCGACATGACTTGACACAAAAGACTTGACATGATTCGACATATGACTCGACATGACTTAACATGATTCGAAATGACAGCAGAAGACATGACTCGAAATGACCCAGCATACCATGAATTATCATGATGTGCATCAACATGACGTGAAGAGACTCGAAAAGACTCAACATGACATGACACGACTTTACATTAATCAAGTTGACTCTAGATGACTCGACATGACGTGTCTCTAAATGACTCGACATGAATGACATGACATACGTTGACACGACTTGGCACGAAAGACTTAACATGAATCAATATGACATGACACGACATGACTCAAAATGATAGGAGAAGAAATGACTCGAAATGACTCAGCGTACCATGAATTTTCATGATGAAAATCAACATTACATGAAGTGACTCGAAATGACTCAAGATGACATGAAACGACATTACATGACTCATGATGAATGTAGATGACTCGACATGACATGACATGACATGACATGTCTCTACATGACTCGACATGGATGACATGAAATGAGTGGACATGACTTGACGTGAAAGACTTGACATGACTGGATATGACATGACTCGACATGACATTTTTTCGACATGACTTGACATGACACGAGATGAAACTAGATGACTCGTCATGACATGACATTTCTCGACAAGATTCCAAATGACATGACTCGACATGACATGACATGACAGGAGTCGGCATGACTTAACATAAAAGACGTGACATGACATAACTCGACAAGACTTGACATGCCTCGAGATTACTGGAAAAGACATGACTCGAGCTGCCTTAATGTGGAATTACTCAGCACGTTATGATTTGCCATGATGTGAAACAACATGACATGACTCGACATGACATGACGCGACATGAGATGACTCGACATGACATGACTTGACATGACTCAACATGACATGACGCAACATGACTCTTCTCGAAATGACATGACATTCCATGACTTAACACGACTCGAGGTGACATGAGATGACAGATCAAGACTCGATATGGCTAAACAGGCAACGACATGGCCCGACATGATTCTTCAAGACTCGACATGAATTGACTTCCCATTACATGAATTGAGATGACTCGACATGGCTCATCATGTCATGAGTTGAGATGCCTCAAAATGACTCAAGACATAACATTACATGCGAAGAGTCGACATGACTTGACACGAAAGACTTGACATGACCCAACCTGACATGACTCGACATGACTTGACATGACTCGAAATTACAGGGGAAGACATAATTCGAAATGACTCAGCATGCCATGAATTGTCATGATGTGAATCAACATGAAATGACTCGAAATGACATGACTCGACACGAGAAGATTCGACATGACATGACACGCCATTTTGTGACTCGACATGACATGACTCAACAAGACATGACATGACATGACGCGACTCGAAGTGACATGACATGCCATGACATGGCATGACTCGATGTGACATGAGATGACAGATCAAGACTTGATATTTCTAAACAGCCAACGACATGACCCGACATGATTCTTCATGATTGCAAATGACTTGACTCGCCATGACATGACTTGAGATAACTCAACATGACTCGACATGTCATGAGATGAGATGTCTCAAAATGACTCAAGACCACATGGCATGACATTGCCATGAGTCGACATGACTTGCCATGACTCGAAATGACAGGAGAAAACATGACTTGAAATGACTCAGCATGCCATGAATTGTCATGATGTGAATCAACATGACATGAAGCGACTCAAAATGACTCAACATGGCATGACACGACATTATATGATTCAAGATAACTTTAGATGACTCGACATGACATGACATGATGTTCCTCTGCGTGACTCAACATGATTGACATGACATGAGTTGACACGACTTGACACAAAATTCTTGACATGTCTTTTCCTGTCATCTCGCGTCATGTCAAGACATGTCATTTCTAGTCACGTCATGTCATGTCTTTTATGTTAAGTCATGTCGACTCCCATCATGTCATGTGGAATCATGTCATTTGGAATCATGTCGAGACATGACATGTAATGTCTAGTCATTTTGATTCATCTTGAGTCATGTCAAGTCATGTTGAGTCATGTCATGGCGACTCATGTCACGGCGAGTCACATTGAATCTTTCATGTTAAGTCATGTCGACTCCTGTCATGTCATGTTGAGTGATGTTATTTGGACTCATGTCGAGACATGTCATGTCATTTCATGTCGTATCATATCATGTCGACTCATGTCGAGTCAAGTCATGTCGCTTCATGACATGTTGATTCTCATCATGACATTTCATGGCATGCTGAGTCATGCACTGTTGAGTCATTTAAAGTCATGTCTTCCCCTGTCATGTCGAGTCATGTAAAGTTATATCGAGTCATGTCATGTCGAGTCATGTCAAGTCTTTCATCTCAAGTCGTGTCAACTCATGTCATTTCATTCATGTCGAGTCATGTAGAGACACGTCATGACATGTCATGACGAGTCATCAAGAGTAATCTTTATTCATGAAATGTCGTGTCATGTCATGTTCAGTCATTTCGATGCACTTCATGTCATGTTGATTCACATCGTGACAATTCATGGCATGCTGAGTCATTTTGAGTCATGTCTTCTCCTGTCATTTTGAGTCATGTCAAGTCATGTCGAGTCATGTCATGTCGAGTCATGTCAATCCATTCTTGTAAAGTCATGTCGAGTCATGGCATGTCATATCATGTAGTCTTGAGTAATTTTGAGGCATCTCATCTCATGACATGTCGAGTCATATCGAGTCAACTCAAGTCATGTCATGGCGAGTCAAGTCATTTGCAGTCATGAAGAATCATGTTGGGTCATGTTGTTGCCTGTTTAGAAATATTGAGTTATAATCTGTCATCTCATGTCACGACGAGTCGTGTCATGTCATGGCTTTTCATGTCATTTCGAGTCGAGTCATGTTGAGAAATGTCATGTCGAATCATGTCATGTCAAGTCACGTCATGTTGTATCATGTCATGTTGAATCATCTCGTGTCGAGTCATGTCATTTCGAGTCATGTCATGTTGATTCACATCATGACAATTCATGGCATGCTGAGTCCTTTCGAATCATGTCTTCTCCTGTAATTTTGATTCATGTCAAGTCATGTCGTGTCATGTCAGGTCGGGTCATATCAAGTCTTTCATGTCAAGTCATGTCGACTCTTGGCATGTCATGTCATGTCATGTCGAGTCATCTAGAATCATCTTGAGTCATGCAATGTCGTGTCATGTCATGTTCAGTCATTTCGAGGCGCTTCATGTAATGTTTATTCACATCATGACAATTTATGGCATGCTGAGTCATTTCGAGTCATGTCTTCTTCCATCATTTTGAGTCATGTCAAGTCATGTCGAGTCATGTCATATTGAGTCATGTCAAGCCATTCTTGTCAAGTCATGTCGACTCATGGCATGTCATATCATGTAGTCTTGAGTAATTTTGAGGCATCTCATCCCATGACATGTCGAGTCATGTCGAGTCAACTCAAGTCATGTCATAGCGAGTCAAGTCATTTGCAGTCATGAAGAATCATGTTGGGTCATGTTGTTGCCTGTTTAGAAATATTGAGTTATGATCTGTCATCTCATGTCACGTCGAGTCGTGTCATGTCATGGCTTTTCATGTCATTTCCAGTCGAGTCATGTTGAGAAAAGTCATGTCGAGTCATGTCAAGTCGAGTCATGTCATGTCGTGTCATGTCATGTTGATTCACATCATGGCAATTCATTGCATACTGAGACATTTCGAGTCATGTCTTCTTCTGTCATTTCGAGTCATGTCAAGTTATGTCGCGTCATGTCAGGTGAATTCATGTCATGTCTTTCTGATCAAGTCATGCCGATTCTTGGCATGTCATGTTATGTGGTCTTGAGTCATTTTGATGCATTTCTTCTCATGATATGTCGGGTCGTGTCAAGTCATCTCAAGTCATGTCGAGTCTTGAAGAATCAAGTCGGGTCATGTCGTTGCCTGTTTAGCCATATCGAGTCATGATCTGTCATCTCATGTCATATTGAGTCGTGTCATGCCATCGCATGTCATGTCATTTCAAATCGAGTCATGTTGCATCATGTCATGTTGAGTCATGTCAAGACATGTCATGTCGAGTCATGCCATGTCGAGTCATGTCATTTCGAGTCATGTCATGTTGATTCACATCATGGCAATTCATAACATGTAGGGTCATTCCATGTTATGTCATCTCGAGTCATGCCTTTTCCTGTCATCTCGAGGCATGTCAAGTCATGTCAAGTCATGTCATTTCCAGTCATGTCATGTCACTTCTCTTATGTTAAGTCATGTCGACTCCTGTCATGTCATGTCATGTCGAGTCATGTCAATTGGAATCATGCTGAGACATGTCATGTCATATCGAGTCATCTAGATTCATCTCGTGTCATGTCAAGGCATGTCATGTCATTCGTGTCAAGTTGTGTCAACTCATGTCATGTCATTCATGTCGAGTCATGTAGAGACACATCATGGCATGTCATGTCGAGTCATCTAGAGTCATCTTAAGTCATGTAACGTCGTGTCATGTCATGTTGAGTCATTTCGAGTCTCTTCATGTCATGTTGATTCACATCATGTCAATTCATGGCATGCTGAGTCATTTCGAGTCATGTCTTCTCCTTTCATTTCGAGTCATGTCAAGTCATTACAAGTCATGTCATATCATTCATGTCAATTCGTTCATGTCAAGTCAGGTCAACTCATGTCATGTCATTCATGTCGATTCATGTTGAGACCCATCATGTCATGTCATGTCGAGTCAATTAGAGTAATCGTGATTCATGTAATGTCCTGTCATGTCATGTTGAGTCATTTCGAGTTGCTTCATGTCATGTTGATTCACATCATGACAATTCATGTCATGCTGAGTCACTTCGAGTCACGTCTTCTTCTTTCTTTTCGAGTCATTTCAATTCATGTCGTGTCAAGTCAAGTCGACTCATGGCATGTCATGTCATGTGGTCTTGAGTCATTTTGAGGCATCTCATCTCATGACATGTTGAGTCATGTCAAGTCATCTCAAGTCATGTCATGGCACGTCAATTCATGTCGAGTCTTGAAGAATTATATCGGGTCATGTCGTTGCATGTTTAGCCTTATCGAATCATGATCTGTCATCTCATGTCACGTCGAGTAGTGGCATGTCATGGCATGTCATGTAATTTCGTGTCGAGTCATGTTGAGTCATGTCATGTCGAGTCATGTCATGTAATGTCGATTCATCGCATGTTGATTCACATCATGGCAATTCATAACATGCAGAGACATTCTATGTTGAGTCATCTCGAGTCATGTCTTTTCCTGTCATCTCGGGTAATACCATGTCATGTTGAGTCATGTCAAGTCTTTCGTGTCAAGTCGTGTCAACTCATGTCATGTCATTCACGACCTGTCATGTAGAGACACATCATGTCATGTCATGTTGAGTCATCTAGAGTCATCTTGAGTCATAAAATGTCATGTCATGTCATGTTCAGTCATTTCGAGGCGCTTCATGAAATGTTTATTCACATCATGACAATTCATGGCATGCTGAGTCATTTCGAGTCATGTCTTCTCCTGTCATTTCAAGTCATGTCAAGTCATGTCGAGTCATTTCATATCGAGTCATGTCACGTCTTTCGTGCCAAGTCGTGTTGACTCATGGCATGTCATGTCATGTGGTCTTGAGTCATTTTGAGGCATCTGATCTCATGACATGTCGAGTCATGTCGAGTCATCTCAACTCATGTCATGGCGAGTCAAGTCATTTGCAGTCATGAAGAATCATGTCGGGTCATGTCGTTGCCTGTTTAGAAATATCGAGTCTTGATCTGTCATCTCATGTCACGTCGAGTCGTGTCATGTCATGGCATGTCATGTCATGTCATGTCGAGTCATCTAGAGTCATCTTTAGTCATGAAATGTCGTGTCATGTCATGTTCAGTCATTTCGAGGTGCTTTACGTAATGTTTATTCACATCATGACAATTCATGGCATGCTGAGTCATTTCGAGTCATGTCTTCTCCTTTCATTTTGAGTCATGTTAAGTCATGTCGAGTCATGTCATGTCGAGTTATGTCAAGCCATTCTTGTCAAGTCATGTCGAATCATGGCATGTCATATCATACAGTCTTGAGTGATTTTGAGGCATCTCATCTCATGACATGTCGAGTCATGTTGAGTCAACTCAAGTCATATCAAAGCGAGTCAAGTCATTTGCAGTCATGAAGAATCATGTCGGGGCATGTAGTTGCCTGTTTAGAAATATTGAGTTATGATCTGTCATCTCATGTCACGTCGAGTCATGTCATGTCATGGTTTTTCATGTCATTTCGAGTTGAGTCATGTTGAGTAATGTCATGTCGAGTCCTGTCAAGTCGAGTCATGTCGTGTCATGTCATGTCATGTTGATTCACATCATGGCAATTCATGACATGCTGAGTCATTTCGAGTCATGTCTTCTTCTGTCATTTCGAGTCATGTCAAGTTATGTCGAGTCATGTCAGGTCAAGTCATGTCATGTATTTATGTTCAATTCATGCCGATTCTTGGCAAGTCATGTTATGTGGTCTTGAGGCATTTTGAGCCATTTCTTCTCATGACATGTCGGGTCATGTCAAGTCATCTCAAGTCATGTCATGGCAAGTCAATTCATGTAGTCTTGAAGAATCAAGTCGGGTCATGTCGTTGCCTATTTAGCAATATCGAATCATGATCTGTCATCTCATGTCACATTGAGTCGTGTCATGCCTTCGCATGTCATGTCATTTCAAGTCGAGTCATGTTGCATCATGTCATGTCGAGTCATGTCATGTCGAGTCATGTCATTTGAGTCATGTCATGTTGATTCACATCATGGCAATTTATAACATGCCGAGTCATTCCATGTTGAGTCATCTCGAGTCATGCCTTTTTCTGTCATCTCGAGGCATGTCAAGTCATGTCGAGTCATGTCATTTCCAGTCATGTCATGTCAATTCTCTTATGTTAAGTCATGTCGACTCCTGTCATGTCATGTCATGTCGAGTCATGTCATTTGGAATCATGCTGAGACATGTCATGTCATGTCGAGTCATTAGATTCATCTCGTGTCATGTCAAGTCATGTCATGTCTTTCGTGCCAAGTTGTGTCAACTCATGTCATGTCATTCATGTCGAGTCATGTGGAGAAACGTCATGGTATGTCATGTCGAGTCATCTAGAGTCATCTTGAGTCATGTGGCATCGTGTCATGACATGTTGAGTCATTTCGATTCGCTTCATGTCACGTTGATTCACAGCATGTCAATTCATGGCATGCTGAGTCATTTCGAGTCATGTCTTCTCCTTTCATTTTGAGTCACGTCAAGTCATAACGAGTCATGTCATATCATTCATGTCAAGTCGTTCATGTCAAGTCGTGTCAACTCATGTCATGTCATTCATGTTGATTCATGTTGAGACCAGTCATGTCATGTCATGTTGATTCATCTAGAGTAATCTGGATTCATGTAATGTCGTGTCATGTCATGTTGAGTCATTTCGAGTTGCTTCATGTCATGTTGATTCACATCATGACAATTCATGTCATGCTGAGTCACTTCGAGTCATGTCTTCTTCTTTCTTTTCGAGTCATTTCAAATCATGTCGTGTCATGTCATGTCGAGTCATGTCAAGTCTTTCGTGTCAAGTCATGTCGACTCATGGCATGTCATGTCATGTGGTCTTGAGTCATTTTGAGGCATCTCATCTCATGACATGTCGAGTCATCTCAAGTCATGTCATGTCACGTCAATTCATGTCGAGTCTTGAAGAATCATGTCGGGTCATGTCGTTGCATGTTTAGCCATATCGAGTCATGATCTGTCATCTCATTTCACATCGAGTCGTGTCATGTCAATTCGTCTCGAGTCATGTTGAGTCATGTCATGTCGAGTCATGTCATGTAATGTCGATTCATCTCATGTTGATTCACATCATGGCAATTTATAGCATGCCGAGACATTCTATGTTGAGTCATCTCGAGTCATGTTTTTTCCTGTCATCTCGAGTAATATCATGTCATGTTGAGTCATGTCAAGACTTTCTTGTCAAGTCATGTCAACTCATGTCATGTCATTCATGACGTGTCATGTAGAGTCACATCATGTCAAGTCATGTTGAGTCATTTCGAGGTGCTTCATGATATGTTTATTCACATCATGACAATTCATGGCATGCTGAGTCATTTTGAGTCAGGTGTTCTCCTGTCATTTCAAGTCATGTCAAGTCATGTCGAGCCATTTCATATCGAGTCATGTCAAGTTTTTCGTGCCAAGTCGTGTTGACTCATGGCATGTCATGTCATGTGGTCTTGAGTCATTTTGAGGCATCTGATCTCATGACATGTCGAGTCATGTCGAGTCATCTCAAGTCAGGTCATGGTGAGTCAAATCATTTGCAGTCATGAAGAATCATGTCGGGTCATGTAGTTGCCTGTTTAGAAATATCGAGTCTTGAACATTCATCTCATGTCATGTCGAGTCATGTCATGTCATGGCATGTCATGTCATGTCATTTCGAGTTGCGTCATGACATGTCATGTCATGTTGAGTCATCTCGTGTTGAGTCATGTCATTTTGAGTCATGTCATGTTGATTTACATCATGACAATTCATGGCATGCTGAGTCATTTCGAATCATGTCTTCTCCTCTAATTTCGATTCATGTCGTCATGTCGTGTCATGTCAGGTCGTGTCATGTCAAATCTTTCATGTCAAGTCATGTCGACTCTTGGTATGTCATGTCATGTAGAGACACGTCATGTCATGTCATGTCGAACCATATAGAATCATCTTGTGTCATGAAATGTCGTGTCATGTCATGTTCAGTCATTTCGAGGCGCTTCATGTAATGTTTATTCACATCATGACAATTCATGGCATGCTGCGTCATTTTGAGTCATTTCTTCTCCTTTCATTTTGAGTCATGTTATGTCATGTCGAGTCATGTCATGTCGAGTCATGTCAAGCCATTCTTGTCAAGTCATGTCGACTCATGGCATGTCATATCATATAGTCTTGAGTAATTTTGAGGTATCTCATCTCATGACATGTCGAGTCATGTCGAGTCAACTCAAGTCATGTCATTGCGAGTCACGTCATTTGCAATCATGAAGAATCATGTTGGGTCATGTTGTCGCCTGTTTAGAAATATTGAGCTATGATCTGTCATCTCATGTCACGTCGAGTCGTGTCATGTCATGGCTTTTCATGTCATTTCGAGTCGAGTCATGTTGAGTAATGTCATGTCGAGTCATGTCAAGTCATGTCATGTCATGTCGTGTCATGTCATGTTAATTCACATCATGGCAATTCATGGCACGCTGAGTCATTTTGAGTCATGTCAAGTTATGCCGAGTCATGTCAGGTCAAGTCATGTCATGTCTTTCTGTTCAATTCATGCCGATTCTTGGCATGTCATGTTATGTGGTCTTGAGTCATTTTGAGGCATTTCTTCTCATGACATGTCGGGTCATGTCAAGTCATCTCAAGTCATGTCGAGTCTTGAAGAATCAAGTCGGGTCATGTCGTTGCCTGTTTAGCCATATCGAGTCATGATCTGTCATCTCATGTCACATTGAGTCGTGTCATGCCTTCGCATGTCATGTCATTTCAAATCGAGTCATGTTGCATCATGTCATGTCGAGTCATGTCCTTTCGAGTCATGTCATGTTGATTCACATCATGGCAATTCATAACATGCCGAGTCATTCCATGTTGAGTCATTCCATGTTGAGTCATCTCGAGTCATGCCTTTTCCTGTCATCTCGAGGCATGTCAAGTCATGTCGAGTCATGTCATTTCCAGTCATGTCATGTCACTTCTCTTATGCTAAGTAATGTTGACTCCTGTCATGTCATGTCATGTCGCGTCATGTCATTTGGAATCATGCTGAGACATGTCATGTCATGTCGAGTCATCTAGATTCATCTCGTGTCATGTCAAGGCATATCATGTCTTTCGTGTCAAGTTGTGTCAACTCATGTTATGTCATTCCTGTCAAGTCATGTATAGACACGTCATGGTATGTCATGTAGAGTCATCTAGAGTCATCTTGAGTCATGTAACACCGTGTCATGACATGTTGAGTCATTTCGAGTCGCTTCATGTCATGTTGATTCACATCATGTCAATTCATGGCATGCTGAGTCATTTCCAGTCATGTCTTCTCCTTTCATTTCGAGTCATGTCAAGTCATAACGAGTCATGTCATATCATTCATGTCAAGTCGTTCATGTCAAGTCGTGTCAACTCATGTCATGTCATTCATGTCGATTCATGTTGAGACCCATCATGTCATGTCATGTTGAGTCATCTAGAGTAATCTTGATTCATGTAATTCGTGTCATGTCATGTTGAGTCATTTCGAGTTGCTTCATGTCATGTTGATTCACATCATGACAATTCATGCCATGCTGAGTCACTTCGAGTCATGTCATCTTCTTTCTTTTCGAGTCATTTCAAATCATGTCGTGTCATGTCATGTCGAGTCATGTCAAGTCTTTCGTGTCAAGTCATGTCGACCCATGGCATGTCATCTCATGTGGTCTTGAGTTATTTTGAGGCATTTCATCTCATGACATGTTGAGTCATGTCGAGTCTTCTCAAGTCATGTCGTGGCACTTCAATTCATGTCGAGTCTTGAAGAATCATGTCGGGTCATGTCGTTGCATGTTTAGCCATATCGAGTCATGATCTGTCATCTCATGTCACGTCAAGTTGTGTCATGTCATGGCATGTCGTGTCATTTCGTGTCAAGTCATATTGAGTCATGTCATGTCGAGTCATGTCACGTAATGTCAATTAATCTCATGTTGATTCACATCATGGCAATTCATAACATGCCAAGACATTCTATGTTGAGTCATCTCGAGTCATGTCTTTTCCTGTCATGTCGAGTAATATCATGTCATGTTGAGTCACGTCAAGTCTTTCGTGTCAAGTCGTGTCAACTCATGTCATGTCATTCATGTCGTGTCATGTAGAGACACGTCATGGCATGTCATATCGAGTCATCTAGAGTCATCTTGAGTCATGAAATGTCATGTCTTAACCTGTTCAGTCATTTCGAGGCGCTTCATGAAATGTTTATTCACATCATGACAATTCAGGACATGCTGAGTCATTTCGAGTCATGTCTTCTCCTGTCATTTCAAGTCATGTCAAGTCATGTCGAGTCATTTCATATCGAGTCATGTCAAGTCTTACCTGCCAAGTCGTGTTGACTCATGGCATGTCATGTCATGTGGTCTTGAGTCATTTTGAGGCATCTGATCTCATGAAATGTCGAGTCATGTCAAGTCATCTCAAGTCAGGTCATGGCGAGTCAAGTCATTTGCAGCCATGAAGAATCATGTTGGGTCATGTCGTTGCCTGTTTAGAAATATCGAGTCTTGAACTGTCATCTCATGTCATGTCGAGTCGTGTCATGTCATGTCATTTCGAGTCATGTCATGTCGAGTAACGTCATGTCGTATCATGTCATGTTGAATCATCTCGTGTCGGGTCATGTCTTTTTGAGACATGTCCTGTTGATATACATCATGACAATTCATGGCATGCTGAGTCATTTCAAATCATGTCTTCTCCTGTAATTTCGATTCATGTCAAGTCATGTCATGTCATGTCAGGTCGTGTCATGTCAAATCTTTCATGTCAAGTCATGTCGACTCTTGGCATGTCATGTCATGTAGAGACACGTCATGTCATGTCATGTCGAGTCATCTAGAGTCATCCTGTGTCATGAAAAGTCGTATCTTTTGAGGTTCAGTCATTTCGAGGCGCTTCATGCAATGTTTATTCACATCATGACAATTCATGGCATGCTGAGTCATTTCGAGTCATGTCTTCTCCTTTCATTTTGAGTCATGTTTAGTCATGTCGAGTCATGTTTTGTCGAGTCATGTCAAGCCATTCTTGTCAAGTCATGTCGACTCATGGCATGCCATATCATATAGTCTTGAGTAATTTTGAGGCATCTCATCTCATGACATGTCGAGTCATGTCGAGTCAACTCAAGTCATGTCATGGCGAGTCAAGTCATTTGCAATCATGAAGAATCATGTCGGGTCATGTTGTTGCCTGTTTAGAAATATTGAGTTATGATCTGTCATCTCATGTCACGTCGAGTCGTGTCATGTCATGGCTTTTCATGTCATTTCGAGTCGAGTCATGTTGAGTAATGTCATGTCGAGTCATGTCAAGTAGAGTCATGTCATGTTGTGTCATTTCATGTTGATTCACATCATGGCAATTCATGGCATGCTGAGTCATTTCGAGTCATGTCTTCTTCTGTCATTTTGAGTCATGTCAAGTTATGCCGAATCATGTTTGGTCAAGTCATGTCATGTATTTCTGTTCAATTCATGCCGATTCTTGGCATGTCATGTTATGTGGTCTTGAGTCATTTTGAGGCATTACTTCTCATGACATGTCGGGGCATGTCAAGTCATCTCAAGTCATGTCATGGCAAGTCAATTCATGTCGAGTCTTGAAGAATCAAGTCGGGTCATGTCGTTGCCTGTTTAGCCATATCGAGTCATGATCTGTCATCTCATGTCACATTGAGTCGTGTCATGCCTTCGCATGTCATGTCATTTCAAGTCGATTCATGTTGAGTCATGTCATGTCGAGTCATGCCATGTCGAGTCATGTCATTTCGAGTCATGTCATGTTGATTCACATCATGGCAATTCATAACATGCCGAGTCATTCCATGTTGAGTCATCTCGAGTCATGCCTTTTTCTGTCATCTCGAGGCATGTCCAGTCATGTCGAGTCATGTCATTTCCAGTCATGTCATGTCACTTCTCTTATGTTAAATCATGTCGACTCCTGTCATGTCATGTCATGTCGTGTCATGTCATTTGGAATCATGCTGAGACATGTCATGTCATGTCGAGTCGTTAGATTCATCTCGTGTCATGTCAAGTCATGTCATGTCTTTCGTGTCAAGTTGTGTCAACTCATGTCATGTCATTCATGTCGAGTCATGTAGAGACACGTCATGGTATGTCATGTCGAGTCATCTAGAGTCATCTTGAGTCATGTAACATCGTGACATGACATGTTGAGTCATTTCGAGTCGCTTCATGTCACGTTGATTCACATCATGTCAATTTATGGCATGCGGAGTCATTTTGAGTCATGTCTTCTCCTTTCATTTCGAGTCATGTCAAATCATAACAAGTCATGTCATATCATTCATGTCAAGTCGTTCATGTCAAGTCGTGTCAACTCATGTCATGTCATTCATGTCGATTCACGTTGAGACCTGTCATGTCATGTTATGTCGAATCATCTAGAGTAATCTTGATTCATGTAATGTCGTATCATGTCATGTTGAGTCATTTCGAGTTGCTTCATGTCATGTTGATTCACATCATGACAATTCATATCATGCTGAGTCACTTCGAGTCACGTCTTCTTCTTTCTTTTCGAGTCATTTCAAATCATGTCGTGTCATGTCATGTCGAGTCATGTCAAGTCTTTCGTGTCAAGTCATGTCGACTCATGGCATGTCATGTCATGTGGTCTTGAGTCATTTTGAGGCATTTCATCTCATGACATGTTGAGTCATGTCGAGTCATCTCAAGTCATGTCGTGGCATGTCAATTCATGTCGTGTCTTGAAGAATCATGGCGGGTCATGTCATTGCATGTTTAGCCATATTGAGTCATGATCTGTCATCTCATGTCACATCGAGTCGTGTCATGTCATGGCATGTCATGTCATTTCTTGTCGAGTCATGTTGAGTCATGTCATGCCGAGTCATGTCATTTAATGTTGATTCATCTCATGTTGATTCACATCATGGCAATTCATAACATGCCAAGACATTCTATGTTGAGTCATCTCGAGTCATGTCTTTTCCTGTCATCTTGAGTAATACCATGTCATGTTGAGTCACGTCAAGTCTTTCGTGTCAACTCATGTCATGTCCTTCATGCCGTGTCATGTAGAGACACATCATGGCATGTCATATCGAGTCATCTAGAGTCATCTTGAGTCATGAAATGTCATGTCATAACCTGTTCAGTCATTTCGAGGCGCTTCATGAAATGTTTATTCACATCATGACAATTCATGGCCTGCTGAGTCATTTCGAGTCATGTCTTCTCCTGTCATTTCAAGTCATGTCAAGTCATGTCGAGTCATTTCATATCGAGTCAGGTCCAGTCTTTTGTGCCAAGTCGTGTTGACTCATGGCATGTCATGTCATGTGTCTTTGAGTCATTTTGAGGCATCTGATCTCATGACATGTCGAGTCATGTCGAGTCATCTCAAGTCAGGTCATGGCGAGTCAAGTCATTTGCAGTCATGAAGAATCATGTCGGGTCATGTCGTTGCCTGTTTAGAAATATCGAGTCTTAACTGTCATCTCATGTCATGTCGAGTTGTGTCATGTCATCGCATGTCATGTCATGTCATTTCGAGTCGCGTCATGACATGCCAGGTCATGTCGAGTCATGTCATGTCAAGTAACGTCATGTCGTATTATGTCATGTTGAATCATCTCGTGTCGAGTCATGTCATTTTGAGTCATGTCACGTTGATTCACATCATGACAATTCATGGCATGCAGAGTCATTTCGAATCATGTCTTTTCTTTTAATTTTGATTCATGTCAAGTCATGTCGTGTCATGTCAGGTCGTGTCATGTTAAGTCATTCATGTTAAGTCATGTCGACTCTTGGCATGTCATGTCATGTAGAGACACATCATGTCATGTCATGTCGAGTCGTCTAGAGTCATCTTGAGTCATGAAATGTCGTGTCATGTCATGTTCAGTCATTTCGAGGTGCTTCATGTAATGTTTATTTACATCATGGCAATTCATGGCATGCTGAGTCATTTCGAGTCCTGTCTTCTCCTGTCATTTCAAGTCATGTCAAGTCATTTCATGTCGAGTCATGCCAAATATTTCGTGTCAAGTCGTGTCGGCTCATGGCATGTCATGTCATGTGGTCTTGAGTCATTTTGAGGCATCTCATCTCATGATATTTCAAGTCATGTCGAGTCATCTCAAGTCATGTCATGGAGAGTCAAGTAATTTGCAGTCATGAAGAATCATGTCGGGTCATGTCGTTGCCTGTTTAGAAATATCGATTCTTGATCTGTCATCTCATGTCACGGCGAGTCATGTCATGTCATGGCATGGCATGTCATTTCGAGTTGCATCATGACATGTCATGTCATGTCGAGTCATGTCATGTCGAGTCATGTCATGTCGAATCATCTTGTGTCGAGTCATGTCATGTTGATTCACATCATGACAATTCATAATATGCCGAGTCATTCAATGTTGACTCGACATACATGACTCAACATGACTCAACATGACATGACTCAACATGACTCGACTCGAAATGACATGACATGAAATGACATGACAAGACTCGATATGACATGAGATGATTGATCCTGATTCAATATGGCTAAACAGGCAACGACATGACCCAACATAATTCTTCAAGTCTCAAAATGAATTGACTTGCCATGAGATGACTTGAGATGACTCGACATGTCATGAGATGAGATGCCTCAAAATGACTCAAGAGCACATGACATGACAGGACATGAGTCGACACGACTTGACACAAAAGACTTAACATGACTCGACATGAGATGACTCGACATGACTTAACATGACTCGAAATGACTCAGCATGCCATGAATTATCATGATGTGAATCAACATGACATGAAGAGACTCGAAATGACTCAACAAGACATGACACGACTTTACATTAATCAAGTTGACTCTAGATGACTCGACATGACTTGTCTCTAAATGACTCGACATGAATGACATGACATAGGTTGACACGACTTGACACGAAAAACTTAACATGAATCGATATGACATGACACGACATGACTCAAAATGATAGGAGAAGAAATGATTCGAAATGACTCAGCGTGCCATGAATTTTCATGATGAAAATCAACATTACATGAAGTGGCTCAAAATGACTCAAGATGACATGAAACGACATTACATGAATCATGATGAATGTAGATGACTCGACATGACATGACATGACATGTCTCTACATGACTCGACATGAATGACATGAAATGGGTTGACACGACTTGACGTGAAAGACTTGACATGACTGTATATGACATGAATCGCCATGACATTTTTTCGACATGACTTGACATGACACGAGATAAAACTAGATGACTCATCATGACATGACATTTCTCGACAAGATTCCAAATGACATGACTTGACATGACATGACATGACAGGAGTCGGCATGACTTAACATAAAAGACGTGACATGACATAACTCGACAAGACTTGACATGCCTCGAGATTACTGGAAAGGACATGACTCGAGCTGCCTCAATGTGGAATTACTCAGCACGTTATGATTTACCATGATGTGAAACAACATGAAATGACTCGACATGACATGACTCAACATGAGATGACAAAACTTGACATAACTCGACATGACATGACGCAACATGACTCTTCTCGAAATGACATTTCATTCCATGACATGACACGACTCGAGGTGACATGAGATGACAGATCATGACTCGATATGGCTAAACAGGCAACGACATGGCCCGACATGATTCTTCAAGACTTGAATTGACTTCCCAATACATGACTTGAGATGACTCGACATGGCTCATCATGTCATGAGTTGAGATGCCTCAAAATGACTCAAGACCACATGACATTACATGCCAAGAGTCGACATGACTTGACACTAAAGTCTTGACATGACCCGACCTGACATGACACGGCATGACTTGACATGACTCGAAATTACAGGAGAAGACATGATTCGAAATGACTCAGCATGCCATGAATTGTCATGATGTGAATCAACATGACATGACTCGAAATGACATGACTCGATACGAGATGATTCGACATGATATGACACGACATGACATGACTCGACATGACATGACTCGACATGACATGACATGACGTGACTCGAAATGACATGACATGCCATGACACGACTCAACGTGACATGAGATGACAGATCAAGACTTGATATTTCTAAACAAGCAACAATATGACCCGACATAATTCTTCATGACTGCAAATGGTGTGATTCGCCATGACATGACTTGGGATGACTCCACATGTCATGAGATGAGATGCCTCAAAATGACTCAAGACCACATGACATTACATGCCAAGAGTCGACATGACTTGACACTAAAGTCTTGACATGACCCGACCTGACATGACACGACATGACTCGACATGACTCGAAATGACAGAAGACATGATTCGAAATGACTCAGCATGCCATGAATTGTCATGATGTGAATCAACATGACATGACGCGAAATGACATGACTTGATACGAGATGATTCGACATGACATGACATGACATGACATGACTTTACATGACATGACTCGACATGACATGACATGACGTGACTCGAAATGACATGACATGCCATGACACGACTCAACTTGACATGAGGTGACAGATCAAGACTTGATAATTCTAAACAAGCAACAATATGACCAGACATGATTCTTCATGACTGCAAATGGAGTGATTCGCCATGACATGACTTGGGATGACTCCACATGTCATGAGATGAGATGCCTCAAAATGACTCAAGACCAAATGACATGACATGACATGTCTCGACATGATTCTAAATGACATGACACGACGTGACATGACAATAGTCGAAAAGACTTAACAAAGTCTCGACGTGACTCGACATGACATGACTCACCATGACATGACTCGACATGACTTGACATGACTCGAAATGAATCTAGATCACTCAACATGACATGACATGTCTCGACATGATTGCAAATGACATGACTCAACTTGACATGACAGGAGTCGACATGTCTTAACAAAAAAGATGTGAACTGACATGACTTGAAATGGCATGACTCGACATGACTTGACATGACTCGAGATGACTCAGCATGGAATGACACGGAATGTTATGAATTGCCATGATGTGAATCAACATGAGACAACTCGATATGAAATGACATGACTCTACACGACATGACTTAACATGACTCGACATGAAATGACATGACATGCCATGACATGACACGACTCAACGTGACATGACATGACAGATCATGACTCGATATGGCAAAACAGGCAACGACATGCCCCGACATGATTCTTCATGGCTCGACATGACTCGACATGACATGATTCGACACAAAATGACATGACATGCCATGACATGACACGACATGACGTGACATGAAATGAAAGAAATGGACTCGATATGGCTAAACAGACAACGACATGAACTGACGTGATTCTTCAAGACTCAACATGAATTGACTTGCCATGATCTGACTTGAGATAACTCGATATGTTATGATATGAGATGCCACAAAATAGCTCAAGACAACATGACATGACATGCCACGATTTGGCATGACTTGACACGAAAGACTTGACATGACACGACATGACATGACTCGACATGTTATGAATTGCCATGATGTGAATCAACAAGACATACTCATCATGACATTCCATGACATGACAAGACGCGGTGTGACATGAGATGATAGATCATAACTCGATATGGCTAAACAGGTAACAACATGATCCAACATGACTCGACATGAATTGACTTGCCATGACATGAATTGAGATGACTCGGCATGTCATCAGATCATATGACTCAAATTAATTCCAAACCACGTGACATGACATGCCATGAGTCGACATGACTTGACACGAAAGACTTGACATGACTCGACATGCCATGACTCGACATGACTTGACATGACTCGAAATGAAACGAGAAGACTTGACTCGAAATGCCTCAGCATGCCATGAATTATCATTATTTGAATCAACATGACATGAAGAGACTCGAAATGTCTCAACATGACATGACACGGCATTACTTTACTCAAGATGACTTTAGATGACTCGACATGAAATGACACGACATTATATGACTCAAGCTGACTCTGGATGACTCGACATGACATGACATGTCTCTACATGACTCGACATGAATGACATGACATTGGTTGAAATGACATGACGGGAAAGACTTGACATGACTCGATATGACATGACTCAACATGACTTGACATGACTCGTGATGAATCTAGATGACTCGTCATGACATGACATGTCTCAACAAGATTCCAAATGACATGACATGACATGACATGACATGACAGGAGTCGACATGACTTAACAAAAAAGACGTGACATGACATGACTCGACATGACTTGACATGGCTCAAGATTAATGGAAAAGACATGACTCGAGATGACTCTACATGGAATGACTCTGCATGTTATGAATTGCCATGATGTGAATCAACATGACATGACTCGACATGAGATGAATCGACATGAGATGTCTCGACATGACATGACTTACATGACTCGACATGATTTGACGCAACATGACTCGACTCGAAGTGACATAAGATGGCAGATCATGACTCGATATGGCTAAACAGGCAACAACATGACCCGTCATGATTCTTCAAGACTCGACATGAATTGACTTCCCATGACATGCCTTGAGATGACTCGACATGGCTCGACATGTCATGACTTGAGATGCCTCAAAATGACTCAAAACCACATGACATGACATGCCAAGAGTCAACATGACTTGACATGAAAGATTTGACATGACCCGACCTGACATGACTCGACATGACATGACATGACAGGAGTCGCCATGATTTAACAAGAAAGACTCGACGAGACTCATCGTGAAATAACTCGACATGACATGACATGATCTGTCTCTTCATGACTTGAGATGAATGACATGACATGAGTTGACACGACTGGACACTAAAGCCTTGACATGACTTGACATGACTCGAGATGAATCTAGATGACTCGACATGACATGACATGTCTCGACATGATTCTAAATGACATGAATCAACATGACATGACAATAGTCGAAAAGACTTAACAAAGACTCGAGGTGACTCGACGTGACATGACTCGCCATGACATGACTCGACATGACTTGACATGACTCGAAATGAATCTAAATGACTCAACATGACATGACATGTCTCGACATGATTGCAAATGACATGACTCAACTTGACATGACAGGAGTCGACATGACTTAACAAAAAAGATGTGAAATGACATGACTTGAAATGACATGACTCGACATGACTTGACATGATGCAAGATGACAGGAAAAGACATGACTCGAGATGCCTCAGCATGGAATGACTCGGCATGTTATGAATTGCCATGATGTGAATCAACACGAGATGACTCGACATGACATGACATAACTCTACATGACATGACTCAACATGACTCGACACAAAATGACATGACATGCCATGACATGACATGACTCGATGAGACATGAAATGACAGATCATGACTCGATATGACTAAACAGGCAACGACATGACCCAACATGATTCTTCACGACCCGACGTGAATTGACGTGCCATGACATGACTTGAGATGACTCGACATGATTCGACATGTCATGAGATGTGATGCTTTAAAATGACCCAAGACCACATGACATGACAATCCATGAGTCGACATGACTTGGCCCAGTCGACGTGACATGACTCGAAATGAAAGAAGAAGACGTGACTCGAAGTGACTCAGCATGCCATGAATTGTCATGATGTGAATCAACATGACATGAAATGACTCAAAATGACTCAACATGAAATGACAAGAGATTACATGTCTCAAGATGATTCTAGATGACTCGACATGACATGAGATGATGTGTCTCTTCATGACTAGACATGAATGACATGACATCAGTTCTCACGACTTGACACAAAAGACTTGACATGACTCGATAAGACATGACTCGACATGATTTGACATGATTCGAAATGACAGGAGTAGACATGACTCAAAATGACTCAGCATGCCATGAATTGATATGATTTGAATAAGCATGAAATGAAGCGACTCGAAATGACTCAACTTGACATGACACGACATTAGATGACTCAAGATGACTCTGGATGACTCGACATGACATTACACGTCTCTACATGACTCGACATGAATGACATGACATGAGTTGACATGACGACAGGAAAGACTTGACATGACTCGATATGACATGACTCGACATGACTTGACATGACTCGAGATGAATCTAGATGACTCGCCATGACATGACATGTCTCGACAAGATTCCAAATGACATGACATGACATGACATGACAGGAGATGACATGACTTAACATAAAAGACATGACATGACATGACTCGACATGACTTGACATGCCTCGAGATTACTGGAAAAGACATGACTCGATATGACTCTACATGGAATGACTCAGCATGATATGAATTGCCATGATGTGAATCAACGTGACTTGACTCGACATGAGATGACTCGACATGAGATGACTCAACATGACATGACTTGACATGACTCGACTTGACATGACGCAACATGACCCAACACGACATGACATAAGATGGCAGATCATGACTCGTTATGGCTAAACAGGCAACAACATGACCCGACATGATTCTTCATGACTCGACATGAATTGACTTCCCATGACATTACTTGAGATGACTCGTCATGGCTCGACATGTCATGACTTGAGATGCCTCAAAATGACTCAAGACCACATGACATGACATGCCAAGAGTCAACATGACTTGACACGAAAGACTTGACATGACCCGACCTGACATGACTCGACATGACTTGACATGACTCGAAATGACAGGAGAAGACATGTTTCGAAATGACTCAGCATGCCATGAATTGTCATGATGTGAATCAACATGACATGACTCAAAATGACATGACTCGACATGACATGACATGACAGGAGTCGCCATGACTTAACAAGAAAAACTCGACGAGACTCAACGTGACATGACTCGACATGACATGACATGACATGCCATGACATGACACGACTCAACGTGACATGACATGACAGATCATGACTCGATATGGCAAAACAGGCAACGATATGCCCCGACATGATTCTTCATGGCTCGACATGACTCGACATGACATGATTCGACACAAAATGACATGACATGCCATGACATGACACGACATGACGTGACATGAAATGAAAGAAATGGTCTCGATATGGCTAAACAGACAACGACATGAACTGACGTGATTCTTCAAGACTCAACATGAATTGACTTGCCATGATCTGACTTGAGATAACTCGATATGTCATGATATGAGATGCCACAAAATAGCTCAAGACAACATGACATGACATGCCACGATTTGGCATGACTTGACACGAAAGACTTGACATGACACGACATGACATGACTCGACATGTTATGAATTGCCATGATGTGAATCAACAAGACATACTCATCATGACATTCCATGACATGACAAGACTCGGCGTGACATGAGATGATAGATCATAACTCGATATGGCTAAACAGGTAACAACATGACCCAACATGACTCGACATGAATTGACTTGCCATGACATGAATTGAGATGACTCGGCATGTCATCAGATCATATGACTCAAATTAATTCCAAACCACGTGACATGACATGCCATGAGTCGACATGACTTGACACGAAAGACTTGACATGACTCGACATGCCATGACTCGACATGACTTGACATGACTCGAAATGAAACGAGAAGACTTGACTCGAAATGCCTCAGCATGCCATGAATTATCATTATTTGAATCAACATGACATGAAGAGACTCGAAATGTCTCAACATGACATGACACGGCATTACTTTACTCAAGATGACTTTAGATGACTCGACATGAAATGACACGACATTATATGACTCAAGCTGACTCTGGATGACTCGACATGACATGACATGTCTCTACATGACTCGACATGAATGACATGACATTGGTTGAAATGACATGACGGGAAAGACTTGACATGACTCGATATGACATGACTCATCATGACTTGACATGACTCGTGATGAATCTAGATGACTCGTCATGACATGACATGTCTCAACAAGATTCCAAATGACATGACATGACATGACATGACATGACAGGAGTCGACATGACTTAACAAAAAAGACGTGACATGACATGACTCGACATGACTTGACATGGCTCAAGATTAATGGAAAAGACATGACTCGAGATGACTCTACATGGAATGACTCTGCATGTTATGAATTGCCATGATGTGAATCAACATGACATGACTCGACATGAGATGAATCGACATGAGATGTCTCGACATGACATGACTTACATGACTCGACATGATTTGACGCAACATGACTCGACTCGAAGTGACATAAGATGGCAGATCATGACTCGATATGGCTAAACAGGCAACAACATGACCCGTCATGATTCTTCAAGACTCGACATGAATTGACTTCCCATGACATGCCTTGAGATGACTCGACATGGCTCGACATGTCATGACTTGAGATGCCTCAAAATGACTCAAAACCACATGACATGACATGCCAAGAGTCAACATGACTTGACATGAAAGATTTGACATGACCCGACCTGACATGACTCGACATGACATGACATGACAGGAGTCGCCATGATTTAACAAGAAAGACTCGACGAGACTCATCGTGAAATAACTCGACATGACATGACATGACCTGTCTCTTCATGACTTGAGATGAATGACATGACATGAGTTGACACGACTGGACACTAAAGCCTTGACATGACTTGACATGACTCGAGATGAATCTAGATGACTCGACATGACATGACATGTCTCGACATGATTCTAAATGACATGAATCAACATGACATGACAATAGTCGAAAAGACTTAACAAAGACTCGAGGTGACTCGACGTGACATGACTCGCCATGACATGACTCGACATGACCTGACATGACTCGAAATGAATCTAAATGACTCAACATGACATGACATGTCTCGACATGATTGCAAATGACATGACTCAACTTGACATGACAGGAGTCGACATGACTTAACAAAAAAGATGTGAAATGACATGACTTGAAATGACATGACTCGACATGACTTGACATGATGCAAGATGACAGGAAAAGACATGACTCGAGATGCCTCAGCATGGAATGACTCGGCATGTTATGAATTGCCATGATGTGAATCAACACGAGATGACTCGACATGACATGACATAACTCTACATGACATGACTCAACATGACTCGACACAAAATGACATGACATGCCATGACATGACATGACTCGATGAGACATGAAATGACAGATCATGACTCGATATGACTAAACAGGCAACGACATGACCCAACATGATTCTTCACGACCCGACGTGAATTGACGTGCCATGACATGACTTGAGATGACTCGACATGATTCGACATGTCATGAGATGTGATGCTTTAAAATGACCCAAGACCACATGACATGACAATCCATGAGTCGACATGACTTGGCCCAGTCGACGTGACATGACTCGAAATGCAAGAAGAAGACGTGACTCGAAGTGACTCAGCATGCCATGAATTGTCATGATGTGAATCAACATGACATGAAATGACTCAAAATGACTCAACATGAAATGACAAGAGATTACATGTCTCAAGATGATTCTAGATGACTCGACGTGACATGACATGATGTGTCTCTTCATGACTAGACATGAATGACATGACATCAGTTCTCACGACTTGACACAAAAGACTTGACATGACTCGATAAGACATGACTCGACATGATTTGACATGATTCGAAATGACAGGAGTAGACATGACTCAAAATGACTCAGCATGCCATGAATTGATATGATGTGAATAAGCATGAAATGAAGCGACTCGAAATGACTCAACTTGACATGACACGACATTAGATGACTCAAGATGACTCTGGATGACTCGACATGACATTACACGTCTCTACATGACTCGACATGAATGACATGACATGAGTTGACATGACGACAGGAAAGACTTGACATGACTTGATATGACATGACTCGAAATGACTTGACATGACTCGAGATGAATCTAGAAGAGTAGTTATGACATGACATTTCACAAAATGATTCCAAATGACATGACATGACATGACATGACAGGAGTCGGCATGACTTAACATAAAAGACATGACATGACATGACTCGACATGACTTGACATGCCTCGAGATTACTGGAAAAGACATGACTCGAGATGACTCTGCATGGAATGTCTCAGCATGATATGAATTGCCATGATGTGAATCAACGTGACATGACTCGACATGAGATGACTCGACATGAGATGACTCAACATGACATGACTTGACATGACTCGACTTGACATGACGCAACATGACCCAACACGACATGACATAAGATGGCAGATCATGACTCGTTATGGCTAAACAGGCAACAACATGACCCGACATGATTCTTCATGACTCGACATGAATTGACATCCCATGACATTACTTGAGATGACTCGACATGGCTCGACATGTCATGACTTGAGATGCCTCAAAATGACTCAAGACCACATGACATGACATGCCAAGAGTCAACATGACTTGACACGAAAGACTTGACATGACCCGACCTGACATGACTCGACATGACTTGACATGACTCGAAATGACAGGAGAAGACATGTTTCGAAATGACTCAGCATGCCATGAATTGTCATGATGTGAATCAACATGACATGACTCAAAATGACATGACTCGACATGACATGACATGACAGGAGTCGCCATGACTTAACAAGAAAAACTCGACGAGACTCAACGTGACATGACTCGACATGACATGACATGACGTGTCTCTATATGACTTGAGATGAATGACATGACATGTGTTGACACGACTGGACACGAAAACCTTGACATGACTTGCCATGACTCGAGATGAATCTAGATGACTCGACATGACATGCCATGTCTCGACATGATTCTAAATGACAGACTCGACATGACATGACAATAGTCGAAAAGACTTAACAAAGACTCGACGTGACTCGACATGACATGACTAGCCATGACATGACTCGAAATGAATCTAGATGACTCAACATGACATGATATGTCTCGACATGATTACATGACTTAACAAAAAAGATGTGAAATGACATGACTTGAAATGACATGACTCGACATGACTTGACATGATGCAAGATGACAGGAAAAGACATGACTCGAGATGACTCAGCATGGAATGTCTCGGCATGTTATAAATTGCCATGATCTGAATCACCACGAGATGACTCGACATGACATGACATGACTCTACATGACATGACTCAACATGACTCGACACGAAGTGACATGACATGCCATGACATGACACGACTTGATGTGACATGAAATGACAGATCAAGACTCGATATGGCTGAACAGGCAACGACATGACCCAACATGATTCTTCATGACTCGACGTGAATTGACATGCCATGACATGACTTGAGATGACTCGACATGATGCGACATGTCATGAGATGTGATGCCTCAAAGAGCACATGACATGACAATCCATGAGTCGACATGACTTGGCCCAGTCGACGTGACATGACTCGAAATGAAAGAAGAAGACATGACTCGAAGTGACTCAGCATGCCATGAATTGTCATGATGTGAATCAACATGACATGAAATGACTCAGAATGACTCAACATGACATGACATGTCTCAAGATGATTCTAGATGACTCGACATGACATGACATGATGTGTCTCTACATGACTCGAGATGAATGACATGACATGAGTTGACATGACTGGACACGAAAGCCTTGACATGACTTGACATGACTCGAGATGCATCTAGATGACTCGACATGACATGACATGTCTCGACATGATTCTAAACGACATGACTCGACATGAATGACATGGCATCTGTTGTCACGACTTGACACAAAGGACTTGACATGACTCGATATGACATGACTCAACATGACTTGACATGACTCGAAATGACAGGAGTAGACATGACTCGATATGAAGCAGCATGCCATGAATTGACATGATGTGAATAAACATGACATGAAGCGACTCGAAATGACTCAACTTGACATGACACGGCATTACATGACTCAAGATGACTCTGGATGACTCGACATGACATGACATGACTCTACATGACTCGACATGAATGACATGACATGAGTTGACATGACATGACAGGAAAGACTTGACATGACCCGACATGACATGACTCGACATGACTTGACATGACTCGATTTGAATCTAGATGTCTCGTCATGACATGACATGTCTCGACAAGATTCCAAACGACATGACATGAGTTGACATGACATGACAGGAAAGACTTGACATGACTCGATATGACATGACTCGACATGACTTGACATGACTCGATTTGAATCTAGATGTCTCGTCATGACATGACATGTCTCGACAAGATTCCAAATGACATGACATGACAGGAGTCGACATGACTGAACATAAAAGACGTGACATGACATGACTCGACATGACTTGACATGCCTTGAGATTACTGGAAAATACATGACTCGAGATGACTCTACATGGAATGACTCGGCATGTTATAAATTGCCATGATGTGAATCAACATGACATGACTCGACATGAGATGACTCGACATGAGATGACTCGACATGACATGACTTGACATGACTCGACATGACATGATGCAACATGACTCGACTCGACGAGACATAAGATGGCAGATCATGACTCGATATGGCTAAACAGTCAAGAACATGACCCGACATGATTCTTCAAGACTCAACATGAATTGAATTCCCATGACATGACTTGAGATGACTCGACATGGCTCGACATGTCATGACTTGCGATGCCTCAAAATGACTCAAGACCACATGAATGACATGACATCAATTGTCATGACTTGACACAAAAGACTTGACATGACTTGATATGACATGACTCGATATGACTTGAAATGACAGGAGAAGACAAGATTCGAAATGACTAAGCATGCCATAAACTGTCATGATGTGATTCAACATGACATGACTCGACATGAGATGACTCGACATGACATGACATGACTCGAAATGAATCTAGAATACTCAACATGATGTGACATGTCTCGACATGATTGCAAATGACATGACTCAACTTGACATGACAAGAGTCGACATGACTTAACAAAAAAGATGTGAAATGACATGACTCGAAATGACTTGACATGACGCAAGATGACAGGAAAAGACATGACTCGAGATGACACAGCATGGAATGACTCGGCATGTTATGAATTGCCATGATGTGAATCAACATGAGATGAATCGACATTACATGACCTGACTCGACATGACATGACTCAACATGACTCGACACGAAATGACATGACATGCCATGACATGGCACGACTCGACGTGACATGAAATGACAGATCATGACTCAATATGGCTAAACAGGCAACGACATGCCCCTACATGATTCTTCATGGCTCGACATGACATGACTCAACACAAAATGACATGACATGCCATGACATGACACGACATGACATGACATGAAATGAAAGAAATGGACTCGATATGGCTAAACAGGCAACTACATGACCAGACATGATTCTTCAAGACTCAACATGGCTTGACTTGCCATGATCTGACTTGAGATGACTCGATAGGTCATGATATGAGATGCCACAAAATGGCTCAAGACCACATGACATGACATGCCACAAGTTGACATGACTTGACATGAAAGACTTGACATGACTCGACATGACATGACTCAACATCTTATGAATTGCCATGATGTGAATCAACAAGACATGACTCATCTTGACATGTCATGACATGACAAGACTCGATGTGAGATGAGATGATAGATCATAACTCGATATGGCTAAACAGGTAACAACATGACCCGACATAATTCTTCAAGACTCGACATGAATTGACTTGCCATGACATGAATTGAGATGACTCGGCATGTCATCAGATGAGATGACTCAAAATAACTCAAAACCACGTGACATGACATGCCATGAGTCGACATAACTTGACACGAATGACTTGACATGACTCGACATGCCATGACTCGATATGACTTGACATGACTCGAAATGAAATGAAAGGAATTGACTCGAAATGCCTCAGCATGCCATGAATTATCATGATGTGAATCAACATGACATGAAGAGACTCGAAATGACTCAAAATGACATGACATGGCATTACATTACTCAAGATGACTTTAGATGACTCAACATGACATGAAATGACGTGTCTCTACATGACTCGGCATGAATGACATGTCATAAGTTGACATGACTTGACACGAAAGACTTGACATGATTCGATATGACATGACTCGACCTGACTCGAAATGGTAGGAGAAGACATGACTCGAAATGACTCAGCATGCCATGAATTGACATGATGAAAATCAACATTACATAAAGTGAGTCGAAATGACTCATCATGACATGACTCAAGATGACTCTGGATGACACGACATGACATGACATGTCTCTACATGACTCGACATGAATGACATGACATGAGTTGACATGACATGACAGGAAAGACTTGACATGACTCGATATGACATGACTCGACATGACTTGACATGACTCGACATGACATGACGCAACATGACTCGACTCGACATGAAAGAAGATGGCAGATCATGACTCGATATGGCTAAACAGGCAACAACATGACCCGACATGATTCTTCAAGACTCGACATGAATTGACTTCCTATGACATGACGTGAGATGACTCGACATGGCTCGACATGTCATGACTTTAGATGCCCCAAAATGACTCAAGACCACATGACATGACAATCCATGAGTGGACATGACTTGGCCCAGTCGACGTGACATGACTCGAAATGAAAGAAGAATACGTGACTCGAAGTGACTCAGCATGCCATGAATCGTCATGATGTGAATCAATATGACATGAAATGACTCAAAATGACTCAACATGACATGACACGACATTACGTGTCTCAAGATGATTTTAGATGACTCGGCATGACATGACTCGACATGACATGACATGAAATCCATCGCCATGACTTAACAAGAAAGACTCGACGAGACTCAACGTGACTTGACTCGACATGACATGACATGACGTACCTCTACATGACTTGAGATGAAAGACATGACATGAGTTGACAGGACTGGACATGAAAGCCTTGACATGACTTGACATGACTCGAGATGAATGTAGATGACTCGACATGACATGACATGTCTCGACATGATTCTAAATGACATGACTCGACATGACATGACAATAGTCGAAAAGACTTAACAAAGACTCGATGTGACTAAACATGACATGACTCGCCATGACATGAATCGACATGACTTGACATGACTCGAAATGAATCTAGATGACTCAACATGACATGACATGTCTCGACATGATTGCAAATGACATGACTCAACTTGACATGACAGGAGTCGACATGACTTAACAAAAAAGATGTGAAATGAAATGACTTGAAATGACATGTCTCGACATGACTTGACATGACGCAAGATGACAGGAAAAGACATGACTCGAGATGACTTAGCATGGAATGATATGAGATGCCACAAAATGGCTCAAGACCACACGACATGACATGCCACGAGTTGCCATGACGTGACACGAAAGACTTGACATGACTCGACATGACATGACTCGACATGACTTGACATGACTCGAAATGAAACGAGAAGACTTGACTCAAAATGCCTCAGCATGCCATGAATTATCATGATGTGAATCAACATGACATGAAGAGACTCGAAATGACTCAACATGACATAACACGGCATTACATTACTCAAGATGACTTTAGATGACTCGACATGACATGACATGACGTTTCTTTACATGACTCGACATGAATGACATGACATAATTTGCCATGACTTGACATGAAAGAGTTGATTCGATATGACATGACTCGACATGACTTGAAATGATAGGAGAAGACATGACTCGAAATGACTCAGCATGCCATGAATTGTCATGATGAAAATCAACATTACATGAAGTGAGTCGAAATGAATCAACATGACATGACACGACATTACATGACTCAAGATGACTCTGGATGACTCGACATGACATGACATGTCTCTACATGACTTGACATGAATGACATGACATGAGTTGACATGACATGACAGGAAAGACTTGACATGACTCAATATGACATGACTCGACATGACTTGACATGACTCGAGATGAATCTAGATGACTCGTCATGACATGACATGACATGACATGACAGGAGTCGACATAACTTAACATAAAAGACATGACATGACATGACTCGACATGACTTGACATGCCTCGGGATTACTGGAAAATAAATTTTTCGAGATGACTCTACATGGAATGACTCGGCATGTTATGAATTGCCATGATGTGAATCAACATAACATGGCTCGACATGAGATGACTCGACATGAGATGACTCGACATTACATGACTTGACATGACTCGACATGACATGACGCAACATGACTCGATATGGCTAAACAGGCAACAACATGATCCGACATGATTCTTCAAGACTCGACATGAATTGACTTCCCATGACATGACTTGAGATGACTCGACATGGCTCGACATGTCATGACTTGAGATGCCTCAAAATGACTCAATACCACATGACATGACAACCCATGAGTCGACATGACATGACAGGAGTCGACATGACTTAACATAAAAGATGTGACATGACATGACTTGCAATGACATGACTCGACATGACTTGACATGATGAAAGATGACAGGAAAAGACATGACTCGAGATGACTCAGCATGGAATGACTCGGCATGTTATGAATTGCCATGATGTGAATCAACATGAGATGAATCGACATTACATGACCTGACTCGACATGACATGACTCAACTTGACTCGACACGAAATGACATGACATGCCATGACATGGCACGACTCGACGTGACATGAAATGACAGATCATGACTCAATATGGCTAAACAGGCAACGAGATGCCCCTACATGATTCTTCATGGCTCGACATGACATGACTCAACACAAAATGACATGACATGCCATGACATGACACGACATGACATGACATGAAATGAAAGAAATGGACTCGATATGGCTAAGCAGGCAACTACATGACCAGACATGATTCTTCAAGACTCAACATGGATTGACTTGCCATGATCTGACTTGAGATGACTCGATAGGTCATGATATGAGATGCCACAAAATGGCTCAAGACCACATGACATGACATGCCACAAGTTGACATGACTTGACATGAAAGACTTGACATGACTCGACATGACATGACTCAACATCTTATGAATTGCCATGATGTGAATCAACAAGACATGACTCATCTTGACATGTCATGACATGACAAGACTCGATGTGAGATGAGATGATAGATCATAACTCGATATGGCTAAACAGGTAACAACATGACCCGACATAATTCTTCAAGACTCGACATGAATTGACTTGCCATGACATGAATTGAGATGACTCGGCATGTCATCAGATGAGATGACTCAAAATAACTCAAAACCACGTGACATGACATGCCATGAGTCGACATAACTTGACACGAATGACTTGACATGACTCGACATGCCATGACTCGATATGACTTGACATGACTCGAAATGAAATGAAAAGAATTGACTCGAAATGCCTCAGCATGCCATGAATTATCATGATGTGAATCAACATGACATGAAGAGACTCGAAATGACTCATCATGACATGACATGTCTCGACATGATTGCAAATGACATGACTCAACTTGACATGACAGGAGTCGACATGACTTAACAAAAAAGATGTGAAATGAAATGACTTGTAATGACATGACTCGACATGACTTGACATGACGCAAGATGACAGGAAAAGACATGACTCGAGATGACTTAGCATGGAATGATATGAGATGCCACAAAATGGCTCAAGACCACACGACATGACATGCCACGAGTTGCCATGACGTGACACGAAAGACTTGACATGACTCGACATGACATGACTCGACATGACTTGACATGACTCGAAATGAAACGAGAAGACTTGACTCAAAATGCCTCAGCATGCCATGAATTATCATGATGTGAATCAACATGACATGAAGAGACTCGAAATGACTCAACATGACATAACACGGCATTACATTACTCAAGATGACTTTAGATGACTCGACATGACATGACATGACGTTTCTTTACATGACTCGACATGAATGACATGACATAATTTGCCATGACTTGACATGAAAGAGTTGATTCGATATGACATGACTCGACATGACTTGAAATGATAGGAGAAGACATGACTCGAAATGACTCAGCATGCCATGAATTGTCATGATGAAAATCAACATTACATGAAGTGAGTCGAAATGAATCAACATGACATGACACGACATTACATGACTCAAGATGACTCTGGATGACTCGACATGACATGACATGTCTCTACATGACTTGACATGAATGACATGACATGAGTTGACATGACATGACAGGAAAGACTTGACATGACTCAATATGACATGACTCGACATGACTTGACATGACTCGAGATGAATCTAGATGACTCGTCATGACATGACATGACATGACATGACAGGAGTCGACATAACTTACCATAAAAGACATGACATGACATGAGTCGACATGACTTGACATGCCTCGGGATTACTGGAAAATAAATTTTTCGAGATGACTCTACATGGAATGACTCGGCATGTTATGAATTGCCATGATTTGAATCAACATAACATGGCTCGACATGAGATGACTCGACATGAGATGACTCGACATTACATGACTTGACATGACTCGACATGACATGACGCAACATGACTCGATATGGCTAAACAGGCAACAACATGATCCGACATGATTCTTCAAGACTCGACATGAATTGACTTCCCATGACATGACTTGAGATGACTCGACATGGCTCGACATGTCATGACTTGAGATGCCTCAAAATGACTCAATACCACATGACATGACAACCCATGAGTCGACATGACATGACAGGAGTCGACATGACTTAACATAAAAGATGTGACATGACATGACTTGCAATGACATGACTCGACATGACTTGACATGATGAAAGATGACAGGAAAAGACATGACTCGAGATGACTCAGCATGGAATGACTCGGCATGTTATGAATTGCCATGATGTGAATCAACATGACATGACTCGAAATGACATGACTCGACATGACATGACATGATGTGTCTCTACATGACTAGAGAAGAATGACATGACATGAATTGACACGACTGGACACGAAAGCCTTGACATGTCTTGACATGACTTGAGATGAATCTAGATGACTGGACAAACATGACATGTCTCGACATGGTTCTAAATGACATGACTCGACATGACATGACAATAGTCGAAAAGACTTAACAAAGACTCGACGTGACTCGACGTGACATGACTCACCATGACATGACTCGACATGACTTGACATGATTCAAAATTAATCTAGATGACTCAACATGACATGTCTCGACATGATTGCAAATGACATGACTCAACTTGACATGACAGGAGTCGACGTTACTTAACAAAAAAATGTGAAATGACATGATTGAAATGACATGACTCGACATGACTTGACATGACGCAAGATGACAGGAAAAGACATGACTCGAGATGACCCAGCATGGAATGACTCGGCATGTTATGAATTGCCATGATGTGAATCAACACGAGATGACTCGACATGACATGACATGACTCTACATGACATGACTCAACATGACTCGACACAAAATGACATGACATGCCATGACATGACACGACTCGACCTGACATGAAATGACAGATCATGACTCGATATGGCTAATCAGGCAACGACATGACCCAACATGATTCTTCATGACTCGACGTGAATTGACGTGCCATGACATGACTTGAGATGACTCTACATGATTCGACATGTCATGAGATGTGATGCCTCAAAATGACTCAAGACCACATGACATGACAATTCTTGAGCAGACATGACTTGGCCCAGTCGACGTGACATGACTCGAAATGAAAGAAGAAGACGTGTCTCGAAGTGACTCAGCATGCCATGAATTGTCATGATGTGAATCAACATGACATGAAATGACTCAAAATGACATGACATGACATTACATGTCTCAAGACGATTCTAGATTACTCGACATGACATGACATGACGTGTCTCTACATGACTCGAGATGAATGACATGACATCCGTTGTCACGACTTGACACAAAAGACTTGACATGACTCGACATGACTTGACATGACTCGAAATGACTCAGCATGCCATGAATTGACATGATGTGAATAAACATGACATGAAGCGACTCGAAATGACTCAAATTGACATGACAAGGCATTACATGACTCAACATGACTCTAGATGACTCGACGTGACTTGACATGAGGTGTCTCTACATGACTCGACATGAATTACATGACATGAGTTGACACAACTTGACACGAAAGACTTGACATGACTTGACATGTCTTGAGATGATTCCAAATGACATGACTCGACATGACATGACATGTCTCGACCTGATTGCAAATGACATGACTCGACATGACATGACAGGAGTCGACATGACTTAACATAAAAAAGTGTCATAACATGACTGGAAATGACATGACTCAATATGAATCGATATTACTCGAGATGGCAGGAAAAGACATGACTCGAGATGACTCAACATGGAATGACTCGGCATGTTATGAATTGCCATGATGTGAATCAACATGACATGAATTGGTATGACATGACTCAATATGACATGACTCGACATGACATGAATTGAGATGACATGACTCAACATGACATGACTTGATGTGATTCGACATGACATGACTCGACACAAAACGACATGACATGATACGATTCGACGTGACATGAGATTACCTAAATGAACACGATATTGCTAAACAAGCAACGACATGACCCGACATAATTCTTCAGGACTTGACATGAATTGATTTCCCATGACATGACTTGAGATGACTCGACATGGCTCGATATGTCATGAGTTGAGATGCCTCAAAATGACTCAAGACCACATGACCTGACATGCCAAGTGTCAACATGACTTGAAGTGACAGACTTGACATGAGTCGACATGACATGACTCGACATTACTTGACATGACTCGAAATGACAGAGAGAAGACATGATTCGAAATGACTCAGCATGCCATGAATTGTCATGATGTGAATCAACATGACATGACTTGACACCAGATGATTCGCCATGACATGACATGACTCGACATGAAATGAATCGACATGACATGACATGACATGATTCAACTCGAAATGACATTACATGTCATGACATGACACGACTCGACGTGACATGAGATGACAGATCATGACTCGATATTTCTAAACAGGCAACGACATGATCCGGCATCATTCTTTATGACTGCAAATGACTCGACATGACTTGACATTACTCGACATGATTCGAAATGAAATGACTCGGCATGACATGACAGGAGTCGACATGACTTAACATAAAAGATGTGACAAGACATGACTCGACATGACATGACTCGAAACAAAATGACATGACATGCCATGACATGACAAGACATGACGTGACATGAAATGAAAGAAATGGACTCGATATGGCTAAACAGGCAACGACATGCCCTGACATGATTCTTCAAGACACAACATAAATTGACTTGACATGATCTGACTTGAGATGACTCGATATGTCATGATATGAGATGCCACAAAATGGCTCAAGACCACAGACATGACATGCCACGAGTTGACATGACTTGACACGAAAGACTTGACATGTCTCGACATGACGACTCGACATGACTTGACATGTCTCGAAATGAAAGCAGAAGACATGACTCGAAATGACTCAGCATGCCATGAATTATCATGATGTGAATTAACATGACATGAAGAGACTCAAAATGACTCAACATGTGATTCATGTCGAGTCATGTCGAGACACGTCATGTCATGTCATGTCGAGTCATCTAGAGTAATCTTGAGTCATGTAATGTCGTGTCATGTCATGTTGAGTCATTTTGAGTCACTTCACGTAGTGTTGAATTTCATCATGACAATTCATGGCATGCTGAGTAATTTCGAGTCATGTCTTCTCCTATGATTTCCAGTCATGTCAAGACATGTCGAGACATGTCATAATGAGTCATGTGAAGTCTTTCATGTCAAGTCTTGTCAACTTATGTCATGTCAATCATGTCAAGTCATGAAGAGACACATCATGTCATGTCATGTCGAGCCATCTAGAGTCATCTTGAGTAATGTAATGACGTGTCATGTCATGTTGATTCACAGCATGAAAATTCATGGCATGCTGCAGAGTCATCTTGAGTAATGTCTTCTCCTGTCATTTCGAGTCATGTCAAGTCATGTCAAGTCATGTGATGTCGGGTCATGTCAAGTCTTTCGTGTCCAGTCATATCGACTCATGGCATGTCATGTCATGTGGTCTTGAGTCAGTTTGAGACAATCCATCTAATGACATGTCGGGTCAAGTTGAGTCATCTCAAGTCATGTCATGGCAAGTCAAGTCATGTTGAGCCTTGAAGAATCATGTCGGGTCATGTCGTTGCATGTTTAGCCATATCGAGTCATGATCTTTCTTCACATTTCATGTCGAGTCGTGTCATGTCATGGCATGTCAAGTCATTTCGAGTCGAGTCATGTTCAGTCTCGTCTTGTCGAGTCATGTTATGTCGAGTCATCTCATGTCTAAACATGTCATGTCCAGCCATGTCATTTTGATTCAAATCTTGGCAATTCATAACATGCCGAATCATTCCATGTTGAGACGACTCGAAACATGTCTTTTCCTGTCATCTCGAGTCATGTCAAGTCATGTTGAGTCATGTCATTTCATGTCATGTCATATCGAGTCATGTCATTTGGAGTCATATCGAGTTATGTCATGATATGTCGAGTCATGTCATGGTGAGTCATGTCACGATGTGTCATGTCGAGTCTTTCTTGTTAAGTCATGTTGACTCCTGTCATATCATGTCATGTCGAGTCATTTCATTTGGACTCATGGCGAGACATATCATGTCATGTCATGTCAACTCATATAGAGACATCTTCAGTCATGTCATGTCGTGTCATGTCATGTCGACTCATGTCGAGTCAAGTCATCGCACTTCAAATTATTTTGATTCACATCATTACAATTCATGGCATGCTGAGTCGTGCACTGTTGAGTCATTTTGAATCATGTCTTCTCCTGTCATGTCGAGTCATGTCAAGTCATGTCAAGTCATGTCATGTCAAGTCATATCAAGTCTTTCCTGTCAAGTCGTGTCAACTCATGTCATGTCATTCATGTCCAGTCATCTAGAGGCATCTTGATTCATGTAATATTGTGTCATGTCAAGTGGAGTCATTTCGTGTCACATCATGTCATGTTGATTCACATCATGACAATTCATGGCATGCTGAGTCATTTCGAGTCCTGTCTTCTCCTGTCATTTCGAGTCATGTCAAATCATGTCAAGTCATATCATGTCGAGTCATGTCATGTCTTTTGTGTCAAGTCATGTCGACTCATGGCATGTCATGTCATGTGGTCTTGAGTCATTTTGAGACATGTCATCTCATGACATGTCGAGTCATGTCAAGCCATCACAAGTCATGTCAAGGCGAGTCAAGTCATGTTGAGTCATGAAGAACCATGTCGGGTCATGTCGTTGCCTATATAGACAGAACAAGTCATGATCTGTCATCTCATGTCACGTCGAGGTCCTGTCATGTCATGGCATGTCATGTCCTTTCGAATCGGGTCATGTTGAGTCATGTCATTTCGAGTCTTGTCATGTCGTGTCGTCACATGTTGAGTCATGTCATGTTGAGTCATCTCATGTCGAGTCATGTCATGTCGAGTAATCATGTTGATTCACAACATGGAAATTAATAACATGCCGATTCATTCTATATTGAGTCATCTCGAGTCTTGCCTTTTCCTCTCATCTCGAGTCATGTCAATTCATGTCATGTCATGTCGAGTCATGTCGAGGCTTTCTTGTTAAGTCATGTTGACTGCTGTCATGTTATGTCAGGTCGAGTCATATCATTTTGACTCATTTCGAGAAATGTTATGTCAAGTCATCTAGAGTCATCTTCAATCATGTCATGTAGATTCATGTCATGTCGTTTCATGTCATGTGAAGTCATGCCGACTCATGTTGAGTGATGTCATTTCGCTGCATGTCATGTGGTATCACATCATGAAAATTCATGGCATGCTGCAGAGTCATTTTGAGTCATGTCTTCCACTGTCATTTCGAGTCATGTCAAGTCATGTCGAGTCATGTGATGTCAGGTCAAGTCAAGTCATTCGTGTCCAGTCATGTCGACTCATGGCATCTCATGTCATGTGTTCTTGAGTCAGTTTGAGACATCTCAACTCATGTCATGTCGAGTCATGTCGAGCATCTCAAGTCATGCCATGGCAAGTTAAGTCATGTCGAGCCTTGAAGAATCATGTCGGGTCATGTCGTTGCCTGTTTAGCCATTTCAAGTCATGATCTTTCATCTCCTTTCAAGTCGAGTTGTGTCATGTCATGGCATGTCATGTCATTTCGAGTCGAATCATGTTGAGTCATGTCATGTCGAGTCATCTCATGTCTAAACATGTCATGACCAGCCACGTCATTTTGATTCAAATCTTGGCAATTCATAACATGCCGACTCATTCCATGTTGAGACATCCCGAATCATGTCTTTTCTGGTCATCTCGAGTCATGTCATGTTGAGTCATGTCATTTCACATCATGTTATATCGAGTCATGTCAAGTCTTTTGTGTCAAGTCGTGTCAACTCATGTCATGTCATTCAAATCGAGCTATTTAGAGACACGTCATGTCGTCTTGTCGAGTCATCTTGAGTCATGTAATGTCGTGTCATGTCATGTTGAGTCATTTTGAGTCACATCATGTCATGTTGATGCACATCATGAAAATTCATGGCATGCTGAGTAATGTCGAGTCATGTCTTCTCCTGTCATTTCGAGTCATGTCAAGTCACGTAGAGTCATGTCATTTTGATTCACATCATGGCAATTCATAACATGCCGAGTCATTCCTTGTTGATACATCTCGACTCATGTCTTTTCCTGTCATCTTGATTCTTGTCAAGTCATGTTGCGTCAAGTCATTTCACATCATTTCATGACAAGTCATGCCGAGTCTTTTGTGTCAAGTCATGTCGACTCCTGTCATGTCATGTCATGTCAAGTCATTTCATTTGGACTCATGTCGAGACATGTCATATCATGTCATGTCATGTCATGTCAAGTCATGTCGAGTCAAGTCATGTCACTTCATATTATGTTGATTCACATCATGACAATTCATGGCATGCACTGTTGAGTCATTTTGAATCATGTCTTCTCCTGTCATGTCGAGTCATGTCATGTTGAGTCATATCAAGTCTTTCTTGTCAAGTCATGTCAAATCATGTCATGTCATTCATGTCCAGTCATCTAGAGGCATCTTGATGTCATGCCATGTCGAGTCAAATCGAGGCTTTTTTGTTAAATCTTGTTGACTCATGTCATGATATGTCTGATCGAGTCATGTCATTTTGACTCATGTCGAGAAATGTCATGTCATGTCATGTCGAGTGATCCAGAGTCATCTTCAGTCATGTCATGTCGATTCATGTCATGTCACTTCATCTCATGTGAAGTCATGCCGAGTCATGTCATTTCGCTGCATGTCATGTTGATTCACATCAGGACAATTCATGGCATGCTGCAGAGTCATTTTGAGTCATGTCTTCTCCTGTCATTTCGAGTCATGTCAAGTCATGTCAAGTCATGTGATTTCGGGTCATGTCAAGTCTTTCGTGTCCAGTCATGTCGACTCATGGCATGTCATGTCATGTGTTCTTGAGTCAGTTTGAGACATCCCATCTCATGACATGTCGAGTCATGTTGAGTCATCACAAGTCATGTCATGCCAATTCAAGTCATGTTGAGTCTTGAAGAATCATGTCGGGTCATGCCGTTGCCTGTTTAGCCATATCGAGTCATGATCTGTCATCTCATTTCATGTCGAGTCGTGTCATGTCATGGCATGTCATGTCATTTCGATTCGAGCCATGTTCAGTCATGTCATGTTAAGTCATGTCATGTCGAGTCATCTCATGTCTAAACATGTCATGTCCAACCATGTCATTTGGATTCAGATCTTGTCACTTCATAACATGCCGAGTCATTCCATGTTGAGACATCCTGAATCATGTCTGTCCTGGTCATCTCGAGTCATGTCAAGTCATGTTGAGTCATGTCATTTCACATCATGTCATATCGAGTCATGTCAAGTCTTTTGTGTCAAATCGTGTCAACGCATGTCATGTCATTCAAATCGAGCTATTTAGAGACACGTCATGTCATGTCTTGTCAAGACTTCTAGAGTCATCTTGAGTCATGTAATTTCATGTCATGTCATGTTGAGTCATTTCGAATTACATCATGTCATGTTGATTCACATCATGACAATTCATGGCATGCTGAGTCATTTCGAGTCATGCCTTCTCCTGTCATTTCGATTCATGTCAAGTCATGTCGACTCACGGCATGTCATGTCATGTGGTCTTGAGTCATTTTGAGACATGTCATCTCATGACATGTCGAGTCATGTCGAGACATCACTAGTCATGTCAAGGTGAGTCAAGTCATGTGGAGTCATGAAGAACCATGTTGGAACATGTCGTTTGTTGTATAGACATATCGAGTCATGATCTGTTATCCCCTGTCACGTCGAGTCATGTCATGTCATGGCATGTCATGTCATGTCATCTCATGTGTTGAGTCATGTCATGTCGAGTCATGTCATGTCGAGTCATGTCATGTCGAGACATGTCATGTTGATTCACACCATGGCAATTCATAACATGCCGAGTCATTCCATGTTGAGTCATATCGAATCATGCCTTTTTCTGTCATCTCGAGTCATGTGAAGACATGTCGAGTCAAATCAATTCATGTCGAGTCATGTCGAGTCATTTCGATGCTTTCTTGTTAAGTCATGTTGACTCCTGTCATGTTATGTCAGGTCGAGTCATGTCATTTTGACTCATGTCGAGAAATGTCATGTCATGTCATGTCGTGACATCTTCAGTCATGTCATGTCATTCATGTCCAGTCATCTAGAGTCATCTTGATCCATGTAATATTGTGTCATCTCATGTTGAGTCATTTCGAGTCACATCATGACATATAGATTCACATCATGACAATTCATGGCATTCTGAGTGATATCGAGTCATGTCTTCTCCTGTGATTTCGATGCATGTCAAGTCATATCGAGTCATGTCATGTCGAATCATGGCATTTCATGTCATCTGGTCTTGAGTCATTTTGAGATATGTCATCTCATGACATGTCGAGTCATGTTGAGTCATCACAAGTCATGACAAGATGCGTCAAGTCATGTGGAGTCATGAAGAACCATGTTGGGTCATGTCGTGGCCTGTATAGACATATCGAGTCATGATCTCTCATCCCATGTCACGTCAAGTTGTGTCATGTCATGGCATGTCATGTCCTTTCGAGTCGAGTCATGCAGAGTCATATCATGTTGAGTCATGTCATGTCATGTCATCACATGTGTTGAGGCATGTCATGTCGAGACATCTCATGTCGAGTCACATCATGTTGAGTTATGCCATGTTGATTCACACCATGGCAATTCATAACATGCCGAGTCAATCCATGCGGAGTCATATCGAGTCATGCCTTTTCCTGTCATCTCAAATCATCTCAAGTCATGTCGAGCCATATCAATTCATGTCATGTCATGTCGAGCTTTCTTGTTAAGTCATGTTGACACCTGTCATGTTATGTCAGGTCGAGTCATGTCATTTTGACTCATGTCGAGAAATGTCATGTCATGACATGTTGAGTCATCTTCAGTCATGCCATGTCGATTCATGTCATGTCGCTTCATCTCATGTGAAGTCATGCTGACTCATGTCGAGTCATGTCATTTCGCTGCATGTCATGTTGATTCACATCATGACAATTCATGGCATGCTGCAGAGTCATTTTGAGTCATGTCTTCCCCTGTCATTTCGAGTCATGTCAACTCATGCCGAGTCATGTGATGTCGGGTCATGTCAGCTCTTTCGTGTCCAGTCATGTCGATTCATAGCATGTCATGTCGTGTGGTCTTGAGTCATTTTGAGACATCTCATCTCATGACATGTCGAATCATGTTGAGTCATCTCAAGTCATGTCATGGCATGTCAAGTCATGTTAAGTCTTGAAGAATCATGTCGGGTCATATCATTGCCTGTTTAGACATATCAAGTCATGATCTGTCATCTCATTTCATGTTGAGTCGTAAAATGTCATGGCATGTCATGTCATTTCGAGTGGAGTCATGTTGAGTCATGTCATGTCGAGTCATGTCATGTCGAGTCATCTCATGTCGCAACATGTCATGACCAGCCATGTCATTTTGATTCAAATCTTGGCAATTCATAACATGCCGACTCATTCCATGTTGAGACATCCCGAATCATGTCTTTTCTGGTCATCTCGAGTCATGTCATGTTGAGTCATGTCATTTCACATCATGTCATATCGAGTCATGTCAAGTCTTTTGTGTCAAGTCGTGTCAACTCATGTTGTCATTCAAATCGAGCTATTTAGAGACACGTCATGTCATGTCTTGTCGAGTCATCTAGAGTCAACTTGAGTCATGTAATGTCGTGTCATGTCATGTTGAGTCATTTTGGGTCACATCATGTCATGTTGATGCACATCATGACAATTCATGGCATGCTGAGTAATGTCGAGTCATGTCTTCTCCTGTCATTTCGAGTCATGTCAAGTCATGTAGAGTCATGTCATTTTGATTCACATCATGGCAATTCATAACATGCCGAGTCATTCCTTGTTGATACATCTCGACTCATGTCTTTTCCTGTCATCTTGATTCTTGTCAAGTCATGTTGCGTCAAGTCATTTCACATCATTTCATGTCAAGTCATGCCCAGTCTTTTGTGTCAAGTCATGTCGACTCCTGTCATGTCATGTCATGTCAAGTCATTTCATTTGGACTCATGTCGAGACATGTCATATCATGTCATGTCATGTCATGTCAAGTCATCTAGAGACATCTTCAGTCATGTCATTTCGTGTCATGTCATGTTGACTCATGTCGAATCAAGTCATGTCACTTCATATTATGTTGATTCACATCATGACAATTCATGGCATGCTCTGTTGAGTCTTTTTGAATCATGTCTTCTCCTGTCATGTCGAGTCATGTCATGTCGACTCATGGCATTTCATGTCATGTGGTCTTGAGTCATTTTGAGATATGTCATCTCATGACATGTCGAGTCATGTTGAGTCATCACAAGTCATGACAAGATGCGTCAAGTCATGTGGAGTCATGAAGAACCATGTTGGGTCATGTCGTGGCCTGTATAGGCATATCGAGTCATGATCTCTCATCCCATGTCACGTCAAGTTGTGTCATGTCATGGCATGTCATGTCCTTTCGAGTCGAGTCATGCAGAGTCATATCATGTTGAGTCATGTCATGTCGTGTCATCACATGCGTTGAGGCATGTCATGTCGAGACATCTCATGTCGAGTCACATCATGTTGAGTTATGCCATGTTGATTCACACCATGGCAATTCATAACATGCCGAGTCAATCCATGCGGAGTCATATCGAGTCATGCCTTTTCCTGTCATCTCAAATCATGTCAAGTCATGTCGAGCCATATCAATTCATGTCATGTCATGTCGAGCTTTCTTGTTAAGTCATGTTGACACCTGTCATGTTATGTCAGGTCGAGCCATGTCATTTTTACTCATGTCGAAAAATGTCATGTCATGACATGTTGAGTCATCTTCAGTCATGCCATGTCGATTCATGTCATGTCGCTTCATCTCATGTGAAGTCATGCTGACTCATGTCGAGTCATGTCATTTCGCTGCATGTCATGTTGATTCACATCATGACAATTCATGGCATGCTGCAGAGTCATTTTGAGTCATGTCTTTCCCTGTCATTTCGAGTCATGTCAACTCATGCCGAGTCATGTGATGTCGGGTCATGTCAACTCTTTCGTGTCCAGTCATGTCGATTCATAGCATATCATGTCGTGTGGTCTTGAGTCATTTTGAGACATCTCACCTCATGACATGTCGAATCATGTTGAGTCATCTCAAGTCATGTCATGGCAAGTCAAGTCATGTTAAGTCTTGAAGAATCATGTCGGGTCATATCATTGCCTGTTTAGACATATCAAGTCATGATCTGTCATCTCATTTCATGTTGAGTCGTAAAATGTCATGGCATGTCATGTCATTTCGAGTGGAGTCATGTTGAGTCATGTCATGTCGAGTCATGTCATGTCGAGTCATCTCATGTCGCAACATGTCATGACCAGCCATGTCATTTTGATTCAAATCTTGGCAATTCATAACATGCCGACTCATTCCATGTTGAGACATCCCGAATCATGTCTTTTCTGGTCATCTCGAGTCATGTCATGTTGAGTCATGTCATTTCACATCATGTCATATCGAATCATGTCAAGTCTTTTGTGTCAAGTCGTGTCAACTCATGTTGTCATTCAAATCGAGCTATTTAGAGACACGTCATGTCATATCTTGTCGAGTCATCTAGAGTCATCTTGAGTAATGTAATGTCGTGTCATGTCATGTTGAGTCATTTTGAGTCACATCATGTCATGTTGATGCACATCATGACAATTCATGGCATGCTGAGTAATGTCGAGTCGTGTCTTCTCCTGTCATTTCGAGTCATGTCAAGTCATGTAGAGTCATGTCATTTTGATTCACATCATGGCAATTCATAACATGCCGAGTCATTCCTTGTTGATACATCTCGACTCATGTCTTTTCCTGTCATCTTGATTCTTGTCAAGTCATGTTGCGTCATGTCATTTCACATCATTTCATGTCGTCATGCCCAGTCTTTTGTGTCAAGTCATGTCGACTCCTGTCATGTCATGTCATGTCAAGTCATTTCATTTGGACTCATGTCGAGACATGTCATATCATGTCATGTCATGTCATGTCAAGTCATCTAGAGACATCTTCAGTCATGTCATGTCGTGTCATGTCATGTCGACTCATGTCGAGTCAAGTCATGTCACTTCATGCTATGTTGATTCACATCATGACAATTCATGGCATGCACTGTTGAGTCTTTTTGAATCATGTCTTTACCTGTCATGTCGAGTCATGTCATGTTGAGTCATATCAAGTCTTTCTTGTCAAGTCATGTCAAATCATGTCATGTCATTCATGTCCAGTCATCTAGAGGCATCTTGATGTCATGCCATGTCGAGTCAAATCGAGGCTTTTTTGTTAAATCTTGTTGACTCATGTCATGATATGTCTGATCGAGTCATGTCATTTTGACTCATGTCGAGAAATGTCATGTCATGTCATGTCGAGTCATCCAGAGTCATCTTCAGTCATGTCATGTCGATTCATGTCATGTCACTTCATCTCATGTGAAGTCATGCCGAGTCATTTCATTTCGCTGCATGTCATGTTCATTCTCATCAGGACAATTCATGGCATGCTGCAGAGTCATTTTGAGTCATGTTTTCTCCTGTCATTTCGGGTCATGTCAAGTCATGTCAAGTCATGTGATTTCGGGTCATGTCAAGTCTTTCGTGTCCAGTCATGTCGACTCATGGCATGTCATGTCATGTGTTCTTGAGTCAGTTTGAGACATCCCATCTCATGACATGTCGAGTCATGTTGAGTCATCTCAAGTCATGTCATGGCAATTCAAGTCATGTTGAGTCTTGAAGAATCATGTCGGGTCATGCCATTGCCTGTTTAGCCATATCGAGTCATGATCTGTCATCTCATTTCATGTCGAGTCGTGTCATGTCATGGCATGTCATGTGATTTCGAGTCGAGCCATGTTCAGTCATGTCATGTTGAGTCATGGCATGTCGAGTCATCTCATGTCTAAACATGTCATGTCCAACCATGTCATTTTGATTCAGATCTTGTCACTTCATAACATGCCGAGTCATTCCATGTTTAGACATCCTGAATCATGGCTTTTCTGGTCTTCTAGAGTCATGTCAAGTCATGTTGAGTCATGTCATTTCACATCATGTCATATCGAGTCATGTCAAGTCTTTTGTGTCAAATCGTGTCAACGCACGTCATGTCATTCAAATCGAGCTATTTAGAGACACGTCATGTCATGTCTTGTCAAGTCTTCTAGAGTCATCTTGAGTCATGTAATTTCGTGTCATGTCATGTTGAGTCATTTCGAGTTACATCATGTCATGTTGATTCACATCATGACAATTCATGGCATGCTAGTCATTTTGAGTCATGCCTTCTCCTTTTATTTCAATTCATGTCAAGTCATGTCGACTCAAGGCATGTCATGTCATTTGGTCTTGAGTCATTTTGAGACATGTCATCTCATGACAGCTCGAGTCATGTCGAGTCATCACTAGTCATGTCAAGGTGAGTCAAGTCATGTGGAGTCATGAAGAACCATGTTGGGACATGTCGTTTGTTGTATAGACATATCGAGTCATGATCTGTTATCCCCTGTCACGTCGAGTCATGTCATGTCATGGCATGTCATGTCGTGTCATCTCATGTGTTGAGTCATGTCATGTCGAGTCATGTCATGTCGAGTCATGTCATGTCGAGACATGTCATGTTGATTCACACCATGGCAATTCATAACATGCCGAGTCATTCCATGTTGAGTCATATCGAATCATGCCATTTTCTGTCATCTCGAGTCATGTGAAGACATGTCGAGTCATATCAATTCATGTCGAGTCATGTCGAGTCATTTTGATGCTTTCTTCTTAAGTCATGTTGACTCCTGTCATGTTATGTCAGGTCGAGTCATGTCATTTTGACTCATGTCGAGAAATGTCATGTCATGTCATGTCGTGACATCTTCAGTCATGTCATGTCGATTCATGTCATGTCGCTTCATCTCATGTTATGTCATGCCGACTAATGTCGAGTCATGACAAGTCTTTCTTGTCAGGTCGTGTCAACTCATGTCATGTCATTCATGTCCAGTCATCTAGAGTCATCTTGATCCATGTAATATTGTGTCATCTCATGTTGAGTCATTTCGAGTCACATCATGACATATTGATTCACATCATGACAATTCATGGCATTCTGAGTGATATCGAGTCATGTCTTCTCCTGTGATTTCGAGGCATGTCAAGTCATATCGAGTCATGTCATGTCGACTCATGGCATTTCATGTTATGTGGTCTTGAGTCATTTTGAGATATGTCATCTCATGACATGTTGAGTCATGTCGAGTCATCACAAGTCATGACAAGATGCGTCAAGTCATGTGGAGTCATGAAGAAACATGTTGGGTCATGTTGTGGCCTGTATAGGCATATCGAGTCATGATCTCTCATCGCATGTCACGTCAAGTTGTGTCATGTCATGGCATGTCATGTCCTTTCGAGTCGAGTCATGCAGAGTCATATCATGTCAGTCATGTCATGTCGTGTCATCTCATGTGTTGAGGCATGTCATGTCGAGACATCTCATGTCGAGTCACGTCATGTTGAGTTATGTCATGTTGATTCATACCATGGCAATTTATAACATGCCGAGTCAATCCATGCGGAGTCATATCGAGTCATGCCTTTTCCTGTCATCTCAAATCATGTCAAGTCATGTCGAGCCATATCAATTCATGTCATGTCATGTCGAGCTTTCTTGTTAAGTCATGTTGACACCTGTCATGTTATGTCAGGTCGAGACATGTCATTTTGACTCATGTCGAGAAATGTCATGTCATGACATGTTGAGTCATCTTCAGTCATGCCATGTCAATTCATGTCATGTTGCTTCATCTCATGTGAAGTCATGCTGACTCATGTCGAGTCATGTCATTTCGCTGCATGTCATGTTGATTCACATCATGAGAATTCATGGCATGCTGCAGAGTCATTTTGAGTCATGTCTTCCCCTGTCATTTCGAGTCATGTCAACTCATGCCAAGTCATGTGATGTCGGGTCATTTCAACTCTTTCGTGTCCAGTCATGTCGATTCATGGCATGTTTTGTCGTGTGGTCTTGAGCCATTTTGAGACATCTCATCTCATGACATGTCGAATCATGTTGAGTCATCTCAAGTCATGTCATGGCAAGTCAAGTCATGTTAAGTCTTGAAGAATCATGTCGGGTCATATCATTGCCTGTTTAGACATATCAAGTCATGATCTGTCATCTCATTTCATGTTGAGTCTTAAAATGTCATGGCATGTCATGGTCATTTCGAGTGGAGTCATGTTGAGTCATGTCATGTCGAGTCATGTCATGTCGAGTCATCTCATGTCGCAACATGTCACGTCGAGCCATGTCATTTTGATTCAAATCTTGGCAATTCATAACATGCCGAGAGATTCAATGTTGAGCCATCTCAAGTCATAATTTTCCTGTCATCTCGAGTCATTTCAATTCATGTCGACTCATGTCAATTCATGTCATGCCATGTCGAGTTATGTCGTGGCTCTCTTGTTAATTCATGTAGACTCCTGTCATGTTATGCCAGTTCGATTCATTTCATTTTGAATCATGTCGAGAAATGTCATGTCATGTCATGTTGAGTCATCCAGAGTCATCTTCAATCATGATGTTGAATCATGTCATGTCGCTTCATCTCATATGAAGTCATGCCGACTCATGTCGAGTCATGTCATTTTGCTGCATGTCATGGTGTATCACTTCATGACAATTTATGGCATGCTGCAGAGTCTTTTTGAGTCATGTCTTCTCCTGTCATTTCGAGTCAGGTCAAGTCATGTGATGTTGGGTCACGGCAATCTTTCATTTCCAGTCATGTGACTCATGGCATGTCATGTCATGTGGTCTTGAGTCAGTTTGAGACATGTCATCTCATGACATGTCGAGTCATGTGGAGTCATCTCAAGTCATGTCATGGCAAGTCAAGTCATGTTGTGTATTGAAGAATCATGTTGGGTCATGTCATTGATTGCTTAGCCATATCGAGTCATGATCTGGCATCTCATTTCATGTCGCGTCGTGTCATGTCATGGCATGTCATGTCATTTTGAGTCGAGTCATGTTGAATCATGTCATGTCGAGTCATGTCATGTCGAGTCATCTCATGTCGCAACATGTCACATCGAAACGTCATTTTGATTCAAATCATGCGAATTCATAACCTGCCGAGTCATTCCATGTTGAGACATCTCGAATCATGTCTTTTCCTGTCATCTTGAGTCATGTCAATTCATCTTGAGTCATGTCATTTCACGCCATGTCATATCGAGTCATGTCAAGTCTTTCGTGTCAACTCATGTCATGTCATTCATATCGAGCTATGTAGTGCCACGTCATGTCATGTCTTGTCGAGTGATCTAGAGTCATCATGAGTCATGTAATGATGTGTAATGTCATGTTGAGTCATTTCGAGTCACATCATGTCATGTTGATGCACATCATGACAATTCAAGGCATGCTGTGTAATTTCGAGTCATGTCTTCTCCGGTCATTTCGAGTCATGTCAAGTTTTGTCGAGTCATTTCATTTTGATTCACATCATGGCAATTCATAACATGCCGAGTCATTCATTGCTGAGACATCTCGAATCATGTCTTTTCCTGTCATCTCGAGTCTTGTCAAGTCATGTTGAGTCATGTCATTTCACGTCATGTCATGTCGAGTCATGCCGAGTCTTTTGTGTCAAGTCATGTCAACTCCTGACATGACATGTCGAGTCAAGTCATGTCGCATAATACTGTGTTGATTCACATAATGACAATTCATGTCATGCTCTGTTGATTCATTTTGAATCATGGTTTCTCCTGTCATGTCGAGTCATGTCAAGTCATGTCGGGTCATGTCATGTTGAGTCATTTCAAGTCTTTCTTGTCAAGTCATGTCAACTAATGTCGTGTCATTCAGGTCCAGTCATCTAGAGGCATCTTTTTGTCATGCCATGCCGAGTCAAATCGAAGCTTTCTTGTTAAGTCATGTTGACTCCTGTCATGATATGTCAGGTCGAGTCATGTCATTTTGACTCATGTCGAGAAATGTCATGTCATGTCGTGTTGAGTCATCTAGAGTCATCTTCAGTCATGTCATGTCGATTCATGTCACGTTGCTTCATCTCATGTGAAGTCATGCCGCCTCATGTCGAGTAATGTCATTTTGCTGCATGTCATGTTGAATCACATGATGACAATACATGGCATGCTGCAGTTTCATTTTGAGTCATTCCTTCTCCTATCATTTCGAATCATGTCAAGTCATGTAATCTCGGGTCATGTCAAGTCTTTCGTGTCCAGTCATGTCGACTCATGGCATGTCATGTCATGTGGTCTTCAGTCAGTTTGAGACATCTGATCTCATGACTTGTCGAGTCATGCTGAGTCATCTCAAGTCATGTCAAGGCAAGTCAAGCCATGGTGAGTCTGGAAGAATCATGTCGGGTCATGTCATTGCCTGATTAGCCATATCGAGTCATGATCTGACATCTCATTTCATGTCGAGTCGTGTCATGTCACGGCATGTCATGTCATTTCGAGTTGACTCACGTTGAGTCATGTCATGTCGAGTCATGTCATGTCAAGTCATCTCATGTCGCAACATGTCAGGTCGAGCCCTGTCATTTTGATTCAAATCATGGGAATTCATAACATGCCGAGACATTCCATGTTGAGTCATCTCGAGTCATACCTTTTCCTGTCATCTCGAGTCATGACAATTCATATCGAGTCATGTCAATTCATGTCATGCCATGTCAAGTCATGTCGAGGCTTTCTTATTAAGTCATGTTGACTCCTGTCACTTTATGTCAGGTCGAGTCATGTCATTTTGACTCATGTGGAGAAATCTCATGTCATGTCGTGTCGAGTCATCTAGTGTCATCTTCAGTCATGTCATGCTGATTCATGTCATGTTACTTCATCTCATGTGAAATCATGCCGACTCATGCCGAGTCATGTCATTTCGCTGCATGTCATGTTGATTCACATCATGACAATTCATGGCATGCTGCAGAGTCATTTTCAGTCATGTCTTCGCCTGTCAATTCGAGTCATGTTCATGTCATACCAAGTCATGTGATGTCGGGTCATGTAAACCCTTTCATGTCTAGTCATGTCGACTCATGGCATGTCATGTCATGTGGTCTTGAGTCAGTTTGAGACATCTCATCTAATGACAGGTTGTGTCATGTTGAGTCATCTCAATTTTTGTCATGGCAAGTCAAGTCATGTTGAGACTTGAAGAATCATGTCGGCTCATGTCATTGCCTGATTAGTCATATCGAGTCATGATCTGTCAACTCATTTCATGTCGAGTCGTGTCATGTCATGGCATGTCATGTCATTTTGAGTCGAGTCACGTTGAGTCATATCATGTTGAGTCATGTCGAGGCTTTCTTGTTAAGTCATGTTGACTCCTGTCATGATATGTCAGGTCGAGTCATGTCATTTTTGAATAATGTCGAGAAATGTCATGTCATGTCGTGTCGAGTCATCTAGAGTCATCTTCAGTCATGTCATGTCGATTCATGTCATGTGGCTTCATCTCGTGTGAAGTCATGCCGACTCATGTCGAGTCATGTCATTTCACTGCATGTCATGTTGATTCACATCATGACCATTCATGGCATGCTGCAGAGTCATTTTGAGTCATGTCTTCTCCTATCAGTTCGAGTCATGTCAAGTCATGTGATGTCAGGTCATGTCAAGTCTTTTGTGTCCAGTCATGTCGACTCATGGCATGTCATGTCATGTGGTCTTGATTCAGTTTGAGACATCTCATCTCATCACATGTCGAGTCATGTTGAGTCATCTCAAGTTATGTCATGGCAAGTCAAGTCATGTTGAGCCTTGAAGAATCATGTTGGGTCATGTCATTGCCTGATTAGCCATATCGAGTCATGATCTGTCATCTCATTTCATGTCGAGTCGCGTCATGTCATGACATGTCATGTCATTTCGAGTGTAGTCACATTGAGTCGTCATGCGGAGTCATGTCATGTCAAGTCATCTCATGTCTCAACATGTCAGGTCGAACCATGTCATTTTGATTCAAATCATGGAAATTCATAACATGCCGGGTCATTCCATGTTGAGTCATATCGAATCATGCCTTTTTCTGTCATCTCGAGTCATGTGAAGTCATGTCGAGTCATATCAATTCATGTCGAGTCATGTCGAGTCATGTCGAGGCTTTCTTATTAAGTCATTTTGACTCCTGTCACTTTATGTCAGGTCGAGTCATGTCATTTTGACTCATGTGGAGAAATCTCATGTCATGTCGTGTCGAGTCATCTAGAGTCATCTTCAGTCATGTCATGTTGATTCATGTCATGTGGCTTCATCTCATGTGAAATCATGCCGACTGATGTCGAGTCATGTCATTTCACTGCATGTCAAGTTGATTCACATCATGACAATTCATGGCATGCTGCAGAGTCATTTTGAGTCATGTCTTCTCCTGTCAATTCGAGTCATGTCCAGTCATACCAAGTCATGTGATGTCGGGTCATGTAAACTCTTTCATGTCTAGTCATGTCGACTCATGGCATGTCATGTCATGTGGTCTTGAGTCAGTTTGAGACATCTCATCTAATGACAGGTCGTGTCATGTTGAGTCATCTCAATTTTTGTCATGGCAAGTCAAGTCATGTTGAGACTTGAAGAATCATGTCAGCTCATGTCATTGCCTGATTAGCCATATCGAGTCATGATCTGTCAACTCATTTCATGTCGAGTCGTGTCATGTCATGGCATGTCATGTCATTTTGAGTCGAGTCACGTTGAGTCATGTCATGTTGAGTCATGTCGAGGCTTTCTTGTTAAGTCATGTTGACTCCTGTCATGTTATGTCAGGTCGAGTCATGTCATTTTTGACTAATGTCGAGAAATATCATGTCATGTCATGTCGAGTCATCCAGAGTTATCTTCAGTCAGGTCATGTCCATTCATGTCATGTGGCTTCATCTCATGTGAAGTCATGCCGACTCATGTCGAGTCATGTCATTTCACTGCATGTCATGTTGATTCACATCATGACAATTCATGGAATGCTGCAGAGTCATTTTGAGTCATGTCTTCCCCTGTCATTTCGAGTAATGCCAAGTCATGCCGAGTCACTTGATGTCGGGTCATGTCATTCTTTCGATTCCAGTCATGTCGACTCATGCCATGTCATGTCGTGTGGTCTTGAGTCATTTTGAGACATCTCATCTCATGACATGTCGAGTCATGTTGAGTCATCTCAAGTCATGTCATGGCAAGTCAAGTCATGCTGAGTCTTGAAGAATCATGTCGGGTCATGTCGTTGCCTGTTTAGTCATATCGAGTCATGATATGTCATCTCATTTCATGTTGAGTCGTGTCATGTCATGGCATGTAATGTCATTTTGAGTCAAGACATGTTGAGTCATGTCATGTCGAGTCATGTCATGTCGAGTCATCTCATGTCGCAACTTGTCAGGCCCAGCCATGTCATTTTGATTGAAATCATGGAATTTCATAACATGCCGAGTCATTCCATGTTGAGTCATCTCAAATGATAGCTTTTCCTGTCATCTCGAGTCATGTCAAGTCATGTCGAGTCATTTCAATTCATGTCATGCCATGTCGAGGCTTTCTTATTAAGTCATGTTGACTCCTGTCACTTTATGTCAGGTCGAGTCATGTCATTTTGACTCATGTGGAGAAATCTCATGTCATGTCGTGTCGAGTCATCTAGAGTCATCTTCAGTCATGTCATGTTGATTCATGTCATGTGGCTTCATCTCATGTGAAATCATGCCGACTCATGTCGAGTCATGTCATTTCGCTGCATGTCATGTTGATTCACATCATGACAATTCATGGCATGCTGCAGAGTCATTTTGAGTCATGTCTTCTCCTGTCATTTCGAGTCATGTTCAGTCATACCGAGTCATGTGATGTCGGGTCATGTAAACTCTTTCATGTCTCGTCATGTCGACTCGTGGCATGTCATGTCATGTGGTCTTGAGTCAGTTTGAGATATCTCATCTAATGACATGTCGTGTCATGTTGAGCCATCTCAATGTTTGTCGTGGCAAGTCAAGTCATGTCGAGACATGAAGAATCATGTCGGGTCATGATCTGTCATCTCATTTCATGTCGAGTAGGGTTGTGTCATGGCATGTCATGTCATTTTCAGTCGAATCATGTTGAGTCATGTCATGTCGAGTCATGTCATGTTGAGTCATTTCATGTCGCAACACGTCACGTCTAGCCATGTCTTTTTGATTCAAATCATGGGAACTTATAACATGCTGACTCATTCCATGTTGAGACATCTCAAGTCTTACCTTTTCCAGTCATATCGAGTCATGTCAAGTCATGTCGAGTGATGTCAATTCATGTCATGCCATGTCGAGTCATGTCGAGGCTTTCTTGTTAAGTCATGTTGACTCCTGTCATGTTATGTCAGGTCGAGTCATGTCATTTTTGCCTCATGTCGAGAAATGTCATGTCATGTCATGTTGAGTCATCCAGAGTCATCTTAAGTCATGTCATGTCAATTCTTGTCATGAGGCTACATCTCATGGTGAAGTCATGCTGACTCATGTCGAGTCATTTCATTTTGCTGCATGTCATGTTGATTCATATCATGACAATTCATGGCATGCTGCAGAGTAATTTTGAGTCATGTCTTCTCCTGTCATTTCGAGTCATGTCAAGTCATGTCGAGTCATGTCATTTTGATTCACACCATGGCAATTCATAACATGCCGAGTCATTCCTTGTTGAGACATCTCGAATCATGTCTTTTCCTGTCATCTCGAGTCTTGTCAAGTCATGTTGAGTCATGTCATTTCACGTCATGTCATGTCGAGTCTTTTGTGTCAGGACATGTCGACACTGTCATGTCATGACATGTCGAGTCATTTCATTTGGACTCATGTCGAGTCATGTCATATCATGTCATGTCATGTCATGTCAAGTCATCTTGAGACATCTTCAGTAATGTCATGTCGAGTCAAGTCATGTTGCTTCATATTATGTTGAATCACATCAAGACAATTAATGGCACGCACTGTTGAGTCATTTTGAATCATGTCTTCTCCTGTCATGTCGAGTCAGGTCATGTCATGTCGAGTCATGTCATATCGAGTCATCTCATGTCGCAACATGTCACATCGAGACATGTCATGTTGATTCAAATCATGGCAATTCATAACATGCCGATTCATTCCATGTTGAGTCATCTCGAGTCATAATTTTTCCAGTCATCTCGAGTCATGTCAAGTCATTTCGAGTCATGTCAATTCATGTCATGCCATGTCGAGTCTTGTCGAGGCTTTCTTGTTAAGTCATGTTGACTCCTGTCATGATATGTCAGGTCAAGTCATTTAATTTTGACTCATGTCGAGAAATGTCATGTCAAGTCATGTCGAGTCATCCAGAGTCATCTTCAGTCATGTCATCTCGATTCATGTCATGTCGCTTCATCTCATATGAAGTCATGCCGACTCATGTTGAGATATGTCATTCCGCTGCATATCATGTTGATTCACATCATGACAATTGATGGCATGCTGCAGAGTCACTTTGAGACATGTCTTCCCCTGTCATTTCGAGTCATGTCAAGTCATGCCGAGTCATGTGATGTCGGGTCATGTCAACTCTTTCTTCTCCAGTCATGTCGACTCATGGCATGTCATGTCGTGTGGTCTTGAGTCATTTTGAGGCATCTCATCTCATGACATGTGGAGTCATATTGAGTCAGCTCAAGTCATGTCATGGCAAGTCAAGTCATGCTGAGTCTTGAAGAATCATGTCCGGTCATGTCGTTGCCTCGTTAGCCAGATCGAGTCATGATCTTTAATCTCATTTCATGTCGAGTCGTGTCATGTCATGTCATGACGTCATTTTGAGTAGAATCATGTTGAGTCATGTCATGTCGAATCATGTCATGTCGAGTCATCTCATGTTGCAACATGTCATGTTGAGCCATGTCAGTTTGATTTAAATCATGGGAATTCATAACATGCCGAGTCATTCCATGTAGAGTCCTCTCGAGTCATAGTTTTTCCAGTCATATCGAATCATGTCAAGTCATGTCGACTCATGTCAATTCATGTCATGCCATGTCGAGTCATGTCGAGGCTTTCTTGTTAAGTCATGTTGACTCCTGTCATGTTATGTCAGGTCGAGTCATGTCATTTTGACTCATGTCGAGAAATGTCATGTCATGTCATGTTGAGTCATCCAGAGTCATCTTTAGTCATGTCATGTCGATTCTTGTCATGAGGATACATCTCATGTGAAGTCATGCCGACTCATGTCGAGTCATTTCATGTTGCTGCATGTCATGTTGATACATATCATGACAATTCATGGCATGCTGCAGAGTCATTTTGAGTCATGTCTTCTCCTGTCATTTCGAGTCATGTCAAGTCATGTCGAGTCATGTCAATTTGATTCACATCATGGCAATTCATAACATGCCGAGTCATTCCTTGCTGAGACATCTCGAATCATGTCTTATCCTGTCATCTCGAGTCTTGTCAAGTCATGTTGAGTCATGTCATTTCACATCATTTCATGTCGAGTCTTGTCGAGTCTTTTGTGTCAAGACATGTCGACCCTGGTCATGTCATAACATATCGAGTCATTTCATTTGGACTCATGTCGAGTCATGTCATATCATGTCAGGTCATATCATGTCAAGTCATCTTGAGACATCTTCAGTAATGTCATGTCGAGTCAAGTCATGTTGCTTCATATTATGTTGATACACATCAAGACAATTAATGGCACGCACTGTTGAGTCATTTTGAATCATGTCTTCTCCTGTCATGTCGAGTCATGTCATGTCATGTCGAGTCATGTCATATCGAGTCATCTCATGTCGCAACATGTCACATCGAGACATGTTATTTTGATTCAAATCATGGCAATTCATAACATGCCGATTCATTCCATGTTGAGTCATCACGAGTCATAATTATTCCAGTCATCTCAAGTCATGTCAAGTCATTTCGAGTCATGTCAATTCATGTCATGCCATGTCGAGTCTTGTCGAGGCTTTCTTGTTAAGTCATGTTGACTCCTGTCATGATATGTCAGGTCAAGTCATTTAATTTTGACTCATGTCGAGAAATGTCATGTCAAGTCATGTCGAGTCATCCAGAGTCATCTTCAGTCATATCATCTCGATTCCTGTCAAGTCGCTTCATCTCATATGAAGTCATGCTGACTCACGTTGAGTCATGTCATTCCGCTGCATATCATGTTGATTCACATCATGACAATTGATGGCATGCTGCAGAGTCATTTTGAGACATGTCTTCCCGTGTCATTTCGAGTCACGTCAAGTCATGCCGAGTCATGTGATGTCAGGTCATGTCAACTCTTTCTTGTCCAGTGATGCCGACTCATGGCATGTCATGCCGTGTGGTTTTGATTCAGTTTGTGACATCTCATCTCATGACATGTCGAGTCATGTTGAGTCATTTGAAGTCATGTCATGGCAAGTCAAATCATGCTGAGTCTTGAAGAATTATGTCCGGTCATGTCATTGCCTGTTTAGCCATATCGAGTCATGACCTGTCATCTCATTTCATGTCGAGTCGGGTTGTGTCATGGCATGTCATGTCATTTTGAGTCGAATCATGTTGAGTCATGTCATGTCGAGTCATGTCATGTCGAGTCATGTCTTATTGATTCAAATCATGGGAATTTATAACATGCTGACTCATTCCATGTTGAGTCATCTCAAGTCTTAACTTTTCCAGTCATATCGAGTCATGTCAAGTCATGTCGAGTGATGTTAATTCATGTCATGCCATGTCGAGTCATGTCGAGGCTTTCTTGTTAAATCATGTTGACTCCTGTCATGTTATGTCAGGTCGAGTCATGTCATTTTTGCCTCATGTCGAGAAATGTCATGTCAAGTCATGTTGAGTCATCCAGAGTCATCTTAAGTCATGTCATGTCAATTCTTGTCATGAGGCTACATCTCATGTGAAGTCATGCTGACTCATGTCGAGTCATTTCATTTTGCTGCATGTCATGTTGATTCATATCATGACAATTCATGGCATGCTGCAGAGTCATTTTGAGTCATGTCTTCTCCTGTCATTTCGAGTCATGTCAAGTCATGTCGAGTCATGTCATTTTGATTCACATCATGGCAATTCATAACATGCCGAGTCATTCCTTGTTGAGACATCTCGAATCATGTCTTTTCCTGTCATCTCGAGTCTTGTCAAGTCATGTTGAGTCATGTCATTTCACGTCATGTCATGTCAAGTCATGCCGAGTCTTTTGTGTCAAGACATGTCGACCCTGGTCATGTCATGACATGTCGAGTCATTTCATTTGGACTCATGTCCAGTCATGTCATATCATGTCATGTCATGTCATGTCAAGTCATCTTGAGACATCTTCAGTAATGTCATGTCGAGTCAAGTCATGTTGCTTCATATTATGTTGATTCACATCAAGACAATTAATGGCACGCACTGTTGAGTCATTTTGAATCATGTCTTCTCCTGTCATGTCGAGTCATGTCATGTCATGTCGAGTCATGTCATATCGAGTCATCTCATGTCGCAACATGTCACATCGAGAAATGTCATTTTGATGCAAATCATGGCAATTCATATCATGCCGATTCATTCCATGTTGAGTCATCTCGAGTCATAATTTTTCCCGTCATCTCGAGTCATGTCAAGTCATGTCGAGTCATGTCAATTCATGTCATGCCATGTCGAGTCTTGTCGAGGCTTTCTTGTTAAGTCATGTTGACTCCTGTCATGATATGTCAGGTCAAGTCATTTAATTTTGACTCATGTCGAGAAATGTCATGTCAAGTCATGTCGAGTCATCCAGAGTCATCTTCAGTCATGTCATCTCGATTCATGTCATTTCGCTTCATCTCATATGAAGTCACGCCCACTCATGTTGAGATATGTCATTCCGCTGCATATCATGTTGATTCACATCATGACAATTGATGGCATGCTGCAGAGTCACTTTGAGACATGTCTTCCCCTGTCATTTTGAGTCATGTCAAGTCATGCCGAGTCATGTGATGTCGGGTCATGTCAACTCTTTCTTGTCCAGTCATGTCGACTCATGGCATGTCATGTCGTGTGGTCTTGAGTAATTTTGAGACATCTCATCTCATGACATGTCGAGTCATATTGAGTCAGCTCAAGTCATGTCATGGCAAGTCAAGTCATGCTGAGTCTTGAAGAATCATGTCCGGTCATGTCGTTGCCTCGTTAGCCAGATCGAGTCATGATCTTTCATCTCATTTCATGTCGAGTCGTTTCATGTCATGACATGTCATGTCATTTTGAGTCGAATCATGTTGAGTCATGTCATGTCGAATCATGTCCTGTCGAGTCATCTCATTTTGCAACATGTCATGTTGAGCCATATCAGTTTGATTCAAATCATGGGAATTCATAACATGCCAAGTCATTCCATGTTGAGTCATCACGAGTCATAATTTTTCCAGTCATAACGAGTCATGTCAAGTCATGTCGAGTCATGTCAATTCATGTCATGCCATGTCGAGTCATGTCGAGGCTGTCTTGTTAATTCATGTTGACTCCTGTCATGTTATGTCAGGTCGAGTCATGTCATAGTGACTCATGTCGAGAAATGTCATGTCATGTCTTGTCGTGTCATCCAGAGTCATCTTTCGTCATGTCATGTCGATTCATGTCATGTCGCTTCATCTCATGTGAAGTCATGCCGACTCATGTCGAGTCATGTCATTCCGCTGCATGTCATGTTGATTCACATCATGACAATTGTTGGCATGCTGCAGAGTCATTTTGAGTCATGTCTTCTCCTGTCATTTCGAGTCATGTCAAGTCATGTCGAGTCATGTCATTTTGATTCACATCATGGCAATTCATAACATGCCGATTCATTCCTTGTTGAGACTTCTCGAATCATGTCTTTTCCTGTCATCTCGAGTCATGTCAAGTCATTTCGAGTCCTGTCAATTCATGTCATGCCATGTCGAGTCTTGTTGAGGCTTTCTTGTTAATTCATGTTGACTCCTGTCATGATATGTCAGGTCAAGTCATTTAATTTTGACTCATGTCGAGAAATGTCATGTCAAGACATGTCGAGTCATCCAGAGTCATCTTCAGTCATGTCATCTCGATTCCTGTCAAGTCGCTTCATCTCATATGAAGTCATGCCGACTCATGTTGAGTCATGTCATTTCGCTGCATATCATGTTGATTCACATCATGACAATTGATGGCATGCTGCAGAGTCATTTTGAGACATGTCTTCCCCTGTCATTTCGAGTCATGTCATGTCATGCCGAGTCATGTGATTTCGGGTCATGTCAAATCTTTCTTGTCCAGTCATGTCGACTCATGGCATGTCATGCCGTGTGGTCTTGATTCAGTTTGTGACATCTCATCTCATGACATGTCGAGTCATGTTGAGTCATCTCAAGTCATGTCATGGCAAGTCAAGTCATGCTGAGTCTTGAAGAATTAAGTCGGGTCATGTCATTGCCTGTTTAGCCATATCGAGTCATGATCTGTCATCTCATTTCATGTCGAGTCGGGTTGTGTCATGGCATGTCATGTCATTTTCAGTCGAATCATGTCGAGTCATGTCATGTCGAGTCATCACATGTCGCAACATGTCACGTCGAGCCATGTCTTTTTGATTCAAATCATGGGAATTTATAACATGCTGACTCATTCCATGTTGAGGCATCTCAAGTCTTACCTTTTCCAATCATATCGAGTCATGTCAAGTCATGTCGAGTGATGTCAATTCATGTCTTGCCATGTCGAGTCATGTCGAGGCTTTCTTGTTAAGTCATGTTGACTCCTGTCATGTCATGCCATGTCGAGTCATGTCGAGGCTTTCTTGTTAAGTCATGTTGACTCCTGTCATGTTATGTCAGGTCGAGTCATGTCATTTTTGCCTCATGTCGAGAAATGTCATGTCATGCAATGTTGAGTCATCCAAAGTCATCTTTAGTCATGTCACGTCAATTCTTGTCATGAGACTACATCTCATGTGAAGTCATGCTGACTCATGTCGAGTCATTTTATTTTGCTGCATGTCATGTTGATTCATATCATGACAATTCATGGCATGCTGCAGAGTCATTTTGTGTCATGTCTTCTCCTGTCATTTCGAGTCATGTCAAGTCATGTCGAGTCATGTCATTTTGATTCACATCATGGCAATTCATAACATGCCGAGTCATTCCTTGTTGAGAAATCTCGAATCATGTCTTTTCCTGTCATCTCGAGTCTTGTCAAGTCATGTTGAGTCATGTCATTTCACGTCATGTCATGTCGAGTCATGCTGAGTCTTTTGTGTCAAGACATGTCGACCCTGGTCATGTCATGACATGTCGAGTCATTTCATTTGGACTCATGTCGAGTCATGTCATATCATGTCATGTCATGTCATGTCAAGTCATCTTGAGACATCTTCAGTAATGTCATGTCGAGTCAAGTCATGATGCTTCATATTATGTTCATTCACATCAAGACAATTAATGGCACGCACTGTTGAGTCATTTTGAATCATGTCTTCTCCTGTCATGTCGAGTCAAGTCATGTCATGTCTAGTCATGTCATATCGAGTCATCTCATGTCGCAACATGTCACATTGAGCCATGTCATTTGGATTCAAATCATGGCAATTCATAACATGCCGATTCATTCCATGTTGAGTTATCTCAAGTCATAATTTTTCCAGTCATCTCGAGTCATGTCAAGTCATTTCGAGTCCTGTCAATTCACGTCATGCCATGTCGAGTCTTGTTGAGGCTTTCTTGTTAATTCATGTTGACTCCTGTAATGATATGTCAGGTCAAGTCATTTAATTTTGACTCATGTCGAGAAATGTCATGTCAAGTCATGTCGAGTCATCCAGAGTCAACTTCAGTCATGTCATCTCGATTCCTGTCAAGTCGCTTCATCTCATATGAAGTCATGCCGACTCATGTTGAGTCTTGTCATTTCGCTGCGTATCATGTTGATTCACATCATGACAATTCATGGCATGCTGCAGAGTCATTTTGAGACATGTCTTCCACTGGCATTTCGAGTCATGTCATGTCATGCCGAGTCATGTGATGTCGGGTCATGTCAACTCTTTATTGCCCAGTCATGTCGACTCATGGCATGTCATGTCGTGTGGTCTTGCGTCATTTTGAGACATCTCATCTCATGACATGTCGAGTCATATTGAGTCAGCTCAAGTAACGTCATGGCAAGTCATGCTGAGTCTTGAAGAATCATGTCCAGTCATGTCGTTGCCTCGTTAGCCAGATCGAGTCATGATCTTTCATCACATTTCATGTCGAGTAGTGTCTTGTCATGGCATGTCATGTAGTTTTGAATCGAATCATGTTGAGTCATGTCATGTCGAATCATGTCATGTCGAGTCATCTCATGTTGCAACATGTCATGTTGAGCCATATCAGTTTGATTCAAATCATGGGAATTCATAACATGCCGAGTCATTCCATGTTGAGTCATCTCGAGTCATAGTTTTTCCAGTCATATCGAGTCATGTCAAGTCATGTCGAGTCATGTCAATTCATGTCATGCCATGTCGAGTCATGTCGAGGCTTTCTTGTTAATTCATGTTGACTCCTGTCATGTTATGTCAGGTCGAGTCATGTCATTTTGACTCATGTCGACAAATGTCATGTCATTTCATGTCGTGTCATCCAGAGTCATCTTTAGTCATGTCATGACGATTCATGTCATGTCGCTTCATCTCATATGAAGTCATGCCGACTCATGTCGAGTCATGTCATTCCGCTGCATGTCATGTTGATTCACATCATGACAATTGTTGGCATGCTGCAGAGTCATTTTGGGTCATGTCTTCTCCTGTCAATTCGAGTCATGTCAAGTCATGTCAAGGCATGTGATGTCGAGCCATGTCAACTCTTTCATGTCCAGTCATGTCGGCCCATGGCATGTCATGTCATGTGGTCTTGAGTCAGTTTGAGACATCTCATCTCATGACATGTCGAGTCATGTTCAGTCATATCAAGGCTTTCTTGTCAAGTCGTGTCAACTCATGTCATTTCATTCATGTCCAGTCATCTAGAGGCATCTTGATGTCATGCCATATCGAGGCTTTCTTGTGAAGTCATGTTGACTCCGATAATGAAAGGTCCGGTCGAGTCATGTCATTCCGCTGCATGTCATGTTGATTCACATCATGACAATTGTTGGCATGCTGCAGAGTCATTTTGGGTCATGTCTTCTCCTGTCAATTCGAGTCATGTCAAGTCATGTCAAGGCATGTGATGTCGAGCCATGTCAACTCTTTCATGTCCAGTCATGTCGGCTCATGGCATGTCATGTCATGTGGTCTTGAGTCAGTTTGAGACATCTCATCTCATGACATGTCGCTCATGTTCAGTCATATCAAGGCTTTTTTGTCAAATCGTGTCAACTCATGTCATTTCATTCATGTCCAGTCATCTAGATGCATCTTGATCTCATGCCATGTCGAGGCTTTCTTGTGAAGTCATGTTGACTCCTGTCATGTTATGTCAGGTCGAGTCATGTCATTTTGACTCATGTCGGGAAATGTAATGTCATTTCATGTCGTGTCATCCAGAGTCATCTTTAGTCATGTCATGTCGATTCATGTCATGTCGCTTCATCTCATATGAAGTCATGCTGACTCATGTTGAGTCATGTCATTCCGCTGCATATCACGTTGATTCACATCATGACAATTTTTGGCATGCTGCAGAGTGATTTTGAGACATGTCCTCCCCTGTCATTTCGAGTCATGTCAAGTCATGCCGAGTCATGTGATGTCGGGTCATGTCAACTCTTTCTTATCCAGTCATGTCGACTCATGACATGTCATGTCGTGTGTCTTGAGTCATTTTAAGACATCTCATCTCATGACATGTCGAGTCATATTGAGTCAGCTCAAGTCATGTCATGGCAAGTCAAGTCATGCTGAGTCTTGAAGAATCATGTCCGGTCATGTCATTGCCTTGTTAGCCAGATCGAGTCATGATCTTTCATCTCATTTCATGTCGAGTCGTGTTATGTCATGGCATGTCATGTCATTTTGAGTCGAATCATGTTGAGTCATGTCATGTCGAATCATGTCATGTCGAGTCATCTCATGTTGCAACATGTCATGTTGAGCCATATCAGTTTGATTCAAATCATGGGAATTCATAACATGCCGAGTCATTCCATGTTGAGTCATCTCGAGTCATAGTTTTTCCAGTCATAACGAGTCATGTCAAGTCATGTCGAGTCATGTCAATTCATGTCATGCCATGTCGAGTCATGTCGAGGCTGTCGTGTTAATTCATGTTGACTCCTGTCATGTTATGTCAGGTCGAGTCATGTCATTTTGACTCATGTCGAGAAATGTCATGTCATGTCATGTCGTGTCATGCAGAGTCATCTTTAGTCATGTCATGTAGATTCATGTCATGTCGCTTCATCTCATGTGAATTCATGCCGACTCATGTCGAGTCATGTCATTCCGCTGCATGTCATGTTGATTCACATCATGACAATTGTTGGCATGCTGCAGAGTCATTTTGAGTCATGTCCTCTCCTGTCATTTCAAGTCATGTCAAGTCATGTCGAGTCATGTCATTTTGATACACATCATAGCAATTCATAACATGCCGATTCATTCCTTGTTGAGACATCTCGAATCATGTCTTTTCCTGTCATCTCCAGTCATGTCAAGTCATTTTGAGTCATGTCAATTCACGTCATGCCATGTCGAGTCTTGTTGAGGCTTTCTTGTTAATTCATGTTGACTCCTGTAATGATATGTCAGGTCAAGACATTTAATTTTGACTCATGTCGAGAAATGTCATGTCAAGTCATGTCGAGTCATCCAGAGTCATCTTCAGTCATGTCATCTCGATGCATGTCATGTCGCTTCATCTCATATGACGTCACGCCCACTCATGTTGAGATATGTCATTCCGCTGCATATCATGTTGATTCACATCATGACAATTGATGGCATGCTGCAGAGTCACTTTGAGACATGTCTTCCCCTGTCATTTCGAGTCATGTCAAGTCATGCCGAGTCATGTGATGTCGGGTCATGTCAACTCTTTCTTGTCCAGTCATGTCGACTCATGGCATGTCATGTCGTGTGGTCTTGAGTAATTTTGAGACATCTCATCTCATGACATGTCGAGTCATATTGAGTCAGCTCAAGTCATGTCATGGCAAGTCAAGTCATGCTGAGTCTTGAAGAGTCATGTCCGGTCATGTCGTTGCCTCGTTAGCCAGATCGAGTCATGATCTTTCATCTCATTTCATGTCGAGTCGTTTCATGTCATGGCATGTCATGTCATTTTGAGTCGAATCATGTTGAGTCATGTCATGTCGAATCATGTCATGTCGAGTCATCTCATTTTGCAACATGTCATGTTGAGCCATATCAGTTTGATTCAAATCATGGGAATTCATAACATGCCAAGTCATTCCATGTTGAGTCATCTCGAGTCATAATTTTTCCAGTCATAACGAGTCATGTCAAGTCATGTCGAGTCATGTCAATTCATGTCATGCCATGTCGAGTCATGTCGAGGCTGCCTTGTTAATTCATGTTGACTCCTGTCATGTTATGTCAGGTCGAGTCATGTCATATTGACTCATGTCGAGAAATGTCATGTCATGTCATGTCGTGTCATCCAGAGTCATCTTTCGTCATGTCATGTCGATTCTTGTCATGTCGCTTCATCTCATGTGAATTCATGCCGACTCATGTCGAGTCATGTCATTCCGTTGCATGTCATGTTGATTCACATCATGACAATTGTTGGCATGCTGCAGAGTCATTTTGAGTCATGTCTTCTCCTGTCATTTCAAGTCATGTCAAGTCATGTCGAGTCATGTCATTTTGATTCACATCATGGCAATTCATAACATGCCGATTCATTCCTTGTTGAGACATCTCGAATCATGTCTTTTCCTGTCATCTCGAGTCATGTCAAGTCATTTTGAGTCATGTCAATTCACGTCATGCCATGTCGAGTCTTGTTGAGGCTTTCTTGTTAATTCATGTTGACTCCTGTAATGATATGTCAGGTCAAGACATTTAATTTTGACTCATGTCGAGAAATGTCATGTCAAGTCATGTCGAGTCATCCAGAGTCATCTTCAGTCATGTCATCTCGATTCATGTCATGTCGCTTCATCTCATATGAAGTCACGCCCACTCATGTTGAGATATGTCATTCCGCTGCATATCATGTTGATTCACATCATGACAATTGATGGCATGCTGCAGAGTCACTTTGAGACATGTCTTCCCCTGTCATTTCGAGTCATGTCAAGTCATGCCGAGTCATGTGATGTCGGGTCATGTCAACTGTTTCTTGTCCAGTCATGTCGACTCATGGCATGTCATGTCGTGTGGTCTTGAGTAATTTTGAGACATCTCATCTCATGACATGTCGAGTCATATTGAGTCAGCTCAAGTCATGTCATGGCAAGTCAAGTCATGCTGAGTCTTGAAGAATCATGTCCGGTCATGTCGTTGCCTCGTTAGCCAGATCGAGTCATGATCTTTCATCTCATTTCATGTCGAGTCGTTTCATGTCATGGCATGTCATGTCATTTTGAGTCGAATCATGTTGAGTCATGTCATGTCGAATCATGTCATGTCGAGTCATCTCATTTTGCAACATGTCATGTTGAGCCATATCAGTTTGATTCAAATCATGGGAATTCATAACATGCCAAGTCATTCCATGTTGAGTCATTTCGAGTCATAATTTTTCCAGTCATAACGAGTCATGTCAAGTCATGTCGAGTCATGTCAATTCATGTCATGCCATGTCGAGTCATGTCGAGGCTGCCTTGTTAATTCATGTTGACTCCTGTCATGTTATGTCAGGTCGAGTCATGTCACATTGACTCATGTCGAGAAATGTCATGTCATGTCATGTCGTGTCATCCAGAGTCATCTTTCGTCATGTCATGTCGATTCTTGTCATGTCGCTTCATCTCATGTGAAGTCATGCCGACTCATGTCGAGTCATGTCATTCCGCTGCATGTCATGTTGATTCACATCATGACAATTGTTGGCATGCTGCAGAGTCATTTTGAGTCATGTCTTCTCCTGTCATTTCGAGTCATGTCAAGTCATGTCGAGTCATGTCATTTTGATTCACATCATGGCAATTCATAACATGCCGATTCATTCCTTGTTGAGACTTCTCGAATCATGTCTTTTCCTGTCATCTCGAGTCATGTCAAGTCATTTCGAGTCCTGTCAATTCATGTCATGCCATGTCGAGTCTTGTTGAGGCTTTCTTGTTAATTCATGTTGACTCCTGTCATGATATGTCAGGTCAAGTCATTTAGTTTTGACTCATGTCGAGAAATGTCATGTCAAGTCATGTCGAGTCATCCAGAGTCATCTTCAGTCATGTCATCTCGATTCCTGTAAAGTCGCTTCATCTCATATGAAGTCATGCCGACTCATGTCGAGTCATGTCATTCCGCTGCATGTCATGTTGATTCACATCATGACAATTGTTGGCATGCTGCAGAGTCATTTTGAGTCATGTCTTCTCCTGTCATTTCGAGTCATGTCAAGTCATGTCGAGTCATGTCATTTTGATTCACATCATGGCAATTCATAACATGCCGATTCATTCCTTGTTGAGACTTCTCGAATCATGTCTTTTCCTGTCATCTCGAGTCATGTCAAGTCATTTCGAGTCCTGTCAATTCATGTCATGCCATGTCGAGTCTTGTTGAGGCTTTCTTGTTAATTCATGTTGACTCCTGTCATGATATGTCAGGTCAAGTCATTTAATTTTGACTCATGTCGAGAAACGTCATGTCAAGTCATGTCGAGTCATCCAGAGTCATCTTCAGTCATGTCATCTCGATTCATGTCAAGTCGCTTCATCTCATATGAAGTCATGCCGACTCATGTTGAGTCATGTCATTTCGCTGCATATCATGTTGATTCACATCATGACAATTGATGGCATGCTGCAGAGTCATTTTGAGACATGTCTTCCCCTGTCATTTCGAGTCATGTCATGTCATGCCGAGTCATGTGATTTCGGGTCATGTCAAATCTTTCTTGTCCAGTCATGTCGACTCATGGCATGTCATGCCGTGTGGTCTTGATTCAGTTTGTGACATCTCATCTCATGACATGTCGAGTCATGTTGAGTCATCTCAAGTCATGTCATGGCAAGTCAAGTCATGCTGAGTCTTGAAGAATTATGTCGGGTCATGTCATTGCCTGTTTAGCCATATCGAGTCATGATCTGTCATCTCATTTCATGTCGAGTCGGGTTGTGTCATGGCATGTCATGTCATTTTCAGTCGAATCATGTCGAGTCATGTCATGTCGAGTCATCACATGTCGCAACATGTCACGTCGAGCCATGTCTTTTTGATTCAAATCATGGGAATTTATAGCATGCTGACTCATTCCATGTTGAGGCATCGCAAGTCTTACCTTTTCCAATCATATCGAGTCATGTCAAGTCATGTCGAGTGATGTCAATTCATGTCTTGCCATGTCGAGTCATGTCGAGGCTTTCTTGTTAAGTCATGTTGACTCCTGTCATGTTATGTCAGGTCGAGTCATGTCATTTTTGCCTCATGTCGAGAAATGTCATGTCATGCAATGTTGAGTCATCCAAAGTCATCTTTAGTCATGTCATGTCAATTCTTGTCATGAGACTACATCTCATGTGAAGTCATGCTGACTCATGTCGAGTCATTTTTTTTTGCTGCATGTCATGTTGATTCATATCATGACAATTCATGGCATGCTGCAGAGTCATTTTGTGTCATGTCTTCTCCTGTCATTTCGAGTCATGTCAAGTCATGTCGAGTCATGTCATTTTGATTCACATCATGGCAATTCATAACATGCCGAGTCATTCCTTGTTGAGAAATCTCGAATCATGTCTTTTCCTGTCATCTCGAGTCTTGTCAAGTCATGTTGAGTCATGTCATTTCACGTCATGTCATGTCGAGTCATGCCGAGTCTTTTGTGTCAAGACATGTCGACCCTGGTCATGTCATGACATGTCGAGTCATTTCATTTGGACTCATGTCGAGTCATGTCATATCATGTCATGTCATGTCATGTCAAGTCATCTTGAGACATCTTCAGTAATGTCATGTCGAGTCAAGTCATGATGCTTCATATTATGTTCATTCACATCAAGACAATTAATGGCACGCACTGTTGAGTCATTTTGAATCATGTCTTCTCCTGTCATGTCGAGTCAAGTCATGTCATGTCTAGTCATGTCATATCGAGTCATCTCATGTCGCAACATGTCACATTGAGCCATGTCATTTGGATTCAAATCATGGCAATTCGTAACATGCCGATTCATTCCATGTTGAGTCATCTCAAGTCATAATTTTTCCAGTCATCTCGAGTCATGTCAAGTCATTTCGAGTCCTGTCAATTCACGTCATGCCATGTCGAGTCTTGTTGAGGCTTTCTTGTTAATTCATGTTGACTCCTGTAATGATATGTCAGGTCAAGTCATTTAATTTTGACTCATGTCGAGAAATGTCATGTCAAGTCATGTCGAGTCATCCAGAGTCAACTTCAGTCATGTCATCTCGATTCCTGTCAAGTCGCTTCATCTCATATGAAGTCATGCCGACTCATGTTGAGTCTTGTCATTTCGCTGCGTATCATGTTGATTCACATCATGACAATTCATGGCATGCTGCAGAGTCATTTTGAGACATGTCTTCCACTGGCATTTCGAGTCATGTCATGTCATGCCGAGTCATGTGATGTCGGGTCATGTCAACTCTTTATTGCCCAGTCATGTCGACTCATGGCATGTCATGTCGTGTGGTCTTGCGTCATTTTGAGACATCTCATCTCATGACATGTCGAGTCATATTGAGTCAGCTCAAGTAACGTCATGGCAAGTCATGCTGAGTCTTGAAGAATCATGTCCAGTCATGTCGTTGCCTCGTTAGCCAGATCGAGTCATGATCTTTCATCACATTTCATGTCGAGTAGTGTCTTGTCATGGCATGTCATGTAGTTTTGAATCGAATCATGTTGAGTCATGTCATGTCGAATCATGTCATGTCGAGTCATCTCATGTTGCAACATGTCATGTTGAGCCATATCAGTTTGATTCAAATCATGGGAATTCATAACATGCCGAGTCATTCCATGTTGAGTCATCTCGAGTCATAGTTTTTCCAGTCATATCGAGTCACGTCAAGTCATGTCGAGTCATGTCAATTCATGTCATGCCATGTCGAGTCATGTCGAGGCTTTCTTGTTAATTCATGGTGACTCCTGTCATGTTATGTCAGGTCGAGTCATGTCTTTTTGACTCATGTCGACAAATGTCATGTCATTTCATGTCGTGTCATCCAGAGTCATCTTTAGTCATGTCATGACGATTCATGTCATGTCGCTTCATCTCATATGAAGTCATGCCGACTCATGTCGAGTCATGTCATTCCGCTGCATGTCATGTTGATTCACATCATGACAATTGTTGGCATGCTGCAGAGTCATTTTGGGTCATGTCTTCTCCTGTCAATTCGAGTCATGTCAAGTCATGTCAAGGCATGTGATGTCGAGCCATGTCAACTCTTTCGTGTCCAGTCATGTCGGCCCATGGCATGTCATGTCATGTGGTCTTGAGTCAGTTTGAGACATCTCATCTCATGACATGTCGAGTCATGTTCAGTCATATCAAGGCTTTCTTGTCAAGTCGTGTCAACCCATGTCATTTCATTCATGTCCAGTCATCTAGAGGCATCTTGATGTCATGCCATATCGAGGCTTTCTTGTGAAGTCATGTTGACTCCGATAATGATAGGTCCGGTCGAGTCATGTCATTCCGCTGCATGTCATGTTGATTCACATCATGACAATTGTTGGCATGCTGCAGAGTCATTTTGGGTCATGTCTTCTCCTGTCAATTCGAGTCATGTCAAGTCATGTCAAGGCATGTGATGTCGAGCCATGTCAACTCTTTCATGTACAGTCATGTCGGCTCATGGCATGTCATGTCATGTGGTCTTGAGTCAGTTTGAGACATCTCATCTCATGACATGTCGAGTCATGTTCAGTCATATCAAGGCTTTCTTGTCAAATCGTGTCAACTCATGTCATTTCATTCATGTCCAGTCATCTAGATGCATCTTGATCTCATGCCATGTCGAGGCTTTCTTGTGAAGTCATGTTGACTCCTATAATGATAGGTCCGGTCGAGTCATGTCATTTTTGCCTCATGTCGAGAAATGTCATGTCATGTCATGTTGAGTCATCCAGAATCATCTTTAGTCATGTCATGTCGATTATTGTCATGAGGATACATCTCATGTGAAGTCATGCCGACTCATGTCGAGTCATTTCATTTTGCTGCATTTCATGTTGATTCATATCATGACAATTCATGGCATGCTGCAGAGACATTTTGAGTCATGTCTTCTCATCTCATGTCGAGTCATGCCGAGTCTTTTGAGTCAAGACATGTCGACACTGGTCATGTCATTACATGTCGAGTCATTTCATTTGGACTCATGTCGAGTCATGTCATATCATGTCATGTCATGTCATGTCAAGTCATCTTGAGACATCTTCAGTAATGTCATGTCGAGTCAAGTCATGTTGCTTCATATTATGTTGATTCACATCAAGATAATTAATGGCACGCACTGTTGAGTCATTTTGAATCATGTCTTCTCCTGTCATTTCGAATCATGTCATGTCATGTCGAGTCATGTCATATCGAGTCATCTCATGTCGCAACATGTCACATCGAGCCATGTCATTTTGAAGCAAATCATGGCAATTCATAACATGCCGATTCATTCCATGTTGAGTCTTCTCGAGTCATAATTTTCCCAGTCATCTCGAGACATGTCAAGTCATTTCGAGTCATGTCAATTCATGTTATGCCATGTCGAGTCTTGTCGAGGCTTTCTTGTTAAGTCATGTTGACTCCTGTCATGATATGTCAGGTCAAGTCATTTAATTTTGACTCATGTCGAGAAATGTCATGTCAAGTCATGTCGAGTCATCCAGAGTCAACTTCAGTCATGTCATCTCGATTCCTGTCAAGTCGCTTCATCTCATATGAAGTCATGCCGACTCATGTTGAGTCTTGTCATTTCGCTGCGTATCATGTTGATTCACATCATGACAATTCATGGCATGCTGCAGAGTCATTTTGAGACATGTCTTCCACTGGCATTTCGAGTCATGTCATGTCATGCCGAGTCATGTGATGTCGGGTCATGTCAACTCTTTATTGCCCAGTCATGTCGACTCATGGCATGTCATGTCGTGTGGTCTTGCGTCATTTTGAGACATCTCATCTCATGACATGTCGAGTCATATTGAGTCAGCTCAAGTAACGTCATGGCAAGTCATGCTGAGTCTTGAAGAATCATGTCCAGTCATGTCGTTGCCTCGTTAGCCAGATCGAGTCATGATCTTTCATCACATTTCATGTCGAGTAGTGTCTTGTCATGGCATGTCATGTAGTTTTGAATCGAATCATGTTGAGTCATGTCATGTCGAATCATGTCATGTCGAGTCATCTCATGTTGCAACATGTCATGTTGAGCCATATCAGTTTGATTCAAATCATGGGAATTCATAACATGCCGAGTCATTCCATGTTGAGTCATCTCGAGTCATAGTTTTTCCAGTCATATCGAGTCACGTCAAGTCATGTCGAGTCATGTCAATTCATGTCATGCCATGTCGAGTCATGTCGAGGCTTTCTTGTTAATTCATGGTGACTCCTGTCATGTTATGTCAGGTCGAGTCATGTCATTTTGACTCATGTCGACAAATGTCATGTCATTTCATGTCGTGTCATCCAGAGTCATCTTTAGTCATGTCATGACGATTCATGTCATGTCGCTTCATCTCATATGAAGTCATGCCGACTCATGTCGAGTCATGTCATTCCGCTGCATGTCATGTTGATTCACATCATGACAATTGTTGGCATGCTGCAGAGTCATTTTGGGTCATGTCTTCTCCTGTCAATTCGAGTCATGTCAAGTCATGTCCAGGCATGTGATGTCGAGCCATGTCAACTCTTTCGTGTCCAGTCATGTCGGCCCATGGCATGTCATGTCATGTGGTCTTGAGTCAGTTTGAGACATCTCATCTCATGACATGTCGAGTCATGTTCAGTCATATCAAGGCTTTCTTGTCAAGTCGTGTCAACCCATGTCATTTCATTCATGTCCAGTCATCTAGAGGCATCTTGATGTCATGCCATATCGAGGCTTTCTTGTGAAGTCATGTTGACTCCGATAATGATAGGTCCGGTCGAGTCATGTCATTCCGCTGCATGTCATGTTGATTCACATCATGACAATTGTTGGCATGCTGCAGAGTCATTTTGGGTCATGTCTTCTCCTGTCAATTCGAGTCATGTCAAGTCATGTCAAGGCATGTGATGTCGAGCCATGTCAACTCTTTCATGTACAGTCATGTCGGCTCATGGCATGTCATGTCATGTGGTCTTGAGTCAGTTTGAGACATCTCATCTCATGACATGTCGAGTCATGTTCAGTCATATCAAGGCTTTCTTGTCAAATCGTGTCAACTCATGTCATTTCATTCATGTCCAGTCATCTAGATGCATCTTGATCTCATGCCATGTCGAGGCTTTCTTGTGAAGTCATGTTGACTCCTATAATGATAGGTCCGGTCGAGTCATGTCATTTTTGCCTCATGTCGAGAAATGTCATGTCATGTCATGTTGAGTCATCCAGAATCATCTTTAGTCATGTCATGTCGATTATTGTCATGAGGATACATCTCATGTGAAGTCATGCCGACTCATGTCGAGTCATTTCATTTTGCTGCATTTCATGTTGATTCATATCATGACAATTCATGGCATGCTGCAGAGACATTTTGAGTCATGTCTTCTCATCTCATGTCGAGTCATGCCGAGTCTTTTGAGTCAAGACATGTCGACACTGGTCATGTCATTACATGTCGAGTCATTTCATTTGGACTCATGTCGAGTCATGTCATATCATGTCATGTCATGTCATGTCAAGTCATCTTGAGACATCTTCAGTAATGTCATGTCGAGTCAAGTCATGTTGCTTCATATTATGTTGATTCACATCAAGATAATTAATGGCACGCACTGTTGAGTCATTTTGAATCATGTCTTCTCCTGTCATTTCGAATCATGTCATGTCATGTCGAGTCATGTCATATCGAGTCATCTCATGTCGCAACATGTCACATCGAGCCATGTCATTTTGAAGCAAATCATGGCAATTCATAACATGCCGATTCATTCCATGTTGAGTCTTCTCGAGTCATAATTTTCCCAGTCATCTCGAGACATGTCAAGTCATTTCGAGTCATGTCAATTCATGTTATGCCATGTCGAGTCTTGTCGAGGCTTTCTTGTTAAGTCATGTTGACTCCTGTCATGATATGTCAGGTCAAGTCATTTAATTTTGACTCATGTCGAGAAACGTCATGTCAAGTCATGTCGAGTCATCCAGAGTCATCTTCAGTCATGTCATCTCGATTCATGTCATATCGCTTCATCTCATATGAAGTCATGCCGACTCATGTTGAGTCATGTCATTCCGCTGCATATCATGTTGATTCACATCATGACAATTGATGGCATGCTGCAGAGTCATTTTGAGACATGTCTTCCCCTGTCATTTCGAGTCATGTCAAGTCGTGCCGAATCATGTGATGTTGGGTCATGTCAACTCTTTCTTGTCCAGTCATGTCGACTCATGGCATGTCATGTCGTGTGGTCTTGAGTCATTTTGAGACATCTCATCTCATGACATGTCGAGTCATATTGAGTCAGCTCAAGTCATGTCACGGAAAGTTAAGTCATGCTGAGTCTTGAAGAATCATGTCCGGTCATGTTATTGCCTCGTTAGCTAGATCGAGTCATGATCTTTCATCTCATTTCATGTCGAGTCGTGTCATGTCATGTCATGTCATGTCATTTTGAGTCGAATAATGTTGAGTCATGTCATGTCGAATCGTGTCATGTCGAGTCATCTCATGTTGCAACATGTCATGTTGAGCCATATCAGTTTGATTCAAATCATGGGAATTCATAACATGCCGAGTCATTCCACGTTGAGTCATCTCGAGTCATAATGTTTCCAGTCATCTCGATCATGTCAAGTCATTTCGAGTCATGTCAATTCATGTCATGCCGTTTCGAGTCTTGTCGAGGCTTTTTTTGTTAAGTCATGTTGACTCCTGTCATGATATGTCTGGTCAAGGCATTCAATTTTGACTCATGTTGAGAAATGTCATGTCGAGTCATGTCGAGTCATCAAGAGTCAAATTCCGTCATGTCATCTCGATTCATGTCATGTCGCTTCATCTCATATGAAGTCATGACGACTCATGTCGAGTCATGTCATTCCGCTGCATGTCATGTTGATTCACATCATGACAATTGTTGGTATGCTGCAGAGTCATTTTGAGTCATGTCTTATCCTGTCATTTCGAGTCATGTCAAGTCATGTCAAGTCATGTCATTTTGATTCACATCATGGCAGTTCATAACATGCCGATTCATTCCTTTTTGAGACATCTCGAATCATGTCTTTTCCTGTCATCTCGAGTCATGTCAAGTCATTTCGAGTCATGTCAATTCATGTCATGCCATGTCGAGTCTTTTTGAGGCTTTCTTGATAATTCATGTTGACTCCTGTCATGATATGTCAGGTCAAGTCATTTAATTTTGACTCATGTCGAGAAATGTCATGTCATGTCATGTCGTGTCATGCAGAGTCATCTTTAGTCATGTCATGTCGATTCATGTCATGTCGCTTCATCTCATATGAATTCATGCCGACTCATGTCGAGTCATGTCATTCCGCTGCATGTCATGTTGATTCACATCATGACAATTGTTGGCATGCTGCAGAGTCATTTTGGGTCATGTCTTCTCCTGTCAATTCGAGTCATGTCAAGTCATGTCAAGGCATGTGATGTCGAGTCATGTCAACTCTTTCATGTCCAGTCATGTCGGCTCATGGCATGTCATGTCATGTGGTCTTGAGTCAGTTTGAGACATCTCATCTCATGACATGTCGAGTCATGTTCAGTCATATCAAGACTTTCTTGTCAAGTCGTGTCAACTCATGTCATTTCATTCATGTCCAGTTTTCTAGAGGCATCTTGATGTCATGCCATATCGAGGCTTTCTTGTGAAGTCATGTTGACTCCGATAATGATAGGTCCGGTCGAGTCATGTCTTTTTGACTCATGTCGAGAAATGTCATGTCATATCATGTCGAGTTATCTGCAGTCATCTTCAGTAATGCGTTGTCGATTCATGTCATGTCGCTTCATCTCATGTGAAGTCATGCCGACTCATGTCGAGTCATGTCATTTCGCTGCATGTCATGTTGTATCACATTGTGACAATTCATGGCATGCTGCAGATTCATTTTGAGTCATGTCTTCTCCTATCTTTTCGAGTCATGTCAAGTCATGTCGAGTCATGTCATTTTGATTCACATCATGGCAGTTCATAACATGCCGAGTTTTTCCTTATTGAGACATCTCGAATCAGGTCTTTACCTGTCATCTCGAGTCTTGTCAAGTCATGCTGAGTCATGTCATTTCATGTCATGTCATGTCGAGTCATGCCGAGTCTTTTGTGTCAAGTCATGTTGACTCCTGTCATGTTATGTCAGGTCGAGTCATGTCATTTTGACTCATGTCGAGAAATGTCATGTCATGTCATGTCGAGTCATCTAGAGTCATCTTCAGTCATGTCATGTAAATTCATGCCATGACGCTTCATCTCATGTGAAGTCATGCTGTCTCATGTCGAGTCATGTCATTTTGCGGCATGTCATGTTGTATCACATCACGACAATTCATGGCATGCTGCAGAGTCATTTTGAGTCACGCCTTCCCCTGTCATTTCGATTCATGTCATGTCAAGCCGAGTCATGTGATGTCGGGTCATGTCAACTCTCTATTGCCCAGTCATGTCGACTCATGGCATGTCATGCCATGTGGTCTTGCGTCAATTTGAGACATCTCATCTCATGACATGACGAGTCATATTGAGAAGCTCAAGTAACGTCATGGCAAGTCAAGTCATGCTGAGTCTTGAAGAAACATGTCAGGTCATGTCGTTGCCTCGTTAGCCAGATCGAGTCATGATCTTTCATCACATTTCATGTCGAGTAGTGTCTTGTCATGGCATGTCATGTAGTTTTGAATCGAATCATGTTGAGTCATGTCATGTCGAATCATGTCATGTCGAGTCATCTCATGTTGCAACATGTCATGTTGAGCCATATCAGTTTGATTCAAATCATGGGAATTCTTACAATGCCGAGTCATTCCATGTTGAGTCATCTCGAGTCATAGTTTTTCCAGTCATATCGAGTCACGTCAAGTCATGTCGAGTCATGTCAATTCATGTCATGCCATGTCGAGTCATGTCGAGGCTTTCTTGTTAATTCATGTTGACTCCTGTCATGTTATGTCAGGTCGAGTCATGTCATTTTGACTCATGTCGACAAATGTCATGTCATTTCATGTCGTGTCATCCAGAGTCATCTTTAGTCATGTCATGACGATTCATGTCATGTCGCTTCATCTCATATGAAGTCATGCCGACTCATGTCGAGTCATGTCATTCCGCTGCATGTCATGTTGATTCACATCATGACAATTGTTGGCATGCTGCAGAGTCATTTTGGGTCATGTCTTCTCCTGTCAATTCGAGTCATGTCAAGTCATGTCAAGGCATGTGATGTCGAGCCATGTCAACTCTTTCGTGTCCAGTCATGTCGGCCCATGGCATGTCATGTCATGTGGTCTTGAGTCAGTTTGAGACATCTCATCTCATGACATGTCGAGTCATGTTCAGTCATATCAAGGCTTTCTTGTCAAGTCGTGTCAACCCATGTCATTTCATTCATGTCCAGTCATCTAGAGGCATCTTGATGTCATGCCATATCGAGGCTTTCTTGTGAAGTCATGTTGACTCCGATAATGATAGGTCCGGTCGAGTCATGTCATTCCGCTGCATGTCATGTTGATTCACATCATGACAATTGTTGGCATGCTGCAGAGTCATTTTGGGTCATGTCTTCTCCTGTCAATTCGAGTCATGTCAAGTCATGTCAAGGCATGTGATGTCGAGCCATGTCAACTCTTTCATGTACAGTCATGTCGGCTCATGGCATGTCATGTCATGTGGTCTTGAGTCAGTTTGAGACATCTCATCTCATGACATGTCGAGTCATGTTCAGTCATATCAAGGCTTTCTTGTCAAATCGTGTCAACTCATGTCATTTCATTCATGTCCAGTCATCTAGATGCATCTTGATCTCATGCCATGTCGAGGCTTTCTTGTGAAGTCATGTTGACTCCTATAATGATAGGTCCGGTCGAGTCATGTCATTTTTGCCTCATGTCGAGAAATGTCATGTCATGTCATGTTGAGTCATCCAGAATCATCTTTAGTCATGTCATGTCGATTATTGTCATGAGGATACATCTCATGTGAAGTCATGCCGACTCATGTCGAGTCATTTCATTTTGCTGCATTTCATGTTGATTCATATCATGACAATTCATGGCATGCTGCAGAGACATTTTGAGTCATGTCTTCTCATCTCATGTCGAGTCATGCCGAGTCTTTTGAGTCAAGACATGTCGACACTGGTCATGTCATTACATGTCGAGTCATTTCATTTGGACTCATGTCGAGTCATGTCATATCATGTCATGTCATGTCATGTCAAGTCATCTTGAGACATCTTCAGTAATGTCATGTCGAGTCAAGTCATGTTGCTTCATATTATGTTGATTCACATCAAGATAATTAATGGCACGCACTGTTGAGTCATTTTGAATCATGTCTTCTCCTGTCATTTCGAATCATGTCATGTCATGTCGAGTCATGTCATATCGAGTCATCTCATGTCGCAACATGTCACATCGAGCCATGTCATTTTGATGCAAATCATGGCAATTCATAACATGCCGATTCATTCCATGTTGAGTCTTCTCGAGTCATAATTTTCCCAGTCATCTCGAGACATGTCAAGTCATTTCGAGTCATGTCAATTCATGTTATGCCATGTCGAGTCTTGTCGAGGCTTTCTTGTTAAGTCATGTTGACTCCTGTCATGATATGTCAGGTCAAGTCATTTAATTTTGACTCATGTCGAGAAACGTCATGTCAAGTCATGTCGAGTCATCCAGAGTCATCTTCAGTCATGTCATCTCGATTCATGTCATATCGCTTCATCTCATATGAAGTCATGCCGACTCATGTTGAGTCATGTCATTCCGCTGCATATCATGTTGATTCACATCATGACAATTGATGGCATGGTGCAGAGTCATTTTGAGACATGTCTTCCCCTGTCATTTCGAGTCATGTCAAGTCGTGCTGAATCATGTGATGTTGGGTCATGTCAACTCTTTCTTGTCCAGTCATGTCGACTCATGGCATGTCATGTCGTGTGGTCTTGAGTCATTTTGAGACATCTCATCTCATGACATGTCGAGTCATATTGAGTCAGCTCAAGTCATGTCACGGAAAGTTAAGTCATGCTGAGTCTTGAAGAATCATGTCCGGTCATGTTATTGCCTCGTTAGCTAGATCGAGTCATGATCTTTCATCTCATTTCATGTCGAGTCGTGTCATGTCATGTCATGTCATGTCATTTTGAGTCGAATAATGTTGAGTCATGTCATGTCGAATCGTGTCATGTCGAGTCATCTCATGTTGCAACATGTCATGTTGAGCCATATCAGTTTGATTCAAATCATGGGAATTCATAACATGCCGAGTCATTCCACGTTGAGTCATCTCGAGTCATAATGTTTCCAGTCATCTCGATCATGTCAAGTCATTTCGAGGCATGTCAATTCATGTCATGCCGTTTCGAGTCTTGTCGAGGCTTTTTTTGTTAAGTCATGTTGACTCCTGTCATGATATGTCTGGTCAAGGCATTCAATTTTGACTCATGTTGAGAAATGTCATGTCGAGTCATGTCGAGTCATCAAGAGTCAAATTCCGTCATGTCATCTCGATTCATGTCATGTCGCTTCATCTCATATGAAGTCATGACGACTCATGTCGAGTCATGTCATTCCGCTGCATGTCATGTTGATTCACATCATGACAATTGTTGGCATGCTGCAGAGTCATTTTGAGTCATGTCTTATCCTGTCATTTCGAGTCATGTCAAGTCATGTCGAGTCATGTCATTTTGATTCACATCATGGCAGTTCATAACATGCCGATTCATTCCTTTTTGAGACATCTCGAATCATGTCTTTTCCTGTCATCTCGAGTCATGTCAAGTCATTTCGAGTCATGTCAATTCATGTCATGCCATGTCGAGTCTTTTTGAGGCTTTCTTGATAATTCATGTTGACTCCTGTCATGATATGTCAGGTCAAGTCATTTAATTTTGACTCATGTCGAGAAATGTCATGTCATGTCATGTCGTGTCATGCAGAGTCATCTTTAGTCATGTCATGTCGATTCATGTCATGTCGCTTCATCTCATATGAATTCATGCCGACTCATGTCGAGTCATGTCATTCCGCTGCATGTCATGTTGATTCACATCATGACAATTGTTGGCATGCTGCAGAGTCATTTTGGGTCATGTCTTCTCCTGTCAATTCGAGTCATGTCAAGTCATGTCAAGGCATGTGATGTCGAGTCATGTCAACTCTTTCATGTCCAGTCATGTCGGCTCATGGCATGTCATGTCATGTGGTCTTGAGTCAGTTTGAGACATCTCATCTCATGACATGTCGAGTCATGTTCAGTCATATCAAGACTTTCTTGTCAAGTCGTGTCAACTCATGTCATTTCATTCATGTCCTGTATTCTAGAGGCATCTTGATGTCATGCCATATCGAGGCTTTCTTGTGAAGTCATGTTGACTCCGATAATGATAGGTCCGGTCGAGTCATGTCTTTTTGACTCATGTCGAGAAATGTCATGTCATATCATGTCGAGTTATCTGCAGTCATCTTCAGTAATGCGCTGTCGATTCATGTCATGTCGCTTCATCTCATGTGAAGTCATGCCGACTCATGTCGAGTCATGTCATTTCGCTGCATGTCATGTTGTATCACATTGTGACAATTCATGGCATGCTGCAGATTCATTTTGAGTCATGTCTTCTCCTATCTTTTCGAGTCATGTCAAGTCATGTCGAGTCATGTCATTTTGATTCACATCATGGTAATTCATAACATGCCGAGTTTTTCCTTATTGAGACATCTCGAATCAGGTCTTTACCTGTCATCTCGAGTCTTGTCAAGTCATGCTGAGTCATGTCATTTCATGTCATGTCATGTCAAGTCATGCCGAGTCTTTTGTGTCAAGTCATGTTGACTCCTGTCATGTTATGTCAGGTCGAGTCATGTCATTTTGACTCATGTCGAGAAATGTCATGTCATGTCATGTCGAGTCAACTATAGTCATCTTCAGTCATGTCATGTAAATTCATGCCATGACGCTTCATCTCATGTGAAGTCATGCTGTCTCATGTCGAGTCATGTCATTTTGCTGCATGTCATGTTGTATCACATCACGACAATTCATGGCATGCTGCAGAGTCATTTTGAGTCACGCCTTCCCCTGTCATTTCGATTCATGTCATGTCAAGCCGAGTCATGTGATGTCGGGTCATGTCAACTCTCTATTGCCCAGTCATGTCGACTCATGGCATGTCAGGCCATGTGGTCTTGCGTCAATTTGAGACATCTCATCTCATGACATGTCGAGTCATATTGAGAAGCTCAAGTAACGTCATGGCAAGTCAAGTCATGCTGAGTCTTCAAGAATCATGTCAGGTCATGTCGTTGCCTCGTTAGCCAGATCGAGTCATGATCTTTCATCACATTTCATGTCGAGTAGTGTCTTGTCATGGCATGTCATGTAATTTTGAATCGAATCATGTTGAGTCATGTCATGTCGAATCATGTCATGTCGAGTCATCTCTGTTTGCAACATGTCATGTTGAGCCATGTCAGTTTGATTCAAATCATGGGAATTCATAACATGCCGAGTCATTCCATGTTGAGTCATCTCGAGTCATAGTTTTTCCAGTTATATCGAGTCATGTCAAGTCATGCCGAGTCATGTCAATTCATGTCATGCCATGTCGAGTCATGTCGAGGCTTTCTTGTTAATTCATGTTGACTCCTGTCATGTTATGTCAGGTCGAGTCATGTCATTTTGACTCATGTCGAGAAATGTCATGTAATTTCATGTCGTGTCATCCAGAGTCATCTTTAGTCATGTCATGTCGATTCATGTCATGTCGCTTCATCTCATATGAAGTCATGACGACTCATGTTGAGTCATATCATTCCGCTGCATATCATGTTGATTCACATCATGACAATTGATGGCATGCTGCAGAGTCATTTTGAGACATGTCTTCCCCTGTCATTTCGAGTCATGTCAAGTCATGCCGAGTCATGTGATTTCGGGTCATGTCAAATCTTTCTTGTCCAGTCATGTCGACTCATGGCATGTCATGCCGTGTGGTCTTGATTCAGTTTGTGACATCTCATCTCATGACATGTCGAGTCATGTTGAGTCATCTCAAGTCATGTCATGGCAAGTCAAGTCATGCTGAGTCTTGAAGAATTATGTCGGGTCATGTCATTGCCTGTTTAGCCATATCGAGTCATGATCTGTCATCTCATTTCATGTCGAGTCGGGTTGTGTCATGGCATGTCATGTCATTTTCAGTCGAATCATGTCGAGTCATGTCATGTCGAGTCATCACATGTCGCAACATGTCACGTCGAGCCATGTCTTTTTGATTCAAATCATGGGAATTTATAACATGCTGACTCATTCCATGTTGAGGCATCTCAAGACTTACCTTTTCCAATCATATCGAGTCATGTCAAGTCATGTCGAGTGATGTCAAATCATGTCTTGCCATGTCGAGTCATGTCGAGGCTTTCTTGTTAAGTCATATTGACTCCTGTCATGTCATGCCATGTCGAGTCATGTCGAGGCTTTCTTGTTAAGTCATGTTGACTCCTGTCATGTTATGTCAGGTCGAGTCATGTCATTTTTGCCTCATGTCGAGAAATGTCATGTCATGCAATGTTGAGTCATCCAAAGTCATCTTTAGTCATGTCATGTCAATTCTTGTCATGAGACTACATCTCATGTGAAGTCATGCTGACTCATGTCGAGTCATTTTATTTTGCTGCATGTCATGTTGATTCATATCATGACAATTCATGGCATGCTGCAGAGTCATTTTGTGTCATGTCTTCTCCTGTCATTTCGAGTCATGTCAAGTCATGTCGAGTCATGTCATTTTGATTCACATCATGGCAATTCATAACATGCCGAGTCATTCCTTGTTGAGAAATCTCGAATCATGTCTTTTCCTGTCATCTCGAGTCTTGTCAAGTCATGTTGAGTCATGTCATTTCACGTCATGTCATGTCGAGTCATGCCGAGTCTTTTGTGCCAAGACATGTCGACCCTGGTCATGTCATGACATGTCGAGTCATTTCATTTGGACTCATGTCGAGTCATGTCATATCATGTCATGTCATGTCATGTCAAGTCTTCTTGAGACGTCTTCAGTAATGTCATGTCGAGTCAAGTCATGATGCTTCATATTATGTTCATTCACATCAAGACAATTAATGGCACGCACTGTTGAGTCATTTTGAATCATGTCTTCTCCTGTCATGTCGAGTCAAGTCATGTCATGTCTAGTCATGTCATATCGAGTCATCTCATGTCGCAACATGTCACATTGAGCCATGTCATTTGGATTCAAATCATGGCGATTCATAACATGCCGATTCATTCCATGTTGAGTCATCTCAAGTCATAATTTTTCCAGTCATCTCGAGTCATGTCAAGTCATTTCGAGTCCTGTCAATTCACGTCATGCCATGTCGAGTCTTGTTGAGGCTTTCTTGTTAATTCATGTTGACTCCTGTAATGATATGTCAGGTCAAGTCATTTAATTTTGACTCATGTCGAGAAATGTCATGTCAAGTCATGTCGAGTCATCCAGAGTCAACTTCAGTCATGTCATCTCGATTCCTGTCAAGTCGCTTCATCTCATATGAAGTCATGCCGACTCATGTTGAGTCTTGTCATTTCGCTGCGTATCATGTTGATTCACATCATGACAATTCATGGCATGCTGCAGAGTCATTTTGAGACATGTCTTCCACTGGCATTTCGAGTCATGTCATGTCATGCCGAGACATGTGATGTTGGGTCATGTCAACTCTTTATTGCCCAGTCATGTCGACTCATGGCATGTCATGTCGTGTGGTCTTGCGTCATTTTGAGACATCTCATCTCATGACATGTCGAGTCATATTGAGTCAGCTCAAGGAACGTCATGGCAAGTCATGCTGAGTCTTGAAGAATCATGTCCAGTCATGTCATTGCCTCGTTAGCCAGATCGAGTCATGATCTTTCATCACATTTCATGTCGAGTAGTGTCTTGTCATGGCATGTCATGTAGTTTTGAATCGAATCATGTTGAGTCATGTCATGTCGAATCATGTCATGTCGAGTCATCTCATGTTGCAACATGTCATGTTGAGCCATATCAGTTTGATTCAAATCATGGGAATTCATAACATGCCGAGTCATGCCATGTTGAGTCATCTCGAGTCATAGTTTTTCCAGTCATATCGAGTCATGTCAAGTCATGTCGAGTCATGTCAATTCATGTCATGCCATGTCGAGTCATGTCGAGGCTTTCTTGTTAATTCATGTTGACTCCTGTCATGTTATGTCAGGTCGAGTCATGTCATTTTGACTCATGTCGACAAATGTCATGTCATTTCATGTCGTGTCATCCAGAGTCATCTTTAGTCATGTCATGACGATTCATGTCATGTCGCTTCATCTCATATGAAGTCATGCCGACTCATGTCGAGTCATGTCATTCCGCTGCATGTCATGTTGATTCACATCATGACAATTGTTGGCGTGCTGCAGAGTCATTTTGGGTCATGTCTTCTCCTGTCAATTCGAGTCATGTCAAGTCATGTCAAGGCATGTGATGTCGAGCCATGTCAACTCTTTCGTGTCCAGTCATGTCGGCCCATGGCATGTCATGTCATGTGGTCTTGAGTCAGTTTGAGACATCTCATCTCATGACATGTCGAGTCATGTTCAGTCATATCAAGGCTTTCTTGTCAAATCGTGTCAACTCATGTCATTTCATTCATGTCCAGTCATCTAGAGGCATCTTGATGTCATGCCATATCGAGGCTTTCTTGTGAAGTCATGTTGACTCCGGTAATGATAGGTCCGGTCGAGTCATGTCATTCCGCTGCATGTCATGTTGATTCACATCATGACAATTGTTGGCATGCTGCAGAGTCATTTTGGGTCATGTCTTCTCCTGTCAATTCGAGTCATGTCAAGTCATGTCAAGGCATGTGATGTCGAGCCATGTCAACTCTTTCATGTACAGTCATGTCGGCTCATGGCATGTCATGTCATGTGGTCTTGAGTCAGTTTGAGACATCTCATCTCATGACATGTCGAGTCATGTTCAGTCATATCAAGGCTTTCTTGTCAAATCGTGTCAACTCATGTCATTTCATTCATGTCCAGTCATCTAGATGCATCTTGATCTCATGCCATGTCGAGGCTTTCTTGTGAAGTCATGTTGACTCCTATAATGATAGGTCCGGTCGAGTCATGTCATTTTTGCCTCATGTCGAGAAATGTCATGTCATGTCATGTTGTCATCCAGAGTCATCTTTAGTCATGTCATGTCGATTATTGTCATGAGGATACATCTCATGTGAAGTCATGCCGACTCATGTCGAGTCATTTCATTTTGCTGCATTTCATGTTGATTCATATCATGACAATTCATGGCATGCTGCAGAGACATTTTGAGTCATGTCTTCTCATCTCATGTCGAGTCATGCCGAGTCTTTTGAGTCAAGACATGTCGACACTGGTCATGTCATTACATGTCGAGTCATTTCATTTGGACTCATGTCGAGTCATGTCATATCATGTCATGTCATGTCATGTCAAGTCATCTTGAGACATCTTCAGTAATGTCATGTCGAGTCAAGTCATGTTGCTTCATATTATGTTGATTCACATCAAGATAATTAATGGCACGCACTGTTGAGTCATTTTGAATCATGTCTTCTCCTGTCATTTCGAATCATGTCATGTCATGTCGAGTCATGTCATATCGAGTCATCTCATGTCGCAACATGTCACATCGAGCCATGTCATTTTGATGCAAATCATGGCAATTCATAACATGCCGATTCATTCCATGTTGAGTCTTCTCGAGTCATAATTTTCCCAGTCATCTCGAGACATGTCAAGTCATTTCGAGTCATGTCAATTCATGTTATGCCATGTCGAGTCTTGTCGAGGCTTTCTTGTTAAGTCATGTTGACTCCTGTCATGATATGTCAGGTCAAGTCATTTAATTTTGACTCATGTCGAGAAACGTCATGTCAAGTCATGTCGAGTCATCCAGAGTCATCTTCAGTCATGTCATCTCGATTCATGTCATGTCGCTTCATCTCATATGAAGTCATGCCGACTCATGTTGAGTCATGTCATTCCGCTGCATATCATGTTGATTCACATCATGACAATTGATGGCATGCTGCAGAGTCATTTTGAGACATGTCTTCCCCTGTCATTTCGAGTCATGTCAAGTCGTGCCGAGTCATGTGATGTTGGGTCATGTCAACTCTTTCTTGTCCAGTCATGTCGACTCATGGCATGTCATGTCGTGTGGTCTTGAGTCATTTTGAGACATCTCATCTCATGACATGTCGAGTCATATTGAGTCAGCTCAAGTCATGTCATGGCAAGTTAAGTCATGCTGAGTCTTGAAGAATCATGTCCGGTCATGTTATTGCCTCGTTAGCTAGATCGAGTCATGATCTTTCATCTCATTTCATGTCGAGTCGTGTCATGTCATGTCATGTCATGTCATTTTGAGTCGAATAATGTTGAGTCATGTCATGTCGAATCGTGTCATGTCGAGTCATCTCATGTTGCAACATGTCATGTTGAGCCATATCAGTTTGATTCAAATCATGGGAATTCATAACATGCCGAGTCATTCCACGTTGAGTCATCTCGAGTCATAATGTTTCCAGTCATCTCGATCATGTCAAGTCATTTCGAGGCATGTCAATTCATGTCATGCCGTTTCGAGTCTTGTCGAGTCTTTTTTTGTTAAGTCATGTTGACTCCTGTCATGATATGTCTGGTCAAGGCATTCAATTTTGATTCATGTTGAGAAATGTCATGTCGAGTCATGTCGAGTCATCAAGAGTCAAATTCCGTCATGTCATCTCGATTCATGTCATGTCGCTTCATCTCATATGAAGTCATGACGACTCATGTCGAGTCATGTCATTCCGCTGCATGTCATGTTGATTCACATCATGACAATTGTTGGCATGCTGCAGAGTCATTTTGAGTCATGTCTTATCCTGTCATTTCGAGTCATGTCAAGTCATGTCGAGTCATGTCATTTTGATTCACATCATGGCAGTTCATAACATGCCGATTCATTCCTTTTTGAGACATCTCGAATCATGTCTTTTCCTGTCATCTCGAGTCATGTCAAGTCATTTCGAGTCATGTCAATTCATGTCATGCCATGTCGAGTCTTTTTGAGGCTTTCTTGATAATTCATGTTGACTCCTGTCATGATATGTCAGGTCAAGTCATTTAATTTTGACTCATGTCGAGAAATGTCATGTCATGTCATGTCGTGTCATGCAGAGTCATCTTTAGTCATGTCATGTCGATTCATGTCATGTCGCTTCATCTCATATGAATTCATGCCGACTCATGTCGAGTCATGTCATTCCGCTGCATGTCATGTTGATTCACATCATGACAATTGTTGGCATGCTGCAGAGTCATTTTGGGTCATGTCTTCTCCTGTCAATTCGAGTCATGTCAAGTCATGTCAAGGCATGTGATGTCGAGTCATGTCAACTTTTTCATGTCCAGTCATGTCGGCTCATGGCATGTCATGTCATGTGGTCTTGAGTCAGTTTGAGACATCTCATCTCATGACATGTCGAGTCATGTTCAGTCATATCAAGACTTTCTTGTCAAGTCGTGTCAACTCATGTCATTTCATTCATGTCCAGTTTTCTAGAGGCATCTTGATGTCATGCCATATCGAGGCTTTCTTGTGAAGTCATGTTGACTCCGATAATGATAGGTCCAGTCGAGTCATGTCTTTTTGACTCATGTCGAGAAATGTCATGTCATATCATGTCGAGTTATCTGCAGTCATCTTCAGTAATGCGTTGTCGATTCATGTCATGTCGCTTCATCTCATGTGAAGTCATGCCGACTCATGTCGAGTCATGTCATTTCGCTGCATGTCATGTTGTATCACATTGTGACAATTCATGGCATGCTGCAGATTCATTTTGAGTCATGTCTTCTCCTATCTTTTCGAGTCATGTCAAGTCATGTCGAGTCATGTCATTTTGATTCACATCATGGCAGTTCATAACATGCCGAGTTTTTCCTTATTGAGACATCTCGAATCAGGTCTTTACCTGTCATCTCGAGTCTTGTCAAGTCATGCTGAGTCATGTCATTTCATGTCATGTCATGTCGAGTCATGCCGAGTCTTTTGTGTCAAGTCATGTTGACTCCTGTCATGTTATGTCAGGTCGAGTCATGTCATTTTGACTCATGTCGAGAAATGTCATGTCATGTCATGTCGAGTCATCTATAGTCATCTTCAGTCATGTCATGTAAATTCATGCCATGACGCTTCATCTCATGTGAAGTCATGCTGTCTCATGTCGAGTCATGTCATTTTGCTGCATGTCATGTTGTATCACATCACGACAATTCATGGCATGCTGCAGAGTCATTTTGAGTCACGCCTTCCCCTGTCATTTCGATTCATGTCATGTCAAGCCGAGTCATGTGATGTCGGGTCATGTCAACTCTCTATTGCCCAGTCATGTCGACTCATGGCATGTCATGCCATGTGGTCTTGCGTCAATTTGAGACATCTCATCTCATGACATGTCGAGTCATTCCATGTTGAGTCATCTCGAGTCATAATTTTTCCAGTCATAACGAGTCATGTCAAGTCATGTCGAGTCATATCAATTCATGTCATGCCATGTCGAGTCATGTCGAGGCTGTCTTGTTAATTCATGCTGACTCCTGTCATGTTATGTCAGGTCGAGTCATGTCATTTTGACTCATGTCGAGAAATGTCATGTCATTTCATGTCGTGTCATCCAGAGTCATCTTTAGTCATGTCATGTCGATTCATGTCATGTCGCTTCATCTCATGTGAAGTCATGCCGACTCATGTCGAGTCATGTCATTCCGCTGCAAGTCATGTTGATTCACATCATGACAATTGTTGGCATGCTGCAGAGACATTTTGAGTCATGTCTTCTCCTGTCATTTCGAGTCATGTCAAGTCATGTCGAGTCATGTCATTTTGATTCACATCATGGCAATTCATAACATGCCGATTCATTCCTTGTTGAGACATCTCGAATCATGTCTTTTCCTGTCATCTCGAGTCATGTCAAGTCATTTCGAGTCCTGTCAATTCATGTCATGCCATGTCGAGTCTTGTTGAGGCTTTCTTGTTAATTCATGTTGACTCCTGTCATGATATGTCGGGTCAAGTCATTTAATTTTGACTCATGTCGAGAAATGTCATGTCAAGTCATGTCGAGTCATCCAGAGTCATCTTCAGTCATGTCATCTCGATTCCTGTCAAGTCGCTTCATCTCATATGAAGTCATGCCGACTCATGTTGAGTCATGTCATTTCGCTGCATATCATGTTGATTCACATCATGAAAATTCATGGCATGCTGCAGAGTCATTTTGAGACATGTCTTCTCCTGTCATTTCGAGTCATGTCAAGTCATGTCGAGTCATGTCTTGTTGAGTCATATCAAGTCTTCCTTGTCAAGTCGTGTCAACTCATTTCATGTCATTCATGTCCAATCATCTAGAGGCATCTTGATTTCATGCCATGTCGAGTCAAATCGAAGCTTTCTTGTCAAGTCATGTTGACTCCTGTCATGTTATGTCAGGCCGAGTCATGTCATTTTGACTCATGTCGAGAAATGTCATGTCATGTCATGTCGAGTCATCTATAGTCATCTTCAGCCATGTCATGTAAATTCATGCCATGACGCTTCATCTCATGTGAAGTCATGCTGTCTCATGTCGAGTCATGTCATTTTGCTGCATGTCATGTTGTATCACATCACGACAATTCATGGCATGATGCAGAGTCATTTTGAGTCACGCCTTCCCCTGTCATTTCGATTCATGTCATGTCAAGCCGAGTCATGTGATGTCGGGTCATGTCAACTCTTTATTGCCCAGTCATGTCGACTCATGGCATGTCATGCCATGTGGTCTTGCGTCAATTTGAGACATCTCATCTCATGACATGTCGAGTCATATTGAGAAGCTCAAGTAACGTCATGGCAAGTCAAGTCATGCTGAGTCTTGAAGAATCATGTCAGGTCATGTCGTTGCCTCGTTAGCCAGATCGAGTCATGATCTTTCATCACATTTCATGTCGAGTAGTGTCTTGTCATGGCATGTCATGTAATTTTGAATCGAATCATGTTGAGTCATGTCATGTCGAATCATGTCATGTCGAGTCATCTCACGTTGCAACATGTCATGTTGAGCCATGTCAGTTTGATTCAAATCATGGGAATTCATAACATGCCGAGTCATTCCATGTTGAGTCATCTCGAGTCATAGTTTTTCCAGTTATATCGAGTCATGTCAAGTCATGCCGAGTCATGTCAATTCATGTCATGCCATGTCGAGTCATGTCGAGGCTTTCTTGTTAATTCATGTTGACTCCTGTCATGTTATGTCAGGTCGAGTCATGTCATTTTGACTCATGTCGAGAAATGTCATGTCATTTCATGTCGTGTCATCCAGAGTCATCTTTAGTCATGTCATGTCGATTCATGTCATGTCGCTTCATCTCATATGAAGTCATGCCGACTCATGTTGAGTCATATCATTCCGCTGCATATCATGTTGATTCACATCATGACAATTGATGGCATGCTGCAGAGTCATTTTGAGACATGTCTTCCCCTGTCATTTCGAGTCATGTCAAGTCATGCCGAGTCATGTGATGTCGGCTCATGTCAACTCTTTCATGTCCAGTCATGTCGACTCATGACATGTCATGTCGTGTGGTCTTGAGTCATTTTGAGACATCTCATCTCATGACATGTCGAGTCATATTGAGTCAGCTCAAGTCATGTCATGGCAAGTCAAGTCATGCTGAGTCTTGAAGAATCATGTCCGGTCATTTCGTTGCCTTGTTAGCCAGATCGAGTCATGATCTTTCAACTCATTTCATGTCGAGTCTTGTTATGTCATGGCATGTCATGTCATTTTGAGTCGAATCATGTTGAGTCATGTCATGTCGTGTCATGTCATTTCGAGTCATCTCATGTTGCAACAGTCATGTTGAGCCATATCAGTTTGATTCAAATCATGGGAATTCATAACATGCCGAGTCATTCCATGTTGAGTCATCTCGAGTCATAATTTTTCCAGTCATAACGAGTCATGTCAAGTCATGTCGAGTCATATCAATTCATGTCATGCCATGTCGAGTCATGTCGAGGCTGTCTTGTTAATTCATGTTGACTCCTGTCATGTTATGTCAGGTCGAGTCATGTCATTTTGACTCATGTCGAGAAATGTCATGTCATTTCATGTCGTGTCATCCAGAGTCATCTTTAGTCATGTCATGTCGATTCATGTCATGTCGCTTCATCTCATGTGAAGTCATGCCGACTCATGTCGAGTCATGTCATTCCGCTGCAAGTCATGTTGATTCACATCATGACAATTGTTGGCATGCTGCAGAGTCATTTTGAGTCATGTCTTCTGTCATTTCGAGTCATGTCAAGTCATGTCGAGTCATGTCATTTTGATTCACATCATGGCAATTCATAACATGCCGATTCATTCCTTGTTGAGACATCTCGAATCATGTCTTTTCCTGTCATCTCGAGTCATGTCAAGTCATTTCGAGTCCTGTCAATTCATGTCATGCCATGTCGAGTCTTGTTGAGGCTTTCTTGTTAATTCATGTTGACTCCTGTCATGATATGTCGGGTCAAGTCATTTAATTTTGACTCATGTCGAGAAATGTCATGTCAAGTCATGTCGAGTCATCCAGAGTCATCTTCAGTCATGTCATCTCGATTCCTGTCAAGTCGCTTCATCTCATATGAAGTCATGCCGACTCATGTTGAGTCATGTCATTTCGCTGCATATCATGTTGATTCACATCATGAAAATTCATGGCATGCTGCAGAGTCATTTTGAGACATGTCTTCTCCTGTCATTTCGATTCATGTCAAGTCATGTCGAGTCATGTCTTGTTGAGTCATATCAAGTCTTCCTTGTCAAGTCGTGTCAACTCATTTCATGTCATTCATGTCCAATCATCTAGAGGCATCTTGATTTCATGCCATGTCGAGTCAAATCGAAGCTTTCTTGTCAAGTCATGTTGACTCCTGTCATGTTATGTCAGGTCGAGTCATGTCATTTTGACTCATGTCGAGAAATGTCATGTCATGTCATGTCGAGTCATCTATAGTCATCTTCAGCCATGTCATGTAAATTCATGCCATGACGCTTCATCTCATGTGAAGTCATGCTGTCTCATGTCGAGTCATGTCATTTCGCTGCATGTCATGTTGTATCACATCACGACAATTCATGGCATGCTGCAGAGTCATTTTGAGTCATGCCTTCCACTGGCATTTCGAGTCATGTCATGTCAAGCCGAGTCATGTGATGTCGGGTCATGTCAACTCTTTATTGCCCAGTCATGTCGACTCATGGCATGTCATGTCATGTGGTCTTGCGTCATTTTGAGACATCTCATCTCATGACATGTCGAGTCATATTGAGAAGCTCAAGTAACGTCATGGCAAGTCAAGTCATGCTGAGTCTTGAAGAATCATGTCAGGTCATGTTGTTGCCTCGTTAGCCATATCGAGTCATGATCTTTCATCACATTTCATGTCGAGTAGTGTCTTGTCATGGCATGTCATGTAATTTTGAATCGAATCATGTTGAGTCATGTCATGTCGAATCATGTCATGTCGAGTCATCTCATGTTGCAACATGTCATGTTGAGCCATGTCAGTTTGATTCAAATCATGGGAATTCATAACATGCCGAGTCATTCCATGTTCAGTCATCTCGAGTCATAGTTTTTCCAGTCATATCGAGTCATGTCAAGTCATGTCGAGTCATCTCAATTCATGTCATGCCATGTCGAGTCATGTCGAGGCTTTCTTGTTAATTCATGTTGACTCCTGTCATGTTATGTCAGGTCGAGTCATGTCATTTTGACTCATGTCGGGAAATGTAATGTCATTTCATGTCGTGTCATCCAGAGTCATCTTTAGACATGTCATGTCGATTCATGTCATGTCGCTTCATCTCATATGAAGTCATGCTGACTCATGTTGAGTCATGTCATTCCGCTGCATATCACGTTGATTCACATCATGACAATTGATGGCATGCTGCAGAGTGATTTTGAGACACGTCTTCCCCTGTCATTTCGAGTCATGTCAAGTCATGCCGAGTCATGTGATGTCGGGTCATGTCAAATCTTTCTTATCCAGTCATGTCGACTCATGACATGTCATGTCGTGTGGTCTTGAGTCATTTTAAGACATCTCATCTCATGACATGTCGAGTCATATTGAGTCAGCTCAAGTCATGTCATGGCAAGTCAAGTCATGCTTTTTCTTGAAGAATCATGTCAGGTCATGTCCTTGCCTTGTTAGCCAGATCGAGTCATGATCTTTCATCTCATTTCATGTCGAGTCGTTTCATGTCATGGCATGTCATGTCATTTTGAGTCGAATCATGTTGAGTCATGTCATGTCGAATCATGTCATGTCGAGTCATCTCATGTTGCAACATGTCATGTTGAGCCATATCAGTTTGATTCAAATCATGGGAATTCATAACATGCCGAGTCATTCCATGTTGAGTCATCTCGAGTCATAGTTTTTCCAGTTATATCGAGTCATGTCAAGTCATGCCGAGTCATGTCAATTCATGTCATGCCATGTCGAGTCATGTCGAGGCTTTCTTGTTAATTCATGTTGACTCCTGTCATGTTATGTCAGGTCGAGTCATGTCATTTTGACTCATGTCGAGAAATGTCATGTCATTTCATGTCGTGTCATCCAGAGTCATCTTTAGTCATGTCATGTCGATTCATGTCATGTCGCTTCATCTCATATGAAGTCATGCCGACTCATGTTGAGTCATATCATTCCGCTGCATATCATGTTGATTCACATCATGACAATTGATGGCATGCTGCAGAGTGATTTTGAGACATGTCTTCCCCTGTCATTTCGAGTCATGTCAAGTCATGCCGAGTCATGTGATGTCGGGTCATGTCAACTCTTTCATGTCCAGTCATGTCGACTCATGACATGTCATGTCGTGTGGTCTTGAGTCATTTTGAGACATCTCATCTCATGACATGTCGAGTCATATTGAGTCAGCTCAAGTCATGTCATGGCAAGTCAAGTCATGCTGAGTCTTGAAGAATCATGTCCGGTCATTTCGTTGCCTTGTTAGCCAGATCGAGTCATGATCTTTCAACTCATTTCATGTCGAGTCTTGTTATGTCATGGCATGTCATGTCATTTTGAGTCGAATCATGTTGAGTCATGTCATGTCGTGTCATGTCATGTCGAGTCATCTCATGTTGCAACAGTCATGTTGAGCCATATCAGTTTGATTCAAATCATGGGAATTCATAACATGCCGAGTCATTCCATGTTGAGTCATCTCGAGTCATAGTTTTTCCAGTCATAACGAGTCATGTCAAGTCATGTCGAGTCATATCAATTCATGTCATGCCATGTCGAGTCATGTCGAGGCTGTCTTGTTAATTCATGTTGACTCCTGTCATGTTATGTCAGGTCGAGTCATGTCATTTTGACTCATGTCGAGAAATGTCATGTCATTTCATGTCGTGTCATCCAGAGTCATCTTTAGTCATGTCATGTCGATTCATGTCATGTCGCTTCATCTCATGTGAAGTCATGCCGACTCATGTCGAGTCATGTCATTCCGCTGCAAGTCATGTTGATTCACATCATGACAATTGTTGGCATGCTGCAGAGTCATTTTGAGTCATGTCTTCTCCTGTCATTTCGAGTCATGTCAAGTCATGTCGAGTCATGTCATTTTGATTCAAATCATGGCAATTCATAACATGCCGATTCATTCCTTGTTGAGACATCTCGAATCATGTCTTTTCCTGTCATCTCGAGTCATGTCAAGTCATTTCGAGTCCTGTCAATTCATGTCATGCCATGTCGAGTCTTGTTGGGGCTTTCTTGTTAATTCATGTTGACTCCTGTCATGATATGTCGGGTCAAGTCATTTAATTTTGACTCATGTTGAGAAATGTCATGTCAAGTCATGTCGAGTCATCCAGAGTCATCTTCAGTCATGTCATCTCGATTCCTGTCAAGTCGCTTCATCTCATATGAAGTCATGGCGACTCATGTTGAGTCATGTCATTCCGCTGCATATCATGTTGATTCACATCATGACAATTGATGGCATGCTGCAGAGTCATTTTGAGACATGTCTTCCACTGTCATTTCGAGTCATGTCATGTAATGCCGAGTCATGTGATGTCGGGTCATGTTAACTCTTTATTGCCCAGTCATGTCGACTCATGGCATGTCATGTCGTGTGGTCTTGCGCCATTTTGAGACATCTCATCTCATGACATGTCGAGTCATATTGAGTCAGCTCAAGTCATGTCATGGCAAGTCAAGTCATGCTGAGTCTTGAAGAATCATGTCCGGTCAAGTCGTTGCCTCGTTAGCCAGATCGAGTCATGATCTTTCATCGCATTTCATGTCGAGTACTGTCTTGTCATGGCATGTCATGTAGTTTTGAATCGAATCATGTTGAGTCATGTCATGTCGAATCATGTCATGTCGAGTCATCTCATGTTGCAACATGTCATGTTGAGCCATGTCAGTTTGATTCAAATCATGGGAATTCATAACAAGCAGAGTCATTCCATGTTGAGTCATCTCGAGTCATAGTTTTTCCAGTCATATCGATCATGTCAAGTCATGTCGAGTCATGTCAATTCATGTCATGCCATGTCGAGTCATGTCGAGGCTTTCTTGTTAATTCATGTTGACTCCTGTCATGTTATGTCATGTCGGGTCATGTCATTTTGACTCATGTCGAGAAATGTCATGTCATTTCATGTCGTGTCATCCAGAGACATCTTTAGTCATGTCATGTCGATTCATGTCATGTCGCTTCATCTCATATGAAGTCATGCCGACTCATGTCGAGTCATGTCATTCCGCTGCATGTCATGTTGATTCACATCATGACAATTGTTGGCATGCTGCAGAGTCATTTTGGGTCATGTCTTCTCCATTCAATTCGAGTCATGTCAAGTCATGTCAAGGCATGTGATGTCGCGCCATGTCAACTCTTTCATGTCCAGTCATGTCGGCTCATGGCATGTCATGTCATGTGGTCTTGAGTCAGTTTGAGACATCTCATCTCATGACATGTCGAGTCATGTTCAGTCATATCAAGGCTTTCTTGTCAAGTTGTGTCAACTCATGTCATTTCATTCATGTCCAGTCATCTAGAGGCATCTTGATGTCATGCCATATCGAGGCTTTCTTGTGAAGTCATGTTGACTCCTAAAATGATAGGTCCAGTCGAGTCATGTCATTTTGACTCATGTCGAGAAATGTCATGTCATATCATGTCGAGTTATCTGCAGTCATCTTCAGTAATGCGTTGTCGATTCATGTCATGTCGCTTCATCTCATGTGAAGTCATGCCGACTCATGTCGAGTCATGTAATTTCGCTGCATGTCATGTTGTATCACATTGTGACAATTCATGGCATGCTGCAGAGTCATTTTGAGTCATGTCTTCTCCTATCTTTTCGAGTCATGTCAAGTCATGTCGAGTCATGTCATTTTGATTCACATCATGGTAATTCATAACATGCCGAGCTTTTCCTTATTGAGACATCTCGAATCAGGTCTTTACCTGTCATCTCGAGTCTTGTCAAGTCATGCTGAGTCATGTCAATTAATGTCATGTCATGTCGAGTCATGCCGAGTCTTTTGTGTCAAGTCATGTTGACTCCTGTCATGTCATGACATGTCGAGCCATTTCATTTGGACTCATGTCGAGCCATGTCATATCATGTCATGTCATGTCATGTCAAGTTATATAGAGACATCTTCAGTCATGTCATGTCGACTCATGTCGAGTCAAGTCCTGTCGCTTCATATTATGTTGATTCACATCATGACAATTCATGGCATGCACTGTTGAGTCATTTTGAGTCATGCCCTCTCCTGTCATTTCGAGTCATGTCAAGTCATGCCGAGTCATGTAATGTTGAGTCATATCAAGTCTTCCTTGTCAAGTCGTGTCAACTCATGTCATGTCATTCATGTCCAATCATCTAGAGGCATCTTGATTTCATGCCATGTCGAGTCAAATCGAGGCTTTCTTGTCAAGTCATGTTGACTCCTGTCATGTTATGTCAGGTCGAGTCATGTTATTTTGACTCATGTCGAGAAATGTCATGTCATGTCATGTCGAGTCATCTAGAGTCATCTTCAGTCATGTCATTTCAATTCATGCCATGACGCTTCATCTCATGTGAAGTCATGCTGTCTCATGTCGAGTCATGTCATTTCGCTGCATGTCATGTTGTATCACATCACGACAATTCATGGCATGCTGCAGAGTCATTTTGAGTCATGCCTTCTCCTGTCATTTCGAGTCATGTCAAGTCTTCCATGTCCAATCATGTCGACTCATGGCATGTCGTGTCGTGTGGTCTTGAGTCAGTTTGTGACATCTCATCTCATGAAATGTCGAGTCATGTTGAGTCATCTCAAATCATCTCATGGCAAGTCAAATCATGCTGAGTCTTGAAGAATTACGTCGGGTCATGTCATTGCCTGTTTAGCCATATCGAGTCATGATCTGTCATCTCATTTCATGTCGAGTCGGGTTGTGTCATAGCATGTCATGTCATTTTGAGCCGAATCATGTTGACTCATGTCATGTCGAGTCATGTCATGTCGAGTCGTCTCATGTCGCAACATGTCACGTCGAGCGATGTCTTTTTGATTCAAATCATGGGAATTCATAACATGCTGACTCATTCCATGTTGAGTTATCGCAAGTCTTACCTTTTCCTATCATCTCGAGTCATGTCAAGTCATGTCGAGTGATGTCAATTCATGTCATGCCATGTCGAGTCATATCGAGGCTTTCTTGTTAAGTCATGTTGACTCCTGTCATGTTATGTCAGGTCGAGTCATGTCATTTTTGCCTCATGTCGAGAAATGTCATGTCATGTCATGTTGAGTCATCCAGAGTCTTCTTTAGTCATGTCATGTCGATTCTTGTCATGAGGATACATCTCATGTGAAGTCATGCCGACTCACGTCGAGTCATTTCATTTTGCTGCATTTCATGTTGATTCATATCATGACAATTCATGGCATGCTGCAGAGACATTTTGAGTCATGTCTTCTCATCTCATGTCGAGTCATGCCGAGTCTTTTGAGTCAAGACATGTCGACACTGGTCATGTCATTACATGTCGAGTCATTTCATTTGGACTCATTTCGAGTCATGTCATATCATGTCATGTCATGTCATGTCAAGTCATCTTGAGACATCTTCAGTAATGTCATGTCGAGTCAAGTCATGTTGCTTCATATTATGTTGATTCACATCAAGATAATTAATGGCACACACTGTTGAGTCATTTTGAATCATGTCTTCTCCTGTCATTTCGAATCATGTCATGTCATGTCGAGTCATGTCATATCGAGTCATCTCATGTCGCAACATGTCACATCGAGCCATGTCATTTTGATGCAAATCATGGCAATTCATAACATGCCGATTCATTCCATGTTGAGTCTTCTCGAGTCATAATTTTTCCAGTCATCTCGAGACATGTCAAGTCATTTCGACTCATGTCAATTCATGTTATGCCATGTCGAGTCTTGTCGAGGCTATCTTGTTAAGTCATGTTGACTCCTGTCATGATATGTCAGGTCAAGTCATTTAATTTTGACTCATGTCGAGAAACGTCATGTCAAGTCATGTCGAGTCATCCAGAGTCATCTTCAGTCCTGTCATCTCGATTCATGTCATGTCGCTTCATCTCATATGAAGTCATGCCGACTCATATTGAGTCATTTCATTCCGCTGCATATCATGTTGATTCACATCATGACAATTGATGGCATGCTGCAGAGTCATTTTGAGACATGTCTTCTCCTGTCATTTCGAGTCATGTCAAGTCATGCCGAGTCATGTGATGTTGGGTCATGTCAACTCTTTCCTGTCCAGTCATGTCGACTCATGGCATGTCATGTCGTGTGTTCTTGAGTCATTTTGAGACATCTCATCTCATGACATGTCGAGTCATATTGAGTCAGCTCAAGTCATGTCATGGCAAGTTAAGTCATGCTGAGTCTTGAAGAATCATGTCCGGTCATGTTATTGCCTCGTTAGCTAGATCGAGTCATGATCTTTCATCTTATTTCATGTCGAGTCGTGTCATGTCATGTCATGTCATGTCATTTTGAGTCGAATAATGTTGAGTCATGTCATGTCGAATCGTGTCATGTCGAGTCATCTCATGTTGCAACATGTCATGTTGAGCTATATCAGTTTGATTCAAATCATGGGAATTCATAACATGCCGAGTCATTCCACGTTGAGTCATCTCGAGTCATAATGTTTCCAGTCATCTCGATCATGTCAAGTCATTTCGACTCATGTCAATTCATGTCATGCCGTGTCGAGTCTTGTCGAGGCTTTTGTTGTTAAGTCATGTTGACTCCTGTCATGATATGTCTGGTCAAGGCATTCAATTTTGACTCATGTTGAGAAATGTCATGTCGAGTCATGTCGAGTCATCAAGAGTCAAATTCCGTCATGTCATTTCGATTCATGTCATGTCGCTTCATCTCATATGAAGTCATGACGACTCATGTCGAGTCATGTCATTCCGCTGCATGTCATGTTGATTCACATCATGACAATTGTTGGCATGCTGCAGAGTCATTTTGAGTCATGTCTTATCCTGTCATTTCGAGTCATGTCAAGTCATGTCGAGTCATGTCATTTTGATTCACATCATGGCAGTTCATAACATGCCGATTCATTCCTTTTTGAGACATCTCGAATCATGTCTTTTCCTGTCCTCTCGAGTCATGTCAAGTCATTTCGAGTCATGTCAATTCATGTCATGCCATGTCGAGTCTTTTTGAGGCTTTCTTGATAATTCATGTTGACTCCTGTCATGATATGTCAGGTCAAGTCATTTAATTTTGACTCATGTCGAGAAATGTCATGTCATGTCATGTCGTGTCATGCAGAGTCATCTTTAGTCATGTCATGTCGATTCATGTCATGTCGCTTCATCTCATATGAATTCATGCCGACTCATGTCGAGTCATGTCATTCTGCTGCATGTCATGTTGATTCACATCATGACAATTGTTGGCATGCTGCAGAGTCATTTTGTGTCATGTCTTATCCTGTCATTTCGAGTCATGTCAAGTCATGTCGAGTCATGTCATTTTGATTCACATCATGGCAGTTCATAACATGCCGATTCATTCCTTTTTGAGACATCTCGAATCATGTCTTTTCCTGTCATCTCGAGTCATGTCAAGTCATTTCGAGTCATGTCAATTCATGTCATGCCATGTCGAGTCTTTTTGAGGCTTTCTTGATAATTCATGTTGACTCCTGTCATGATATGTCAGGTCAAGTCATTTAATTTTGACTCATGTCGGGAAATGTCATGTCATGTCATGTTGTGTCATGCAGAGTCATCTTTAGTCATGTCATGTCGATTCATGTCATGTCGCTTCATCTCATATGAAGTCATTCCGACTCATGTCGAGTCATGTCATTTCGCTGCATGTCATGTTGTATCACATTGTGACAATTCATGGCATGCTGCAGATTCATTTTGAGTCATGTCTTCTCCTATCTTTTCGAGTCATGTCAAGTCATGTCGAGTCATGTCATTTTGATTCACATCATGGCAGTTCATAACATGCCGAGTTTTTCCTTATTGAGACATCTCGAATCAGGTCTTTACCTGTCATCTCGAGTCTTGTCAAGTCATGCTGAGTCATGTCATTTCATGTCATGTCATGTCGAGTCATGCCGAGTCTTTTGTGTCAAGTCATGTTGACTCCTGTCATGTTATTTCAGGTCGAGTCATGTCATTTTGACTCATGTCGAGAAATGTCATGCCATGTCATGTCGAGTCATCTAGAGTCATCTTCAGTCATGTCATTTCAATTCATGCCATGACGCTTCATCTCATGTGATGTCATGCTGCCTCATGTCGAGTCATGTCATTTCGCTGCATTTCATGTTGTATCACATCACGACAATTCATGGCATGCTGCAGAATCATTTTGAGTCATGCCTTCTCCTGTCATTTCGAATCATGTATAGTCTTCCGTGTCCAGTCATGTCGACTCATGGCATGTCATGTCGTGTGGTCTTGAGTCACTTTGTGACAACTCATCTCATGACATGACGTGTCATGTTGGGTCATCTCAAGTAATGTCATGGCAAGTCAAATCATGCTGAGTCTTGAAGAATTATGTCCGGTCATGTCATTGCCTGTTTAGCCATATCGAGTCATGATCTGTCATCTCATTTCATGTCGAGTCGGGTTGTGTCATCGCATGTCATGTCATTTTGAGTCGAATCATGTTGAGTCATGTCATGTCGAGTCATGTCATGTCGAGTCATCTCATGTCGCAACATGTCACATCGAGCCATGTCTTTTTGATTCAAATCATGGGAATTTATAACATGCTGACTCATTCCATGTTGAGTCATCTCAAGCCTTACCTTTTCCTATCATCTCGAGTCATGTCAAGTCATGTCGAGTGACGTCAATTCATGTCATGCCATTTCGAGTCATATCGAGGCTTTCTTGTTAAGTCATGTTGACTCCTGTCATGTTATGTCAGGTCGAGTCATGTCATTTTTGCCTCATTTCGAGAAATGTCATGTCATGTCATGTTGAGTCATCCAGAGTCATCTATAGTCATGTCATGTCGATTCTTGTCATGAGGATACATCTCATGTGAAGTCATGCCGACTCATGTCGAGCCATTTATTTTTGCTGCATGTCATGTTGATTCATATCATGACAATTCATGGCATGCTGCAGAGTCATTTTGAGTCATGTCTTCTCCTGTCATTTCGAGTCTTGTCAAGTCATGTTGAGTCATGTCATTTCACGTCATGTCATGTCGAGTCATGCCGAGTCTTTTGTGTCAAGACATGTCGACCCTGGTCATGTCATGACATGTCAAGTCATTTCATTTGGACTCATGTCGAGTTATGTCATATCATGTCATGTCATTTCATGTCAAGTCATCTTGAGACATCTTCAGTAATGTGATGTCGAGTCAAGTCATGTTGCTTCATAATATGTTGATTCACATCAAGACAATTAATGGCACGCACTGTTGAGTCATTTTGAATCATGTCTTCTCCTGTCATGTCGAGTCATGTCATGTCATGTCGAGTCATGTCATATCGAAACATCTCATGTCACAACATGTCACATCGAGCCATGTCATTTTGATTCAAATCATGGCAATTCATAACATGCCGATTCATTCCATGTTGAGTCATCTCGATTCATATTTTTTCCAGTCATATCGAGACATGTCAAGTCATGTCGATTCATGTCATGCCTTGCCGAGTCATGTCGAGGCTGTCTTGTTAATTCATGTTGACTCCTGTCATCTTATGTCAGGTCGAGTCATGTCATTTTGACTCATGTCGAGAAATGTCATGTCATGTCATGTCGTGTCATCCAGAGTCATCTTTAGTCATGTCATGTCGATTCATGTCATGTCGCTTCATCTCATGTGAAGTCATGCCGACTCATGTCGAGTCATGTCATTCCGCTGCATGTCATGTTGATTCACATCATGACAATTGTTGGCATGCTGCAGAGTCATTTTGAGTCATGTCTTCTCCTGTCATTTCGAGTCATGTCAAGTCATGTGATGTCGGGTCATGTCAACTATTTCATGTCCAGTCATGTCGACTCATGGCATGTCATGTCATGTGGTCTTGAGTCAGTTTGAGACAACTCACCTCATGACATGTCGAGTCATGTTCAGTCATATCAAGGCTTTCTTGTCAAGTCGTGTCAACTCATGTCATTTCATTCATGTCCAGTCATCTAGAGGCATCTTGATCTCATGCCATATCGAGTTTTTCTTGTGAAGTCATGTTGACTCCTATCATGAAAGGTCCGGTCGAGTCATGTCATTTTGACTCATGTCGAGAAATGTCATGTCATATCATGTCGAGTTATCTGCAGTCATCTTCAGTAATGCGTTGTCGATTCATGTCATGTCGCTTCATCTCATGTGAAGTCATGCCGACTCATGTCGAGTCATGTCATTTCGCTGCATGTCATGTTGTATCACTTTGTGACAATTCATGGCATGCTGCAGAGTCATTTTGAGTCATGTCTTCTCCTATCTTTTCGAGTCATGTCAAGTCATGTCGAGTCATGTCATTTTGATTCACATCATGGCAGTTCATAACATGCCGAGTTTTTCCTTATTGAGACATCTCGAATCAGGTCTTTACCTGTCATCTCGAGTATTGTCAAGTCATGCTGAGTCATGTCAATTCATGTCATGTCATGACGAGTCATGCCGAGTCTTTTGTGTCAGGTCATGTCCACTCCTGTCATGTCATGACATGTCGAGCCATTTCATTTGGACTCATGTCGAGCCAAGTCATTTCATGTCATATCATGTCATGTCAAGTTATATAGAGACATCTTGAGTCATGTCATGTCATGTCGACTCATGTCGAGTCAAGTCATGTCGAATCATATTATGTTGACTCACATCATGACAATTCATGGCATGCACTGTTGCGTCATTTTGAATCATGTCTTCTCCTGTCATTTCGAGTCATGTCAAGTCATGTCGAGTCATGTCTTGTTGAGTCATATCAAGTCTTCCTTGTCAAGTCGTGTCAACTCATGTCATGTCATTCATGTCCAATCATCTAGAGGCATCTTGATTTCATGCCATGTCGAGTCAAATCGAGGCTTTCCTGTTAAGTCATGTTGACTCCTGTCATGTTATGTCAGGTCGAGTCATGTCATTTTGAGTCATGTCGAGAAATGTCATGTCATGTCATGTCGAGTCATCTAGAGTCATCTTCAGTGATGTCATGTCAATTCATGCCATGACGCTTCATCTCATGTGAAGTCATGCTGTCTCATGTCGAGTCATGTCATTTCGCTGCATGTCATGTTGTATCATGTCACGCCAATTCATGGCATGCTGCAGAGTAATTTTGAGTCATGCCTTCTCCTGTCATTTCAAGTCATGTCAAGTCTTCCGTGTCCAGTCACGTCGACTCATGGCATGTCATGTCGTGTGGTCTTTAGTCAGTTTGTGAGATCTCATCTCATGACATGTCGAGTCATGTTGAGTCATCTCAAGTCATGTCATGGCAAGTCAAATCATGCTGAGTCTTGAAGAATTATGTCGGGACATGTCATTGCCTGTTTAGCCATATCGAGTCATGATCTGTCATCTCAATTCATGTCGAGTCGGGTTGTGTCATGGCATGTCATGTCATTTTGAGTCGAATCGTTTTGAGTCATGTCATGTCGAGTCATGTCATGTCGAGTCATCTCATGTCGCAACATGTCACGTTGAGCCATGTCTTTTTGATTCAAATCATGGGAATTTATAACATGCTGACTCATTCCATGTTGAGTCATCTCAAGTCTTACCTTTTCCTATCATCTCGAGTCATGTCAAGTCATGTCGAGTGATGTCAATTCATGTCAAGCCATGTCGAGTCATATCGAGGCTTTCTTGTTAAGTCATGTTGACTCCTGTCATGTTATGTCAGGTCGAGTCATGTCATTTTTGCCTCATGTCGAAAAATGTCATGTCATGTCATTTTGAGTCATCCAGAGTCATCTTTAGTCATGTCATGTCGATTTTGTCATGAGGATACATCTCATGTGAAGTCATGCCGACTCATGTCGAGTCATTACATTTTGCTGCATTTCATGTTGATTCATATCATGACAATTCATGGCATGCTGCAGAGTCAATTTGAGTCATGTCTTCTCATTTCCTGTCGAATCATGCCGAGTCTTTTGTGTCAAGACATGGCGACCCTGGTCATGTCATGACATGTCGAGTCATTTCATTTGGACTCATGTCGAGTCATGTCATATCATGTCATGTCATGTCATGTCAAGTCATCTTGAGACATCTTCAGTAATGTCATGTCGAGTCAAGTCATGTTGCTTCATGTTATGTTGATTCACATCAAAATAATTAATGGCACGCACTGCTCAGTCATTTTGAATCATGTCTTCTCCTGTCATGTCGAGTCATGTCATGTCATGTCGAGTCATGTCATATCTAGTCATCTCGTGTCGCAACATGTCACATCGAGCCATGTCATTTTGATTCAAATCATGGCAATTCATAACATGCCGATTCATTCAATGTTGAGTCATCTCGAGTCATAATTTTTCCAGTCATCTCGAGTCATGTCAAGTCATTTCGAGTCATGTCAATTCATGTTATGCCATGTCGAGTCTTGTCGAGGCTTTCTTGTTAAGGCATGTTGACCCCTGTCATGATATGTCAGGTCAAGTCATTTAATTTTGACTCATGTCGAGAAATGTCATGTCAAGTCATGTCGAGTCATCCAGAGTCATCTTCAGTCATGGCATCTCGATTCATGTCATGTCGCTTCATCTCATATGAAGTCATGCCGACTCATGTTGAGTCATGTCATTCCGCTGCATATCATGTTGATTCACATCATGACAATTGATGGCATGCTGCAGAGTCATTTTGAGACATGTCTTCTCCTGTCATTTCGAGTCATGTCAAGTCATGCCGAGTCATGTGATGTCGGGTCATGTCAACTCTTTCTTGCCCAGTCATGTCGACTCATGGCATGTCATGTCGTGTGGTCTTGAGTCATTTTGAGAAATCTCATCTCATGACATGTCGAGTCATATTGAGTCAGCTCAAGTCATGTCATGGCAAGTCAAGTCATGCTGAGTTTTGAAGAATCATGTCCGGTCATGTCGTTGCCTCGTTAGCCAGATCGAGTCATGATCTTTCATCTCATTTCATGTCGAGTCGTGTCTTTTCATGGCATGTCATGTCATTTTGAGTCGAATCATGTTGAGTCATGTCATGTCGTATCATGTCATGTTGAGTCATCTCATGTTGCAACTTGTCATGTTGAGCCATATCAGTTTGATTCAAATCACGGGAATTCATAACATGCCAACTCATTCCATGTTGAGTCATCTCGAGTCATAGTTTTTCCAGTCGTATCGAGTCATGTCAAGTCATGTCGAGTCATGTCAATTCATGTCATGCCATGTCGAGTCATGTCGAGGCTGTCTTGTTAATTCATGATGACTCCAATCATGTTATGTCAGGTCGAGTCATGTCATTTTGACTCATGTCGAGAAATGTCATGTCATTTCATGTCGTGTCATCCAGAGTCATCTTTAGTCATGTCATGTCGATTCATGTCATGTCGGTTCATCTCATGTGAAGTCATGCCGACTCATGTCGAGTCATGTCATTCCACTGCATGTCATGTTGATTCACATCATGACAATTGTTGGCATGCTGCAGAGTCATTTTGAGTCATGTCTTCTCCTGTCATTTCGAGTCATGTCAAGTCATGTCGAGTCATGTCATTTTGATTCACATCATGGCAATTCATAACATGCCGATTCATTCCTTGTTGAGACATCTAGAATCATGTCTTTTCCTGTCGTCTCGAGTCATGTCAAGTCATTTCGAGTCCCTTCAATTCATGTCATGCCATGTCGAGTCTTGTTGAGGCTTTCTTGTTAATTCATGTTGACTCCTGTCATGATATGTCAGGTCAAGTCATTTAATTTTGACTCATGTCGAGAAATGTCATGTCAAGTCATGTCGTGTCATCCAGAGTCATCTTCAGTCATGTCATCTCGATTCCTGTCAAGTCGCTTCATCTCATATGAAGTCATGCCGACTCATGTTGAGTCATGTCATTTCGCTGCATATCATGTTGATTCACATCATGACAATTGATGGCATGCGGCAGAGTCATTTTGAGACATGTCTTCCCCTGTCATTTCGAGTCATGTCAAGTCATGCCGAGTCATGTGATGTCGGGTCATGTCAACTCTTTCTTGCCCAGTCATGTCGACTTTTGGCATGTCATGTCGTGTGGTCTTGAGTCATTTTGAGACATGTCGTGTCATTTTGAGTCAGCTCAATTAACGTCATGGCAAGTCAAGTCATGCTGAGTCTTGAAGAATCATGTCCGGTCATGTCATTGCCTCGTTAGCCAGATCGAGTCATGATCTTTGATCACATTTCATGTCGATTCGTGTCTTGTCATGGCATGTCATGTCATTTTGAATCGAATCATGTTGAGTCATGTCATGTCGAATCATGTCATGTCGAGTCATCTCATGTTGCAACATGTAATGTTGAGCCATATCAGTTTGATTCGAATCATGGGAATTCATAACATGCCGAGTCATTCCATGTTGAGTCATCTCGAGTCATAGTTTTTCCAGTCATATCGAGTCATGTCAAGTCATGTCAATTCATGTCATGCCATGTCGAGTCATGTCGAGTCTTTCTTGTTAATTCATGTTGACTCCTGTCATTTTATGAAAGGTCGAGTCATGTCATTTTGACTCATGTCGAGAAATGTCATCTCATGTCATGCCGTGTCATCCAGAGTCATCTTTAGTCATGTTATGTCGATTCATGTCATGTCGCTTCATCTGATATGTAGTCATGCTGACTCATGTCGAGTCATGTCATTCCGCTGCATGTCATGTTGATTCACATCATGACAATTGTTGGCATGCTGCAGAGTCATTTTGGGTCATGTCTTCTCCTGTCATTTCGAGTCATGTCAAGTCATGTCAAGGCATGTGAATTCGAGTCATGTCAACTCTTTCATGTCCAGTCATTTCGGCTCATGGCATGTCATGTCATGTGGTCTTGAGTCAGTTTGAGACATCTCATCTCATGACATGTCCAGTCATGTTCAGTCATATCAAGGCTTTCTTGTCAAGTCTTGTCAACTCATGTCATTTCATTCATGTCCAGTCATCTAGAGGCATCTTGATGTCATGCCATATCGAGGCTTTCTTGTGAAGTCATGTTGACGCCTATAATGATAGGTCCGGTCGAGTCATGTCTTTTTGACTCATGTCGAGAAATGTCATGTCATATCATGTCGAGTTATCTGCAGTCATCTTCAGTAATGTGTTGTCGTTTCATGTCATGTCGCTTCATCTCATGTGAGGTCATGCCGACTCATGTCGAGTAATGTCATTTCGCTGCATGTCATGTTGTATCACATTGTGACAATTCATGGCATGCTGCAGAGTCATTTTGAGTCATGTCTTCTCCTATCTTTTCGAGTCATGTCAAGTCATGTCGAGTCATGTCATTTTGATTCACATCATGGCAGTTCATAACATGCCGAGTTTTTCCTATTGAGACATCTCGAATCAGGTCTTTACCTGTCATCTCGAGTCTGGTCAAGTCATGCTGAGTCATGTCATTTCATGCCATGTCATGTCGAGTCATGCCGAGTCTTTTGTGTCAAGTCATGTCCACTCCTGTCATGTCATCTCAACATGTCACGTCGAGCCATGTCTTTTTGATTCAAATCATGGGAATTTATAACATGCTGACTCATTCCATGTTGAGTCATCTCAAGTCTTACCTTTTCCTATCATCTCGAGTCATGTCAAGTCATGTCGAGTGATGTCAATTCATGTCAAGCCATGTCGAGTCATATCGAGGCTTTCTTGTTAAGTCATGTTGACTCCTGTCATGTTATGTCAGGTCGAGTCATGTCATTTTTGCCTCATGTCGAGAAATGTCATGTCATGTCATTTTGAGTCATCCAGAGTCATCTTTAGTCATGTCATGTCGATTCTTGTCATGAGGATACATCTCATGTGAAGTCATGCCGACTCATGTCGAGTCATTACATTTTGCTGCATTTCATGTTGATTCATATCATGACAATTCATGGCATGCTGCAGAGTCATTTTGGGTCATGTCTTCTCCTGTCAATTTGAGTCATGTCAAAGCATGTGATGTCGGGTCATGTCAACTATTTCATGTCCAGTCATTTCGAATCATGGCATGTCATGTCATGTGGTCTTGAGTCAGTTTGAGACATCTCACCTCATGACATGTCGAGTCATGTTCAGTCATATCAGGGCTTTCTTGTCAAGTCGTGTCAACTCATCTCATTTCATTCATGTCCAATCATCTAGAGGCATCTTGATGTCATGCCATATCGAGGCTTTCTTGTGAAGTCATGTTGTCTCCTATCATGATAGGTCCGGTCGAGTCATGTCGAGGAATGTCATTTCATATCATGTCGAGTTATCTGCTGTCATCTTCAGTAATGCGTTGTCGATTCATGTCATGTCGCTTCATCTCATGTGAAGTCATGCCGACTCATGTCAAGTCATGTCATTTCGCTGCATGTCATGTTGATTCACATCAAGACAATTCATGGCATGCTGCAGAGTCATTTTGAGTTATGTCTTCTCCTATCATTTCGAGTCATGTCAAGTCATGTCGAGTCATGTCATCTTGATTCACATCATGGCAATTCATATCATGCTGAGTTTTTCCTTATTGAGACATCTCGAATCAGGTCTTTACCTGTCATCTCGAGTCTTGTCAAGTCATGCTGAGTCATGTCATTTCATGTCATGTCATGTCGAGTCATGCCGAGTCTTTTGTGTCAAGTCATGTCCACTCCTGTCATGTGATGACATATCGAGCCATTTCATTTGGACTCATGTCGAGCCAAGTCATATCATGTAATGCCATGTCATGTCAAGTTATATAGAGACATCTTCAGACATGTCATGTCGTGTCATGTCATGTCAACTCATGTCGAGTCAAGTCATGTCGCTTCATATTATGTTGATTCACATCATGACAATTCATGGCAAACACAGTTGAGTCATTTTGATTCATGTCTTCTCCTGTCATTTCGAGTCATGTCAAGTCATGTCGAGTCATGTCATTTTGTGTCATATCAAGTCTTCCTTCAAGTCGTGTCAACTCATGTAATGTCATTCATTTCCAATCATCTTGAGGCATCTTGATTTCATGCCATGTCGAGTCAAATCGAGGCTTTCTTGTTAAGTCATGTTGACTCCTGTCATGTTATGTCAGGTCGAACCATGTCATCTTTGCCTCATGTCGAGAAATGTCATGTCATGTCATGTTGAGTCATCCAGAGTCATCTTTAGTCATGTCATGTCGATTCTTGTCATGAGGCTACATCTCATGTGAAGTCATGCCGACTCATGTCGAGTCATTTCATTTTGCTGCATGTCATGTTGATTCATATCGTGACAATTCATGGCATGCTGCAGAGTCATTTTGAGTCATGTCTTCTCCTGTCTTTTCGTGTCATGTCAAGTCATGTCGAGTCATGTCATTTTGAGTCATATCAAGTCTTCCTTCAAGTCGTGTCAACTCATGTCATGTCATTCATGTCCAATCATCTAGAGGCATCTTGATTTCATGCCATGTCGAGTCAAATCGAGGCTTTCTTGTTAAGTCATGTTGACTCCTGTCATGTTATGTCAGGTCGAGTCATGTCATTTTTGCCTCATGTCGAGAAATGTCATGTCATGTCATGTTGAGTCATCCAGAGTCATCTTTAGTCATGTCATGTCCATTCATGTCATGTCGCTTCATCTCATGTGAAGTCTGACGACTCATGTCGAGTCATGTCATTCTGCTGCATGTCATGTTGATTCACATCATGACAATTGTCATGCTGCAGAGTCATTTTGGGTCATGTCTTCTCCTGTCATTTCTTGTCAAGTCAAGTCATGTCGAGTCATGTCATTTTGATTCACATCATGGCAATTCATAACATGCCGAGTCATCCCTTGTTGAGACACCTCGAATCATGTCTTTTCCTGTCATCTCGAGTCTTGTCAAGTCATGTTGAGTCATGTCATTTCACGTCATGTCATGCCGTGTCATGCCGTGTCTTTTGTGTCAAGACATGTCGACCCTGGTCATGTCATGACATGTTGATTCATTTCATTTGGACTCACGTCGAGTCATGTCATATCATGTCATGTCATGGCATGTCAAGTCATCTTGAGACATCTTCATTAATGTCATGTCGAGTCAAGTCATGTTGCTTCATATTATGTTGATTCACATCAAGACAATTAATGGCACACACTGTTGAGTCATTTTGAATCATGTCTTCTCCTGTCATGTCGAGTCATGTCATGTCATGTCGAGTCATGTCATATCGAGTCATCTCATGTCGCAACATGTCACATCGAGCCATGTCATTTTGATTCAAATCATGGCAATTCATAACGTGCCGATTCATTCTATGTTGAGTCATCTCGAGTCATAATTTTTCCAGTCATTTCGATCATGTCAAGTCATTTCGAGTTATGTCAATTCATGTCATGCCATGTCGAGTCTTGTCGAGGCTTTCTTGATAAGTCATGTTGACTCCTGTCATGTTATGTCAGGTCAAGTCATTTAATTTTGACTCATATCGAGAAATGTCAATTCAAGTCATGTCGAGTCATCCAGAGTCATCTTTAGTCATGTCATCTCGATTCATGTCATGTCGCTTCATCTCATATGAAGTCATGCCGACTCATGTTGAGTCATGTCATTTCGCTACATATCATGTTGATTCACATCATGACAATTGATGGCTTGCTGCAGAGTCATTTTGAGACATGTCTTCCCCTGTCATTTCGAGTCATGTCAAGTCATGCCGAGTCATGTGATGTCGGATCATGTCAACTCTACCTTGTCCAGTCATGTCGACTCATGGCATGTCATGTCGTGTGGTCTTGAGTCACTTTGAGACATCTCATCTCATGACATGTCGAGTCATATTGAGTCAGCTCAAGTTATGTCATGGCAAGTCAAGTCATGCTGAGTCTTGAAGAATCATGTCCGGTCATGTCGTTGCCTCATTAGCCAGATCGATTCATGATCTTTTATCTCATTTCATGTCGAGTCGTGTCATGTCATGTCATGTCATGTCATGTCATTTTGTGTCGAATCATGTTCAGTCATGTCATGTCGAATCATGTCATGTCGACTCATCTCATGTTGCAACATGTCATGTTGAGCCAAGTCAGTTTGATTCAAATCATGGGAATTTATAACATGCCGAGTCATTCCATGTTGAGTCATCTCGAGTCATAATTTTTACCAGTCATATCGAGTCATGTCAAGTCATGTCGAGTCATATCAATTCATGTCCTGCCATGTCGAGTCATGTTGAGACTTTCTTGTTATGTCATGTTGACTCCTGTCATGTTATGTCAGGTCAAGTCATGTCATTTTTGCCTCATGTCGAGAAATGTCGTCATGTCATGTTGAGTCTTCCAGAGTCATCTTTAGTCATGTCATGTCGATTCTTGTCATGAGGCTACATCTCATGTGAAGTCATGCCGACTCATGTCGAGTCATTTCATTTTGTTGCATGTCATGTTGATTCATATCATGTCAATTCTTCGCATGCTGCAGAGTCATTTTGAGTCATGTCTTCTCCTGTCATGTCAAGTCATGTCATTTTGATACACATCATGGCAATTCATAGCATGCCGAATCATTCCTTGTTGAGACATCTCGAATCATGTCTTTTCCTGTCATCTCAAGTCTTGTCAAGTCATGTTGAGTCATGTCATTTCACATCATGTCATGTCAAGTCATGCCGAGTCTTTTGTTTCAAGACATGTCGACCCTGGTCATGACATGACATGTCGAGTCATTTCATTTGGACTCATGTCGAGCCATGTCATATCATGTCTTGTCATGTCATGTCAAGTTATATAGAGACAACTTCAGTCATGTCATGTCTTGTCATGTCATGTCGACTCATGTCGAGTCAAGTCATGTCGCTTCATATTATGTTGAATCACATCATGACAATTCATGGCATGCACTGTTGAGTCATTTTGAATCATGTCTTCTCCTGTCATTTCGAGTCATGTCAAGTCATGTCGAGTCATGTCATGTTGAGTCATGTCAAGTCTTCCTTGTCAAGTTGTGTCAACTCATGTCATGTCATTCATGTCCAATCATCTAGAGGCATCTTGATTTCATGCCGTGTCGAGTCAAATCGAGGCTTTCTTGTTAAGTCATGTTGACTCCTGTCATGTTATTTCAGCTCCAGTCATGTCATTTTGAGTCATGTCGAGAAATGTCATGTCATGACATGTCGTGTCATCCACAATCATCTTCCGTCATGTCATGTCACTTCATGCCATGATGCTTCATCTCATGTGAAGTCATGCTGTCTCATGTCGAGTCATGTCATTTCACTGCATGTCATGTTGTATCACATCACGACAATTCATGGCATGCTGCAGAGTCATTTTGAGTCATGCCTTCTCCTGTCATTTCGAGACATGTCAAGTCTTCCGTGTCCAGTCATGTCGACTCATGGCATGTCATGTCGTGTGGTCTTTTGTCAGTTTGTGACATCTCATCTCATGACATGTCGAGTCATGTTGAGTCATCTCAAGTTATGTCATGGCAAGTCAAATCATGCTGAGTCTTGAAGAATTATGTCGGGTCATGTCTTTGTCTGTTTAGCCATATCGAGTCATGATCTGTCATCTCATTTCATGTCGAGTCGGGTTGTGTCATGGCATGTCATTTTATTTTCAGTGGAATCATGTTGAGTCATGTCATGTCGAGTCATGTCATGTCGAGTCATCTCATGTCGCAACATGTCACGTCGAGCCATGTCTTTTTGATTCAAATCATGGGAAGTTATAACATGCTGACTCATTCCATGTTGAGTCATCTCAAGTCTTACCTTTTCCTATCATCTCGAGTCAAGTCAAGTCATGTCGAGTGATGTCAATTCATGTCATGCCACGTTAAGTCTTGTCGAGGCTTTCTTGTTAAGTCATGTTGACTCCTGTCATGTTATGTCAGGGCGAGTCATGTTATTTTTGCCTCATGTCGAGAAATGTCATGTCATGTCATGTAGAGTCATCCAGAGTCATCTTAAGTCATGTCATGTCGATTCTTGTCATGAGGCTACATCTCATGTGACGTCTTGCCGACTCATGTCGACTCATTTCATTTTGCTGCATGTCATGTTGATTCATATCGTGACAATTCATGGCATGCTGCAGAGTCATTTTGAGTCATGTCTTCTCCTGTCATTTCGAGTAATGTCACGTCATGTCGAGTCATGTCATTTTGATTCACATCATGGCAATTCATAACATGCCGAGTCATTCCTTGTTGAGACATCTCGAATCATGTCTTTTCCTGTCATCTCGAGTCTTGTCAAGTCATGTTGAGTCATGTCATTTCACGTCATGTCATGTCGAATCATGCCGAGTCTTTTGTGTCAAGACATGTCGACCCTGGTCATGTCATGACATGTCGAGTCATTTCATTTGGACTCATGTCGAGTCATGACATATCATGTCATGTCATGTCATGTCAAGTCATCTTGAGACATCTTCAGTAATGTCATGTCGAATCAAGTCATGTTGCTTCATATTATGTTGATTTACATCAAGACAATTAATAGCACGCACTGTTGAGTCATTTTGAATCATGTCTTCTCCTGTCATGTCGAGTCATGTCATGTCATGTCGAGTCATGTCATATCGAGTCATCTCATGATGCAACATGTCACATCGACCCATGTCATTTGGATTCAAATCATGGCAATTCATAACATGCTGATTCATTCCATGTTGAGTCATCTCGAGTCATAATTTTTCCAGTCATCTCGATCATGTCAAGTCATTTTGAGTCATGTCAATTCATGTCATGCCATGTCGAGTGTTGTCAAGGCTTTCTTGTTAAGTCATGTTGAATCCTGTCATGATATGTCAGGTCAAGTCATTCAATTTTGACTCATGTTGAGAAATGTCATGTCAAGTCATGTCGAGTCATCAAGAATCATCTTCCGTCATGTCATCTCGATTCATGTCATGTCGCTTCATCTCATGTGAAGTCATGCCGACTCATGTTGAGTCATGTCATTTCGCTGCATATCATGTTGATTCACATCATGACAATTCATGGCATGCTGCAGAGTCATTTTGAGACATTTCTTCCCCTGTCATTTCGAGTCATGTCAAGTCATGCCGAGTCATGTGATTTCGGTTCATGTCAGCTCTTTCTTGTCCAGTCATGTCGACTCATGGCATGTCATGTCGTGTGGTCTTGAGTCATTTTGAGACATCTCATCTCATGACATTTCGAGTCATATTGAGTCAGCTCAATTCATGTCATGGAGGGTCAAGTCATGCTGAGTCTTGAAGAATCATGTCCGGTCATGTCAATGCCTCGTTAGCCAGATCGAGTCATGATCTTTCATCTCATTTCATGTTGAGTCGTATCATGTCATGGCATGTCATGTCATTTTGAGCCAAATCATGTTCAGTCATGTCATGTCGAATCATGTCATGTCGAGTCATCTCATGTTGCAACATGTCATGTTGAGCCATGTCAGTTTGATTCAAATCATGGGAATTCATAACATGCCGAGTCATTCCATGTTGAGTCATCTCGAGTCATAATTTTTCCAGTCATATCGAGTCATGTCAAGTTATGATGAGTCATGTCAATTCATTTCATGCCATGTCGAGGCTTTCTTGTTAATTCATGTTGACTCTAGTCATGTTATGTCAGGTCGAGTCATGTCATTTTGCCTCAGGTCGAGAAATGTCATGTCATGTCATGTCGTGTCATCCAGAGTCATCTTTAGTCATGTCATGTCGATTCATGTCATGTCGCTTCATCTCATGTGAAGTCATGCCGACTCATGTCGAGTCATGTCATTCCGCTGCAAGTCATGTTGATTCACATCATGACAATTGTTGGAATGCTGCAGTGTCATTTTGGGTCATGTCTTCTCCTGTCAATTCGAGTCATGTCAAGTCATGTCAAGGCATGCGATGTCGGGTCATGTCAACTCTTTCATGTCCAGTCATGTCGACTCATGGCATGTCATGTCATGTGGTCTTGAGTCAGTTTGAGACATCTCATCTCATGACATGTCGAGTCATGTTCAGTCATATCAAGGCTTTCTTGTCAAGTCGTGTCAACTCATTTCATTTCATTCTTGTCCAGTCATCTAGAGGCATCTTGATGTCATGCCATATCGAGGCTTTCTTGTGAATCATGTTGACTCGTGTCATGATATTTCCGGTCGAGTCATGTCATTTTGCCTCATGTCGAGAAATGTCATGTCATGTCATGTCGTGTAATCCAGAGTCATCTTTAGTCATGTCATGTCGATTCATGTCATGTCGCTTCATCTCATGTGAAGTCATGCCGACTCATGTCGAGTCATGTCATTCCGCTGCATGTCATGTTGATTCACATCATGACAATTGTTGGAATGCTGCAGTGTCATTTTGGGTCATGTCTTCTCCTGTCAATTCGAGTCATGTCAAGTCATGTCAAGGCATGTGATGTCGGGTCATGTCAATTCTTTCATGTCCAGTCATGTCGACTCATGGCATGTCATGTCATGTGGTCTTGAGTCAGTTTGAGACATCTCATCTCATGACATGTCAAGTCATGTTCAGTCATATCAAGGCTTTCTTTTCAAGTCGTGTCAACTCATTTTATTTCATTCATGTCCAGTCATCTAGAGGCATCTTGATGTCATGCCATATCGAGGCTTTCTTTTGAAGTCATGTTGACTCCTATCATGATAGGTCCGGTCGAGTCATGTCATTTTGACTCATGTCGAGAAATATCATGTCGAGTTATCTGCAGTCGTCTTCAGTAATGCGTTGTCGATTCATGTCATGTCGCTTCATCTCATGTGAAGCCATGCCGACTCATGTCGAGTCATGTCATTTCGCTGCATGTCATGTTGTATGACATTGTGACAATTCATGGCATGCTGCAGAGTCATTTTGAGTCATGACTTCTCCTATCATTTCGAGTCATGTCAAGTCATGTCGAGTCATGTCATTTTGATTCACATCATGGCAATTCATAATATGCCGAGTTTTTCCTTATTGAGACATCTCGAATCAGATCTTTACCTGTCATCTCGAGTCTTGTCAAGTCATGCTGAGTCATGTCATTTCATGTCATGTCATGTCGAGTCATGTCGAGTCTTTTGTGTCAAGTCATGTCCACTCCTGTCATGTCATGACATGTCGAGTCATTTCATTTGGACTCATGTCGAGTCATGTCATATCATGTCATGTCAAGTTATATAGAGACATCTTCAGTCATGTCATGTCGTGTCATGTCATGTCGACTCATGTCGAGTCAAGTCATGTCGCTTCATATTATGTTGATTCACATCATGACAATTCATGGCATGCACTGTTGAGTCATTTTGAATCATGTCTTCTCCAGTCATTTCGAGTCATGTCATGTCATGTCATGTCTTGTCAAGTTATATAGAGACATCTTCAGTCATGTCATGTCGAGTCATGTCATGTCGAGTCATCTCATGTCACAACATGTCACGTTGAGCCATGTCATTTTGATTCAATCATGGGAATTCATAACATGCCGAGTCATTCCATGTTGAGATATGTCGAATCACGTCTTTTCTTCTCATCTCAAGTCATTTCAAGTCATATCGAGTCATGTCAATTCATGTCATGCCATGTTGAGTCATGTCGAGGCTTTGTTGTTAAGTCATGTTGACTCCTGTCATGTAATGTCAGGTCGAGTCATGTCATTTTTGACTCATGTCGAGAAATGTCATGTCATGTCATGTCGAGTCATCCAGAGTCCTCTTCAGTGATGTCATGTCGAACCATGTCATGTCGCTTCATCTCATGTGAAGTCATGCCGACTCATGTCGAATCCTGCCATTTCGCTGCATGTCATGTTGATTCACATCATGACAATTCATGGCATGCTGCAGAGTCACTTTGAGTCATGTCTTCTCCTGTCATTTCGAGTCATGTCAAGTCATATCAAGTCATGTGATGTCGGGTCATGTCAAGTCTTTCGTTTCATGTCATGTCGATCATGGCATGTCATGTCATGTCGTCTTGAGTCAGCTTGAGACATCTCATCTCATGACATGTTGAGTCATGTTGAGTCATCTCAAGTCATGTCTTGGCAAGTCAAGTCATGTTGAGTCTTGAGGAATCATGTCGGGTCATGTCATTGCCTGATTAGCCATATTGAGTCATGACCATTCATCTCATTTCATGTCGAGTCGTGTCATGTCATGGCATGTCATATCATTTCGAGTCGAGTCATGTTGAGTCATGTCATGTCGAGTCATGTCATGTCGAGTAATCTCATGATGCAAAATGTCACATCGAGCCATGTCATTTTGATTCCAATCATGGGAAATGATAACTTGCCGAGTCATTCCATGTTGACTCATCTCGAGTCATACATTTTCCTGTCATCTCGAGTCATATCAAGTCATGTCCAGTCATGTCGAGTCTTTCTTGTTAAGTCATGTTGACTCCTGTCATGTTATGTCAGGTCGAGTCATCGAGAGTCATCTTCAGTCATTTCATTTCGATTCATGTCATGTCTCTTCATCTCATGTTAAGTCATGCCGACTCATGTCGATTCATGTCATTTAGCTGCATGTCATGTTGATTCCCATCATGACAATTCATGGCATGCTGCAGAGTCATTTTGAGTCTTGCATTCTCCTGTCATTTCGAGTCATAGCAAGTCATACCGAGTCATGTGATGTCGGGTCATGTCATCTCTTTCATGTCCAGTCATGTCGACTCATGGCATGTCATGTCATGTGGTCTTGATTCAGTTTGAGACATCTCATCTCATGACATGTCGAGTCATGTTGAGTCATCTCAAGTCATGTCATGGCAAGTCATGTCATGTTTAGACTTGAAGAATCATGTCGGGTCATGTCATGGACTGTTTAGACATATCGAGTCATGATCTGTGATCTCATTTCATGTCGAGTCGGGTCGTGTCATGACATTTTGAGTCGATTCATGTTGAGTCATGTCATGGCGAGTCATGTCATGTCGAGTCATCTCATGTCGCAACATGTCACGTCGAGCCATGTCTTTTTGATTCAAATCATGGGAATTTATAACATGCCGAGTCATTCCATGTTGAGCCATCTCAAGTCTTAACTATTCCTGTCATCTCGAGTCATGTCAAGTCATGTCGACTGATGTCAATTCATGACATGCCATGTCGCATCATGTTGAGGCTTTCTTGTTAAGTCATGTTGACTCATGTCATGTTATGTCAGGTCGAGTCATGTCATTTTTGACTCATGTCGAGAAATGTCAAGTCATGTCATGTTGAGTCATCCAGAGTCATCTTCAGTCGTGTCATGTCGATTACTGTCATGAGGCTACATCTCATGTGAAGTCAAGCCGACTCATGTCGAGTCATTTCATTTTGCTGCACGTCATGTTGATTCATATCATGACAATTCATGGCAGGCTGCAGAGTCATTTTGAGTCATGTCTTCTATCATTTCGAGTCATGTCAAGTCATGTCGAGTCATGTCATTTTGATTCACATCATGGCAATTCATAACTTGCCGAGTCATTCCTTATTGAGACATCTCTAATCAGGGCTTTCCATGTCATCCCGAGAATTGTCAAATCATGCTGAGTCATGTCATTTCATGTCATGTCATGTCGAGTCATTTCATTTGGACTCATGTCGAGTCATGTCATATCATGTCATGTCATGTCTTGTCAAGTTATATAGAGACGTCTTCAGTCATGTCATGTCGTGTCATGTCATGTCAACTCATGTCGAGTCAAGTCATGTCGCTTCATATTATGTTGATTCACATCATGACAATTCATGGCATGCACTGTTGAGTCATTTTGAATCATGTCTTCTCCTGTCATTTCGAGTCATGTCAAGTCATGTCGAGTCATGTCATGTTGAGTCATATCAAGTCTTTCTTGTCAAGTCGTGTCAACTCATGTCATGTCATTCATGTCCAGTCATCTAGAGGCATCTTGATGTCATGCCATGTCGAGTCAATTCGAGGCTTTCTGGTTAATTCATGTTGACTCCTGTCATGTTATGTCAGGTCGAGTCATGTCATTTTGACTCATGTCGAGAAATGTCATGTCATGTCATGTTGAGTCATCTAGAGGCATCTTCAGTCATGTCATGTCGATTCATGCCATGTCGCTTCATCTCATGTGAAGTCATGCTGACTCATGTTGAGTCATGTCATTTCGCTGCATGTCATGTTGTATCACATCACGACAATTCATGCCATGCTCCAGAGTCGTTTTGAGTCATGTCTTCTCCAGTCATTTCGAGTCATGTGATGTCGGGTCACGTCAACACTTTCATTCCAGTCATGTCGACTCATGGCATGTCATGTCATGTGGTCTTGAATCAGTTTGAGACATCACATCTCATGAAATGTCGAGTCATGTTGAGTCATCTCAAGTCATTTCATGGCAAGATAAGTCATGTCGAGCCTTGAAGAATCATTTTGGGTCATGTCATTGCCTGTTTAGCCATATCGAGTCATGATATGTCATCTCATTTCATGTCGAGTCGTGTCATATCATGGCATGTCATGTCATTTCGAGTGGATTCATGTTGAGTCATTTCATGTCAAGTCATGCCATGTCGAGTCATCTCATGTCTAACCATGTCATGACCAGCCATGTCATTTTGATTCAAATCTTTGGCAATTCATAACATGCCGAGTCATTCCATGTTGAGGCATCTCGAATCATGTCTTTTCCTGTCATCTCGAGTCATGTCAATTCATTTTGAGTCATGTCATTTCACGTCATGTCATATTGAGTCAAGTTAAGTCTTTCGTGTCAAGTTCTGTCAACTCATGTCATGTCATTCATATCGAGCTATGCAGAGCCACATCATGTCATGTCTTGTCGAGCCATCTAGAGTCACCTTGAGTCATGTAATGACGTGTCATGTCATGTTGAGTCATTTCGAGTCACATCATGTCATGTTGATGCATATCATGACAATTCATGGCATGCTGAGTAAATTTGAGTCATGTCCTCTCCTGTCATTTCGAGTCATGTCGAGGCATGTCATTTTGATTCACATCATGGCAATTCATAATATGCCGAATCATTCCTTGTTGAGACATCTCGAATCATGTCTTTTCCTGTCATCTCGAGTCTTGTCAAGTCATGTTGAGTCATGTAGTTTCACATCATGTCATGTCGAGTCATGCCGAGTCTTTTGTGTTAAGTCATGTCGACTCCTGTCATGTCTTGACATGTCGAGTCATTTCATTTGGACTCATGTCGAGTCATGTCATATCATGTCATGTCATGTCATGTCAAGTCATCTAGAGACATCTTCAGTCATGTCATGTCGTGTCATGTCATATCGACTCATGTCGAGTCAAGTCATGTCGCTTCATATTATGTTGATTCACATAATACAATTCATGGCATTTCACTCATGAGTCATTTTGAATCATGTCTTCTCCTGTCATGTTGAGTCATATCAAGTCTTTCTTGTCAAGTCGTGTCAACTCATGTCATTTCATTCATGTCCAGTCATCTACAGGCATCTTGATGTCATGCCTTGTCGAGTCAAATCGAGGCTTTCTTGTTAAGTCAAGTTGACTCCTGTCATATATGTCAGGTCGAGTCATGTCATTTTGACTCATGTCGAGAAATGTCATGTCATATCATGTCGAGTCATCTAGAGTCATCTTCAGTCATGTCAATTCGATTCATGTCATGTCACTTCATCTCATGTGAAGTCATGCCGACTCATGTCGATTCATGTCATTTCGCTGCATGTCATGTTGTATCACATCATGACAATTCATGGCATGCTGCAGAGTCATTGTGTGTCATGTCTTCTCCTGTTATTTCGAGTCATGTCAAGTCATGTGATGTCGGGTCATGTCAAGTCTTTCGTGTCCAGTCATGTCGACTCATGGCATGTCATGTCATGTGGTCTTGAGTCAGTTTGAGACATCTCATCTCATGACATGTCGAGTCATGTTCAGCCGTCACAAGTCATGTCATGGCAAGTCAAGTCATGTTGAGTCTTGAAGAATCATGTCGGGTCATGTCATTGCCTGATTAGCCATATCGAGTCATTATCTGTCATCTCATTTCATGTCGAGTCGTGTCATGTCATGGCATGTCGTGTCATGTCGAGTCATCTCATGTCGCAACATGTCACATTGAGCCATGTCATTTTGATTCAAATCATGGCAATTCATAACATGCCGAGTCACTCCATGTTGAGACATCTCGAATCATGTCTTTTCCTGTCAACTCGAGGCATGTCAAGTCATGTCGACTCATAATAATTGATGTCATGCCATGTTGAGTCATGTCGAGGATTTCTTGTTAAGTCATGTTGATTCCTGTCATGTTATGTCAGGTCGAGTCATGTCATTTATGACTCATGTCAAGAAATGTCATGTCATGTCATGTCGAAACATCCAGAGTCTTCTTCAGTCATGTCATGTCGATTCATGTCATGTCGCTTCATCCCATGTGAAGACATGCCGACTCAATACAAGTCATGTAATTTCACTGCATGTCATGTTGATTCACATCATGACAATTCATGGCATGCTGCAGAGTCATTTTGAGTCATGTCTTCTCCTGTTAATTCGAGTCATGTCAAGTCATGTGATGTCGGGTCATGTCAACTCTTTCATGTCCAGTCATGTCGATTCATGGCATGTCATGTCATGTGGTCTTGAATCAGTTTGAGACATCACAACTCATGAAATGTCGAGTTATGTTGAGTCATCTCAAGTCATGTCATGGCAAGATAAGTCATGTCGATCCTTGAAGAATCATGTTGGGTCATGTCATTGCCTACTTAGCCATATCGTGTCATGATCTGTCATCTCATTTCATGTCGAGTCGTGTCATGTCATGGCATGTCATGTCATTTAGTGTCGAGTCATGTTTATTCATTTCATGTCAAGTCATGCCATGTCGAGTCATCTCATGACTAAACATGTCATGACCAGCCATGTCATATTGATTCAAATCGTGGCAATTCATAACATGCCGAATCATTCCATGTTGAGACATCTCGAATCAAGTCTTTTCCTGTCATCTCGAGTCATGTCTGTTCATTTTGAGTCATGTCATTTCACGTCATGTCATATCGAGTCAAGTCAAGTCTTTCGTGTCAAGTTGTGTCAACTCATGTCATGTCATTCATATCGAGCTATGCAGAGCCACATCATGTCATGTCTTGTCGAGCCATCTAGAGTCATCTTGAGTCATGTAATGACGTGTCATGTCATGTTGAGTCATTTCGAGTCACATCATGTCATGTTGATGCATATCATGACAATTCATGGCATGCTGAGTAAATTTGAGTCATGTCCTCTCCTGTCATTTCGAGTCATGTCGAGGCATGTCATTTTGATTCACATCATGGCAATTCATAATATGCCGAATCATTCCTTGTTGAGACATCTCGAATCATGTCTTTTCCTGTCATCTCGAGTCTTGTCAAGTCATGTTGAGTCATGTAGTTTCACATCATGTCATGTCGAGTCATGCCGAGTCTTTTGTGTTAAGTCATGTCGACTCCTGTCATGTCTTGACATGTCGAGTCATTTCATTTGGACTCATGTTGAGTCATGTCATGTCAAGTCATCTAGAGACATCTTCAGTCATGTCATGTCGTGTCATGTCATATCGACTCATGTCGAGTCAAGTCATGTCGCTTCATATTATGTTGATTCACATAATGCAATTCATGGCATTTCACTCATGAGTCATTTTGAATCATGTCTTCTCTTGTCATGTTGAGTCATATCAAGTCTTTCTTGTCAAGTCGTGTCAACTCATGTCATTTCATTCATGTCCAGTCATCTACAGGCATCTTGATGTCAAGCCTTGTCGAGTCAAATCGAGGCTTTCATGTTAAGTCAAGTTGACTCCTGTCATATATGTCAGGTCGAGTCATGTCATTTTGACTCATGTCGAGAAATGTCATGTCATATCATGTCGAGTCATCTAGAGTCATCTTCAGTCATGTCAATTCGATTCATGTCATGTCACTTCATCTCATGTGAAGTCATGCCGACTCATGTCGATTCATGTCATTTCGCTGCATGTCATGTTGTATCACATCATGACAATTCATGGCATGCTGCAGAGTCATTGTGTGTCATGTCTTCTCCTGTTATTTCGAGTCATGTCAAGTCATGTGATGTCGGGTCATGTCAAGTCTTTCGTGTCCAGTCATGTCGACTCATGGCATGTCATGTCATGTGGTCTTGAGTCAGTTTGAGACATCTCATCTCATGACATGTCGAGTCATGTTCAGCCGTCACAAGTCATGTCATGGCAAGTCAAGTCATGTTGAGTCTTGAAGAATCATGTCGGGTCATGGCATTGCCTGATTAGCCATATCGAGTCATTATCTGTCATCTCATTTCATGTCGAGTCGTGTCATGTCATGGCATTTCATGTCATGTCGAGTCATCTCATGTCGCAACATGTCACATCGAGCCATGTCATTTTGATTCAAATCATGGCAATTCATAACATGCCGAGTCACTCCATGTTGAGACATCTCGAATCATGTCTTTTCCTGTCAACTCGAGGCATGTCAAGTCATGTCGACTCATAATAATTGATGTCATGCCATGTTGAGTCATGTCGAGGATTTCTTGTTAAGTCATGTTGATTCCTGTCATGTTATGTCAGGTCGAGTCATGTCATTTATGACTCATGTCAAGAAATGTCATGTCATGTCATGTCGAAACATCCAGAGTCTTCTTCAGTCATGTCATGTCGATTCATGTCATGTCGCTTCATCCCATGTGAAGACATGCCGACTCAATACAAGCCATGTAATTTCGCTGCATGTCATGTTGATTCACATCATGACAATTCATGGCATGCTGCAGAGTCATTTTGAGTCATGTCTTCTCCTGTTAATTCGAGTCATGTCAAGTCATGTGATGTCGGGTCATGTCAACTCTTTCATGTCCAGTCATGTCGATTCATGGCATGTCATGTCATGTGGTCTTGAATCAGTTTGAGACATCACAACTCATGAAATGTCGAGTTATGTTGAGTCATCTCAAGTCATGTCATGGCAAGATAAGTCATGTCGATCCTTGAAGAATCATGTTGGGTCATGTCATTGCCTGCTTAGCTATATCGTGTCATGATCTGTCATCTCATTTCATGTCGAGTCGTGTCATGTCATGGCATGTCATGTCATTTAGTGTCGAGTCATGTTTATTCATTTCATGTCAAGTCATGCCATGTCGAGTCATCTCATGTCTAAACATGTCATGACCAGCCATGTCATATTGATTCAAATCTTGGCAATTCATAACATGCCGAATTATTCCATTTTGAGACATCTCGAATCAAGTCTTTTCCTGTCATCTCGAGTCATGTCTGTTCATTTTGAGTCATGTCATTTCACGTCATGTCATATCGAGTCAAGTCAAGTCTTTCGTGTCAAGTTGTGTCAACTCATGTCATGTCATTCATATCGAGCTATGCAGAGCCACATCATGTCATGTCTTGTCGAGTCATCTAGAGTCATCTTGAGTCATGTAATGACGTGTCATGTCATGTTGAGTAATTTCGATTCACATCATGTCATGTTGATGCACATCATGACAATTCATGGCATGCTGAGTAACTTCGAGTCATGTCTTCTCCTGTCATTTCGAGTCATGTCATTTTGATTCTTCATGGCAATTCATAACATGCCGAGTCATTCCTTGTTGAGACATCTCGAATCATGTCTTTTACTGTCATCTCGAGTCTTGTCAAGTCATGTTGAGTCATGTCATTTCACGTCATGTCATGTCGAGTCATGCCGAGTCTTTTGCATTAAGTCATGTCGACCACTGTCATGCCTTGACATGTCGAGTCATTTCATGTCGAGTCGTGTCATTTCATGGCATGTCATGTCATGTCGAGTCATCTCATGTCGCAACATGTCACATCGAGCCATGTCATTTTGATTCAAATCATGGCAATTCATAACATGCCGAGTCACTCCATGTTGAGACATCTCGAATCATGTCTTTTCCTGTCATCTCGAGTCATGTCAAGTCATGTCGACTCATAATAATTGATGTCATGCCATGTTGAGTCATGTCGAGGATTTCTTGTTAAGTCATGTTGATTCCTGTCATGTTATGTCAGGTCGAGTCATGTCATTTATGACTCATGTCAAGAAATGTCATGTCATGTCATGTCGAAACATCCAGAGTCTCCTTCAGTCATGTCATGTCGATTCATGTCATGTCGCTTCATCCCATGTGAAGACATGCCGACTCAATACAAGTCATGTAATTTCCCTGCATGTCATGTTGATTCACATCATGACAATTCATGGCATGTTGCAGAGTCATTTTGAGTCATGTCTTCTCCTGTTAATTCGAGTCATGTCAAGTCATGTGATGTCGGGTCATGTCAACTCTTTCATGTCCAGTCATGTCGATTCATGGCATGTCATGTCATGTGGTCTTGAATCAGTTTGAGACATCACAACTCATGAAATGTCGAGTTATGTTGAGTCATCTCAAGTCATGTCATGGCAAGATAAGTCATGTCGATCCTTGAAGAATCATGTTGGGTCATGTCATTGCCTGCTTAGCCATATCGTGTCATGATCTGTCATCTCATTTCATGTCGAGTCGTGTCATGTCATGGCATGTCATGTCATTTAGTGTCGAGTCATGTTTATTCATTTCATGTCAAGTCATGCCATGTCGAGTCATCTCATGTCTAAACATGTCATGACCAGCCATGTCATATTGATTCAAATCTTGGCAATTCATAACATGCCGAATCATTCCATGTTGAGACATCTCGAATCAAGTCTTTTCCTGTCATCTCGAGTCATGTCTGTTCATTTTGAGTCATGTCATTTCAAGTCATGTCATATCGAGTCAAGTCAAGTCTTTCGTGTCAAGTTGTGTCAACTCATGTCATGTCATTCATATCGAGCTATGCAGAGCCACATCATGTCATGTCTTGTCGAGTCATCTAGAGTCATCTTGAGTCATATAATGACGTGTCATGTCATGTTGAGTTATTTCGATTCACATCATGTCAAGTTGATGCACATCATGACAATTCATGGCATGCTGAGTAATTTCGAGTCATGTCTTCTCCTGTCATTTCGAGTCATGTCGAGTCATGTCATTTTGATTCTTCATGGCAATTCATAACATGCCGAGTCATTCCTTGTTGAGACATCTCGAATCAAGTCTTTTACTGTCATCTCGAGTCTTGTCAAGTCATGTTGAGTCATGTCATTTCACGTCATGTCATGTCGAGTCATGCCGAGTCTTTTGCGTTAAGTCATGTCGACTCCTGTCATGTCTTGACATGTCGAGTCATTTCATTTGGACTCATGTCGAGTCATGTCATATCATGTCATGTCATGTCATGTCAAGTCATCTAGAGACATCTTCAGTCATGTCATGTCGTGTCATTTCATGTCGACTCATGTCCAGTCAAGTCATGTCGCTTCATACTATGTTAATTCACATAATGTAATTCATGGCATTTCAATCATGAGTCATTTTGAATCATGTCTTCTCCTGTCACGTTGAGTCATATCAAGTCTTTCTTTTCAAGTCGTGTCAACTCATGTCATGTCATTCATGTCCAGTCATCTAGAGGCATCTTGATGTCATGCCATGTCGAGTCAAATCGAGGCTTTCTTGTTAAGTCATGTTGACTCCTGTCATATATGTCAGGTCGAGTCATGTCATTTTGACACATGTCGAGAAATGTCATGTCATATCATGTCGAGTCATCTAGAGTCATCTTCAGTCATGTCTTGTCGATTCATGTCATGTCACTTCATCTCATTTGAAGTCATGCCAACTCATGTCGAGTCATGTCATTTCGCTGCATGTCATGTTGTATCACATCACGACAATTCATGGCATGCTGCAGTGTCATTGTGTGTCATGTCTTCTCCTGTCATTTCGAGTCATGTCAAGTCATGTGATGTCGGGTCATGTCAAGTCTTTCGTGTCCAGTCATGTCGACTCATGGCATGTCATGTGATGTGGTCTTGAATCGGTTTGTGTCATCTCATCTCATGTCATGTCGAGTCATGTTGAGACATCACAAGTCATGTCATGGCAAGTCAATTCATGTTGCATCATGAAGAATCATGTCGGGTCATGTCATTGCCAGATTAGCCATGTCGAGTCATGATCTGTCATCTCATTTCATGTCGAGTCGTGTCATGTCATGGCATGTCATGTCATGTCTAGTCATTTCATGTCAAGTCATGCCATGTCGAGTCATCTCATGTCTAACCATGTCATGACCAGCCATGTCATTTTGATTCAAATCTTGGCAATTCATAACATTCCGAGTCATTCCATGCTGAATCATCTCGAGTCATACTTTTCCTGTCATCTCGAGTCATGCCAATTCATGTTGAGTCATGTCATTTCACATCATGTCATATCGAGTCATGTCAAGTCTTTCGTGTCAAGTTGTGTCAACTCATGTCATGCCATTCATATCGAGCTATGTAGCACCACATCATGTCGTGTCTTGTTGAGTCATCCAGAGTCATCTTGGGTCAATTAATGAATTGTCATGTCATGTTGAGTCCTTTCGAGTCACATCATGTCATGTTGATGCACATCATGACAATTCACGGCATGCTGAGTAATTTCGAGTCATGTCTTCTGTCATTTTGAATCATGTCAAGTCATATCGAGTCATGTCATTTTCATTCACATCATGGCAATTCATAACATGTCGAGTCATTCCTTGTTGAGACATCTCGAATCATGTCTTTTCCTGTCATCTCGAGTCTTGTCAAGTCATGTTGAGTCATGTCATTTCACGTCATGTCATGTCGAGTCATGCCGAGTCTTTTGTGTTAAGTCATGTCGACTCCTGTCATGTCTTGACATGTCGAGTCATTTCATTTGGACTCATGTCGAGTCATGTCATATCATGTCATGTCATGTCATGTCAAGTCATCTAGAAACATCTTCAGTCATGTCATGTCGTGTCATTTCATGTCGACTCATGTCGAGTCAAGTCATGTCGCTTCATATTATGTTAATTCACATCATGTAATTCATGGCATTTCACTCATGAGTCATTTTGAATCATGCCTTCTCCTGTCATGTTGAGTCATATCAAGTCTTCCTTTTCAAGTCGTGTCATCTCATGTCACGTCATTCATGTCCAGTCATCTAGAGGCATCTTGATGTCATGCCATGTCGAGTCAAATCGAGGCTTTCTTGTTAAGTCATGTTGACTCCTGTCATATATGTCAGGTCGAGTCATGTCATTTTGACACATGTAGAGAAATGTCATGTCATATCATGTCGAGTCATCTAGAGTCATCTTCAGTCATGTCACGTCGATTCATGTCATGTCACTTCATCTCATTTGAAGTCATGCCAACTCATGTCGAGTCATGTCATTTCGCTGCATGTCATGTTGTATCACATCACGACAATTCATGGCATGCTGCAGTGTCATTGTGTGTCATGTCTTCTCCTGTCATTTCGAGTCATGTCAAGTCATGTGATGTGGTCTTGAATCGGTTTGTGTCATCTCATCTCATGTCATGTCGAGTCATGTTGAGACATCACAAGTCATGTCATGGCAAGTCAATTCATGTTGCATCATGAAGAATCATGTCGGGTCATGTCATTGCCAGATTAGCCATGTCGAGTCATGATCTGTCATCTCATTTCATGTCGAGTCGTGTCATGTCATGGCATGTCATGTCATGTCTAGTCATTTCATGTCAAGTCATGCCATGTCGAGTCATCTCATGTCTAACCATGTCATGACCAGCCATGTCATTTTGATTCAAATCTTGGCAATTCATAACATTCCGAGTCATTCCATGCTGAGTCATCTCGAGTCATACTTTTCCTGTCATCTCGAGGCATGCCAATTCATGTTGAGTCATGTCATTTCACATCATGTCATATCGAGTCATGTCAAGTCTTTCGTGTCAAGTTGTGTCAACTCATGTCATGCCATTCATATCGAGCTATGTAGCACCACATCATGTCGTGTCTTGTTGAGTCATCCAGAGTCATCTTGAGTCAATTAATGAATTGTCATGTCATGTTGAGTCCTTTCGAGTCACATCATGTCATGCTGATGCACATCATGACAATTCACGGCATGCTGAGTAATTTTGAGTCATGTCTTCTGTCATTTTGAATCATGTCAAGTCATATCGAGTCATGTCATTTTCATTCACATCATGGCAATTCATAACATGTCGAGTCATTCCTTGTTGAGACATCTCGAATCATGTCTTTTCCTGTCATCTCGAGTCTTGTCAAGTCATGTTGAGTCATGTCATTTCACGTCATGTCATGTCGAGTCATGCCGAGTCTTTTGTGTTAAGTCATGTTGACTCCTGTCATGTCTTGACATGTCGAGTCATTTCATTTGGACTCATTTCGAGTCATGTCATATCATGTCATGTCATGTCATGTCAAGTCATCTAGAGACATCTTCAGTCATGTCATGTCGTGTCATTTCATGTCGACTCATGTCGAGTCAAGTCATGTCGCTTCATATTATGTTAATTCACATAATGTAATTCATGGCATTTCACTCATGAATCATTTTGAATCATGCCTTCTCCTGTCATGTTGAGTCATATCAAGTCTTCCTTTTCAAGTCGTGTCATCTCCTGTCACGTCATTCATGTCCAGTCATCTAGAGGCATCCTGATGTCATGCCATGTCGAGTCAAATCGAGGCTTTCTTGTTAAGTCATGTTGACTCCTGTCATATATGTCAGGTCGAGTCATGTCATTTTGACTCATGTCGAGAAATGTCATGTCATATCATGTCGAGTCATCTAGCGTCATCTTCAGTCATGTTATGTCGATTCATGTCATGTCACTTCATCTCATTTGAAGTCATGCCAACTCATGTCGAGTCATGTCAATTCGCTGCATGTCATGTTGTATCATATCACGACAATTCATGGCATGCTGCAGAGTCATTGTGTGTCATGTCTTCACCTGTCATTTCGAGTCATTTCAAGCCATGTGATGTCGGGTCATGTCAAGTCTTTCGTGTCCAGTCATGTAGACTCATGGCATGTCATGTCATGTGGTCTTGAATCAGTTTGAGTCATCTCATCTCATGTCATGTCGAGTCATGTTGAGCCATCACAAGTCATGTCATGGCAAGTCAATTCATGTTGCGTCATGAAGAATCATGTCGGGTCATGTCATTGCCAGATTAGCCATGTCGAGTCATGATCTGTCATCTCATTTCATGTCGAGTCGTGTCATGTCATGGCATGTCATGTCATGTCGAGTCATTTCATGTCAAGTCATGCCATGTCGAGTCATCTCATGTCTAACCATGTCATGACCAGCCATGTCATTTTGATTCAAATCTTGGCAATTCATAACATTCCGAGTCATTCCATGCTGAGTCATCTCGAGTCATACTTTTCCTGTCATCTCGAGGCATGCCAATTCATGTTGAGTCATGTCATTTCACATCATGTCATATCGAGTCATGTCAAGTCTTTCGTGTCAAGTTGTTTCAACTCATGTCATGCCATTCATATCGAGCTATGTAGCACCACATCATGTCGTGTCTTGTTGAGTCATCCAGAGTCATCTTGAGTCAATTAATGAATTGTCATGTCATGTTGAGTCCTTTCGAGTCACATCATGTCATGTTGATGCACATCATGACAATTCACGGCATGCTGAGTAATTTCGAGTCATGTCTTCTGTCATTTTGAATCATGTCAAGTCATATCGAGTCATGTCATTTTCATTCACATCATGGCAATTCATAACATGTCGAGTCATTCCTTGTTGAGACATCTTGAATCATGTCTTTTCCTGTCATCTCGAGTCTTGTCAAGTCATGTTAAGTCATGTCATTTCACGTCATGTCATGTCGAGTCATGCCGAGTCTTTTGTGTTAAGTCATGTTGACTCCTGTCATGTCTTGACATGTCGAGTCATTTCATTTGGACTCATTTCGAGTCATGTCATATCATGTCATGTCATGTCATGTCAAGTCATCTAGAGACATCTTCAGTCATGTCATGTCGTGTCATTTCATGTCGACTCATGTCGAGTCAAGTCATGTCGCTTCATACTACGTTAATTCACATAATGCAATTCATGGCATTTCACTCATGAGTCATTTTGAATCATGCCTTCTCCTCTCATGTTGAGTCATATCAAGTCTTTCTTTTCAAGTCGTGTCAACTCAAGTCATGTCATTCATGTCCAGTCATCTAGAGGCATCTTGATGTCATGCCATGTCGAGTCAAATCGAAGCTTTCTTGTTAAGTCATGTTGACTCCTGTCATATATGTCAGGTCGAGTCATGTCACTTTGACTCATGTCGAGAAATGTCATGTCATATCATGTCGAGTCTTCTAGAGTCATCTTCAGTCATGTCTTGTCGATTCATGTCATGTCACTTCATCTCATTTGAAGTCATGCCAACTCATGTCGAGTCATGTCATTTCGCTGCATGTCATGTTGTATCACATCACGACAATTCATGGCATGCTGCAGAGTCATTGTGTGTCATGTCTTCTCCTGTCATTTCGAGTCATGTCAAGTCATGTGATGTCGGGTCATGTCAAGTCTTTCGTGTCCAGTCATGTCGACTCATGGCATGTCATGTCATGTGGTCTTGAATCAGTTTGAGTCATCTCATCTCATGTCATGTCGAGCCATGTTGAGCCTTCACAAGTCATGTCATGGCAAGTCAAGTCATGTTGCTTCATGAAGAATCATGTCGGGTCATGTCATTGCCTGATTAGCCATATCGAGTCATGATCCATCATCTCATTTCATGTCGAGTCGTGTCACGTCATGACATGTCATGTCATGTCGAGTCATTTCATGTCAAGTCATGCCATGTCGAGTCATCTCATGTCTAAACATGTCATGACCAGCCATGTCATTTTGATTCAAATCTTGGCAATTCATAACATGCCGAGTCATTCCATGCTGAGTCATCTCGAGTCATACTTTTCCTGTCATCTCGATTCATGCCAATTCATGTTGAGTCATGTCATTTGTCATCATGTCATAACGAATGATGTCAAGTCTTTCGTGTCAAGTTGTGTCAACTCATGTCATGCCATTCATATCGAGCTATGTAGCGCCACATCATGTCATGTCTTGTTGAGTCATCCAGAGTCATCTTGAGTCAATGAATTGTCATGTCATGTTGAGTCCTTTCGAGTCACATCATGTCATGTTGATGCACATCATGACAATTCACGGCATGCTGAGTAATTTCGAGTCATGTCTTCTGTCATTTCGAATCATGTCAAGTCATATCGAGTCATGTCATTTTCATTCACATCATGGCAATTCATAACATGTCGAGTCATTCCTTGTTGAGACATCTCGAGTCATGTCTTTTCCTGTCATCTTGAGTCTTGTCAAGTCATGTTAAGTCATGTCATTTCACGTCATGTCATGTCGAGTCATGCCGAGTTCATTGTGTCAAGTCATGTCGACTCCTGTCATGTCATGACATGTCGAGTCATTTCATTTGGACTCACGTCGAGATATGTCATATCATGTCATGTCATGTCATGTCAAGTCATCTAGAGACATCTGCAGTCATGACATGTCTTGTCATGTCATTTCGACTCATGTCGAGTCAAGTCATTTCACTTCATATTATGTTGATTCACATCATGACAATTCATGGCATGCACTGTTGAGTCATTTTGAATCATTTCTTCTCCTGTCATGTCGAGTCATGTCAAGTCATGTCGAGTCATGTCATGTTGAGTCATATCAAGTCTTTCTTGTCAAGTCATGTCAACTCATGTCATATCATTCATCTCCAGTCATCTAGAGGCATCTTGATGACATACCATGTCGACTCAAATCGAGGCTTTCCTGTTAAGTCATGTTGACCCCTGTCATGATATGTCAGGTCGAGTCATGTCATTTTGACTCATTTCGAGAAATGTCATGTCATGTCATTTCGAGTCATCCAGAGTCATCTTCAGTCATGTCATGTCGATTCATGTCATGTCGATTCATCTCATGTGAAGTCATTCCGAATCATGTCGAGTCATGTCATTTCGCTACATGTCATGTTGTATCACATCATGACAATTTTTGGCATCCTGCAGAGTCATTTTGAGTCATGTCCTCCGTTGTCATTTCGAGTCACGTCAAGTCATGTCAAGTCATGTAACGTTGGGTCATTTCAAGTTTTTTGTGTCCTGTCATGTCGACTCATGTCATGTCATGTCATGTGGTCTTGAGTCAGTTTGAGACATCTCATCTCATGACATGTCGAGTCATGTTGAGTCATCTCAAGTCATGTCATGGCAAGTCAAGTCATGTTGAGTCTTGAAGAATCATGTTGGGTCATGTCATTGTGTGATTAGTCATATCAAGTCATGATCTGTCATCTCATTTCATGTCGAGTCGTGCCATGTCATGGCATGACATGTCATTTCGTGTCGAGTCATGTTGAGTCATTTCATGTTGTGTCATCTCATGTCTAACCATGTCAAATCGAGCCATGTCATTTTGATTCCAATCATGGCAATTCATAACATGCCAAGTCTATCCATGTTGAGTCGTCTCAAGTCATACTTTTCCTGTCATCTCGAGTCATGTCAAGTCATGTCGAGTCATATCAATTCATGTCATGCCATGTCAGGTCATGTCGAGGCATTCTTGTTAAGTCATGTTGACTCCTGTCATGTTATGTCAGGTCGAGTCATGTCATTTTGACTCATGTCGAGAAATGTCATGTCATGTCATGTCGAGTCATCCAGAGTCATCTTCAGTCATGTCATGTCGATTCATGTCACGTCGCTTCATCTCATGTGAAGTCAAGCTGACTCATGTCCAGTCATATCATTTCACTGCATGTCATGTCGATTCACATCATGACAATTCATGAATTGCTGCTGAGTGATTTTGAGTCATGTCTTCCCCTGTCATTTCGAGTCATGTCAAGTCATGCCGAGTCATGTGATGTCGGGTCACGTCAACTCTTTCATGTCCAGTCATGTCGACTCATGGCATGTCATGTCATGTGCTCTTGAGTCAGTTTGAGACATCTCATCTCATGACATGTCGAGTCATGTTGAGTCAGCTCAAGTCATGTCATGGCAAGTCAAGTCATGTTGTGATTGAAGAAAAATTTTGGGTCATGTCATTGCCTGTTTAGCCATATCGAGTCATGATCTGTCATCTCATTTCATGTCGAGACATGTCATGTCATGTCATTTCGAGCCGAGTCATTTTGAGTCATGTCATGTCGAGTCATGTCCTGTCGAGTCATCTCATGTCACAACATGTCACATCAAGCCATGTCATTTTGATTCAAATCATGGCATTTCATAACATGCCGAGTCATTCCATGTTGAGTCATCTCGAGTCATAACTTTTCCTGTCATCTCGAGTATGTCAAGTCATGTCGCGTCATGTCAATTAATGTCATGCCATCTCGAGTCATGTCTAGGCTTTCTTGTTAAATCCTGTTGACTCCTGTCATATTACGTCAGGTCGAGTCATGTCATTTTTGACTCATGTCGAGAAATGTCATGTCATGTCATGTCGAGTCATACAGAGTCATCTTTAGTCATGTCATGTCGATTCATGTCATGTCGCTTCATCTCATGTGAAGTCATGCTGACTCATGTCGCGTCACGTCATTCTGCTGCATGTTATGTTGATTCACATCATGACAATTCATGGCATGCTGCAGAGTCATTTTGAGTCATGTCTTCTCCTGTCAATTCGAGTCATGTCAAGTCATGTCAAGGCATGTGATGTCGGGTCATGTCAACTCTTTCATGTCCAGTCATGTCGACTCATGGCATGTCATGTCATGTGGTCTTGAGTCAGTTTGAGACATCTCATCTCACGACATGTCGAGTCATGTTCAGTCATATCAAAGCTTTCTTGTCAAGTCGTGTCAACTCATTTCATTTCATTCATGTCCAGTCATCTAGAGGCATCTTGATGTCATGCCATATCGAGGCTTTCTTGTGATGTCATGTTGACTCCAGCCATGATAGGTCCGGTCGAGTCATGTCATTTTGACTCATGTCGAGAAATGTCATGTCATATCATTTCGAGTTATCTGCAGTCATCTTCAGTAATGCGTTGTTGATTCATGTCATGTCGCTTCATCTCATGTGAAGTCATGCCGACTCATGTCGAGTCATGTCATTTCGCTTTAGTCATGTTGTATCACATTGTGACAATTCATGGCATGCTGCAGAGTCATTTTGAGTCATGTCTTCTCCTATCATTTCGAGTCATGTCAAGTCATGTGATGTCGGGACCTGTCAAGTCTTTCGTGTCCAGTCATGTCGACTCATGGCATGTCATGTCATGTGGTCTTGAGTCAGTTTGAGACATCTCATCTCATGACATGTCGAGGCATGTTGAGTCATCTCAAGTCATGTCATGGCAAGTCAAGTCATGTTGAGTCTTGAAGAATCATGTTGGGTCATGTCATTGTGTGATTAGTCATATCGAGTCATGATCTGTCATGTCATTTCGAGTCGAGTCATGTTGAATCATGTCATATCGGGTCATGTCATGTCAAGTCATCTCATCTCACAACATGTCACATCGAGCCATGTCATTTTGATTCAAATCATGGCAATTCGTAACATGCCGAGTCATTCCATGTTGAGACATTTCGAATCATTTCTTTTCCTGTCATCTCGAGTCATGTCAAGTTTTTCGTGTCAAGTCGTGTCAACTCATGTCATGTCATTCATATCGAGCTAATTAGAGACACGTCATGTCATGTCTTGTCGAGTCATCTAGAGTCATCTTGAGACAAGTAATCTCGTGTCATGTCATGTTGAGTCATTTCGAGTCACATCACGTCATGTTGATGCACATCATGAGAATTCATGGCATGCTGAGTAATTTCGAGTCATGTCTTCTCCTGTCATTTCAAGTCCTGTCAAGTCATTTCGGGTCATGCCCTTTTGATTCACATCATGGCAATTCCTAATGTGTCGAAACATTCGTTGTTGAGACATCTCGAATCATGTCTTTTCCTGTCATCTCGTGTCATGTCAAGTCATGTTGAGTCATGTCATTTCACGTCATGTCATTTCACGTCATGTCATGTCGAGTCATGTCATGTCGCAACATTTCTCGTCGAGCCATGTCACTTTGATTCAAATCATGGCAATTCATAACATGCCGAGTCATTCCATGTTGAGTCATCTTGAGTCATACCTTTTTCTGTCATCTCGAATCATGTCAAGTCATGTCGAGTGATGTCAATTCATGTCATGCCATGTCGAGGCTTGCTTGTTAAGTCATTTTGACTCTTGTCATGTCATGTCATGTCGAGTCATCTAGAGTCATCTTCAGTCATGTCATGTCTATTCTTGTCATGTCGCTTCATCTCATGTTAAGTCCTGCCGGCTCATGTCGAGTCATGTCATTTTGCCGCATGTCATGTTGATTCACATCCTGACAATTCATGGCATGCTGCAGAGTCATTTTGAGTCATGTCTTCTCCTGTCATTTCGTGTCATGTCAAGTCATGTCGAGTCATTTGATGTCGAGTCATGTCAAGTCTTTCTTGTCCATTCTTGTCGACTCATGGCATATCATGTCATGTGGTCTTGAGTCATTTTGAGACATCTCAACTCATGACATGTCGAGTCATCACAAGTCATGTCATGGCAAGTCAAGTCATGTTGAGTCTTGAAGAATCATGTCGGGTCATTTCTTTGCCTGTTTAGCCATATGGAGTCATGATCTGTCATCTCATTTCGTGTGATGTCATGGCATGTCATGTCATTTCGTGTTGAGTCATGTTGAGTCATGTCATGTCTAGTCATGTCTTGTTGAATCATCTCAAGTCGAAACATGTCATGTCTCGTCATGTCATTTTGATGCACATCATGGCAATTCAGAACATGCCGAGTCATTCCATGTTGAGTCATCTCGAATCATGTCTTTTCTTGTCATCTTGAGTCATGTCAAGTCATGTCGAGTCATGTCATTTCACGTCATGTCCTGTCGAGTCATGCCGAGTCTTTTGTGTCAAGTCATGTTGACTCCTGTCATATCATGTCATATCACGTCATGTGATTTGGAATCATGTCGAATCATGTCACGTTATGTCGATTCCTGTCATGGAGAGTCATGTCACGTTGCGTCATGTCTAGTCTTTCTTGTTAAGTCATGTGGACATCTGTCATTTCATGTCATGTCGAGTCATTTCATTTGGACTCATGTCGAGATACGTCGTGTCATGTCATGTCGAGTCATATAGAGTCATCATCAGTCATGTCATGCCAATTCATGTGATGTCATTTAATGTCGTGTCATGTCATGTCGACTCATGTCGAGTCAAGTCATGTCGCTTCATGTCATGTTGATTCACATTATGACAATTCATACATGCTGAGTCATGCAATGTTGAGTCATTTTGGATCATGTCTTCTCCTGTCATGTCGAGTCATGTCATTCATGTCGAGTCATGTAGAGACATGTCATGTCATGTCATGTCGAGTCATCTTGAGTCATGTGATGTTGTGTCATGTCATGTTGAGTCAATTCGAGTCACTTCATGTCATGTTGATTCACATCATGATACTTCATGGCATGCTGAGTCATTTCAAGTCATGTCTTCTCCTGCCATTTCGAGTCATGTCAAGTAATGTCGAGTCATGTCATGTCAAGTCATGTCGAGTCATGTCATGTCATGTCGAGTCATCTCATGTTGAGTCATGTCATGTCAAGTCATGTCATGTTGATTCACATCATGGCAATTCATAACTTGTCGAGTCATTCGTTGTTGAATCAAGCCGGGTCATGTCATCTCAAATCATGTCATGTCACGTCTTTTATGTTAAGTCATGTCACTCCTGTCATTTCATGTTATGTCGAGTCTTGTCCTTTGGAATCATGTCGTGACATGTCATGTCATGTCGAGTCATCTAGACTCATCTCCAATCATGTCAAGTCATGTTGAGTCAAGTCATATCGAGTCATGTCAACTCTTTTGTGTCAAGTCGTATCAACTCATGTCATGTCATTCTTGTCGAGTCATGTAGAGACACATCATGTCATGACATGTCGAATCATCAAGAGTCATCTTGAGTCATGTAATGTGTCATGTCATGTTGAGTCATTTTGAGTCACATCATGTCATGTTGATTCTCGAAATGACTCAGCATGCCATGAATTGTCATGATGAATCATGTCTTCTTCTGTCATTTTGAGTCATGTCAAGTCATGCCGAGTTATGTCATGTCATGTCATGTCAAGTTTTTCTTTTCAAGTCGTGTCAACTCATGTCATGTCATTCATGTTGAGTCATGTAGCGACATGTCATGTCATGTCATGTCGAGTCATCTTGAGTCATGTAATGTTGTGTCATGTCATGTTGAGTCATTTCAAGTCACATCATGTCATGTTGATTCACATCATGACAATTCATGGCATGTTGAATCATTTCGAGTCATGCCTTCTCCTGTCATTTCGAGTCATGTCAAGTCATGTCTTGTCGAGTCATGTTGCGTCTTTCATGTCAAATCATGTCGACTCATGGCATGTCATTTCATGTGGTCTTGAGTAATTTTGAGACATGTTATCTCATGACATGTCGAATCATGTCGAGTCATCACAAGTCATATTAAGGCAAGTCAAGTCATGTGGAGTCATGAGAAGCCATGTCGGGTCATGTCGTTGCCTTTATAGACATATCGAGTCATGATCTGTCGTCTCATGTCATGTCGAGTTGTGTCATGTCATGGCATGTCATTTCCCTTCGAGTCGAGTCATGTTGAGTCATGTCATGTCATATCGTGTCATCTCATGTTGACTCATGTCATGTCATGTCATGTCATATTGATTCACACCATGTCAATTCATAACATGCCAAGTCATTCCATGTTGAGTCTTCTCGAGTCATGCCTTTTCCTGTCAGCTCGAGTCTTGTCAGGTCATATCAAGTCATGTCAACTCATGTCATGTCATGTCAAGTCACGGCAAGGTTTCTTGTTAAGTCATGTTGACTCCTGACGTGTTATGTCAGTTTGAGTCATGTCATTTGGGCTCATATTGAGAAATGTCATGTCATGTCATATCGAGTCATCTAGAGTCATCTTCAGTCATGTCATGTCGATTCATGTCATATTAAGTCATGCCGACTCAGTTGAGTCATGTCATTTCACTGCATGTCATTTTGACTCATATCATGATAATTCATGGCATGCTCCAGAGGCATTTTGAGTCATGACCCGACATGATTCTTCTTGACTACACATGACCTGAATCGCCATGACATGACTCAACATGCCATGAGATGAGATGCCTCAAAATGACTCAAGACTTGACATGAATCGACAAGACAGGAGAAAACATGACTCAAAATGACTCAACAGTGCATGACTCAGCATACCATGAAATGTCATGATGTGAATCAACATGACATGAAGCGACATGACTTGACTCGACATGAGTCGACCTGACATGACACGACATTAAACAACACGACATGAATCGACTTGACATGTCTGAAGATGAATCTAGATGACTCGACAAGACATCACATGACATGTCTCGACATGAGTCCAAATGACATGGCTCAACATGACATGACATGACAGGAGTCTCCATGACTTAACAAGAAAGACTTGACGTGACTCGACGTGACATGACTCGCCATGACATGACTCAACATGACTTGACATGACTCGACATGATTCCAAATGTATGACTTGACAGACATGATATGACAAGACTCGACATGACTTAACAAGAAAGACTCGACGTGACTCGAAATGACATGAAATGATGAGCCTCAACATGACTCGACTTGAATGACATGTCATGAGTTGACACGACTTGACACAAATGAATTGACATGACTTGATATGACATGACTTGACATGACTTGACATGACTCGAAATGACAGGAGAAGACATGGCGCAAAATGACTCAGCATGCGGTGACTTATCATGATGTGAATCAATGTAACATGAAGAGACTCGAAATGACTCAACATGACATGACACGCAATTACACGACTCAAGATGACTCCAGATGACTCGACATGACATGACATGGTGTGTCTCTACATGATTCAACATGAATGACATGACATGAGATGACACGACTTGACACGAAAGACTTGACATGACTCATCATGGCATGACTCACCAGAAATTGACATGACTTGACATGATAGGAGAAGACATGACTCAAAATGGCTCAACAGTGCATGACTCAGCATGCCAGGAAATGTCATGATGTGAATCAACATGACATGAAGCGACATGACTTGACTCGACATGAGTCGACCTGACATGACACGACATGAAACAACATGAATCGACATGACATGACTGAAGATGACTCTAGATGACTCGACATGACATGACATGACATGTCTTGACATGAGTCCAAATGACATGAATCAACATGACATGAAGCGACATGACTTGACTCGCCATGAGTCAACATGACATGACACGACATGAAACGACATGACATAAATCGACATGACATGACTGAAGATGACTCTAGATGATTAGACGTGACATGACATTTCCCACCATGATTCAAAATGAAGTGTCTCGATATGACATGACATGACAGGAGTCCACATGACTTAACAAGAAAGTCTCGACATGACGCGACATGACATGACTCGAACTGACATGACATGACTTGACATGATTCCAAATGATAAGACTCAACATGACAGGAGTCGACATGACTTGACACAAAAGAGTCGACATGTCTCAACATGACTCCAAATGGCATGACTCAACATGACTTGCCAGGAGTCGACATGACTTAACATAAAAGACGTGACATGACATAACTTGAAATGACATGACTTGACATGACATGACGTTACTCGAGATGACAGGAAAAGACATGGCTCGAGATGACTCAACATTCAATGACTTGGCATGTTATGAATTGCCATGATGTGAATCAACATGACATGATTCGACATGACATGGCTCGGCATGACTTGACTAGACATGACATGACACAAGATGACATGACTCGACATGACATGACTCGACATGAGTTGACTTGATATGACATGACTCGACATGACTCAACATGACCTGACTCAACAGGGCTCGACACGAAATGACATGACTTGCCATGACAAGAGATGACTCGATGTGACATGAGATGACAGAAATGGACTCGATAGGGCTAAACAGGCAAAGACAGGACCCAACATGATTCTTTAAGACTCGACATGAATTGACTTGTCATGACATGACTTGACATGACTCGACATGACCTGACATGTCATGAGGTGAGGTGACTCAAAATGACTCAAGCCTACATGACATGACATGCCATGAGTCAACATGACTTGACACGAAAAACTTGACATGATTCGACATGAAATGACTCGACATGACTTGGAATGACTCGAAATGAAAGGAGAAGACATGACTCGAAATGACTCAGCATGCCATGATTATCATGATGTGAATCAATATGACATGAAGAGACTCGAAATGGCTCAACATGGCATGAATGACATTACATGACTCAAGATGACTCTAGATGTCTCGACATGACATGACATGACGTGTCTCTACATGACTCGACATGAATGATATGACATGAGTTGACACGACTTGACGTGACAGACTTGACATGACTCGAAATGACAGGAGAAGACAAGACTCGAAATGACTCAGCATGCCATGAATAGTCATGATGAAAATCAACTTTACATGAAGTGACTCGAAATGACTCAACATGACATGACACAAAATTACTTGACTCGACGTGACTTATTTAACTCGACATGACATGACATGACGTGCATTCACACGACTTGACACGAAATACTTGACATGACTCGATATGACATGACTCGACATAACTTGACATGACTCGAGATGAATCTAGATGACTCGACATTTCATGACATGCCTCGACACAATTCCAAATGAAATGACTCGACATAACATGACATGACAGGAGTCGACATGACTTAACATAAAAGATGTGCCATGACATGACTTGAAATGACATGACTCGAAATGACTTGACTTGCCTCGAGATGACAGGAAAAGACATGACTTGAGATCACTCTACATGGAATGAATTGCCATGATGTGAATCAACATGACATGACTCCTAATGACATGAGTCGACACGAGATGAATTGACATGACATGACACAACATGACATGAATCGACATGACATGACATGACATGACTTAACATGACATGACTCAACTCGAAATGACATGACATGCCATGACATGACACGACTCAATGTGACATGAGATGACAGATCATGACTCGATATTTCTAAACAGGCAACGACATGATCCAACATGAGTCTTCATGACTGCAAATGACTTGACTCGCCATGACATGACTTGAGATGACTCGACATGGCTCGACATGTCATGTGCTCAGATTCCTCAAAATGACTCAAGACCACATGACATGATATGCCATGAGTCGACATGACTTGACACGAAAGACGTAACATGACTCAACATGACTTGACATGACTCGAAATGACAGGAGAAGACATGACTCAAAATGACTCAGCTTGCCATGAATTGTCATGATGTGAATCAACATGACATGACTCGAAATGACATGACTCAACACGAGATGACTCAACATGACATGATTCGGCATGACATGACTCGACATGACATGACATGACTCGACTCGAAATGACATGACATGCCACGACTCATCGTGACATGAGATGACAGATCATGACTCAATATTTCTAAACAGACAACAATTGACCCAACATTATTCTTCATGACTGCACTTGACTTGACACGCTATGACATGACTTGAGATGACTCCACATGTCAAGACTCGACATGACTTGACATCACTCGAAATTACAGGAGAAGACATGACTCGAAATGACTCAGCATGCAATGAATTATCATGATGTGAATCAACGTGACATGGAGTGACTCAAAAAGACTCAGAATGTCATGAATTGTTATGATGTGAATCAACATGAGATGACTCGAAATGACATGACTCGACACGAGATGACTCGACACGACATGACATGACATGACTCGACTCGAAGTGACATGACACGATTTGATGAGACATGAGATGACAGATCATGACTCGCTATTTCTAAACTGGATACGACATGACCCGACATGATTCTTCATGAATGCACATGACTTGAGTCGCCATGACATGACTTGAGATGACTCGACATGTCATGAGATGAGATGCCTCAAAATGAGTCAAGACCACTTGACATGAGTCGACATGACTTGACATGAAAGACTTGACGTGACTCGACGTGACATGACTCGACATGACTTGTCATGACTCGAAAAGAAAGGAGAAGACATGACTCGAAATGACTCAGCTTGCCATGACTATCATGATGTGAATCAATATGACATGAAGAGACTCGAAATGACTCAACATGACATGACATGACATGACTCAAGATGACTCTAGATGTCTCGACATGACATGACATGACGTGTCTCTACATGACTCGACATGAATGGTATGTCATGAGTTGACATGACTTGACATGACAGACTTGACATGACTCGATATGACATGACTTGACATGACTTGACACAACTCGATGTGACATAAGATGACAGATCATGACTCGATATTACTAAACAGGTAAAGACATGACCCGACATGATTCTTCATGACTGCACATGACTTGATTCGCCATGACATGAATTGAGATGACTCAACATGAATCAACATGTCAAGACTCAACTTTACTTGACATGACTCAACATGACATAAAATGACAGGAGTCGACATGAGTTAACATAAAAGACGTGACATGACATGACTTGAAATGACATGACTCGACATGATTTGATATGACTCGAGATAAGAAAAGGTGACTCAACATGGAATGACTCGGCATGTTATGAATTGCCAAGATGTGAATCAACATGACCTGACTCGACATGACTTGACATGAGATGACTTGACATGAAGTGACTCGACATGACATGACTCGACATGACTTGACATGACATGACTCAACATGACTCGAAACGAAATGACATGACATGCCATGTGAATCAACATGACATGACTTGAAATGACATGACTCGACAGGAGATGACTCGACAAAACCTGACTCGTCATGACATGACTCAATATGATATGACTCAACATGTGTTGAATTAAAATGACATGACATGCTATGACATGACATGACACGACGTGACATGAGATGACAGATCATGACTTGATATGACTAAACCGGCAATGACATGATCCGACATGATTCTTCATGACTCCACATGACTTGACTCGCCATGACATGACTTGAGATGACTCGACATGACTCGACATGTCATGAGATGACATGTCTCAAAATGACTCAAGACCACATGACATGACATACCATGAGACAACATGACTTGACACGAAAGATTTGCCAAGACTCGACATCACATGACTTGACATGACTTGACCTGTCTCGAAATGACAGGAGAAAACATGACTCAAAATGGCTGAACAGTGCATGACGCAGCATGCCATGAATTGTCATGATGTGTTTCAACATGACATGCAGCGAAATGACATGACTCGACATGAGTCGACATGACTTAACATTACATGACATGAATCGACATGGCTTGACTGAAGATGACTCTAGATGACCCGACATGACATGACATGACATTTGTCAACATGATTCCAAATGACATGACTCGACCAGACATAACACGACAGGAGTCAACAAGACATAACAAGAAAGCCTCGACATGACTTGACATGACATGACATGAATTGACATGACTTGACATGAGTAGAGATGACAGGAAAAGACATGACTCGAGATGACTCAACATGGAATGACTCCGCATGTTATGAATTGCCATGATGAGAATCAACATGACATGAATCGACATGACATGACTTGACATGAGATGACTCGATATGACGTCACTCGACATGACATGACTCGACGTAACATGACTCAACATTTCTTGACATGACTTGAAATGTCAAGAGAAAACATGACTCGAAATGACTCAGCATGCCATGAATTATCATGATGTGAATCAACATGACATGAAGCGACTTGAAATGACTCAACATGACATGACACAACATTACATGACTCAAGATGACTCTAGATGACTCGACATGAATGACATGACATGGGTTGACACGACTTGACATGAAAGACTTGACATGACTTGACATGACTCAACATGATTTGACATGACTCGACATGACTGGAGAAGGCATGATTCAAAATGACTCAAATGTGCTTGACTCAGCTTGCCATGAATTGTCATGATGTGAATCAACATGACATGAAGCGACATGACTTGACTCGCCATGAGTCAACATGACATGACACAACATGAAACGACATGACATGAATCGACATGACATGACTGAAGATGACTCTAGATGATTAGACGTGACATGGCATTTCTCACCATGATTCGAAATGAAGTGTCTCGATATGACATGACATGACAGGAGTCCACATGACTTAACAAGAAAGTCTCGACATGACGCGACATGACCTGACTGGCCATGACATGACTCGAACTGACATGTCATGACTCGACATGATTCCAAATGATAAGACTCAACATGACAGGAGTCGACATGACTTGACACAAAAGACTCGACATGTCTCAACATGATTCCAAATGGCATGACTCAACATGACTTGCCAGGAGTCGACATGACTTAACATAAAAGACGTGACATGACATGACTTGAAATGACATGACTTGACATGACATGACATTACTCGAGATGACAGGAAAAGACATGGCTCGAGATGACTTAACATTCAATGACTTGGCATGTTATGAATTGCCATGATGTGAATCAACATGACATGATTCGACATGACATGGCTCTGCATGACTTGACTAGACATGACGTGACACAAGATGACATGACTCGACATGAAATGACTCGACATGACTTGGCATGACTCGAAATGAAAGGAGAAGACATGACTCGAAATGACTCAGCATGCCATGACATGACATGTCTCGACATGACTCGACATGAATGATATGACATGAGCTGACGAGACTTGACATGACAGACTTGACATGACTCGATATGACATGACTTGACATGACTCGAAATTACAGGAGAAGACATGACTCGAAGTGACTCAGCATGCCATGAATTGTCATGATGAAAATCAACATTACATGAAGTGACTCGAAATGACTCAACATGACATGAGACAACATTACTTGACTCAACATGACTCTATATAACTCGACATGATATAACATGACGTGCATTCACACGACTTGACACGAAAGACTTGCCATGACTCGATATGACATGACTTGACATAACTTGACATGACTCGAGATGAATCTAGATGACTCGACATTTCATGACATGTCTCGACACAATTCGAAATGACATGACTCGACATAACATGACATGACAGGAGTCGACATGACTTAACATAAAAGATGTGCCATGACATGACATGACTCGAAATGACTTGACTTGCCTCGAGATGACAGGAAAAGATATGACTTGAGATCACTCTACATGGAATGAATTGCCATGATGTGAATCAACATGACATGACTCCTAATGACATGAGTCGACACGAGATGATTTGACATGACATGACATGACATGACATGAATCGACATGACATGACATGACATAACATGACATGGCTCGACTCGAAATGACATGACATGACACGACTCGATGTGACATGAGATGACAGTTCATGACTCGATATTTCTAAACAGGCAACGACATGATCCAACATGAGTCTTCATGACTGCAAATGACTTGACTCGCCATGACATGACTTGAGATGACTCGACATGGCTCGACATGTCATGTGCTCAGATTCCTCAAAATGACTCAAGACCACATGACATGACATGCCATGAGTCGACATGACTTGAGACGAAAGACTTAACATGACTCGACATGACTTGACATGACTCGAAATGACAGGAGAAGACATGACTCAAAATGACTCAGCTTGCCATGAATTGTCATGATGTGAATCAACATGACATGACTCGAAATGACATGACTCAACACGTGATGACTCAACTTGACATGATTCAACATGACATGACTCGACTCGAAATGACATGACATGCCACGACTCATCGTGACATGAGATGACAGATCATGACTCAATATTTCAAAACAGGCAACAAATTGACCCGACATTATTCTTCATGACTGCACTTGACTTGACTCGCTATGACATGACTTGAGATGACTCCACATGTCAAGACTCGACATGACTTGACTCGACATGACTTGACATGACTCGAAAAGAAAGGAGAAGACATGACTCGAAATGACTCAGCATGTCATGATTATCATGATGTGAATCAATATGACATGAAGAGACTCCAAATGGCTCAACATGACATGACATGACATTACATGACTCAAGATGACTCTAGATGTCTCGACATGACATGACACGACGTGTCTCTACATGACTCGACATGAATGATATGACATGACTTGACGTGACTTGACTCGGCATGAGTCGACCTGACATGACACGACATGAAACGACATGACATTATTCGACTTGACATGACTGAAGATGACTCTAGATGACTCGACATGACATGACATGACATGTCCCGACATGAGTCCAAATGACATGAATCAACATGACATGACATGACAGGAGTCGCCATGACTTAACAAGAAAGACTCAATGTGCTTCAGCATGACATGACTCATCATGACATGACTCAACATGACTTGACATGGCTCGACATGATTCCAAATGACATGACTCGACAGACATGAAATAACAGGACTCGACATGAGTTAACAAGAAAGACTCGACGTGACCCGACGTGACATGACTCGCCATGACATGACTCGACATGACTTGACATGATTCAAGATGAATCGAGATGACACAACATGACATGACATGTTTCGACATGATTCCAAATGACATGACTCGACATCACATGACAGGGGTCGACATGACTGAACATAAAAGACATGACATGACTTGACTTGAAATGACAGGAGAAGACATGACTCAAAATGACTCAGCATGCTGTGAATTGTAATGACGTGAATCAACATTACATGAAGTGACTCGAAATGACAACATGACATGAAACACAATTACACGACAAAAGATAACTCTAGATGACTCGACATGACATGACATGATGTGTCGCTACATGACTCAACATGAATGACATGACATGAGTTGACACGACTTGACAAGAAAGACTTGACATGACTCAACATGACATGACTCGATATAACTTGACATGACTAGACATGACAGGAGAAGACATGACTCAAAATGACTCAACAGCGCATGACTCAGCATGCCATGAAATGTCATGATGTGCATCAACATGACATGAAGCGACATGACTTGACTCGACATGAGTCGACCTGACATGACACAACATGAAACGACACAACATGAATCGACATAACATGGACTGAAGATGACTCTAGATGACTCGACACGACATGACATGACATGTCTCGACATGAGTCCAAATGACATGAATCAACATGCCATGACAAGACAGGAGTCACCATGACTTAACAAGAAAGACTCGATGTGACTCGACGTGACATGACTCACCATGACATGACTCGACATGACTTGACATGACTCAAGATGAATCGAGATGACTCGAGATGACATGACATGTCTCAACATGATTCCAAATGGCATGACTCGACATGACTTGCCAGGAGTCGACATGAATTAACATAAAAGACGTGACATGACATGACTTGAAATGACATGACCTGACATGACATGACGTTACTCGAGATGAGAGGAAAAGACATGGCTCGAGATGACTCAACATTCAATGACTTGGCATGTTATCAATTGCCATGATGTGAATCAACATGACTTGATTCGACATGACATGACTCGGCATGACTTGACTAGACATGACATGACACAAGATGACATGACTCGACATGACATGACTCGACATGAGTTGACTTGATATGACATGACTCGACATGACTCAACATGACCTGACTCAACAGGACTCGACACGAAATGACATGACTTGCCATGACAAGAGACGACTCAATGTGACATGAGATGACAGAAATGGGCGTGATCAGGCTAAACAGGCAACAACATGAACCAACATGATGCTTTAAGACTCGACATGAATTGACTTGCCATGACTCGACATGACCTGACATGTCATGAGGTGAGGTGCCTCAAAATGACTCAAGCCTACATGACATGACATGCCATGAGTCGACATGACTTGAGACGAAAAACTTGACATGACTCGACATGAAATGACTCGACATGACTTGAGATGAATCGAAATGAAAGGAGAAGACATGACCCGAAATGACTCAGCATGCCATGATTATCATGATGTGAATCAATATGACATGAAGAGACACGAAATGGCTCAACATGACATGGCATGACATTACATGACTCAAGATGACTCTAGATGTCTCAACATGACATGACATGACGTGTCTCTACATGACTCGACATGAATGATATGACATGAGTTGACACGACTTGACATGACAGACTTGACATGACTCGAAATGACAGGAGAAGGCATGACTCGAAATGACTCAGCATGCCATGAATTGTCATGATGAAAATCAACTTTACATGAAGTGACTCGAAATGACTCAACATGACATGACACAACATTACTTGACTCGACGTGACTCTATATAACTCGTCATGACATGCCATGACATGACACGACTCGATGGGACATGAGATGACAGATCATGACTCGATATTTCTAAACAGGCAACGACATGATCCAACATGAGTCTTCATGACTGCAAATGACTTGACTCGCCATGACATGACTTGAGATGACTCGACATGGCTCGACATGTCATGTGCTCAGATTCCTCAAAATGACTCAAGACCACATGACATGACATGCCATGAGTCGACATGACTTGACACGAAAGACTTAACATGACTCAACATGACTTGACATGACTCGAAATGACAGGAGAAGACATGACTCAAAATGACTCAGCTTGCCATGAATTGTCATGATGTGAATCAACATGACATGACTCGAAATGACATGACTCAACACGAGATGACTCAACATGACATGATTCGGCATGACATGACTCGACATGACATGACATGACTCGACTCGAAATGACATGACATGCCACGACTCATCGTGACATGAGATGACAGATCATGACTCAATATTTCTAAACAGACAACAATTGACCCAACATTATTCTTCATGACTGCACTTGACTTGACTCGCTATGACATGACTTGAGATGACTCCACATGTCAAGACTCGACATGACTTGACATCACTCGAAATTACAGGAGAAGACATGACTCGAAATGACTCAGCATGCAATGAATTATCATGATGTGAATCAACGTGACATGGAGTGACTCAAAAAGACTCAGAATGTCATGAATTGTTATGATGTGAATCAACATGAGATGACTCGAAATGACATGACTCGACACGAGATGACTCGACACGACATGACATGACATGACTCGACTCGAAGTGACATGACACGATTTGATGAGACATGAGATGACAGATCATGACTCGCTATTTCTAAACTGGATACGACATGACCCGACATGATTCTTCATGAATGCACATGACTTGAGTCGCCATGACATGACTTGAGATGACTCGACATGTCATGAGATGAGATGCCTCAAAATGAGTCAAGACCACTTGCCATGAGTCGACATGACTTGACATGAAACACTTGACGTGACTCGACATGACATGACTCGACATGACTTGTCATGACTCGAAAAGAAAGGAGAAGACATGACTCGAAATGACTCAGCATGCCATGAATTATCATGATGTGAATCAATATGACATGAAGAGACTCGAAATGACTCAACATGACATGACTCAAGATGACTCTAGATGTCTCGACATGACATGACATGACGTGTCTCTACATGACTCGACATGAATGGTATGACATGAGTTGACATGACTTGACATGACAGACTTGACATGACTCGATATGACATGACTTGACATGACTTGACACAACTCGATGTGACATAAGATGACAGATCATGACTCGATATTACTAAACAGGTAAAGACATGACCCGACATGATTCTTCATGACTGCACATGACTTGATTCGCCATGACATGAATTGAGATGTCTCAAGATGAATCAACATGTCAAGACTCGACTTTACTTGACATGACTCAACATGACATAAAATGACAGGAGTCGACATGAGTTAACATAAAAGACGTGACATGACATGACTTGAAATGACATGACTCGACATGACTTGATATGACTCGAGATGATAAGAAAAGGTGACTCAACATGGAATGACTCGGCATGTTATGAATTGCCAAGATGTGAATCAACATGACCTGACTCGACATGACTTGACATGAGATGACTTGACATGAAGTGACTCGACATGACATGACTCGACATGACTTGACATGACATGACTCAACATGACTCGACACGAAATGACATGACATGCCATGTGAATCAACATGACATGACTTGAAATGACATGACTCGACAGGAGATGACTCGACAAAACCTGACTCGTCATGACATGACTCAATATGATATGACTCAACATGTGTTGAATCGAAATGACATGACATGCTATGACATGACATGACACGACATGACATGAGATGACAGATCATGACTCGATATGTCTAAACTGGCAATGACATGATCCGACATGATTCTTCATGACTCCACATGACTTGATTCGCCATGACATGACTTGAGATGACTCGACATGACTCGACATGTCATTAGATGACATGTCTCAAAATTACTCAAGACCACATGACATAACATACCATGAGACAACATGACTTGACACGAAAGATTTGCCAAGACTCGACATCACATGACTTGACATGACTTGACATGTCTCGAAATGACAGGAGAAAACATGACTCAAAATGGCTGAACAGTGCATGACGCAGCATGCCATGAATTGTCATGATGTGTTTCAACATGACATGCAGCGAAATGACATGACTCGACATGAGTCGACATGACTTAACATTACATGACATGAATCGACATGGCTTGACTGAAGATGACTCTAGATGACCCGACATGACATGACATGACATTTGTCAACATGATTCCAAATGACATGACTCGACCAGACATAACACGACAGGAGTCAACAAGACATAACAAGAAAGCCTCGACATGACTTGACATGACATGACATGAATTGACATGACTTGACATGAGTAGAGATGACAGGAAAAAACATGACTCGAGATGACTCAACATGGAATGACTCCGCATGTTATGAATTGCCATGATGTGAATCAACATGACATGAATCCACATGATATGACTTGACATGAGATGACTCGATATGACGTCACTCGATATGACATGACTCGACGTAACATGACTCAACATTACTTGACATGACTTGAAATGTCAGGAGAAAACATGACTCGAAATGACTCAGCATGCCATGAATTATCATGATGTGAATCAACATGACATGAAGCGACTTGAAATGACTCAACATGACATGACACAACATTACATGACTCAAGATGACTCTAGATGACTCGACATGAATGACATGACATGGATTGACACGACTTGACATGAAAGACTTGACATGACTTGACATGACATGACTCAACATGATTTGACATGACTCGACATGACTGGAGAGGGCATGATTCAAAATGACTCAAATGTGCTTGACTCAGCTTGCCATGAATTGTCATGATGTGAATCAACATGACATGAAGCGACATGACTTGACTCGCCATGAGTCAACATGACATGACACGACATGAAACGACATGACATGAATCGACATGACATGACTGAAGATGACTCTAGATGATTAGACGTGACATGGCATTTCTCACCATGATTCGAAATGAAGTGTCTCGATATGACATGACATGACAGGAGTCCACATGACTTAACAAGAAAGTCTCGACATGACGCGACATGACCTGACTGGCCATGACATGACTCGAACTGACATGACATGACTCGACATGATTCCAAATGATAAGACTCAACATGACAGGAGTCGACATGACTTGACACAAAAGACTCGACATGACTCGACATGACATGACTTGAAATGACATGACTTGACATGACTTGACATGACTCAAGATGACAGGAAAAGGCATGACTCGAGATGTCTCAACAGGCAATGGCTCGGCATGTTATGAATGGCCATGATGTGAATCAAAATGACATGACTCGACATGACATGACTCAACATGACTCAACTCGAAATGACATGACATGCCAAGACATGACACGACTCGAAATGAAATGAGATGACAGATCATGACTCGATATGGCTAAACAGGAAACGACATGACCTGACATGATTCTTCAAGACTCAACATGACTTGACTTGCCATGAGATGACTTGAGATTACTCAACATGACTCGACATGTCATGAGATGAGATGTCTCAAAATGACTCAAGACCACATGACATGACATGCCAAGTTTCGACATGCCTGGACACGAAAGACTTGACATTATTTGAAATGACATGACTCGACATGTCTTGACATGACTAGAGATGACAGGAAAAGAAATGACTCGAGATGGAATGACTCGGCATGTTATGAATTGCCATGATGTAAAGCAAAATGACATGACTCGACATGAAATATTTCGACATGAGATGATTCGAGATGACATGACTCAACAGGACATGACTCATCATGACTCGACTCGAAATGACATGACATGCATTAACATGACACGGCTCGATGTGCAATAGATGACAGATCATGACATAATATGGCTAAACAGGCAACAACATGACCCGACATGAATCTTCAAGACTCAACATGACTTGACTTGCCATGACATGAGTTGAGATGACTCGACATGACTCGACATGTCATGAGATGACATGTCTCAAAATGACACAAGACCACATGACCTGACATACCTTTAGTCAACATGACTTGACACGAAAGAATTGCCATGACTCGACATCACATGACTCGACATGACTTGACATGACTCGAAATGACAGGAGAAGACATGACTCAAAATGGCTCAGCATTGCATGACGCAGCATGCCATGAATTGTCATGATGTGTATCAACATGGCATGCAGTGAAATGACATGACTCGACATGACTTAACATGACATAATACGACATGACATGACTGAAGATGACTCTAGATGGCCCGACATGACATGACGTGACATTTGTCGACAAGCTTCCAAATGACATGACTCGAACTGACATAACACGACAGGAGTCAACATGTCTTAACAAGAATGCCTCGACATGACTCGGCATGACATGACATGAATTGACATGACTCGACATGACTTGAAATGACTCGAGATGACATTAAAAGACATGACTCGAGATGACTCAACATGGAATGACTCCACATGTTATGAATTGCCATGATGTGAATCAACTTGACATGACTCGACATGACATGACTTGACATCAGATGACTCGACATGATGTGACTCGACATGACATGACTCGACATGACTCGACGTAACATGACTCGACATTACTTGACATGACTTGAAATGACAGGAGAAAACATGACTCGAAATGACTCATCATGCCATGAATTATCATAATGTGAATCAACATGACATGAAGCGATTCGAAATGACTCAACATGACATGACACAACATTACATGACTCAAGATGACTCTAGATGACTCGACATGACATTTCATGACATGAGTTGACACGACTGAACACGAAATACTTGATATGACTCGACATGACATGACTCGACATGACTTGACATGAATCGACATGACATGATTGAAGATGACTCTAGATGACTAGATATGACATGACATGACATGTCTCGACATGAGTCCAAACGAAATGTCTCGACATGACATGACATGACAGGAGTCGACATGACTTAACAAGAAAGACTCGACATGACGCGACGTGACCTGACTCACCATGACATGACTCAAACTGACATGACATGACTCAACATGATTCCAATTGATATGACTCGACATGACAGGAGTCGACATAACTTGACACAAAAGACTCATCATGACTCGACATGACATGAGTTGAAATGACATGACTCGACATGACTTGACATGACTCGAGATGACAGGCAAAGGACTTTTATGTTAATTCATGTCGACTCCTGTCATGTCATGTCATGTCGAGTCATGTCATTTGGAATCATTTTGAGACATGTTATGTCATGTCGAGTCATCTAGATTCATCTCGTGTCATGTCAAGTCATGTCAAGTCATGTCAAATCGAGTCATGTCAAGTCTTTTGTGTCACGTTGTGTCAACTCATGTCATGTCATTCAGGTCGAGTCATGTAGAGACATGTCATGTCATGTCAAGTCATCTAGAGTCATCTTGAGAGATTTAATGTTGTGTCATGTCATGTTCCATCATTTCGAGTCGCTTCATGTCATGTTGATTCACATCATGACAATTCATGGCATGCTGAGTCATTTTGAGTCATGTCTTCTCCTGTCATTTCGAGTTATGTCAAGTCATGTTGACTCATGTCATGTTGAGTCATGTCAGGTCTTTCGTGTCAAGTCATGTCGACAGATGGCATGTCATGGCATGTGGTCCTGAGTCATTCTGAGGCATCTCATCTCATGACATGTCGGGTCATTTCGAGTCATCTCAAGTCATGTCATGGGAAGTCAATTCATGTCGAGTCTTGAAGAATCATGTCGGGTCATGTTGTTGCCTGTTTCGTGACGTCGAGTTGTGTCAGGTCATGGCATGTCATGTCATTTCGTTTCGAGTCATTTTGAGTCATGTCATGCTGAGTCATCACGAGTCATGTCTTCCTCTCATCTCGAGTCATGTCAAGTCATGTTGTGTCATGTCATTTCATGTCATGTCATGTCACATCTTTAATGTTAAGTCATGTCGACTCCTGTCATGTCATGTCGAGTCATGTCATTTGGAATCATGTCAAGAGATGTCATTTCATGTCGAGTCATCTAGATTAATCTCGAGTCAGGTCAGGTCATGTCGAGTAATGTCATGGCGAGTCATGTCACGTTGAGTCATGTCGAGTCTTTCTTGTTAAGTCATGTCGACTCCTGTCATGTCATGCCATGTCGAGTCATGTCATTTGAAATCATGTCAAGTCTAACGAGCCATGCCATGGCCAGTCATGTCACGTTGAGTCACGTCAAGTCTTTTGTGTCAAGTCATGTCGACTCCTGTCATGTCATGTCATGTCGAGTCATGTCATTTGGAAGCATGTCGAGACATGTCATGTCATGTCGAGCCATCTAGAGTCATCTGGAGTCATGTCAAGTCATGTTGAGACATGTCATGGAAGTCAAGTCACGTCGCATCATGTCAATTCTTTCTTGTTAAGTCATGTCGACTCCTGTCATGTCATGTTATTCGAGTCATGTCATTTGGACTCATGTCGAGACATATCATGTCATGTCATGTCGAGTCACCTAGAGTCATCTTCAGTCATGTCATGTCGATTCATGTCATGTGGTTTCATGTCATGTCATGTCATGTCGCCTCATGTCATGTTGATTCAAATCATGACAATTCATGGCATGCTGAGTCATTTTGAGTCATGTCTTCTCCTGTCATTTCGAGTCATGTCAAGTCATGTTGACTCATGTCAAGTTGAGTCATGTCAGGTCTTTCGTGTCAAGTCATGTCGACTGATGGCATGTCATGTCATGTGTTCTTGAGTCATTTTGAGGCATCTCATCTCATGACATGTCGAGTCATGTCGAGTCATCTCAAGTCATGTCATGGGAAGTCAATTCATTTCGAGTCTTGAAGAATCATATCGGGTCATGTTGTTACCTGTTTCGTGATGTCGAGTTGAGTCATGTCATGGCATGTCATGTCATTTCGTGTCGAGTCATGTTGAGTCATGTCATGCTGAGTCATCACGAGTCATGTCTTCCTCTCATCTCGAGTCATGTTAAGACATGTCGTGTCATGTCATTTCAAGTCATGTCATGGCACGTCTTTTATGTTAATTCATGTCTACTCTGCTTATGTCATGTCGAGTCATGTCATTTGGAACCATGTCAAGAGATGTCATTTCATGTCGAGTCATCTAGATTAAACTCGAGTCATGTCAGGTCATGTCGAGTCATGTCAAGTCTCTTTTATTAAGTCATGTCGACTCCTGTCATGTCATGCCATGTCGAGTCATGTCATTTGAAATCATGTCAAGTCATGTCAAGCCATGTCATGGCCAGTCATGTCACGTTGAGTCACGTCGAGTCTTTTGTGTCAAGTCATGTCGACTCCTGTCATGTCGTCATGCCGAGTCATGTCATTTGGAATCATGTCGAGACATGTCATGCCATGTCGAGCCATCTAGAGTCATCTCGAGTCATGTCAATTCATGCTGAGACAGTTCATGGCTAGTCAAGTCACGTCGCATCATGTCAAGTCTTTCTTGTTAAGTCATGTCAACTCCTGCCATGTCATGTTATTCGAGTCATGTCATTTGGACTCATGTCGAGACATATCATGTCATGTCATGTCGAGTCACCTAGAGTCATCTTCAGTCATGTCATGTCGATTCATGTCATGTTGCTTCATGTCATGTTGAATCACATCACGACATTTCATGGCATGCTGAGTCATGCACTGTCGAGTCATTTTGAGTCATGTCTTCTCCTGTCATGTCGAGTCATGTCAAGTTATTTCGAGTCATGTCAAGTCTTTCTTGCCAAATCGTTTCAACTCATGTCATGTCATTCATGTCGACTCATGTAGAGACATGTCATGTCATGTCATGTCAAGTCATCTACAGTCATCTTGAGAGATGTAATGCTGTGTCATGTCATGTTGAGTCATTTCGAGTCGATTCATGTCATGTTGATTCACATCATGATAATTCATGGCATGCTGACTCATTTCGAGTCATGTCTTCTCCTGTCATTTCGAGTCATGTCAAGTAATGTCGAGTCATGTCATGTCGAGTCATGTCAAGTATTTCGTGTCAAGTCATGTCGACTGATGGCATGTCATGTCATGTGCTCTTGAGTCATTTTGAAAAATGTCATCTCATGACATGTCGAGTCATGTTGAGTAAACTCAAGTCATGTCATGGCGAGTCAAGTCATGTGCAGTCATGAAGAATCATGTCAGCCATGTTGTTGCCTGTTTAGAAATATCGAGTCAGGATCTGTTATCTCATGTCATGTCCAGTCGTGTCATGTCATGACATGTCATGTCATTTCGAGTTGAGTCATGTCATGTCGAGTCATGTAATGTCGAGTCATGTCATGTTGAGTCATGTCATGTCGAGTCATCTCGTGTCAAGTCATGTCATTTCGAGTCATGTCATGATGATTTGCATCATGACAATTCATGGGATGCTGAGTCATTTCGAGTCATGTCTTCTCTGGCTATTTCGAATCATGTCAAGTCATGTCAAGTCATGTCATGTCAAGTCATGTCAAGTCCTCCATGTTAAGTCATGTCGACTCTTGGCATGTCATGTCATGTGGTCTTGAGTCATTTTGAGGCATCTCATCTCATGAAATGTCGAGCCATGTCGAGTCATCTCACGTTATGTCATAGGAAGTCAATTCATGTCGAGTCTTGAAGAATCATGTCGGGTCATTTCGTTGCCTGTTTAGCCATATCGAGTCACGATCTGTCATCTCATGTCACGTCGAGTCGAGTCATGTCATGCATGTCATGTCATTTCGAGTCGAGTCATGTCAAGTCATGTCATGTCGAGTCAACTCATGTCAAGTCATTTCATGTCAAGTCATGTCAGTTTGATTCACATCATGGCAATTCACAACATGCTGAGTCATTCCATGTTGAGTCATCTCGAGTCATGTCTTTTACTGTCATCTGGAGACATGTCAAGTCATGCCGAGTTATGTCATTTCAAGTCATGTCATGTCACGACATTTATGTTAAGTCATATTAAATCTTGTCATGTCATGTCATGTCGCGTCATGTCACTTGGAATCATTTCGAGACATGTCATGTCATATTGACTCATCGAGAGTCATCTCGAGTCAAGTCTTGTCATGTCGGTTCATGTCATGTTGAGTCATGTCATGTTGATTCACATCATGATAACTCAAGGCATGCTGGGTCATTTCGAGTCATGTCAAGTAATGTCGAGTCATGTCATGTTGAGTCATGTCAAGTATTTGTGCCAAGTCATGTCGACTGATGGCATGTAATATCATGTGCTCTTGAGTCATTTTGAGACATCTCATCTCATGACATGTCAAGTCATGTCGAGTCATCTCAAGTCATGTCATGGCAAGTCAATTCATGTCGAGTCTTCAAAAATCATGTCGGGTCATGTCATTACCTATTTAAGCCATATCAAGTCATGATCTGTCATCACATCTCACGTCGAGTCGCGTCATGTCATGCATGTCATGTCATTTTGAGTCGAGTCATGTCATGTCGAGTCAACTCATGACAAGTCATGTCATGTCGAGTCACGTCATTTTGATTCACATCATGGCAATTCATAACATGCTGCGTCTTTCCATGTTGAGTCATCTTGAGTTATGCCTTTTCCTGTCATCTCGAGACATGTCAAGTCATGCCGAGTCATGTCATTCCAAGTCATGTCATGTCGCGAAATTATGTTACGTCATGTCGAATCTTGTCATGTCATGTCATGTCGCGTCATGTCATTTGGAATCATGTCGAGAGATGTCATGTCATGTCGAGTCATCTAGATTCATCTCAAGTCATGTTGTGTCATGTCATGGCGACTCATGTCATGTCGAGTCACAGCGAGTCTTTCTTGTTAAGTCATGTCGACTCCTATCATGCCATGCCATGTCGAGTTATGTCATTTGGAATCATTTCGAGTCATGTCAAGTCATGTCGAGTCATGTCATGGCGAGTCATGTCACGTTGAGTCACGTCGAGTCTTTCTTGTTAATTCATGACAACTCCTGTCGTGTCAAGTCATTTTGAGTCATGTCATATGGACTCAAGTCGAGCCATGTCATCTCAAGTCATGTCGAGTCATCTTCAGTCATGTCATGTCGATTCATATCATGTCGTTTCATGTCGTGTCATGTCATGTTGATTCACATCATGACATTTCATGGCATGCTGAGTCATGCACTGTTGACTCATTTTGATTCATGGCAACTCCTGTCATGTCGAGTCATGTTGTGTAATTTCATAGGGACTGATGTCGAGACATGTCATGTCATGTCGAGTCATCTAGACTCATCTTCAGTCATGTCAAGTCGATTCATGTCAGGTCATGTCATGTCGCCTCATGTCGAGTCAATCATGTCGGTTCATTCATGTCGAGTCATGTAGAGGCATGTCATGTCATGTCATGTCGAGTCATCTAGAGTCATCTTGAGTCATGTAATGTTGTGTCATGTCATGTTGAGTCATTTCGAGTCGATTCATGTCATGTTGATTCACATCATGACAATTCATGGCATGCTGAGTCATTTCGAGTCACGTCTTCTCCTCTCATTTCGAGCCATGTCAAGTCATGTCAAGTCATGTCAGGTTGAGTCATGTCAAGTGGAGTCATCTCGTGTTGAGTCATGTCACTTCGAGTCATGTCATGTTGATTCACATCTTGACAATTCCTGGCATGCTGAGTCATTTCGAGTCATGTCTTCTCCTGACATTTTGAGTCATGTCAAGTCATGTCGAGTCATGTCAAGTTATGTCGAGTCATGTCATATCGAGTCATGTCAAGTCTTTCTTGTCAGGTCGTGTCAACTCATGTCATGTAATTCATGTTGACTCATGTAGAGACATGTCATGTCATGTCATGTCGAGTCATCAAGAGTCATCTTGAGTCAAGTAATGTGTCACATCATGTTGAGTCCTTTTGAGTCGATTCATGTCATGTTGATTCACATCATGACAATTCATGGCATGCTGAGTCATTTCGAGTCATGTCTTCTCCTCTCATTTCGAGCCATGTCAAGTCATGTCAAGTCATGTCAGGTTGAATCATGTCAAGTGGAGTCATCTCGTGTCGAGTCATGTCATTTCGAGTCATGTCATGTTGATTCACACCTTGACATTCCTGGCATGCTAAGTCATTTTTAGTCATGTCTTCACCTGCCATTTTGAGTCATGTCAAGTAATGTTGAGTCATGTCATGTCGAGTCATGTCAAGTATTTTGTGTCAAGTCATGTCGACTGATGGCATGTCATGTCATGTGCTCTTGAATCATTTTGACACATGTAATCTCATAATATGTCGAGTCATGTTGAGGCATCTCAAGTCATTTCATGGTGAGTCAAGTCATGTGCAATCATGAAGAATCATGTCGGCCATGTCATTGCCTCTTTAGAAATATCGAGTCATGATCTATCATCTCATGTCACGTAAAGTCGTGTCATGTCATGGCATGTCCAGTCATGTCATGTCGAGCCATGTCATTTCGAGTCGTCATTTCGAGTCATGTCTTCTCCTGCCATTTCAAGTCATGTCGAGTCTTGTCACATCAAGTCATGTAAAGTCTTCTGTGTAAAGTCATGTCGACACTTGGTATGTCATGTCATGTGGTCTTGAGTCATTTTGGGGCATCTCATCTCATGACATGTCGAATCATGTCGAGTCATCTCACGTTATGTCATGGGAAGTCAATTCATGCCGAGTCTTGAAGAATAATGTCGGGTCATGTTGTTGCCTGAATAGCCATATCGATTCATGATCTGTCATGTCATGTCATGTTGTTTAATTTTGAGTCGATTCATGTCATGTTGATTCACATCATGATAATTCATGGCATGCTGAGTCATTTCGAGTCATGTCTTCTCCTGTCATTACAAGTCATGTCAAGTAATGAAGAATCATATCATGTTGAGTCATGTCAAGTCTTTCGTGTCAAGTCATGCCAACTGAAGGCATGTCATGTCATGTGCTCTTTAGACCTTTTGATACATGTCATCTCATGGCATGTCAAGTCATGTTGAGTCATGTCAAGTCATTTCATGGTGAGTCAAGTCATGTGTAGTTATGAAGAATCAAGTCAGTCATGTCGTTGCCTGTTTAGAAATATCGAGTCATGATCTGTCATCTCATGTCACGTCCAGTCGTGTCACATCATGCCATTTCGAGTTGAGTCATGTCATGTCATGTCGAGTCATGTCATGTTGAGTCATGTCATGTCGAGTCATCTCGTGTCGAGTCATGTCATTTCGAATCATGTCATGTTGATTCACATCATGAAAATTCTTGGCGTTCTGAGTCATTCTGAGGCTTGTCTTCTTCTGCCATTTCGAATCATGTCAAGTCATGTCAAGCCTTTTGTGTCAAGTCATGTCGACTCTTGGCATGTCATGTCATGTGGTCTTGACTCATTGTGAGGCATCTCATCTCATGACATGTCGAGTCATGTCGAGTCATCTCAAGTCATGTCATGGCAAGTCAATTCATGTCGAGTCTTGAAGAATCATGTCAGGTCATGTCGTTGCCTGTTTACCCATATCGAGTCATGATCTGTCATCTCATGTCCCGTCAAGTCATGTCATGTCATGCATGTCATGTCATTTCGAGTCGAGTCATGTCATGTCATTTCATCTCATGTCGAGTCATGTCATGTCGAGTCATTTCATGTTGATTTACATTATGGCAATTCATCATATGCCGATTCATTCTATGTTGAGTCATGTCTTTTCCTGTCATCTCGAGTCATGTCAAGTCATGGCGAGTCATGTCATTTCAAGTCATGTCATGTCACGTCTTTTATGTTAATTCATGTTGACTCCTGTCATGTCATGTCATGTCGAGTCACGTCATTTGGAATCATTTCGATACATTTTATGGCATGACGAATCATCTAGATTCAGCTCGTGTCATGTCAAGTCATGTCGAGTCATCGAGAGTCATCTTGAGTATTGTAATGTTTTGTCATGACATGTTGTTTAATTTGGAGCCGATTCATGTCATGTTGATTCACATCATGATAATTCATGGCATGCTGAGTCATTTCGAGTCATGGCTTCTCATGTCATTTCGAGTCATGTCAAGTAATGTCGAGTCATATTATGTCGAGTCATGTCAAGTCTTTCGTGTCAAGTCATGCCGACTGAGGGCATGTCATGTCGTGTGCTCTTGAGTCCTTTTGAGACATGACATCTCATGGCATGTCGAGTCATGTTGAGTCATCTCAGGTCATTTCATGGTGAGTCAAGTCATGTGCAGTCATGAAGAATCATATCGGTCATGTCGTTGCCTGTTAAGAAATATCGAGTCATGATCTGTCATCTCATGTCACGTCCAGTCATATCTGGTCTTGGCATGTCATGTCATGTCATGTCGAGCCAAGTCATGTTGATTCACATCATGGCAATTCATAACATGTCGAGTCATTCCATGTTCAGTTATCTCGAGTCATGTCTTTTCCTGTCATCTCGAGACATATCAATTCATGCCGAGTCATGTCATTTCAAGTCATGTCATGTCGCGACTTTTATGTTAAGTCATGTGGAATTTTGTCATGTCATGTCATGTCGCGTCATGTCATTTGGAATCATGTCGAGACATGTCATGTCATATCGAGTCATCTAGAGTCATCTCGAGTCAAGTCATGTCATGACGGTTCATGTCATGTTGAGTCACATCATGAAAATTCATGGCATGCTGTGTCATTTCGAGTCATGTCTTCTTCTGTGATTTCGAGTTATGTCAATTAAAGTCGAGTCGTGTCATGTCGAGTTATGTCAAGTATTTCGTGTCAAGTCATGTCGACAGATGGCATGTGATGTCATGTGCTCTTGAGTCATTTTGAGACATGTCATCTCATGACATGTCGAGTCATGTTGAGTCATCTCAAGTCATTTGGTGGTGAGTCAAGTCATGTTCATTCATGAAGAATCATGTTGGTCATGTTGTTGCCTGTTTAGAAATAACGAGTCATGATCTGTCATCTCATGTCATGTCCAGTCGTGCCATGTCATGGCTTCCCCTTTCAATTCAAGTTGCGTCATGTCGTGTCGAGTCTTGTCATGTCGACTCATGTCATGTCGAGTCATCTCGTGTTGAGTCACGTCATTTTGAGTCATGTCATGATGATTCGCATCATGACAGTTCATGGCATGCTGAGTCATTTCGAGTCATGTCTTCTCCTGCCATTTCGAGTCACGTCATGTCAAGTCATATCACATCTTTCGTGTCAAGTCATGTTGACTCTTGGCATGTCATGTCATGTGGTCTTCAGTCATTTCGAGGCATCTTATCTCATGACATGTCGAGTCCTGTCGAGTCATCTCAAGTCATGCCATTGGAAGTCAATTCATGTTCATTCTTGACGAATCATGTCATGGCATGTCATTGCCTGTTTAGCCATATCGAGTCATGATCTGTCATCTCATGTCACGTCGGGTCGCGTCATGTCATGCATGTCTTGTCATTTCGAGTCGAGTCATGTCAAGTTATGTCATGTCGAGTCATGTCATGTCGAGTGTTGTCATGGTGATTCACATCATGGCAATTCATAACATGCTGAGTCATTCCTTTTTGAGTCATCTCGAGTCATGTCTTTTCCTGTCATCTCGATTCATATCAAGTTATGCTGAGTCATGTCATTTCAAGTCATGTCATGTCGCGAATTTTATGTTGTCATGTCGAATCTTGTCATGTCATGTCATGTCGAGTCATGTCATTTGGAATCATGTCGAGACATGTCATGTCATGTCGAGTCATCTCGAGTCAAGTCATGTCATGTTGGTTCATGTCATGTTCAGTCATGTCATGTTGATTCACATTATGGCAATTCATCACAGGCCGAGTCATTCCATGTTGAGTCATGTACACTCCGTTCATCTCGTGTCATGTCATGTCATGGCGAGTCATGTTATTTCAAGTCATGTCATGTCTCGTCTTTTATGTTAATTCATGTTGACTCCTGTCATGTCATATCATGTCGAGTCACATCATTTGGAATCATGTCGAGACATGTTATGGCATGTCGAGTCATCTAGATTCATCTCGTGTCATGTCAAGTCATGTCGAGTATTCGAGAGTCATCTTGAGTATTGTAATGTTCTGTCATGTCATGTTGTTTAATTTTGAGTCGATTCATGTCATGTTGATTCACATCATGATAATTCATGGCATGCTGAGTCATTTCGAGTCATGTCTTCTCCTGTCATTTCGAGTCATGTCAAGTAATGATGAATCATATCATGTCGAGTCATGTCAAGTCTTTCGTGTCAAGTCATGCCGACTGAAGGCATGTCATTTCATGTGCTCTTTAGTCCTTTTGATACATGTCATCTCATGACATGTCGAGTCATGTTGAGTCACCTCAGGTCATTTCATGGTGAGTCAAGTCATGTGTAGTCATGAAGAATCATGTCGGTCATGTTGTTGCCTGTTTAGAAATATCGAGTCATGATCTGTCATCTCAGGTAACGTCAAATCATGTCATGTCATGCATGTCATGTCATTTCGAGTCATGTCATGTCATGTCATTTCATCTCATGTCGAGTCATGTCATGTCAACTCATGTCATGTTGATTCACATTATGGCAATTCCTCACATGCCGATTCATTCTATGTTGAGTCATGACTTTTCCTGTCATCTCGATTCATGTCAAGTCATGGCGAGTCATGTCATTTCAAGTCATGTCATGTCACGTCTTTTATGTTAATTCATGTTGACTCCTGTTATGTCATGTCATGTCGAGTCACGTCATTTGGAATCATTTCGAGACATTTTATGGCATGTCGAGTCATCTAGATTCAGCTCATGTCATGTCAAGTCATGTCGAGTCATCGAGAGTCATCTTGAGTATTGTAATGTTTTGTCATGACATGTTGTTTAATTTGGAGCCGATTCATGTCATGTTGATTCACATCATGATAATTCATGGCATGCTGAGTCATTTCGAGTCATGTCAAGTAATGTCGAGTCATATCATGTCGAGTCATGTCAAGTCTTTCGTGTCAAGTCATGCCGACTGAGGGCATGTCATGTCGTGTGCTCTTGAGTCCTTTTGAAACATGACATCTCATGGCATGTCGAGTCATGTTGAGTCATCTCAAGTCATTTCATGGTGAGTCAAGTCATGTGCAGTCATGAAGAATCATATCGGTCATGTCGTTGCCTGTTAAGAAATATCGAGGCATGATCTGTCATCTCATGTCACGTCCAGTCATATCTGGTCATGGCATGTCATGTCATGTCATGTCGAGCCAAGTCATGTTGATTCACATCATGGCAATTCATAACATGTCGAGTCATTCCATGTTCAGTTATCTCGAGTCATGTCTTTTCCTGTCATCTCGAGACATATCAATTCATGCCGAGTCATGTCATTTCAAGTCATGTCATGTCGCGACTTTTATGTTAAGTCATGTGGAATTTTGTCATGTCATGTCATGTCGCGTCATGTCATTTGGAATCATGTCGAGACATGTCATGTCATATCGAGTCATCTAGAGTCATCTCGAGTCAAGTCATGTCATGACGGTTCATGTCATGTTGAGTCACATCATGAAAATTCATGGCATGCTGTGTCATTTCGAGTCATGTCTTCTTCTGTGATTTCGAGTTATGTCAAGTAAAGTCGAGTCGTGTCATGTCGAGTTATGTCAAGTATTTCGTGTCAAGTCATGTCGACTGATGGCATGTGATGTCATGTGCTCTTGAGTCATTTTGAGACATGTCATCTCATGACATGTCGAGTCATGTTAAGTCATCTCAAGTCATTTGGTGGTGAGTCAAGTCATGTTCATTCATGAAGAATCATGTCGGTCATGTTGTTGCCTGTTTAGAAATATCGAGTCATGATCTGTCATCTCATGTCATGTCCAGTCGTGTCATGTCATGGCTTCCCCTTTCAATTCAAGTTGCGTCATGTCGTGTCGAGTCTTGTCATGTCGAGTCATGTCATGTCGAGTCATCTCGTGTTGAGTCACGTCATTTTGAGTCATGTCATGATGATTCGCATCATGACAGTTCATGGCATGCTGAGTCATTTCGAGTCATGTCTTCTCCTGCCATTTCGAGTCACGTCATGTCAAGTCATATCACGTCTTTCGTGTCAAGTCATGTTGACTCTTGGCATGTCATGTCATGTGGTCTTCAGTCATTTCGAGGCATCTTATCTCATGACATGTCGAGTCCTGTCGAGTCATCTCAAGTCATGTCATTGGAAGTCAATTCATGTTTATTCTTGACGAATCATGTCATGGCATGTCATTGCCTGTTTAGCCATATCGAGTCATGATCTGTCATCTCATGTCACGTCGGGTCGCGTCATGTCATGCATGTCTTGTCATTTCGAGTCGAGTCATGTCAAGTTATGTCATGTCGAGTCATGTCATGTCGAGTGTTGTCATGGTGATTCACATCATGGCAATTCATAACATGCTGAGTCATTCCTTGTTGAGTCATCTCGAGTCATGTCTTTTCCTGTCATCTCGATTCATATCAAGTTATGCCGAGTCATGTCATTTCAAGTCATGTCATGTCGCGAATTTTATGTTGTCATGTCGAATCTTGTCATGTCATGTCATGTCGAGTCATGTCATTTGGAATCATGTCGAGACATGTCATGTCATGTCGAGTCATCTCGAGTCAAGTCATGTCATGTTGGTTCATGTCATGTTCAGTCATGTCATGTTGATTCACATTATGGCAATTCATCACAGGCCGAGTCATTCCATGTTGAGTCATGTACACTCCGTTCATCTCGTGTCATGTCATGTCATGGCGAGTCATGTTATTTCAAGTCATGTCATGTCACGTCTTTTATGTTAATTCATGTTGACTCCTGTCATGTCATATCATGTCGAGTCACGTCATTTGGAATCATGTCGAGACATGTTATGGCATGTCGAGTCATCTAGATTCATCTCGTGTCATGTCAAGTCATGTCGAGTCATCGAGAGTCATCTTGAGTATTGTAATGTTCTGTCATGTCATGTTGTTTAATTTTGAGTCGATTCATGTCATGTTGATTCACATCATGATAATTCATGGCATGCTGAGTCATTTCGAGTCATGTCTTCTCCTGTCATTTCGAGTCATGTCAAGTAATGATGAATCATATCATGTCGAGTCATGTCAAGTCTTTCGTGTCAAGTCATGCCGACTGAAGGCATGTCATTTCATGTGCTCTTTAGTCCTTTTGATACATGTCATCTCATGGCATGTCGAGTCATGTTGAGTCATCTCAGGTCATTTCATGGTGAGTCAAGTCATGTGTAGTCATGAAGAATCATGTCGGTCATGTTGTTGCCTGTTTAGAAATATCGAGTCATGATCTGTCATCTCATGTCACGTCCAGTCGTGTCATGTCATGTCATTTCGAGTTGAGTCATGTCATGTCATGTCGAGTCATGTCATGTTGAGTCATCTCGTGTCAGGTCATGTCATTTCGAGTCATGTCATGTTGATTCAAATCATGAAAATTCATGGCGTGCTCAGTCATTCTGAGGCATGTCTTCTTCTGCCATTTCGCATCATGTCAAGTCATGTCAAGTCTTTTGTGTCAAGTCATGTCGACTCTTGGCATGTCATGTCATGTGGTCTTGACTCATTGTGAGGCATCTCATCTCATGACATGTCGAGTCATGTCGAGTGTTCTCAAGTCATATCATGGCAAGTCAATTCATGTCGAGTCTTGAAGAATCATGTCAGGTCATGTCGTTGCCTGTTTACCCATATCGAGTCATGATCTGTCATCTCAGGTCACGTCAAATCATGTCATGTCATGCATGTCATGTCATTTCGAGTCATGTCATGTCATGTCATTTCATCTCATGTCGAGTCATGTCATGTCAACTCATGTCATGTTGATTCACATTATGGCAATTCATCACATGCCGATTCATTCTATGTTGAGTCATGACTTTTCCTGTCATCTCGATTCATGTCAAGTCATGGCGAGTCATGTCATTTCAAGTCATGTCATGTCACGTCTTTTATGTTAATTCATGTTGACTCCTGTTATGTCATGTCATGTCGAGTCACGTCATTTGGAATCATTTCGAGACATTTTATGGCATGTCGAGTCATCTAGATTCAGCTCATGTCATGTCAAGTCATGTCGAGTCATCGAGAGTCATCTTGAGTATTGTAATGTTTTGTCATGACATGTTGTTTAATTTGGAGCCGATTCATGTCATGTTGATTCACATCATGATAATTCATGGCATGCTGAGTCATTTCGAGTCATGGCTTCTCCTGTCATTTCGAGTCATGTCAAGTAATGTCGAGTCATATCATGTCGAGTCATGTCAAGTCTTTCGTGTCAAGTCATGCCGACTGAGGGCATGTCATGTCGTGTGCTCTTGAGTCCTTTTGAGACATGACATCTCATGGCATGTCGAGTCATGTTGAGTCATCTCAAGTCATTTCATGGTGAGTCAAGTCATGTGCAGTCATGAAGAATCATATCGGTCATGTCGTTGCCTGTTAAGAAATATCGAGTCATGATCTGTCATCTCATGTCACGTCCAGTCATATCTGGTCATGGCATGTCATGTCATGTCATGTCGAGCCAAGTCATGTTGATTCACATCATGGCAATTCATAACATGTCGAGTCATTCCATGTTCATTTATCTCGAGTCATGTCTTTTCCTGTCATCTCGAGACATATCAATTCATGCCGAGTCATGTCATTTCAAGTCATGTCATGTCGCGACTTTTATGTTAAGTCATGTGGAATTTTGTCATGTCATGTCATGTCGCGTCATGTCATTTGGAATCATGTCGAGACATGTCATGTCATATCGAGTCATCTAGAGTCATCTCGAGTCAAGTCATGTCATGACGGTTCATGTCATGTTGAGTCACATCATGAAAATTCATGGCATGCTGTGTCATTTCGAGTCATGTCTTCTTCTGTGATTTCGAGTTATGTCAAGTAAAGTCGAGTCGTGTCATGTCGAGTTATGTCAAGTATTTCGTGTCAAGTCATGTCGACTGATGGCATGTGATGTCATGTGCTCTTGAGTCATTTTGAGACATGTCATCTCATGACATGTCGAGTCATGTTGAGTCATCTCAAGTCATTTGGTGGTGCGTCAAGTCATGTTCATTCATGAAGAATCATGTCGGTCATGTTGTTGCCTGTTTAGAAATATCGAGTCATGATCTGTCATCTCATGTCATGTCCAGTCGTGTCATGTCATGGCTTCCACTTTCAATTCAAGTTGCGTCATGTCGTGTCGAGTCTTGTCATGTCGAGTCATGTCATGTCGAGTCATCTCGTGTTGAGTCATGTCATTTTGAGTCATGTCATGATGATTCGCATCATGACAGTTCATGGCATGCTGAGTCATTTCGAGTCATGTCTTCTCCTGCCATTTCGAGTCACGTCATGTCAAGTCATATCACGTCTTTCGTGTCAAGTCATGTTGACTCTTGGCATGTCATGTCATGTGGTCTTCAGTCATTTCGAGGCATCTTATCTCATGACATGTCGAGTCCTGTCGAGACATCTCAAGTCATGTCATTGGAAGTCAATTCATGTTCATTCTTGACGAATCATGTCATGGCATGTCATTGCCTGTTTACCATATCGAGTCATGATCTGTCATCACATGTCACGTCGGGTCGCATCATGTCATGCATGTCTTGTCATTTTGAGTCGAGTCATGTCAAGTCATGTCATGTCGAGTCATGTTATGTCGAGTGTTGTCATGATGATTCACATCATGGCAATTCATAACATGCTGAGTCGTACCTTGTTGAGTCATCTCGAGTCATGTCTTTTCCTGTCATCTCGATTCATATCAAGTTATGCCGAGTCATGTCATTTCAAGTCATGTCATGTCGCGAATTTTATGTTGTCATGACGAATCTTGTCATGTCATGTCATGTCGAGTCATGTCATTTGGAATCATGTCGAGACATGTCATGTCATGTCGAGTCATTTCGAGTCAAGTCATGTCATGTTGGTTCATGTCATGTTCAGTCATGTCATGTTGATTCACATTATGGCAATTCATCACATGCCGAGTCATTCCATGTTGAGTCATGAACACTCCGTTCATCTCGTGTCATGTCAAGTCATGGCGAGTCATGTTATTTCAAGTCGTCATGTCACGTCTTTTATGTTAATTCATGTTGACTCCTGTCATGTCATATCATGTCGAGTCACGTCATTTGGAATCATGTCGAGACATGTTATGGCATGTCGAGTCATCTAGATTCATCTCGTGTCATGTCAAGTCATGTCGAGTCATCGAGAGTCATCTTGAGTATTGTAATGTTCTGTCATGTCATGTTGTTTAATTTTGAGTCGATTCATGTCATGTTGATTCACATCATGATAATTCATGGCATGCTGAGTCATTTCGAGTCATGTCTTCTCCTGTCATTTCGAGTCATGTCAAGTAATGATGAATCATATCATGTCGAGTCATGTCAAGTCTTTCGTGTCAAGTCATGCCGACTGAAGGCATGTCATTTCATGTGCTCTTTAGTCCTTTTGATACATGTCATCTCATGGCATGTCGAGTCATGTTGAGTCATCTCAGGTCATTTCATGGTGAGTCAAGTCATGTGTAGTCATGAAGAATCATGTCGGTCATGTTGTTGCCTGTTTAGAAATATCGAGTCATGATCTGTCATCTCATGTCACGTCCAGTCGTGTCATGTCATGTCATTTCGAGTTGAGTCATGTCATGTCATGTCGAGTCATGTCATGTTGAGTCATCTCGTGTCAGGTCATGTCATTTCGAGTCATGTCATGTTGATTCAAATCATGAAAATTCATGGCGTGCTCAGTCATTCTGAGGCATGTCTTCTTCTGCCATTTCGCATCATGTCAAGTCATGTCAAGTCTTTTGTGTCAAGTCATGTCGACTCTTGGCATGTCATGTCATGTGGTCTTGACTCATTGTGAGGCATCTCATCTCATGACATGTCGAGTCATGTCGAGTGTTCTCAAGTTATATCATGGCAAGTCAATTCATGTCGAGTCTTGAAGAATCATGTCAGGTCATGTCGTTGCCTGTTTACCCATATCGAGTCATGATCTGTCATCTCAGGTCACGTCAAATCATGTCATGTCATGCATGTCATGTCATTTCGAGTCATGTCATGTCATGTCATTTCATCTCATGTCGAGTCATGTCATGTCAACTCATGTCATGTTGATTCACATTATGGCAATTCATCACATGCCGATTCATTCTATGTTGAGTCATGACTTTTCCTGTCATCTCGATTCATGTCAAGTCATGGCGAGTCATGTCATTTCAAGTCATGTCATGTCACGTCTTTTATGTTAATTCATGTTGACTCCTGTTATGTCATGTCATGTCGAGTCACGTCATTTGGAATCATTTCGAGACATTTTATGGCATGTCGAGTCATCTAGATTCAGCTCATGTCATGTCAAGTCATGTCGAGTCATCGAGAGTCATCTTGAGTATTGTAATGTTTTGTCATGACATGTTGTTTAATTTGGAGCCGATTCATGTCATGTTGATTCACATCATGATAATTCATGGCATGCTGAGTCATTTCGAGTCATGGCTTCTCCTGTCATTTCGAGTCATGTCAAGTAATGTCGAGTCATATCATGTCGAGTCATGTCAAGTCTTTCGTGTCAAGTCATGCCGACTGAGGGCATGTCATGTCGTGTGCTCTTGAGTCCTTTTGAGACATGACATCTCATGGCATGTCGAGTCATGTTGAGTCATCTCAAGTCATTTCATGGTGAGTCAAGTCATGTGCAGTCATGAAGAATCATATCGGTCATGTCGTTGCCTGTTAAGAAATATCGAGTCATGATCTGTCATCTCATGTCACGTCCAGTCATATCTGGTCATGGCATGTCATGTCATGTCATGTCGAGCCAAGTCATGTTGATTCACATCATGGCAATTCATAACATGTCGAGTCATTCCATGTTCATTTATCTCGAGTCATGTCTTTTCCTGTCATCTCGAGACATATCAATTCATGCCGAGTCATGTCATTTCAAGTCATGTCATGTCGCGACTTTTATGTTAAGTCATGTGGAATTTTGTCATGTCATGTCATGTCGCGTCATGTCATTTGGAATCATGTCGAGACATGTCATGTCATATCGAGTCATCTAGAGTCATCTCGAGTCAAGTCATGTCATGACGGTTCATGTCATGTTGAGTCACATCATGAAAATTCATGGCATGCTGTGTCATTTCGAGTCATGTCTTCTTCTGTGATTTCGAGTTATGTCAAGTAAAGTCGAGTCGTGTCATGTCGAGTTATGTCAAGTATTTCGTGTCAAGTCATGTCGACTGATGGCATGTGATGTCATGTGCTCTTGAGTCATTTTGAGACATGTCATCTCATGACATGTCGAGTCATGTTGAGTCATCTCAAGTCATTTGGTGGTGCGTCAAGTCATGTTCATTCATGAAGAATCATGTCGGTCATGTTGTTGCCTGTTTAGAAATATCGAGTCATGATCTGTCATCTCATGTCATGTCCAGTCGTGTCATGTCATGGCTTCCACTTTCAATTCAAGTTGCGTCATGTCGTGTCGAGTCTTGTCATGTCGAGTCATGTCATGTCGAGTCATCTCGTGTTGAGTCATGTCATTTTGAGTCATGTCATGATGATTCGCATCATGACAGTTCATGGCATGCTGAGTCATTTCGAGTCATGTCTTCTCCTGCCATTTCGAGTCACGTCATGTCAAGTCATATCACGTCTTTCGTGTCAAGTCATGTTGACTCTTGGCATGTCATGTCATGTGGTCTTCAGTCATTTCGAGGCATCTTATCTCATGACATGTCGAGTCCTGTCGAGACATCTCAAGTCATGTCATTGGAAGTCAATTCATGTTCATTCTTGACGAATCATGTCATGGCATGTCATTGCCTGTTTACCATATCGAGTCATGATCTGTCATCACATGTCACGTCGGGTCGCATCATGTCATGCATGTCTTGTCATTTTGAGTCGAGTCATGTCAAGTCATGTCATGTCGAGTCATGTTATGTCGAGTGTTGTCATGATGATTCACATCATGGCAATTCATAACATGCTGAGTCGTACCTTGTTGAGTCATCTCGAGTCATGTCTTTTCCTGTCATCTCGATTCATATCAAGTTATGCCGAGTCATGTCATTTCAAGTCATGTCATGTCGCGAATTTTATGTTGTCATGACGAATCTTGTCATGTCATGTCATGTCGAGTCATGTCATTTGGAATCATGTCGAGACATGTCATGTCATGTCGAGTCATTTCGAGTCAAGTCATGTCATGTTGGTTCATGTCATGTTCAGTCATGTCATGTTGATTCACATTATGGCAATTCATCACATGCCGAGTCATTCCATGTTGAGTCATGAACACTCCGTTCATCTCGTGTCATGTCAAGTCATGGCGAGTCATGTTATTTCAAGTCGTCATGTCACGTCTTTTATGTTAATTCATGTTGACTCCTGTCATGTCATATCATGTCGAGTCACGTCATTTGGAATCATGTCGAGACATGTTATGGCATGTCGAGTCATCTAGATTCATCTCGTGTCATGTCAAGTCATGTCGAGTCATCGAGAGTCATCTTGAGTATTGTAATGTTCTGTCATGTCATGTTGTTTAATTTTGAGTCGATTCATGTCATGTTGATTCACATCATGATAATTCATGGCATGCTGAGTCATTTCGAGTCATGTCTTCTCCTGTCATTTCGAGTCATGTCAAGTAATGATGAATCATATCATGTCGAGTCATGTCAAGTCTTTCGTGTCAAGTCATGCCGACTGAAGGCATGTCATTTCATGTGCTCTTTAGTCCTTTTGATACATGTCATCTCATGGCATGTCGAGTCATGTTGAGTCATCTCAGGTCATTTCATGGTGAGTCAAGTCATGTGTAGTCATGAAGAATCATGTCGGTCATGTTGTTGCCTGTTTAGAAATATCGAGTCATGATCTGTCATCTCATGTCACGTCCAGTCGTGTCATGTCATGTCATTTCGAGTTGAGTCATGTCATGTCATGTCGAGTCATGTCATGTTGAGTCATCTCGTGTCAGGTCATGTCATTTCGAGTCATGTCATGTTGATTCAAATCATGAAAATTCATGGCGTGCTCAGTCATTCTGAGGCATGTCTTCTTCTGCCATTTCGCATCATGTCAAGTCATGTCAAGTCTTTTGTGTCAAGTCATGTCGACTCTTGGCATGTCATGTCATGTGGTCTTGACTCATTGTGAGGCATCTCATCTCATGACATGTCGAGTCATGTCGAGTGTTCTCAAGTCATATCATGGCAAGTCAATTCATGTCGAGTCTTGAAGAATCATGTCAGGTCATGTCGTTGCCTGTTTACCCATATCGAGTCATGATCTGTCATCTCAGGTCACGTCAAATCATGTCATGTCATGCATGTCATGTCATTTCGAGTCATGTCATGTCATGTCATTTCATCTCATGTCGAGTCATGTCATGTCAACTCATGTCATGTTGATTCACATTATGGCAATTCATCACATGCCGATTCATTCTATGTTGAGTCATGACTTTTCCTGTCATCTCGATTCATGTCAAGTCATGGCGAGTCATGTCATTTCAAGTCATGTCATGTCACGTCTTTTATGTTAATACATGTTGACTCCTGTTATGTCATGTCATGTCGAGTCACGTCATTTGGAATCATTTCGAGACATTTTATGGCATGTCGAGTCATCTAGATTCAGCTCATGTCATGTCAAGTCATGTCGAGTCATCGAGAGTCATCTTGAGTATTGTAATGTTTTGTCATGACATGTTGTTTAATTTGGAGCCGATTCATGTCATGTTGATTCACATCATGATAATTCATGGCATGCTGAGTCATTTCGAGTCATGGCTTCTCCTGTCATTTCGAGTCATGTCAAGTAATGTCGAGTCATATCATGTCGAGTCATGTCAAGTCTTTCGTGTCAAGTCATGCCGACTGAGGGCATGTCATGTCGTGTGCTCTTGAGTCCTTTTGAGACATGACATCTCATGGCATGTCGAGTCATGTTGAGTCATCTCAAGTCATTTCATGGTGAGTCAAGTCATGTGCAGTCATGAAGAATCATATCGGTCATGTCGTTGCCTGTTAAGAAATATCGAGTCATGATCTGTCATCTCATGTCACGTCCAGTCATATCTGGTCATGGCATGTCATGTCATGTCATGTCGAGCCAAGTCATGTTGATTCACATCATGGCAATTCATAACATGTCGAGTCATTCCATGTTCATTTATCTCGAGTCATGTCTTTTCCTGTCATCTCGAGACATATCAATTCATGCCGAGTCATGTCATTTCAAGTCATGTCATGTCGCGACTTTTATGTTAAGTCATGTGGAATTTTGTCATGTCATGTCATGTCGCGTCATGTCATTTGGAATCATGTCGAGACATGTCATGTCATATCGAGTCATCTAGAGTCATCTCGAGTCAAGTCATGTCATGACGGTTCATGTCATGTTGAGTCACATCATGAAAATTCATGGCATGCTGTGTCATTTCGAGTCATGTCTTCTTCCGTGATTTCGAGTTATGTCAAGTAATGTCGAGTCGTGTCATGTCGAGTTATGTCAAGTATTTCGTGTCAAGTCATGTCGACTGATGGCATGTGATGTCATGTGCTCTTGAGTCATTTTGAGACATGTCATCTCATGACATGTCGAGTCATGTTGAGTCATCTCAAGTCATTTGGTGGTGCGTCAAGTCATGTTCATTCATGAAGAATCATGTCGGTCATGTTGTTGCCTGTTTAGAAATATCGAGTCATGATCTGTCATCTCATGTCATGTCCAGTCGTGTCATGTCATGGCTTCCACTTTCAATTCAAGTTGCGTCATGTCGTGTCGAGTCTTGTCATGTCGAGTCATGTCATGTCGAGTCATCTCGTGTTGAGTCGTCATTTTGAGTCATGTCATGATGATTCGCATCATGACAGTTCATGGCATGCTGAGTCATTTCGAGTCATGTCTTCTCCTGCCATTTCGAGTCACGTCATGTCAAGTCATATCACGTCTTTCGTGTCAAGTCATGTTGACTCTTGGCATGTCATGTCATGTGGTCTTCAGTCATTTCGAGGCATCTTATCTCATGACATGTCGAGTCCTGTCGAGACATCTCAAGTCATGTCATTGGAAGTCAATTCATGTTCATTCTTGACGAATCATGTCATGGCATGTCATTGCCTGTTTAGCCATATCGAGTCATAATCTGTCATCTCATGTCACGTCGGGTCGCGTCATGTCATGCATGTCTTGTCATTTCGAGTCGAGTCATGTCAAGTCATGTCATGTCGAGTCATGTCATGTCGAGTGTTGTCATGGTGATTCACATCATGGCAATTCATAACATGCTGAGTCCTACCTTGTTGAGTCATCTCGAGTCATGTCTTTTCCTGTCATCTCGATTCATATCAAGTTATGCCGAGTCATGTCATTTCAAGTCATGTCATGTCGCAAATTTTATGTTGTCATGACGAATCTTGTCATGTCATGTCATGTCGAGTCATGTCATTTGGAATCATGTCGAGACATGTCATGTCATGTCGAGTCATTTCGAGTCAAGTCATGTCATGTTGGTTCATGTCATGTTCAGTCATGTCATGTTGATTCACATTATGGCAATTCATCACATGCCGAGTCATTCCATGTTGAGTCATGAACACTCCGTTCATCTCGTGTCATGTCAAGTCATGGCGAGTCATGTTATTTCAAGTCGTCATGTCACGTCTTTTATGTTAATTCATGTTGACTCCTGTCATGTCATATCATGTCGAGTCACGTCATTTGGAATCATGTCGAGACATGTTATGGCATTTCGAGTCATCTAGATTCATCTCGTGTCATGTCAAGTCATGTCGAGTCATCGAGAGTCATCTTGAGTATTGTATTGTTCTGTCATGTCATGTTGTTTAATCTTGAGTCGATTCATGTCATGTTGATTCACATCATGATAATTCATGGCATGCTGAGTCATTTCGAGTCATGTCTTCTCCTGTCATTTCGAGTCTTGTCAAGTAATGATGAATCATATCATGTCGAGTCATGTCAAGTCTTTCGTGTCAAGTCATGCCGACTGAAGGCATGTCATTTCATGTGCTCTTTAGTCCTTTTGATACATGTCATCTCATGGCATGTCGAGTCATGTTGACTCATCTCAGGTCATTTCATGGTGAGTCAAGTCATGTGTAGTCATGAAGAATCATGTCGGTCATGTTGTTGCCTGTTTAGAAATATCGAGTCATGATCTGTCATCTCATGTCACGTCCAGTCGTGTCATGTCATGTCATTTCGAGTTGAGTCATGTCATGTCATGTCGAGTCATGTCATGTTGAGTCATCTCGTGTCAGGTCATGTCATTTCGAGTCATGTCATGTTGATTCAAATCATGAAAATTCATGGCGTGCTCAGTCATTCTGAGGCGTGTCTTCTTCTGCCATTTCGCATCATGTCAAGTCATGTCAAGTCTTTTGTGTCAAGTCATGTCGACACTTGGCATGTCATGTCATGTGGTCTTGACTCATTGTGAGGCATCTCATCTCATGACATGTCGAGTCATGTCGAGTGTTCTCAAGTCATATCATGGCAAGTCAATTCATGTCGAGTCTTGAAGAATCATGTCAGGTCATGTCGTTGCCTGTTTACCCATATCGAGTCATGATCTGTCATCTCAGGTCACGTCAAATCATGTCATGTCATGCATGTCATGTCATTTCGAGTCGAGTCATGTCATGTCATTTCATCTCATGTCGAGTCATGTCATGTCAACTCATGTCATGTTGATTCACATTATGGCATGACATGACATGACATCACATGCCGATTCATTCTATGCTGAGTCATGACTTTTCCTGTCATCTCGATTCATGTCAAGTCATGGCGAGTCATGTCATTTCAAGTCATGTCATGTCACGTCTTTTATGTTAATTCATGTTGACTCCTGTTATGTCATGTCATGTCGAGTCACGTCATTTGGAATCATTTCGAGACATTTTATGGCATGTCGAGTCATCTAGATTCAGCTCGTGTCATGTCAAGTCATGTCGAGTCATCGAGAGTCATCTTGATTATTGTAATGTTTTGTCATGACATGTTGTTTAATTTGGAGCCGATTCATGTCATGTTGATTCACATCATGATAATTCATGGCATGCTGAGTCATTTCGAGTCATGGCTTCTCCTGTCATTTCGTGTCATGTCAAGTAATGTCGAGTCATATCATGTCGAGTCATGTCAAGTCTTTCGTGTCAAGTCATGCCAACTGAGGGCATGTCATGTCGTGTGCTCTTGAGTCCTTTTGAGACATGACATCTCATGGCATGTCGAGTCATGTTGAGTCATCTCAAGTCATTTCATGGTGAGTCAAGTCATGTGAAGTCATGAAGAATCATATCGGTCATGTCATTGCCTGTTAAGAAATATCGAGTCATGATCTGTCATCTCATGTCACGTCCAGTCATATCTGGTCATGGCATGTCATGTCATGTCATGTCGAGCCAAGTCATGTTGATTCACATCATGGCAATTCATAACATGTCGAGTCATTCCATGTTCAGTTATCTCAAGTCATGTCTCTTCCTGTCATCTCGAGACATATCAATTCATGGCGAGTCATGTCATTTCAAGTCATGTCATGTCGCGACTTTTATGTTAAGTCATGTGGAATTTTGTCATGTCATGTCATGTCGCGCCATGTCATTTGGAATCATGTCGAGACATGTCATGTCATATCGAGTCATCCAGAGTCATCTCGAGTCCAGTCATGTCATGACGGTTCATGTCATGTTGAGTCACATCATGAAAATTCATGGCATGCTGTGTCATTTCGAGTCATGTCTTCTTCTGTGATTTCGAGTTATGTCAAGTAAAGTCGAGTCGTGTCATGTCGAGTTATGTCAAGTATTTCAGTCAAGTCATGTCGACTGTTGGCATGTGATGTCATGTGCTCTTGAGTCATTTTGAGACATGTCATCTCATGACATGTCGAGTCATGTTGAGTCATCTCAAGTCATTTGGTGGTGATTCAAGTCATGTTCATTCATGAAGAATCATGTCGGTCATGTTGTTGCCTGTTTAGAAATATCGAGTCATGATCTGTCATCTCATGTCATGTCCAGTCGCGTCATTTCATGGGTTCCCCTTTCAATTCAAGTTGCGTCATGTCGTGTCGAGTCTTGTCATGTCGAGTCATGTCATGTCGAGTCATCTCGTGTCGAGTCACGTCATTTTGAGTCATTTCATGATGATTCGCATCATGACAATTCATGGCATGCTGAGTCATTTCGAGTCATGTCTTCTCCTGCCATTTCGAGTCATGTCATGTCAAGTCATATCACGTCTTTCGTGTCAAGTCATGTTGACTCTTGACATGTCATGTCATGTGGTCTTCAGTCATTTCGAGGCATCTTATCTCATGACATGTCGAGTCCTGTCGAGTCATCTCAAGTCATGTCATGGGAAGTCAATTCATGTTCATTCTTGAAGAATCATGTCATGGCATGTCATTGCCTGTTTACCATATCGAGTCATGATCTGTCATCACATGTCACGTCGGGTCGCGTCATGTCATGCATGTCTTGTCATTTTGAGTCGAGTCATGTCAAGTCATGTCATGTCGAGTCATGTTATGTCGAGTGTTGTCATGATGATTCACATCATGGCAATTCATAACATGCTGAGTCGTACCTTGTTGAGTCATCTCGAGTCATGTCTTTTCCTGTCATCTCGATTCATATCAAGTTATGCCGAGTCATGTCATTTCAAGTCATGTCATGTCGCGAATTTTATGTTGTCATGACGAATCTTGTCATGTCATGTCATGTCGAGTCATGTCATTTGGAATCATGTCGAGACATGTCATGTCATGTCGAGTCATTTCGAGTCAAGTCATGTCATGTTGGTTCATGTCATGTTCAGTCATGTCATGTTGATTCACATTATGGCAATTCATCACATGCCGAGTCATTCCATGTTGAGTCATGAACACTCCGTTCATCTCGTGTCATGTCAAGTCATGGCGAGTCATGTTATTTCAAGTCGTCATGTCACTTCTTTTATGTTAATTCATGTTGACTCCTGTCATGTCATATCATGTCGAGTCACGTCATTTGGAATCATGTCGAGACATGTTATGGCATGTCGAGTCATCTAGATTCATCTCGTGTCATGTCAAGTCATGTCGAGTCATCGAGAGTCATCTTGAGTATTGTAATGTTCTGTCATGTCATGTTGTTTAATTTTGAGTCGATTCATGTCATGTTGATTCACATCATGATAATTCATGGCATGCTGAGTCATTTCGAGTCATGTCTTCTCCTGTCATTTCGAGTCATGTCAAGTAATGATGAATCATATCATGTCGAGTCATGTCAAGTCTTTCGTGTCAAGTCATGCCGACTGAAGGCATGTCATTTCATGTGCTCTTTAGTCCTTTTGATACATGTCATCTCATGGCATGTCGAGTCATGTTGAGTCATCTCAGGTCATTTCATGGTGAGTCAAGTCATGTGTAGTCATGAAGAATCATGTCGGTCATGTTGTTGCCTGTTTAGAAATATCGAGTCATGATCTGTCATCTCATGTCACGTCCAGTCGTGTCATGTCATGTCATTTCGAGTTGAGTCATGTCATGTCATGTCGAGTCATGTCATGTTGAGTCATCTCGTGTCAGGTCATGTCATTTCGAGTCATGTCATGTTGATTCAAATCATGAAAATTCATGGCGTGCTCAGTCATTCTGAGGCATGTCTTCTTCTGCCATTTCGCATCATGTCAAGTCATGTCAAGTCTTTTGTGTCAAGTCATGTCGACTCTTGGCATGTCATGTCATGTGGTCTTGACTCATTGTGAGGCATCTCATCTCATGACATGTCGAGTCATGTCGAGTGTTCTCAAGTCATATCATGGCAAGTCAATTCATGTCGAGTCTTGAAGAATCATGTCAGGTCATGTCGTTGCCTGTTTACCCATATCGAGTCATGATCTGTCATCTCAGGTCACGTCAAATCATGTCATGTCATGCATGTCATGTCATTTCGAGTCATGTCATGTCATGTCATTTCATCTCATGTCGAGTCATGTCATGTCAACTCATGTCATGTTGATTCACATTATGGCAATTCATCACATGCCGATTCATTCTATGTTGAGTCATGACTTTTCCTGTCATCTCGATTCATGTCAAGTCATGGCAAGTCATGTCATTTCAAGTCATGTCATGTCACGTCTTTTATGTTAATTCATGTTGACTCCTGTTATGTCATGTCATGTCGAGTCACGTCATTTGGAATCATTTCGAGACATTTTATGGCATGTCGAGTCATCTAGATTCAGCTCGTGTCATGTCAAGTCATGTCGAGTCATCGAGAGTCATCTTGATTATTGTAATGTTTTGTCATGTCATGTTGTTTAATTTTGAGCCGATTCATGTCATGTTGATTCACATCATGATAATTCATGGCATGCTGAGTCATTTCGAGTCATGGCTTCTCCTGTCATTTCGAGTCATGTCAAGTAATGTCGAGTCATATCATGTCGAGTCATGTCAAGTCTTTCGTGTCAAGTCATGCCGACTGAGGGCATGTCATGTCGTGTGCTCTTGAGTCCTTTTGAGACATGACATCACATGGCATGTCGAGTCATGTTGAGTCATCTCAAGTCATTTCATGGTGAGTCAAGTCATGTGCAGTCATGAAGAATCATATCGGTCATGTCGTTGCCTTTTAAGAAATATCGAGTCATGATCTGTCATCACATGTCACGTCCAGTCATATCTGTTCATGGCATGTCATGTCATGTCATGTCGAGCCAAGTCATGTTGATTCAAATCATGGCAATTCATAATATGTCGAGTCATTCCATGTTCAGTTATCTCGAGTCATGTCTTTTCCTGTCATCTCGAGACATATCAATTCATGCCGAGTCATGTCATTTCAATTCATGTCATGTCGCGACTTTTATGTTAAGTCATGTGGAATTTTGTCATGTCATGTCATGTCTCGTCATGTCATTTGGAATCATGTCGAGACATGTCATGTCATATCGAGTCATCTAGAGTCATCTCGAGTCAAGTCATGTCATGTCGGTTCATGTCATGTTGAGTCACTTCATGAAAATTCATGGCATGCTGTGTCATTTCGAGTCATGTCTTCTTCTGTGATTTCGAGTCATGTCAAGTAAAGTCGTGTCGTGTCATGTCGAGTTATGTCAAGTATTTCGTGTCAAGTCATGTCGACAAATGGCATGTGATGTCATGTGCTCTTGAGTCATTTTATGACATGTCATCTCATGACATGTCGAGTCATGTTGAATCATCTCAAGTCATTTGGTGGTGAGTCAAGTCATATTCATTCATGAAGAATCATGTCGGTCATGTTGTTGCCTGTTTAGAGATATCGAGTCATGATCTGTCATCTCATGTCACTTCCAGTCGTGTCATGTCATGGCTTCCCCTTTCATTTCAAGTTGCATCATGTCATGTCGAGTCTTGTCATGTCGAGTCAAGTCATGTCGAGTCATCTCGTGTCGAGTCACGTCATTTTGAGTCATGTCATGATGATTCGCATCATGACAGTTCATGGCATGCTCAGTCATTTCGAGTCATGTCTTCTCCTGCCATTTCGAGTCATGTCACGTCAAGTCTTCCGTGTCAAGTCATGTTGTCTCTTGGCATGTCATGTCATGTGGTCTTCAGTCATTTCGAGGCATCTTATCTCATGACATGTCGAATCCTGTCGATTCATCTCAAGTCATGTCATGGGAAGTCAATTCATGTTCATTGTTGAAGAATCATGTCGGGGCATGTCATTGCCTTTTTAGCCATATCGAGTCATGATCTGTCATCTCATGTCACGTCGGATCGCGTCATGTCATGCATGTCTTGTCATTTTGAGTCGAGTCATGTCAAGTCATGTCATGTCGAGTCATGTTATGTCGAGTGTTGTCATGATGATTCACATCATGGCAATTCATAACATGCTGAGTTGTTCCTTGCTGAGTCATCTCGAGTCATGTCTTTTCCTGTCATCTCGATTCATATCAAGTTATGCCGAGTCATGTCATTTCAAGTCATGTCATGTCGCGAATTTTATGTTGTCATGTCGAATCTTGTCATGTCATGTCATGTCGAGTCATGTCATTTGGAATCATGTCGAGACATGTCATGTCATGTCGAGTCATCTCGAGTCAAGTCATGTCATGTTGGTTCATGTCATGTTCAGTCATGTCATGTTGATTCACATTATGGCAATTCATCACATGCCGAGTTATTCCATGTTGACTCATGTACACTCCGTTCATCTCGTGTCAAGTCAAGTCATGGCGAGTCATGTTATTTCAAGTCATGTCATGTCACGTCTTTTATGTTAATTCATGTTGACTTCTGTCATGTCATATCATGTCGAGTCACGTCATTTGGAATCATGTCGAGACATGTTATGGCATGTCGAGTCATCTAGATTCATCTCGTGTCATGTCAAGTCATGTCGAGTCATCGAGAGTCATCTTGAGTATTGTAATGTTCTGTCATGTCATGTTGTTTAATTTTGAGTCGATTCATGTCATGTTGATTCACATCATGATAATTCATGGCATGCTGAGTCACTTCGAGTCATGTCTTCTCCTGTCATTTCGAGTTATGTCAAGTAATGATGAATCATATCATGTCGAGTCATGTCAAGTCTTTCGTGTCAAGTCATGCCGACTGAAGGCATGTCATTTCATGTGCTCTTTAGTCCTTTTGATACATGTCATCTCATGGCATGTCGAGTCATGTTGAGTCATCTCAGGTCATTTCATGGTGAGTCAAGTCATGTGTAGTCATGAAGAATCATGTCGGTCATGTTGTTGCCTGTTTAGAAATATCGAGTCATGATCTGTCATCTCATGTCACGTCCAGTCGTGTCATGTCATGTCATTTCGAGTTGAGTCATGTCATGTCATGTCGAGTCATGTCATGTTGAGTCATCTCGTGTCAGGTCATGTCATTTCGAGTCATGTCATGTTGATTCACATCATGAAAATTCATGGCGTGCTGAGTCATTCTGAGGCATGTCTTCTTCTGCCATTTCGAATCATGTCAAGTCATGTCAAGTCTTTTGTGTCAAGTCATGTCGACTCTTGGCATGTCATGTCATGTGGTCTTGACTCATTGTGAGGCATCTCATCTCATGACATGTCGAGTCATGTCGAGTGTTCTCAAGTCATGTCATGGCAAGTCAATTCATGTCGAGTCTTGAAGAATCATGTCAGGTCATGTCGTTGCCTGTTTACCCATATCGAGTCATGATCTGTCATCTCAGGTCACGTCAAATCATGTCATGTCATGCATGTCATGTCATTTCGAGTCGAGTCATGTCATGTCATTTCATCTCATGTCGAGTCATGTCATGTCAACTCATGTCATGTTGATTCACATTATGGCAATTCATCACATGCCGATTCATTCTATGTTGAGTCATGACTTTTCCTGTCATCTCGATTCATGTCAAGTCATGGCGAGTCATGTCATTTCAAGTCATGTCATGTCACGTCTTTTATGTTAATTCATGTTGACTCCTGTTATGTCATGTCATGTCGAGTCACGTCATTTGGAATCATTTCGAGACATTTTATGGCATGTCGAGTCATCTAGATTCAGCTCGTGTCATGTCAAGTCATGTCGAGTCATCGAGAGTCATCTTGATTATTGTAATGTTTTGTCATGTCATGTTGTTTAATTTTGAGCCGATTCATGTCATGTTGATTCACATCATGATAATTCATGGCATGCTGAGTCATTTCGAGTCATGGCTTCTCCTGTCATTTCGAGTCATGTCAAGTAATGTCGAGTCATATCATGTCGAGTCATGTCAAGTCTTTCGTGTCAAGTCATGCCGACTGAGGGCATGTCATGTCGTGTGCTCTTGAGTCCTTTTGAGACATGACATCTCATGGCATGTCGAGTCATGTTGAGTCATCTCAAGTCATTTCATGGTGAGTCAAGTCATGTGCAGTCATGAAGAATCATATCGGTCATGTCGTTGCCTGTTAAGAAATATCGAGTCATGATCTGTCATCACATGTCACGTCCAGTCATATCTGGTCATGGCATGTCATGTCATGTCATGTCGAGCCAAGTCATGTTGATTCAAATCATGGCAATTCATAATATGTCGAGTCATTCCATGTTCAGTTATCTCGAGTCATGTCTTTTCCTGACATCTCGAGACATATCAATTCATGCCGAGTCATGTCATTTCAAGTCATGTCATGTCGCGACTTTTATGTTAAGTCATGTGGAATTTTGTCATGTCATGTCATGTCTCGTCATGTCATTTGGAATCATGCCGAGACATGTCATGTCATATCGAGTCATCTAGAGTCATCTCGAATCAAGTCATGTCATGTCGGTTCATGTCATGTTGAGTCACGTCATGAAAATTCATGGCATGCTGTGTCATTTCGAGTCATGTCTTCTTCTGTGATTTCGAGTCATGTCAAGTAAAGTCGAGTCGTGTCATGTCGAGTTATGTCAAGTATTTCGTGTCAAGTCATGTCGACTAATGGCATGTGATGTCATGTGCTCTTGAGTCATTTTGAGACATGTCATCTCATGACATGTCGAGTCATGTTGAGTCATCTCAAGTCATTTGGTGGTGAGTCAAGTCATGTTCATTCATGAAGAATCATGTCGGTCATGTTGTTGCCTGTTTAGAGATATCGAGTCATGATCTGTCATCTTATGTCACGTCCAGTCGTGTCATGTCATGGCTTCCCCTTTCATTTCAAGTTGCGTCATGTCATGTCGAGTTTTGTCATGTCGAGTCATGTCATGTCGAGTCATCTCGTGTCGAATCACGTCATTTTGAGTCATGTCATAATGATTCGCATCATGACAGTTCATGGCATGCTGAGTCATTTCGAGTCATGTCTTCTCCTGCCATTTCGAGTCATGTCATGTCAAGTCTTCCGTGTCAAGTCATGTTGTCTCTTGGCATGTCATGTCATGTGGTCTTCAGTCATTTCGAGGCATCTTATCTCATGACATGTCGAGTCCTGTCGATTCATCTCAAGTCATGTCATGGGAAGTCAATTCATGTTCATTGTTGAAGAATCATGTCGGGGCATGTCATTGCCTGTTTAGCCATATCGAGTCATGATCTGTCATCTCATGTCACGTCGGGTCGCGTCATGTCATGCATGTCTTGTCATTTTGAGTCGAGTCATGTCAAGTCATGTCATGTCGAGTCATGTCATGTCGAGTGTTGTCATGATGATTCACATCATGGCAATTCATAACATGCTGAGTCGTTCCTTGTTGAGTCATCTCGAGTCATGTCTTTTCCTGTCATCTCGATTCATATCAAGTTATGCCGAGTCATGTCATTTCAAGTCATGTCATGTCGCAAATTTTATGTTAAGTCATGTCGAATCTTGTCATGTCATGTCATTTTGAATCATGTCATTTGGAATCATGTCGAGACATGTCATGTCATGTCGAGTCATCTCGAGTCAAGTCATGTTATGTCGGTTCATGTCATGTTCAGTCATGTCATGTTGATTCACATTATGGCAATTCATCACATGCCGAGTCATTCCATGTTGAGTCATGTATTTTCCTTTCATCTCGTGTCATGTCAAGTCATGGCGAGTCATGTCATTTCAAGTCATGTCATGTCACGTCTTTTATGTTAATTCATGTTGACTCCTGTGATTTCATGTCATTTCGAGTCACGTCATTTGGAATCATGTCGAGACATGTTATGGCATGTCGAGTCATCTAGATTCATTTCGTGTCATGTCAAGTCATGTTGAGTCATCGAGAGTCATCTTGAGTATTGTAATGTTTTGTCATGTCATGTTGTTTAATTTTGAGTCGATTCATGTCATGTTGATTCACATCATGATAATTCATGGCATGCTGAGTCATTTCGAGTCATGGCTTCTCCTGTCATTTCGAGTCATGTCAAGTAATGATGAATCATATCATGTCGAGTCATGTCAAGTCTTTCGTGTCAAGTCATGCCGACTGAAGGCATGTCATGTCATGTGCTCTTTAGTCCTTTTGATACATGTCATCTCATGGCATGTCGAGTCATGTTGAGTCATCTCAGGTTATTTCATGGTGAGTCAAGTCATGTGTAGTCATGAAGAATCATATCGGTCATGTTGTTGCCTGTTTAGAAATATCGAGTCATGATCTGTCATCTCATGTCACGTCCAGTCGTGTCATGTCATGGCATTTCGAGTTGAGTCATGTCATGTCGAGTCATGTCATGTTGAGTCATCTCGTGTCGAGTCATGTCATTTCGAGTCATGTCATGTTGATTCACATCATGAAAATTCATGCCGTGCTGAGTCTTTCTGAGGCTTGTCTTCTTCTGCCATTACGAATCATGTCAAGTCATGTCAAGTCTTTTGTGTCAAGTCATGTCGACTATTGGCATGTCATGTCATGTGGTCTTGACTCATTGTGAGGCATCTCATCTCATGACATGTCGAGTCATGTCGAGTCATCTCAAGTCATGTCATGGCAAGTCAATTCATGTCGAGTTTGAAGAATTATGTCAGGTCATGTGGTTGCCTGTTTAGCCATATCGAGTCATGATCTGTCATCTCATGTCCCGTCAAGTCATGTCATGTCATGCATGTCATGTCATTTCGAGTCGAGTCATGTCATGTCATTTCATCTCATGTCGAGTCATGTCATGTCAAGTCATGTCATGTTGATTCACATTATGGCTTTTCATCACATGCCGATTCATTCTATGTTGAGTCATGTCTTTTCCTGTCATCTCGACTCATGTCAAGTCATGGCGAGTCATGTCATTTCAAGTCATGTCATGTCACGTCGTTTATGTTAATTCATGTTGACTCCTGTTATGTCATGTCATGTCGAGTCACGTCATTTGGAATCATTTCGAGACATTTTGTGTCATGTCGAGTCATCTAGATTCAGCTCGTGTCATGTCAAGTCATGTCGAGCCATCGAGAGTCATCTTGTGTATTGTAGTGTTTTGTCATGTCATGTTTAATTTTGAGTCGATTCATGTCATTTTGATTCACATCATGATAATTCATGGCATGCTGGGTCATTTCTAGTCATGGCTTCTCCTGTCATTTCGAGTCATGTCTAGTCATGTCGAGTCATATCATGTCGAGTCATGTCAAGTTTTTCGTGTCAAGTCATGCCGACTGAGAGCATGTCATGTCGTGTGCTCTTGAGTCCTTTTGAGACATGACATCTCATGGCATGTCGAGTCATGTTGAGTCATCTCAAGTCATTTCATGGTGAGTCAAGTCATGTCTAGTCATGAAGAATTAGGTCGGTCATGTTGTTGCCTTTTTAGAAATATCGAGTCATGATCTGTCATCTCATGTCACGTCCAGTCGTGTCATGTCATGTCACTTCGAGTTGAGTCATGTCATGTCATGTCGAGTCATGTCATGTTGAGTCATCTCGTGTCGAGTCATGTCATTTCGAGTCATGTCATGTTGATTCACATCATGAAAATTCATGGCGTGCTGAGTCATTCTGAGGCTTGTCTTCTTCTGCCATTTCGAATCATGTCAAGTCATGTCAAGTCTTTTGTGTCAAGTCATGTCGAATCTTGGCATGTCTTGTCATGTGGTCTTGACTCATTGTGAGGCATCTCATCTCATGACATGTCGAGTCATGTCGAGTCATCTCAATTCATGTCATGGCAAGTCAATTCATGTCGAGTCTTGAAGAATCATGACAGGTCATGTCATTGCCTGTTTACCCATATCGAGTCATGATCTGTCATCTCATGTCACGTCGAATCATTTCATGTCATGCATGTCATGTCATTTCGAGTCGAGTCATGTCATGTCATTTCATCTCATGTCGAGTCATGTCATGTCAAGTCATGTCATGTCATTTCATGTCATGTCGAGTCAAGTCATGTTGATTCACATCATGGCAATTCATAACATGTCGAGTCATTAAACGTTCAGTTATCTCGAGTCATGTCTTTTCCTGTCATCTCGAGACATATCAATTCATGCCGAGTCATGTCATTTCAAGTCATGTCATGTTGCGACTTTTATGTTAAGTCATGCTGAATTTTGTCAAGTCATGTCATGTCATTTGGAATCATGTCGAGACATCTCATGTCATATCGAGTCATCTCGAGTCATCTCGAGTCAAGTCATGTCATGTCGGTTCATGTCATGTTGAGTCACGTCATGAAAATTCATGGCATGCTGTGTCATTTCGAGTCATGTCTTCTTCTGTGATTTCGAGTTATGTCAAGTAAAGTCGAGTCGTGTCATGTCGAGTTATGTCAAGTATTTCATGTCAAGTCATGTCGACTGATGGCATGTGATGTCATGTGCTCTTGAGTCATTTTGAGGCATGTCATCTCATGACATGCCGAGTCATGTTGAGTCATCTCAAGTCATTTGGTGGTGAGTCAAGACATGTTCATTCATGAAGAATCATGTCGGTCATGTTGTTGCCTGTTTAGAGATGTCGAGGCATGATCTGTCATCTCATGTCACGTCCAGTTGTGTCATGTCATGGCTTCCCCTTTCATTTCAAGTTGTGTCATGTCATGTCGAGTCTGGTCATGTCGAGTCATGTCATGTCAAGTCAACTTGTGTCGAGTCACGTCATTTCGAGTCATGTCATGATGATTCGCATCATGACAGTTCATGGCATGCTGAGTCATTTCGAGTCATGTCTTGTCCTGCCATTTCGAGTCATATCAAGTCATGTCGAGTCATGTCATGTCAAATCATATCAAGTCTTTCGTGTCAAGTCATGCTGACTCTTGGCATGTCATGTCACGTGGTCTTGAGTCATTTTGAGGCATCTTATCTCATGACATGTCGAGTCATGTTGAATCATCTCAAGTCATGTCATGCTGACTCAAGTAATGTGCAGTCATGAGGAATCATGTCAGGTCATGTCATTGCCTGTTTAGTAATAGCGAGTCAAGAAATGTCATCACATGTCACATCAAGTCGTGTCATGTCATTTCGAGTTGAGTCATGTCAAGTAATGTCATGTCGATTCAGCTCATGTCGAGTAATGTCATGTTGAGTCATGTCATTTTGATTCACATCACGGCAATTCATAACATGCTGAGTCATTTCAAGTCATGTCTTCTTCTGTGATTTCGAGTTATGTCAAGTAAAGTTGAGTCGTGTCATGTCGAGTCATGTCAAGTATTTCGTGTCAAGTCATGTCGACTGATGGCATGTCATGTCATGTGCTCTTGAGTCATTTTGAGATATGTCATCTCAACACATGTCGAGTCATGTTGAGTCATCTCAAGTCATTTGGTGGTGAGTCAAGTCATGTTCATTCATGAAGAATCATGTCGGTCATATTGTTGCCTGTTCAGAAATATCGAGTCATGATCTGTCATCTCATGTCAAGTCCAGTCGTGTCATTTCATGGCTTCCCCTTTCATTTCAAGTTGCGTCATGTCATGTCGAGTCTTGTCATGTCGAGTCATGTCATGTCGAGTCATCTCGTGTCGAGTCACGTCATTTTGAGTCATGTCATGATGATTCGCATCATGACAGTTCATGGCATGCTGAGTCATTTCGAGTCATGTCTTCTCCTACCATTTCGAGTCATGTCATGTCAAGTCTTCCGTGTCAAGTCATGTTGACTCTTGCATGTCATGTCATGTGGTCTTCAGTCATTTCGAGGCATCTTATCTCATGACATGTCGAGTCCTGTCGAGTCATCTCAAGTCATGTCATGGGAAGTCAATTCATGTTCATTGTTGAAGAATCATGTCGGGGCATGTCATTGCCTGTTTAGCCATATCGAGTCATGATCTGTCATCTCATGTCACGTTGGGTCGCTTCATGTCATGCATGTCATGTCATTTTGAGTCGAGTCATGTCAAGTCATGTCATGTCGAGTCATGTCATGTCCAGTGTTGTCATGATGATTCACATCATGGCAATTCATAACAGTCTGAATCATTCCTTGTTGAGTCATCTCGAGTCATGTCTTTTCCTGTCATCTCGATTCATATCAAGTTATGCCGAGTCATGTCATTTCAAGTCATGTCATGTCGCGAATTTTATGTTAAGTCATGTCGAATCTTGTCATGTCATATCATGTCGAGTCATGTCATTTGGAATCATGTCGAGACATGTCATGTCATGTTGAGTCATCTCAAGTCAAGTCATGTCATGTCGGTTCATGTCATGTTCAGTCATGTCATGTTGATTCACATTATGGCAATTCATCACATGCCGAGTCATTCCATGTTGAGTCATGTATTTTCCTGTCATCTCGTGTCATGTCAAGTCATGGCGAGTCATGTCATTTCAAGGCATGTCATGTCACGTCTTTTATGTTAATTCATGTTGACACCTGTCATGTCATGTCATGTCGAGTCACTTCATTTGGAATCGTGTCGAGACATGTTATGGCATGTCGAGTCATCTAGATTCATCTCGTGTCATGTCAAGTCTTGTCGAGTCATCAAGAGTCATCTTGAGTATTGTAATGTTTTGTCATGTCATGTTGTATAATTTTGAGTCGATTCATGTCATGTTGATTCACATCATAATAATTCATGGCATGCTGAGTCATTTCGAGTCATGTCTTCTCCTGTCATATCGAGTCATGTCAAGTAATGACGAATCATATCATGTCGAGTCATGTCAAGTCTTTCGTGTCAAGTCATGCCGACTGAAGACATTTCATGTCATGTGCTCTTTAGTCCTTTTGATACATGTCATCTCATGGCATGTCGAGTCATGTTGAGTCATCTCAAGTAATTTCATGGTGAGTCAAGTCATGTGTAGTCATAAAGTATCATGTCAGTCATGTCGTTGCCTGTTTAGAAATATCGAGTCATGATCTGTCATCTCATGTCACATCCAGTCGTGTCATGTCATGTCATTTCGAGTTGAGTCATGTCATGTCATGTCGAGTCATGTCATGTCGGGTTATGTCATGTTTAGTCATCTCGTGTCGAGTCATGTCATTTCGAGTCATGTCATGTTGATTCACATCATGTAAATTCATGGCGTGCTGAGTCATTCTGAGGCTTGTCTTCTTCTGCCATTTCGAATCATGTCAAGTCATGTCAAGTCTTTTCTGTCAAGTCATGTCGACTCTTGGCATGTCATGTCATGTGGTCTTGACTCATTGTGAGGCATCTCATCTCATGACATGTCGAGTCATCTCAAGTCATGTCACGGCAAGTCAATTCCTGTCGAATCTTGAATAATCATGTCAGGTCATGTCGTTGCCAGTTTAGCCATACTGATTCATGATCTGTCATCTCATGTCACGTCGAGTCATGTCATTTCCTGCATGTCATGTCATTTCGAGTCAAGTCATGTCATGTCATTTCATCTCATGTGAAGGCATGTCATGTTGATTCACATTATGGCAATTCATCACATGCCGATTGATTCTATGTTTAGTCATGACTTTTCCTGTCATCTCGAGTCATGTCAAGTCATGGCGAGTCATGTCATTTCAAGTCATGTCATGTCACGTCTTTTATGTTAATTCACGTTGACTCCTGTTATGTCATGTCATGTCGAGTCACGTCATTTGGAATCATTTCGAGACATTTTATGGCATGTCGAGTCATCTAGATTCACATCGTGTCATGTCAAATCAAGTCGTGTCATCGAGGGTCATCTTGAGTATTGTAATGTTTTGTCATGTCATGTTGTTTAATTTTGAGTCGATTCATGTCATTTTGATTCACATCATGATAATTCATGGCATGCTGAGTCATTTCGAGTCATGTCTTCTCCTGTCATTTCGAGTCACGTCAAGTAATGTTGAGTCATATCATGTCGAGTCATGTCAAGTCTTTCGTGTCAAGTCATGCCGACTGATGGCATGTCATGTCTTGTGCTCTTCAGTCCTTTTGAGACATGACATCTCATGGCATGTCGAGTCATGTTGAGTCATCTCAAGTCATTTCATGGTGTGTCAAGTCATGTGCAGTTATGAAGAATCATATCGGTCATGTCGTTGCCTTAGAAATATCGAGTCATGATCTGTCATCTCATGTCACGTCCAGTCATACCTGGTCATGGCATGTCATGTCATGTCATGTCGAGTCAAGTCATGTTGATTCACATCATGGCAATTCATAACATGTTGATTCATTACACGTTCAGTTATCTCGAGTCATGTCTTTTCCTGTCATCTCGAGACATATCAATTCATGCCGAGTCATGTCATTTCAAGTCATGTCATGTCGCGACTTTTATGTTAAGTCATGTGGAATCTTTTCATGTCATGTCATGTCGCGTCATGTCATTTGGAATCATGTCGAGACATGTCATGTCATATCGAGTCATCTCGAGTCATCTCGAGTCAAGTCATGTCATGTCGGTTCATGTCATGTTGAGTCACGTCATGAAAATTCATGGCATGCTGTGTCATTTCGAGTCATGTCTTCTTCTGTGATTTCGAGTTATGTCAAGTAAAGTCGAGTCGTGTCATGTCGAGTTATGTCAAGTATTTCGTGTCAAGTCATGTCGACTTGATGTGATGTCATGTGCTCTTGAGTCATTTTGACACATGTCATCTCATGACATGTCGAGTCATGTTGAGTCATCTCAAGTCATTTGGTGGTGAGTCAAGTCATGTTCATTCATGCAGAATCATGTTGGTCATGTTGTTGCCTGTTTAGAGATATCGAGTCATGATCTGTCATCTCATGTCAAGTCCAGTCGTGTCATGTCATGGCTTCCCCTTTCATTTCAAGTTGCGTCATGTCATGTTGAGTCTTGTCATGTCGAGTCATGTCATGTCAAGTCATCTCGTGTCGAGTCACGTCATTTTGAGTCATGTCATGATGATTCGCATCATGACAGTTCATGGCATGCTGAGTCATTTCGAGTCATGTCTTCTCCTGCCATTTCGACTCATGTCAAGTCATGTCGAGACATGTCATGTCATGTCATATCAAGTCTTTTGTGTCAAGTCATGATGACTCTTGGCATCTCATGTCATGTGGTCTTCGGTCATTTCGAGGCATCTTATCTCATGATATGTTGAGTCCTGTCGAGTCATCTCACTCATGTTATGGGAAGTCAATTTATGTTCATTCTTGAAGAATCATGTCGGGGCATGTCATTGCCTGTTTAGCCATATCGAATCATGATCTGTCATCTCATGTCACGTCGAGTTGCGTCATGTCATGCATGTCATGTCATTTTGAGTCGAGTCATGTCAAGTCATGTCATGTCGAGTCATGTCATGTCGAGTGTTGTCATGATGATTCACATCATGGCAATTCATAACATGCTGAGTCATTCCTTGTTGAGTCATCTCGAGTCATGTCTCTTCCTGTCATCTCGATTCATATCAAGTCATGCCGAGTCATGTCATTTCAAGTCATGTCATGTCGCGAATTTTATGTTGTCATGTCGAATCTTGTCATGTCATGTCATGCCGAGTCATGTCATTTCAAGTCATGTCATGTCGCGAATTTTATGTTGTCATGTCGAATCTTGTCATGTCATGTCATGTCGAGTCATGTCATTTGGAATCATGTCGAGACATGTCATGTCATGTCGAGTCATCTCGAGTCAAGGCATGTCATGTTGGTTCATGTCATGTTCAGACATGCCATGTTGATTCACATTATGGCAATTCATCACAATCCGAGTCATTCCATGTTGAGTCATGTATTTTCCTTTCATCTCATGTCATGTCAAGTCATGGCGAGTCATGTCATTTCAAGTCATGCCATGTCACGTTTTTTATGTTAATTCATGTTGACTCCTGTCATGTCATGTCATGTCGAGTCACATCATTTGGAATCATGTCGAGACATGTTATGTCATGTCGAGTCATCTAGATTCATCTCGTGTCATGTCAAGTCATGTCGAGTCATTGAGAGTCATCTTGAGTATTTTAATGTTTTTGTCATGTCATGTTGTTTAATTTTGAGTCGATTCATGTCATGTTGATTCACATCATGATAATTCATGGCATGCTGAGTCATTTCGAGTCATATCTTCTCCTTTCATTTCGATTCATGTCAAGTAATGTCGAATCATATCATGTCGAGTCATGTCAAGTCTTTCGTGTCAAGTCATGCCGACAGATGGCATGTCATGTCATGTGCTTTTGAGTCCTTTTGAGACATGTCATCTCATGGCATGTCGAGTCATGTTGAGTCATCTCAAGTAATTTCATGATGAGTCAAGTCATGTGCAGTCATGAAGAATCATGTCGGTCATGCTGTTGCCTTTTTAGAAATATCGAGTCATGATCTGTCATCTCATGTCACGTCCAGTCGTGTCATGTCATGTCATTTCGAGTTGAGTCATGTCATGTCATGTCGAGTCATGTCATGCCGAGTCATGTCATGTTGAGTCATCTCTTGTCGAGTCATGTCATTTCGAGACATGTCATGTTGATTCACATCATGAAAATTCATGGCGTGCTGAGTCATTCTGAGGCATGTCTTCCTCTGCCATTTCGAATTATGTCAAGTGATGTCGAGTCATGTCATGTCGGGTCATGTCAAGTCTTTTGTGTCAAGTCATGTCGACTCTTGGCATGTCATGTCATGTGGTCTTGACTCATGTTAATGCATCTCATCTCATGACATGTCGAGTCATGTCGAGTCATCTCAAGTCATGTCATGGCAAGTCAATTCATGTCGAGTCTTGAAGAATCATGTCAGGTCATGTCGTTGCCTGTTTAGCCTTATCGAGTCATGAACTGTCATCTCATGTCACATCGAGTCAATTCATGTCATGCATTTCATGTCATTTCGAGTCGAGTCATGTCATGTCATTTCATCTCATGTCGAGTCATGTCATGTTGAGTCATGTCATGTTAATACACAACTTGGCAATTCATAACATGCCAAGTCATTCCATGTTGAGTCATCTCAAGTCATGTCTTTTACTGTCATCTCGAGACATATCAAGTCATGCCGAGTCATTTCATTTCAAGTGATATCACGACGCAACTTTTATGTTAAGACATGTCGAATATTGTCATGTCATTGTCATGTTGAGTCATGTCATTTGGAATCTTGTCGAGTCATCTAGAGTCATCTCGATTCAAGTCATGTCAAGTCGGTTCATGTCATGTTGAGTCATGTCATGTTGATTCACATTATGGCAATTCATCACATGCCATGTCATTCCATGTTGAGTCATGTCTTTTCCTGTCATCTCGAGTCATGTCAAGTCATGGCGAGTCATGTCATTTCAAGTCATGTCATGTCACGTCTTTTATGTTAATTCATGTTGACTCCTGTCATGTCATGTCATGTCGCGTCACGTCATTTGGAATCATGTCGAGACATGTTATGGTATGTCGAGTCATCTAGATTCATCTCGTGTCATGTCAAGTCATGTCGAGTCATCGAGAGTCATCTTGAGTATTGTAATGTTTTGTCATGTCATGTTGTTTAATTTTGAGTCGATTCATGTCATGTTGATTCACATCATGATAATTCATGGCATGCTCAGTCATTTCGAGCCATGTCTTCTCCTGTCATTTCGAGTCATGTCAAGTAATGTCGAATCATATGACGTCAAGTCATGTCAAGTCTTTCGTGTCAAGTCATGCCGACTGAAGGAATGTCATTTCATGTGCTCTTTAGTCCTTTTGATACACGTCATCTCATGGCATGTCGAGTCATGTTGAGTCATCTCAAGTAATTTCATGGTGAGTCAAGTCATGTGCAGTCATGAAGAATCATGTCGGTCATGACGTTGCCTGTTTAGAAATATTGGGTCATGATCTCTCATCTCACGTCACGTCCAGTCGTGTCATGTCATTTCATTTTGAGTTGACTCATGTCATGTCATGTCGAGTCATGTCATGTCGAGTCATGTCATGTTGAGTCATCTCGTGCTGAGTCATGTCATTTCCAGTCCTGTCATGTTGATTCACAACTTGAAAATTCATTGCGTGCTGAGTCATTCTGAGGCATTTCTTCTTCTGCCATTTTGAATCATATCAAGTCATGTCGAGTCATGTCATGTCAAGTCTTTTGTGTTAAGTCATGTCGACTCTTAGCATGTCATGTCATGTGGTCTTGACTCATTTTGAGGCATCTCATCTCATGACATGTCAAGTCATGTCAAGTCATCCCAAGTCATGTTATGGCAAGTCAATTCATGTCGAGTCTTGAAGAATCATGTCAGGTCATGTTGTTGCCTGTTTAGCCATATCTAGTCATGTTCTGTCATCTCATGTCACGTCGAGTCATGTCATGTCATGCATGTCATGTCATTTTGAGTCGAGTCATGTCAAGTCATGTCATGTCGAGTCTTGTCATGTCGAGTGTTGTCATGATGATTCACATCATGGCAATTCATAACATGCTGAGCCATTCCTTGTTGAGTCATCTCGAGTCATGTCTTTTCCTGTCATCTCGATTCATATCAAGTCATGCCGAGTCATGTCATTTCAAGTCATGTCATGTCGCGAATTTTATGTTGTCATGTCGAATCTTGTCATGTCATGTCATGCCGAGTCATGTCATTTCAAGTCATGTCAAGTCGCGAAATTTATTTTGTCATGTCGAATCTTGTCATGTCATGTCATGTCGAGTTATGTCATTTGGAATCATGTCGAGACATGTCATGTCATGTCGAGTCATCTCGATTCAAGGCATGTCATGTTGGTTCATGTAATGTTCAGACATGCCATGTTGATTCACATTATGGCAATTCATCACAATCCGAGTCATTCCATGTTGAGTAATGTATTTTCCTTTCATCTCGTGTCATGTCAAGTCATGGCGAGTCATGTCATTTCAAGTCATGCCATGTCACGTCTTTTATGTTAATTCATGTTGACTCCTGTCATGTCATGTCATGTCGAGTCACGTCATTTGGAATCATGTCGAGACATGTTATGTCATGTCGTCATCTAGATTCATCTCGTGTCATGTCAAGTCATGTCGAGTCATTGAGAGTCATCTTGAGTATTGTAATGTTTTGTCATGTCATGTTGTTTAATTTTGAGTCGATTCATGTCATGTTGATTCACATCATGATAATTCATGGCATGCTGAGTCATTTCGAGTCATGTCTTCTCCTGTCATTTCGAGTCATGTCAAGTAATGTCGAATCATATCATGTCGAGTCATGTCAAGTCTTTCGTGTCAAGTCATGCCGACAGATGGCATGTCATGTCATGTGCTTTTGAGTCCTTTTGAGACATGTCATCTCATGGCATGTCGAGTCATGTTGAGTCATCTCAAGTAATTTCATGATGAGTCAAGTCATGTGCAGTCATGAAGAATCATGTCGGTCATGCTGTTGCCTGTTTAGAAATATCGAGTCATGATCTGTCATCTCATGTCACGTCCAGTCATGTCATGTCATGTCATTTCAAGTTGAGTCATGTCATGTCATGTCGAGTCATGTCATGTCGAGTCATGTCATGTTGAGTCATCTCGTGTCGAGTCATGTCATTTCGAGTCATGTCATGTTGATTCACATCATGAAAATTCATGGCGTGCTGAGTCATTCTGAGGCATGTCTTCCTCTGCCATTTCGAATTATGTCAAGTGATGTCGAGTCATGTCATGTTGGGTCATGTCAAGTCTTTTGTGTCAAGTCATGTCGACTCTTGGCATGTCATGTCATGTGGTCTTGACTCATGTTGATGCATCTCATCTCATGACATGTCGAGTCATGTCGAGTCATCTCAAGTCATGTCATGGCAAGTCAATTCATGTCGAGTCTTGAAGAATCATGTCAGGTCATGTCGTTGCCTGTTTAGCCATATCGAGTCATGAACTGTCATCTCATGTCACATCGAGTCAATTCATGTCATGCATTTCATGTCATTTCGAGTCGAGTCATGTCATGTCATTTCATCTCATGTCGAGTCATGTCATGTTGATACACAACTTGGCAATTCATAACATGCCAAGTCATTCCATGTTGAGTCATCTCAAGTCATGTCTTTTACTGTCATCTCGAGACATATCAAGTCATGCCGAGTCATTTCATTTCAAGTAATATCATGACGCGACTTTTATGTTAAGCCATGTCGAATATTGTCATGTCATTGTCATGTTGAGTCATGTCATTTGGAATCATGTCGAGTCATCTAGAGTCATCTCGATTCAAGTCATGTCAAGTCGGTTCATGTCATGTTGAGTCATGTCATGTTGATTCACATTATGGCAATTCATCACATGCCATGTCATTCCATGTTGAGTCATGTCTTTTCCTGTCATCTCGAGTCATGTCAAGTCATGGCGAGTCATGTCATTTCAAGTCATGTCATGTCACGTCTTTTATGTTAATTCACGTTGACTCCTGTCATGTCATGTCATGTCGCGTCACGTCATTTGGAATCATGTCGAGACATGTTATGGTATGTCGAGTCATCTAGATTCATCTCGTGTCATGTCAAGTCATGTCGAGTCATCGAGAGTCATCTTGAGTATTGTAATGTTTTGTCATGTCATGTTATTTAATTTTGAGTCGATTCATGTCATGTTGATTCACATCATGATAATTCATGGCATGCTGAGTCATTTCGAGTCATGTCTTCTCCTGTCATTTCGAGTCACGTCAAGTAATGTCGAATCATATGACGTCAAGTCATGTCAAGTCTTTCGTGTCAAGTCATGCCGACTGAAGGAATGTCATTTCATGTGCTCTTTTGTCCTTTTGATACATGTCATCTCATGGCATGTCGAGTCATGTTGAGTCATCTCAAGTAATTTCATGGTGAGTCAAGTCATGTGCAGTCATGAAGAATCATGTCGGTCATGACGTTGCCTGTTTAGAAATTTCGGGTCATGATCTCTCATCTCACGTCACGTCCAGTCGTGTCATGTCATGTCATTTCGAGTTGAGTCATGTCATGTCATGTCGAGTCATGTCATGTCGATTCATGTCATGTCGAGTCATGTCATTTCGAGTCCTGTCATGTTGATTCACAACTTGAAAATTCATTGCGTGCTGAGTCATTCTGAGGCATTTCTTCTTCTGCCATTTTGAATCATATCAAGTCATGTCGAGTCATGTCATGTCAAGTCTTTTGTGTTAAATCATGTCGACTCTTGGCATGTCATGTCATGTGGTCTTGACTCATTTTGAGGCATCTCATCTCTTGACATGTCGAGTCATGTCAAGTCATCCCAAGTCATGTTATGGCAAGTCAATGCATGTCGAGTCTTGAAGAATCATGTCAGGTCATGTTGTTGCCTGTTTAGCCATATCGAGTCATGTTCTGTCATCTCATGTCACGTCGAGTCATGTCATGTCATGCATAGCATGTCATTTCGAGTTGAGTCATGTCATGTCATTTCATCTCATGTCGAGTCATGTCATGTCGAGTCATGTCATGTTGATTCACATCATGGCAATTCATAACATGTCTAGTCATTCCATGTTCACTTATCTCGAGTCATGTCTTTTCCTGTCATCTCGAGACATAACAATTCATGCTGTGTCATGTCACTTCAAGACATGTCATGTCACGACTTTTATGTTAAGTCATGTCGAATCATGTCACGTCATGTCATGTCGCATCATGTCATTTGGAATCATGTCGAGACATGTTATGACATGTCAAGTCATCTAGGTTCATTTCGTATCAAGTCAAGTCAAGTCGAGTCATCTTGAGCCATGCAATACAAAAACAGAATTAACTGAAAAAACTCAGCAGGTCTGGCAGCTTCGGCGGAGAAGGCAAGAGTTGATGCTTCGACTCCCATGACCCTTCAACAGAACTTGAATTCGTGTCCAAGAAAGAGTGGAAATATAAGCTGGTTTAAGGTGTGTGGAGTGGGGTGGGGGGGAGGTGTGGAGAGTGAAAGGAGATATGGCTGTGAAAGGGGGTTTTAGTAAGCACCTTGTCAAACACCAGGAGGGAAATGGAAAGCAATGAAGTTGAGCATGGCAAAAGAGAGGAACAGAAATCTTGTCGCAGAAAAGAACAGAACTTCTTCAAGGAGGTAGGCATTTCTTGAAGAGCAGTGGCAGTCAATTAAACACAGAGATAAAAACAAAAAAACTGCGGATGCTGGAAATCCAAAACAAAAACAGAATTACCTGGAAAAACTATATTTCAACTCTTTCTTGGACTCAAAATCAAGTTCTGTCGAATGGTCACGAGGACTTGAAATGTCAACTCTTTTCTTCTCCGCCGATGCAGCCAGACCTGCTGAGTTTTTCCAGGTAATTCTGTTTTTGTTTTGGATTTCCAGCATCCGCAGTTTTTTTGTTTTTATCTTTGAGTCAAGCAATGTTTTGTCATGTCATGTTCAGTCACTTCGAGTCGAATCATGTCATGTTGATTCACATCATGATAACTCATGGCATGCTGAATCTTTCGAGTCATTTCTTCTCCTGTCATTTCGAGTCATGTCAAATGATGTCGAGTCATGTCATGTCGAGTCATGTCAAGTATTTCATGTCAAGTCATGTTGACTGATGGCATGTCATCATGTGCTCTTGAGTCATTTTGAGACATGTCACCTCATGACATGCCAATTCATGTTGAGAAATCTCAAGTCATTTCATGGTGAGTCAAGTCATGTGCAGTCATGAAGAATCCTGTCGGTCATGTTGTTGCCTGTTTAGAAATATCGAGTCATGTTCTGTCATCTCATGTCACGTTGAGTCGTGTCATGTCATGCATGTCATGTCATTTTGATTCGAGTCATGTCTAGTCATGTCATGTCGAGTCATCTCATGTCGAGTCATCTCATGTCGCCTCATGTCATGTTGATTCACATCATGGCAATTCATAACATGCTGACTCATTGCATGTTGAGTCTTCTCGAGTCATGTCTTTTCCTGTCATCTCAAGTCATGTCAAGTCATGCCGAGTCATGTCATTTCAATTCATGTCATGTTGCGATTTTAATGTTAAGTCATGTCGAATCTTGTCTTGACAGGTCATGTCGAGTCATGTCATTTGGAATCATGTCGAGACATGTCATGTCATGTCAAGTCATCTAGAGTCATCTCGAGTCAAGTCATGTCATGTCGGTTCATGTCAAGTTGAGTCATGTCATGTTGATTCACATTATGGCAATTCATCACATGCCGAACCATTCCATGTTGAGTCATGTATTTTCCAGTCATCTCGTGTCATGTCACGTCACGTCCTACCTGTTAATTCATGTTGACTCCTGTCATGTCATGTCATGTCAGGTCACGTCATTTGGAATCATGTCGAGACATGTTATGGCATGTCGAGTCATCTAGATTCATCCCGTGTCATGTCAAGTCATGTCGGGTCCTCTACAGTCATCTTGAGTCATGTAATGTTTTGTCATGTCATGTGGCATTTTCAGTCGATTCATGTCATGTTGATTCACATCATGATAATTCATGGCATGCTTAGTCATTTCGAGTCATGTCTTCTCCTGTCATTACGTGTCATGTCAAGTAATGTCGAGTCATATCATGTTGAGTCATGTCAAGACTTTCGTGTCAAGTCATGCCGACTGATGGCATGTCATGTCATGTGCTCTTGAATCCTTTGGAGAAATGACACCTCATGGCATGTCGAGTCATGTTGAGTCATCTCAAGTCACTTCATGGTGAGTCAAGTCATGTGCAGTCATGAAGAATCATATCGGTCATGTCGTTGCCTGTTAAGAAATATCGAGTCAAGATCTGTCATCTCATGTCACGTCCAGTCATGTCTAGTCATGGCATGTCATGTCATGTCGAGTCATGTCATGTTGATTCACATCATGGCAATTCATAACATGTCGAGTCATTCCATGTTCACTTATCTCGAGTCATGTCTTTTCCTGTCATCTCGAGACATAACAATTCATGCTGTGTCATGTCACTTCAAGACATGTCATGTCACGACTTTTATGTTAAGTCATGTCGAATCATGTCACGTCATGTCATGTCGCATCATGTCATTTGGAATCATGTCGAGACATGTTATGACATGTCAAGTCATCTAGGTTCATTTCGTATCAAGTCAAGTCAAGTCGAGTCATCTTGAGCCATGCAATACAAAAACAGAATTAACTGAAAAAACTCAGCAGGTCTGGCAGCTTCGGCGGAGAAGGCAAGAGTTGATGTTTCGACTCCCATGACCCTTCAACAGAACTTGAATTCGTGTCCAAGAAAGAGTGGAAATATAAGCTGGTTTAAGGTGTGTGGAGTGGGGTGGGGGGGAGGTGTGGAGAGTGAAAGGAGATATGGCTGTGAAAGGGGGTTTTAGTAAGCACCTTGTCAAACACCAGGAGGGAAATGGAAAGCAATGAAGTTGAGCATGGCAAAAGAGAGGAACAGAAATCTTGTCGCAGAAAAGAACAGAACTTCTTCAAGGAGGTAGGCATTTCTTGAAGAGCAGTGGCAGTCAATTAAACACAGAGATAAAAACAAAAAAACTGCGGATGCTGGAAATCCAAAACAAAAACAGAATTACCTGGAAAAACTATATTTCAACTCTTTCTTGGACTCAAAATCAAGTTCTGTCGAATGGTCACGAGGACTTGAAATGTCAACTCTTTTCTTCTCCGCCGATGCAGCCAGACCTGCTGAGTTTTTCCAGGTAATTCTGTTTTTGTTTTGGATTTCCAGCATCCGCAGTTTTTTTGTTTTTATCTTTGAGTCAAGCAATGTTTTGTCATGTCATGTTCAGTCACTTCGAGTCGAATCATGTCATGTTGATTCACATCATGATAACTCATGGCATGCTGAATCTTTCGAGTCATTTCTTCTCCTGTCATTTCGAGTCATGTCAAATGATGTCGAGTCATGTCATGTCGAGTCATGTCAAGTATTTCATGTCAAGTCATGTTGACTGATGGCATGTCATCATGTGCTCTTGAGTCATTTTGAGACATGTCATCTCATGACATGCCAATTCATGTTGAGAAATCTCAAGTCATTTCATGGTGAGTCAAGTCATGTGCAGTCATGAAGAATCCTGTCGGTCATGTTGTTGCCTGTTTAGAAATATCGAGTCATGTTCTGTCATCTCATGTCACGTTGAGTCGTGTCATGTCATGCATGTCATGTCATTTTGATTCGAGTCATGTCTAGTCATGTCATGTCGAGTCATCTCATGTCGAGTCATCTCATGTCGCATCATGTCATGTTGATTCACATCATGGCAATTCATAACATGCTGACTCATTGCATGTTGAGTCTTCTCGAGTCATGTCTTTACCTGTCATCTCAAGTCATGTCAAGTCATGCCGAGTCATGTCATTTCAATTCATGTCATGTTGCGATTTTAATGTTAAGTCATGTCGAATCTTGTCTTGACAGGTCATGTCGAGTCATGTCATTTGGAATCATGTCGAGACATGTCATGTCATGTCAAGTCATCTAGAGTCATCTCGAGTCAAGTCATGTCATGTCGGTTCATGTCAAGTTGAGTCATGTCATGTTGATTCACATTATGGCAATTCATCACATGCCGAACCATTCCATGTTGAGTCATGTATTTTCCAGTCATCTCGTGTCATGTCACGTCACGTCCTACCTGTTAATTCATGTTGACTCCTGTCATGTCATGTCATGTCAGGTCACGTCATTTGGAATCATGTCGAGACATGTTATGGCATGTCGAGTCATCTAGATTCATCCCGTGTCATGTCAAGTCATGTCGGGTCCTCTACAGTCATCTTGAGTCATGTAATGTTTTGTCATGTCATGTGGCATTTTCAGTCGATTCATGTCATGTTGATTCACATCATGATAATTCATGGCATGCTTAGTCATTTCGAGTCATGTCTTCTCCTGTCATTACGTGTCATGTCAAGTAATGTCGAGTCATATCATGTTGAGTCATGTCAAGACTTTCGTGTCAAGTCATGCCGACTGATGGCATGTCATGTCATGTGCTCTTGAATCCTTTGGAGAAATGACACCTCATGGCATGTCGAGTCATGTTGAGTCATCTCAAGTCACTTCATGGTGAGTCAAGTCATGTGCAGTCATGAAGAATCATATCGGTCATGTCGTTGCCTGTTAAGAAATATCGAGTCAAGATCTGTCATCTCATGTCACGTCCAGTCATGTCTAGTCATGGCATGTCATGTCATGTCGAGTCATGTCATGTTGATTCACATCATGGCAATTCATAACATGTCGAGTCATTCCATGTTCACTTATCTCGAGTCATGTCTTTTCCTGTCATCTCGAGACATAACAATTCATGCTGTGTCATGTCACTTCAAGACATGTCATGTCACGACTTTTATGTTAAGTCATGTCGAATCATGTCACGTCATGTCATGTCGCATCATGTCATTTGGAATCATGTCGAGACATGTTATGACATGTCAAGTCATCTAGGTTCATTTCGTATCAAGTCAAGTCAAGTCGAGTCATCTTGAGCCATGCAATACAAAAACAGAATTAACTGAAAAAACTCAGCAGGTCTGGCAGCTTCGGCGGAGAAGGCAAGAGTTGATGTTTCGACTCCCATGACCCTTCAACAGAACTTGAATTCGTGTCCAAGAAAGAGTGGAAATATAAGCTGGTTTAAGGTGTGTGGAGTGGGGTGGGGGGGAGGTGTGGAGAGTGAAAGGAGATATGGCTGTGAAAGGGGGTTTTAGTAAGCACCTTGTCAAACACCAGGAGGGAAATGGAAAGCAATGAAGTTGAGCATGGCAAAAGAGAGGAACAGAAATCTTGTCGCAGAAAAGAACAGAACTTCTTCAAGGAGGTAGGCATTTCTTGAAGAGCAGTGGCAGTCAATTAAACACAGAGATAAAAACAAAAAAACTGCGGATGCTGGAAATCCAAAACAAAAACAGAATTACCTGGAAAAACTATATTTCAACTCTTTCTTGGACTCAAAATCAAGTTCTGTCGAATGGTCACGAGGACTTGAAATGTCAACTCTTTTCTTCTCCGCCGATGCAGCCAGACCTGCTGAGTTTTTCCAGGTAATTCTGTTTTTGTTTTGGATTTCCAGCATCCGCAGTTTTTTTGTTTTTATCTTTGAGTCAAGCAATGTTTTGTCATGTCATGTTCAGTCACTTCGAGTCGAATCATGTCATGTTGATTCACATCATGATAACTCATGGCATGCTGAATCTTTCGAGTCATTTCTTCTCCTGTCATTTCGAGTCATGTCAAATGATGTCGAGTCATGTCATGTCGAGTCATGTCAAGTATTTCATGTCAAGTCATGTTGACTGATGGCATGTCATCATGTGCTCTTGAGTCATTTTGAGACATGTCATCTCATGACATGCCAATTCATGTTGAGAAATCTCAAGTCATTTCATGGTGAGTCAAGTCATGTGCAGTCATGAAGAATCCTGTCGGTCATGTTGTTGCCTGTTTAGAAATATCGAGTCATGTTCTGTCATCTCATGTCACGTTGAGTCGTGTCATGTCATGCATGTCATGTCATTTTGATTCGAGTCATGTCTAGTCATGTCATGTCGAGTCATCTCATGTCGAGTCATCTCATGTCGCATCATGTCATGTTGATTCACATCATGGCAATTCATAACATGCTGACTCATTGCATGTTGAGTCTTCTCGAGTCATGTCTTTACCTGTCATCTCAAGTCATGTCAAGTCATGCCGAGTCATGTCATTTCAATTCATGTCATGTTGCGATTTTAATGTTAAGTCATGTCGAATCTTGTCTTGACAGGTCATGTCGAGTCATGTCATTTGGAATCATGTCGAGACATGTCATGTCATGTCAAGTCATCTAGAGTCATCTCGAGTCAAGTCATGTCATGTCGGTTCATGTCAAGTTGAGTCATGTCATGTTGATTCACATTATGGCAATTCATCACATGCCGAACCATTCCATGTTGAGTCATGTATTTTCCAGTCATCTCATGTCATGTCACGTCACGTCCTACCTGTTAATTCATGTTGACTCCTGTCATGTCATGTCATGTCAGGTCACGTCATTTGGAATCATGTCGAGACATGTTATAGCATGTCGAGTCATCTAGATTCATCCCGTGTCATGTCAAGTCATGTCGGGTCATCTACAGTCATCTTGAGTCATGTAATGTTTTGTCATGTCATGTGGCATTTTCAGTCGATTCATGTCATGTTGATTCACATCATGATAATTCATGGCATGCTTAGTCATTTCGAGTCATGTCTTCTCCTGTCATTACGTGTCATGTCAAGTAATGTCGAGTCATATCATGTTGAGTCATGTCAAGACTTTCGTGTCAAGTCATGCCGACTGATGGCATGTCATGTCATGTGCTCTTGAATCCTTTGGAGAAATGACACCTCATGGCATGTCGAGTCATGTTGAGTCATCTCAAGTCACTTCATGGTGAGTCAAGTCATGTGCAGTCATGAAGAATCATATCGGTCATGTCGTTGCCTGTTAAGAAATATCGAGTCAAGATCTGTCATCTCATGTCACGTCCAGTCATGTCTAGTCATGGCATGTCATGTCATGTCGAGTCATGTCATGTTGATTCACATCATGGCAATTCATAACATGTCTAGTCATTCCATGTTCACTTATCTCGAGTCATGTCTTTTCCTGTCATCTCGAGACATAACAATTCATGCTGTGTCATGTCACTTCAAGACATGTCATGTCACGACTTTTATGTTAAGTCATGTCGAATCATGTCACGTCATGTCATGTCGCATCATGTCATTTGGAATCATGTCGAGACATGTTATGACATGTCAAGTCATCTAGGTTCATTTCGTATCAAGTCAAGTCAAGTCGAGTCATCTTGAGCCATGCAATACAAAAACAGAATTAACTGAAAAAACTCAGCAGGTCTGGCAGCTTCGGCGGAGAAGGCAAGAGTTGATGTTTCGACTCCCATGACCCTTCAACAGAACTTGAATTCGTGTCCAAGAAAGAGTGGAAATATAAGCTGGTTTAAGGTGTGTGGAGTGGGGTGAGGGGGAGGTGTGGAGAGTGAAAGGAGATATGGCTGTGAAAGGGGGTTTTAGTAAGCACCTTGTCAAACACCAGGAGGGAAATGGAAAGCAATGAAGTTGAGCATGGCAAAAGAGAGGAACAGAAATCTTGTCGCAGAAAAGAACAGAACTTCTTCAAGGAGGTAGGCATTTCTTGAAGAGCAGTGGCAGTCAATTAAACACAGAGATAAAAACAAAAAAACTGCGGATGCTGGAAATCCAAAACAAAAACAGAATTACCTGGAAAAACTATATTTCAACTCTTTCTTGGACTCAAAATCAAGTTCTGTCGAATGGTCACGAGGACTTGAAATGTCAACTCTTTTCTTCTCCGCCGATGCAGCCAGACCTGCTGAGTTTTTCCAGGTAATTCTGTTTTTGTTTTGGATTTCCAGCATCCGCAGTTTTTTTGTTTTTATCTTTGAGTCAAGCAATGTTTTGTCATGTCATGTTCAGTCACTTCGAGTCGAATCATGTCATGTTGATTCACATCATGATAACTCATGGCATGCTGAATCTTTCGAGTCATTTCTTCTCCTGTCATTTCGAGTCATGTCAAATAATGTCGAGTCATGTCATGTCGAGTCATGTCAAGTATTTCATGTCAAGTCATGTTGACTGATGGCATGTCATCATGTGCTCTTGAGTCATTTTGAGACATGTCATCTCATGACATGCCAATTCATGTTGAGAAATCTCAAGTCATTTCATGGTGAGTCAAGTCATGTGCAGTCATGAAGAATCCTGTCGGTCATGTTGTTGCCTGTTTAGAAATATCGAGTCATGTTCTGTCATCTCATGTCACGTTGAGTCGTGTCATGTCATGCATGTCATGTCATTTTGATTCGAGTTATGTCTAGTCATGTCATGTCGAGTCATCTCATGTCGAGTCATCTCATGTCGCGTCATGTCATGTTGATTCACATCATGGCAATTCATAACATGCTGACTCATTGCATGTTGAGTCTTCTCGAGTCATGTCTTTTCCTGTCATCTCAAGTCATGTCAAGTCATGCCGAGTCATGTCATTTCAATTCATGTCATGTTGCGATTTTAATGTTAAGTCATGTCGAATCTTGTCTTGACAGGTCATGTCGAGTCATGTCATTTGGAATCATGTCGAGACATGTCATGTCATGTCAAGTCATCTAGAGTCATCTCGAGTCAAGTCATGTCATGTCGGTTCATGTCAAGTTGAGTCATGTCATGTTGATTCACATTATGGCAATTCATCACATGCCGAACCATTCCATGTTGAGTCATGTATTTTCCAGTCATCTCGTGTCATGTCACGTCACGTCCTACCTGTTAATTCATGTTGACTCCTGTCATGTCATGTCATGTCAGGTCACGTCATTTGGAATCATGTCGAGACATGTTATGGCATGTCGAGTCATCTAGATTCATCCCGTGTCATGTCAAGTCATGTCGGGTCATCTACAGTCATCTTGAGTCATGTAATGTTTTGTCATGTCATGTGGCATTTTCAGTCGATTCATGTCATGTTGATTCACATCATGATAATTCATGGCATGCTTAGTCATTTCGAGTCATGTCTTCTCCTGTCATTACGTGTCATGTCAAGTAATGTCGAGTCATATCATGTTGAGTCATGTCAAGACTTTCGTGTCAAGTCATGCCGACTGATGGCATGTCATGTCATGTGCTCTTGAGTCCTTTGGAGAAATGACACCTCATGGCATGTCGAGTCATGTTGAGTCATCTCAAGTCACTTCATGGTGAGTCAAGTCATGTGCAGTCATGAAGAATCATATCGGTCATGTCGTTGCCTGTTAAGAAATATCGAGTCATGATCTGTCATCTCATGTCACGTCCAGTCATGTCTAGTCATGGCATGTCATGTCATGTCGAGTCATGTCATGTTGATTCACATCATGGCAATTCATAACATGTCGAGTCATTCCATGTTCACTTATCTCGAGTCATGTCTTTTCCTGTCATCTCGAGACATAACAATTCATGCTGTGTCATGTCACTTCAAGACATGTCATGTCACGACTTTTATGTTAAGTCATGTCGAATCATGTCACGTCATGTCATGTCGCATCATGTCATTTGGAATCATGTCGAGACATGTCATGTCCTATCGAGTCATCTAGAGTCAAGTTATGTCATGTCGGTTCATGTCATGTTGAGTCACGTCATGAAAATTAATGTCATGCTGTGTCATTTCGAGTCATGTCTTCTGTGATTTCGAGCTATGTCAAGTAAAGTTGAGTCGTGTCATGTCGAGTCATGTCAAGTATTTCGTGTCAAGTCATGTCGACCGATGGCATGTCATGTCATGTGCTCTTGAGTCATTTTGAGACATGTTATCTCAACACATGTCGAGTCACGTTGAGTCATCTCAAGTCATTTCATGGTGAGTCAAGTCATGTTCATTCATGAAGAATCATGTCGGTCATATTTTTGCCTGTTTAGAAATATCGAGTCATGATCTATCATCTCATGTCACGTCTAGTCGTGTCATGTCATGGCTTCCCCTTTCAATTCAAGTTGCATCATGTCACGTCGACTCTTGTCATGTCGGGTCAAGACATGTCGAGTCTTCTCGTTTCGAAAAACGTCATTTCGAGTCGTCATGATGATTTGCATCATGACAGTTCATGGCATGCTGAGTCATTTCGAGTCATGTCTTCTCCTGCCATTTCGAGTCTTGTCAAGTCATGTCGAGTCATGTCATGTCAAGTCATATCAAATCTTTCGTGTCAAGTCATGTTAACTCTTGGCATGTCATGTCATGTGGTCTTCAGTCATTTCGAGGCATCTTATCTCATGACATTTCGAGTCCTGTCGAGTCATCTCAAGTCATGTCATGGGAAGTCAATTCATGTTCATTCTTGAAGAATCATGTCGGGGCATGTCATTGCCTGTTTAGCCATATCGAGTCATGATCTGTCATCTCATGTCACGTCGAGTCGCGTCACGTCATGCATGACATGTCATTTTGAGTCAAGTCATGTCAAGTCATGTCATGTCGAGTCAAGTCATGTCGAGTGTTGTCATGATTATTCACATCATGGCAATTCATAACATGCTGAGTCATTCCTTGTTGAGTCATCTCGAGTCATGTCTTTTCCTGACATCTCGATTCATATCAATTCATGCCGAGCCATGTCATTTCAAGTCATGTCATGTCGCGATTTTTATGTTAAGTCATGTCGAATCTTGTCATGTCATGTCATGTCGAGTCATGTCATTTGGAATCATGTCGAGACATGTCATGTCATGTCGAGTCATGTCGATTCATCTCGAGTCAAGTCATGTCATGTCGGTTCATGTCATGTTCAGTCATGTCATGTTGATTCACGTTATGGCAATTCATCTCAAGCCAAATCATCCATGTTGAGTCATGAATTGTCCTTTCATCTCGTGTCATGTCAAGTCATGGCGAGTCATGTCATTTCAAGTCATGTCATGTCACGTCTTTTAGTTTACTTCATGTTGACTCCTGTCATGTCATGTCATGTCAAAACACGTCATTTGGAATCATGTCGAGACATGTTAATTCATGTCGAGTCATCTAGATTCATCTCGTGTCTAGTCAATTCATGTCGTGTCATCGAGAGTCATCTTGAGTATTGTAATGTTTTGTAATGTCTTGTTTAATTTTGAGCCGATTCATGTCATGTTGATTCACATCATGATAATTCATGGCATGCTGGGTCATTTCGAGTCATGTATTCTCATGTCATTTCGAGTCATGTCAAGTAAAATTGAATTATATCATGTCCAGTCATGTCAAGTCTTTCGTGTCAAGTCATGCCGACTCTTGGCATGTCATGACATGTCCTCTTTAGTCCTTTTGAGACATGGCATGTCGAGTCATGTTGAGACATCTCAAGTCATTTCATGGTGAGTCAAGTCATGTGCAGTCATGAAGAATCATGTCGGTCATGTCGTTGCCTGTTAAGAAATATCGAGTCATGATCTGTCATGTCATGTCACGTCCAGTCGTTTCATGTCATGTCATTTCGAGTTGAGTCATGTCATGTCATGTCGAGTGATGTCATGTCGAGTCATGTCATGTTGAGTCATCTCGTTTCGAATCATGTCATTTCGAGTCATGTCATGTTGATTCACATCATGAAAATTCATGGCGTGCTGAGTCATTCTGAGGCATGTCTTCTGCAATTTCGAATCATGTCAAGTCATGTTGAGTCATGTCATGTCATGAATTCATGTCAAGTCTTTTGTGCCAACTCTTGGCATATCATTTCATGTGGTCTTGACTCATTTTAGGGCATCTCATCTCATGAAATGTCGAGTCATGTCGAGTCATCTCAAGTCATGTCATGGCAAGTCAATTCATGTCGAGTCTTGAAGAATCATGTCAGGTCATGTCGTTGCCTGTTTAGCCATATCGAGTCATGATCTGTCATCTCATGTCACGCCGAGTCATGTCATGTCATGCATGTCATGTCATTTTGAGTCGAGTGATGTCATGTCATTTCATCTCATGTCGAGTCATGTCATGTTGAGTCATGTCATGTTGATACACATCATGGCAATTCATAACATGCCAAGTCATTCCATGTTGAGTCATCTCGAGTCATGTCTTTTGCTGTAATCTCGAGTCATATCATTTCATGCCGAGTCATGTCATTTCAAGTAATGTCATGTGGCGACTTTTATGCTAAGTCATGTCGAATATTGTCATGTCATGTCATGCCGGGTCATGTCATTTGCAATCATGTCGAGTCATCTAGAGTCATCTCGATTCAAGTCATGTCATGTCGGTTCATGTCATGTTGAGTCATGTCATGTTGATTCACATTATGTCAATTCATCACATGCCGAGTCATTCCATGTTGAGTCATGTCTTTTCCTGTCATCTCCAGTCACGTCAAGTCATGGCGAGTCATGTTATTTCAAGTCAAGTCATGTCACGTCTTTTATGTTAATTCATGTTGAATCCTGTCATGTCATGTCATGTCGAGTCACATCATTTGGAATCATGTCGAGACATGTTATGGCATGTCGAGTCATCTAGATTCATCTCGTGTCATGTCAAGTCATGTCGAGTCATCGAGAGTCATCTTGAGTATTGCAATATTTTGTCATGTCATGTTGTTTAATTTTGAGTAGATTCATGTCATGTTGATTCACATCATGATAATTCATGGCACGCTGAGTCATTTCGAGTCATGTCTTCTCCTGCCATTTCGTGTCATGTCAAGAAATGTCGAGTCATATCATGTTGAGTCATGTCAAGACTTTCGTGTCAAGTCATGCTGACTGATGGCATGTCATGTCATGTGCTCTTGAGTCCTTTTGAGAAATGACATCTCATGGCATGTCGAGTCATGTTGAGTCATCTCAAGTCATTTCATGGTGAGTCAAGTCATGTGCAGTCATAAAGAATCATATCGGTCATGTCGTTGCCTGTTAAGAAATATCGAGTCATGATCTGTCATCTCATGTCACGTCCAGTCATGTCTAGTCATGGCATGTCATGTCATGTCGAGTTATGTCATGTTGATTCACATCATGGCAATTCATAACATGTCGAGTCATTCCATGTTCACTTATCTCGAGTCATGTATTTTCCTGTCATCTCGAGACATATCAATTCATGCCGAGTCACGTCATTTCAAGTCATGTCATGTCGCAACTTTTATGTTAAGTCATGTCGAATCTTGTCATTTCATGTCATGTCGCATCATGTCATTTGGAATCATGTCGAGACATGGCATGTCATATCGAGTCATCTAGAGTCATCTCAAGTCAAGTCATGTCATGTCGGTTCATGTCATGTTCAGTCACGTCATGAAAATTCATGGCATGCTGTGTCATTTCGAGTCATGTCTTCTTCTGTGATTTCGAGTTATGTCAAGTAAATTTGAGTCGTGTCATGTCAAGTCATGTCAAGTATTTCGTGTCAAGTCATGTCGACTGATGGCATGTCATGTCATGTGCTCTTGAGTCATTTTGAGACATGTCATCTCAACACATGTCGAGTCATCTCAAAACATTTCGTGGTGAGTCAAGTCATGTTCATTCATGAAGAATCACGTCGGTCATATTGTTGCCTGTTTAGAATTATCGAGTCATGATCTGTCATCTCATTTCAAGTCCAGTCGTGTCATGTCATGGCTTCCCCTATCATTTCAAGTTGCGTCATGTCATGTCGAGTCTTGTCATGTCGAGTCATGTCATGTCGAGTCATCTCGTGTCGAGTCAAGACATTTCGAGTCATAATATGTTGATTCTCACCATGATAATTCATGGCATGCTGAGTCATTTCGAGTCATGTCTTCTCCTGCCATTTCGAGTCATGTCAGGTCATGTCGAGTCATGTCATGTCAAGTGATATCAAGTCTTTTGTGTCAAGTCATGCTGGCTCTTGGCATGTCACGTCATGTGGTCTTCAGTCATTTCGAGGCATCCTATCTCATGACATGTCGAGTCCTGTCGAGTCATCTCAAGTCATGTCATGGGTAGTCAATTCATGTTCATTCTTGAAGAATCATGTCGGGGCATGTCATTGCCTGTTTAGCCATATCAAGTCATGATCTGTCATCTCATGTCACGTCGAGTCGCGTCATGTCATGCATGTCATGTCATTTTGAGTCAAATCATGTTAAGTCATGTCATGTCAAGTCAAGTCACGTCGAGTGTTGTTATGATGATTCACATCATGGCAATTCATAACATGCTGAGTCATTCCTTGTTGAGTCATCTCGAGTCATGTCTTTTCCTGTCATCTCGATTTATATCAAGTCATGCCGAGTCATGTCATTTCAAGTCATGTCATGCCGCTATTTTTATGCTAAGTCATGTCGAATCTTGTCATGTCATGTCATGTCGAGTCATGTCATTTGGAATCATGTCGAGACATGTCATGTCATGTCGAGTCATGTCGAGTCATCTCGAGTCAAGTCATGTCATGTCGGTTCATGTCATGTTCAGTCATGTCATGTTGATTCACATTATGGCAATTCATCACAAGTCAAATCATCCATGTTGAGTCATGTATTTTCCTTTCATCTTGTGTCAAGTCAAGTCATGGCGAGTCATGTCATTTCAAGTCATGTCATGTCACGTCTTTTATGTTAATTCATGTTGACTCCTGTCATGTCATGTCATGTTGAGTCACGTCATTTGGAATCATGGCGAGACATGTTATGGCATGTCGAGTCATCTAGATTCATCTCGTGTCATGTCAAGTCATGTCGAGTCATCGAGAGTCATCTTGAGTATTGTAATGTTTTGTCATGTCATGTTGTTTAATTTTGAGTCGATTCATGTCATGTTGATTCACATCATGATAATTCATGGCATGCTGGGTCACTTCGAGTCATGTCTTCTCCTGTCATTTCGAGTCATGTCAAGTAATGTCAAATCATATCACGTCATTTCATGTCAAGTCTTTCGTGTTAAGTCATGCCGACTGATGGCATGTCATGTCATGTGCTCTTTAGGACTTTTGAGACATGTCATCTCATGGCATGTCGAGTCATGTTGAGTCATCTCAAGTCATTTTATGGTGAGTCAAGTCATGTGCAGTCATGAAGACTCATGTCGATCATGTGGTTGCCTGTTTAGAAATATCAAGTCATGATCTGTCATCTCATGTCACGTCCAGTCGTGTCATGTCATGTCATTTCTAGTTGAGTCATGTCATGTCATGTCGAGTCATGTCATGTCGAGTCATGTCATGTTGAGTCATCTCGTTTCGAATCATGTCATTTCGAGTCATGTCATGTTGATTAACATCATGAAAATTCATGGTGTGATGAGTTATTCTGAGGAATGTCTTCTTCTGCCATTTCGAATCATGTCAAGTCATGTCGAGTTATGTCATGTCAAGTCATGTCAAGTCTTTTGTGTCAAGTCATGTCGACTCTTGGCATGTCATGTCATGTGGTCTTGACTCATTTTGAGGCATCTCATCTCATGACATGTCGAGTCTTGTCGAGTCATCTCAAGTCATGTCATGGCAAGTCAATTCATGTCGAGTCTTGAAGAACCATGTCAGGTCATATCTAGTCGTGATCTGTCATCTATGCCACGTCGAGTCATGTCATGTCATGCATATCATGTCATTTCGATTCGAGTCATGTCATGTCATTTCATCTCATGTTGAGTCATGTCATGTCGAGTCATGTCATGTTGATACACATCATGGCAATTCATAACATGCCAAGTCATTCCATGTTGAGTCATCTCGAGTCATGTCTTTTCCTGTAATCTCGAGTCATATCATTTCATGCCGAGTCATGCCATTTCAAGTAATGTCATGTGGCGACTTTTATGCTTAGTCATGTCGAATGTTGTCATGTCATGTCATGCCGGGTCATGTCATTTAGAATCATGTCGAGTCATCTAGAGTCATCTCGATTCAAGTCATGTCATGTTGGTTCATGTCATGTTGAGTCATGTCATGTTGATTCACATTATGTCAATTCATCACATGCCGAGTCATTCCATGTTGAGTCATATCTTTTCCTGTCATCTCGAGTCATGTCAAGTCATGGCAAGTTATGTCATTTCAAGTCATGTCATGTCACGTCTTTTATGTTAATTCATGTCGACTCCTGTAATGTCATGTCATGTCGAGTCAAGTCATTTATAATCATGTCGAGACATGTTATGTCATGTCAAGTCATCTAGGTTCATTTCGTATCAAGTCAAGTCATGTCGAGTTATGTCATGTCTAGTCATGTCAAGTCTTTTGTGTCGTCATGTCGACTCTTGGCATGTCATGTCATGTGGTCTTGACTCATTTTGAGGCATCTCATCTCATGACATGTCGAGTCATGTCGAGTCATTTCAAGTCATGTCATGGCAAGTCAATTCATGTCGAGTCTTGAAGAACCATGTCAGGTCATGTCGTTGCCTGTTTAGCCATATCGAGTCATGATCGGTCATCTATATCACGTCGAGTCATGTCATGTTATGCATATCATGTCATTTCGATTCGAGTCATGTCATGTCATTTCATCTCATGTCGAGTCATTTCATGTCGAGTCATGCCATGTTGATACACATCATGGCAATTCATAACATGCCAAGTCATTCCATGTTGAGTCATCTCGAGTCATGGCTTTTCCTGTAATCTCGAGTCATATCAAGTCATGCCGAGTCATGTCATTTCAAGTAATGTCATGTGGCGACTTTTATGTTAAGTCATGACGAATACTGTCATGTCATGTCATGTTGAGTCATGTCATTTGGAATCATGTCGAGTCACCTAGAGTCATTTTGATTGAAGCCATGTCATGCCGGTTCATGTCATGTTGAGTCACGTCATGTTGATTCACATTATGGCAATTCATCACATGCCCAGTCATTCCATGTTGAGTCATGTCTTTTCCTTTCATCTCAAGTCATGTCAAGTCATGGCCAGACATGTCATTTCAAGTTATGTCATGTCACGTCTTTTATGTTAATTCATGTTGACTCCTGTCATGTCATGTCATGTCGAGTCACGTCATTTGGAATCATGTCGAGACATGTTATGGCATGTCAAGTCATCTAGATTCAGCTCGTGTCATGTCAAGTCATGTCGAGTCATTGAGAGTCATCTTGGGTATTGTAATGTTTTGTCATGTCATGTTGTTTAATTTTGAGTCGATTCATGTCATGTTGATTTCATCATGATAATTCATGGCATGCTGAGTCATTTCGAGTCATGTCTTCTCCTGCCATTTCGAGTCATGTCAAGTAATGTCGAATCATATCATGTCGAGTCATGTCAAGTCTTTCGTGTCAAGTCATGCCGACTGTGGCATGTCATGTCATTTGCACTTTAGTTCTTTTGAGACATGTCATCTCATGGCATGTCGAGTCATGTTGAGTCATCTGAAGTCATTTCATGGTGAGTCGTCATGTGCAGTCATGAAGAATCATGTCGGTCATGTCGTTGCCTGTTTAGAAATATCGAGTCATGATCTGTCATCTCATGTCACGTCCAGTCGTGTCATGTCATGTCATTTCTAGTTGAGTCATGTCATGTCATGTCGAGTGAAGTCATGTCATGCTGAGTCATCTCGTGTCGAGTCATGTCATTTCGAGTCATGTCATGTTGATTCACATCATGAAAATTCATGGTGTGATGAGTTATTCTGAGGCATTTCTTCTTCTGCCATTTCGAATCATGTCAAGTCATGTCGAGTTATGTCATGTCAAGTCATGTCAAGTCTTTTGTGTCAAGTCATGTCGACTCTTGGCATATCATGTCATGTGGTCTTGACTCATTTTGAGGCATCTCATCTCATGACTTGTCGGGTCATGTCGAGTCATCTCAAGTCATTTCATGGCAAGTCAATTCATGTCGAGTCTTGAAGAACCATGTCAGGTCATGTCGTTGCCTGTTTAGCAATATCGAGTCGTGATCTGTCATCTATGTCACGTCGAGTCATGTCATGTCATGCATATCATGTCATTTCGATTCGAGTCATGTCATGTCATTTCATCTCATGTTGAGTCATGTCATGTCGAGTCATTTCATGTTGATACACATCATGGCAATTCATAACATGCCAAGTCATTCCATGTTGAGTCATCTCAAGTCATGTCTTTTCCTGTAATCTCGAGTCATATCATTTCATGCCGAGTCATGTCATTTCAAGTAATGTCATGTGGCGACTTTTATGCTTAGTCATGTCGAATGTTGTCATGTCATGTCATGCCGGGTCATGTCATTTAGAATCATGTCGAGTCATCTAGAGTCATCTCGATTCAAGTCATGTCATGTCGGCTCATGTCATGTTGAGTCATGTCGTGTTGATTCACATTATGTCAATTCATCACATGCCGAGTCATTCCATGTTGAGTCATATCTTTTCCTGTCATCTCAAGTCATGTCAAGTCATGGCAAGTCATGTCATTTCAAGTCATGTCATGTCACGTCTTTTATGTTAATTCATGTCGACTCCTGTAATGTCATGTCATGTCGAGTCAAGTCATTTGTAATCATGTCGAGACATGTTATGTCATGTCAAGTCATCTAGGTTCATTTCGTATCAAGTCAAGTCATGTCGAGTCATCTTCAGTCATGCAATACAAAAACAAAATTACCTGAAAAAACTCAGCAGTTCTGGCAGCATCGGCGGAGAATGAAAGAGCTGATGTTTCAAGTCCCCATGACCAGTCAACAGAACTTGATTTCGTGTCCAAAAAAGAGTTGAAATATCTGCTGGTTTAAGGTGTGTGGGGGGGCGGCGGGGGTGGGGGGGGGGGGTTGCGGAGAGAGAAAGGAGATATGTCTGTGAAAGCGGGTTTTAGTAAACACCTTGTCAAACACCAGGAGGGAAATGGAAAGCAATGAAGGTGAGCAAGGCAAAACAGAGGAACGGAAATCTTGTCACAGAAAAGAACAGAACTTCTTCAAGGAGGTAGGCATTTCTTGAAGAGCAGTGGCAGTCAATTAAACGCAGAGATAAAAACTAAAAAACTGCGGATGCTGGAAATCCAAAACAAGAACAGAATTAGCTGAAAAAACTCAGCAGGTCAGGCAGCATCGGCAGAGAGGAAAAGAGTTGACGTTTCGAGTCCTCATGACCCTTCGACAGAACTTGAGTTCATGTCCAAGAAAGAGTTGAAATATAAGCTGGTTTAAGGTGTCTGGGAGCTGGGTGGGGGGGGGGGGTTTCGGAGAGAGAAAGGTGATATGACTGTGAAAGCGGGTTTTAGTAAACAAATTGTCGAAAACCAGGAGGGAAATGGAAAGCAATGAAGGTGAGCAAGGCAAAACAGAGGAACGGAAATCTTGTCGCAGAAAAGTACAGAACTTCTTCAAGGAGGTAGGCATTTCTTGAAGAGCAGTGGCAGTCAATTAAACACAGAGATAAAAACAAATAAACTGCGGATGCTGGAAATCCAAAACAAAAACAGAATTACCTGGAAAAACTCAGCAGGTCTGGCAGCATCGGCGGAGAGGAAAAGACTTGACGTTTCGAGTCCTCATGACCCTTCGACAGAACTTGAGTTCATGTCCAAGAAAGAGTTGAAAGATAAGTTGGTTTAGGGTGTTTGGGGGTGGGGGGGGGGGGGCGGAGAGAGAAAGGAGATATGTCTGTGAAAGCGGATTTTAGTAAACACCTTGTCAAACACCAGGAGGGAAATGGAAAGCAATGAAGGTGAGCAAGGCAAAACAGAGGATCGGAAATCGGAAAGAGTTGAAATATAAGCTGGTTTAAGGTGTCTGGGGGGGGGGGGGGTGGGGGTGGGGGGCGGCTTTCGGAGAGACAAAGGTAATATGACTGTGAAAGCGGGTTTTAGTAAACACATTGTCGAAAACCAGGAGGGAAATGGAAAGCAAAGAAGGTGACCAAGGCAAAACAGAGGAACAGAAATCTTGTCGCAGAAAAGTACAGAACTTCTTCAAGGAGGTAGGCATTTCTTGAAGAGCAGTGGCAGTCAATTAAACACAGAGATAAAAACAAAAAAACTGCAGATGCTGGAAATCCAAAACAAAAACAGAATTACCTGGAAAAACTCAGCAGGTCTGGCAGCATCGGCGGAGAGGAAAAGACTTGACGTTTCGAGTCCTCATGACTCTTCGACAGAACTTTAGTTCATGTCCAAGAAAGAGTTGAAATATAAGCTGGTTTAAGGTGTGTGGGGGGTGGGGGGGGGGGGTGGGGAGGAGAGAGAAAGGAGATATGGCTGTGAAAGTGGGCTTTAGTAAACGCCTTGTCAAACATCAGGAGGGAAATGGAAAGCAATGAAGGTGAGCAAGGCAAAACAGAGGATCGGAAATCTTGTCACAGAAAAGAACAGACCTTCTTCAAGGAGGTAGGCATTTCTTGAAGAGCAGTGGCAGTCAATTAAACACAGAGATAAAAACAAAAAAACTGCGGATGCTGGAAATCCAAAACAAAAACAGAATTACCTGGAAAAATTATATTTCAACTCTTTCTTGGACTCAAAATCAAGTTCTGTCGAAGCGTCATGAGGACTCGAAATGTCAACTCTTTTCTTCTCCGCCGATGCAGCCAGACCTGCTGAGTTTTTCCAGGTAATTCTGTTTTTGTTTTGGATGTCCAGCATCCACAGTTTTTTTGTTTTTATCTTTGAGTCATGCAATGTTTTGTCATGTCATGTTCAGTCACTTCAAGTCTAATCATGTCATCTTGGTTCACATCATGATAACTCATGGCATGCTGAGTCTTTCAAGTCATGTCTTCTCCTGTCATTTCGAGTCATGTCAAGTAATGTCGAGTCATGTCATGTCGAGTCATGTCAAGTATTTCGTGTCAAGTCATGTTGACTGATGGTATGTCTTCATGTGCTCTTGAGTCATTTTGAGACATGACATCTCATGACATGTCAATTCATGTTGAGTCATCTCAAGTCATTTCATGGTGAGTCAAGTCATGTGCAGTCATGAAGAATCATGTCGGTCATGTTGTTGCCTGCTTAGAAATATCGAGTCATGATCTGTCATCTCATGTCACGGTCCAGTCATATCATGTCATGTCATTTCGAGTTGAGTCATGTCATGTCATGTCGAGTCATGTCATGTTGAGTCATCTCGTGCCTAGTCATGTCATTTCGAGTCGTTATTTTGAATCACATCATGACAATTTATGACATGCTGAGTCATTTCAAGTCATGTCTTCTCCTCCCATTTCGAGTCATATCAAGTCATGTCAACTCAGGTCATGTCTAGTCATGTCCAGTCTTTCGTGTCGAGTCATGTCGACTCATGGCATGTCATGTCAAGTGGTCTTGAGTCATTTTGAGACATGTCATCTCACGACATGTCGAGTCATGTTGAGTCATCTCAGGTCATTTCATGGCGAGTCAATTCATGTCAAGACTTGAAGTATCATGTCGGGACATGTCGTTGCCTGTTTAGCGACGTCGAGTCTTGTCATGTCATGGCATGTCATGTTATTTCGTGTCGAGTCATGTTGAGTCATGTCATGCCAAGTCATTCCATGCTGAGTCATCTGAGTCATGTCTTTTCCTATCATCTTGAGTCATGTCAAGTCATGTCGAGTCATGTCATTTCAAGACATGTCATGTCATGACATTTATGTTAAGTCATGTCGACTCCTGTCATGTCATGCCATATCGAGTCATGTCATTTGGAATCATGTTGAATCATGTCATGTCACGTCGAGTCACGTCGAGTCTTTCTTGTTAAGTCATGTTGACTCCTGTCATGTCATGCCATGTCAGGTTATGTCATTTGGAATCATGTCGAGTCATGTCGTCATGTCGAGTCATGTTATGGTGAGTCATGTCACATTGAGTCAGGTCGAGTCTTTCTTGTTAATTCATGTCGACTCCTGTCATGTCATGCCATGTTGAGTCATGTCATTTGGAATCATATCATGTCATGTCAAGTCATGTCGAGTCATGTCACGGCGAGTCATCTCACGTCGATTCTTTCTTGTTAAGGCATGGCGACTCCTGGCATGTCGAGTCATGTTGAGTCATGTCATATGGACTCATGACGTGACATGTCATGTCATATCATGTCGAGTCATCCAGAGTCATCTTCAGTCATGTCATGTTGATTCATGTCATGTCGTTTCATGTCGTGTCATGTCATGTCGCCTCATGTCAAGTCAAGTCATGTCGGTTCATGTCATGTTGATTCAGATCATGATATTTCATGGCATGCTGAGTCATGCACTGTTGAGTCATTTTGAGTCATGTCTTCTCCTGTCATTTCGAGTCATGTCAAGTTATGTCGAGTCATGTCATGTCGAGTCATGTCAAGTCTTTCTTGTTAAGTCGTGTCAAGTCATGTGATGTCAATCATGTCGAGTCATGTAGAGACAGTCATGTCACGTCATGACGAGTCATCTAGAGTCATCTTGAGTCTTGTAATGTTGTGTCATGTCATGTTGAGTCATTTCGAGTCGTTCATGTCATGTTCATTCACATCATGACAAATCATGGAATGCTGAGTCATGTCAAGTCATGACGAGTCATTCAGGTTGAGTCATTTCAAGTCGAGTCATCTCTTGTCGAGTCATGTCATTTCGAGTCATGTCATGTTGATTCACATTATGATAATTCATGGCATGCTGAGTCATTTCGAGTCATGTCTTCTCCTGCCATTTCGTGTCATGTCAAGTCATGTCGACTCATGTCATATCGAGTAATGTCCGATCTTTCGTGTCAAGTCATCGCGACTGATGGCATGTCATGTCATGTGCTCTTGAGTCATTTTTAGACATGTCATGTCACGACATGTCGAGTCATGTTGAGTCATCTCAAGTCATTTCATGGCAAGTCAAGTCATGTGCAGTCATGAAAAATCTTGTCGGTCATGTTGTTGCCTGTTTAGAAATATCGAGTCATGATCACTCATCTCATGTCACGTCCAGTCATGTCCTGTCATGGCATGTCATGACATGTCATGTCGAGTCATGTCATGTCGAGTCATATCATGTCGAGTCATGTCATGTTGATTCACATCATGGCAATTCATAACATGTCGAGTCATTCCATGTTCAGTCATCTGGAGTCATGTCTTTTCCTGTCATCTCGAGACATATCAAGTCATGCCAAGTCATGTCATTTCAAGTCATGTCATGTCACGACTTTTATCTTAAGTCACGTCGAATCTTGTCATGTCATGTCATGTCGCGTCATGTCATTTGGAATCATGTCGAGACATCTCATTGCATATTGAGTCATCTAGAGTCATCTCGAGTCAAGTCATGTCATGTCGGTTCATGTCATGTTGAGTCATGTCATGTTGATTCACATCATGATAATTCATGGCATGCTGTGTCATTTCGAGCCATGTCTTCTCCTGTCATTTCGAGTCATGTCAAGTAATGTCGAGTCATGTCAAGTATCTCATGTCAAGTATTTCATGTCAAGTCATGTCGACTGATGGCATGTCATGTCATGCGCTCTTGAGTCATTTTGAGACATGTCATCTCATGACATGGCGAGTCATGTTAAGTCATCTCAAGTCATTTCATGGTGACTCAAGCCATGTGCAGTCATGAAGAATCATGTCGGTCATTTTGTTGCCTGTTTAGAAATATCGATTCATGATCTGTCATCTCATGTCACGTCCAGTCGTGTCATTTCAAGTAGAGTCATGTTATGTCATGTCGAGTCATGTCATGTCAAGGCATGTCATGTCTTTCGTGTCAAGTCATGTTGACTCTTGGCATGTCTTGTCATGTGATCTTGAGTCATTTTGAGGCATCACATCTCATGACATGTCGAGTCCAGTCGAGTCAACTCAAGTCATGTCATGGGAAGTCAATTCATGTCGAGTCTTGAAGAATCATGTCGGGGCATGTTGTTGCCTGTTTAGCCATATCGAGTCATGATCTGTCATCTCATGTCACGTCGAGTCGCCTCTTGTCATGCATTTCATGTCATTTCGAGTCGAGTCATGTCAATTCATGTCATGTCGATTCAAGTCATGTTGATTCACATCATGGCAATTCATAACATGCCGAGTCATTCCATGTTGACTCATCTCGAGTCATGTCTTTTCCTGTCATCTCGAGTCATATCAAGTCATGCTGAGTCATGTCATTTCGAGTCGAGTCATGTCAAGTCATGTCATGTCGAGTCATCTCATGTCGAGTCATGTCATGATGTGTCAAGTCATGTTGATTCACATCATGGCAATTCATAACATGCCGAGTCATTCCATGTTGACTCATCTCGAGTCATGTCTTATCCTGTCATCTCGAGTCATATCAAGTCATGCCGAGTCATGTCATTTCAAGTCATGTCATGTCGCGACTTGTATTTTAAGTCATTTCGAATCTTGTCATGTCATGTCATGTCGAGTCATGTCATTTGGAATCATGTCGAGACATGTCATGTCATTTCGAGTCATCTAGAGTCATCTTTGGTCAAGTCATGTCATGTCGTTTCATGTCATGTTGAGTCATGTCATGTTGATTCACATTATGGCAATTCAACACATGCCGAGTCATTCCCTGTTGAGTCATGTATTTTCCTGTCATCTTGAGTTATGTCAAGTCATGGTAAGTCATGTCATTTCAAGTCGTCATGTCATATCTTTTATGTTAATTCATGTCGACTCCTGTCATGTCATGTCGATTCATGTCATTTGAAATCATGTTGAGACATGTATGTCATGTCAAGTCATCTAGATTCATCTCATGTCATGTCAAATCATGTCAAGTCATGTCATATCGAGTCATGTCAAGTTTTTCATGTCAAGTCGTGTCAACTCATGTCATGTCATTCATGTTGAGTCATGTAGAGACATTGCATGTCATGTCATGTCGAGTCATCTAGAGTCATCTTGAGTCATGTAACTTCGTGTCATTTCATGTTGAGTCATTTCAAGTCGCTTCATGTCATGTTGATTCACCTCATGACAATTCATGGCATGCTGAGTCATTTCTAGTCATGTCTTCTCCTTTCATTTCGAGTCATGTCAAGTCATGTCGACTCATGTCATGTCGAGTCATGTCAGGTCTTTCGTGTCAAGTCATATTGACTTATGGCATGTCAAGTCATGTGTCTTGAGTCATTTTGAGGCATCTCATCTCATGACATGTCGAGTCATGTCGACTCATCACAAGTCATGTCATCAGAAGTCAATTCATGTCAAGTCTTGAAGATTCATGTCGGGTCATGTCTTTGCCTCTTTAGCGACATTGAGTCATGTCATGTCATGGCATGTCATGTCATTTAGTGTCGAGTAATGTTGAGTCATCTCATGTCGTGTCATCTCATGTTGAGTCATGTCATGTCATGTTGATTCACATCATGGCAATTCATAACTTGCTGAGTCATTCCATGCTGAGTCATCTCAAGTCATGTCTTTTCCTATCATCTCGAGTCATGTCAAGTCTTGGTGAGTCATGTCATTTCAAGTCATGTCATTTCATGTCTTTTATGTTAAGTCATGTCGACACCTGTCATGTCATGTCGAGTCTTGTCATTTGGAATGATGTCGAGACATGTCATGTCATGTCGAGTCATCTAGATTCATCTTGAGTCATGTCAAGTCATGTCGAGTCATGTCATGGTGAGTCATGTCACATTGAGTCACATCGACTATTTCTTGTTAAGTCATGATGACTCATGTCACTTGGAATCATGTCGAGTCATGCCATTTCATGTCGAGTCATGTCATGTTGAGTGATGTCACGTCGAGTCATTCTTGTTAAGTCATGACGACTCCTGTCATGTCGAGTCATGTTGAGTCATGTCATATGGCCTCATGTCAAGACATGTCATGTCATGTCATGTCGAGTCATCTAGAGTCATCTTCAGTCATGTCATGTTGATTCATGTCATGTTATTTCATGTCGTGTCATGTCATGTCACCTCATGTCGAGTCAAGTCATGTCGGTTCATGTCATGTTGATTCAGATCATGACATTTCATGGCATGCTGAGTCATGCACTGTTGAGTCATTTTGAGTCATGTCTTCTCCTGTCATTACGACTCATGTCAAGTTATGTCGAGTCATGTCATGTCGAGTCATGTCAAGTCTTTCTCGACAAGTGACTCGAAATGACTCAGAATGTCATGAATTTTCATGATGTGAATCAACATGAGATAACTCAAAATGACATCACTCGACATGAGATGACTCTTCATGACATGACCCGACATGACATGACTCGACATGACTCGACATCACATGACATGACATGACTCAACTCGAAATGACATGCCACGACTTGATGTGACATGTGATGACATTTCATGACTCGCTATTACTAAACAGGCAATGACATGACCTGACATGATTCCTCATGACTGCACATTACTTGAGTCGGCATGACATGACTTGAGATGACTCAACATGACTCGACATGTCATGAGATGAGATGCCACAAAATGACTCAAGACCACATGCATGACATGCCATGAGTCGACATGACTTGACACGAAAGACTTCACATGACTTGACATGACATGACTCGGCATGACTTGACATTACTCGAAAAGAAAGGGGAAGACATGACTCAAAATGTCTCAGCATGCCATGAATTGTCATGATGAAAATCAACATTACATGAAGTGACTCGAAATGACTCAACATGACATGACACGACATTACTTGACTCAAGGTGACTCTAGATAACTCGACATAACAAGACATGACGTGTCTCTATATGAATCGACATGAATGACATGACATGAAAAGACTTGACACAAAAGACTTGACATCACTCGATATGACATGACTCAACACAACTTGACATCACTCGAGATGAATCTAGATGACTCGACGTGATATGACATGTCTCGACACAATTCCAAATGATATGAATCGACATAACATGTCATGACAGGAGTCGACATGACTTAACGTAAAAGACCTGTCATGACATGACTTGAAATGACATGACTTGAAATGACTTGACATGCCTCGAGATGACAGGAAAAGACATGACTCGAGATAACTCTACATGGAATGAATTGCCATGATGTGAATCAACATGACATGACTCGACAAAACTTGACATGATTCGAAATGGCAGGAGAAGACATGACTCGAAATGACTCAGCATGCCATGAATTGTCATGATGTGAAGCAACATGAAATGACTCGAAATGACATGACTTGACATGAGATGATTCGACATGATATGACACGACATGACATGAATCAACATGACACGATTCGACATGACATGACATGACATGACTCGACTCGAAATGACATGACATGCCATGACATGACACGACTCGATGTGACATAAGATGACAGTCCATGACTAGATCTTTCTAAACAGGCAACGACATGACCTGACATGATTCTTCATGACTGCAAATGACTTCACTCGCCATGACATGACTTGAGACGACTCGACATGGCTCGACATGTCATGTGATGAGATTCCTCAAAATGACTAACGACCACATGACATGACATGCCATGAGTTCGACATGACTTGGCACGAAAGACTTGACATGACTCGACATGACATGACTCGTCATAACTTGACATGACTCGAAATGACTCAGCATGCTATGAATTGTCATGATGTAAATGAACATGTCATGACTCGAAATGACATGACTCGACACGAGATGACTCGACATGACATGACTCGACATGTCATGACTCGACATGACATGCCATAACATGACTTGACTCGAAATGACATGACATGCCATGACGTGACACGACTCATCGTGACATGAGATGACAGATCATGACTCATTAATTCTACAAACGCAACAACATGACCCGACATGATTCTGCATGACTGAACTTGACTTGACTCGCCATGACATGACTTGAGATGACACCACAGGTCAAGACTCGACATTACTCAAAATGACAGGAGAAGCCATGACTCGACACGAGATGACGCGACTCGAAATGACATGACATGACTTATGTGACATGAGATGACAGATCATGACTCGATATTTCTAAACAGGCAACGACATGACCCGACATGGTTATTCATGACTGCACATTACTTGAGTCGGCATGACGTGACTTGACATGACTCGACATGACTCGACATGTCATGAGATGAGATGCCTCAAAATGACTCAAGACCACATGACATGACATGCCATGAGTCGACATGACTTGACAAGAAAGACTTGACATGACTGGACATGACATGACTTGAAATGACTTGACATGACTCGAAAAGAAAGGGGAAGACATGACTCGAAATGACTCAGCATGCCGTGAATTGCCATGATGTGAATCAACATTAAATGAAGTGACTCAAAATGACTCAACATGACTTGACACGCAATTACATGACTCAAGATGACTCTAGATGACGCAACGTGATATGATGGGATGTGTGTCTACATGACTCAACATGAATGTCATGACATGAGTTGACACGACTTGACACAAAAGACTTGACACGACTTGACATGACATGACTCGACATAGCTTGACATGATTCATAATGACAGGAGAAGACATGACTCAAAATGACTCAACTGTGCATGACTCAGCATGCCATGAGTTGTCATGATGTGAATCAACATGACATGAAGCGACATGACTTGACTTGCCATGAGTCAACATGACATGGCACAACATGAAAGGACATGACATGAATCGTCATGACATGTCTGAAGATGACTCTAGATGACAAGACATGACATGACATGACATGTCTCGACATGAGTCCAAATGAAATGTGCTCGACATGACGTGACATGAGTCCACATGACTTAACAAGAAAGACTCGACATGACGCGACGTGACCTGACTGGCCATGACATGACTCGAACTGACATGACATGACTCGACATGATTCCAAATGATAAGACTCAACATGACAGGAGTCAACATGACCTCACACACAAGACTTCTCATGACGCGACATGACATGACTTGAAATGACATGACTCGACATGACTTGACATGACTCGAGATGACAGGAATAGAAATGACTCGAGATGTCTAAACATCGAATGACTCGGCATGTCATGAATTGCCATGATGTAAAGCAAAATGACATGACTCGACATGAAATGTTTCGACACAAGCTGATTCGACATGACATGACTCGACATGACATGACTCATCATGACTCGACTCGAAATGACATGACATGCATTAATATGACACGGCTCGATGTGCAATGAGATGACAGATCATGACATAATATTGTTAAACAGGCAACAACATGACCTGACATGATTCTTCAAGACTCAACATGACTTGACTTGCCATGACATGACTTGAGATGACTCAACATGACTTGACATGTCATGAGATGACATGCCTCAAACTGACTCAAGACCACATGACCTGACAAACCTGACTCGACATGACATGACGTAACATGACTCGACATGACTTGACATGACTTGAAATGACAGGAGAAAACATGACTCGATATGATTCAGCATGCCATGAATTATTTTGATGTGAATCAACTCGACATGAAGCGACTTGAAATTACTCAACATGACATGACACAACATTACATGACTCAAGATGACTCTTGATGACTCGACATGAATGACATGACATGAGTTGACACGACTTGACATGAAAGACTTGACATGACTTGACATGACATGACTCAACATGACTTGACATGACTCGACATGATAGTAGAAGGCATGATTCAAAATGACTCAACTGTGCATGACTCAGCATGCCATGAATTGTCATGATGTGAATCAACATGACATGAAGCGACATGACTTGACTTGCCATGATTCAACATGACATGACACAACATGAAATGACATGACATGAATCGACATGACATGACTGAAGATGACTCTAGATGACTAGACATGACATGACATGTCTCGACATGAGTCCAAATGAAATGTCTCGACATGACATGGCATGACAGGTGTCCACGTGACTTAACAAGAAAGACTCGATATGACGCGACGTGACCTGACTCGCCGTGACATGACTCGAACTGACATGACATGACTCGACATGATTCCAAATGATAAGACTAAACATGACAGGAGTCAACATGACTTTACACAAAAGACTCAACATGACTCGACATGACATGACTTGAAATGACATGACTCGACATGACTTGACATGACTCGAGATGACAGGAAAAGACATGACTCGAGATGTCTCAACATGAAATGACTCGGCATGTTATGAATGGCCATGATGTGAATGAAAATGACATGACTCGACATGACATGACTCAACATGACTCAACTCAAAATGACATGACATGCCAAGACATGACACGACTCGACGTGACATGAGATGACAGATCATGACTCAATATGGCTAAACAGGCAACGACATGACCCGACATGATTCTTCAAGACTCAACATGACTTGACTTGCCATGACATGACTTGAAATGACTCAACATGACTCGACATGTCATGAGATGACATGTCTCAAAATGACTCAAGACCACATGACCTGACAAACTTTTAGTCGACATGACTTGACATGAAAGACCTGCCATGACTCGACATCATAGGACTCGTCATGACTTGACATGACTCGAAATGACAGGAGATGACCCGATATGACATGACATGACATTTGTCGACATGCTTCCAAATGACATGACTCGACATGACATAACATGACAGGAGTCAACATGACTTAACAAGAAAGCCTCGACAGGACTTGACATGACATGACATGAATTGACATGACTTGACATGACTTGACATGACACGAGATGACAGGAAAAGACATGACTCGAGATGACTCAACATGGAATGACTCGGCATGTTATGAATTGCCATGATGTGAATCAAAATGACATGACTCAACATGACATGACTTGACATGAGATGACTCGATATGAAGTGACTCGACATGACATGACTCGACATGACTTGACATGACATGACCCAACATCACTCGACACGAAATGACATGACATGCCATGTGAATCAACATGACATGACTTGAAATGACATGACTCGACAGGAGATGACTCGACAAAACCTGACTCGACATGACATGACTCAACATGATATGACTCAACATGTGTTGACTCGAAATGACATGACATGCTATGACATGACATGACTCAACGTGACATGAGATGTCAGATCATGACTCGATATGTCTAAACAGGCAATGACATGACCCAAGATTCTTCATGACTCCACATGACTTGACTCGCCATGACATGACTTGAGATGACTCGACATGACTCGACATGTCATGAGATGACATGTCTCAAAATGACTCAAGACCACATGACATGACATACCATGAGACAACATGACTTGACACAAAAGATTTGCCAAGACTCGACATGACATGACTCGACATGACTTGACATGTCTCGAAATGACAGGAGAAGACATGACTCAAAATGGCTGAACAGTGCATGACGCAGCATGCCATGAATTGTCATGATGTGTATCAACATGACATGCAGCAAAATGACATGACTCGACATGAGTCGACATGACTAAGCATGACATGACAAGAATCGACATGACATGACTGAAGATGACTCTAAATGACCCGACATGACATGACATGACATATTTCAACATGATTCCAAATGACATGACTCGACCTGACATAACACAACAGGAGTCATCAGGACATAACAAGAAAGCCTCGACATGACTTGACATGACATGACATGAATTGACATGGTTCGACATGACTAGACATGGCTCGAGATGACAGGAAAAGACATGACTCGAGATGACTCAACATGGAATGACTCCACATGTTATGAATTACCATGATGTAAATCAACATGACATGACTCGACATGACTTGACTTGACATGAGATGACTCGACATGACGTGACTCGACATGACATGACTCGACATGACTCGGTGTATCATGACTCGAAATTACTTGAAATGACAGGAGAAAACATGACTCGAAATAACTCAGCATGCCATGAATTATCATGATGTGAATCAACATGACATGAAGCGACTTGAAATGACTCAACATGACATGACACAACATTACATGACTCAAGGTGACTCTAGATGACTCGACATGAATGACATGACATGAGTTGACACGACTTGACATGAAAGACTTGACATGACTTGACATGACATGAGTCAACATGACTTGACATGACTCGACATGACAGGAAAAGGCATGATTCAAAATGACTCAACTGTGCTTGACTCAGCATGCAATGAATTGTCATGATGTGAATCAACATGACATGAAGCGACATGACTTGACTCGCCATGAGTCAACATGACATGACACAACATGAAACGACATGACATGAATCGACATGACATGACTGAAGATGACTCTAGATGACTAGACGTGACATGACATGACATGTCTCGACATGAGTCCAAATGAAATGTCTTGACATGACATGACATGACAGGAGTCCACATGACTTAACCAGAAAGACTCGACATGATGTGACGTGACCTGACTCGCCATGACATGACTCGAACTAACATGACATGACTCGACATGATTCTAAATGATAAGACTCAACATGACAGGAGTCGACATGACTTGACACAAAAGACTCGACATGACATGTCTTGAAATGAAATGACTCGACATGACCAGACATGACTTGAGATGACAGGAAAATACATGACTCGAGATGTCGCAACATGAAATGACTCGGCATGTTATGAATGGCCATGATGTGAATCAAAATGACATGAATCGACATGACATGACTCAACATCACTCAACTCGAAATGACATGACATGCCAAGGCATGACATGACTCGACATGAAAGGAGATGACAGATCATGACTCGATATGGCTAAACAGGCAACGACATGACCCAACATGATTCTTCAAGACTCAGCATGACTTGACTTGCCATGACATGACTTGAGATGACTCGACATGACTCGACATGTCATGAGATGACATTTCTCAAAATGAATCAAGACCACATGGCCTGACATACCTTTAGTCGACATGAGTTGAAATGACAGGAGAAAACATGACTCGAAATGACTCAGCATGCCATGAATTATCATGATGTAAATCAACATGACATGAAGCAACTTGAAATGACTCAACATGACATGACACAACATTACATGACTCGAGGTGACTCTAGATGACTCGACATGAATGACATGACATGAGCTGACATGACTTGACATGAAAGACTTGCCATGACTCGACATCACATGACTCGACATGACTTGACATGACTCGAAATGACAGGAGAAGACATGACTCAACATGGCTCAACAGTGCATGACGCAGCATGCCATGAATTGTCATGATGTGTATCAACATGACATGCAGCGAAATAACATGAGTCGACATGACTTAACATGACATGAAACGACATGACATGAATTGACATGACATGACTAAAGATGACTCTAGATGACCCGACATGACATGACATGACATTTGTCGACATGCTTCCAAATGACATGACTTGACCTGACATAACACGACAGGAGTCAACATGACTTAACAAGAAAGCCTCGACATGACTCGACATGACATGACATGAATTGACATGACTTGACATGACTCAAGATGACAGGAAAAGCCATGACTCGACATGATTCAACATGGAATGACTCCACATGTTATGAATTTCCATGATGTGAATCAACATGACATGACTCAACATGACATGACGTGACTTGACGTGAGATGACTCGACATGACGTGACTCGACATGACATGAATCGACATGACTAGACAATACATGACTCGACATGGCATGACTCAACATGATATGACATGACACGACTCAATATGTCATGAGATGACAGTTCAAGACTCAATATGTATAAACCGGCAATGACATGACCCGACATGATTCTTCATGACTCCACATGACTTGACGCGCCATGACAAGACTTGAGCTGACTCGACCTGACCCGACAAGTCATAAGATGACATGTCTCAAAATGACTCAAGACCACATGGCATGACATGCCATGAGTCGACAAGACTTGACACGAAATACTTGACATGACTCAACATGACATGACCTGACATTACTTGACATGACTTGAAATGACAGGAGAAAACATGACTCAAAATGTCTCAGCATGCCATGAATTATCATGATGTGAATCAGCGTGACATGAAGCAACTCGAAATGACTCAACATGACATGACACAACATTACATGACTCAAGATGACTCTAGATGACACGACATGACATGACATGACTGTCTCTACATGACTCGACATGAATGACATAAAATGAGTTGACACGACTGAACACGAAATACTTGACATGACTCGACATGACATGACTTGACATGACTTGACATGACTCGACATGACAGGAGAAGGCATGATTCAAAATGACTCAACAGTGCATGACACAGCATGCCATGAATTGTCATAATGTGAATCAACATGACATGAAGCGACATGACTTGACTCGACATCAGTCGACATCAGTCGACATGACATGACATGACATGACATAAATCGACATGACATGACTGATGATGACTCTAGATGATTAGATATGACATGCCATGACAGGAGTCGACATGACTTAACAAGAAAGTCTCGACATGACTCGACGTGACCTGACTCGCCATGACATGACTCAAACTGACATGACATGACTCAACAAGATTCCAAATTATATGGCTCGACATGACAGGAGATGACATGACTTGACACAAAAGACTCGACATGAGTCGACATGACATGACTTGAAATGACGTGACTCGACATGACTAGACATGACTCGAGATGACAGGAAAAGGACTTTTATGTTAATTCATGTCGAATCCTGTCATGTCATGTTAAGTCGAGACATGTCATTTGGAATCATTTCGAGACATGTTATGTCATGTCGACTAATCTAGATTCATCTCGTGTCATGTCAAGTCATGTCGAGTCATGTCATATCGAGTCATGTCAAGTCTTTCGTGTCATGTTGTGTCAACTCATGTCATGTCATTCATGTCGAGTCATGTAGAGAAATGTCATGTCATGTCAAGTCATCTAGAGTCATCTTGAGAGATGTAATGTCGTGTCATGTCATGTTCAGTCATTTTGAGTCGCTTCCTGTCATGTTGATTCACATCATGACAATTCATGGCATGCTGAGTCATTTCGAGTCAGGTCTTCTCCGGTCATTTCGAGTCATGTCAAGTCATGTCGACTCATGTCATGTTGAGTCATGTCAGGTCTTTCGTGTCAAGTCATGGTGACTCATGGCATGTCATGTCATGTGGTCTTGAGTCATTTTGATTCATCTCATCTCATGACATATCGTGTCATGTCGAGTCATCCCAAGTCATGTCATGGGAAGTCAATTCATGTCGAGTCTTGAAGAATCATGTTGGGTCATGTTGTTGCCTGTATCATGACGTCGAGTTGTGTCATGTCATGGCATGTCATGTCATTTCGTGTCGAGTCATGTTGAGTCATGTCATGCTGAGTCATTCTATGCTGAGTCATGTCTTTTCCTATCATCTCGATTCATGTCAAGTCATGTCGACTCCTGTCATGTCATGTCGAGTCATGTCATTTGGAATCATGTGGAGAGATTTCATGTCATGTTGAGTCATCTAGATTCATCTCGAGTCATGTCAAGTCATGTCAAGTCATGTCATGGCAACTCATGTCACATTGAGTCACGTAGAGACTTTCTTGTTAAGTCATGTCGACTCCTGTCATGTCATGCCATGTCGAGTCATGTCATTTGGAATCATGTCGAGTCATGTCAAGTCATGTTCAGTCATCTAGATTCATCTCGAGTCATGTCAAGTCATGTCGAGTCATGTCATGGCGACTCATGTCAGGTCGAATCACGTCGAGTCTTTCTTGTTAAGTCATGTCGACTCCTGTCACATCATGCAATGTCGAGTCATGTCATTTGGAATCATGTCGAGTCATGTCAAGTCGTTTCGAGTCGTGTCATGGCGAGTCATGTCACGTCGAGTCACGTTGAGTCTTTCTTGTTAAGTCATGGCAACTCCTGTAATGTCGAATCATGTTGAGTCATGACATATGGACGCAAGTCGAGACATGTCATGTCATGTCATGTCGAGTCATCTGGAGACATCTTCAGTCAAGTCATATCGATACATATCATGTCGTTTCATGTTGTGTCATGTCATTTCATCTCATGTCGAGTCAAGTAATGTCGCTTCATGTCATGTTGATTCACATCATGACATTTCATGGCATGCTGAGTCATGCAATGTTGAATCATTTTGAGTCATGTCTTCTGTCATTTCGAGTCATGTCAAGTTATGTCGAGTCATGTCATTTGGAATCATGTCGAGACATGTCATGTCATGTCGAACATCTAGAGTCATCTCGAGTCAAGTCATGTCATGTCGGGTCATGTTGATTCACATTATGGCAATTCATAACATGCAGAGTCATTCCATGTTGAGTCATCTCGAGTCATGTCTTTTCCTGTCATCTCGAGTCATGGCGAATCATGTCATTTCAAGTCATGTCATGTTACATCTTTCATGTTAATTCATGTTGACTCCTGTCATGTCATGTCATGTCGAGTCATGTCATTTGGAATCATGTCGAGACATGTTATGTCATGTTGAGTCATGTCATATGGAGTCATGTCAAGTCTATCGTGTCACGTCATGTCAACTCCTGTCATGTCATTTATGTCAAGTCATGAAGAGTGATGTCATGTCATGTCGAGTCATCTAGAGTCATCGTGAGTCATGTAAAGTCATGTCATGTCATGTTGAGTCATTTCAAGTCGCTTCATGTCATGTTGATTCACATCATGACAATTCATGGCATGCTGAGTCATTTTGAGTCACGTCTTTCCTGTCATTTCGAGTCATGTCAAGTCATGTCGAGTCATGTCATGTCGAGTCATGTCAAGTCATTCTTGTCAAGTCTTGTCAACTCATGTCATGTCATTCATGTTGACTCATGTAGAGACATGTCATGTCATGTCATGTCGGGTCATCTAGAGACATCTTGAGTCATGCAATGTTGTGTCATGTCATGTTGAGTCATTTCGAGTCGATTCATGTCATGTTGATTCACATCATGATAATTCATGGCATGCTGACTCATTTCGAGTCATGTCATGTCGAGTCATGTCAAGTATTTCGTATCAAGTCATGTCGACTGATGGCATGTCATGTCATGTGCTCTTGAGTCATTTTGAGACATGTCATCTAATGACACATTGAGTCATGTTGAGTCATCTCAAGTCATTTCATGGCGAGTCAAGTCATGTGCAGTCATGAAGAATCATGTCGGCCATATCGTTGCCTGTTTAGAAATATCGAGTCATGATCTTTTATCTCATGTCACGTCCAGTCGTGTCATGTCATGGCATGTCATGTCATTTCGAGTTGAGTCATGTCATGTCATGTCATGTCGAGTCATGTCATGTCGAGTCATGTCATGTCGAGTCATGTCAGGTCGATTCATCTCATGTCGAGTCATGTCATTTTGAGTCATGTCATGATGATTTGCATCATGACAATTCATGGCATGCTGAGTCATTTCGAGTCATGTCTTGTCCTGCCTTTTCGAATCATGTCAAGTCATGTCACGTCATGTCATGTCAAGTCATGTCAAGTCTTCCGTGTCAAGTCTTGTCGACTCTTGGCATGTCATGTCATTTGGTCTTAAGTCATTATGCGGCATCTCATCTCATGACATGTCGAGTCATCTCAAGTCGTGTCATGGCAAGTCAATTCATGTCGAGTCTTGAAGAATCATGTCGGGTCATGTTGCCTGTTTAGCCATATGGAGTCATGATCTGTCATCTCATGTCACGTCGAGTGGCGTCATGTCATGCATGTCATGTCATTTCGAGTCATGCCGAGTCATGTCATGTTGAGTCAACTCATGACGAGTCATGTCATGTCGAGTCATGTCATTTTGATTCACATCATGGCAATTCATAACATGCTGAGTCATTCCATGTTGAGTCATCTCGAGTCATGTCTTTTCCTGGCATATCGAGATATGTCAAGTCATGCCGAGTCATATCATTTAAAGTCATGTCATGTCGCGAAATTATGTTAAGTCATGTCAAAACTTGTCATGTCATGTCATGTCGCGTCATGTCATTTGGAATCATGTCGAGAGATGTCGAGTCATCCAGATTCATCTCAAGTCATGTCACGTCATGTCGAGTCATGTCATGGCGACTCGTCATGTCGAGTCATGGCTAATCTTTCTTGTTAGCTCATGTCGACTCCTGTCATGTCATGTCATGTCGAGTCATGTCATTTGGAATCATGTCAAGTCATGTCGAGTTTTCTAGAGTCATCTTCAGTCATGTCATGTCGATTCAATTAATGTCGTTTCATGTCGTGTCATGTCATGTTGATTCACATCATGACATTTCATGGCATGCTGAGTCTTGCACTGTTGAGTCATTTTGAGTCATAGCAACTCCTGTCATGTGGAGTCATGTTGAGTAATGTCAGAGGGACTTATGTCGAGACATGTCATGTCATGTCATGTTGATTCATGTCATGTCATGTCGCCTCATTTCGAGTCAAGTCACGTCGGTTCATTCATGTTGAGTCATGTAGAGGCATGTCATGTCATGTCATGTCGAGTCATCGAGAGTCATCTTGAGTCATGTAATGTTGTGTCATGTCATGTTGAGTCATTTCGAGTTGCTTCATGTCATATTGATTCAAATCATGACAATTCATGGCATGCTGAGTCATTTCGAGTTATGTCTTCTCCTGTCATTTCGAATCATGTTAAGTAATGTCAGGTTGAGTCACGTGATGTCGAGGCATCTCGTGTCGAGTCATGTCATTTCGACTCATGTCATGTTGATTCGCATCATGACAATTCATGGCATGTTGAGTCATTTCGAGTCATGTCTTCTCCTGCCATTTCGAGTCATGTCAAGACATGTCGAGTCATGTCATGTCAAGTCACGTCAAGTCTTCCATGTCAAGTCACGTCGACACTTGGCATGTCATGTCATGTGGTCCTGAGTCATTTTAGGCATCTCAACTCATGACATGTCAAGTCATGTCGAGTCATCTCAAGTTATATCATGGGAAGTCAATTCATGTCGAGTCTTGAAGAATCATGTTGGGTCATGTCGTTGCCTGTTTAGCCATATCAAATCATGATCTGTCATCTCATGTCACGTCGAGTCGCGTCATGTCATACATGTCATGTCATTTTGAGTCAAAACATGTCATGTTGAGTCAAATCATGTCATGTTGAGTCATGTCATTTTGATTCACATCATGGCAATTCATAACATGCTGAGCCATTCCATGTTGAGTCATCTCGAGTCATGTCTTTTCCTGTCATCTCGCGTCATGTCAAGTCATGGGGAGTCATGTCATTTCAAGTCATGTCATGTCACGTCTTTTATCTTCATTCATGTTGACTCCTGTCATGTCATGTCATGTCATGTCGTGTCACGTCATTTGGAATCATGTTGAGACAAGCGATGTCATGCCGAGTCATCTAGTGTCATCTCGAGTCAAGTCATGTAATGTCGGTTCATGTCATGTTGAGTCATGTCATGTTGATTCACATCATGATAATTCATGGCATGCTGAGTCATTTCGAGTCAAGTCTTCTGCTGTCATTTCGAGTCATGACAAGTAATATCGAGTCATGTCATGTCGAGTCACGTCAAGTATTTCGTGCCAAGTCATGTCGACTGTTGACATGTCATGTCATGTGCTCTTGAGTCATTTTGAGACATGTCATCTCATGATATGTCGAGTCATATCAAGCCATTTCATGGCGAGTCAAGTCATGTGCAGTCATGAAAAATCATGTCAGTCATGTTGTCGCCTGTTTAGAAATATCGATTCATGATCTGTCATCTCATGTCACATTCAGTCGTGTCATTTCAAGTAGAGTCATGTTATGTCCTGTCGGGTCTTGTCATTTCGAGTCATGTCATTTTGTGTCATGTCATGTTGATTTGACTCATGACAATTCGTGGCATGCTGAGACATTTCAAATCATGTCTTCTTCTGCCATTTCGAGTAATGTCAAGTCATGTCGAGTCATGTCATGTTGACTGATGGCATGTCACGTCATGTGCTCTTGAGTCATTTTGAGACATGTCATCTCATGACATGGCGAGTCATGTTGAGTCATCTCAAGTCATTTCATGGCGAGTCAACTCATGACGAGTCATGTCATGTCGAGTCATGTCATTTTGATGCACATCGTGGCAATTCATAACATGCTGAGTCATTCCATGTTATGTCATCTCGAGTCATGTCTTTTCCTGGCATCTCGAGACATGTCAAGTCATGCCGAGTCATGTCATTTCAAGTCATGTCATGTCGCAAAATTATGTTAAGTCATGTCAAAACTTGTCATGTCATGTCATTTTGAGGCATCTCATCTCATGACATGTCGAGTCATGTTGAGTCATCTCAAGTCATGTCATGGCAAGTCAATTCATGTCGAGTCTTGAAGAATCATGTCAGGTCATGTCGTTGCCTGTTTAGCCATATTGAGTCATGATCAGTCATCTCATGTCATGTCGAGACGTGTCATGTCATGCATGTCATGTCATTTCATGTCATGTCATGTCATGTTGCGTCATGTCAAGTCAGGTCATGTCGGTTCATGTTATGTTCATTCACATCATGACAATTCATGGCATGCTAAGTCATGCACTGTTGATTCACTTTGAGTCATGTCTTCTACTGTCATTTCGAGACTTGTCAAGTCATGTCATGTCGAGTCATGTCATGTCTTTCATGTCAAGTCGTGTCAACTCATGTCATGTCATTCATGTCGAGTCATGTAGAGACAGGTCATGTCATGTCGAGTCATCGAGAGTCATCTTGAGTCATGTAATGTTGTGTCATGTAATGTTGAGTCATGTCGAGTCGCTTCATGTCATGTTGATGCACTTAATGACAATTCATGGCATGCTGAGTCATTTCGAGTCATGTCTTCTCCTGTCATTTCGAGTCATGTCAAGTCATGTCAAGTCATGTCAGGTTGAGTCATGTCAAGTGGAGTCATCTTGTGTCGAATCATGTCATTTCGAGTCATGTCATGTTGATTCACATCATGACCATTCCTGGCATGCTGAGTAATTTCGAGTCATGTCTTCTCCTGACATTTTGAGTCATGTCAAGTCATTTCGAGTCATGTCATGGCCAGTCATGTCACGTTGAGTCATGTCGAATCTTTTGTGTCATGTGATGTCGAATCTGTCATGTCATGTCATGTAGAGTCATGTCATTTGGTATCATGTCGAAACATGTCATGTCATGTCGAGCAATCTAGAGTCATCTCGAGTCATGTCCAGTCATGTATAGTCATGTCATGGCAAGTCAAGTCACGTTGCATCATGTCAAGTCTTGCTTGTTAAGTCATGTCAACTCCTAACATGTCATGTTATTCGACTCATGTCATTTGGACTCATGTCGAGAAATATCATGTCATGTCATGTCGAATCATCTAGAGTCATCTTCAGTTATGTCATGTCTTGTCACGTCGAGTCATCTCATGTCGAGTCATGTCATGTCGAGTCATGTCATGTTGATTCACATCATGGCAATTCATAACATGCCGAGTCATTCCATGTTGAGTCATCTCGAGTCAAGTCTTTTCCTGTCATCTCGAGTAACGTAAAGTCATGCCGAGTCGTGTCATTTCAATTCAAGTCAAATCGCAACTTTTATATTAAGTCATGTTGATTCTTGTCATGTCATATCCTGTCGAGTCATCTCATTTGGAATAATGCTGAGACATGTCATGTCATGTCGAGTCATGTAGAGTCATCTCGAGTCGTCATGTCGACTGATGGCATGTCATGTCATGTGCTCTTGAGTCATTTTGAGACATGTCATCTCATGACATGTCGAGTCATGTTGAGTCATCTCAAGTCATTTCATGGCGAGTCAAGTCATGTGCAGACATGAAGAATCTTGCCAGTCATGTTGTAGCCTGTTTAGAATATTCGAGTCATGATCTGTCATCTCATTTCACGTCCAGTCGTGTCATGTCATGGCATGTCATGTCATTTCGAGTTGAGTCATGTCATGTCATGTCGAGTCATCTCGTGTTGATTCATGTCATTTCGAGTCATGTCATGTTGATTCGCATCATGACAATTCATGGCATGCTGAGTCATTTTGAGTCATGTCTTCTCCTGCCATTTCGCGTCATGTCGAGTCATGTCATGTCAAGTCATGTCAAGTCTTTTGTGTCAGGTCATGTCGACTTTTGGCATGTCATGTCATGTGGTCTTGAGTCATTTTGAGGCATCTCATCTCATGACATGTCGAGTCATGTCGAGTCATCTCAAGTCATGTCATAACAAGTCAATTCATGTCGAGTCTTGAATAATCATGTCGGGTCATGTCGTTGCCAGTTTAGCCATATCGATTCATGATCTGTCATTTCATGTCACGTCGAGTCATGTCATGTCATGCATGTCATGTCATTTCATGTCATGTCATGTCGCATCATGTCAAGTCAAGTCATGTCGGTTCATGTCATGTTGATTCAGATCATGACATCTCATGGCATGCAGAGTCATGCACTGTTGAGTAACTTTGACTCATGTCTTCTCCTGTCATTTCGAGTCATGTCAAGTCTTTCTTGTCAAGTCGTGTCAACCCATGTCATGTCTTTCATGTCGAGTCATCTAGAGTCATCTTGAGTCATGTAATGTTGTGTCATGTCATGTCAAGTCATGTCGAGTCGCTTCATGTCATGTTGATGCACATCATGACAATTCATGGCATGCTGAGTCATTTCGAGTCATGTCTTCTCCTGTCATTTCGAGTCATGTCAAGTCATGTCAAGTCATGTCAGGTTGAGTCATGTCAAGTGGAGTCATCTTGGGTAGAGTCATGTCATTTCGAGTCATGTCATGTTGATTCACATCATGACAATTCCTGGCATGCTGAGTCATTTCGAGTCATGTCTGCTCCTGACATTTTGAGTCATGTCAAGTCATTTCGAATCATGTCATGGCCAGTCATGTCACGTTGAGTCACCTGGAGTCTTTTGAGTCATGTCATCTCGAATCTGTCATGTCATGTCATGTCGAGTCATGTCATTTGATATCATGTCGAGACATGTCATGTCATGTCGAGCAATCTAGAGTCATCTTGAGTCATGTCCAGTCATGTCGAGTCATGTCGAGGCAAGTCAAGTCACGTTGCATCATGTCAAGTCTTACTTGTTAAGTCATGTCGACTCCTGTCATGTCATGTTATTCGAGTCATGTCATTTGGACTCATGTCGAGAAATATCATGTCATGTCATGTCGAGTCATCTAGAGTCATCTTCAGTCATGTCATGTCTTGTCATCTCGAGTCATCTCATGTCGAGTCATGTCATGTCGAGTCATGTCTTGTTGATTCACATCATGGCAATTCATAACATGCCAAGTCATTCCATGTTGAGTCATCTCGAGTCAAGTCTATTTCTGTCATCTCCAGTAATGTAAAGTCATGCCGAGTCATGTCAATTCAGTTCAAGTCATGTCGCAACTTTTATGTTAAGTCATGTTGATTCTTGACATGTCATGTCCTGTCGAGTCATGTCATTTGGAATCATGATGAGACATGTCATGTCTTGTCGAGTCATGTAGAGTCATCTCCAGTCAAGTCATGTCGACTGATGGCATGTCATGTCATGTGCTCTTGAGTCATTTTGAGACATGTCATCTCATGACATGTCGAGTCATGTTGAGTCATCTCAAGTCATTTCATGGCGAGTCAATCATGTGCAGCCATGAAGAATCTTGTCGGTCATGTTGTTGCCTGTTTAGAAATATCGAGTCATGATCTGTCATCTCATGTCACGTCCAGTCGTGTCCTGTCATGGCATGTCATGTCATTTCGAGGTGAGTCATGTCATGTCATGTCGAGTCTTGTCATTTTGAGTCATGTCATGTTGATTCGCATCATGACAATTCATGGCATGCTGAGTCATTTCAAGTCATATCTTCTCCTGTCATTTCGAGTCATGTCAAGTCATGTCAAGTCATGTCAGGTTAAGTCAGGTCAAGTGGAGTCATCTCGTGTTGAGTCATGACATTTCGAGTCATGTCATGTTGATTCACATCATTACAATTTCCGACATGCTGAGTAATTTCGAGTCATGTCTTCTCCTGACATTTTTAGTCGTGTCAAGTCATGTCGAGTCATGTCATGGCCAGTCTTGTCATGTTGAGTCACGTGATTATGAGTCATCTCGTGTCGAGTCATGTCATTTCGACTCATGTCATGTTAATTCGCATCATGACAATTCATGGCATGCTGAGTCATTTCAAGTCATGTCTTCTCCTGCCATTTCGAGTCATGTCAAGTCGTGCCGAGTCATGTCATGTCAAGTCATCTCAATTCTTTCGTGTCAAGTCATGTCGACTCTTGGCATGTCATGTCATGTGGTCTTGAGTCATTTTGAGGCATCTCATCTCATTACATGTCGAGTCATCTCAAGTCATGTCATGGCAAGTCAATTCATGTCGAGTCTTGAGGAATCATGTCGGGTCATGTCATTGCCTGTTTAGCCATATCGAGTCATGATATGTCATCTCATGTCATGTCGAGTCTTGTCATGTCATGCATGTCATGTCATTTCATGTCATGTCATGTCATGTTGCATCATGTCAAGTCAAGTCACGTCGGTTCATGTCATGTTGAAACACATCATGACATCTCATGGCATGCTGAGTCGTGCTCTGTTGAGTCACTTTGAGTCATTTCTTCTCCTGTCATTTCGAGTCATGTCAAGACATGTCATGTCGAGTCATGTCAGGTTTTCTTGTCAAGTCTTGTCAACTCATGTCATGTCATTCATGTCGAGTCATGTAGAGACATGTCATGTCATGTCATGTCGAGTCATCTAGAGTCATCTTGAGTCATGTAATGTTGTTTCATGTCATGTCAATTCATGTCGAGTCATGTCATGTCTAGTCATGTCAAGTCTTTCGTGTCAAGTCATGTCGACTGGTTCCATGTCATGTCATGTGCTCTTGAGTCATTTTGAGACATGTCATCTCATGTCATGGCGAGTCATGTTGAGTTATCTCAAGTCATTTCATGGCGATTCAAGTCATGTGCAGTCATGAAGAATCATGCCGGTCATGTTGTTGCCTGTTTAGAAATATTGATTCATGATCTGTCATCTCATGTCACAATCAGTCGTGTCATTTCGAGTTGAGTCATGTCATGTCATGTCGGGTCTTGTCATGTCGAGTCTTGTCATGTCGAGTCATCTCGTGTCGAGTCATGTCGTTTCGTGTCATGTCATGTTGATTCGGATCATGACAATTCGTGGCATGCTGAGTCATTTCAAGTCATGTCTTCTCCTGCCATTTCAAGTAATGTCAAGTCATATCGAGTCATGTCATGTCAAGTCATGTCAAGTCTTTCGTGTCAAGTCAAATCGACACCTGGCATGTCATGTCATGTGGTCTTGAGTCATTTTGAGGCATCTCATCTCATGACATGTCGAGTCATCTCAAGTCATGACATGGCAAGTCAATTCATGTCGAGTCTTGAGGAATCATGCCGGGTCATGTCATTGCCTGTTTAGCCATATCGAGTCATGATCTATCATCTCATGTCATGTCAAGTTGTGTCATCTCATGCATGTCATGTCATGTCATGTCGCGTCATGTCAAGTCAAGTCATGTCGGTTCATGTCATGTTGATTCACATCATGACAATTCATGGCATGCAGTGTCATGCACTGTTGAGTCACTTTGAGTTATGTCTTCTCCTGTCATTTCTAGTCATGTCAAGACATGTCATGTCGAGTCATGAAATGTCTTTCTTGTCAAGTCGTGCCAACTCATTTCTTGTCGAGTCATGTAGAGACATGTCATGTCATGTCATGTCGAGTCATCTAGAGTCATCTTGATTCATGTAATGCTTTATCATGTCATGTTGAGTTATGTCGAGTCGCTACATGTCATGATGCACTTCATGATAGTTCATGGCATGCTGAGTCATTTCTAGTCATGTCTTCTCCTGTCATTTCAAGTAATGTCAAGTCATATCGAGTCATGTCATGTCAAGTCATGTCAAGTCTTTCGTGTCAAGTCAAATCGACACCTGGCATGTCATGTCATGTGGTCTTGAGTCATTTTGAGGCATCTCATCTCATGACATGTCGAGTCATCTCAAGTCATGACATGGCAAGTCAATTCATGTCGAGTCTTGAGGAATCATGCCGGGTCATGTCATTGCCTGTTTAGCCATATCGAGTCATGATCTATCATCTCATGTCATGTCAAGTTGTGTCATCTCATGCATGTCATGTCATGTCATGTCGCGTCATGTCAAGTCAAGTCATGTCGGTTCATGTCATGTTGATTCACATCATGACAATTCATGGCATGCAGTGTCATGCACTGTTGAGTCACTTTGAGTTATGTCTTCTCCTGTCATTTCTAGTCATGTCAAGTCATGTCATGTCGAGTCATGAAATGTCTTTCTTGTCAAGTCGTGCCAACTCATTTCTTGTCGAGTCATGTAGAGACATGTCATGTCATGTCATGTCGAGTCATCTAGAGTCATCTTGATTCATGTAATGCTTTATCATGTCATGTTGAGTTATGTCGAGTCGCTTCATGTCATGATGCACTTCATGATAGTTCATGGCATGCTGAGTCATTTCTAGTCATGTCTTCTCCTGTCATTTCGAGCCATGTCAATTCATGTCAAGTCATGTCAGGTTGAGTCATGTCAAGTGGAATCATCTCGTGTTGAGTCGTCATTTCGAGTCATGTCATGTTGATTCACCTCAGGACATTTGCTGAGTCATTTCGAGTCATGTCTTCTCCTGACATTTTGAGTCATGTCAATTTATTTCGAGTCATGTCATGGCCAGTCATGTCACGTTTAGTCATGTCAACTCTTTTGTGTCATATCATGTCGACTCCTGTCATGTCATGTCATGTCTAATCATGTCATTTGGTATCATGTCGAGACATGTCATGTCATGTCGAGCAATCTAGAGTCATCTCGAGTCATGTCCAGTCAGGTTGAGTCATGTCATGGCAAGTCAAGTCAAGTCGGATCATTTCAAGTTTTGCTTGTTAAGTCATGATGACTCCTGTCATGTCATGTTATTCGACTCATGTCATTTTGGACTCATGTCGAGAAATATCATGTCATGTCATGTCGAGTCATGTCGAGTCAGCTTCAGACATGTCATGTCGAGTCATCTCATGTTGAGTCATGTCATGTCGAGACATGTCATGTTGATTCACATCATGGCAATTCATAACATGCTGAGTCATTCCATGTTGAGTCATCTTGAGTCAAGTCTTTCCTGTCATCTCGAGTAATGCAAAGTCATGCCGAGTCATGTCATTTCATGTCATGTCATGTCATGTCGCCTCATGTCAAGTCGTCATGTCGGTTCATGTCATGTTGATTCACATCATGGCATTTCATGGCATGCTGAGTCATGCACTGTTGATTCACTTTGAGTCATGTCTTCTCCTGTCATTTCGAGTCATGTCAAGTTATGTCAAGTCATGTCATGTCGAGTCATGTCAAGTCTTTCTTTTCAAGTCGTGTCAACTCATTTCATGTCATTCATTTCGAGTCATGTAGAGACATGTCATGTCATGTAATGTCGAGACATCTAGAGTCATCTTGAGTCATGTAATGTTGTTTCATGTCATGTCAATTCATGTCGAGTCATGTCATGTCTAGTCATGTCAAGTCTTTCGTGTCAAGTCATGTCGACTGGTTCCATGTCATGTCATGTGCTCTTGAGTCATTTTGAGACATGTCATCTCATGACATGGCGAGTCATGTTGAGTCATCTCAAGTCATTTCATGGCGATTCAAGTCATGTGCAGTCATGAAGAATCATGCCGGTCATGTTGTTGCCTGTTTAGAAATATCGATTCATGATCTGTCATCTCATGTCACTTCCAGTCGTGTCATGTCATGGCATGTCATGTCATTTTGAGTTGAGTCATGTCATGTCATGTCGAGTCATCTCGTGTCATTTCATGTCATTTCGAGTCATGTCATGTTGATTCGCATAATGACAATTCATGGCATGCTGAGTCATTTTGAGTCATGTGTTTTCCTGCCTTGTTGCGACATGTCAAGTCATGACATGTCAAGTCATGTCAAGTTTTCGTGTCAAGTCATGTCGACTCTTGGCATGTCATATAATGTGGTCTTGAATCATTTTGAGGCATCTCATCTCATGACATGTCGAGTCATGTCGAGTCATGTCGAGTCATGTCATGTCAAGTCATCTCAAGTCTTTCGTGTCAAGTCTTGTCTACTCTTGGCATGTCATGCCATGTGGTCGTGAGGCATTTGAGGCATCTCATCTCATGACAAGTCATGTCGAGTCATGTCAAGTCATCTCAAGTTATGTCTTGGGAAGTCAATTCATGTCGAGTCTTGAAGAATCATGTTGGGTCATGTCGTTGCCTGATTAACCATATCGATTCATGATCTGTCATCTCATGGCACATCGAGTCATGTCACGTCATGCTTATCATTTCATTTCATGCCATGTCATGTCATGTCGCCTCATGTCAAGTCAAGTCATGTCGGTTCATGTCATGTTGTTTCACATCATGACATTTCATGGCTTGATGAATCATGCACTGTTGATTCACTTTGAGTCATGTCTTCTCCTGTCATTTCGAGTCATGTCAAGTTATGTCAAGTCATGTCATGTCGAGTCATGTCAAGTCTTTCTTGTCAAGTCGTGTCAACTCATGTCATGTCTTTCATGTCGAGTCATCTAGAGGCATCTTGAGTGATATAATGTTGTGTCATGTTGAGTCATTTTGAGTCGCTTCATGTCATGTTGATGCACATCATGACAATTCATAGCATGCTGAGTCATTTCCAGTCATGTCTTCTCCTGTCATTTCGCGTCATGTCAAGTCATGTCAGGTTGAGTCATGTCAAGCGGAGTCATCTCGTGTCGAGTCATGTCACTTCGAGTCATTTCATGCTGATTCACATCATTACAATTCCTGGAATGCTGAGTGGTTTCGAGTCATGTCTTCTCCTGACATTTTGAGTCATGTCAAGGCATGTCGAGTCATGTCATGGCCAGTCATGTCACGTTGAGTCACGTGATGTCGAGCGATCTCTTGTCGAGTCATGTCATTTCGACTCATGTCATGTTGATTCGCATCATGACAATTCATGGCATGCTGAGTCATTTCGAGTCATGTCTTCTCCTGTCCTTTCGATTCATGTCAAGTCATGTCGAGTCATGTCATGTCAAGTCTTCCATGTCAAGTCATGTCGACTCTTGGCATGTCATGCCAGGTGGCCTTGTGTTATTTTGCGGCATCTCATCTCATGATATGTCGAGTCATGTCGAGTCATCTCAAGTTATGTCTTGGGAAGTCAATTCATGTCGAGTCTTGAAGAATCATGGCGGGTCATGTCGTTGCCTGATTAGCAATATCGATTCATGATCTCTCATCTCATGTCACGTCGAGTCGTGTCATGTCATGTCATTTTGATTCGAGTCATGTCAAGTCATGTCATGTCGAGTCAGCTCATGTTGAGTCATGTCATGCTGAGACATGTCATGTTGATTCACATCATGATTATTCATGGCATGCTGAGTCATTTCGAGTCATGTCTTCTCCTGTCATTTCGAGTCATGTCAAGTAATGTCGAATCATGTCATGTCGAGTCACATCAAGTATTTCGTGTCAAGTCATGTCGACTGATGGCATGTCATGTCATGTGCTCTTGAGTCATTTTGAGACATGTCATCTCATGACATGGCGAGTCATGTTGAGTCATCTCAAGTCATTTCATGGTGAGTCAAGTCATGTGCAGTCATGAAGAATCATGTCGGTCAAGTTGTTGCCTGTTTAGAAATATCGAGTCATGATCTGTCATCTCATGTCACTTCCAGTCGTGTCATTTCGAGTTGAGTCATGTCATGTCATGTCGGGTCTTGTCATGTCGAGTCATGTCATGTCAAGTCATCTCGTGTCAAGTCATGTCATTTCGACTCATGTCATGTTGATTTGGATCATGACGATTCATGGCATGCTGAGTCATTTCAAGTCATGTCTTCTTCTGCCATTTCGAGTCATGTCAAGTCATGTCGAGTCATGTCATGTCAAGTCATCTCAAGTCTTTCGTGTCAAGTCATGTCTACTCTTGGCATGTCATGTCATGTGGTCTTGTGTCATTTGGAGGCATCACATCTCATGACAAGTCATGTCGAGTCATGTCAAGTCATCTCAAGTTATGTCTTGGGAAGTCAATTCATGTCGAGTCTTGAAGAATCATGTCGGGTCATGTCGTTGCCTGATTAGCCATATCGATTCATGATCTGTCATCTTATGTCACGTCGAGTCGTTTCATGTCATGTCATTTTGAGTTGAGTCATGTCAAGTCATGTCATGTCGAGTCAGCTCATGTCGAGTAATGTCATGTTGAGTCATGTCATTTTGATTCACACCAGGGCAATTCATAACATGCTGACAATTACATGTTGAGTCATCGTGAGTCATGTCTTTTCCTGTCATCTCGCATCTTGTCAAGTCATGGCAAGTCATGTCATTTCAAGTCATGTCATGTCACGTCTTTTATGTTAATTCATGTTGACTCCTGTAATGTTATGTCATGTCGAGTCATGTCATTTGGAATCATGTCGAGACATGTTATGTCATGTCGAGTCATCTAGGGTCATCTCGAGTCAAGTCATGTCATGTCGGTTCATGTCATGTTGAGTCATGTCATGTTGATTCACATCATGATTATTCATGGCATGCTGAGTCATTTCGAGTCATGTCCTCTCCTGTCATTTCGAGTCATGTCAAGTAATGTCGAGTCATGTCATGTCGAGTCACGTCAAGTATTTCGTGTCAAGGCATGTCGATTGATGGCATGTCATGTCATGTGCTCTTGAGGCATTTTGAGACATGTCATCTCATGACATGGCGAGTCATGTTGAGTCATCTCAAGTCATTTCATGGTGAGTCAAGTCATGTGCAGTCATGAAGAATCATGTCGGTCAAGTTGTTGCCTGTTTAGAAATATCGAGTCATGATCTGTCATCTCATGTCACTTCCAGTCGTGTCCTTTCAAGTTGAGTCATGTCATGTCATGTCGGGTCTTGTCATGTCGAGTCATGTCATGTCAAGTCATCTCGTGTCAAGTCATGTCATTTCGACTCATGTCATGTTGATTCGGATCATGACGATTCATGGCATGCTGAGTCATTTCAAATCTTGTCTTCTGCTGCCATTTCGAGTCATGTCAAGTCATGTCGAGTCATGTCATGTCAAGTCATCTCAAGTCTTTCGTGTCAAGTCTTGTCTACTCTTGGCATGTCATGCCATGTGGTCGTGAGGCATTTGAGGCATCTCATCTCATGACAAGTCATGTCGAGTAATGTCAAGTCATCTCAAGTTATGTCTTGGGAAGTCAATTCATGTCGAGTCTTGAAGAATCATGTCGGGTCATGTCATTGCCTGATTAACCATATCGATTCATGATCTGTCTTCTCATGTCACATCGAGTCATGTCATGTCATGTCATTTTGAGTCGAATCATGTCAAGTCATATCATGTCGAGTCAGCTCATGTCGCGTAATATCATGTTGAGTCATGTCATTTTGATTCACATCATGGCAATACATTGCATGCTGAGTCGTTCCATGTTGAGTTATCGTGAGTCATGTATTTTCCTGTCATCTCGCATCATGTCAAGTCATGGCAAGTCATGTCATTTCAAGTCATGTCATGTCACGTCTTTTATGTTAATTCATGTTGACTCCTGTCATGTCATGTCATGTTGCATCATGTCATTTGGAATCATGTCGAGACATGTTATGCCATGTCGAGTCATCTAGGGTCATCTTGAGTCAAGTCATGACATGTCGGTTCATGTCATGTTGAGTCATGTCATGTTGATTCACATCATGATTATACATGGCATGCTGAGTCATTTCGAGTCATGTCTTCTCCTGTCATTTCGAGTCATGTCAGGTAATGTCGAGTCATGTCATGTCGAGTCACGTCAAGTATTTCGTGTCAAGTCATGTCGAATGATGGCATGTCATGTCATGAGCTCTTGAGTCATTTTGAGACATGTCATCTCATGACATGGCGAGTCATGTTGAGTCATCTCAAGTCATTTCATGGTGAGTCAAGTCATGTGCAGTCATGAAGAATCATGTCGGTCAAGTTGTTGCCTGTTTAGAAATATCGAGTCATGATCTGTCATCTCATGTCACTTCCAGTCGTGTCCTTTGAAGTTGAGTCATGTCATGTCATGTCGGGTCTTGTCATGTCGAGTCATGTCATGTCAAGTCATCTCGTGTCAAGTCATGTCATTTCGACTCATGTCATGTTGATTCGGATCATGACGATTCATGGCATGCTGAGTCATTTCAAGTCTTGTCTTCTGCTGCCATTTCGAGTCATGTCAAGTCATGTCGAGTCATGTCATGTCAAGTCATCTCAAGTCTTTCGTGTCAAGTCTTGTCTACTCTTGGCATGTCATGCCATGTGGTCGTGAGGCATTTGAGGCATCTCATCTCATGACAAGTCATGTCAAGTAATGTCAAGTCATCTCAAGTTATGTCTTGGGAAGTCAATTCATGTCGAGTCTTGAAGAATCATGTCGGGTCATGTCATTGCCTGATTAACCATATCGATTCATGATCTGTCTTCTCATGTCACATCGAGTCATGTCATGTCATGTCATGTCATTTTGAGTCGAATCATGTCAAGTCATATCATGTCGAGTCAGCTCATGTCGCGTAATATCATGTTGAGTCATGTCATTTTGATTCACATCATGGCAATACATTGCATGCTGAGTCGTTCCATGTTGAGTTATCGTGAGTCATGTATTCTCCTGTCATCTCGCGTCATGTCAAGTCATGGCAAGTCATGTCATTTCAAGTCATGTCATGTCACGTCTTTTATGTTAATTCATGTTGACTCCTGTCATGTCATGTCATGTTGCATCATGTCATTTGGAATCATGTCGAGACATGTTATGCCATGTCGAGTCATCTAGGGTCATCTTGAGTCAAGTCATGACATGTCGGTTCATGTCATGTTGAGTCATGTCATGTTGATTCACATCATGATTATACATGGCATGCTGAGTCATTTCGAGTCATGTCTTCTCCTGTCATTTCGAGTCATGTCAGGTAATGTCGAGTCATGTCATGTCGAGTCACGTCAAGTATTTCGTGTCAAGTCATGTCGAATGATGGCATGTCATGTCATGAGCTCTTGAGTCATTTTGAGACATGTCATCTCATGACATGGCGAGTCATGTTGAGTCATCTCAAGTCATTTCATGGTGAGTCAAGTCATGGGCAGTCATGAAGAATCATGTCGGTCAAGTTGTTGCCTGTTTAGAAATATCGAGTCATGATCTGTCATCTCATGTCACTTCCAGTCGTGTCATTTCGAGTTGAGTCAGGTCATGTCATGTCGGGTCTTGTCATGTCGAGTCATGTCATGTCGAGTCATCTCGTGTCAAGTCATGTCATTTTGACTCATGTCATGTTGATTCGGATCATGACGATTCATGGCATGCTGATTCATTTCAAGTCATGTCTTCTCCTGCCATTTCGAGTCATGTCAAGTCATGTCGAGTCATGTCATGTCAAGTCATCTCAATTCTTTCGTGTCAAGTCATGTCTACTCTTGGCATGTCATGTCATGTGGTCTTGTGTCATTTTGAGGCATCACATCTTATGACAAGTCATGTCGAGTCATGTCAAGACATCTCAAGTTATTTCTTGGGAAGTCAATTCATGTCGAGTCTTGAAGAATCATGTCGGGTCATGTCGTTGCCTGATTAACCATATCAATTCATGATCTGTCATCTCATGTCACGTCGAGTCGTTTCATGTCATGTCATTTTGAGTCGAGTCATGTCATGTCATGTCATGTCGAGTCAGCTCATGTCGAGTAATGTCATGATGAGTCATGTCATTTTGATTCACATCATGGCAATTCATAACATGCTGAGTCGTTCCATGTTAAGTCATCGTGAGTCATGTCTTTTCCTGTCATCTCGCGTCTTGTCAAGTCATGGCAAGTCATGTCATTTCAAGTCATGTCATTTCACGTCTTTTATGTTAATTCATGTTGACTCCTGTCATGTCATGTCATGTCGAGTCATGTCATTTGGAATCATGCCGAGACATGTCATGTCATGTCGAGTCATCTAGGGTCATCTCGAGTCAAGTCATGTAATGTCGGTTCATGTTATGTTGAGTCATATCATGTTGATTCACATCATGATTATTCATGGCATGCTGAGTCGTTTCGAGTCATGTCTTCTCCTGTCATTTTGAGTCATGTCAAGTCATGGCGAGTCATGTCATGTCAAGTCATGTCAAGTATTTCGTGTCAAGTCGTATCGACTGATGGCATGCCATGTCATGTGCTCTTGAGTCATTTTGAGACATCTCATCTCATGACATGGCGAGTCATGTTGAGTCATCTCAAGTCATTTCATGGTGAGTCCAGTCATGTGCAGTCATGAAGAATCATGTCGGTCAAGTTGTTGCCTGTTTAGAAATATCGAGTCATGATCTGTCATCTCATGTCACTTCCTTTCGTGTCATGTCATGGCATGTCATGTCATTTTGAGTTGAGTCATGTCATGTCATGTCAAGTCATCTCGTGTCATTTCATGTCATTTCGAGTCATGTCATGTTGATTCGCATCATGACAATTCATGGCATGCTGACTCATTTTGAGTCATGTCTTTTCCTGCCTTGTTGCGTCATGTCAAGTCATGACATGTCAAGTCATGTCAAGATTTCGTGTCAAGTCATGTCGACTCTTGGCATGTCATATAATGTGGTCTTGAATCATTTTGTGTCATCTCATCTCATGACATGTCGAGTCATGTCGAGTCATCTCAAATCATGTCATGGCAAGTCAATTCATGTCAAGTCTTGAAGAATCATTTCGGGTCATGTCGTTGCCAGTTTAGCCATATCGATTCATGATCTGTCATCTCATGTCACATCGAGTCATGTCACATCATGCTTATCATGTCATTTCATGCCATGTCATGTCATGTCGCCTCATGTCAAGTCAAGTCATGTCGGTTCATGTCATGTTGATTCACATCATGACATTTCATGGCTTGCTGAATCATGCACTGTTGATTCACTTTGAGTCATGTCTTCTCCTGTCATTTCGAGTCATGTCAAGTTACGTCAAGTCATGTCATGTCGAGTCATGTCAAGTCTTTCTTGTCAAGTCGTGTCAACTCATGTCATGTCTTTCATGTCGCGTCATCTAGAGGCATCTTGCGTGATGTAATGTTGTGCCATGTTGAGTCATTTTGAGTCGCTTCACGTCATGTTGATGCACATCATGACAATTCATAGCATGCGGAGTCATTTCCAGTCATGTCTTCTCCTGTCATTTCGCGTCATGTCAAGTCATGTCAGGTTGAGTCATGTCAAGCGGAGTCATCTCGTGTCGAGTCATGTCATTTCGAGTCATTTCATGTTGATTCACATCATTACAATTCCTGGAATGCTGAGTAGTTTCGAGTCATGTCTTCTCCTGACATTTTGAGTCATGTCAAGTCATGTCGAGTCATGTCATGGCCAGTCATGTCACGTTGAGTCACGTGATGTCGAGCGATCTCTTGTCGAGTCATGTCATTTCGACTCATGTCATGTTGATTCGCATCATGACAATTCATGGCATGCTGAGTCATTTCGAGTCATGTCTTCTCCTGTCCTTTCGAGGCATGTCAAGTCATGTCGAGTCATGTTATGTCAAGTCTTCCATGTCAAGTCATGTCGACTCTTGGCATGTCATGCCAGGTGGCCTTGTGTTATTTTGCAGCATCTCATCTCATGATATGTCGAGTCACGTCGAGTCATCTCAAGTTATGTCTTGGGAAGTCAATTCATGTCGAGTCTTGAAGAATCATGGCGGGTCATGTCGTTGCCTGATTAGCAATATTGATTCATGATCTCTCATCTCATGTCACGTCGAGTCGTGTCATGTCATGTCATTTTGATTCGAGTCATGTCAAGTCATGTCATGTCGAGTCAGCTCATGTTGAGTCATGTCATGCTGAGTCATTTCATGTTGATTCACATCATGATTATTCATGGCATGCTGAGTCATTTCGAGTCATGTCTTCTCCTGTCATTTCGAGTCATGTCAAGTAATGTCGAATCATGTCATGTCGAGTCACATCAAGTATTTCGTGTCAAGTCATGTCGACTGATGGCATGTCATGTCATGTGCTCTTGAGTCATTTTGAGACATGTCATCTCATGACATGGCGAGTCATGTTGAGTCATCTCAAGTCATTTCATGGTGAGTCAAGTCATGTGCAGTCATGAAGAATCATGTCGGTCAAGTTGTTGCCTGTTTAGAAATATCGAGTCATGATCTGTCATCTCATGTCACTTCCAGTCGTGTCATTTTGAGTTGAGTCATGTCATGTCATGTCGGGTCTTGTCATGTCGAGTCATGTCATGTCAAGTCATCTCGTGTCAAGTCATGTCATTTCGACTCATGTCATGTTGATTTGGATCATGACGATTCATGGCATGCTGAGTCATTTCAAGTCATGTCTTCTCCTGCCATTTCGAGTCATGTCAAGTCATGTCGAGTCATGTCATGTCAAGTCATCTCAAGTCTTTCGTGTCAAGTCTTGTCTACTCTTGGCATGTCATGTCATGTGGTCTTGTGTCATTTGGAGGCATCACATCTCATGACAAGTCATGTCGAGTCATGTCAAGTCATCTCAAGTTATGTCTTGGGAAGTCAATTCATGTCGAGTCTTGAAGAATCATGTCGGGTCATGTCGTTGCCTGATTAACCATATCGATTCATGATCTGTCATCTTATGTCACGTCGAGTCGTTTCATGTCCTGTCATTTTGAGTTGAGTCATGTCAAGTCATGTCATGTCGAGTCAGCTCATGTCGAGTAATGTCATGTTGAGTCATGTCATTTTGATTCACATCAGGGCAATTCATAACATGCTGACAATTACATGTTGAGTCATCGTGAGTCATGTCTCTTCCAGTCATCTCGCGTCTTGTCAAGTCACGGCAAGTCATGTCATTTCAAGTCATGTCATGTCACGTCTTTTATGTTAATTCATGTTGACTCCTGTAATGTTATGTCATGTCGAGTCAAGTCATTTGGAATCATGTTGAGACATGTTATGTCATGTCGAGTCATCTAGGGTCATCTCGAGTCAAGTCATGTCATGTCGGTTCATGTCATGTTGAGTCATGTCATGTTGATTCACATCATGATTATTCATGGCATGCTGAGTCATTTCGATTCATGTCTTCTCCTGTCATTTCGAGTCATGTCAAGTAATGTCGAGTCATGTCATGTCGAGTCACGTCAAGTATTTCGTGTCAAGGCATGTCGATTGATGGCATGTCATGTCATGTGCTCTTGAGGCATTTTGCGACATGTCATCTCATGACATGGCGAGTCATGTTGAGTCATCTCAAGTCATTTCATGGTGAGTCAAGTCATGTGCAGTCATGAAGAATCATGTCGGTCAAGTTGTTGCCTGTTTAGAAATATCGAGTCATGATCTGTCATCTCATGTCACTTCCAGTCGTGTCATTTCGAGTTGAGTCAGGTCATGTCATGTCGGGTCTTGTCATGTCGACTCATGTCATGTCAAGTCATCTCGTGTCAAGTCATGTCATTTCGACTCATGTCATGTTGATTCGGATCATGACGATTCATGGCACGCTGAGTCATTTCAAGTCATCTCTTCTCCTGCCATTTCGAGTCATGTCAAGTCATGTCGAGTCATGTCATGTCAAGTCATCTCAAGTCTTTCGTGTCAATTCATGTCTACTCTTGGCATGTCATGTCATGTGGTCTTGTGTCATTTTGAGGCAGCACATCTCATGACAAGTCATGTCGAGTCATGTCAAGACATCTCAAGTTATGACTTGGGAAGTCAATTCATGTCGAGTCTTGAAGAATCATGTCGGGTCATGTCGTTGCCTGATTAACCATATCGATTCATGATCTGTCATCTCATGTCACGTCGAGTCGTTTCATGTCATGTCATTTTGAGTTGAGTCATGTCAAGTCATGTCATGTCGAGTCAGCTCATGTCGAGTAATGTCATGATGAGTCATGTCATTTTGATTCACATCATGGCAATTCATAACATGCTGAGTCGTTCCATGTTAAGTCATTGTGAGTCATGTCTTTTCCTGTCATCTCGCGTCTTGTCAAGTCATGGCAAGTCATGTCATTTCAAGTCATGTCATGTCACGTCTTTTATGTTAATTCATGTTGACTCCTGTCATGTCATGTCATGTCGAGTCATGTCATTTGGAATCATGCCAAGACATGTCTTGTCATGTCGAGTCATCTAGGGTCATCTCGAGTCAAGTCATATCATGTCGGTTCATGTTATGTTGAGTCATATCATGTTGATTCACATCATGATTATTCATGGCATGCTGAGTCATTTCGAGTCATGTCTTCTCCTGTCATTTTGAGTCATGTCAAGTCATGGCGAGTCATGTCATGTCGAGTCATGTCAAGTATTTCGTGTCAAGTCATATCGACTGATGGCATGCCATGTCATGTGCTCTTGAGTCATTTTGAGACATCTCATCTCATGACATGGCGAGTCATGTTGAGTCATCTCAAGTCATTTCATGGTGAGTCAAGTCATGTGCAGTCATGAAGAATCATGTCGGTCAAGTTGTTGCCCGTTTAGAAATATCGAGTCATGATCTGTCATCTCATGTCACTTCCAGTCGTGTCATGTCATGGCATGTCATGTCATTTCGAGTTGAATCATGTCATGTCATGTCGAGTCATCTCGTGTCATTTCATATCATTTCGAGTCATGTCATGTTGATTCGCATCATGACAATTCATGGCATGCTGAGTCATTTTGAGTCATGTCTTTTCCTGCCTTGTTGCGTCATGTCAAGTCATGACATGTCAAGTCATGTCGACTCTTGGCATGTCATATAATGTGGTCTTGAGTCATTTGAGAGGCATCTCATCACATGACATTTCGAGTCATGTCGAGTCATCTCAAATCATGTCATGGCAAGTCAATTCATTTCAAGTCTTGAAGAATCATTTCGTGTCATGTCGTTGCCAGTTTAGCCATATCGATTCATGATCTGTCATCTCATGTCACATCGAGTCATGTCACGTCATGCTTATCATGTCATTTCATGCCATGTCATGTCATGTCGCCTCATGTCAAGTCAAGTCATGTCGGTTCATGTCATGTTGATTCACATCATGACATTTCATGGCTTGCTGAGTCATGCACTGTTGATTCACTTTGAGTCATGTCTTCTCCTGTCATTTCGAGTCATGTCAAGTTACGTCAAGTCATGTCATGTCGAGTCATGTCAAGTCTTTCTTGTCAAGTCGTGTCAACTCATGTCATGTCTTTCATGTCGAGTCATCTAGAGGCATCTTGAGTGATGTAATGTTGTGTCATGTTGAGTCATTTTGAGTCGCTTCATGTCATGTTGATGCACATCATGACAATTCATAGCATGCTGAGTCATTTCTAGTCATGTCTTCTCCTGTCATTTCGCGTCATGTCAAGTCATGTCAGGTTGAGTCATGTCAAGCGGAGTCATCTCGTGTCGAGTCATGTCATTTCGAGTCATTTCATGTTGATTCACATCATTACAATTCCTGGAATGCTGAGTAGTTTCGAGTCATTTCTTCTCCTGACATTTTGAGTCATGTCAAGTCATGTCGAGTCATGTCATGGCCAGTCATGTCACGTTGAGTCACGTGATGTCGAGCGATCTCTTGTCGAGTCATGTCATTTCGACTCATGTCATGTTGATTCGTATCATGACAATTCATGGCATGCTGAGTCATTTCGAGTCATGTCTTCTCCTGTCCTTTCGAGGCATGTCAAGTCATGTCGAGTCATGTCATGTCAAGTCTTCCATGTCAAGTCATGTCGAATCTTGGCACGTCATGCCAGGTGGCCTTGTGTTATTTTGCGGCATCTCATCTCATGATATGTCGAGTCATGTCGAGTCATCTCAAGTTATGCCTTGGGAAGTCAATTCATGTCGAGTCTTGAAGAATCATGTCGGGTCATGTCGTTGCCTGATTAGCCATATTGATTCATGATCTGTCATCTCATGTCACGTCGAGTTGCGTCATGTCATGTCATTTTGAGACCAGTCATGTCATGTCATGTCATGTCGAGTCAGCTCATGTCGAGTAATGTCATGTTCAGTCATGTCATTTTGATTCACAACATTGCAATTCATAACATGCTGAGTCATTCCATGTTGAGTCATCATGCGTCATGTCTTTTCCTGTCATCTCGAGTCATGTCAAGTCATGGCGAGTCATGTCATTTCAAGTCATGTCATGTCACGTCTTTTATGTTAATTCATGTTGACTCCTGTCATGTCATGTCATGTCGAGTCATGTCATTTGGAATCATGCCGAGACATGTTATGTCATGTCGAGTCATCTAGGGTCATCTCGAGTCAAGTCATGTCATGTCGGTTCATGTCATGTTGAGTCATGTCATGTTGATTCACATCATGATTATTCATGGCATGCTGAGTCATTTCGAGTCATGTCTTCTCCTGTCATGTCGAGTCATGTCAAGTCATGTCGAGTCATGTCATGTCGCGTCACGTCAAGTATTTCGTGTGAAGTCCTGTCGACTGATGCCATGTCATGTCATGTGCTCTTGAGTCATTTTGCGACATGTCTTCTCATGACATGGCGAGTCATGTTGAGTCATCTCAAGTCATTTCATGGTGAGTCCAGTCATGTGCAGTCATGAAGAATCATGTCGGTCAAGTTGTTGCCTGTTTAGAAATATCGAGTCATGATCTGTCATCTCATGTCACTTCCAGTCGTGTCATTTCGAGTTGAGTCATGTCATGTCATGTTGGGTCTTGTCATGTCGAGTCATGTCATGTCGAGTCATCTCGTGTTGAGTCATGTCATTTTGAGTCATGTCATGTTGATTCGGTCATGACAATTCATGGCATGCTGAGTCATTTCAAGTCATGTCTTCTCCTGTCATTTCGAGTCATGTCAAGTCATGTCGAGTCATGTCATGTCAAGTCATGTCAAGTCTTTCGTGTCAAGTAATGTCGACTCTTGGCATGTCATGTCATGTGGTCTTGAGTCATTTGAGGCATCTCATCACATGACATTTCGAGTCATGTCGAGTCATCTCAAGTCATGTCATGGGAAGTCAATTCATGTTGAGTCTTGAAGAATCATGTCGGGTCATGTTGTTGCCTGTTTAGCCATATCGAGTCATGATCTGTCATCTCATGTCATGTCGAGTCGTGTCATGTCATGCATGTCATGTCATTTCATGTGATGTCATGTCATGACGCGTCATGTCAACTCAAGTCATGTCGGTTCATGTCATGTTGATTCACATCATGACATCTCATGGCATGCTGAGTCATGCACTATTGAGTCACTTTGAGTCATGTCTTCTCCTGTCATTTCGACTCATGTCAATTCATGTCATGTCTAGTTATGTCCTGTCTTTCTTGTCAAGTCGTGTCAACTCATGTCTTATCATTCATGTCGAGTCATGTAGAGACATGTCATGTCATGTCATGTCGAGTCATCTAGAGTCATTTTGAGTCATGTAATGTTGTGTCATGTCATATTGAGTCATGTCAAGTCGCTTCATGTCATGTTGATGCACATCATGACAATTCATTGCATGCTGAGTCGTTTCGAGTCATGTCAAATCATGTCACTTTTAGTCATGTCAAGTGGAATCATCTCGTGTCGAGTCATGTCATTTTGAGTCATGTCATGTTGATTCACGTCATGACAATTCATGGCATGCTGAGTCATTTCGAGTCATGTCTTCTCCTGACATTTTGAGTCATGTCAAGTCATTTCGAGTCATGTCATGGCCAGTCATTTCATGTTGAGTCACTTCGAGTTGCTTGTGTCAAGTCATGTCGACTCCTGTCATGTCATGTCATGACGATTCATGTCATTTGGTATCATGTCGAGAAATGTCAAGTCATGTCGAGCAATCTAGAGTCATCTCGAGTCATGTCAAGTCATGTTGATTCATGTCATGACAAGTCAAGTCACATCACGTCATGTCAAGTCTTGCTTGTTAAGTCATGTCAAGTCCTGTCATGTCATGTTATTCGAGTCATGTCATTTAGACTCATGTCGAGAAATATCATGTCATGTCATTTCGAGTCATCTAGAGTCATCTTCAGTCATGTCATGTTGATTCATGTCATGTCGTTTGATGGTGTGTCATGTCATATCGACTCATGTCAAGTCAAATCATGTCGCTTCATGTCTTGTTGATTCACATCATGACATTTCATGGCATGCTGAGTCAAGCACTGTTGAATCATTTTGAGTCATGTCTTCTCCTGTCATGTCGAGTCATGTCAAATTATGTCAAGTCATGTCATGTCGAGTAATGTCAAGTCGTTCTTGTCAATACGTGTCAACTCTTGTCATGTCATTCATGTCGAGTCATGTAGAGACATGTCATGTCATGTCATGTCGAGTCATCTGGAGATTTCTTGTGTCATGTAATCTTGTGTCATGTCATGTTGAGTCATTTCGAGTCGAATCATGTCATGTTGATTCATATCATGATAATTCATGGCATGCTGAGTCATTTCAGGTCATTTCTTCTCCTGTCATTCCGAGTCATGTCAATTAATGTCGAGTCACGTCCAATCATGTTATGTCATTTCGAGTTGAGTCATGTCATGTCGAGTCATGTCAGGTCGATTCATGTCATGTCGAGTCATCTCGTGTTGTGTCATGTCAATTCGAGTCATGTCATGTTGATTTTCATCATGAGAATCCATGGCATGCTGGGTCACTTCGAGTCATGTCTTCTCCTGTCATTTCGAGTCATGTCAAGTCATGTCGAGTCATGTAATGTCAAGTCATGTCAAGTCTTTCGTGTCAAGTCATGTCGACTCTTGGCATGTCATGTCATGTGGACTTGAGTCATTTTGAGGCATCTCATCTCATGACATGTCGAGTCATGTCGAGTCATCTCAAGTCATGTCATGTCAAGTCAATTAATGTCGAGTCTTGAAGAATCATGTCGGGTCATGTCGTTGCCTGTTTAGCCATATTGAGTCATGATCTGTCATCTCAAGTCACGTCGAGACACTTCAAGTCATGCATGTCATGTCATTTCGAGTCGAGTCATGTCAAGTCATGTCATGTCGAGTCAACTCATGTCGAGTCATGTCATGTCGAGTCATGTCATTTTCATTCATATTCATAACATGCTGAGTCATTCCACGTTGAGTCATCTCGAGTCATGTCTTTTCCTGTCATCTCGAGACATGTCAAGTCATGCTGAGTCATGTCATTTCAAGTCATGTCATGTCGCAACTGTTATGTCAAGTCATGTCGACTCTTGGCATGTCATGCCATGTGTTCCTGAGTCATTTTGAGGCATCTCATCTCATGACATAACGAGTCATGTCGAGTCATCTCAAGTTATGCCATGGGAAGTCAATTAATGTCGAGTCTTGAAGAATCATGTCAGGTCATGTCGTTGCCTGTTTAGCCATATCGAGTCATGATCTGTCAAATCATGTCAGGTCGAGTCGCGTCATGTCATGCATGTCATGTCATTTTGAGTCGAGTCATGTCAAGTCATGTCATGTCGAGTCAACTCATCTCGAGTCATGTCATGTTGAGTCATGTCATGATGATTCACATCATGATTATTCATGGCATGCTGAGACATTTCTAGTCAAGTCTTCTCCTGTCATTTCGAGTCATGTCAAGTAATGTCGAGTCATGTCATATCGAGTCACGTCAAGTATTTCGTGTCAAGTCATGTCGACTGATGACATGTCATGTCATGTGCTCTTGAGTCATTTTGAGACATGTCATCTCATGACATGGCGAGTCATGTTGAGTCATCTCAAGTCATTTCATGGCGAGTCAAGTCATGTGCAGTCATGAAGAATCATGTCAGTTATGTTGTTGCCTGTTTAGAAATATCGAGTCATGATCAGTCATCTCTTGTCACGTCCAGTCGTGTCATGTCATGGCATGTTATGTCATTTCGAGTTTAGTCATGTCATGTCATGTCGAGTCTTGTCATGTTGAGTCATGTCATGTCGAGTCATTTTGTATCGATTCATGTCATTTTGAGTCATGTCATGTTGATTCGCATCATGACAATTCATGGCATGCTGAATCATTGTGAGTCATATCTTCTCCTGCCATTTCGAGTCATGTCAAGTCATGTCGAGTCATGTCATGTCAAGCATGTCAAGTCATCTGTGTCATGTCATGTCGAATCTTGGCATGACATGTCATGTGGTCTTTAGTCAATTTTACGCTTCTCATCTCAAGACATGTCGAGTCATGTTGAGTCATCTCAAGTCATGTCATGGCAAGTCAATTCATGTCGAGACTTGAAGAATCATGTCGGGTCACGTCGTTGCCTGTTTAGCCATATCGAGTCATGATCTGTCATGTCATGTCATGTCGAGTCGTGTCATCTCATGCATGTCATGTCATTTCATGTCATGTCATGTCATGTCGCATCATGTCAAGCAAGTCATGTCGGTTCATGTCATGTTGATTCACATCATGACATCTCATGGAATGCAGAGTCATGCACTGTTTAGTCACTTTGAGTCCTGTCTTCTCCTGTCATTTCGAGTCATGTCAAGTTACGTCAAGTCATGTCATGTCGAGTCATGTCAAGTCTTTCTTGTCAATTCGTGTCAACTCATGTCATGTCATTCATGTCGAGTCATGTAGTGACATGTCATGTCATGTCATGTCATGCCATCTAGAGTCATCTTGAGTAATTTAATGTTGTGTCATGTCATGTTGAGTCATGTCGAGTCGCTTCATGTCATGTTGATACACATCATGAAAATGCATGGCATGCTGAGTCATTTCGAGTCATGTCTTCTGTCATTTCGCGTCATGTCAGGTTGAATCATGTCAAGTGGAGTCATCTCGTGTCGAGTCATGTCAATTCGAATCATGTCGTGTTGATTCACATCTTGAATTCCTGGCATAATGAGTCATTTCGAGTCATGTCTTCTCGTGACATTTTGAGTCATGCCAAGTCATTTCGAGCCATGTCATGTCCAGTCAGGTCACGTTGAGTCACTTCGAGTAGTTTGTGTCAAGTCATGTCGACTCCTGTCATGTCATGTCATGTCGAGTCATGTCATTTGGTATCATGTTGAGACATGTCATGTCATGTCGAGCAACCTAGAGTCATCTCGAATCATGTCCAGCCATGTCGATACATGTCATGGCAAGTCAAGTCACGTCGCCTCATGTCAAGTCTTGCTAGTTAAGTCATGTCAACTCCTGTCATGTCATGTTATTCGAGTCATGTCATTTGAACTCATTTCGAGAAATATCATGTCATGTCATGTCGAGTCACCTAGAGTCATCATCAGTCGTGTCATGTCGATTCATGTCATGTTGTTTCATGTCGTGTCATGTCTCATCGACTCATGTCGAGTCAAATCATGTCGCTTCATGTCATGTTGATTCACATCATGACATTTCATGGCATGCTGAGTCATGCACTGTTGAGTCATTTTGAGTCATGTCTTCTCCTGTCATGTCGAGTCATGTCAAATTATGTTGAGTCATGTCATGTCGAGTAATGTCAAGTCTATCTTGTCAAGTCATGTCAACTCATGTCATGTCATTCATGTCGAGGTGTGTAGAGACATGTCATGTCTTGTCATGTAGAGTCATCTATAGTCATTTTGAATCATGTAATGTTGTGCCATGTCATGTAGAGAGGTTTCGAGTCGATTCATGTCATGTTGATTCACATCATGATAATTCATGGCATGCTGAGTCATTTCGAGTCATGTCTTCTCCTGTCATTTCGAGTCATGTCAAGTAATGTTGAGTCACGTCCAGTCGTGTCATGTCATGGCATGTCATATCATTCGAATTGAGTCATGTCATGTCACGACGAGACATGTCATGGCGAGTCATCTCGTGTTGAGTCATGTCATTTCGAGTCACGTCATGTTGATTCGCATCATGACAATTCATGGCATGCTGAGTCATTTCGAGTCATGTCTTCTCCTGTCTTTTCGAGTCATGTCAAGTCATGTCGAGTCATGTCATGTCATTCATGTCAAGTCTTCTGTGTCAAGTCATGTCGACTCTTGGCATGTCATGTCATGTGGTGTTGAGTCATTTTGAGGCATCTCATCTCATGATATGTCAAGTCATCTCAAGTTATGTCCTGGGAAGTCAATTCATGTCGAGGCTTGAAGAATCATGTCGGGTCATGTCGTTGCTTCTTTAGCCATATCGAGTCATGATCTGTCATCTCATGTCACGTCGAGTCGCTTCATGTCATGCATGTCATGTCATTTTGAGTCGCGTCATGTCAAGTCATGTCACGTCGAGTCAACTCATGTCGAGTCATGTCATGTCGAGTCATGTCATTTTGCTTCACATTCATAACATGGTGAGTCATTCCATGTTGAGTCATCTCGAGTCATGTCTTTTCCTGTCATCTCGAGACATGTCAAGTCATGCTGAGTCACGTCATTTCAAGTAATGTCATGCACGACTTTTATGTTAAGTCATGTCAACTGATGACATGTCATGTCATGTTGCGTCATTTCATTTGGCATCATGTCGAGACATGTCATGTCAAATCAAGTCATCTACAGTCATCTCGAGTCAAGTCATGTCATGTCGGTTCAAGTCATGTCGAGTCATGTCATGTTGATTCACATCATGATAATTCATGGCATGCTGAGTCATTTCGAGTCATGTCTTCTCCTGCCATTTCGAGTCATGTCAACTCATGTCGGGTCATGTCATGTCAAGTCATGTCAAGTCTTCTGTGTCAATTCGTGTCGACTCTTGGCACATCAAGTCATGTGGTCTTGACTCTTTTTGAGGCATCTCATCTCATGATATGTCGATTCATCTCAAGTCATGTCATGGCAAGTCAATTCATGTCGAGTCTTGAAGAAGCATGTCGGGTCATGTCGTTGCCTGTTTAGCCATATCGAGTCATGATCTGTCATCTCATGTCACGTCGAGTCGTGTCATGTCATGCATTTCATGTCAATTCATGTCATGTCATGTCATGTCTCCTCATGCCAAGTCAAGACATGTCGGGTCATGTCATGTTGATTCACATCATGACATTTCATGGCATGCTGAGTCATGCACATTTTGAGTCATGTCTTCTCCTGTCATTTCGAGTCATTTCAAGTTATGTCGAGTCATTTCTTGTCAAGTCATGTCAAGTCTTTCTTGTGAAGTCGTATCAACTCATGTCATGTCTTTCATTTCGAGTCATGTAGAGACATGTCATGTCATGTCATGTCGAGTCATCTAGAGTTATCTTGTGTCATGGAATGTTGTGTCATGTCATGTTGAGTCTTTTCGAGTCGGTTCATGTCATGTTGATGCACATCATGACAATTCATGGCATGCTGAGTCGTTTCGAGACATGTCTTCTCCTGTCATTTCGAGTCATGTCAAGTAATGTTGAGTCATGTCATGTCGAGTTATGACAAGTATGTTGTGTCAGGTCATGTCGACTGATGGCTTGTCATGTCGTGCTATTTAGTCATTTTGAGACATGTCATCTCATGACATGTCACGTTATGTTGAGACATCTCAAGCAATTTCTTGGTGAGGCAAGTCATGTGCAGTCTTGAAGAATCGTGCCAGCCATATCGTTGCCTGTTTAGAAATAGCGAGTCATGATCTGTCATCTCATGTCACGTCCAGTCATGTCATATCATGGCATGTCATGTCATTTCGTGTTGAGTCAGGTCATGTCATGTCGAGTCATGTCATGTCAAGTCATCTTGTGTTGAGTCATGTCATTTCGTGTCATGTCATGTTGATTCGCATCATGACAATTCATGGCATGCTGAGTCAATTCGAGTCAGGTCTTCTCCTGCCATTTCAAGACATGTCAAGTCATGTCGAGTCTTGTCACGTCAAGTAATGTCAATTCTGCCGTGTCAAGTTATGTCGACTCTTGTCATGTCATGTCATATGGTCTGAGTCATTTTGCAGCATCTCATCTCATGACACGTCGAGTCATCTCAAGTCATGTCTTGGCAAGTCAATTCATGTCGAGTCTTGAAGAATCATGTCGGGTCATGATGGTGCCTGTTTAGCCATATCGAGTCATGATCTGTCATCTCATGTCACGTCGAGTCGAGTCATGTCATGCATGTCATGTCATTTCGAGTCGATTCATGTCAAGTCATGTCATGTCGAGTCAACTCATTTCGAGTCATGTCATATCAAGTCATGTCATTTTGATTCACATCATGGTAATTCATAACATGCTGAGTCATTCAATGTTGAGTCATCTCGAGTCATGTCTTTTCCTGTTATCTCGAGTCATGTCAAGTCATGCCGAGTCATGTCATTTCAAGTCATGTCATGTCACGACTTTTATGTTGTCATGTTGAATCTGGTCATGTCATGCCATGTCGCGACACGTCATTTGGAATCATCTGGACACATGTTATGTCATGTCTAGTCATCTAGGGTCATCTCGAGTCAAGTCATTTCATGTCAGTTCATGTCCTGTTGATTCATGTCATGTTGATGCACATCATGATAATTCATGGCATGCTGAGTCATCTCAATTCATGTCTTCTCCTGTCATTTAGAGTCATGTCAAGTCAAGGCGAGTCATGTCATTTCAAGTCATGTCATGTCACGTCTTTTAGGTTAATTCATGTTGACTCTTGTCATGTCATGTCATGTCGAGTCACGTCATTTGGAATCATGTCAAGACATGTTATGTCATGTTGCGTCATCTAGGGTCATCGCGAGTCAAGTCATGTCATGTTGGTTCATGTCATGTTGAGTCATGTCATGTTGATTCACATCATGATTATTCATGGCATGCTGAGTCATTTCGAGTCATGTCATTTTGAGGCATCTCATCTCATGACATGTCGAGTCATCTCAAGTTATGTCATGGCAAGTCAATGCATGTCAAGGCTTGAAGAATCATGTCGGGTCATGTCGTTGCCTGTTTAGCCATATCGAGTCATGATCTGTCATCTCATGTCATGTCGAGTCGAGTCATGTCAAGTCATGTCATGTCGAGTCAACTCATTTCGAGTCATGTCATGTCGAGTCATATCATTTTGATTCACATTCATAACATGGTGAGTCATTCCACTTTGAGTCATCTTGAGTCATGTCTTTTCCTGTCATCTCGAGACATGTCAAGTCATGAAAAGTCATGTCATTTCAAGTCGTCATGTCGTGACTTTTATGTTAATTCATGTCGAATCTTGTCATGTCACGTCATGTTGCGTCATGTCATTTGGAATCATGTGAAGACATGTCATGTCATATCGAGTCATCTAGAGTCATCTCGAGTCAAGTCATGTCATGTCGGTTCATGTCATGTTGAGTCATGTCATGTTGATTCACATCATTTCTTTTCCTGTTATCTCGAGTCATGTCAAGTCATGCCGAGTAATCTCATTTCAAGTCATGTCATGTCACGACTTTTATGTTGTCATGTTGAATCTTGTCATGTCATGTAATGTCACGACACATCATTTGTAATCATGTCGAGACATGTTATGTCATGTCGAGTCATCTAGGGTCATCTCGAGTCAAGTCATTTCATGTCAGTTCATGTCATGTTGATTCATGTCATGTTTATTCACATCATGATAATTCATGGCATGCTGAGTCATTTCGAGTCATGTCTTCTCCTGTCATTTAGAGTCATGTCAAGTAATGTCGACTCATGTCATGTCGAGTCATGTCAAGTATTTCTTGTCAAGTCATGTCGACTGATGGCATGTCATGTCATGTGCTCTCGAGTCATTTTGAGTCATGTCATCTCATGACTTGTCAAGTCATGTTGAGTCATCTCAAGGCATTTCATGCTGAGTCATGTCATGTGCAGTCATGAAGAATCATGTCAGTCATGTTGTTGCCTGTTTAGAAATATCCGAGTCATGATCTGTCATGTCGAGTCAACTCATGTCGAGTCATGTCATATCAAGTCATGTCTTTTTGATTCACATCATGGCAATTCATAACATGCTGAGTCATTCGATGTTGTGTCATCTCGAGTCATGTCTTTTCCTGTCATCTCGAGTCATGTCAAGTCATGTCGGGTCTTGTCTTCTCGAATCATGTCTTATCGAATCATCTTGTGTCGATTCATGTCATTTCGGGTCATGTCATGTTGATTCGCATCCTGACAATTCATGGCATGCTGAGTCATTTCGAGTCATATTTTCTCATGCCATGTCTGTTATGTCAAGTCATGTCGAGTCATGTCAAGTCAAGTCATGTCAAATCTTTTGTCTCAAGTCATGTTGAATCTTAGCATGTCATGTCGACACTTGGCATGTCATGTCATGTGGTCTTGAGTCATTTTGAGGCATCTCATCTCATGACATGTCGAGTCATGTCGAGTCATCTCAAGTCATTTCATGGCAAGTCAATTCATGTCGAGTCTTGAAGAATCATGTCGGGTCATGTCGTTGCCTGTTTAACCATATCGAGTCATGATCTGTCATCTCATTTCAAGTCGAGTCGTGTCATCTCATGCATTTCATGTCATTTCATGTCATGTCATGTCATGTCACCTCATGTCAAGTCAAGTCATGTCGGTTCATGTCATGTTGATTCACATCATGACATTTCATGGCATGCTGAGTCATGCACTTTTGAGTCACTTTGAGTCATGTCTTCTCCTGTCATTTCGAGTCATGTCAAGTTATGTCATGTCAAGTCATGTCGAGTCATGTCAAGTCTTTCTTGACAAGTAGTGTCAACTCATGTCATGTCATTCATGTCCAGTCATCTAGAGACATGTCATGTCATGTCGAGTCACCTTGAGTCATGTAATGTTGTGTCATGTCATGTTGAGTCATTACGAGTCACTTCATGTCATGTTGATGCACATCATGACAATTCATGGCATGCTGAGTCATTTCGAGTCATGCCTTCTGCCATTTCGAGTCATGTCAAGTCATGCTGAGTCATGTCATGTCAAGTCATGTCAAGTCTTCCGTGTCAAGTCATGTCGACACTTGGCATGTCATGTCATGTGGTCTTGAGTCATTTTGAGGCATCTCATCTCATGACATGTCGAGTCATGTCGAGTCATCTCAAGTTATGTCTTGGGAAGTTAATTCATGTCGAGTCTTGAAGAATCATGTCAGGTCATGTCGTTGCCTGTTTAGCCATATCGAGTCATGATCTATCATCTCATGTCACGTCGAGTCGTGCCATGTCATGCATGTCATGTCATGTTGAGTCGAGTCATGTCAAGTCATGTCATGTCGAGTCAACTCATGTCGAGACATGTCATGTCGAGTCATGTTATTTTGATTCACATTCATAGCATCGTGAGTCATTCCATTTTGAGTCATCTCGAGTCATGTGTTTTCCTGTCATCTCGAGTCATGTCAAGGCATGGCGAGTCATGTAATTTCAAGTCATGTCATGTCACGTCTTTTAGGTTAATTCATGTTGACTCTTGTCATGTCATGTCATGTCGAGTCACGTCATTTAGAATCATGTCGAGACATGTTATGTCATGTCAAGTCATCTAGGGTCATCTCGAGTCACGTCATTTAGAATCATGTCGAGACATGTTATGTCATGTCAAGTCATCTAGGGTCATCTCGAGTCAAGTCATGTCGTGTCAGTTCATGCCATGTTGAGTCATGTCATGTTGATACACATCATGATTATTCATGGCATGCTGAGTCATTTCGAGTCATGTCTTCTCCTGTCATTTCTAGTCATGTCAAGTCATGTCGAGTCATGTCATGACAAGTCATGTCAAGTCTTCCGTGTCAAGTCATGTCGAGTCTTGGCATGTCATGTCATGTGGTCTTGAGTCATTTTGAGGCATCTCATCTCATGACATGTCGAGTCATCTCAAGTTACGTCATGGGAAGTCAATTCATGTCGAGTCATGAAGAATCATTCGTTTCATATCGTTGCCTGTTTAGCCACATCGAGTCATGATCTGTCATCTCATGTCACGTCGAGTCGTGTCATGACATCCATGTCATGTCATGTCGAGTCGAGTCATGTCAAGTCATGTCATTTCAAGTCAACACATGTCGAGTCATGTCATGTCGAGTCATGTCATTTTGATTCACATTCATAGCATGGTGAGTCATTCCATGTTGAGTCAACTCGAGTCATGTCTTTTCCTGTCATCTCGAGACATGTCAAGTCATGCTGAGTCATGTCATTTCAAGTCATGTCATGTCGCGACTTTTATGTTAAGTCATGTCGAAACTTGTCATGTCAGGTCATGTTGTGTCATGTCATTTGGAATCATGTCAAGACATGTCATGTCATTTCGAGTCATCTAGAGTCATCTCGAGTCAAGTCATGTCATGTCGGTTCATGTCATGTTGAGTCATGTCATGTAGATTCACATCATGATAATTCATGGCTTGCTGAGTCATTTCGAGTCATGTCTTCTCCTGTCATTTCAAGTCATGTCAAGTATTATCGAGACATGTCATGTCGAGTCAAGTCAAGTCTTTCGTGTCAAGGCATGTCGACTGATGCCATGTCATGTCATGTGCTCTTGAGTCATTTTGAGACATATCATCTCATGACATGTTGAGTTACGTTGAGTCATCTCAAGTCATTTCATGGCGAGTCAAGTCATGTGCAGTCATGAAGAATCATGTCAGTCATGTTGTTGCCTGTTTAGAAATATCGAGGCATGATTTGTCATTTCATGTCAAGTCATTTCATGTCGTCTCATGTCAAGTCAAGTCATGTCGGGTCATGTCATGTTGATTCACATCATGACATTTCATGGCATGCTGAGTCATGCACTTTTGAGTCATTTTGAGTCTTGTCTTCTCCTGTCATTTCGAGTCATGTCAAGTTATGTCGAGTCATGTCTTGTCGAGTCATGTCAAGTCTTTCCTGTCATGTCATGTCAACTCATATCATGTCATTCATGTCGAGTCATGTAGAGACATGTCATGTCATGTCGAGTCATCTAGAGTTATCTTGTGTCATGGAATGTTGTGTCATGTCATGTTGAGTCATTTCGAGTCGCTTCATGTCATGCTGATGCACATCATAACAATTCATGGCATCCTGAGGCATTTAGAGACATGTATTCTCCTGTCATTTCGGGTCATATCAAGTAATGTCGAGTCATCTCATGTCGTGACATGACAAGTATTTTGTGTCAAGTCATGTCGACTGATGGTTTGTCATGTCATGTGATCTTGAGTCATTTTGAGACATGTCATCTCATGACATGTCGAGTCACGTTGAGTCATCTCAAGACATTTCATGGCGAGTCAAGTCATGTGCAGCCATGAAGAATCATGTCGGTCATGTTGTTGCCTGTATAGAAATATCTAGTCATGATCTGTCATCTCATGTCTCATCCAGTCATGTCATGTCGAATTGAGTCATGTCAAGTCATGTCAGGTCTTGTCATTTCGAGTCATGTCATGTCGACTCATCTCGTCTTAAGCCATGTCATTTCGAGTCTTGTCATGTTGATTCGGATCATGACAATTCATGGCATGCTGAGTCATTTCGAGACATGTCTTCTCCTGTCATTTCGAGTCATGTCAAGTAATGTCGAGTCATGTCATGTCGTGTCATGACAAGTATTTTGTGTCAAGTCATTTCGACTGATGGCTTGTCATGTCATGTGCTCTTAAGTCATTTTGAGACATGTCATCTCATGAAATGTCGAGTTATGTTGAGACATCTCAAGTCATTTCATGGCGAGTCATCTCATAAGCAGTCATGAAGAATCATGTCAGCCATGTCGTTGCCTGTTTAGAAATATCGAGTCATGATCTGTCATCTCATGTCACGTCCAGTCGTGTCCTGTCTTTGCATGTCATGTCATTTTGACTTGAGTCATGTCATGTCATGTTGAGGCATGTCATGTCGAGTCATCGTGTGTCGATTTTTGTCATTTCGAGTCATGTCATGTTGATTCGCACCATAACAAATCATGGCATGCTGAGTCAATTTGAGTCATGTCTACTCCTGTCATTTCAAGACATGTCAAGTCATGTCGAGTCTTGTCACGTCAAGTAATGTCAAGTCTTCGGTGTCAAATCATGTCGACTCTTGGCAAGTCATGTCATGTGGTCTTGAGACATTTGGAGGCATCTCATTTCATGGCATGTCGAGTCATCTCAAGTTATGTCATGGGAAGTCAATTCTTGTCGAGTCTTGAAGAAGCATGTCGGGTCATGTCGTTGCCTGTTTAGCCATATCGAGTCATGATCTGTCATCTCATGTCAAGTCGAGTCGTGTCATGTCATGCATTTTATGTCATTTCATGTCATGTCATATAATGTCGCCTCATGTCAAGTCAAGTCATGTCGTGTTATGCTATGTTGATTCACATCATGACATTTCATGGCATGCTGAGTCATGCACTTTTGAGTATTTTGAGTCATGTCTTCTCCTGTCATTTCGAGTCATGTCATGTTATGTCGAGTCATGTCTAGTTGAGTCATGTCAAGTCTTTCCTGTCAAGTCGTGTCAACTCATATCATGTCATGTCATGTCGAGTCATCTAGAGTAATCTTGTGTCATGGAAAGTTGCGTCATGTCATGCTGAGTCATTTCGAGTCGCTTCATGTCATGTTGATGCACATCATGACAATTCATGGCATGCTGAGTCATTTCGAGACATGACTTCTCCTGTCATTTCGAGTCATGTCAAGTAATGTCGAGTCATGTCACGTCGTGTCATGACAAGTATTTTGTGTCAAGTCATGTCGACTGATGGCTTGTCATGTCATGTGATCTTGAGTCATTTTGAGACGTCATCTCATGACATGTCGAGTCACGTTGAGTCATCTCAAGTCATTTCATGGCGAGACAAGTCACGTGCAGTCATGAAGAATCATGTCGGTCATGTTGCTGCCTGCATAGAAATATCGAGTCATGATCTGTCATCTCATGTCTCATCCAGTCGTGTCATTTCGAGTTGAGTCATGTCAAGTCATGTCGGGTCTTGTCATTTCGAGTCATGTCATGTCGACTCATCTCGTGTTGAGCCATGTCATTTTGAGTCTTGTCATGTTGATTCGGATCATGACAATTCATGGCATGCTGAGTCATTTCGAGACATATCTTCTCCTGTCATTTCGAGTCATGTCAAGTAATGTTGAGTCATGTCATGTCGTGTCATGACAAGTATTTTGTGTCAAGTCATTTCGACTGATGGCTTGTCATGTCATGTGCTCTTGAGTCATTTTGAGACATGTCACCTCATGACATGTCGAGTTATGTTGAGATCTCTCAAAACATTTCCTGGCGAGTCAGGTCATTTGCAGTCATGAAGAATCATGTCAGCCACGTCGTTGCCAGCTGGAAATATCGAGTCATGATCTGTCATCTCATGTCACGTCCAGTCGAGCCATGTCATTGCATGTCATGTCATTTCGAGTTGAGTCAGGTCATGTCATGTCGAGTCATGTCATGTTGAGTCATCTTTTTTTCGAGTCATGTCATTTCGAGTCATGTCATGTTGATTCACATCATGACAATTCATGGAATGCTGAGTCAATTCGAGTCATGTCTTCTCCTGCCATTTCAAGACATGTCAAGTCATGTCGAGTCTTGTCACGTCAAGTAATGTCAAGTCTTCCGTGTCAAGTCATGTCGACTCTTGGCATGATATGTCATGTGGTCTTGAGTCATTTTGAGGCATCTCATTTCATGACATGTCGAGTCATCTCAAGTTATGTCATGGGAAGTCAATTCATGTCGAGTCTTGAAGAATCATGTCGGGTCATGTCGTTGGCTATTTAGCCATATCGATTCATGATCTGTCATCTCATGTCACGTCGAGTCGTGTCATGTCATGCATGTCATGTCATTTCGAGTCGAATCATGTCAAGTCATGTCATGTCGAGTCAATTTATGTCGAGTCATGTCATGTCGAGTCATGTTATTTTGATTCACATTCATAGCATGGTGAGTCATTCCATGTTGAGTCATCTCGAGTCATGTCTTTTCCTGTCATCTCGAGACATGTCAAGTCATGCCGAGTCATGTCATTTCAAGTCATGTCATGTCACGAATTTTATGTTAAGTCATGTTGAATCTTGTCATGTCAGGTCATGTTGTGTCATGTCATTTGGAAAAATGTCAAGACATGTCATGTCAAATCGAGTCATCTAGAGTCATCTCGAGTCAAGTCATGTCATGTCGGTTCATGTCATGTTCAGTCATGTCATGTTGATTCACATCATGATAATTCATGGCTTGATGAGTCATTTCGAGTCATGTCTTCTCCTGTCATTTCGAGTCATGTCAAATAATATCGCGTCGTGTCATATCGAGTCCTATCAAATCTTTCGTGTCAAGTCATGTCGTCTGATGCCATGTCATGTCATGTGCTCTTGAGTCATTTTGAGACATATCATCTCATGACATGTCGAGTCACGTTGAGTCATCTCAAGTCATTTCATGGCAAGTCAAGTCATGTGCAGTCTTTAAGAATAATGTCGGTCATGTTGTTGCCTGTTTAGAAATATCGAGTAACGAGTCATGATCTGTCATCTCATGTCACATTCAGTCATGTCATTTCGAATTGAGTCATGTCATGTCATGTCAGGTCTTGTCATGTCGAGTCATGTCATATCAACTCATCTCGTGTTGAGTCCTGTAAATTCGAGTCTTGTCATGTTGATTCGGATCATTACAATTCATGGCATGCTGAGTCATTTCGAGTCATGCCTTCTCCTGCCATTTCGAGTCATGTCGGGTCATGTAGAGACATGTCATGTCATGTCATGTCGAGTCATCTAGAGTTATCTTGTTTCATGGAATGTTGTGTCATGTCATGTTGAGTCCTTCGAGTCGCTTCATGTCATGTTGATGCACATCATGACAATTTATGGCATGCTGAGTCATTTCGAGACATGTCTTCTCCTGTCATTTCGAGTCATGTCAAGTAATGTCGAGTCATGTCATGTGTCATGACAAATATTTTGTGTCAAGTCATGACGACTGATGGCTTTTCATGTCATGTGCCCTTGAGTCATTTTGAGACATGTCATCTCATGACAGGTCGAGTTATGTTGAGACATCTCAAAGCATTTCATGGCGAATCAAGTCATGTGCCGTCATGAAGAATCATGTCAGCCATGTCGTTGCCTGTTTAGAAATATCAAGTCATGATCTGTCATCTCATGTCACGTCGAGTCGTGTCATGTCATGCATGTCATGTCATTTCGATTCGAATCATGTCAAGTCATGTCATGTCGAGTCAACTCATGTCGAGTCATGTCATTTCGAAACAAGTCATTTTGATTCACATTCATAACATGGTGAGTAATTCCATTTTGAGTCATCTCGAGTCATGTCATCTCCTGCCATTTCGAGTCATGTAGAGACATGTCAGGTCATGTCATGTCGAGTCACCTAGAGTTATCTTGTGTCATGGAATGTTGTGTCATGTCATGTTGCGTCCTTCGAGTCGCTTCATGTCATGTTGATGCACATCATGACAATTCATGGCATGCTGAGTCATTTCGAGACATGTCTTGTCCTGTCATTTCGAGTCATATCAAGTAATGTCGTGTCATATCATGACAAGTATTTTGTGTCAAGTCATGACGATTGATGGCTGGTCATGTCATGTGCTCTTGAGTCATTTTGAGACATGTCATCTCATGACATGTCGAGTTATGTTGAGTCATCTCAAGTCATGTAGTGGCGAGTCAAGTCATGTGCAGTCATGAAGAATCTTGACGGTCATGTTGTTGCCTGTATAGATATATCGAGTCATGATCTGTCATCTCATGTCACATCCAGTCGTGTCATTTGGAGTTGAGTCATGTCATGTCATGTCGGTTCTTGTCATGTAGAGTCATGTCATGTCGAGTCATCTCGTGTTAAGTCATGTCATTTCGAGTAATGTCATGTTGATTCACATCATAACAATTCATGGCATGCTGAGTCAATTCGTGTCATGTCTACTCCTGCCATTTCAAGACTTGTCAAGTCATGTCAAGTCCTGTCACGTCAGGTATTGTCAAGTCTTCGGTGTCAAGTCATGTCGACTCTTGTCATGTCATGTCATGTGGTCTTGAGTCATTTTGAGGCATCTCATTTCATGACATGTCGAGTCATCTCAAGTTATGTCATATGAAGTCAATTCATGTCGAGTCTTGAAGAAGCATGTCGGGTCATGTCGTTGCCTGTTTAGCCATATCGAGTCATGATCTGTCATCTCATGTCACGTCGAGTCGTGTCATGTCATGCATTTTATGCAATTTCATGTCATGTCATTTCATGTCAAATCATGTCATGTCAAGTCATGTTGGGTCATGCCATGTTGATTCACATCATGACATTTCATGGCATACAGAGTCATGCACTTTTCAGTCATTTTGAGTCTTGTCTTCTCCTGTCATTTCGAGTCATGTCAAGTTATGTCGAGTCATGTCTTGTCGAGTCATGTCAATTCTTTCCTGTCAAGTCGTGTCAACTCATATCATGTCATTCATGTCGAGTCATGTAGAGACATGTCATGTCATGTCATGTCCTGTCGAGTCATCTAGAGTTATCTTGTGTCATGGAATCTTGTGTCATGTCATGCTGAGTCATTTCGAGTCGCTTCATGTCATGTTGATGGACATCATAACAATTCATGGCATGCTGAGGCATTTTGAGACATGACTTCTCCTGTCATTTCGAGTCATGTCAAGTATGTCAAGTCATGTCATGTCGTGTCATGACAAGTATTTTGTTTCAAGTCATGTCGACTGATTGCTTGTCATGTCATGTGCTCTTGAGTCATTTTGAGACATGTCATCTCATGACGTGTTGAGTCATGTCGAGTCATCTCAAGTTATGTCATGGGAAGTCAATTCATGTCGAGTCTTGAAGAATCATGACGGGTCATGTCGTTGCCTGTTTAGCCATATCGAGTCATGATCTGTCATCTCATGTCTCATCCAGTCATGTCATTTCGAGTTGAGTCATGTCAAGTCATGTCGGGTCTTGTCATTTCGAGTCATGTCAAGTCGACTCATCTCGTGTTGAGCCATGTCATTTCGAGTCTTGTCATGTTGATTCGGATCATGACAATTCATGGCATGCTGAGTCATTTCGAGACATGTCTTCTCCTGTCATTTCGAGTCATGTCAAGTAATGTCGAGTCATGTCATGTCATGACAAGTATTTTGTGTCAAGTCATTTCGGCTGATGGCTTGTCATGTCATGTGCTCTTGAGTCATTTTGAGACATGTCATCTCATGAAATGTCGAGTTATGTTGAGACATCTCAAAACATTTCCTGGCGAGTCAAGTCATGTGCAGTCATGAAGAATCATCTCGGTCATGTTGTTGCCTGTTTAGAAATATCGAGTATGGAGTCATGATCGGTCATCTCATGTCACATTCAGTCATGTCATTTCGAGTTGAGTCATGTCTACTCATGTCATGTCGAGTCAATTTATGTCGAGTCATGTCATGTCGAGTCATGTTATTTTGATTCACATTCATAGCATGGTGAGTCATTCCACGTTGAGTCATCTCGAGTCATGTCGTTTCCTGACATCTCGAGACATGTCAAGTCATGCCGAGTCATGTCATTTCAAGTCATGTTATGTCGCGACTTTTATGTTAAGTCATGTCGAATCTTGTCATGTCAGGTCATGTTGTGTCATGTCATTTGGAAACATGTCAAGACATGTCATGTCATATCGAGTCATCTAGAGTCATCCCGAGTCCAGTCATGTCATGTCGGTTCATGTCATGTTCAGTCATGTCATGTTGATTCACATCATGATAATAAATGGCTTGCTGAGTCATTTTGAGTCATGTCTTCTCCTGTCATTTCGAGTCATGTCAAGTAATATCGAGTCATGTCATGTCGAGTCATGACGTGTATTATGTTTCAAGTCATGACGACTGATGGCTTGTCATGTCATGTGCTCTTGAGTCATTTTGAGACAAGTCATCTCATGACATGTCGAGTTATGTTGAGTCATCTCAAGTCATGTAGTGGCGAGTCAAGTCATGTGCAGTCATGAAGAATCTTGACGGTCATGTTGTTGCCTGTATAGAAATATCGAGTCATGATCTGTCATCTCATGTCACATCCAGTCGTGTCATTTGGAGTTGAGTCATGTCATGTCATGTCGGTTCTTGTCATGTAGAGTCATGTCATGTCGAATAATCTCGTGTTGAGCCATGTCATTTCGAGTCTTGTCATGTTGATTCGGATCATGACAATTCATGGCATGCTGAGTCATTTCGAGACATGTCTTCTCCTGTCATTTCGAGTCATGTCAAGTAATGTCGAGTCATGTCATGCCATGACAAGTATTTTGTGTCAAGTCATTTCGGCTGATGGCTTGTCATGTCATGTGCTCTTGAGTCATTTTGAGACATGTCATCTCATGAAATGTCGAGTTATGTTGAGACATCTCAAAACATTTCCTGGCAAGTCAAGTCATGTGCAGTCATGAAGAATCATCTCGGTCATGTTGTTGCCTGTTTAGAAATATCGAGTATGGAGTCATGATCTGTCATCTCATGTCACATGCAGTCGTGTCATTTTGCGTTGAGTCATGTCATGTCATGTCGGTTCTTGTCATGTAGATTCATGTCATTTCGAGTCATCTCGTGTTGAGTCCTTTCATTTCGAGTCTTGTCATGTTGATTCGGATCATGACAATTCATGGCATGCTGAGTCATTTCGAGTCATGTCTTCTCCTGTCATTTCGAGTCATGTCAAGTAATGTCGAGTCATGTCATGTCATGACAAGTATTTTGTGTCAAGTCATTTCGGCTGATGGCTTGTCATGTCATGTGCTCTTGAGTCATTTTGAGACATGTCATCTCATGAAATGTCGAGTTATGTTGAGACATCTCAAAACATTTCCTGGCAAGTCAAGTCATGTGCAGTAATGAAGAATCATCTCGGTCATGTTGTTGCCTGTTTAGAAATATCGAGTATGGAGTCATGATCTGTCATCTCATGTCACATTCAGTCATGTCATTTCGAGTTGAGTCATGTCAAGTCATGTCATGTCGAGTCAATTTATGTCGAGTCATGTCATGTCGAGTCGTGTTATTTTGATTCACATTCATAGCATGGTGAGTCATTCCATGTTGAGTCATCTCGATTCATGTCTTTTCCTGAAATCTCGAGACATGTCAAGTCATGCCGAGTCATGTCATTTCAAGTCATGTTGTGTCGCGACTTTTATGTTAAGTCATGTCGAATCTTGTCATGTCAGGTCATGTTGTGTCATGTCATTTGGAATCATGACAAGACATGTCATGTCATATCGAGCCATCTAGAGTCATCTCGAGTCCAGTCATGTCATGTCGGTTCATGTCATGTTCAGTCATGTCATGTTGATTCACATCATGATAATTCATGGCTTGCTGAGTCATTTCGAGTCATGTCAAGTAATATCGAGTCATGTCATGTCGAGTCATGTCAAGTCTTTCGTGTCAAGTCATGTCGACTGATGCCATGTCATGTCATGTGCTCTTGATTCATTTTGAGACATGTCATCTCATGACATGTCGAGTCATGTTGAGTCATCTCAAGTCATTTCATGGCGAGTCAAGTCATGTGCAAACATGAAGAATCATATCGGTCATGTTGGTGCCTGTTTAGAAATATCGAGTATCGAGTCATGATCTGTCATCTCATGTCACATTCAGTCATGTCATTTCGAGTTGAGTCAAGTCATGTCATTTCAGGTCTTGTCATGTCGAGTCATGTCATGTCAAGTCATCACTGGTTGAGTCATGTCATTTCGAGTCATGTCATGTTGATTCGGATCATGACAATTCATGGCATGCTGAGTCATTTCGAGTCATGTCTTCTCCTGCAATTTCGAGTCATGTCGGATCATGTAGAGACATGTCATGTCATGTCATCTCGAGTCATCTATAGTTATCTTGTGTCATGGAATGTTGTGTCATGTCATGTTGAATCCTTCGAGTCGCTTCATGTCATGTTGATGCACATCATGACAATTCATGGCATGCTGAGTCATTTCGAGACATGTCTTCTCCTGTCATTTCGAGTCATGTCAAGTAATGTCGAGTCATGTCATGTCGTGTCATGATGTGTATTATGTTTCAAGTCATGACGACTGATGGCTTGTCATGTCATGTGCTCTTGAGTCATTTTGAGACATGTCATCTCATGACATGTCGAGTCAAGTTGAGTCATTTCAAGTCATTTCATGTCGAGTCAAGTCATGTGCAGTCATGTCGAATCTTGTCATGTCAGGTCATGTTGTGTCATGTCATTTGGAATCATGTCAAGACATGTCATGTCATATCGAGTCATCTAGAGTCATCTCGAGTCAAGTCATGTCATGTTCAGTCATGTCATGTTGATTCACACCATGCTAATTCATGGCTTGCTGAGTCATTTCGAGTCATGTCTTCTCCTGTCATTTCGAGTCATGTCAAGTAATATCGAGTCATGTCATGTCGTGTCATGTCAAGTCTTTCATGTCAAGTCATGTCGACTGATGCCATGTCATGTCATGTGCTCTTGATTCATTTTGAGACATGTCATCTCATGACATGTCGAGTCACGTTGAGTCATCTCAAGTCATTTCATGGCGAGTCAAGTCATGTGCCGTCATGAAGAATCATGTCGGTCATGTTGGTGCCTGTTTAGAAATATCGAGTAACGAGACATGATCTGTCATCTCATGTCACATTCAGTCATGTCATTTCGAATTGAGTCATGTCATGTCATGTCAGGTCTTGTCATGTCGAGTCATGTCATGACAAGTCATCTCGTGTTGAGTCATGTCATTTCGAGTCATGTCATGTTGATTCGGATCATGACAATTCATGGCATGCTGAGTCATTTCGAGTCATGCCTTCTCCTGCCATTTCGAGTCATGTCGGGTCATGTAGAGACATGTCATGTCATGTCATGTCGTGTCATCTATAGTTATCTTGTGTCATGGAATGTTGTGTCATGTCATGTTGAATCCTTCGAGTCGCTTCATGTCATGTTGATGCACATCATGACAATTCATGGCATGCTGAGCCATTTCGAGACATGTCTTCTCCTGTCATTTCGAGTCATGTCAAGTAATGTCGAGTCATGTCATGTCGTGTCATGACATGTATTATGTTTCAAGTCATGACGACTGATGGCTTGTCATGTCATGTGCTCTTGAGTCATTTTGAGACATGTCATCTCATGACATGTCGAGTGACGTTGAGTCATCTCAAGTCATTTCATGGCGAGTCAAGTCATGTGCAGTCATGAAGAATCATGTTGGTCATGTTGTTGCCTGTATAGAAATATCGAGTCATGATCTGGCATCTCATGTCTCATCCAGTCGTGTCATTTCGAGTTGAGTCATGTCAAGTCATGTCGGGTCTTGTCATTTCGAGTCATGTCAAGTCGACTCATCTCATGTTGAGCCATGTCATTTCGAGTCTTGTCATGTTGATGACGGATCATGACAATTCATGGCATTCTGGGTCATTTCGAGACATGTCTTCTCCTGTCATTTCGAGTCATGCCAAGTAATTCGAGACATGTCATGTCATGTCATGACAAGTATTTTGTGTCAAGTCATTTCGGCTGATAGCTTGTCATGCCCTCTGCTCTTGAGTCATTTTGAGACATGTCATCTCATGACATGTCAAGTTATGTTGAGACATTTCAAAACATTTCTGGCGAGTCAGGTCATGTTCAGTCATGAAGAATCATGTCAGCCATATCGTTGCCTGTTCCGAAATATCGAGTCATGATCTGTCATCTCATGTCACGTCCAGTCGTGTCATGTCATTGCATGTCATGTCATTTCGAGTTGAGTCATGTCATGTCATGTCATGTCATCACTTGTTGAGTCATGTCATTTCGAGTCATGTCATGTTGATTCGGATCATGACAATTCATGGCATGCTGAGTCATTTCTAGTCTTGTCTTCTCCTGCAATTTCGAGTCATGTCGGGTCATGTAGAGACATGTCATGTCATGTCATGTCGAGTCATCTATAGTTATCTTGTGTCATGGAATGTTGTGTCATGTCATGTTGAATCCTTCGAGTCGCTTCTTGTCATGTTGATGCATATCATAACAATTCATGGCATGCTGAGTCATTTCGAGACATGTCTTCTCCTGTCATTTCGAGTCATGTCAAGTAATGTCGAGTCATGTCATGTCGTGTCATGACGTGTATTATGTTTCAAGTCATGACGACTGATGGCTTGTCATGTCATGTGCTCTTGAGTCATTTTGAGACATGTCATCTCATGACATGTCGAGTCACGTTGAGTCATCTCAAGTCATTTCATGGCGAGTCAAGTCATGTGCAGTCATGAAGAATCATGTTGGTCATGTTGTTGCCTGTATAGAAATATCGAGTCATGATCTGTCATCTCATGTCTCATCCAGTCGTGTCATTTCGAGTTGAGTCATGTCAAGTCATGTCGGGTCTTGTCATTTTGAGTCATGTCAAGTCTACTGATCTCATGTTGAGCCATGTCATTTCGAGTCTTGTCATGTTGATTCGGATCATGACAATTCATGGCATGCTGAGTCAATTCGAGTCAGTCTTCTCCTTCCATTTCAAGGCATCTCAAGTCATGCCGAGTCATGTCATTTCAAGTCATGTCATGTCAAGACTTTTATGTTAAGTCATGTCGAATCTTGTCATGTCAGGTCATGTTGTGTCATGTCATTTGGAATCATGTCAAGACATGTCATGTCATATCGAGTCATCTAGAGTCATCTCGAGTCAAGTCATGTCATGTTCAGTCATGTCATGTTGATTCACACCATGCTAATTCATGGCTTGCTGAGTCATTTCGAGTCATGTCTTCTCCTGTCATTTCGAGTCATGTCAAGTAATATCGAGTCATGTCATGTCGTGTCATGTCAAGTCTTTCGTGTCAAGTCATGTCGACTGAAGCCATGTCATGTCATGTGCTCTTGATTCATTTTGAGACATGTCATCTCATGACATGTCGAGTCACGTTGAGTCATCTCAAGTCATTTCATGGCGAGTCAAGTCATGTGCCGTCATGAAGAATCATGTCGGTCATGTTGTTGCCTGTTTAGAAATATCGAGTAACGAGACATGATCTGTCATCTCATGTCACATTCAGTCATGTCATTTCGAATTGAGTCATGTCATGTCATGTCAGGTCTTGTCATGTCGAGTCATGTCATGACAAGTCATCTCGTGTTGAGTCATGTCATTTCGAGTCATGTCATGTTGATTCGGATCATGACAATTCATGGCATGCTGAGTCATTTCGAGTCATGCCTTCTCCTGCCATTTCGAGTCATGTCGGGTCATGTAGAGACATGTCATGTCATGTCATGTCGAGTCATCTACAGTTATCTTGTGTCATGGAATGTTGTGTCATGTCATGTTGAATCCTTCGAGTCGCTTCATGTCATGTTGATGCACATCATGACAATTCATGGCATGCTGAGTCATTTCGAGACATGTCTTCTCCTGTCATTTCGAGTCATGTCAAGTAATGTCGAGTCATGTCATGTCGTGTCATGACATGTATTATGTTTCAAGTCATGACGACTGATGGCTTGTCATGTCATGTGCTCTTGAGTCATTTTGAGACATGTCATCTCATGACATGTCGAGTCACGTTGAGTCATTTCAAGTCATTTCATGGCGAGTCAAGTCATGTGCAGTCATGAAGAATCATGTTGGTCATGTTGTTGCCTGTATAGAAATATCGAGTCATGATCTGGCATCTCATGTCTCATCCAGTCGTGTCATTTCGAGTTGAGTCATGTCAAATCATGTCGGGTCTTGTCATTTCGAGTCATGTCAAGTCGACTAATCTCATGTTGAGCCATGTCATTTCGAGTCTTGTCATGTTGATGACGGATCATGACAATTCATGGCATGCTGAGTCATTTCGAGGCATGTCTTCTCCTGTCATTTCGAGTCATGCCAAGTAATTCGAGACATGTCATGTCATGTCATGACAAGTATTTTGTGTCAAGTCATTTCGGCTGATAGCTTGTCATGCCCTCTGCTCTTGAGTCATTTTGAGACATGTCATCTCATGACATGTCAAGTTATGTTGAGACATTTCAAAACATTTCCTGGCGAGTCAGGTCATGTTCAGTCATGAAGAATCCTGTCAGCCATATCGTTGCCTGTTCCGAAATATCGAGTCATGATCTGTCATCTCATGTCACGTCCAGTCGTGTCATGTCATTGCATGTCATGTCATTTCGAGTTGAGTCATGTCATGTCATCACTTGTTGAGTCATGTCATTTCGAGTCATGTCATGTTGATTCGGATCATGACAATTCATGGCATGCTGAGTCATTTCGAGTCTTGTCTTCTCCTGCAATTTCGAATCATGTCGGGTCATGTAGAGACATGTCATGTCATGTCATGTCGAGTCATCTATAGTTATCTTGTGTCATGGAATGTTGTGTCATGTCATGTTGAATCCTTCGAGTCGCTTCTTGTCATGTTGATGCATATCATAACAATTCATGGCATGCTGAGTCATTTCGAGACATGTCTTCTCCTGTCATTTCGAGTCATGTCAAGTAATGTCGAGTCATGTCATGTCGTGTCATGACGTGTATTATGTTTCAAGTCATGACGACTGATGGCTTGTCATGTCATGTGCTCTTGAGTCATTTTGAGACATGTCATCTCATGACATGTCGAGTTATGTTGAGACATCTCAAAACATTTCCTGGCGAGTCAGGTCATGTGCAGTCATGGAGAATCATGTCAGCCATATCATTGCCTGTTTAGAAATATCGAGTTATGATCTGTCATCTCATGTCACGTCCAGTCGTGTCCTGTCATTGCATGTCATGTCATTTCGAGTTGAGTCATGTCATGTCATGTTCAGGCTTGTCATGTCGAGTCATCTTGTGGTCGAGTCATGTCATTTCGACTCATGTCATGTTGATTCGCATCATGACAATTCATGGCATGCTGAGTCAATTCGAGTCATGTCTTCTCCTGCCATTTCAAGACATGTCAAGTCATGTCGAGTCTTGTCACGTCAAGTAATGTCAAGTCTTCCGTGTCAAGTCATGTCGACTCTTGGCATGATATGTCATGTGGTCTTGAGCCATTTTGAGGCATCTCATTTCATGACATGTCGAGTCATCTCAAGTTATGTCATGGGAAGTCAATTCATGTCGAGTCTTGAAGAATCATGTCGGGTAATGTCGTTGCCTGTTTAGCCATATCGAGTCATGATCTGTCATCTCATGTCACGTCGAGTCTTGTCATGTCATGCATATCATGTCATTTCGAGACGAGTCATGTCAGGGCTTGTCATGTCGAGTCAATTCATGTCGAATCATGACATTTCGAGTCATGTTATTTTGATTCACATTCATAGCATGGTGAGTCATTCCATGTTGAGCCATCTCGAGTCATGTCTTTTCCTGTCATCTCGAGACATTTCAAGTCATGCCGAGTCATGTCATTTCAAGTCATGTCATGTCAAGACTTTTATGTTAAGTCATGTCGAATCTTGTCATGTCAGGTCATGTTGTGTCATGTCATTTGGAAAAATGTCAAGACATGTCATGTCATATCGTGTCATCTAGAGTCATCTCGAGTCAAGTCCTAACATGTCGGTTCATGTCATGTTCAGTCATGTCATGTTGATTCGTGTCATGATAATTCATGGCTTGCTGAGTCATTTCGAGTCCTGTCTTCTCCTGTCAATTCGAGTCATGTCAAGTAATATCGAGTCATGTCATGTCGAGTCATGTCAGGTCTTTCGTGTCAAGTCATGTCGACTGACATCATGTCATCTCATGTGCTCTTGAGTCATTTTGAGACATGTCATCTCATGACATGTCGAGTCACGTTGAGTCATCTCGAGTCATTTCATGGCGAGTCAAGTCATGTGCAGTCATGAAGAATCATGACCATCATGTTGTTGCCTGTTTAGAAATATCGAGTATCGAGTCATGATCTGTCATCTCATGTCACATTCAGTCATGTCATTTCGAGTTGAGTCATGTCATGTCTTGTCAGGTCTTGTCATGTCGACTCATGTCATATCAAGGCATCTCGTGTTGAGTCATGTCATTTCGAGTCTTGTCATGTTGATTCGGATCATGGCAATTCATGGCATGCTGAGTCATTTAGAGTCATGTCTTCTCCTGCCATTTTGCGTCATGTCGAGTCATGTAGAGACAAGTCACATTATGTCATGTCGAGTCATCTAGAGTTATCTTGTGTCATGGAATGTTGTGTCATGTCATGTTGAGTCCTTCGAGTCGCTTCATGTCATGTTGATGCACATCATGACAATTCATGTCATGCTGAGTCATTTCGAGACATGTCTTCTCCTGTCATTTCGAGTCATGTCAAGCAATGTCGAGTCATGTCATGTCGTGTCATGACAAGTATTTTGTGTCAAGTCATGATGACTGATGGCTTGTCATGTCATGTGCTCTTGAGTCATTTTGAGACATGTCCTCTCATGACATGTCGAGTTATGTTGAGTCATCTCAAGTCATGTAGTGGTGAGTCAAGTCATGTGCAGTCATGAAGAATCACATCAGCCATGTCGTTGCCTGTTTAGAAATATCGAGTCATGATCTGTCATCTCATGTCACATCCAGTCGTGTCATTTCGAGTTGTTTCATGTCATGTCATGTCGGTTCTTGTCATGTAGAGTCATGTCATGTTGAGTCATCTCGTGTTGAGTCATGTCATTACAAGTCTTGTCATGTTGATTCGGATCATGACAATTCATGGCATGCTGCGTCATTTCGAGACATGTCTTCTCCTGTCATTTCAAGTCATGTCAAGTAATGTCGAGACATGTCATGTCGTGTCATGACAAGTATTTTGTGTCAAGTCATGTCGACTGATGGCTTGTCATGTCATATGCTCTTGAGTCATTTTGAGACATGTCATCTCATGACATGTCGAGTTATGTTGAGACATCTCAAGTCATTTCGTGGCGAGTCAAGTCATTTGCAGTCATGAAGAATCATGTCAGCCATGTCGTTGCCTGTTTAGAAATATCGAGTCATGATTTATCATCTAATGTCACGTCCGGTCGTGTCATGTCATTGCATGTCATGTCATTTCGAGTTGAGTCATGTCATGTCATGTTCAGGCATGTCATGTCGAGTCATCTTGTGTCGAGTCATGTCATTTCGAGTCATGTCATGTTGATTCACATCATAACAATTCATGGCATGTTTAGTCAATTCGTGTCATGTCTACTCCGGCCTTTTCAAGACATGTCATGTCGAGTCTTGTCACGTCAAGTAATGTCATGTCTTCCGTGTCAAGTCATGTCGACTCTTGGCATGTCATGTCATGTTTTCTTGAGTCATTTTGAGGCATCTCATTTCATGACATGTCGAGTCATCGCAAGTTATGTCATGGGAAGTCAATTCATGTCGAGTCTTGAAGAATCATGTCGGGTCATGTCGTTGACCATTTAGACATATCAAGTCATGATCTGTCATCTCATGTCACATCGAGTCGTGTCATGTCATGCATGTCATGTCATTTCGAGTCGTGTCATGTCAAGTCATGTCATGTCGAGTCATGTCATTTTGAGTCACATTCATAGCATGGTGAGTCATTCCATGTTGAGTCATCTCGAATCATGTCTTTTCCTGTCATCTCGAGACATGTCAAGTCATGCCGAGTCATGTCATTTCAAGTCATGTCATGTCGCGACTTTTATGTTAAGTCATGTCGAATCTTGTCATGTCAAATCATGTTGTGTCATGTCATTGAGTATCATGTCAAGACGTTTCATCTCATATCGAGTCATCTAGAGTCATCTCGAGTCCAGTCATGTCATGTCGGTTCATGTCATGTTGAGTCATGTCATTTTGATTCACATCATGATAATTCATGGCTTGCTGAGTCATTTCGAGTCATGTCTTCTCCTGTCATTTCGAGTCATGTCAAGTAATGTCGAGTCATGTCATGTCGAGTCATGTTAAGTCTTTCGTGTCAAGTCATGTCGACTGATGCCATGTCATGTCATTGGCTCTTGAGTCATTTTTAGACATGTCATCTCATGACATGTCGAGTCACGTTGAGTCATCTCAAGTTATTTCATGGCGAGTCAAGCCATGTGCAGTCATGAAGAATCATGTCGGTCATGTTGTTGCCTGTTTAGAAATATCGAGTCATGATCTGTCATCCCATGTCACATCCAGTCATGTCATTTCAAGTTGAGTCATGTCATGTCATGTCGGATCTTGTCCTGTCGAGTCATGTCATGTCATGTCATCTCGTGTTGAGTCATGTCTTTTCGAGTCTTGTCATGTTGATTCGGATCATGACAATTCATGGCATGCTGATTCATTTCGAGTCATGACTTCTCCTGCCATTTCGAGACAGGTCAAGTCATGTCGAGTCATGTCATGTCATGTCATTTCAAGTTTCTCGTGTCAAGTCATGTCGAGTCTTGGCATGTCATGTCATGTGGTCTTGAGACATTTTGAGGCATCTCATCACATGACATGTCGAGTCATTTCTAGTCATCTCAAGTCATGTCATGACAAGTCAATTCATGTCGAGTCTTGAAGAAGCAAGTCGGGTCAATTCGTTGACTGTTTAGCCATATCGAGTCATGATCTGTCATCTCATGTCACGTCGAGTCGTGTCATGTAATGTATTTTATGTCATTTCATGTCATGTCATGTCATGTCGCCTCATGTCAATTCAAGTCATGTCGGGTCACGTCATGTTGATTCACATCATGACATTTCATGGCATGCTGAGTCATGCACTTTTGAGTCATTTTGAGTCATGTCTTCTCCTGTCATTTCGAGTCATGTCAAGTTATGTCGAGTCATGTCCTTTCGAGTCATGTCAAGTCTTTCTTGTCAAGTCATGTCAACTCATATCATGTCATTCATGTCGAGTCATTTAGAGACATGTCAAGTCATGTCATGTCGAGTCATCTTTTGTCATCTAATGTTGTGTCATGACATGTTGAGTCATTTCAAGTCACTTCATGTCATGTTGATGCACATCATGACATTTCGTGGCATGCTGAGTCATTTCGAGACATGTCTTCTCCTGTCATTTCGAGTCATGTCAAGCAATGTCGAGTCATGTCATGTCGTGTCATGACAAGTATTTTGTGTCAAGTCATGTCGACTGATGGCTTGTCATGTCATGTGCTCTTGAGTCATTTTGAGACATGTCATCTCATGACATGTCGAGTTATGTTGAGACATCTCAAAGCATTTCATGGCGATTCAAGTCACGTGCCGTCATGAAGAATCATGTCAGCCATGTCGTTGCCTGTTTAGAAATATCGAGTCATGATCTGTCATCTCATGTCACGTCGAGTCGTGTCATTTCATGCATGTCATGTCATTTCCAATCGAGTCATGTCAAGTCTTGTCATGTCGAGTCAACTCATGTCGAGTCATGTCATGTCGAGTCATGTCATTTTGATTCCCATTCATAACATGGTGAGTCATTCCATGTTGAATCATCTTGAGTCATGTCTTTTCCTGTCATCTCGAGAAATGACAGGTCAGGCCGAGTCATGTCGTTTCAATCATGTCATGTCGCGACTTTTATGTTAAGTCTTGTCGAATCTTGTCTTGTCAGGTCATGTTTTGTCATGTCATTTGGAATCATGTCAAGACATGTCATGTCATATCGAGTCATCTAGAGTCATCTCGAGTCAAGTCATGTCATGTCGGTTCATGTCATGTTCAGTCATCTCATGTTTATTCACATCATGATAATTCATGGCTTGCTGAGTCATTTCGAGTCATGTCTTCTCCTGTCATTTCGAGTCATGTCAAGTAATATCGAGTCATGTAATGTCGAGTCCTCTCAAGTCTTTCGTGACAAGTCATGTCGACTGATGCCATGTCATGTCATGTGCTCTTGAGTCATTTTGAGACATGTCTTCTCCTCTCATTTCGAGTTATTTCAAGTAATGTCGAATCATGTCATGTCGTGTCATGACAAGTATTTTGTGTCAAGTCATGATGACTGATGGCTTGTCATGTCATGTGCTCTTGAGTCATTTTGAGACATGTCATCTCATGACAAGTCGAGTTATGTTGAGACATCTCAAGTCATTTCGTGGCGAGTCAAGTCATGTGCGGTCATGAAGAATCATGTCAGCCATGTCGTTGCCTGTTTAGAAATATCGAGTCATGATTTATCATCTAATGTCACGTCCGGTCGTGTCATGTCATTGCATGTCATGTCATTTCGAGTTGAGTCATGTCATGTCATGTTCAGGCATGTCATGTCGAGTCATCTTTTTTCGAGTCATGTCATGTTGATTCACATCATAACAATTCATGGCATGTTTAGTCAATTCGTGTCATGTCTACTCCGGCCTTTTCAAGACATGTCATGTCGATTCTTGTCACGTCAAGTAATGTCATGTCTTCCGTGTCAAGTCATGTCGACTCTTGGCATGTCATGTCATGTTTTCTTGAGTCATTTTGAGGCATCTCATTTCATGACTTGTCGAGTCATCGCAAGTTATGTCATGGGAAGTCAATTCATGTCGAGTCTTGAAGAATCATGTCGGGTCATGTCGGTGACCATTTAGACATATCAAGTCATGATCTGTCATCTCATGTCACGTCGAGTCGTGTCATGTCATGCATGTCATGTCATTTCGAGTCGTGTCATGTCAAGTCATGTCATGTCGAGTCATGTCATTTTGCGTCACATTCATAGCATGGCGAGTCATTCCATGTTGAGTCATCTCGAATCATGTCTTTTCCTGTCATCTCGAGACATTTCAAGTCATGCCGAGTCATGTCATTTCAAGTCATGTCATGTCGCGACTTTTATGTTAAGTCATGTCGAATCTTGTCATGTCAAATCATGTTGTGTCATGTCATTGAGTATCATGTCAAGACATTTCATCTCATATCGAGTCATCTAGAGTCATCTCGAGTCCAGTCATGTCATGTCGGTTCATGTCATGTTGAGTCATATCATTTTGATTCACATCATGATAATTCATGGCTTGCTGAGTCATTTCGAGTCATGTCTTCTCCTGTCAATTCGAGTCATGTCAAGTAATATCGAGTCATGTCATGTCGAGCCATGTCAAGACTTTCGTGTCCAGTCATATCGACTGATACCATGTCATGTCATGTGCTCTTGAGTCATTTTGAGACATGTCATCTCATGACATGTCGAGTCACGTTGAGTCATCTCGAGTCATTTCATGGCGAGTCAAGTCATGTGCAGTCATGAAGAATCATGACCATCATGTTGTTGCCTGTTTAGAAATATCGAGTATCGAGTCATGATCTGTCATCTCATGTCACATTCAGTCATGTCATTTCGAGTTGAGTCATGTCATTTCTTGTCAGGTCTTGTCATGTCGACTCATGTCATGTCAAGGCATCTCGTGTTGAGTCATGTCATTTCGAGTCTTGTCATGTTGATTCGGATCATGGCAATTCATGGCATGCTGAGTCATTTAGAGTCATGTCTTCTCCTGCCATTTCGCGTCATGTCGAGTCATGTAGAGACAAGTCACGTCATGTCATGTCGAGTCATCTAGAGTTACCTTGTGTCATGGAATGTTGTGTCATGTCATGTTGAGTCCTTCGAGTCGCTTCATGTCATGTTGATGCACATCATGACAATTCATGTCATGCTGAGTCATTTCGAGACATGTCTTCTCCTGTCATTTCGAGTCATGTCAAGCAATGTCGAGTCATGTCATGTCGTGTCATGACAAGTATTTTGTGTCAAGTCATGATGACTGATGGCTTGTCATGTCATGTGCTCTTGAGACATTTTGAGACATTTCCTCTCATGACATGTCGAGTTATGTTGAGTCATCTCAAGTCATGTAGTGGCGAGTCAAGTCATGTGCAGTCATGAAGAATCACGTCAGCCATGTCGTTGCCTGTTTAGAAATATCGAGTCATGATCTGTCATCTCATGTCACATCCAGTCGTGTCATTTCGAGTTGTTTCATGTCATGTCATGTCGGTTCTTGTCATGTAGAGTCATGTCATGTTGAGTCATCTCGTGTTGAGTCATGTCATTTCGAGTCTTGTCATGTTGATTCGGATCATGACAATTCATGGCATGCTGCGTCCTTTCGAGACATGTCTTCTCCTGTCATTTCAAGTCATGTCAGGTAATGTCGAGACATGTCATGTCGTGTCATGACAAGTATTTTGTGTTGTCATGTCGACTGATGGCTTGTCATGTCATGTGCTCTTGAGTCATTTTGAGACATGTCCTCTCATGACATGTCGAGTTATGTTGAGACATCTCAAGTCATTTCGTGGCGAGTCAAGTCATGTGCAGTCATGAAGAATCATGTCAGCCATGTCGTTGCCTGTTTAGAAATATCGAGTCATGATTTATCATCTAATGTCACATCCAGTCGTGTCATGTCATTGCATGTCATGTCATTTCGAGTTGAGTCATGTCATGTCATGTTCAGGCATGTCATGTCGAGTCATCTTGTGTCGAGTCATGTCATTTCGAGTCATGTCATGTTGATTCACATCATAACAATTCATGGCATGTTTAGTCAATTCGTGTCATGTCTACTCCGGCCTTTTCAAGACATGTCATGTCGAGTCTTGTCACGTCAAGTAATGTCATGTCTTCCGTGTCAAGTCATGTCGACTCTTGGCATGTCATGTCATGTTTTCTTGAGTCATTTTGAGGCATCTCATTTCATGACTTGTCGAGTCATCGCAAGTTATGTCATGGGAAGTCAATTCATGTCGAGTCTTGAAGAATCATGTCGGGTCATGTCGTTGACCATTTAGACATATCAAGTCATGATCTGTCATCTCATGTCACGTCGAGTCATGCCATGTCATGCATGTCATGTCATTTCGAGTCGTGTCATGTCAAGTCATGTCATGTCGAGTCATGTCATTTTGAGTCACATTCATAGCATGGCGAGTCATTCCATGTTGAGTCATCTCGAATCATGTCTTTTCCTGTCATCTCGAGACATGTCAAGTCATGCCGAGTCATGTCATTTCAAGTCATGTCATGTCACGACTTTTATGTTAAGTCATGTCGAATCTTGTCATGTCAAATCATGTTGTGTCATGTCATTGAGTATCATGTCAAGACATTTCATCTCATATCGAGTCATCTAGAGTCATCTCGAGTCCAGTCATGTCATGTCGGTTCATGTCATGTTGAGTCATGTCATTTTGATTCACATCATGATAATTCATGGCTTGCTGAGTCATTTCGAGTCATGTCTTCTCCCTTCAATTCGAGTCATGTCAAGTAATATCGAGTCATGTCATGTCAAGTCTTTCGTGTCAAGTCATGTCGACTGATACCATGTCATGTCAAGTGCTCTTGAGTCATTTTGAGATATGTCATCTCATGACATGTTGAGTCACGTTGAGTCATCTCGAGTCATTTCATGGCGAGTCAAGTAATGTGCAGTCATGAAGAATCATGACCATCATGTTGTTGCCTGTTTAGAAATATCGAGTATCGAGTCATGATCTGTCATCTCATGTCACATTCAGTCATGTCATTTCGAGTTGAGTCATGTCATGTCTTGTCAGGTCTTGTCATGTCGACTCATGTCATGTCAAGGCATCTCGTGTTGAGTCATGTCATTTCGAGTCTTGTCATGTTGATTCGGATCATGGCAATTCATGGCATGCTGAGTCATTTAGAGTCATGTCTTCTCCAGCCATTTCGCGTCATGTCGAGTCATGTAGAGACAAGTCACGTCATGTCATATCGAGTCATCTAGAGTTATCTTGTGTCATGGAATGTTGTGTCATGTCAAGTTGAGTCCTTCGAGTCGCTTCATGTCATGTTGATGCACATCATGACAATTCATGTCATGCTGAGTCATTTCGAGACATGTCTTCTCCTGTCATTTCGAGTCATGTCAAGCAATGTCGAGTCATGTCATGTCGTGTCATGACAAGTATTTTGTGTCAAGTCATGATGACTGATGGCTTGTCATGTCATGTGCTCTTGAGTCATTTTGAGACATGTCATCTCATGACATGTCGAGTTATGTTGAGACATCTCAAGTCATTTCGTGGCGAGTCAAGTCATGTGCAGTCATGAAGAATCATGTCAGCCATGTCGTTGCCTGTTTAGAAATATCGAGTCATGATTTATCATCTAATGTCACATCCAGTCGTGTCATGTCATTGCATGTCATGTCATTTCGAGTTGAGTCATGTCATGTCATGTTCAGGCATGTCATGTCGAGTCATCTTGTGTCGAGTCATGTCATTTCGATTCATGTCATGTTGATTCACATCATAACATTTCATGGCATGTTTAGTCAATTCGTGTCATGTCTACTCCGGCCTTTTCAAGACATGTCATGTCGATTCTTGTCACGTCAAGTAATGTCATGTCTTCCGTGTCAAGTCATGTCGACTCTTGGCATGTCATGTCATGTTTTCTTGAGTCATTTTGAGGCATCTCATTTCATGACTTGTCGAGTCATGGCAAGTTATGTCATGGGAAGTCAATTCATGTCGAGTCTTGAAGAATCATGTCGGGTCATGTCGTTGACCATTTAGACATATCAAGTCATGATCTGTCATCTCATGTCACGTCGAGTCGTGTCATGTCATGCATGTCATGTCATTTCGAGTCGTGTCATGTCAAGTCATGTCATGTCGAGTCATGTCATTTTGAGTCACATTCATAGCATGGTGAGTCATTCCATGTTGAGTCATCTCGAATCATGTCTTTTCCTGTCATCTCGAGACATGTCAAGTCATGCCGAGTCATGTCATTTCAAGTCATGTCATGTCACGACTTTTATGTTAAGTCATGTCGAATCTTGTCATGTCAAATCATGTTGTGTCATGTCATTGAGTATCATGTCAAGACATTTCATCTCATATCGAGTCATCTAGAGTCATCTCGAGTCCAGTCATGTCATGTCGTTTCATGACATGTTGAGTCATGTCATTTTGATTCACATCATGACAATTCATGGCTTGCTGAGTCATTTCGAGTCATGTCTTCTCCTGTAGTTTCGAGTCATGTCAAGTAATGTCGAGTCATGTCATGTCGAGTCATGTCAAGTCTTTCGTGTCAAGTCATGTCGACTGATGCCATGTCATGTCATTGGCTCTTGAGTCATTTTTAGACATGTCATCTCATGACATGTCGAGTCACGTTGAGTCATCTCAAGTCATTTCATGGCGAGTCAAGTCATGTGCAGTCATGAAGAATCATGTCGGTCATGTCGTTGCCTGTTTAGAAATATCGAGTCATGATCTGTCATCCCATGTAACATCCAGTCATGTCATTTCAAGTTGAGTCATGTCATGTCATGTCGGATCTTGTCATGTTGAGTCATGTCATGTCATGTCATCTCGTGTTGAGTCATGTCTTTTCGAGTCTTGTCATGTTGATTCGGATCATGACAATTCATGGCTTGCTGATTCATTTCGAGTCATGACTTCTCCTGCCATTTCGAGACATGTCAAGTCATGTCGAGTCATGTCATGTCATGTCATTTCAAGTTTCTCGTGTCAAGTCATGTCGAGTCGTGGCATGTCATGTCATGTGGTCTTGAGACATTTTGAGGCATCTCATCTCATGACATGTCGAGTCAAGTCAAGTCATGACAAGTCAATTCATGTCGAGTCTTGAAGAAGCAAGTCGGGTCAATTCGTTGGCTGTTTAGCCATATCGAGTCATGATCTGTCATCTCATGTCACGTCGAGTCGTGTCATGTCATGTATGTTATGTCATTTCATGTCATGTCATGTCATGTCGCCTCATGTCAAGTCAAGTCATGTCGGGTCATGTCATGTTGATTCACATCATGACATTTCATGGCATGCTGTATCATGCACTTTTGAGTCATTTTGAGTCATGTCTTCTCCTGTCATTTCGAGTCATGTCAAGTTATGTCGCGTCATGTCCTTTCGAGTCATGTCAAGTCTTTCTTGTCAAGTCATGTCTACTCATATCATGTCATTCATGTCGAGTCATTTAGAGACATGTCACGTCATGTCATGTCGAGTCATCTGGAGTCATCTTTTGTCATCTAATGTTGTGTCATGTCATGTTGAGTCATTTCGAGTCGCTTCATGTCATGTTGATGCACATCATGACATTTCATGGCATGCTGAGTCATTTCGAGACATGTCTTCTCCTGTTATTTCGAGTCATGTCAAGCAATGTCGAGTCATGTCATGCCGTGTCATGACAAGTATTTTGTGTCAAGTCATGTCGACTGATGGCTTGTCATGTCATGTGCTCTTGAGTCATTTTGAGACATGTCATCTCATGACATGTCGAGTTATGTTGAGACATCTCAAAGCATTTCATGGCGATTCAAGTCATGTGCCGTCATGAAGAATCATGTCAGCCATGTCGTTGCCTGTTTAGAAATATCGAGTCATGATCTGTCATCTCATGTCACGTCGTGTCGTGTCATGTCATGCATGTCATGTCATTTACATTCGAGTCATGTCAAGTCTTGTCATGTCGAGTCAACTCATGTCGAGTCATGTCATGTCGAGTCATGTCATTTTCATTCCCATTCATAACATGGTGAGTCATTCCATGTTGAATCATCTCGAGTCATGTCTTTTCCTGTCATCTCGAGAAATGACAGGTCAGGCCGAGTCATGTCGTTTCAAGTCATGTCATGTCGCGACTTTTATGTTAAGTCATGTCGAATCTTGTCTTGTCAGGTCATGTTTTGTCATGTCATTTGGAATCATGTCAAGACATGTCATGTCATATCGTGTCATCTAGAGTCATCTCGAGTCAAGTCATGTCATGTCGGTTCATGTCATGTTCCGTCATCTCATGTTTATTCACATCCAGATAATTCATGGCTTGCTGAGTCATTTCGAGTCATGTCTTCTCCTGTCATTTCGAGTCATGTCAAGTAATATCGAGTCATGTCATGTCGAGTCCTCTCAAGTCTTTCGTGTCAAGTCATGTCGACTGATGCCATGTCATGTCATGTGCTCTTGAGTCATTTTGAGACATGTCTTCTCCTGTCATTTCGAGTTATGTCAAGTAATGTCGAATCATGTCATGTCGTGTCATGACAAGTATTTTGTGTCAAGTCATGATGACTGATGGCTTGTCATGTCATGTGCTCTTGAGTCATTTTGAGACATGTCATCTCATGACATGTCGAGTTATGTTGAGTCATCTCAAGTCATGTCATGGCGAGTCAGGTCATGTGCAGTCATGAAGAATCATGTCGGTCATGTTGTTGCCTGTATAGAAATATCGATTCATGATCTGTCATCTCATGTCTCATCCAGTCGTGTCATTTCGAGTTGAGTCCTGTCATGTCATTTCGGCTCTTGTCATGTAGAGTCATGTCATGTCGAGTCATATCGTGTTGAGTCATGTCATTTCGAGTCTTGTCACGTTGATTCGGATCATGACAATTCATGGCATGCTGCGTCATTTCGAGACATGTCTTCTCCTGTCATGTAATGTCGAGACATGTCATGTCATGTCATGACAAGTATTTTGTGTCAAGTCATGTCGACTGATGGCTTGTCATGTCATGTGCTCTTGAGTCATTTTGAGACATGTCATCTCATGACATGTCGAGTTATGTTGAGATACCTCAAGTCATTTCATGGCGAGTCAAGTCATGTGCAGTCATGAAGAATGTCAGCCATGTCGTTGCCTGTTTAGAAATATCGAGTCATGATTTGTCATCTCATGTCACGTCCAGTCGTTTCATATCATTGCATGACATGTCATTTCGAGTTGAGTCATGTCATGTCATGTTCAGGCATGTCATGTCGAGTCATCTTATGCCTAGTCATGACATGTCGAGTCATCTTGTTTCGAGTCTTGTCATTTCGAGTCATGTCATGTTGAGTCATGTCATGTCAAGTCATGTCATTTTGATTCACATCATGGCTATTCATAACATGCTGAGTCATTCCATGTTGAGTCATCTCGAGTCATGTCTTTTCTTGTCATCTCGAGTCATGTCAAGTCATGCCGAGTCATTTCATTTCAATTCATGTCATGTCACGACGTTTATGTTGTCATGTTGAATCTTGTCATGTCATGTCATGTCGCGACACGTCATTTGGAATCATGTCGAGACATGTTATGTCATGTCGAGTCATCAAGGGTCATCTCGAGTGAAGTCATTTCATGTCGGTTCATGTCATGTTGATTCATGTCATGTTGATTCACATCATGATAATTCATGGCATGCCGTGTCATTTCGAGTCATGTCTACTCCTGTCATTTTGAGTCATGTCAAGTAATGTCGAGTCATGTCATGTCGAGTCATGTCAAGTATTTCGTGTCAAGTCATGTTGACTGATGGCATGTCATGACATCTGCTCTTGAGCCATTTGTAGACATGTCATCTCATGACATGTCGAGTCATGTTGCGTCATCTCAAGGCATTTCATGCCGAGTCAAGTCATGTGCAGTCATGAAGAATCATGTCGGTCATGTTGTTGCCTTTTTAGAAATATCGAGTCATGATCTGTCATCTCATGTCACGTCCAGTCTTGCCATGTCATGGCATGTCATGTCATTTCGAATTGAGTCATGTCATGTCATGTCGAGTCTTGTCATGTCGAGTCATGTCATATCGAGTCATCTTGTGTCGATTCATGTCATTTCATGTCATGTCATGTTGATTCGCATCATGACAATTCATGGCATGCTGAGTCATTTCGAGTCATGTCAAGTAATGTCGAGTCATGTCATGTCAACTCATCTCGTGTTGAGTCATGTCTTTTCGAGTCTTGTCATGTTGATTCGGATCATGACAATTCATGGCATGCTGATTCATTTCGATTCATGTCTTCTCCTGCCATTTCGAGACATGTCAAGTCATGTCGAGTCTTGGCATGTCATGTCATGTGGTCTTGAGACATTTTGAGGCATCTCATCTCATGACATGTCGAGTCATGTCTAGTCATCTCAAGTCATGTCATGACAAGTCAATTCATGTCGAGACTTGAAGAAGCAAGTCGGGTTAATTCGTTGCCTGTTTAGCCATATCGAGTCATGATCTGTCATCTCATGTCACTCGAGTCATGTCATGCCATGCATTTTATGTCATTTCATGTCATGTCATGTCTCCCCATGTCAAGTCAAGTCATGTCGTGTCATGTCATGTTGATTCACATCATGACATTTCATGGCATGCTGAGTCATGCACTTTTGAGTCATTTTGAGTCATGTCTTCTCCTGTCATTTCGAGTCATGTCAAGTTATGTCGAGTCATGTCCTTTCGAGTCATGTCAAGTCTTTCTTGTCAAGTCATGTCAACTCATATCATGTCATTCATGTCGAGTCATTTAGAGACATGTCATGTCGATTCATCTAGAGTCACCTTTTGTCATGGAATGTTGTGTCATGTCATGTTGAGTCATTTCGAGTCGCTTCATGTCATGTTGATGCACATCATGACAATTCATGGCATGCTGAGTCATTTCGAGACATGTCTTCTCCTGTCATTTCGAGTCATGTCAAGCAATGTCGAGTCATGTCATGTCGTGTCATGACAAATATTTTGTGTCAAGTCATGTCGACTGATGGCTTGTCATGTCATGTGCTCTTGAGTCATTTTGAGACATGTCATCTCATGACATGTCGAGTTATGTTGAGACATCTCAAAGCATTTCATGGCGATTCAAGTCATGTGCCGTCATGAAGAATCATGTCAGCCATGTCGTTGCCTGTTTAGAAATATCGAGTCATGATCTGTCATCTCATGTCACGTCGAGTCGTGTCATGTCATGCATGTCATGTCATTTACATTCGAGTCATGTCAAGTCTTGTCATGTCGAGTCAACTCATGTCGAGTCATGTCATGTCGAGTCATGTCATTTTGATTCCCATTCATAACATGGTGAGTCATTCCATGTTGAGTCATCTCAAGTCATGTCTTTTCCTGTCATCTCGAGAAATGACAAGTCAGGCCGAGTCATGTCGTTTCAAGTCATGTCATGTCGCGACTTTTATGTTAAGTCATGTCGAATCATGTCTTGTCAGGTCATGTTTTGTCATGTCATTTGGAATCATGTCAAGACATGTCATGTCATATCGTGTCATCTAGAGTCATCTCGAGTCAAGTCATGTCATGTCGGTTCATGTCATGTTCAGTCATCTCATGTTTATTCACATCCAGATAATTCATGGCTTGCTGAGTCATTTCGAGTCATGTCTTCTCCTGTCATTTCGAGTCATGTCAAGTAATATCGAGTCATGTCATGTCGAGTCCTCTCAGGTCTTTCGTGTCAAGTCATGTCGACTGATGCCATGTCATGTCATGTGCTCTTGAGTCATTTTGAGACATGTCATCTCATGACATGTCGAGTCACGTTGAGTCATCTTAAGTCATTTCATGGCGAGTCAAATCATGTGCAGTCGTGAAGAATCATGTCGGTCATGTTGTTGCCTGTTTAGAAATATCGAGTAACGAGTCATGGTCTGTCATCTCATGTCACATTCAGTCATGTCATTTCGAGTTGAGTCATGTCATGTCATTTCAGGTCTTGTCATGTCGAGTCATGTCATGTCAAGTGATCTCGTGTTGAGTCATGTCATTTCGAGTCTTGTCATGTTGATTCGGATCATGACAATTCATGGCATGCTGAGTCATTTCGAGTCATGTCTTCTCCTGCCATTTCGAGTCATGTCGAGTCATGTAGAGACATGTCAGCTCATGTCATGTCGAGTCATCTAGACGTGTATTATGTTTCAAGTCATGACGACTGATGGCTTGTCATGTCATGTGCTCTTGAGTCATTTTGAGACATGTCATCTCATGACATGTCGAGTTATGTTGAGTCATCTCAAGTCATGTCGTGGCGAGTCAAGTCATGTGCAGTCATGAAGAATCATGTCGGTCATGTTTTTGCCTGTATAGAAATATCGATTCATGATCTGTCATCTCATGTCTCATCCAGTCGTGTCATTTCGAGTTGAGTCATGTCATGTCATGTCGGTTCTTGTCATGTAGAGTCATGTCATGTCGAGTCATCTCGTGTTGAGTCATGTCATTTCGAGTCTTGTCATGTTGATTCGGATCATGACAATTCATGGCATGCTGCGTCATTTCGAGACATGTCTTCTCCTGTCATTTCAAGTCATGTCAAGTCATGTCGAGTCATGTCATGTCAAGTCATGTCAAGTCATTTGTGTCAAGTCATGTCGACTCTTGGCATGTCATGTCATGTGGTCTTGAGTCAAATTGAGGCATCTCATCTCATGACATGTCGAGTCATGTCGAGTCAACTCTAGTCATTTCATGGCAATCAATACATGTCGAGTCTTGAAGAAGCATGTCGTTGCCTGTTTAACAATATCGAGTCATGATCTGTCATCTCATGTCACGTCGAGTCATGTCATGTCATGCATTTCATGTCATTTCATGTCATGTCATGTCATGTCGCCTCATGTCAACTCATGTCATGTCGGGTCATGTCATGTTGATTCACATCGTGACATTTCATGGCATGCTGAGTCATGCACTTTTGAGTCATTTTGAGTCATGTCTTCTCCTGTCATTTCGAGTCATGTCAAGTTATGTCGAGTCATGTCTTGTTGAGTCATGTCAAGTCTTTCTTGTCAAGTCGTGTCAGCTCATTTCATGTCATTCATGTCGAGTCATGTAGAGCTACCTTGTGTCATGGAATGTTGTGTCATGTCTTGTTGAGTCATCTCGAGTCACTTCATGTCATGTTGATGCATATCATGACAATTCATGGCATGCTGAGTCAGCTCGAGTCATGTCTTCTCCTGTCATTTCGAGTCATGTCAAGCTTTGTCGAGTCATGTCATGTCGACTCATGTAAAGTCTTTCCTGTCAAGTCATGTCGACTGATGCCATGTCGTGTCATGTGCTCTTGAGTCATTTTGAGACATGTCATCTCATGACATGTCGAGTCACGTTGAGTCACGTCAAGTCATTTCATGGCGAGTCAAGTCATGTGCAGTCATGAAGAATCATGTCGCTTATGTTGTTGCCTGTTTAGAAATATCGATTCATGATCTGTCATCTCATGTCACATCCAGTCGTGTCATTTCGAATTGAGTCAAGTCATGTCATGTCGGGTCTTGTCATGTCGAGTCATGTCATGTCGTGTCATCTCAAGTTGAGTCATGTCATTTCGACTCTTGTCATGTTGATACGGATCATGACTATTCATGGCATGCTGAGTCATTTCGAGTCATGTCTTCTCCTACCTTTTCGAGTCATGTCAACTCATGTCGAGCCATGTCATGTCAAGTCATGTGGTCTTCAGTCAAATTGAGGCATCTCATCTCATGACATGTAGAGTCATGTCGAGTCATCTCAAGTCATGTCATGGCATGTCCATTCATGTCGAGTCTTGAAGAAGCATGTCGGGGCATGTCTTTGCCTGCTTAGCCATATCGTGTCATCTCATGCCACGTCGAGTCATGTCATGTCATGCATTTTATGTCATTTCATGTCATGTCATGTCATGTCGCCAAATGTCAAGTCAAGTCATGTCGGGTCATGTCATGTTGATTCACATCATGACATTTCATGGCATGCTGAGTCATGCACCTTTGAGTCATTTTGAGTCATGTCTTCTCCTGTCAATTCGAGTCATGTCAAGTTATGTCGAGTCATGTCATGTCGAGTCATGTCAAGTACTTTGTGTCAAGTCATGTTGACTGATGGCATGTCATGACATCTGCTCTTGAGTCATTTGTAGACATGTCATCGCATGACATGTCGAGTCATGTTGCGTCATCTCAAGGCATTTCATGGCGAGTCAAGTCATGTGCAGTCATGAAGAATCATGTCGGTCATGTTGTTGCCTGTATAGAAATATCGATTCATGATCTGTCATCTCATGTCTCATCCAGTCGTGTCATTTCGAGTTGAGTCATGTCATGTCATGTCGGTTCTTGTCATGTAGAGTCATGTCATGTCGAGTCATCTCGTGTTGAGTCATGTCATTTCGAGTCTTGTCATGTTGATTCGGATCATGACAATTCATGGCATGCTGCGTCATTTCGAGACATGTCTTCTCCTGTCATTTCAAGTCATGTCAAGTCATGTCGAGTCATGTCATGTCAAGTCATGTCAAGTCATTTGTGTCAAGTCATGTCGACTCTTGGCATGTCATGTCATGTGGTCTTGAGTCAAATTGAGGCATCTCATCTCATGACATGTCGAGTCATGTCGAGTCAACTCTAGTCATTTCATGGCAATCAATACATGTCGAGTCTTGAAGAAGCATGTCGTTGCCTGTTTAACAATATCGAGTCATGATCTGTCATCTCATGTCACGTCGAGTCATGTCATGTCATGCATTTCATGTCATTTCATGTCATGTCATGTCATGTCGCCTCATGTCAACTCATGTCATGTCGGGTCATGTCATGTTGATTCACATCGTGACATTTCATGGCATGCTGAGTCATGCACTTTTGAGTCATTTTGAGTCATGTCTTCTCCTGTCATTTCGAGTCATGTCAAGTTATGTCGAGTCATGTCTTGTTGAGTCATGTCAAGTCTTTCTTGTCAAGTCGTGTCAGCTCATTTCATGTCATTCATGTCGAGTCATGTAGAGCTACCTTGTGTCATGGAATGTTGTGTCATGTCTTGTTGAGTCATCTCGAGTCACTTCATGTCATGTTGATGCATATCATGACAATTCATGGCATGCTGAGTCAGCTCGAGTCATGTCTTCTCCTGTCATTTCGAGTCATGTCAAGCTTTGTCGAGTCATGTCATGTCGACTCATGTAAAGTCTTTCCTGTCAAGTCATGTCGACTGATGCCATGTCGTGTCATGTGCTCTTGAGTCATTTTGAGACATGTCATCTCATGACATGTCGAGTCACGTTGAGTCACGTCAAGTCATTTCATGGCGAGTCAAGTCATGTGCAGTCATGAAGAATCATGTCGCTTATGTTGTTGCCTGTTTAGAAATATCGATTCATGATCTGTCATCTCATGTCACATCCAGTCGTGTCATTTCGAATTGAGTCAAGTCATGTCATGTCGGGTCTTGTCATGTCGAGTCATGTCATGTCGTGTCATCTCAAGTTGAGTCATGTCATTTCGACTCTTGTCATGTTGATACGGATCATGACTATTCATGGCATGCTGAGTCATTTCGAGTCATGTCTTCTCCTACCTTTTCGAGTCATGTCAACTCATGTCGAGCCATGTCATGTCAAGTCATGTGGTCTTCAGTCAAATTGAGGCATCTCATCTCATGACATGTAGAGTCATGTCGAGTCATCTCAAGTCATGTCATGGCATGTCCATTCATGTCGAGTCTTGAAGAAGCATGTCGGGGCATGTCTTTGCCTGCTTAGCCATATCGTGTCATCTCATGCCACGTCGAGTCATGTCATGTCATGCATTTTATGTCATTTCATGTCATGTCATGTCATGTCGCCAAATGTCAAGTCAAGTCATGTCGGGTCATGTCATGTTGATTCACATCATGACATTTCATGGCATGCTGAGTCATGCACCTTTGAGTCATTTTGAGTCATGTCTTCTCCTGTCAATTCGAGTCATGTCAAGTTATGTCGAGTCATGTCTTGTCGAGTCATGTCAATTCTTTCTTGTCAAATCGTGTCAGCTCATGTCATGTCATTCATGTCGAGTCATGTAGAGACATGTCATTTCATGTCATGTCGAGTCATCTAGAGTTACCTTGTGTCATGGAATGTTGTGTCATGTCATGTTGAGTCATTTCGAGTCACTTCATGTCATATTGAGGCACATCATGACAATTCATGTCACGCTGAGTCATTTCGAGGCATGTCTAGCAATGTTGAATCATGTCATGTCGAGTCATGACAATTATTTTGTGTCAAGTCATTTCTTCTAATGGCTTGTCATGTCATGTGCTCTTGAGTCATTTTGAGACATGTCATCTCATGACATGTCAAGTTATGTTGAGACATCTCAAAACATTTCATGGCGAGTCAAGTCATGTGCAGTCATGAAGAATCATGTCAGCCATGTTGTTGCCTGTTTAGAAATATCGATTCATGATCTGTCATCTCATGTCACGTCCAGTCGTGTCAGATCATTGCATGTCATGTCATTTCGAGTTGAGTCATGTCATGTCATGTCGAGTCATGACATGTCGAGTCATCTTGTTTCGATTCATGTCATTTCGAGTCATGTCATGTTGAGTCATGTCATATCGAGTCATGTCTTTTCGATTCACATCATGGCAATTCATAACATGCTGAGTCATTCCATGTTGAGTCATCTCGAGTCATGTCTTTTCCTGTCATCTCGAGTCATGTCAAGTCATGCCGAGTCATTTCATTTCAAGTCATGTCATGTCACAACTATTATGTTGTCATGTTGAATCTTGTCATGTCATGTCATGTCACGACACGTCATTTGGAATCATGTCGAGACATGTTATATCATGTCGAGTCCTCAATGTTCATCTCGAGTGAAGTCATTTCATGTCCGTTCATGTCATGTTGATTCATGTCATGTTCATTCACATCATGATAATTCATGGCATGTCGAGTCATTTCGAGTCATGTCTTCTCCTGTCATTTTGTGTCATGTCAAGTAACGTCGAGTCATGTCATGTCGAGTCATGTCAAGTACTTTGTGTCAAGTCATGTTGACTGATGGCATGTCATGACATCTGCTCTTGAGTCATTTGTAGACATGTCATCGCATGACATGTCGAGTCATGTTGCGTCATCTCAAGGCATTTCATGGCGAGTCAAGTCATGTGCAGTCATGAAGAATCATGTCGGTCATGTTATTGCCTCTTTAGAAATATCGAGTCATGATCTGTCATCTCATGTCACGTCCAGTCTTGCCATGTCATGGCATGACATGTCATTTCGACTTGAGTCATGTCATGTCATGTCGACTCATGTCATATCGAGTCATCTCGTGTCAATTCATGTCATTTCGTGTCATGTCATGTTGATTCGCATCATGACAATTCATGGCATGCTGAGTCATTTCGAGTCATTTCTTCTCCTGTCATTTCGAGTCATGTCAAGTAATGTCGAGTCAAGTCATGTCGACTCACGTAAAGTCTTTCCTGTCAAGTCATGTCGACTGATGCCATGTCATGTCATGTGCTCTTGAGTCATTTTGAGAGATGTCATCTCATGACATGTCGAGTCATGTTGAGTCATCTCAAGTCATTTCATGGCGAGTCAAGTCTTGTGCAGTCATGAAGAAACATGTCGGTCATGTTGTTGCCTGTTTAGAAATATCGAGTCATAATCTGTCATCTCATGTCACATCCAGTCGTGTCATTTCAAGTTGAGTCATGTCATGTCATGTCGGGTCATGTCATGTCGAGTCATGTCATTTCGAGTCTTGTCATGTTGATTCGGATCATCACTACTCATGGCATGCTGAGTCATTTCGAGTCATGTCTTCTCCTGCCATTTCGAGTCATGTCAAGTCATGTTGAGTCATGTCATGTCAAGTCATGTCAAGTCTTTTGTGTCAAGTCATGTCGACTCTTGGCATGTCATGTCATGTGGGCTTGAGTCAAATTGAGGCATGTCGAGTCATCTCAAGTCATGTCATGGCAAGTCAATTCATGTCGAGTCTTGAAGAAGCATGTCGGGGCATGTCTTTGCCTGTTTAGCCATATCGTGTCATGATCTGTCATCTCATGTCACGTCGAGTCATGTCATGTCATGCATTTTATGCCATTTCATGTCATGTCATGACATGTTGCCTCATGTCAAGTCAAGATATGTCGGGTCATTTCATGTTGATTCACATCATGACATTTCATGGCATGCTGAGTCATGCACTTTTGAGTCATTTTGAGTCATGTCTTCTCCTGTCATTTCGAGTCATGTCAAGTTATGTCGAGTCATGTCTTGTCGAGTCATGTCAAGTCTTTCTTGTCAAGTCGTGTCAGCTCATGTTCAGTCATTCATGTCAAGTCATGTAGAGACATGTCATGTCATGTTATGTCGAGTCATCTAGAGTGACCTTGTGTCATGGAATGTTTTGTCATGTCATGTTGAGCCAATTCGAGACACTTCATGTCATGTTGATGCACATCATGACAATTCATGTCATGCTGAGTCTTTTCGAGACTTGTCTTCTCCTTTCATTTCGAGTCATGTCAAGTAATGTTGAGTCATGACTTGTCGAGTCATGACAAGTATTTTGTGTCAAGTCATTTCGACAGAAGTCTTGTCATGTCATGTGATCTTGAGTCATTTTGAGACATGTCATCTCATGACATGTCGAGTTATGTTGAGACATCTCAAAACATTTCATGGCAAGTCATTTCACGTGTAGTCATGAAGAATTATGTCAGCCATGTCGTTGCCTGTTTAGAAATATCGAGTCATGATCTGTCATCTCATGTGACGTCCAGTCGTGTCATATCATTGCATGTCATGTCATTTCGAGTTGACTCATGTCATGTCATGTCGAGTCATGATTTGTCGAGTCATCTTGTGTCGACTCATGTCATTTCGAATCATGTCATGTTGTGTCATGTCATATTGAGTCCTGTCATTTTGATTCACATCATGGCAATTCATAACATGCTGAGTCATTCGATGTTGATTCATCTCGAGTCATGTCTTTTCCTGTCATCTTGTGTCATGTCAAGTCATGCCGAGTAATTTCATTTCAAGTCATGTCATGTTACGACTTTTATGTTGTCATGTTGAATCTCGTCATGTCATGTCATGTCGAGACACGTCATTTGGAATCATGTCGAGACATGTTATGTCATGTCGAGTCATCAAGGGTCATCTCGAGTGAAGTCATTTCATGTCGGTTCATGTCATGTTGATTCATGTCATGTTGATTCACATCATGATAATTCATGGCATGTCGAGTCATTTCGAGTTTTTTCTTCTCCTGTCATTTTGAGTCATGTTGAGTAATGTCGAGTCATGACATGTCGAGTCATGTTGCGTCATCTCAAGGCATTTCATGCAGAGTCAAGTCATGTGCAGTCATGAAGAATCATGTCGGTCATGTTGTTGCCTGTTTAGAAATATCGAGTCATGATCTGTCATCTCATGTCACGTCCAGTCTTGCCATGTCATGGCATGACATGTCATTTCGAATTGAGTCATGTCATGTCATGTCGAGTCTTGTCATGTCGAGTCATGTCATATCGAGTCATCTTGTGTCGATTCATGTCATTTCGTGTCATGTCATCTTGATTCGCATCATGACAATTCATGGCATGCTGAGTCATTTCGAGTCATTTCTTCTGTCATTTCGAGTCATGTCAAGTAATGTCGAGTCATGTCATGTCGACTCATGTAAAGTCTTTTGTGTCAAGTCATGTCGACTGATGCCATGTCATGTCATGTGCTCTTGAGTCATTTTGAGACATGTCATATCATGACATTTCGAGTCAAGTTGAGTCATCTCAAGTCATTTCATGGCGAGTCAAGTCATGTGCAGTCATGAAGAAACATGTCGGTCATGTTGTTGCCTGTTTAGAAATATCGAGTCATGATCTGTCATCTCATGTCACATTCAGTCGTGTCATTTCAAGTTGAGTCATGTCATGTCATGTCTGGTCATGTCATGTCGAGTCATGTCATTTCGAGTCTTGTCATGTTGATTCGGGTCATGACTATTCATGGCATGCTGAGTCATTGCGAGTCATGTCTTCTCCTGCCATTTCGAGTCATGTCAAGTCATGTTGAGTCATGTCATGTCAAGTCATGTCAAGTCTTTTGTGTCAAGTCATGTCGACTCTTGGCATGTCATGTCATGTGGTCTTGAGTCAAATTGAGGCATCTCATCTCATGATATGTCGAGTCATGTCGAGTCATCTCAAGTCATGTCATGGCAAGTCAATTCATGTCGAGTCTTGAAGAAGCATATCGGGGCATGTTTTGCCTGTTTAGCCATATCGAGTGATGATCTGTCATCTCATGTCACATCCAGTCGTGTCATTTCAAGTTAAGTCATGTCATTTCATGTCGGGTCATGTCATGTGATTTCGAGTCTTGACATGTTGATTCGGATCATGACTATTCATGGCATGCTGCGTCATTTCGAGTCATGTCTTCTCCTGCCATTTCGAGTCATGTCAAGTCATGTTGAGTCATGTCATGTCAAGTCATGTCAAGTCTTTTTGTCAAGTCATGTCGACTCTTGGCATGTCATGTCATGTGGTCTTGAGTCAAATTGAGGCATCTCATCTCATGATATTTCGAGTCATGTCGAGTCATCTCAAGTCATGTCATGGCAAGTCAATTCATGTCGAGTCTTGAAGAAGCATGTCAGGGCATGTCTTTGCCTGTTTAGCCATATCGAGTCATGATCTGTCATCTCATGTCACGTCGAGTCATGTCATGTCATGCATTTTATGTCATTTCAAGTCATGTCATAACATGTCGCCTCATGTCAAGTCAAGTCATGTTGGGTCATGTCATGTTGATTCACATCATGACATTTCATGGCATGCTGAGTCATGCACTTTTGAGTCATTTTGAGTCATGTCTTCTCCTGTCATTTCGAGTCAGGTCAAGTTATGTCAAGTCATGTCTTGTCGAGTCATGTCAAGTATTTCTTGTCAAGTCGTGTCAGCTCATGTCATGCCATTCATGTCGAGTCATGTAGAGATATGTCATGTCATGTCTTGTCGAGTCATCTAGAGTTCCCTCGTGTTTTGGAATGTTGTGCCATGTCATGTTAAGTCAATTCGAGACACTTCATGTCATGTTGATGCACATCATGACAATTCATGTCATGCTGAGTCATTTCGAGACATGTCTTCTCCTGTCATTTCGAGTCATGTCAAGTAATGTTGAGTCATGACTTGTCGAGTCATGACAAGTATTTTGTGTCAAGTCATTTCGACCGATGACTTGTCATGTCATGTGCTCTTGAGTCATTTTGAGACATGTCATCTCATGACATGTCGAGTTATGTTGAGACATCTCAAAACATTTCATGGCAATTCATTTCATGTGTAGTCATGAAGAATTATGTCAGCCATGTCGTTGCCTGTTTAGAAATATCGAGTCATGATCTGTCATCTCATGTCACGTCCAGTCGTGTCATATCATTGCATGTCATATCATTTCAAGTTGAGTCATGTCATGTCATGTCGAGTCATGACATGTCGAGTCATCTTGTGTCGATGCATGTCATTTCGAGTCATGTCATGTTGAGTCATGTCATATCGAGTCATGTCATTTTGATTCACATCATGGCAATTCATAGCATGCTGAGTCATTCGATGTTGATTTTCTCCAGTCATGTCTTTTCCTGTCATTTCGTGTTATGTCAAGTCATGCCGAGTCATTTCATATCAAGTCATGTCATGTTACGACTTTTATGTTGTCATGTTGAATCTTTTCATGGAATGTCATGTCGCGACACGTCATTTGGAATCATGTCGAGACATGTTATATGTCATGTCGAGTCATCAAGGGTCATCTCGAGTGAAGTCATTTCATGTCGGTTCATGTCATGTTGATTCATGTCATGTTGATTCACATCATGATAATTCATGGCATGTCGAGTCATTTCGAGTCAAGTCTTCTCCTGTCATTTTGAGTCATGTCAAGTAATGTCGAGTCATGTCATGTCGAGTCATGTCAATTATTTCGTGTCAAGTCATGTCGACTGATGGCATGTCATGAAATCTGCTATTGTGTCATTTGTAGACATGTCATCTCATGACATGTCGAGTCATGTTGCGTCATCTCAAGGCATTTCATGCAGAGTCAAGTCATGTGCAGTCATGAAGAATCATGTTGACATGTTGTTGCCTGTTTAGAAATATCGAGTCATGATCTGTCATCTCATGTCACGTCCAGTCTTGCCATGTCATGGCATGTCATGTCATTTCGAATTGAGTCATGTAATGTCATGTCGAGTCTTGTCATGTCGAGTCATGTCATATCGAGTCATCTTGTGTTGATTCATGTCATTTCATGTCATGTCATGTTGATCCGCATCATGACAATTCATGGCATGCTGAGTCATTTCGAGTCATTTCTTCTCCTGTCATTACGAGTCATGTCAAGTAATGTCGAGTCATGTCATGTCGACTCATATAAAGTATTTCCTGTCAAGTCATGTCGACTGATGCCATGTCATGTCATGTGCTCTTGAGTCATTTTGAGACATGTCATCTCATGACATGTCGAGTTATGTTGAGACATCTCAAAACATTTCATGGCAAGTCATTTCATGTGTAGTCATGAAGAATTATGTCAGCCTTGTCGTTGCCTGTTTAGAAATATCGAGTCATGATCTGTCATCTCATGTCACGTCCAGTCGTGTCATATCATTGCATGTCATGTCATTTCGATTTGAGTCATGTCATGTCATGTCGAGTCATGACATGTCGAGTCATCTTGTGTCGATTCATGTCATTTCGTGTCATGTCATGTTGAGTCATGTCATATTGAGTCATGTCATTTTGATTCACATCATGGCAATTCATAATATGCTGAGTCATTCGATGTTGAGTCATCTCGAGTCATGTCTTTTCCTGTCATTTCGTGTCATGTCAAGTCATGCCGAGTCATTTCATTTCAAGTCATGTCATTTCACGACTTTTATGTTGTCATGTTGAATCTTGTCATGTCATGTCATGTCGCGACACGTCATTTGGAATCATGTCGAGACATGATATGTCATGTCGAGTCATCAAGTTTCATCTCGAGTGAAGTCATTTCATGTCGTTTCATGTCATGTTGATTTGCATCATGACAATTCATGGCATGCTGAGTCAGTTCGAGTCATGTCTTCTCCTGTCATTTTGAGTCATGTCAAGTAATGTCGAGTCATGTCATGTCGACTCATGTAAAGACATTCCTCTCAAGTCATGTCGTCTGATGCCATGTCATGTCATGTGCTCTTAAGTCATTTTGAGACATGTCATTTCATGACATGTCGAGCCATGTTGAGTCATCTCAAGTCATTTCATGGCGAGTCAAGTCATGTGCAGTCATGAAGAAACATGTCGGTCATGTTGTTGCCTGTTTAGAAATATCGAGTCATAATCTGTCATCTCATGTCACATCCAGTCGTGACATTTCAAGTTGAGTCATGTCATGTCATGTCGGGTCATGTTATGTCGAGTCATGTCATTTCGAGTCTTGTCATGTTGATTCGGATCATGAATATTCATGGCATGCTGAGTCATTTCGAGTCATGTCTTCTCCTGCCATTTCGAGTCATGTCAAGTCATGTCAAGTCTTTCTTGTCAAGTCGTGTCAGCTCATGTCATGTCATTCATGTCGAGTCATGTAGAGATATGTCATGTCATGTCTTGTCGAGTCATCTAGAGTTCCCTCGTGTTTTGGAATGTTGTGTCATGTCATGTTAAGTCAATTCGAGACACTTCATGTCATGTTGATGCACATCATGACAATTCATGGCATGCTGAGTCATTTCGAGACATGTCTTCTCCTGTCATTTCGAGTCATGTCAAGTAATGTTGAGTCATGACTTGTTGAGTCATGACAAGTATTTTGTGTCAAGTCATTTCGACCGATGACTTGTCATGTCATGTGCTCTTGAGTCATTTTGAGACATGTCATCTCATGACATGTCGAGTTATGTTGAGACATCTCAAAACATTTCATGGCATTTCATTTCATGTGTAGTCATGAAGAATTATGTCAGCCATGTCGTTGCCTGTTTAGAAATATCGAGTCATGATCTGTCATCTCATGTCACGTCCAGTCGTGTCATATCATTGCATGTCATGTCATTTTGAGTTGAGTCATGTCATGTCATGTCGAGTCATGACATGTCGAGTCATCTTGTGTCGATGCATGTCATTTCGAGTCATGTCATGTTGAGTCATGTCATATCGAGTCATGTCATTTTGATTCACATCATGGCAATTCATACCATGCTGAGTCATTCGATGTTGATTCATCTCCAGTCATGTCTTTTCCTGTCAATTTGTGTCATGTCAAGTCATGCCGAGTCATTTCATATCAAGTCATGTCATGTTACGACTTTTATGTTGTCATGTTGAATCTTTTCATGGAATGTCATGTCGCGACACGTCATTTGGAATCATGTCGAGACATGTTATGTCATGTCGAGTCATCAAGAGTCATCTCGAGTGAAGTCATTTCATGTCGGTTCATGTCATGTTGATTCATGTCATGTTGATTCACATCATGATAATTCATGGCATGTCGAGTCATTTCGAGTCAAGTCTTCTCCTGTCATTTTGAGTCATCTCAAGTAATGTCGAGTCATGTCATGTCGAGTCATGTCACGTACTTCGTGTCAAGTCATGTTGACTGATGGCATGTCATGACATCTGCTCTTGAGTCATTTGTAGACATGTCATCTCATGACATGTCGAGTCATGTTGCGTCATCTCAAGGCATTTCATGCCGAGTCAAGTCATGTGCAGTCATGAAGAATCATGTCAGTCATGTTGTTGCCTGTTTAGAAATATCGAGTCATGATCTGTCATTTCATGTCACGTCCAGTCTTGCCATGTCATGGCATGACATGTCATTTCGAATTGAGTCATGTCATGTCATGTCCTGTCTTGTCATGTCGAGTCATGTCATATCGAGTCATCTTGTGTCGATCACGTCATTTCGCGTCATGTCATGTTGATTCGCATCATGACAATTCATGGCATGCTGAGTCAGTTCGAGTCATTTCTTCTCCTGTCATTTCGAGTCATGTCAAGTAATGTCGAGTCATGTCATGTCGACTCATGTAAAGTCTTTTGTGTCAAGTCATGTCGACTGATGCCATGTCATGTCATGTGCTCTTGAGTCATTTTGAGACATGTCATCTCATGATATGTCGAGTCATGTTGAGTCATCTCAAGTCATTTCATGGCGAGTCAAGTCATGTGCAGTCATGAAGAAACATGTCGGTCATGTTGTTGCCTGTTTAGAAATATCGAGTCCTAATCTGTCATCTCATGTCACATCCAGTCATGTCATTTCAAGTTGAGTCATGTCATGTCATGTCGGGTCATGTCATGTCGAGTCATGTCATTTCGAGTCTTGTCATGTTGATTCGGATCATGACTATTCATGGCATGCTGAGTCATTTCGAGTCATGTCTTCTCCTGCCATTTGGAGTCATGTCCAGTCATGTTGAATCATGTCATGTCAAGTCATGTCAAGTCTTTTGTGTCAAGTCATGTCCACTCTTGGCATGTCATGTCATGTGGTCTTGAGTCAAATTGAGGCATCACATCTCATGATACTTCGAGTCATGTCGAGTCATCTCAAGTCATGTCATGGCAAGTCAATTCATGTCGAGTCTTGAAGAAGCATGTCTGGGCATGCCTTTGCCTGTTTAGCCATATCGAGTCATGATATGTCATCTCATGTCACGTCGAGTCATGTCATGTCATGCATTTTATGTCATTTCATGTCATTTCATGACATGTCGCCTCATGTCAAGTCAAGTCATTTCAGGTCATTTCATGTTGATTCACATCATGACATTTCATGGCATGCTGAGTCATGCACTTTTGAGTCATTTTGAGTCATGTCTTCTCCTGTCATTTCGAATCATGTCAAGTTATGTCGAGTCATGTCTTGTCGAGTCATGTCAAGTCTTTCTTGTCAAGTCTTTCCTATCAACTCATGTCATGTCATTCATGTTGAGTCATGTAGACATGTCATGTCATGTCATGTCGAGTCATCTAGAGTTACCTTGTGTCATGGAATGTTGTGTCATGTCATGTTGAGTCAATTCGAGACACTTCATGTCATGTTGATGCACATCATGACAATTCATGTCATGCTGAGTCATTTCGAGACATGTCTTCTCCTGTCATTTCGAGTCATGTCAAGTAATGTTGTGTCATGACTTGTCGAGTCATGACAAGTATTTTGTGTCAAGTCATTTCGACCGATGACTTGTCATGTCATGTGATCTTGAGTCATTTTGAGACATGTCATCTCATGACATGTCGAGTTATGTTGAGACATCTCAAAACATTTCATGGCAAGTCATTTCATGTGTAGTCATGAAGAATTATGTCAGCCATGTCGTTGCCTGTTTAGAAATATCGAGTCATGATCTGTCATCTCATTTCACGTCCAGTCGTGTCATATCATTGCATGTCATTTCATTTCGAGTTGATTCATGTCATGTCATGTCGAGTCATGACATGTCAAGTCAACGCGTGTCGATTCATGTCATTTCGAGTCATGTCATGTTGAGTCATGTCATACCGAGTCATGTCATTTTGATTCACATCATGGCAATTCTTAACATGCTGAGTCTTTCCATGTTGCGTCATCTTGAGTCATGTCTTTTCCTGTCAGCTCGTGTCATGTCAAGCCATGCCGAGTCATTTCATTTCAAGTCATGTCATGTCACGACTTTTATGTTGTCATGTTGAATCTTGTCATGTCATGTCATGTCGCAACACGTCATTTGGAATCATGTCGAGACATGTAATGTCATGTCGAGTCATCAAGGGTCATCTCGAGTGAAGTCATTTCATGTTGGTTCATGTCATGTTGATTCATGTCATGTTGATTCTCATCATGATAATTCATGGCATGTCGAGTCATTTTGAGTCATGTCTTCTCCTGTCATTTTGAGTCATGTCAAGTAATGTCGAGTCATGTCATGTCGAGTCATGTCAATTATTTCGTGTCAAGTCATGTCGACTGATGGCATGTCATGAAATCTGCTATTGTGTCATTTGTAGACATGTCATCTCATGACATGTCGAGTCATGTTGCGTCATCTCAAGGGATTTCATGCAGAGTCAAGTCATGTGCAGTCATGAAGAATCATGTTGACATGTTGTTGCCTGTTTAGAAATATCGAGTCATGATCTGTCATCTCATGTCACGTCCAGTCTTGCCATGCCATGCCATGGCATGTCATGTCATTTTGAATTGAGTCATGTCATTTCATGTCGAGTCTTGTCATGTCGAGTCATGTCATATCGAGTCATCTTGTGCGATTCATGTCATTTCTTGTCATATCATGTTGATCCGCAAAATGACAATTCATGGCATGCTGAGTCATTTCGAGTCATTTATTCTCCTGTCATTACTTCTCCTGTCATTACGAGTCATGTCAAGTAATGTCGAGTCATGTCATGTCGACTCATATAAAGTCTTTCCTGTCAAGTCATGTCGACTGATGCCATGTCATGTCATGTGCTCTTGAGTCATTTTGAGACATGTCATCTCATGACATGTCGAGTCATGTTGAGTCATCTCAAGTCATTTCATGGCGAGTCAAGTCATGTGCAGTCATGAAGAATCATGTCTGTCATGTTGTTGCCTGTTTAGAAATATTGAGTCATGATCTGTCACCTCATGTCACATCCAGTCTTGTCATTTCAAGTTGAGTCATGTCATGTCATGCCGGGTCATGTCATTTCGAGTCTTGTCATGTTGATTCGGATCATGACTATTCATGGCATGCTGAGTCATTTCGAGACATGTCTTCTCCTGCCATTTCAAGTCATGTCAAGTCATGTCGAGTCATGTCATGTCAAGTCGTGTCAAGTCTTTTGTGCCAAGTCATGTCGACTCTTGGCATGTCATGTCATGTGGTCTTGAGTCAAATTGAGGCATCTCATCTCAGGATATTTCGAGTCATGTCGAGTCATCTCAAGTCATGTCATGGCAAGTCAATTCATGTCGAGTCTTGAAGAAGCATGTCGGGGCATGTCGTTGCCTGCTTAGCCATATCGAGTCATGATCTGTCATCTCATGTCACGTCGAGTCATGTCATGTCATGCATTTTATGTCATTTCATGTCATGTCATGTCATGTCATGTCATGTCAAGTCAAGTCATGTTGGGTCATGTCATGTTGATTCACATCATGACATTTCATGGCATGCTGAGTCATGCACTTTGGAATCATTTTGTGTCATGCCTTCTCCTGTCATTTCGAGTCATGTCAAGATATGTCGAGTCATGTCTTGTTGAGTCATGTCAAGTCTTTCTTGTCAAGTCGTGTCAGCTCATGTCATGTCATTCATGTCGAGTCATGTAGAGACATCTCATGTCATATCATGTCGAGGCATCTAGAGTTACTTGTGTCATGGAATGTTGTGTCATGACTTGTTGAGACATTTCGAGTCACTTCATGTCATATTGATGCACATCATGACAATACATGGCATGCTGAGACATTTCGAGACATGTCTTCTCCTGTCATTTCGAGTCATGTCAAGTAATGTTGAGTCATGTCATGTCGAGTCATGACAAGTATTTTGTGTCAAGTCATTTCGACTGATGGCTTGTCATGTCATGTGCTCTTGAGTCATTTTGAGACATGTCATCTCATGACATGTCGAGTTATGTTGAGACATCTCAAAACATTTCATGGCGAGTCAAGTCATGTGCAGTCATGAAGAATCATGTCAGCCATGTCGTTGCCTGTTTAGAAATATCGAGTCATGATCTGTCATCTCATGTCACGTTCAGTCGTGTCATATCATTGCATGTCATGTCATTTCGAGTTGAGTCATGTCATGTCATGTCGAGTCATGACATGTCGAGTCAACGTGTGTCGATTCATGTCATTTCGAGTCATGTCATGTTGAGTCATGTCATATCGAGTCATGTCATTTTGATTCACATCATGGCAATTCATAGCATGCTGAGTCATTCGATGTTGATTCATCTCCAGTCATGTCTTTTCCTCTCATTTCGTGTCATGTCAAGTCATGCCGAGTCATTTCATATCAAGTCATGTCATGTTACGACTTTTATGTTGTCATGTTGAATCTTGTCATGTCATGTCATGTCGCGACACGTCATTTGGAATCATGTTGAGACATGTTATGTCATGTCGAGTCATCAAGGGTCATCTCGAGTGAAGTCATTTCATGTCGGTTCATGTCATGTTGATTCATGTCATGTTGATTCACATCATGATAATTCATGGCATGTCGAGTCATTTCGAGTCATGTCTTCTCCTGTCATTTTGAGTCATGTCAACTAATGTCGAGTCATGTCATGTCGAGTCATGTCAAGTACTTCGTGTCAAGTCATGTTGACTGATGGCATGTCATGACATCTGCTCTTGAGTCATTTGTAGACATGACATCTCATGACATGTCGAGTCATGTTGCGTCATCTCAAGGCATTTCATGCCGAGTCAAGTCATGTGCAGTCATGAAGAAACATGTCGGTCATGTTGTAGCCTGTTTAGAAATATCGAGTCATGATCTGTCATCTCATGTCACGTCCAGTCTTGCCATGTCATGGCATGACATGTCATTTCGAATTGAGTTATGTCATGTCATGTCGAGTCTTGTCATGTCGAGTCATGTCATATCGAGTCATCTTGTGTCGATTCATGTCATTTCGTGTCATGTCATGTTGATTCGCATCATGACAATTCATGGCATGCTGAGTCAGTTCGAGTCATTTCTTCTCCTGTCATTTCGAGTCATGTCAAGTAATGTCGAGTCATGTCATGTCGACACATGTAAAGTCTTTCCTGTCAAGTCATGTCGACTGATGCCATGTCATGTCATGTGCTCTTGAGTCATTTTGAGACATGTCATCTCATGATATGTCGAGTCATGTTGAGTCATCTCAAGTCATTTCATGGCGAGTCAAGTCATGTGAAGTCATGAAGAAACATGTCGGTCATGTTGTTGCCTGTTTAGAAATATCGAGTCCTAATCTGTCATCTCATGTCGCATCTGGTCATGTCATTTCAAGTTGAATCATGTCATGTCATGTCGGGTCATGTCATGTCGAGTCATGTCATTTCGAGTCTTGTCATGTTGATTCGGATCATGACTATTCATGGCATGCTGAGTCATTTCGAGTCATGTCTTCTCCTGCCATTTCGAGTCATGTCAAGTCATGTTGAGTCATGTCATGTCAAGTCATGTCAAGTCTTTTGAGTCAAGTCATGTCGACTCTTGGCATGTCATGTCATGTGGTCTTGAGTCAAATTGAGGCATCTCATCTCATGATACTTCGAGTCATGTCGAGTCATCTCAAGTCATGTCATGGCAAGTCAATTCATGTCGAGTCTTGAAGAAGCATGTCTGGGCATGTCTTTGCCTGTTTAGCCATATCGAGTCATGATCTGTCATCTCATGTCACGTCGAGTCATGTCATGTCATGCATTTTATGTCATTTCATGTCATTTCATGACATGTCGCCTCATGTCAAGTCAAGTCATGTCGGGTCATTTCATGTTGATTCACATCATGCCATTTCATGGCATTCTGAGTCATGCACTTTTGAGTCATTTTGAGTCATGTCTTCTCCTGTCATTTCGAGTCATGTCAAGTTATGTCGAGTCATGTCTTGTCGAGTCATGTCAAGTCTTTCTTGTCAAGTCTTTCCTATCAACTCATGTCATGTCATTCATGTTGAGTCATGTAGACATGTCATGTCATGTCATGTCGAGTCATCTAGAGTTACCTTGTGTCATGGAATGTTGTGTCATGTCATGTTGAGTCAATTCGAGACACTTCATGTCATGTTGATGCACATCATGACAATTCATGTCATGCTGAGTCATTTCGAGACATGTCTTCTCCTGTCATTTCGAGTCATGTCAAGTAATGTTGAGTCATGACTTGTCGAGTCATGACAAGTATTTTGTGTCAAGTCATTTCGACTGATGACTTGTCATGTCATGTGATCTTGAGTCATTTTGAGACATGTCATCTCATGACATGTCGAGATATGTTGAGACATCTCAAAACATTTCATGGCAAGTCATTTCATGTGTAGTCATGAAGAATTATGTCAGCCATGTCGTTGCCTGTTTAGAAATATCGAGTCATGATCTGTCATCTCATGTCACGTCCGGTCGTGTCATATCATTGCATGTCATGTCATTTCGAGTTGATTCATTTCTTGTCATGTCGAGTCATGACATGTCGAGTCATGTCATATCGAGTCATCTTGTGACGATTCATGTCATTTCGAGTCATGACATGTTGAGTCATGTCATATCGAGTCATGTCATTTTGATTCACATCATGGCAATTCATAATATGCTGAGTCATTCCATGTTGAGTCATCTCGATTCATGTCTTTTCCTGTCATCTCGAGTCATGTCAAGTCATGCCGAGTCATTTCATTTCAAGTCATGTCATGTCACGACTTTTATGTTCGCATGTTGAATCTTGTCATGTCATGTTATTTCGTGACACGTCATTTGGAATCATGTCGAGACATGTTATGTCATGTCGAGTCATCAATGGTCTTCTCGAGTGAAGTCATTTCATGTCGGTTCATGTCATGTTGATTCATGTCATGTTGATTCACATCATGATAATTACTGGCATGTCGAGTCATTTCGAGTCATGTCTTCTCCTGTCATTTTGAGTCATGTCAAGTAATGTCGAGTCATGTCATGTCGAGTCATGTCAAGTATTTCGTGTCAAGTCATGACGACTGATGGCATGTCATGACATCTGCCCTTGAGACATTTGTAGACATGTCATCTCATGACATGTGGAGTCATGTTGAGTCATCTCAAGTCATTTCATGGCGAGTCAAGTCATGTGCATTCATGAAGAAGCATGTCGGTCATGATGTTGCCTGTTTAGAAATAGCGAGTCATGATCTGTCATCTCATGTCACATCCAGTCGTGTCATTTCAAGTTGATTCATGTCATGTCATGTGGTCTTGAGTCAAATTGAGGCATCTCATCTCATGATATTTCGAGTCATGTCGAGTCATCTCAAGTCATGTCATGGCAAGTCAATTCATGTCGAGTCTTGAAGAAGCATGTCGGGGCATGTCTTTGCCTGTTTAGCCATATCGAGTCATGATCTGTCATCTCATGTCACGTCGAGTCATGTCATGTCATGCATTTTATGTCATTTCATGTCATGTCATGTCATGTCGCCTCATGTCAAGTCAAGTCATGTTGGGTCATGTCATGTTGATTCACATCATGACATTTCATGGCATGCTGAGTCATGCACGTTTGAGTCATTTTGAATCATGTCTTCTCCTGTGATTTCGAGTCATGTCAAGTTATGTCAAGACATGTCTTGTCGAGTCATGTCAAGTCTTTCTTGTCAAGTCTTTCCTGTCAGCTCATGTCATGTCATTCATGTTGAGTCATGTAGACATGTCATGTCATGTCATGTCGAGTCATCTAGAGTTACCTAGTGTCATGGAATGTTGTGTCATGTCATTTTGAGTCAATTCGAGACACTTCATGTCATGTTGATGCACATCATGACAATTCATGTCATGCTGAGTCATTTCGAGACATGTCTTCTCCTGTCATTTCGAGTCATGTCAAGTAATGTTGAGTCATGACTTGTCGAGTCATGACAAGTATTTTGTGTCAAGTCATTTCGACGGATGACTTGTCATGTCATGTGATCTTGAGTCATTTTGAGACATGTCATCTCATGACATGTCGAGTTATGTTGAGACATGTCAAAACATTTCATGGCAAGTCATTTCATGCGTAGTCATGAAGAATTATGTCACCATGTCGTTGCCTGTTTAGAAATATCGAGTCATGATCTGTCATCTCATGACACGTCTGGTCGTGTCATATCGTTGCATGTCATGTCATTTCGAGTTGATTCATGTCATGTCATGTCGAGTCATAACATGTCGAGTCAACGTGTGTCGATTCATGTCATTTCGAGTCATGTCATGTTGAGTCATTTCATACCGAGTCATGTCATTTTGATTCACATCATGGCAATTCTTAACATGCTGAGTCTTTCCATGTTGAGTCATCTCGAGTCATGTCTTTTCCTGTCAGCTCGTGTCATGTCAAGTCATGCCGAGTCATTTCATTTCAAGTCATGTCATGTCACGACTTTTATGTTGTCATGTTGAATCTTGTCATGTCATGTCATGTCGCGACATGTCATTTGGAATCATGTCGAGACATGTTATGTCATGTCGAGTCATCAAGGGTCATCTCGAGTGAAGTCATTTCATGTCGGTTCATGTCATGTTGATTCATGTCATGTTGATTCTCATCATGATAATTCATGGCATGTCGAGTCATTTTGAGTCATGTCTTCTCCTGTCATTTTGAGTCATGTCAATTAATGTCGAGTCATGTCATGTCGAGTCATGTCAATTATTTCGTGTCAAGTCATGTCGACTGATGGCATGTCATGAAATCTGCTATTGTGTCATTTGTAGACATGTCATCTCATGACATGTCGAGTCATGTTGCGTCATCTCAAGGCATTTCATGCAGAGTCAAGTCATGTGCAGTCATGAAGAATCATGTTGACATGTTGTTGCCTGTTTAGAAATATCGAGTCATGATCTGTCATCTCATGTCACGTCCAGTCTTGCCATGTCATGGCATGTCATGTCATTTCGAATTGAGTCATGTCATTTCATGTCGAGTCTTGTCATGTCGAGTCATGTCATATCGAGTCATCTTGTGCGATTCATGTCATTTCATGTCATGTCATGTTGATCCGCATCATGACAATTCATGGCATGCTGAGTCATTTCGAGTCATTTCTTCTCCTGTCATTACGAATCATGTCAAGTAATGTCGAGTCATGTCATTTCGACTCATATAAAGTCTTTCCTGTCAAGTCATGTCGACTGATGCCATGTCATGTCATGTGCTCTTGAGTCATTTTGAGACATGTCATCTCATGACATGTCGAGTCATGTTGAGTCATCTCAAGTCATTTCATGGCGAGTCAAGTCATGTGCAGTCATGAAGAATCATGTCGGTCATGTTGTTGCCTGTTTAGAAATATTGAGTCATGATCTGTCACCTCATGTCACATCCAGTCGAATCATTTCAAGTTGAGTCATGTCATGTCATGCCGGGTCATGTCATTTCGAGTCTTGTCATGTTGATTCGGATCATGACTATTCATGGCATGCTGAGTCATTTCGAGTCATTTCTTCTCCTGCCATTTCGAGTCATGTCAAGTAATGTCGAGTCATGTCATGTCGACTCATGTAAAGTCTTTTGTGTCAAGTCATGTCGACTGATGCCATGTCATGTCATGTGCTCTTGAGTCATTTTGAGACATGTCATCTCATGACATGTCGAGTCATGTTGAGTCATCTCAAGTCATTTCATGGCGAGTCAAGTCATGTGCAGTCATGAAGAATCATGTTGGTCATGTTGTTGCCTGTTTAGAAATATCGAGTCATGATCTGTCATCTCATGTCACATCCAGTCGTATCATTTCAAGTTGAGTCATGTCATGTCATGTCGGGTCATGTCATGTCGAGTCATGTCATGTCGAGTCATCTCATGTCGAGTCATGTCATTTCGAGTCTTGTCATGTTGATTCGGATCATGAATATTCATGGAATGCTGAGTCATTTCGAGTCATGTCTTCTCCTGCCATTTCAAGTCATGTCAAGTCATGTTGAGTCATGTCATGTCAAGTCCTGTCAAGTCTTTTGTGTCAAGTCATGTCGACTCTTGGCATGTCATGTCATGTGGTCTTGAGTCAAATTGAGGCTTCTCATCTCATGATATTTCGAGTCATGTCGAGTCATCTCAAGTCATGTCATGGCAAGTCAATTCATGTCGAGTCTTGAAGAAGCATGTCGGGGCATGTCTTTGCCTGTTTAGCCATATCGAGTCATGATCTGTCATTTCATGTCACATCCATTCGTGTCATTTCAAGTTGAGTCATGTCATGTCCTGTCGGTTCATGTCATTTCGAGTCATGTCATGTCGAGTTATCTCGTGTCGAGTCATGTCATTTCGTGTCTTGTCATGTTGATTCGGATCATGACTATTCATGGCATGCTGAGTCATTTCGAGTCATGTTTTCTCCTGCTATTTCAAGTCATGTCAAGTCATGTCGAGTCATGTCATGTCAAGTCATGTCAAGTCTTTTCTGTCAAGTCATGTCGACTCTTGGCATGTCATGTCATGTGGTCTTGAGTCAAATTAAGGCTTCTCATCTCATGATATTTCGAGTCATGTCGAGTCATCTCAAGTCATGTCATGGCAAATCAATTCATGTCGAGTCTTGAAGAAGCATGTCGGGGCATGTCTTTGCCTGTTTAGCCATATCGAGTCATGATCTGTCATCTCATGTCACGTCGAGTCATGTCATGTCATGCATTTTATGTCATTTCATGTCATGTCATGTCATGTCGCCTCATGTCAAGTCAAGTCATGTCGGGTCATGTCATGTTGATTCACATCATGACATTTCATGGCATGCTGAGTCATGCACTTTTGAGTCATTTTGAGTCATGTCTTCTCCTGTCATTTCGAGTCATGTCAAGTTATGTCGAGTCATGTCTTGTCGAGACATGTCAAGTCTTTCTTGTCAAGTCGTGTCAGCTCATTTCATGTCATTCGTGTCGAGTCATGTAGAGACATGTCATGTCATGTCATGTCGAGTCATCTAGAGTTACCTTGTGTCATGGAATGTTGTGTCATGTCATGCTGAGTCATTTCGAGACATGTCTTCTCCTGTCATTTCGAGTTATGTCAAGTAATGCTGAGTCATGACTTGTCGTGTCATGACAAGTATTTTGTGTCAGGTCATTTCGACTGATGGCTTGTCATGTCATGTGCTCTTGAGTCATTTTGAGACATGTCATCTCATGACATGTCGAGTTATGTTGAGACATCTCAAAACATTTCATGGCGAGTCAAGTCATGTGCAGTCATGAAGAATCATGTCCGCCATGTCGTTGCCTGTTTAGAAATATCGAGTCATGATCTGTCATCTCATATCACGTTCAGTCTTGCCATGTCATGTCATGTCATTTCGAGTTGAGTCATGTCATGTCATGTCGAGTCATGACATGTCGAGTCAACGTGTGTCGATTCATGTCATTTCGAGTCATGACATGTTGAGTCATGTCATATCGAGTCATGTCATTTTGATTCACATCATGGCAAGCATAGCATGCTGAGTCATTCGATGTTGATTCATCTCCAGTCATGTCTTTTCCTCTCATTTCGTGTCATGTCAAGTCATGCCGAGTCTTTTCATATCAAGTCATGTCATGTTACGACTTTTATGTTGTCATGTTGAATCTTGTCATGTCATGTCATGTCGCGACACGTCATTTGGAATCATGTCGAGACATGTTATGTCATGTCGAGTCATCAAGGGTCATCTCGAGTGAAGTCATTTCATGTCGGTTCATGTCATGTTGATTCATGTCATGTTGATTCTCATCATGATAATTCATGGCATGTCGAGTCATTTTGAGTCATGTCTTCTCCTGTCATTTTGAGCCATGTCAAGTAATGTCGAGTCATGTCATGTCGAGTCATGTCAATTATTTCGTGTCAAGTCATGTCGACTGATGGCATGTCATGAAATCTGCTATTGTGTCATTTGTAGACATGTCATCTCATGACATGTCGAGTCATGTTGCGTCATCTCAAGGCATTTCATGCAGAGTCAAGTCATGTGCAGTCATGAAGAATCATGTTGACATGTTGTTGCCTGTTTAGAAATATCGAGTCATGATCTGTCATCTCATGTCACGTCCAGTCTTGCCATGTCATGGCATGTCATGTCATTTCGAATTGAGTCATGTCATTTCATGTCGAGTCTTGTCATGTCGAGTCATGTCATATCGAGTCATCTTGTGCGATTCACGTCATTTCATGTCATGTCATGTTGATCCGCATCATGACAATTCATGGCATGCTGAGTCAGTTCGAGTCATTTCTTCTCCTGTCATTACGAGTCATGTCAAGTAATGTCGAGTCATGTCATGTCGACTCATATACGGTCTTTCCTGTCAAGTCATGTCGACTGATGCCATGTCATGTCATGTGCTCTTGAGTCATTTTGAGACATGTCATCTCATGACATGTCGAGTCATGTTGAGTCATCTCAAATCATTTCATGGCGAGTCAAGTCATGTGCAGTCATGAAGAAACATGTCGGTCATGTTGTTGCCTGTTTAGAAATATCGAGTCATGATCTGTCATCTCATGTCACATCCAGTCGTGTCATTTCAAGTTGAGTCATGTCATGTCATGTCGGGTCATGTCATGTCGAGTCATGTCATTTCGAGTCTTGTCATGTTGATTTGGATCATGACTATTCATGGCATGCTGAGTCATTTCGAGTCATGTCTTCTCCTGCCATTTCGAGTCATGTCAAGTCATGTTGAGTCATGTCATGTCAAGTCATGTCAAGTCTTTTGTGTCAAGTCATGTCGACTCTTGGCATGTCATGTCATGTGGTCTTGAGTCAAATTGAGGCATCTCATCTCATGATATTTCGAGTCATGTCGAGTCATCTCAAGTCATGTCATGGCAAGTCAATTCATGTCGAGTCTTGAAGAAGCATGTCGGGGCATGTCTTTGCCTGTTTAGCCATATCGAGTCATGATCTGTCATCTCATGTCACGTCGAGTCATGTCATGTCATGCATTTTATGTCATTTCATGTCATGTCATGTCATGTCGCCTCATGTCAAGTCAAGTCATGTTGGGTCATGTCATGTTGATTCACATCATGACATTTCATGGCATGCTGAGTCATGCACGTTTGAGTCATTTTGAGTCATGTCTTCTCCTGTCATTTCGAGTCATGTCAAGTTATGTCAAGTCATGTCTTGTCGAGTCATGTCAAGTCTTTCTTGTCAAGTCGTGTCAGCTCATGTCATGTCATTCATTTCGAGTCATGTAGAGACATGTCATGTCATGTCATGTCGAGTCATCTAGAGTTACCTTGTGTCATGAAATGTTGTGTCATGTCATGTTGAGTCAATTCGAGACACTTCATGTCATGTTGATGCACATCATGACAATTCATGTCATGCTGAGTCATTTCCAGACATGTCTTCTCCTGTCATTTCGAGTCATGTCAAGTAATGTTTTGTAATGTCATGTCGATTCATGACAAGTATTTTGTGTCAAGTCATTTCGACTGATCACTTGTCATGTCATGTGCTCTTGAGACATTTTGAGACATGTCATGCATGTCATGTCATTTTGAGTTGAGTCATGTCATGTCATGTCGAGTCATGACATGTCAAGTCATGTTGCGTCATCTCAAGACATTTCATGCCGAGTCGAGTCATGTGCAGTCATGAAGAATCATGTTGGTCATTTTGTTGCCTGTTTAGAAATGTCGAGTCATCATGTGTCATCTCATGTCACTTCCAGTCTTGCCATGTCATGGCATGTCATGTCATTTCGAATTGAGTCATGTCATGTCTTGTCGAATCTTGTCATGTCGAGTCATGTCATATCGAGTCATCTTGTGCGATTCATGTCATTTCATGTCATGTCATGCTGATCCGCATCATGACAATTCATGGCATGCTGAGTCATTTCGAGTCATTTCTTCTCCTGTCATTACGAGTCATGTCAAGTAATGTCGAGTCATGTCATGTCGACTCATATAAAGTCTTTCCTGTCAAGTCATGTCGACTGATGCCATGTCATGTCATGTGCTCTTGAGTCATTTTGAGACTTGCCATCTCATGACATGTCGAGTCATGTTGAGTTATCTCAAGTCATTTCATGTCGAGTCAAGTCATGTGCAGTCATGAAGAAACATGTCGATCATGTTGTTGCCTGTTTAGAAATATCGAGTCATGATCTGTCATCTCATGTCACATCCAGTCGTGTCATTTCAAGTTGAGTCATGTCATGCCATGTCGGGTCATGTCATGTCGAGTCATGTCATTTCGAGTCTTGTCATGTTGATTCGGATCATGACTATTCATAGCATGCTGAGTCATTTCGAGTCATGTCTTCTCCTGCCATTTCGAGTCATGTCAAGTCATGTCGAGTCATGTCATGTCAAGTCGTGTCAAGTCTTTTGTGTCAAGTCATGTCGACTCTTGGCATGTCATGTCATGTGGTCTTGAGTCAAATTGAGGCATCTTATCTCATGATATTTCGAGTCATGTCGAGTCATCTCAAGTCATGTCATGGCAAGTCAGTTCATGTCGAGTCTTGAAGAAGCATGTCGGGGCATGTCGTTGCCTGCTTAGCCATATCGAGTCATGATCTGTCATCTCATGTCACGTCGAGTCATGTCATGTCATGCATTTTATGTCATTTCATGTCATGTCATGTCATGTCGCCTCATGTCAAGTCAAGTCATGTTGGGTCATGTCATGTTGATTCACATCATGACATTTCATGGCATGCTGAGTCATGCACTTTTGAGTCATTTTGAGTCATGCCTTCTCCTGTCATTTCGAGTCATGTCAAGATATGTCGAGTCATGTCTTGTTGAGTCATGTCAAGTCTTTCTTGTCAAGTCGTGTCAGCTCATGTCATGTCATTCATGTCGAGTCATGTAGAGACATCTCATGTCATATCATGTCGAGGCATCTAGAGTTACCTTGTGTCATGGAATGTTGTGTCATGACTTGTTGAGTCATTTCGAGTCACTTCATGTCATGTTGATGCACATCATGACAATACATGGCATGCTGAGTCATTTCGAGACATGTCTTCTCCTGTCATTTCGAGTCATGTCAAGTAATGTTGAGTCATGTCATGTCGAGTCATGACAAGTATTTTGTGCCAATTCATTTCGACTGATGGCTTGTCATGTCATGTGCTCTTGAGTCATTTTGAGACATGTCATCTCATGACATGTCGAGTTATGTTGAGACATCTCAAAACATTTCATGGCGAGTCAAGTCATGTGCAGTCATGAAGAATCATGTCAGCCATGTCGTTGCCTGTTTAGAAATATCGAGTCATGATCTGTCATCTCATGTCACGTTCAGTCGTGTCATGTCATTGCATGTCATGTCATTTCGAGTTGAGTCATGTCATGTCATGTCGAGTCATGACATGTCGAGTCAACGTGTGTCGATTCATGTCATTTCGAGTCATGTCATGTTGAGTCATGTCATATCGAGTCATGTCATTTTGATTCACATCATGGCAATTCATAGCATGCTGAGTCATTCGATGTTGATTCATCTCCAGTCATGTCTTTTCCTGTCATTTCGTGTCATGTCAAGTCATGCCGAGTCATTTCATATCAAGTCATGTCATGTTACGACTTTTATGTTGTCATGTTGAATCTTGTCATGTCATGTCATGTCGCGACACGTCATTTGGAATCATGTCGAGACATGTTATGTCATGTCGAGTCATCAAGGGTCATCTCGAGTGAAGTCATTTCATGTCGGTTCATGTCATGTTGATTCATGTCATGTTGACTCTCATCATGATAATTCATGGCATGTCGAGTCATTTTGAGTTGGTCTTCTCCTGTCATTTTGAGTCATGTCAAGTAATGTCGAGTCATGTCATGTCGAGTCATGTCAATTATTTCGTGTCAAGTCATGTCGACTGATGGCATGTCATGAAATCTGCTATTGTGTCATTTGTAGACATGTCATCTCATGACATGTCGAGTCATGTTGCGTCATCTCAAGGCATTTCATGCAGAGTCAAATCATGTGCAGTCATGAAGAATCATGTTCACATGGTGTTGCCTGTTTAGAAATATCGAGTCATGATCTGTCATCTCATGTCACGTCCAGTCTTGCCATGTCATGGCATGTCATGTCATTTCGAATTGAGTCATGTCATTTCATGTCGAGTCTTGTCATGTCGAGTCATGTCATATCGAGTCATCTTGTGCGATTCATGTCATTTCATGTCATGTCATGTTGATCCGCATCATGACAATTCATGGCATGCTGAGTCAGTTCGAGTCATTTCTTCTCCTGTCGTTACGAGTCATGTCAAGTAATGTCGAGTCATGTCATGTCGACTCATATAAAGTCTTTCCTGTCAAGTCATGTCGACTGATGCCATGTCATGTCATGTGCTCTTGAGTCATTTTGAGACATGTCATCTCATGACATGTCAAGTCATGTTGAGTCATCTCAAGTCATTTCATGTCGAGTCAAGTCATGTGCAGTCATGAAGAAACATGTCGGTCATGTTGTTGCCTGTTTAGAAATATCGAGTCATGATCTGTCATCTCATGTCACATCCAGTCGTGTCATTTCAAGTTGAGTCATGTCATGTCATGTCGGGTCATGTCATGTCGAGTCATGTCATTTCGAGTCTTGTCATGTTGATTCGGATCATAACTATTCATGGCATGCTGAGTCATTGCGAGTCATGTCTTCTCCTGACATTTCGAGTCATGTCAAGTCATGTTGAGTCATGTCATGTCAAGTCATGTCAAGTCTTTTGTGTCAAGTCATGTCGACTCTTGGCATGTCATGTCATGTGGTCTTGAGTCAAATTGAGGCATCTCATCTCATGATATTTCCAGTCATGTCGAGTCATCTCAAGTCATGTCATGGCAAGTCAATTCATGTCGAGTCTTGAAGAAGCATGTCGGGGCATGTCTTTGCCTGTTTAGCCATATCGAGTCATGATCTGTCATCTCATGTCACGTCGAGTCATGTCATGTCATGCATTTTATGTCATTTCATGTCATGTCATGTCATGTCGCCTCATGTCAAGTCAAGTCATGTTGGGTCATGTCATGTTGATTCACATCATGACATTTCATGGCATGCTGAGTCATGCACGTTTGAGTCATTTTGAGTCATGTCTTCTCCAGTGATTTCGAGTCATGTCAAGTTATGTCAAGACATGTCTTGTCGAGTCATGTCAAGTCTTTCTTGTCAAGTCTTTCCTGTCAGCTCATGTCATGTCATTCATGTTGAGTCATGTAGACATGTCATGTCATGTCATGTCGAGTCATCTAGAGTTACCTTGTGTCATGGAATGTTGTGTCATGTCATTTTGAGTCAATTCGAGACACTTCATGTCATGTTGATGCACATCATGACAATTCATGTCATGCTGAGTCATTTCGAGACATGTCTTCTCCTGTCATTTCGAGTCATGTCAAGTAATGTTGAGTCATGACTTGTCGAGTCATGACAAGTATTTTGTGTCAAGTCATTTCGACGGATGACTTGTCATGTCATGTGATCTTGAGTCATTTTGAGACATGTCATCTCATGACATGTCGAGTTATGTTGAGACATCTCAAAACATTTCATGGCAAGTCATTTCATGCGTAGTCATGAAGAATTATGTCACCATGTCGTTGCCTGTTTAGAAATATCGAGTCATGATCTGTCATCTCATGTCACGTCTGGTCGTGTCATATCATTGCATGTCATGTCATTTCGAGTTGATTCATGTCATGTCATGTCGAGTCATAACATGTCGAGTCAACGTGTGTCGATTCATGTCATTTCGAGTCATGTCATGTTGAGTCATGTCATACCGAGTCATGTCATTTTGATTCACATCATGGCAATTCTTAATATGCTGAGTCTTTCCATGTTGAGTCATCTCGAGTCATGTCTTTTCCTGTCAGCTCGTGTCATGTCAAGTCATGCCGAGTCATTTCATTTCAAGTCATGTCATGTCACGACTTTTATGTTGTCATGTTGAATCTTGTCATGTCATGTCATGTCGCAACACGTCATTTGGAACAATGTCAAGACATGTTATGTCATGTCGAGTCATCAAGGGTCATCTCGAGTGAAGTCATTTCATTTCGGTTCATGTCATGTTGATTCATGTCATGTTGATTCTCATCATGATAATTCATGGCATGTCGAGTCATTTTGAGTCATGTCTTCTCCTGTCATTTTGAGTCATGTCAAGTAATGTCGAGTCATGTCATGTCGAGTCATGTCAATTATTTCGTGTCAAGTCATGTCGACTGATGGCATGTCATGAAATCTGCTATTGTGTCATTTGTAGACATGTCATCTCATGACATGTCGAGTCATGGTGCGTCATCTCAAGGCATTTCATGCAGAGTCAAGTCATGTGCATTCATGAAGAATCATGTTGACATGTTGTTGCCTGTTTAGAAATATCGAGTCATGATCTGTCATCTCTTGTCACGTCCAGTCTTGCCATGTCATGGAATGTCATGTCATTTCGAATTGAGTCATGTCATTTCATGTCGAGTCTTGTCATGTCGAGTCATGTCATATCGAGTCATCTTGTGCGATTCATGTCATTTCATGTCATGTCATGTTGATCCGCATCATGACAATTCATGGCATGCTGAGTCATTTCGAGTCATTTCTTCTCCTGTCATTACGAGTCATGTCAAGTAATGTCGAGTCATGTCATGTCGACTCATATAAAGTATTTCCTGTCAAGTCATGTCGACTGATGCCATGTCATGTCATGTGCTCTTGAGTCATTTTGAGACATGTCATCTCATGACATGTCGAGTCATGTTGAGTCATCTCAAGTCATTTCATGGCGAGTCAAGTCATGTGCAGTCATGAAGAAACATGTCGGTCATGTTGTTGCCTGTTTAGAAATATCGAGTCATGATCTGTCATCTCATGTCACATCCAGTCGTGTCATTTCAAGTTGAGTCATGTCATGTCATGTCGGGTCGTGTCATGTCGAGTCATCTCGTGTCGAGTCATGTCATTTCGAGTCTTGTCATGTTGATTCGGATCATGACTATTCGTGGCATGCTGAGTCATTTAGAGTCATGTCTTCTCCTGCCATTTCGAGTCATGTCAAGTCATGTTTCGTCATGTCATGTCAAGTCATGTCAAGTCTTTTGTGTCAAGTCATGTCGACTCTTGGCATGTCATGTCATGTGGTCTTGAGTCAAATTGAGGCATCTCATCTCATGATATTTCGAGTCCTGTCGAGTCATCTCAAGTCATGTCATGGCAAGTCAATTCATGTCGAGTCTTGAAGAAGCATGTCGGGGCATGTCTTTGCCTGCTTAGCCATATCGAGTCATGATCTGTCATCTCATGTCACGTCAAGTCATGTCATGTCATGCATTTTATGTTATTTCATGTCATGTCATGACATGTCGCCTCATGTCAAGTCAAATCATGTCGGGTCATGTCATGTTGTTTCACATCATGACATTTCATGGCATGCTGAGTCATGCACTTTTGAGTCATTTTGAGTCATGTCTTCTCCTGTCATTTCGAGTCAGGTCAAGTTATGTCAAGTCATGTCTTGTCGAGTCATGTCAAGTCTTTCTTGTCAAGTCAAGTCAGCTCATGTCATGTCATTCATGTCGAGTCATGTAGAGACATGTCATGTCATGTCATGTCGAGTCATCTAGAGTTACCTTGTGCCATGGAATGTTGTGTCATGTCATGTTGAGTCAAATCGAGACACTTCATGCCATGTTGATGCACATCATGACAATTCATGTCATGCTGAGTCATTTCGAGACATGTCTTCTCCTGTCATTTCGAGTCATGTCAAGTAATGTTGAGTCATGTCAAGTCGAGTCATGACAATTATTTTATGTCAAGTGATTTCGACTGATGGCTTGTCATGGCATGTGCTCTTGAGTCATTTTGAGACATGTGATCTCATGACATGTCGAGTTATGTTGAGACATCTCAAAACATTTCATGGCAAGTCATTTCATGTGTAGTCATGAAGAATTATGTCAGCCATGTCGTTGCCTGTTTAGAACTACCGAGTCATGATCTGTCATCTCATGTCACGTCCAGTCGTGTCATATCATTGCATGTCATGTCATTTCGAGTTGAGTCATGTCATGTCATATCGAGTCATGACATGTCGAGTCATCGTGTGTCGATTCATGTCATTTCGAGTCATGTCATGTTGAGTCATGTCATTTTGATTCACATCATGGCAATTCATAACATGCTGTGTCATTCCATGTTGAGTCATCTCGAGTCATGTCATTTCCTGTCATCTCGAGGCATGTCAAGTCATGCCGAGTCATTTCATTTCAAGTCATGTCATGTCACGACTTTTATGTTGTCACGTTGAATCTTGTCATATCATGTTATGTCGCGACACGTCATTTGGAATCATGTTGAGACATGTAATGTCATGTCGAGTCATCAAGGGTCATCTCGAGTGAAGTCATTTCATGTCGGTTCATGTCATGTTGCTTCATGTCTTGTTGATTCACGTCATGATAATTCATGGCATGTCGAATCATTTCGAGCCATCTCTTCTCCTGTCATTTTGAGTCATGTCAAGTAATGTCGAGTCATGTCATGTCGAGTCATGTCAAGTATTTCGTGTCAAGTCATGTCGACTGATGGCATGTCATGACATCTGCTCTTGAGTCATTTGTAGACATGACATCTCATGACATGTCGAGTCATGTTGCGTCATCTCAAGGCATTTCTTGCCGAGTCAAGTCATGTGCAGTCATGAAGAATCATGTCGGTCATGTTGTTGCCTGTTTAGAAATATCGAATCATGATCTGTCATCTCATGTCACGTCCAGTCTTGCTTTTCATGGCATGTCATGTCATTTCGAATTGAGTCATGTCATGTCATGTCGAGTCTTGTCATGTCGAGTCATGTCATATCGAGTCATCTTGTGTCGATTCATGTCATTTCGTGTCATGTCATGTTGATCCACATCATGACAATTCATGGCATGCTGAGTCATTTCGAATCATTTCTTCTCCTGCCATTTCGAATCATGTCAAGTAATGTCGAGTCATGTCATGTCGACTCATGTAAAGTCTTTATTGTCATGTCATGTCGACTGATGCCATGTCATGTCATGTGCTCTTGAGTCATTTTGAGACATGTCATCTCATGACATGTCGAGTCATGTTGAGTCATCTCAAGTCATTTCATGGCAAGTCAAGTCATGTGCAGACATGAAGAATCATGTCGGTCATGTTGTTGCATGTTTAGAAATATCGAGTCATGATCAGTCATCTCAAGTCACATCCAGTCGTGTCATTTCAAGTTGAGTCATGTCATGTCATGTCGGTTCATGTCATGTCGAGTCATGTCATGTCTAGTCATATCGTGTCGAGTCATGTCATTTCGAGTCTTGTCATGTTGATTCGGATCATGACTATTCATGGCATGCTGAGTCATTTCGAGTCATGTCTTCTCCTGCCATTTCAAGTCATGTCAAGTCATGTCGAGTCATGTCATGTCAAGTCATGTCAATTCTTTTGTTTCAAGTCATGTCGAATCTTGGCATGTCATGTCATGTGGTCTTGTGTCAAATTGAGGCTTCTCATCTCATGATATTTCGAGTCATGTCGAGTCATCTCAAGTCATGTCATGGCAAGTCAATTCATGTCGAGTCTTGAAGAAGCATGTTGGGGCATGTCTTTGCCTGTTTAGACGTATTGAGTCATGATCTGTCATCTCATGTCACGTCGAATCATGTCATGTCATGCATTTTATGTCATTTCATGTCATGTCATGTCATGTCGCCTCATGTCAAGTCAAGTCATGTCGGGTCATTTCATGTTGATTCACATCATGACATTTCATGGCATCCTGAGTCATGCACTTTTGAGTCATTTTGAGTCATGTCTTCTGCTCTCATTTCGAGTCATGTCAAGTTATGTCGAGTCATGTCTTGTCCAATCATGGCAAGTCTTTCTTGTCAAGTCGTGTCAGCTCATGACATGTCATTCATGTCGAGTCATGTAGAGACATGTCATGTCATGTCATGTCGAGTCATCTAGAGTTACCTTGTGTCATGAAATGTTGTGTCATGTCATGTTGAGTCAATTCGAGACACTTCATGTCATGTTGATGCACATCATGACAATTCATGTCATGCTGAGTCATTTCCAGACATGTCTTCTCCTGTCATTTCGAATCATGTCAAGTAATGTCGAGTCATGTCATGTCGACTCATGTAAAGTCTTTATTGTCATGTCATGTCGACTGATGCCATGTCATGTCATGTGCTCTTGAGTCATTTTGAGACATGTCATCTCATGACATGTCGAGTCATGTTGAGTCATCTCAAGTCATTTCATGGCAAGTCAAGTCATGTGCAGACATGAAGAATCATGTCGGTCATGTTGTTGCATGTTTAGAAATATCGAGTCATGATCAGTCATCTCAAGTCACATCCAGTCGTGTCATTTCAAGTTGAGTCATGTCATGTCATGTCGGTTCATGTCATGTCGAGTCATGTCATGTCTAGTCATATCGTGTCGAGTCATGTCATTTCGAGTCTTGTCATGTTGATTCGGATCATGACTATTCATGGCATGCTGAGTCATTTCGAGTCATGTCTTCTCCTGCCATTTCAAGTCATGTCAAGTCATGTCGAGTCATGTCATGTCAAGTCATGTCAATTCTTTTGTTTCAAGTCATGTCGAATCTTGGCATGTCATGTCATGTGGTCTTGTGTCAAATTGAGGCTTCTCATCTCATGATATTTCGAGTCATGTCGAGTCATCTCAAGTCATGTCATGGCAAGTCAATTCATGTCGAGTCTTGAAGAAGCATGTTGGGGCATGTCTTTGCCTGTTTAGACGTATTGAGTCATGATCTGTCATCTCATGTCACGTCGAATCATGTCATGTCATGCATTTTATGTCATTTCATGTCATGTCATGTCATGTCGCCTCATGTCAAGTCAAGTCATGTCGGGTCATTTCATGTTGATTCACATCATGACATTTCATGGCATCCTGAGTCATGCACTTTTGAGTCATTTTGAGTCATGTCTTCTGCTCTCATTTCGAGTCATGTCAAGTTATGTCGAGTCATGTCTTGTCCAATCATGGCAAGTCTTTCTTGTCATGTCGTGTCAGCTCATGACATGTCATTCATGTCGAGTCATGTAGAGACATGTCATGTCATGTCATGTCGAGTCATCTAGAGTTACCTTGTGTCATGAAATGTTGTGTCATGTCATGTTGAGTCAATTCGAGACACTTCATGTCATGTTGATGCACATCATGACAATTCATGTCATGCTGAGTCATTTCCAGACATGTGTTCTCCTGTCATTTCGAGTCATGTCAAGTAATGTTTTGTAATGTCATGTCGATTCATGACAAGTATTTTGTGTCAAGTCATTTCGACTGATCACTTGTCATGTCATGTGCTCTTGAGACATTTTGAGACATGTCATGCATGTCATGTCATTTTGAGTTGAGTCATGTCATGTCATGTCGAGTCATGACATGTCAAGTCATGTTGCGTCATCTCAAGACATTTCATGCCGAGTCGAGTCATGTGCAGTCATGAAGAATCATGTTGGTCATTTTGTTGCCTGTTTAGAAATGTCGAGTCATCATGTGTCATCTCATGTCACTTCCAGTCTTGCCATGTCATGGCATGTCATGTCATTTCGAATTGAGTCATGTCATGTCTTGTCGAATCTTGTCATGTCGAGTCATGTCATATCGAGTCATCTTGTGCGATTCATGTCATTTCATGTCATGTCATGCTGATCCGCATCATGACAATTCATGGCATGCTGAGTCATTTCGAGTCATTTCTTCTCCTGTCATTACGAGTCATGTCAAGTAATGTCGAGTCATGTCATGTCGACTCATATAAAGTCTTTCCTGTCAAGTCATGTCGACTGATGCCATGTCATGTCATGTGCTCTTGAGTCATTTTGAGACTTGCCATCTCATGACATGTCGAGTCATGTTGAGTTATCTCAAGTCATTTCATGTCGAGTCAAGTCATGTGCAGTCATGAAGAAACATGTCGATCATGTTGTTGCCTGTTTAGAAATATCGAGTCATGATCTGTCATCTCATGTCACATCCAGTCGTGTCATTTCAAGTTGAGTCATGTCATGCCATGTCGGGTCATGTCATGTCGAGTCATGTCATTTCGAGTCTTGTCATGTTGATTCGGATCATGACTATTCATAGCATGCTGAGTCATTTCGAGTCATGTCTTCTCCTGCCATTTCGAGTCATGTCAAGTCATGTCGAGTCATGTCATGTCAAGTCGTGTCAAGTCTTTTGTGTCAAGTCATGTCGACTCTTGGCATGTCATGTCATGTGGTCTTGAGTCAAATTGAGGCATCTTATCTCATGATATTTCGAGTCATGTCGAGTCATCTCAAGTCATATCATGGCAAGTCAGTTCATGTCGAGTCTTGAAGAAGCATGTCGGGGCATGTCGTTGCCTGCTTAGCCATATCGAGTCATGATCTGTCATCTCATGTCACGTCGAGTCATGTCATGTCATGCATTTTATGTCATTTCATGTCATGTCATGTCATGTCGCCTCATGTCAAGTCAAGTCATGTTGGGTCATGTCATGTTGATTCACATCATGACATTTCATGGCATGCTGAGTCATGCACATTTGAGTCATTTTGAGTCATGCCTTCTCCTGTCATTTCGAGTCATGTCAAGATATGTCGAGTCATGTCTTGTTGAGTCATGTCAAGTCTTTCTTGTCAAGTCGTGTCAGCTCATGTCATGTCATTCATGTCGAGTCATGTAGAGACATCTCATATCATATCATGTCGAGGCATCTAGAGTTACCTTGTGTCATGGAATTTTGTGTCATGACTTGTTGAGTCATTTCGAGTCACTTCATGTCATGTTGATGCACATCATGACAATACATGGCATGCTGAGTCATTTCGAGACATGTCTTCTCCTGTCATTTCGAGTCATGTCAAGTAATGTTGAGTCATGTCATGTCGAGTCATGACAAGTATTTTGTGTCAAGTCATTTCGACTGATGGCTTGTCATGTCATGTGCTCTTGAGTCATTTTGAGACATGTCATCTCATGACATGTCGAGTTATGTTGAGACATCTCAAAACATTTCATGGTGAGTCAAGTCATGTGCAGTCATGAAGAATCATGTCAGCCATGTCGTTGCCTGTTTAGAAATATCGAGTCATGATCTGTCATCTCATGTCACGTTCAGTCGTGTCATGTCATTGCATGTCATGTCATTTCGAGTTGAGTCATGTCATGTCATGTCGAGTCATGACATGTCGAGTCATCGTGTGTCGATTCATGTCATTTCGAGTCATGTCATGTTGAGTCATGTCATTTTGATTCACATCATGGCAATTCATAACATGCTGTGTCATTCCATGTTGAGTCATCTCGAGTCATGTCATTTCCTGTCATCTCGAGGCATGTCAAGTCATGCCGAGTCATTTCATTTCAAGTCATGTCATGTCACGACTTTTATGTTGTCACGTTGAATCTTGTCATATCATGTTATGTCGCGACACGTCATTTGGAATCATGTTGAGACATGTAATGTCATGTCGAGTCATCAAGGGTCATCTCGAGTGAAGTCATTTCATGTCGGTTCATGTCATGTTGCTTCATGTCTTGTTGATTCACGTCATGATAATTCATGGCATGTCGAATCATTTCGAGCCATCTCTTCTCCTGTCATTTTGAGTCATGTCAAGTAATGTCGAGTCATGTCATGTCGGGTCATGTCAAGTATTTCGTGTCAAGTCATGTCGACTGATGGCATGTCATGACATCTGCTCTTGAGTCATTTGTAGACATGACATCTCATGACATGTCGAGTCATGTTGCGTCATCTGAAGGCATTTCTTGCCGAGTCAAGTCATGTGCAGTCATGAAGAATCATGTCGGTCATGTTGTTGCCTGTTTAGAAATATCGAATCATGATCTGTCATCTCATGTCACGTCCAGTCTTGCTTTTCATGGCATGTCATGTCATTTCGAATTGAGTCATGTCATGTCATGTCGAGTCTTGTCATGTCGAGTCATGTCATATCGAGTCATCTTGTGTCGATTCATGTCATTTCGTGTCATGTCATGTTGATCCACATCATGACAATTCATGGCATGCTGAGTCATTTCGAATCATTTCTTCTCCTGCCATTTCGAATCATGTCAAGTAATGTCGAGTCATGTCATGTCGACTCATGTAAAGTCTTTATTGTCATGTCATGTCGACTGATGCCATGTCATGTCATGTGCTCTTGAGTCATTTTGAGACATGTCATCTCATGACATGTCGAGTCATGTTGAGTCATCTCAAGTCATTTCATGGCAAGTCAAGTCATGTGCAGACATGAAGAATCATGTCGGTCATGTTGTTGCCTGTTTAGAAATATCGAGTCATGATCAGTCATCTCAAGTCACATCCAGTCGTGTCATTTCAAGTTGAGTCATGTCATGTCATGTCGGTTCATGTCATGTCGAGTCATGTCATGTCTAGTCATATCGTGTCGAGTCATGTCATTTCGAGTCTTGTCATGTTGATTCGGATCATGACTATTCATGGCATGCTGAGTCATTTCGAGTCATGTCTTCTCCTGCCATTTCAAGTCATGTCAAGTCATGTCGAGTCATGTCATGTCAAGTCATGTCAATTCTTTTGTTTCAAGTCATGTCGAATCTTGGCATGTCATGTCATGTGGTCTTGTGTCAAATTGAGGCTTCTCATCTCATGATATTTCGAGTCATGTCGAGTCATCTCAAGTCATGTCATGGCAAGTCAATTCATGTCGAGTCTTGAAGAAGCATGTTGGGGCATGTCTTTGCCTGTTTAGACGTATTGAGTCATGATCTGTCATCTCATGTCACGTCGAATCATGTCATGTCATGCATTTTATGTCATTTCATGTCATGTCATGTCATGTCGCCTCATGTCAAGTCAAGTCATGTCGGGTCATTTCATGTTGATTCACATCATGACATTTCATGGCATCCTGAGTCATGCACTTTTGAGTCATTTTGAGTCATGTCTTCTGCTCTCATTTCGAGTCATGTCAAGTTATGTCGAGTCATGTCTTGTCCAATCATGGCAAGTCTTTCTTGTCAAGTCGTGTCAGCTCATGACATGTCATTCATGTCGAGTCATGTAGAGACATGTCATGTCATGTCATGTCGAGTCATCTAGAGTTACCTTGTGTCATGAAATGTTGTGTCATGTCATGTTGAGTCAATTCGAGACACTTCATGTCATGTTGATGCACATCATGACAATTCATGTCATGCTGAGTCATTTCCAGACATGTCTTCTCCTGTCATTTCGAGTCATGTCAAGTAATGTTTTGTAATGTCATGTCGATTCATGACAAGTATTTTGTGTCAAGTCATTTCGACTGATCACTTGTCATGTCATGTGCTCTTGAGACATTTTGAGACATGTCATGCATGTCATGTCATTTTGAGTTGAGTCATGTCATGTCATGTCGAGTCATGACATGTCAAGTCATGTTGCGTCATCTCAAGACATTTCATGCCGAGTCGAGTCATGTGCAGTCATGAAGAATCATGTTGGTCATTTTGTTGCCTGTTTAGAAATGTCGAGTCATCATGTGTCATCTCATGTCACTTCCAGTCTTGCCATGTCATGGCATGTCATGTCATTTCGAATTGAGTCATGTCATGTCTTGTCGAATCTTGTCATGTCGAGTCATGTCATATCGAGTCATCTTGTGCGATTCATGTCATTTCATGTCATGTCATGCTGATCCGCATCATGACAATTCATGGCATGCTGAGTCATTTCGAGTCATTTCTTCTCCTGTCATTACGAGTCATGTCAAGTAATGTCGAGTCATGTCATGTCGACTCATATAAAGTCTTTCCTGTCAAGTCATGTCGACTGATGCCATGTCATGTCATGTGCTCTTGAGTCATTTTGAGACTTGCCATCTCATGACATGTCGAGTCATGTTGAGTTATCTCAAGTCATTTCATGTCGAGTCAAGTCATGTGCAGTCATGAAGAAACATGTCGATCATGTTGTTGCCTGTTTAGAAATATCGAGTCATGATCTGTCATCTCATGTCACATCCAGTCGTGTCATTTCAAGTTGAGTCATGTCATGTCATGTCGGGTCATGTCATGTCGAGTCATGTCATTTCGAGTCTTGTCATGTTGATTCGGATCATGACTATTCATAGCATGCTGAGTCATTTCGAGTCATGTCTTCTCCTGCCATTTCGAGTCATGTCAAGTCATGTCGAGTCATGTCATGTCAAGTCGTGTCAAGTCTTTTGTGTCAAGTCATGTCGACTCTTGGCATGTCATGTCATGTGGTCTTGAGTCAAATTGAGGCATCTTATCTCATGATATTTCGAGTCATGTCGAGTCATCTCAAGTCATGTCATGGCAAGTCAGTTCATGTCGAGTCTTGAAGAAGCATGTCGGGGCATGTCGTTGCCTGCTTAGCCATATCGAGTCATGATCTGTCATCTCATGTCACGTCGAGTCATGTCATGTCATGCATTTTATGTCATTTCATGTCATGTCATGTCATGTCGCCTCATGTCAAGTCAAGTCATGTTGGGTCATGTCATGTTGATTCACATCATGACATTTCATGGCATGCTGAGTCATGCACTTTTGAGTCATTTTGAGTCATGCCTTCTCCTGTCATTTCGAGTCATGTCAAGATATGTCGAGTCATGTCTTGTTGAGTCATGTCAAGTCTTTCTTGTCAAGTCGTGTCAGCTCATGTCATGTCATTCATGTCGAGTCATGTAGAGACATCTCATGTCATATCATGTCGAGGCATCTAGAGTTACCTTGTGTCATGGAATGTTGTGTCATGACTTGTTGAGTCATTTCGAGTCACTTCATGTCATGTTGATGCACATCATGACAATACATGGCATGCTGAGTCATTTCGAGACATGTCTTCTCCTGTCATTTCGAGTCATGTCAAGTAATGTTGAGTCATGTCATGTCGAGTCATGACAAGTATTTTGTGTCAAGTCATTTCGACTGATGGCTTGTCATGTCATGTGCTCTTGAGTCATTTTGAGACATGTCATCTCATGACATGTCGAGTTATGTTGAGACATCTCAAAACATTTCATGGCGAGTCAAGTCATGTGCAGTCATGAAGAATCATGTCAGCCATGTCGTTGCCTGTTTAGAAATATCGAGTCATGATCTGTCATCTCATGTCACGTTCAGTCGTGTCATGTCATTGCATGTCATGTCATTTCGAGTTGAGTCATGTCATGTCATGTCGAGTCATGACATGTCGAGTCATCGTGTGTCGATTCATGTCATTTCGAGTCATGTCATGTTGAGTCATGTCATTTTGATTCACATCATGGCAATTCATAACATGCTGTGTCATTCCATGTTGAGTCATCTCGAGTCATGTCATTTCCTGTCATCTCGAGGCATGTCAAGTCATGCCGAGTCATTTCATTTCAAGTCATGTCATGTCACGACTTTTATGTTGTCACGTTGATTCTTGTCATATCATGTTATGTCGCGACACGTCATTTGGAATCATGTTGAGACATGTAATGTCATGTCGAGTCATCAAGGGTCATCTCGAGTGAAGTCATTTCATGTCGGTTCATGTCATGTTGCTTCATGTCTTGTTGATTCACGTCATGATAATTCATGGCATGTCGAATCATTTCGAGCCATCTCTTCTCCTGTCATTTTGAGTCATGTCAAGTAATGTCGAGTCATGTCATGTCGGGTCATGTCAAGTATTTCGTGTCAAGTCATGTCGACTGATGGCATGTCATGACATCTGCTCTTGAGTCATTTGTAGACATGACATCTCATGACATGTCGAGTCATGTTGCGTCATCTCAAGGCATTTCTTGCCGAGTCAAGTCATGTGCAGTCATGAAGAATCATGTCGGTCATGTTGTTGCCTGTTTAGAAATATCGAATCATGATCTGTCATCTCATGTCACGTCCAGTCTTGCTTTTCATGGCATGTCATGTCATTTCGAATTGAGTCATGTCATGTCATGTCGAGTCTTGTCATGTCGAGTCATGTCATATCGAGTCATCTTGTGTCGATTCATGTCATTTCGTGTCATGTCATGTTGATCCACATCATGACAATTCATGGCATGCTGAGTCATTTCGAATCATTTCTTCTCCTGCCATTTCGAATCATGTCAAGTAATGTCGAGTCATGTCATGTCGACTCATGTAAAGTCTTTATTGTCATGTCATGTCGACTGATGCCATGTCATGTCATGTGCTCTTGAGTCATTTTGAGACATGTCATCTCATGACATGTCGAGTCATGTTGAGTCATCTCAAGTCATTTCATGGCAAGTCAAGTCATGTGCAGACATGAAGAATCATGTCGGTCATGTTGTTGCCTGTTTAGAAATATCGAGTCATGATCAGTCATCTCAAGTCACATCCAGTCGTGTCATTTCAAGTTGAGTCATGTCATGTCATGTCGGTTCATGTCATGTCGAGTCATGTCATGTCTAGTCATATCGTGTCGAGTCATGTCACTTCGAGTCTTGTCATGTTGATTCGGATCATGACTATTCATGGCATGCTGAGTCATTTCGAGTCATGTCTTCTCCTGCCATTTCAAGTCATGTCAAGTCATGTCGAGTCATGTCATGTCAAGTCATGTCAATTCTTTTGTTTCAAGTCATGTCGAATCTTGGCATGTCATGTCATGTGGTCTTGTGTCAAATTGAGGCTTCTCATCTCATGATATTTCGAGTCATGTCGAGTCATCTCAAGTCATGTCATGGCAAGTCAATTCATGTCGAGTCTTGAAGAAGCATGTTGGGGCATGTCTTTGCCTGTTTAGACGTATTGAGTCATGATCTGTCATCTCATGTCACGTCGAATCATGTCATGTCATGCATTTTATGTCATTTCATGTCATGTCATGTCATGTCGCCTCATGTCAAGTCAAGTCATGTCGGGTCATTTCATGTTGATTCACATCATGACATTTCATGGCATCCTGAGTCATGCACTTTTGAGTCATTTTGAGTCATGTCTTCTGCTCTCATTTCGAGTCATGTCAAGTTATGTCGAGTCATGTCTTGTCAAATCATGGCAAGTCTTTCTTGTCAAGTCGTGTCAGCTCATGACATGTCATTCATGTCGAGTCATGTAGAGACATGTCATGTCATGTCATGTCGAGGCATCTAGAGTTACCTTGTGTCATGGAATGTTGTGTCATGTCTTGTTGAGTCATTTCGAGTCACTTCATGTCATTTGATGCACATCATGACAATTCATGTCATGCTGAGTCATTTCGAGACATGTCTTCTCCTGTCATTTCGAGTCATGTCAAGTAATGTTGAGTCATGTCATGTCGAGCCATGACAAGTATTTTGTGTCAAGTCATTTCGACTGATGGCTTGTCATGTCATGTGCTCTTGAGTCATTTTGAGACATGTCATCTCATGACATGTCGAGTTATGTTGAGACATCTCAAAACATTTCATGGCGAGTCAAGTCATGTGCAGTCATGAAGAATCATGTCAGCCATGTCGTTGCCTGTTTAGAAATATCGAGTCATGATCTGTCTTCTCATGTCACGTCCAGTCATGTCATATCAATGCATGTCATGTCATTTCGAGTTGAGTCATGTCATGTCATGTCGAGTCATGACATGTCGAGTCATCCTTTGTCGATTCATGTCATTTGGAGTCATGTCATGTTGAGTCATGTCATTTTTATTCACATCATGGCAATTCATAGCATGCTGTGTCATTCCATGTTGAGTCATCTCGTGTCATGTCATTTCCTGTCATCTCGAGTCATGTCAAGTCATGCCGAGTCATTTCATTTCAAGTCATGTCATGTCACGACTTTTATGTTTTCACGTTGAATCTTGTCATATCATGTTATGTGGCGACACGTCATTTGGAATCATGTCGTGACATGTTATGTCATGTCGAGTCATTCAGGGTCATCTCGAGGGAAGTCATTTCATGTCGGTTCATGTCATGTTGATTCATGTCATGCTGATTCACGTCATGATAATTCATGGCATGTCGAGTCATTTCGAGCCATGTCTTCTCCTGTCATTTTGAGTCATGTCAAGTAATGTCGAGTCATGTCATGTCGAGTCATGTCAAGTATTTCGTGACAAGTCATGTCGACTGATGGCATGTCATGACATCTGCTCTTGAGTCATTTGTAGACATGTCATCTCATGACATGTCGAGTCATGTTGCGTCATCTCAAGGCATTTCTTGCCGAGTCAAGTCATGTGCAGTCATGAAGAATCATGTCGGTCATGTTGTTGCCTGTTTAGAAATATCGAGTCATGATCTGTCATCTCATGTCACGTCATGTCTTGCCATGTCATGGCATATCATGTCATTTCGAATTGAGACATGTCATGTCATGTCGAGTCTTGTCATGTCGAGTCATGTCATATCGAGTCACCTTGTGTCGATTCATGTCATTTCGTGTCATGTCATGTTGATCCGCATCATGACAATTCATGGCATGCTGAGTCATTTCGAATCATTTCTTCTCCTGCCATTTCGAATCATGTCAAGTAATGTCGAATCATGTCATTTCGACTCTTGTAAAGTCTTTCGTGTCATGTCATGTCGACTGATGCCATGTCATGTCATGTGCTCTTGAGTCATTTTGAGACATGTCATCTCATGACATGTCGAATCATGTTGAGTCATCTCAAGTCATTTCATGGCGAGTCAAGTCATGTGCAGTCATGAATAATCATGTCGGTCATGTTGTTGCCTGTTTAGAAATATCGAGTCATGATCTGTCATCTCAAGTCACATCCAGTCGTGTCATTTCAAGTTGAGTCATGTCATGTCATGTCGGGTGATGTCATGTCGAGTCATGTCATGTCTAGTCATCTCGTGTCGAGTCATGTCATTTCGAGTCTTGTCATGTTGATTCGGATCATGACTATTCATGGCATGCTGAGTCATTTCGGGTCATGTCTTCTCCTGCCTTTTCGAGTCATATCAAGTTATGTCGAGTCATGTCTTTTCGAGTCATGTCAAGTCTTTCTTGTCAAGTCGTGTCAGCTCATGTCATGTCATTCATGTCGAGTCATGTAGAGACATGTTATGTCATGTCATGTCGAGTCATCTAGAGTTACCTTGTGTCATGGAATGTTGTGTCATGTCTTGTTGAGTCATTTCGAGTCACTTCATGTCATGTTGATGCACAGCATGACAATTCATGTCATGCTGAGTCATTTCTAGACTGTCTTCTCCTGTCATTTCGAGTCATGTCAAGTAATGTTGAGTCATGTCATGTCGAGTCATAACATGTATTTTGTGTCAAGTCATTTCGACTGATGGCTTGTCATGTCATGTGCTCTTGAGTCATTTTGAGACATGTCATCTCATGACATGTCGAGTTATGTTGAGTCATCTCAAAACATTTCATGGCGAGTCAAGTCATGTGCAGTCATGAAGAATCATGTCAGCCATGTCGTTGCCTGTTTAGAAATATCGAGTCATGATCTGTCATCTCATGCCACGTCCAGTCGTGTCATATCATTGCATGTCATGTCATTTCGAGTTGAGTCATGTCATGTCATGTCGAGTCATGACATGTCGAGTCATCGTGTGTCGATTCATGTCATTTCGAGTCATGACATGTTGAGTCATGTCATATCGAGTCATGTCATTTTGATTCACATCATGGCAATTCGTAATATGCTGAGTCATTCCATGTTGAGTCATCTCGATTCATGTCTTTTCCTGTCATCTCGAGTCATGTCAAGTCATGCCGAGTCATTTCATTTCAAGTCATGTCATGTCACGACTTTTATGTTCTCATGTTGAAACTTGTCATGTCATGTTATTTCGTGACACGTCATTTGGAATCATTTCGAGACATGTTATGTCATGTCGAGTCATCAAGGGTCTTCTCGAGTGAAGTCATTTCATGTCGGTTCATGTCATGTTGATTCATGTCATGTTGATTCACATCATGATAATTACTGGCATGTCGAGTCATTTCGAGTCATGTCTTCTCCTGTCATTTTGAGTCATGTCAAGTAATGTCGAGTCATGTCATGTCGAGTCATGTCAAGTATTTCGTGTCAAGTCATGACGACTGATGGCATGTCATGACATCTGCCCTTGAGACATTTGTAGACATGTCATCTCATGACATGTGGAGTCATGTTGAGTCATCTCAAGTCATTTCATGGCGAGTCAAGTCATGTGCATTCATGAAGAAGCATGTCGGTCATGATGTTGCCTGTTTAGAAATATCGAGTCATGATCTGTCATCTCATGTCACATCCAGTCGTGTCATTTCAAGTTGATTCATGTCATGTCATGTGGTCTTGAGTCAAATTGAGGCATCTCATCTCATGATATTTCGAGTCATGTCGAGTCATCTCAAGTCATGTCATGGCAAGTCAATTCATGTCGAGTCTTGAAGAAGCATGTCGGGGCATGTCTTTGCCTGTTTAGCCATATCGAGTCATGATCTGTCATCTCATGTCACGTCGAGTCATGTCATGTCATGCATTTTATGTCATTTCATGTCATGTCATGTCATGTCGCCTCATGTCAAGTCAAGTCATGTTGGGTCATGTCATGTTGATTCACATCATGACATTTCATGGCATGCTGAGTCATGCACGTTTGAGTCATTTTGAGTCATGTCTTCTCCTGTGATTTCGAGTCATGTCAAGTTATGTCAAGACATGTCTTGTCGAGTCATGTCAAGTCTTTCTTGTCAAGTCTTTCCTGTCAGCTCATGTCATGTCATTCATGTTGAGTCATGTAGACATGTCATGTCATGTCATGTCGAGTCATCTAGAGTTACCTTGTGTCATGGAATGTTGTGTCATGTCATTTTGAGTCAATTCGAGACACTTCATGTCATGTTGATGCACATCATGACAATTCATGTCATGCTGAGTCATTTCGAGACATGTCTTCTCCTGTCATTTCGAGTCATGTCAAGTAATGTTGAGTCATGACTTGTCGAGTCATGACAAGTATTTTGTGTCAAGTCATTTCGACGGATGACTTGTCATGTCATGTGATCTTGAGTCATTTTGAGACATGTCATCTCATGACATGTCGAGTTATGTTGAGACATCTCAAAACATTTCATGGCAAGTCATTTCATGCGTAGTCATGAAGAATTATGTCACCATGTCGTTGCCTGTTTAGAAATATCGAGTCATGATCTGTCATCTCATGTCACGTCTGGTCGTGTCATATCATTGCATGTCATGTCATTTCGAGTTGATTCATGTCATGTCATGTCGAGTCATAACATGTCGAGTCAACGTGTGTCGATTCATGTCATTTCGAGTCATGTCATGTTGAGTCATTTCATACCGAGTCATGTCATTTTGATTCACATCATGGCAATTCTTAACATGCTGAGTCTTTCCATGTTGAGTCATCTCGAGTCATGTCTTTTCCTGTCAGCTCGTGTCATGTCAAGTCATGCCGAGTCATTTCATTTCAAGTCATGTCATGTCACGACTTTTATGTTGTCATGTTGAATCTTGTCATGTCATGTCATGTCGCAACACGTCATTTGGAACAATGTCAAGACATGTTATGTCATGTCGAGTCATCAAGGGTCATCTCGAGTGAAGTCATTTCATGTCGGTTCATGTCATGTTGATTCATGTCATGTTGATTCTCATCATGATAATTCATGGCATGTCGAGTCATTTTGAGTCATGTCTTCTCCTGTCATTTTGAGTCATGTCAAGTAATGTCGAGTCATGTCATGTCGAGTCATGTCAATTATTTCGTGTCAAGTCATGTCGACTGATGGCATGTCATGAAATCTGCTATTGTGTCATTTGTAGACATGTCATCTCATGACATGTCGAGTCATGGTGCGTCATCTCAAGGCATTTCATGCAGAGTCAAGTCATGTGCATTCATGAAGAATCATGTTGACATGTTGTTGCCTGTTTAGAAATATCGAGTCATGATCTGTCATCTCTTGTCACGTCCAGTCTTGCCATGTCATGGAATGTCATGTCATTTCGAATTGAGTCATGTCATTTCATGTCGAGTCTTGTCATGTCGAGTCATGTCATATCGAGTCATCTTGTGCGATTCATGTCATTTCATGTCATGTCATGTTGATCCGCATCATGACAATTCATGGCATGCTGAGTCATTTCGAGTCATTTCTTCTCCTGTCATTACGAGTCATGTCAAGTAATGTCGAGTCATGTCATGTCGACTCATATAAAGTATTTCCTGTCAAGTCATGTCGACTGATGCCATGTCATGTCATGTGCTCTTGAGTCATTTTGAGACATGTCATCTCATGACATGTCGAGTCATGTTGAGTCATCTCAAGTCATTTCATGGCGAGTCAAGTCATGTGCAGTCATGAAGAAACATGTCGGTCATGTTGTTGCCTGTTTAGAAATATCGAGTCATGATCTGTCATCTCATGTCACATCCAGTCGTGTCATTTCAAGTTGAGTCATGTCATGTCATGTCGGGTCGTGTCATGTCGAGTCATCTCGTGTCGAGTCATGTCATTTCGAGTCTTGTCATGTTGATTCGGATCATGACTATTCGTGGCATGCTGAGTCATTTAGAGTCATGTCTTCTCCTGCCATTTCGAGTCATGTCAAGTCATGTTTCGTCATGTCATGTCCAGTCATGTCAAGTCTTTTGTGTCAAGTCATGTCGACTCTTGGCATGTCATGTCATGTGGTCTTGAGTCAAATTGAGGCATCTCATCTCATGATATTTCGAGTCATGTCGAGTCATCTCAAGTCATGTCATGGCAAGTCAATTCATGTCGAGTCTTGAAGAAGCATGTCGGGGCATGTCTTTGCCTGCTTAGCCATATCGAGTCATGATCTGTCATCTCATGTCACGTCAAGTCATGTCATGTCATGCATTTTATGTTATTTCATGTCATGTCATGACATGTCGCCTCATGTCAAGTCAAATCATGTCGGGTCATGTCATGTTGCTTCACATCATGACATTTCATGGCATGCTGAGTCATGCACTTTTGAGTCATTTTGAGTCATGTCTTCTCCTGTCATTTCGAGTCAGGTCAAGTTATGTCAAGTCATGTCTTGTCGAGTCATGTCAAGTCTTTCTTGTCAAGTCGTGTCAGCTCATGTCATGTCATTCATGTCGAGTCATGTAGAGACATGTCATGTCATGTCATGTCGAGTCATCTAGAGTTACCTTGTGCCATGGAATGTTGTGTCATGTCATGTTGAGTCAAATCGAGACACTTCATGCCATGTTGATGCACATCATGACAATTCATGTCATGCTGAGTCATTTCGAGACATGTCTTCTCCTGTCATTTCGAGTCATGTCAAGTAATGTTGAGTCATGTCAAGTCGAGTCATGACAATTATTTTATGTCAAGTGATTTCGACTGATGGCTTGTCATGGCATGTGCTCTTGAGTCATTTTGAGACATGTGATCTCATGACATGTCGAGTTATGTTGAGACATCTCAAAACATTTCATGGCAAGTCATTTCATGTGTAGTCATGAAGAATCATGTCAGCCATGTCGTTGCCTGTTTAGATCTATCGAGTCATGATCTGTCATCTCATGTCACGTCCAGTCGTGTCATATCATTGCATGTCATGTCATTTCGAGTTGAGTCATGTCATGTCATATCGAGTCATGACATGTCGAGTCATCGTGTGTCGATTCATGTCATTTCGAGTCATGTCATGTTGAGTCATGTCATTTTGATTCACATCATGGCAATTCATAACATGCTGTGTCATTCCATGTTGAGTCATCTCGAGTCATGTCATTTCCTGTCATCTCGAGGCATGTCAAGTCATGCCGAGTCATTTCATTTCAAGTCATGTCATGTCACGACTTTTATGTTGTCACGTTGAATCTTGTCATATCATGTTATGTCGCGACACGTCATTTGGAATCATGTTGAGACATGTAATGTCATGTCGAGTCATCAAGGGTCATCTCGAGTGAAGTCATTTCATGTCGGTTCATGTCATGTTGCTTCATGTCTTGTTGATTCACGTCATGATAATTCATGGCATGTCGAATCATTTCGAGCCATCTCTTCTCCTGTCATTTTGAGTCATGTCAAGTAATGTCGAGTCATGTCATGTCGAGTCATGTCAAGTATTTCGTGTCAAGTCATGTCGACTGATGGCATGTCATGACATCTGCTCTTGAGTCATTTGTAGACATGACATCTCATGACATGTCGAGTCATGTTGCGTCATCTCAAGGCATTTCTTGCCGAGTCAAGTCATGTGCAGTCATGACGAATCATGTCGGTCATGTTGTTGCCTGTTTAGAAATATCGAATCATGATCTGTCATCTCATGTCACGTCCAGTCTTGCTTTTCATGGCATGTCATGTCATTTCGAATTGAGTCATGTCATGTCATGTCGAGTCTTGTCATGTCGAGTCATGTCATATCGAGTCATCTTGTGTCGATTCATGTCATTTCGTGTCATGTCATGTTGATCCACATCATGACAATTCATGGCATGCTGAGTCATTTCGAATCATTTCTTCTCCTGCCATTTCGAATCATGTCAAGTAATGTCGAGTCATGTCATGTCGACTCATGTAAAGTCTTTATTGTCATGTCATGTCGACTGATGCCATGTCATGTCATGTGCTCTTGAGTCATTTTGAGACATGTCATCTCATGACATGTCGAGTCATGTTGAGTCATCTCAAGTCATTTCATGGCAAGTCAAGTCATGTGCAGACATGAAGAATCATGTCGGTCATGTTGTTGCCTGTTTAGAAATATCGAGTCATGATCAGTCATCTCAAGTCACATCCAGTCGTGTCATTTCAAGTTGAGTCATGTCATGTCATGTCGGTTCATGTCATGTCGAGTCATGTCATGTCTAGTCATATCGTGTCGAGTCATGTCATTTCGAGTCTTGTCATGTTGATTCGGATCATGACTATTCATGGCATGCTGAGTCATTTCGAGTCATGTCTTCTCCTGCCATTTCAAGTCATGTCAAGTCATGTCGAGTCATGTCATGTCAAGTCATGTCAATTCTTTTGTTTCAAGTCATGTCGAATCTTGGCATGTCATGTCATGTGGTCTTGTGTCAAATTGAGGCTTCTCATCTCATGATATTTCGAGTCATGTCGAGTCATCTCAAGTCATGTCATGGCAAGTCAATTCATGTCGAGTCTTGAAGAAGCATGTTGGGGCATGTCTTTGCCTGTTTAGACGTATTGAGTCATGATCTGTCATCTCATGTCACGTCGAATCATGTCATGTCATGCATTTTATGTCATTTCATGTCATGTCATGTCATGTCGCCTCATGTCAAGTCAAGTCATGTCGGGTCATTTCATGTTGATTCACATCATGACATTTCATGGCATCCTGAGTCATGCACTTTTGAGTCATTTTGAGTCATGTCTTCTGCTCTCATTTCGAGTCATGTCAAGTTATGTCGAGTCATGTCTTGTCAAATCATGGCAAGTCTTTCTTGTCAAGTCGTGTCAGCTCATGACATGTCATTCATGTCGAGTCATGTAGAGACATGTCATGTCATGTCATGTCGAGGCATCTAGAGTTACCTTGTGTCATGGAATGTTGTGTCATGTCTTGTTGAGTCATTTCGAGTCACTTCATGTCATTTGATGCACATCATGACAATTCATGTCATGCTGAGTCATTTCGAGACATGTCTTCTCCAGTCATTTCGAGTCATGTCAAGTAATGTTGAGTCATGTCATGTCGAGTCATGACAAGTATTTTGTGTCAAGTCATTTCGACTGATGGCTTGTCATGTCATGTGCTCTTGAGTCATTTTGAGACATGTCATCTCATGACATGTCGAGTTATGTTGAGACATCTCAAAACATTTCATGGCGAGTCAAGTCATGTGCAGTCATGAAGAATCATGTCAGCCATGTCGTTGCCTGTTTAGAAATATCGAGTCATGATCTGTCTTCTCATGTCACGTCCAGTCATGTCATATCAATGCATGTCATGTCATTTCGAGTTGAGTCATGTCATGTCATATCGAGTCATGACATGTCGAGTCATCGTGTGTCGATTCATGTCATTTCGAGTCATGTCATGTTGAGTCATGTCATTTTGATTCACATCATGGCAATTCATAACATGCTGTGTCATTCCATGTTGAGTCATCTCGAGTCATGTCATTTCCTGTCATCTCGAGGCATGTCAAGTCATGCCGAGTCATTTCATTTCAAGTCATGTCATGTCACGACTTTTATGTTGTCACGTTGAATCTTGTCATATCATGTTATGTCGCGACAAGTCATTTGGAATCATGTCGAGACATGTAATGTCATGTCGAGTCATCAAGGGTCATCTCGAGTGAAGTCATTTCATGTCGGTTCATGTCATGTTGCTTCATGTCTTGTTGATTCACGTCATGATAATTCTTGGCATGTCGAGTCATTTCGAGCCATCTCTTCTCCTGTCATTTTGAGTCATGTCAAGTATTGTCGAGTCATGTCATGTCGAGTCATGTCAAGTATTTCGTGTCAAGTCATGTCGACTGATGGCATGTCATGACATCTGCTCTTGAGTCATTTGTAGACATGACATCTCATGACATGTCGAGTCATGTTGCGTCATCTCAAGGCATTTCATGCCGAGTCAAGTCATGTGCAGTCATGAAGAATCATGTCGGTCATGTTGTTGCCTGTTTAGAAATATCGAATCATGATCTGTCATCTCATGTCACGTCCAGTCTTGCCATGTCATGGCATGTCATGTCATTTCGAATTGATTCATGTCATGTCATGTCGAGTCTTGTCATGTCGAGTCATGTCATATCGAGTCATCTTGTGTCGATTCATGTCATTTAGTGTCATGTCATGTTGATCCGCATCATGACAATTCATGGCATGCTGAGTCATTTCGAATCATTTCTTCTCCTGCCATTTCGAATCATGTCAAGTAATGTCGAGTCATGTCATGTCGACTCATGTAAAGTCTTTTTTGTCATGTCATGTCGACTGATGCCATGTCATGTCATGTGCTCTTGAGTCATTTTGAGACATGTCATCTCATGACATGTCGAGTCATGTTGAGTCATCTCAGGTCATTTCATGGCGAGTCAAGTCATGTGCAGACATGAAGAATCATGTCGGTCATGTTGTTGCCTGTTTAGAAATATCGAGTCATGATCAGTCGTCTCAAGTCACATCCAGTCGTGTCATTTCAAGTTGAGTCATGTCATGTCATGTCGGTTCATGTCATGTCGAGTCATGTCATGTCTAGTCATATCGTGTCGAGTCATGTCATTTCGAGTCTTGTCATGTTGATTCGGATCATGACTATTCATGGCATGCTGAGTCATTTCGAGTCATGTCTTCTCCTGCCATTTCAAGTCATGTCAAGTCATGTCGAGTCATGTCATGTCAAGTCATGTCAATTCTTTTGTTTCAAGTCATGTCGAATCTTGGCATGTCATGTCATGTGGTCTTGTGTCAAATTGAGGCTTCTCATCTCATGATATTTCGAGTCATGTCGAGTCATCTCAAGTCATGTCATGGCAAGTCAATTCATGTCGAGTCTTGAAGAAGCATGTTGGGGCATGTCTTTGCCTGTTTAGACGTATTGAGTCATGATCTGTCATCTCATGTCACGTCGAATCATGTCATGTCATGCATTTTATGTCATTTCATGTCATGTCATGTCATGTCGCCTCATGTCAAGTCAAGTCATGTCGGGTCATTTCATGTTGATTCACATCATGACATTTCATGGCATCCTGAGTCATGCACTTTTGAGTCATTTTGAGTCATGTCTTCTGCTCTCATTTCGAGTCATGTCAAGTTATGTCGAGTCATGTCTTGTCAAATCATGGCAAGTCTTTCTTGTCAAGTCGTGTCAGCTCATGACATGTCATTCATGTCGAGTCATGTAGAGACATGTCATGTCATGTCATGTCGAGGCATCTAGAGTTACCTTGTGTCATGGAATGTTGTGTCATGTCTTGTTGAGTCATTTCGAGTCACTTCATGTCATTTGATGCACATCATGACAATTCATGTCATGCTGAGTCATTTCGAGACATGTCTTCTCCAGTCATTTCGAGTCATGTCAAGTAATGTTGAGTCATGTCATGTCGAGTCATGACAAGTATTTTGTGTCAAGTCATTTCGACTGATGGCTTGTCATGTCATGTGCTCTTGAGTCATTTTGAGACATGTCATCTCATGACATGTCGAGTTATGTTGAGACATCTCAAAACATTTCATGGCGAGTCAAGTCATGTGCAGTCATGAAGAATCATGTCAGCCATGTCGTTGCCTGTTTAGAAATATCGAGTCATGATCTGTCTTCTCATGTCACGTCCAGTCATGTCATATCAATGCATGTCATGTCATTTCGAGTTGAGTCATGTCATGTCATATCGAGTCATGACATGTCGAGTCATCGTGTGTCGATTCATGTCATTTCGAGTCATGTCATGTTGAGTCATGTCATTTTGATTCACATCATGGCAATTCATAACATGCTGTGTCATTCCATGTTGAGTCATCTCGAGTCATGTCATTTCCTGTCATCTCGAGGCATGTCAAGTCATGCCGAGTCATTTCATTTCAAGTCATGTCATGTCACGACTTTTATGTTGTCACGTTGAATCTTGTCATATCATGTTATGTCGCGACAAGTCATTTGGAATCATGTCGAGACATGTAATGTCATGTCGAGTCATCAAGGGTCATCTCGAGTGAAGTCATTTCATGTCGGTTCATGTCATGTTGCTTCATGTCTTGTTGATTCACGTCATGATAATTCTTGGCATGTCGAGTCATTTCGAGCCATCTCTTCTCCTGTCATTTTGAGTCATGTCAAGTATTGTCGAGTCATGTCATGTCGAGTCATGTCAAGTATTTCGTGTCAAGTCATGTCGACTGATGGCATGTCATGACATCTGCTCTTGAGTCATTTGTAGACATGACATCTCATGACATGTCGAGTCATGTTGCGTCATCTCAAGGCATTTCATGCCGAGTCAAGTCATGTGCAGTCATGAAGAATCATGTCGGTCATGTTGTTGCCTGTTTAGAAATATCGAATCATGATCTGTCATCTCATGTCACGTCCAGTCTTGCCATGTCATGGCATGTCATGTCATTTCGAATTGATTCATGTCATGTCATGTCGAGTCTTGTCATGTCGAGTCATGTCATATCGAGTCATCTTGTGTCGATTCATGTCATTTAGTGTCATGTCATGTTGATCCGCATCATGACAATTCATGGCATGCTGAGTCATTTCGAATCATTTCTTCTCCTGCCATTTCGAATCATGTCAAGTAATGTCGAGTCATGTCATGTCGACTCATGTAAAGTCTTTTTTGTCATGTCATGTCGACTGATGCCATGTCATGTCATGTGCTCTTGAGTCATTTTGAGACATGTCATCTCATGACATGTCGAGTCATGTTGAGTCATCTCAGGTCATTTCATGGCGAGTCAAGTCATGTGCAGACATGAAGAATCATGTCGGTCATGTTGTTGCCTGTTTAGAAATATCGAGTCATGATCAGTCGTCTCAAGTCACATCCAGTCGTGTCATTTCAAGTTGAGTCATGTCATGTCATGTCGGTTCATGTCATGTCGAGTCATGTCATGTCTAGTCATATCGTGTCGAGTCATGTCATTTCGAGTCTTGTCATGTTGATTCGGATCATGACTATTCATGGCATGCTGAGTCATTTCGAGTCATGTCTTCTCCTGCCATTTCAAGTCATGTCAAGTCATGTCGAGTCATGTCATGTCAAGTCATGTCAAGTCTTTTGTTTCAAGTCATGTCGAATCTTGGCATGTCATGTCATGTGGTCTTGTGTCAAATTGAGGCTTCTCATCTCATGATATTTCGAGTCATGTCGAGTCATCTCAAGTCATGTCATGGCAAGTCAATTCATGTCGAGTCTTGAAGAAGCATGTTGGGGCATGTCTTTGCCTGTTTAGACGTATTGAGTCATGATCTATCATCTCATGTCACGTCGAATCATGTCATGTCATGCATTTTATGTCATTTCATGTCATGTCATGTCATGTCGCCTCATGTCAAGTCAAGTCATGTCGGGTCATGTCATGTTGATTCACATCATGACATTTCATGGCATCCTGAGTCATGCACTTTTGAGCCATTTTGAGTCATGTCTTCTCCTGTCATTTCGAGTCATGTCAAGTTATGTCGAGTCATGTCTTGTCAAATCATGTCAAGTCTTTCTTTTCAAGTCGTGTCAGCTCATGTCATGTCATTCATGTCGAGTCATGTAGAGACATGTCATGTCATGTCATGTCGAGGCATCTAGAGTTACCTTGTGTCATGGAATGTTGTGTCATGTCTTGTTGAGACATTTCAAGTCACTTCATGTCATTTGATGCACATCATGACAATTCATGTCATGCTGAGTCATTTCGAGACATGTCTTCTCCTGTCATTTCGAGTCATGTCAAGTAAGGTTGAGTCATGTCATGTCGAGTCATGACAAGTGTTTTGTGTCAAGTCATTTCGACTGATGGCTTGTCATGTCATGTGCTCTTGAGTCATTTTGAGACATGTGATCTCATGACATGTCGAGTTATGTTGAGACATCTCAAAACATTTCATGGCGAGTCAAGTCATGTGCAGTCATGAAGAATCATGTCAGCCATGTCGTTGCCTGTTTAGAAATATCGAGTCATGATCTGTCATCTCATGTCACGTCCAGCCGTGTCATATCATTGCATGTCATGTCATTTCGAGTTGAGTCATGTCATGTCATGTCGAGTCATGACATGTCGAGTCATCGTGTGTCGATTCATGTCATTTGGAGTCATGTCATGTTGAGTCATGTCATTTTGATTCACATCATGGCAATTCATAGCATGCTGTGTCATTCCATGTTGAGTCATCTCGAGTCATGTCATTTCCTGTCATCTCGAGTCATGTCAAGTCATGCCGAGTCATTTCATTTCAAGTCATGTCATGTCACGACTTTTATGTTTTCACGTTGAATCTTGTCATATCATGTTATGTGGCGACACGTCATTTGGAATCATGTCGAGACATGTTATGTCATGTCGAGTCATTCAGGGTCATCTCGAGTGAAGTCATTTCATGTCGGTTCATGTCATGTTGATTCATGTCATTTTGATTCACGTCATGATATTTCCGGGCATGTCGAGTCATTTCGAGCCATGTCTTCTCCTGTCATTTTGAGTCATGTCAAGTAATGTCGAGTCATGTCATGTCGAGTCATGTCAAGTATTTCGTGATAAGTCATGTCGACTGATGGCATGTCATGACATCTGCTCTTGAGTCATTTGTAGACATGTCATCTCATGACATGTCGAGTCATGTTGCGTCATCTCAAGGCATTTCTTGCCGAGTCAAGTCATGTGCAGTCATGAAGAATCATGTCGGTCATGTTGTTGCCTGTTTAGAAATATCGAGTCATGATCTGTCATCTCATGTCACGTCCAGTCTTGCCATGTCATGGCATGTCATGTCATTTCGAATTGAGTCATGTCATGTCATGTCGAGTCTTGTCATGTCGAGTCATGTCATATCGAGTCATCTTGTGTCGATTCATGTCATTTCGTGTCATGTCATGTTGATCCACATCATGACAATTCATGGCATGCTGAGTCATTTCGAATCATTTCTTCTCCTGCCATTTCGAATCATGTCAAGTAATGTCGAGTCATGTCATGTCGACTCATGTAAAGTCTTTTTTGTCATGTCATGTCGACTGATGCCATGTCATGTCATGTGCTCTTGAGTCATTTTGAGACATGTCATCTCATGACATGTCGAGTCATGTTGAGTCATCTCAGGTCATTTCATGGCGAGTCAAGTCATGTGCAGACATGAAGAATCATGTCGGTCATGTTGTTGCCTGTTTAGAAATATCGAGTCATGATCAGTCGTCTCAAGTCACATCCAGTCGTGTCATTTCAAGTTGAGTCATGTCATGTCATGTCGGTTCATGTCATGTCGAGTCATGTCATGTCTAGTCATATCGTGTCGAGTCATGTCATTTCGAGTCTTGTCATGTTGATTCGGATCATGACTATTCATGGCATGCTGAGTCATTTCGAGTCATGTCTTCTCCTGCCATTTCAAGTCATGTCAAGTCATGTCGAGTCATGTCATGTCAAGTCATGTCAAGTCTTTTGTTTCAAGTCATGTCGAATCTTGGCATGTCATGTCATGTGGTCTTGTGTCAAATTGAGGCTTCTCATCTCATGATATTTCGAGTCATGTCGAGTCATCTCAAGTCATGTCATGGCAAGTCAATTCATGTCGAGTCTTGAAGAAGCATGTTGGGGCATGTCTTTGCCTGTTTAGACGTATTGAGTCATGATCTGTCATCTCATGTCACGTCGAATCATGTCATGTCATGCATTTTATGTCATTTCATGTCATGTCATGTCATGTCGCCTCATGTCAAGTCAAGTCATGTCGGGTCATGTCATATTGATTCACATCATGACATTTCATGGCATCCTGAGTCATGCACTTTTGAGCCATTTTGAGTCATGTCTTCTCCTGTCATTTCGAGTCATGTCAAGTTATGTCGAGTAATGTCTTGTCAAATCATGTCAAGTCTTTCTTTTCAAGTCGTGTCAGCTCATGTCATGTCATTCATGTCGAGTCATGTAGAGACATGTCATGTCATGTCATGTCGAGGCATCTAGAGTTACCTTGTGTCATGGAATGTTGTGTCATGTCTTGTTGAGTCATTTCAAGTCACTTCATGTCATTTGATGCACATCATGACAATTCATGTCATGCTGAGTCATTTCGAGACGTCTTCTCCTGTCATTTCGAGTCATGTCAAGTAATGTTGAGTCATGTCATGTCGAGTCATGACAAGTATTTTGTGTCAAGTCATTTCGACTGATGGCTTGTCATGTCATGTGCTCTTGAGTCATTTTGAGACATGTGATCTCATGACATGTCGAGTTATGTTGAGACATCTCAAAACATTTCATGGCGAGTCAAGTCATGTGCAGTCATGAAGAATCATGTCAGCCATGTCGTTGCCTGTTTAGAAATATCGAGTCATGATCTGTCATCTCATGTCACGTCCAGCCGTGTCATATCATTGCATGTCATGTCATTTCGAGTTGAGTCATGTCATGTCATGTCGAGTCATGACATGTCGAGTCATCATGTGTCGATTCATGTCATTTGGAGTCATGTCATGTTGAGTCATGTCATTTTGATTCACATCATGGCAATTCATAGCATGCTGTGTCATTCCATGTTGAGTCATCTCGAGTCATGTCATTTCCTGTCATCTCGAGTCATGTCAAGTCATGCCGAGTCATTTCATGTCAAGTCATGTCATGTCACGACTTTTATGTTTTCACGTTGAATCTTGTCATATCATGTTATGTGGCGACACGTCATTTGGAATCATGTCAAGACATGTTATGTCATGTCGAGTCATTCAGGGTCATCTCGAGTGAAGTCATTTCATGTCGGTTCATGTCATGTTGATTCATGTCATTTTGATTCACGTCATGATATTTCCGGGCATGTCGAGTCATTTCGAGCCATGTCTTCTCCTGTCATTTTGAGTCATGTCAAGTAATGTCGAGTCATGTCATGTCGAGTCATGTCAAGTATTTCGTGACAAGTCATGTCGACTGATGGCATGTCATGACATCTGCTCTTGAGTCATTTGTAGACATGTCATCTCATGACATGTCGAGTCATGTTGCGTCATCTCAAGGCATTTCTTGCCGAGTCAAGTCATGTGCAGTCATGAAGAATCATGTCGGTCATGTTGTTGCCTGTTTAGAAATAGCGAGTCATGATCTGTCATCTCATGTCACGTCAAGTCTTGCCATGTCATGGCATATCATGTCATTTCGAATTGAGAAATGTCATGTCATGTCGAGTCTTGTCATGTCGAGTCATGTCATATCGAGTCACCTTGTGTCGATTCATGTTATTTCGTGTCATGTCATGTTGATTCGCATCATGACAATTCATGGCATGCTGTGTCATTTCGAATCATTTCTTCTCCTGCCATTTCGAATCATGTCAAGTAATGTCGAGTCATGTCATGTCGACTCATGTAAAGTCTTTCGTGTCATGTCATGTCGACTGATGCCATGTCATGTCATGTGCTCTTGAGTCATTTTGAGACATGTCATCTCATGACATGTCGATTCATGTTGAGTCATCTCAAGTCATTTCATGGCGAGTCAAGTCATGTGCAGTCATGAAGAATCATCTCGGTCATGTTGTTGCCTGTTTAGAAATATCGAGTCATGATATGTCATCTCAAGTCACATCCAGTCGTGTCATTTCAAGTTGAGTCATGTCATGTCATGTCGGGTGATGTCATGTCGAGTCGTCATGTCTAGTCATCTCGTGTCGAGTCATGTCATTTCGAGTCTTGTCATGTTGATTCGGATCATGACTATTCATGGCATGCTGAGTCATTTCGGGTCATGTCTTCTCCTGCCATTTCGAGTCATGTCAAGTTATGTCGAGTCATGTCTTTTCGAGTCATGTCAAGTCTTTCTTGTCAAGTCGTGTCAGCTCATGTCATGTCATTCATGTCAAGTCATGTAGAGACATGTTATGTCATGTCATGTCGAGTCATCTAGAGTTACCTTGTGTCATGGAATGTTGTGTCATGTCTTGTTGAGTCATTTCGAGTCACTTCATTTCATGTTGATGCACAGCATGACAATTCATGTCATGCTGAGTCATTTCTAGACTGTCTTCTCCTGTCATTTCGAGTCATGTCAAGTAATGTTGAGTCATGTCATGTCGAGTCATAACAAGTATTTTGTGTCAAGTCATTTCGACTGATGGCTTGTCATGTCATGTGCTCTTGAGTCATTTTGAGACATGTCATCTCATGACATGTCGAGTTATGTTGAGTCATCTCAAAACATTTCATGGCGAGTCAAGTCATGTGCAGTCATGAAGAATCATGTCAGCCATGTCGTTGCCTGTTTAGAAATATCGAGTCATGATCTGTCATCTCATGCCACGTCCAGTCGTGTCATATCATTGCATGTCTTGTCATTTCGAGTTGAGTCAAGTCATGTCATGTCGAGTCATGACATGTCGAGTCATCGTGTGTCGATTCATGTCATTTCGATTCATGTCATGTTGAGTCATGTCATATCGAATCATGTCATTTTGATTCACATCATGGCAATTCATAATATGCTGAGTCATTCGATGTTGAGTCATCTCGAGTCATGTCTTTTCCTGTCATCTCGAGTCATGTCAAGTCATGCCGAGTCATTTCATTTCAAGTCATGTCATGTCACGACTTTTATGTTGTCATGTTGAATCTTGTCACGTCATGTCATGTGGCTACACGTCATGTGGAAATATGTCGAGACATGTTATGTCATGTCGAGTCATCAAGGGTCATCTCGAGTGAAGTCATTTCATGTCGGTTCATGTCATGTTGATTCATGTCATGTTGATTCATATCATGATAATTCATGGCATGCTGAGTCATTTTGAGTCATGTCTTCTTCTGTCATTTTGAGTCATGTCAAGTAATGTCGAATCATGTCATGGCGAGTCATGTCAAGTATTTCGTGTCAAGTCATGTCGACTGATGGCATGTCATGACTTCTGCTCTTGAGTCATTTGTAGACATGTCATCTCATGACATGTCGAGTCATGTTGTGTCTTCTCAAGGCATTTCATGCCAAGTCAAGTCATGTGCGGTCATGAAGAATCATGTCGGTCATGTTGTTGCCTGTTTAGAAATAGCGAGTCATGATCTGTCATCTCATGTCACATCCAGTCGTGTCATTTCAAGTTGAGTCATGTCATGTCATGTTGGGTCATGTCATGTCGAGTCATGTCATGTCGAGTCATCTCGTGTCGAGTCATGTCATTTCGAGTCTTGTCATGTTGATTCGGATCATGACTATTCATGGCATGCTGAGTCATTTAGAGTCATGTCTTCTCCTGCCATTTCGAGTCATGTCAAGTCATGTCGAGTCATGTCATGTCAAATCATGTCAAGTCTTTTGTGGCAAGTCATGTCGACTCTTGGCAGGTCATGTCATGTGGGCTTGAGTCAAATTGAGGCATCTCATCTCATGATATTTCGAGTCATGTCGAGTCATCTCAAGTCATGTCATGGCAAGTCAATTCATTTCGAGTCTTGAAGAAGCATGTCGGGGCATGTCTTTTCCTGTTTAGCCATATCGAGTCATGATCTGTCATCTCATGTCACGTTGAGTCATGTCATGTCATGCATTTTATGTCATTTCATGTCATGTCATGACATGTCACCTCATGTCAAGTCAAGTCATGTCGGGTCATGTCATGTTGATTCACATCATGATATTTCATGGCATGCTGAGTCATGCACTTTTGAGTCATTTTGAGTCTTGTCTTCTCCTGTCATTTCGAATCATGTCAAGTTATGTCGAGTCATGTCTTGTCAAATCATGTCACGTCTTTCTTGTCAAGTCGTGTCAGCTCATGTCATGTCATTCATGTCGAGTCATGTAGAGACATGTCATGTCATGTCATGTCGAGTCATCTAGAGTTACCTTGTGTCATGGAATGTTGTGTCATGTCATGTTGAGTCAATTCGAGTCACTTCATGTCAATTTGATGCACATCATGACAATTCATGTCATGCTGAGTCATTTCGAGACATGTCTTCTCCTGTCATTTCGAGTCACGTCAAGTAATGTTGAGTCATGTCATGTCGAGTCATGACAAGTATTTTGTGTCAGGTCATTTCGACTGATGGCTTGTCATGTCATGTGCTCTTGAGTCATTTTGAGACATGTCATCTCATGACATGGCGAGTTATGTTGAGACATCTCAAAACATTTCATGGCAAGTCATTTCATGTGTAGTCATGAAGAATCATGTCACCCATGTCGTTGCCTGCTTAGAAATATCGAGTCATGATCTGTCATCTCATGTCACGTCCAGTCGTGTCATATCATTGCATGTCATGTCATTTCGAGTTGAATCATGTCATGTCATTTCGAGTCATGACATGTCGAGTCATCTTCTGTCGATTCATGTCATGTTGAGTCATGTCATGTTGAGTCATGTCATATCGAGTCATGTCATTTTGATTCACATCATGGCAATTCATAACATGCTGAGTCATTCCATGTTGAGTCATCTCGAGTCATGTCTTTTCCTTTCATCTCGAGTCATGTCAAGTCATGCCGAGTCATTTCATTTCAAGTCATGTCATGTCACGACTTTTATGTTGTCACGTTGAATCTTGTCATATCATGTTATGTCGCGACACGTCATTTGGAATCATGTCGAGACATGTTATGTCATGTCGAGTCATCAAGGGTCATCTCGAGTGAAGTCATTTCATGTCGGTTCATGTCATGTTGATTCATGTCATGTTGATTCACATCATGATAATTCATGGCATGTCGATTCATTTGGAGTCATGTCTTCTCCTGTCATTTTGAGTCATGTCAAGTAATGTCGAATCATGTCATGTCGAGTCATGTCTAGTATTTCGTGTCAAGTCATGTCGACTGATGGCATGTCATGACATCGGCTCTTGAGTCATTTGTAGACATGTCATCTCATGACATGTCGAGTCATGTTGCGTCATCTCAAGGCATTTCATGCCGAGTCAAGTCATGTGCAGTCATGAAGAATCATGTCGGTCATGTTGTTGCCTGTTTAGAAATATCGAGTCATGATCTGTCATCTCATGTCACATCCAGTCTTGCCATGTCATGGCATGTCATCTCATTTCGAATTGAGTCATGTCATGTCATGTCCAGTCTTGTCATGTCGAGACATGTCATATCGAGTCATCTTGTGTCGATTCATGTCATTTCGTGTCATGTCATGTTGATTCGCTTCATGACAATTCATGGCAAGCTGAGTCATTTCGAATCATTTCTTCTCCTGCCATTTCGAGTCATGTCAAGTAATGTCGAGTCATGTCATGTCGACTCATGTAAAGTCTTTTGTGTCAAGTCATGTCGACTGATGCCATGTCATGTCATGTGCTCTTGAGTCATTTTGAGACATGTCATCTCATGACATGTCGAGTCATGTTGTGTCATCTCAAGTCATTTCATGGCGAATAAAGTCATGTGCAGTCATGAAGAATCATGTCGTTCATGTTGTTGCCTGTTTAGAAATATCGAGTCATGATCTGTCATCTCATGTCACAACCAGTCGTGTCATTTCAACTTGGGTCATGTCATCTCATGTCGTGTCATGTCATGTCAAGTCATGTCATGTCGAGTCATCTCATGTCGGGTCATGTCATTTCGAGTCTTGTCATGTTGAATCGGATCATGACTATTCATGGCATGCTGAGTCATTTAGAGTCATGTCTTCTCCTGCCATTTCGAGTCATGTCAAGTCGTGTCGAGTCATGTCATGTCAACTCATGTCAAGTCTTTTGTGGCAAGTCATGTCGACTCTTGGCATGTCATGTCATGTGGTCTTGAGTCAAATTGAGGCTTCTCATCTCATGATATTTCGAGTCATGTCGAGTCATCTCAAGTCATGTCATGGCAAGTCAATTCATGTCGAGTCTTGAAGAAGCATGTCGGGGCATGTCTTTGCCTGTTTAGCCATATCGAGTCATGATCTGTCATCTCATGTCACGTCGAGTCATGTCATGTCATGAATTTTATGCCATTTTAAGTCATGTCATGTCATGTCGCCTCATGTCAAGTCAAGTTATGTCGGGTCATGTCATGTTGATACACATTATGACATTTCATGGCATGCTGAGTCATGCACTTTTGAGTCATTTTGAGTCATGTCTTCTCCTGTCATTTCGAGTCATGTCAAGATATGTCAAGTCATGTCTTGTCGAGTCATGTCAAGTCTTTCTTGTCAAGTCGTGTCAGCTCATGTCATGTCATTCATGTCGAGTCATGTAGAGACATGTCATGTCATGTCATGTCGAGTCATCTAGAGTTACCTTGTGTCATGGAATGTTGTGTCATGTCTTGTTGAGTCATTTCGAGTCACTTCATGTCATGTTGATGCACATCATGACAATTCATGGCTGCTGAGTCATTTCCAGACATGTCTTCTCCTGTCATTTCGAGTCATGTCAAGTAATGTTGAGTCATGTCATGTCGAGTCATGACAAGTATTTTGTGTCAAATCATTTCGACTGATGGCTTGTCATGTCATGTGCTCTTGAATCATTTTGAGACATGTCATCTCATGACATGTCGAGTCATGTTGAGATATCTCAAAACATTTCATGGCAGGTCAAGTCATGTGCAGTCATGAAGAATCTTTTCAGCCATGTCGTTGCCTGTTTAGAAATATCGAGTCATGATCTGTCATCTCATGTCACGTCAAGTCGTGTCATTTCAAGTTGAATCATGTCATGTCATGTCGGGTCATGTCATGTCGAGTCATGTCATTTCGAGTCTTGTCATGTTGATTCGGATCATGACTATTCATGGCATGCTGGGTCATTTCGAATCATGTCTTCTCCTGCCATTTCGAGTCATGTGAAGTCATGTTGAGTCATGTCAAGTCAAGTCATGTCAAGTCTTTTGTGTCAAGTCATGTCGACTCTTGGCATGTCATGTCATGTGGGCTTGAGTCAAATTGAGGCATCTCATCTCTTGATATTTCGAGTCATGTCGAGTCATCTCAAGTCATGTCATGGCAAGTCAATTCATTTCGAGTCTTGAAGAAGCATGTCGGGGCATGTCTTTGCCTGTTTAGCCATATCGAGTCATGATTTGTCATCTCATGTCACGTTGAGTCATGTCATGTCATGCATTTTATGTCATTTCATGTCATGTCATGACATGTCACCTCATGTCAAGTCAAGTCATGTCGGGTCATGTCATGTTGATTCACATCATGATATTTCATGGCATGCTGAGTCATGCACTTTTGAGTCATTTTGAGTCTTGTCTTCTCCTGTCATTTCGAATCATGTCAAGTTATGTCGAGTCATGTCTTGTCAAATCATGTCACGTCTTTCTTGTCAAGTCGTGTCAGCTCATGTCATGTCATTCATGTCGAGTCATGTAGAGACATGTCATGTCATGTCATGTCGAGTCATCTAGAGTTACCTTGTGTCATGGAATGTTGTGTCATGTCATGTTGAGTCAATTCGAGTCACTTCATGTCAATTTGATGCACATCATGACAATTCATGTCATGCTGAGTCATTTCGAGACATGTCTTCTCCTGTCATTTCGAGTCACGTCAAGTAATGTTGATTCATGTCATTTCGAGTCATGACAAGTATTTTGTGTCAGGTCATTTCGACTGATGGCTTGTCATGTCATGTGCTCTTGAGTCATTTTGAGACATGTCATCTCATGACATGGCGAGTTATGTTGAGACATCTCAAAACATTTCATGGCAAGTCATTTCATGTGTAGTCATGAAGAATCATGTCACCCATGTCGTTGCCTGCTTAGAAATATCGAGTCATGATCTGTCATCTCATGTCACGTCCAGTCGTGTCATATCATTGCATGTCATGTCATTTCGAGTTGAATCATGTCATGTCATTTCGAGTCATGACATGTCGAGTCATCTTCTGTCGATTCATGTCATGTTGAGTCATGTCATGTTGAGTCATGTAATATCGAGTCATGTCATTTTGATTCACATCATGGCAATTCATAACATGCTGAGTCATTCCATGTTGAGTCATCTCGAGTCATGTCTTTTCCTTTCATCTCGAGTCATGTCAAGTCATGCCGAGTCATTTCATTTCAAGTCATGTCATGTCACGACTTTTATGTTGTCACGTTGAATCTTGTCATATCATGTTATGTCGCGACACGTCATTTGGAATCATGTCGAGACATGTTATGTCATGTCGAGTCATCAAGGGTCATCTCGAGTGAAGTCATTTCATGTCGGTTCATGTCATGTTGATTCATGTCATGTTGATTCACGTCATGATAATTCATGGCATGTCGATTCATTTGGAGTCATGTCTTCTCCTGTCATTTTGAGTCATGTCAAGTAATGTCGAATCATGTCATGTCGAGTCATGTCAAGTATTTCGTGTCAAGTCATGTCGACTGATGGCATGTCATGACATCGGCTCTTGAGTCATTTGTAGACATGTCATCTCATGACATGTCGAGTCATGTTGCGTCATCTCAAGGCATTTCATGCCGAGTCAAGTCATGTGCAGTCATGAAGAATCATGTCGGTCATGTTGTTGCCTGTTTAGAAATATCGAGTCATGATCTGTCATCTCATGTCACGTCCAGTCTTGCCATGTCATGGCATGTCATCTCATTTCGAATTGAGTCATGTCATGTCATGTCCAGTCTTGTCATGTCGAGACATGTCATATCGAGTCATCTTGTGTCGATTCATGTCATTTCGTGTCATGTCATGTTGATTCGCTTCATGACAATTCATGGCAAGCTGAGTCATTTCGAATCATTTCTTCTCCTGCCATTTCGAGTCATGTCAAGTAATGTCGAGTCATGTCATGTCGACTCATGTAAAGTCTTTTGTGTCAAGTCATGTCGACTGATGCCATGTCATGTCATGTGCTCTTGAGTCATTTTGAGACATGTCATCTCATGACATGTCGAGTCATGTTGTGTCATCTCAAGTCATTTCATGGCGAATAAAGTCATGTGCAGTCATGAAGAATCATGTCGTTCATGTTGTTGCCTGTTTAGAAATATCGAGTCATGATCTGTCATCTCATGTCACAACCAGTCGTGTCATTTCAACTTGGGTCATGTCATCTCATGTCGTGTCATGTCATGTCAAGTCATGTCATGTCGAGTCATCTCATGTCGAGTCATGTCATTTCGAGTCTTGTCATGTTGAATCGGATCATGACTATTCATGGCATGCTGAGTCATTTAGAGTCATGTCCTCTCCTGCCATTTCGAGTCATGTCATGTCAAGTCATGTCAAGTCTTTTGTGGCAAGTCATGTCGACTCTTGGCATGTCATGTCATGTGGTCTTGAGTCAAATTGAGGCTTCTCATCTCATGATGTTTCGAGTCATGTCGAGTCATCTCAAGTCATGTCATGGCAAGTCAATTCATGTCGAGTCTTGAAGAAGCATGTCGGGGAATGTCTTTGCCTGTTTAGCCATATCGAGTCATGATCTGTCATCTCATGTCACGTCGAGTCATGTCATGTCATGAATTTTATGCCATTTTATGTCATGTCATGTCATGTCGCCTCATGTCAAGTCAAGTTATGTCGGGTCATGTCATGTTGATTCACATCATGACATTTCATGGCATGCTGAGTCATGCACTTTTGAGTCATTTTGAGTCATGTCTTCTCCTGTCATTTCGAGTCATGTCAAGATATGTCAAGTCATGTCTTGTCGAGTCATGTCAAGTCTTTCTTGTCAAGTCGTGTCAGCTCATGTCATGTCATTCATGTCGAGTCATGTAGAGACATGTTATGTCATGTCATGTCGAGTCATCTAGAGTTACCTTGTGTCATGGAATGTTGTGTCATGTCATGTTGAGTCAATTCGAGACACTTCATGTCATGTTGATGCACATCATGACAATTCATGTCATGCTGAGTCATTTCGAGACATGTCTTCTCCTGTCATTTCGAGTCACGTCAAGTAATGTTGAGTCATGTCATGTCGAGTCATGACAAGTATTTTGTGTCAGGTCATTTCGACTGATGGCTTGTCATGTCATGTGCTCTTGAGTCATTTTGAGACATGTCATCTCATGACATGTCGAGTTATGTTGAGACATCTCAAAACATTTCATGGCAAGGCATTACATGTGTAGTCATGAAGAATCATGTCACCCATGTCGTTGCCTGCTTAGAAATATCGAATCATGATCTGTCATCTCATGTCACGTCCAGTCGTGTCATATCATTGCATGTCATGTCATTTCGAGTTGAATCATGTCATGTCATTTCGAGTCATGACATGTCGAGTCATCTTCTGTCGATTCATGTCATGTTGAGTCATGTCATGTTGAGTCTTGTCATATCGAGTCATGTCATTTTGATTCACATCATGGCAATTCATAACATGCTGAGTCATTCCATGTTGAGTCATCTCGAGTCATGTCTTTTCCTTTCATCTCGAGTCATGTCAAGTCATGCCGAGTCATTTCATTTCAAGTCATGTCATGTCACGACTTTTATGTTGTCACGTTGAATCTTGTCATATCATGTTATGTCACGACACGTCATTTGGAATCATGTCGAGACATGTTATGTCATGTCGAGTCATCAAGGGTCATCTCGAGTGAAGTCATTTCATGTCGGTTCATGTCATGTTGATTCATGTCATGTTGATTCACGTCATGATAATTCATGGCATGTCGATTCATTTGGAGTCATGTCTTCTCCTGTCATTTTGAGTCATGTCAAGTAATGTCGAATCATGTCATGTCGAGTCATGTCAAGTATTTCGTGTCAAGTCATGTCGACTGATGGCATGTCATGACATCGGCTCTTGAGTCATTTGTAGACATGTCATCTCATGACATGTCGAGTCATGTTGCGTCATCTCAAGGCATTTCATGCCGAGTCAAGTCATGTGCAGTCATGAAGAATCATGTCGGTCATGTTGTTGCCTGTTTAGAAATATCGAGTCATGATCTGTCATCTCATGTCACGTCCAGTCTTGCCATGTCATGGCATGTCATCTCATTTCGAATTGAGTCATGTCATGTCATGTCCAGTCTTGTCATGTCGAGACATGTCATATCGAGTCATCTTGTGTCGATTCATGTCATTTCGTGTCATGTCATGTTGATTCGCTTCATGACAATTCATGGCAAGCTGAGTCATTTCGAATCATTTCTTCTCCTGCCATTTCGAGTCATGTCAAGTAATGTCGAGTCATGTCATGTCGACTCATGTAAAGTCTTTTGTGTCAAGTCATGTCGACTGATGCCATGTCATGTCATGTGCTCTTGAGTCATTTTGAGACATGTCATCTCATGACATGTCGAGTCATGTTGTGTCATCTCAAGTCATTTCATGGCGAATAAAGTCATGTGCAGTCATGAAGAATCATGTCGTTCATGTTGTTGCCTGTTTAGAAATATCGAGTCATGATCTGTCATCTCATGTCACAACCAGTCGTGTCATTTCAACTTGGGTCATGTCATCTCATGTCGTGTCATGTCATGTCAAGTCATGTCATGTCGAGTCATCTCATGTCGAGTCATGTCATTTCGAGTCTTGTCATGTTGAATCGGATCATGACTATTCATGGCATGCTGAGTCATTTAGAGTCATGTCTTCTCCTGCCATTTCGAGTCATGTCAAGTCATGTCGAGTCATGTCATGTCAAGTCATGTCAAGTCTTTTGTGGCAAGTCATGTCGACTCTTGGCATGTCATGTCATGTGGTCTTGAGTCAAATTGAGGCTTCTCATCTCATGATATTTCGAGTCATGTCGAGTCATCTCAAGTCATGTCATGGCAAGTCAATTCATGTCGAGTCTTGAAGAAGCATGTCGGGGAATGTCTTTGCCTGTTTAGCCATATCGAGTCATGATCTGTCATCTCATGTCACGTCGAGTCATGTCATGTCATGAATTTTATGCCATTTTAAGTCATGTCATGTCATGTCGCCTCATGTCAAGTCAAGTTATGTCGGGTCATGTCATGTTGATTCACATCATGACATTTCATGGCATGCTGAGTCATGCACTTTTGAGTCATTTTGAGTCATGTCTTCTCCTGTCATTTCGAGTCATGTCAAGATATGTCAAGTCATGTCTTGTCGAGTCATGTCAAGTCTTTCTTGTCAAGTCGTGTCAGCTCATGTCATGTCATTCATGTCGAGTCATGTAGAGACATGTCATGTCATGTCATGTCGAGTCATCTAGAGTTACCTTGTGTCATGGAATGTTGTGTCATGTCATGTTGAGTCAATTTGAGACACTTCATGTCATGTTGATGCACATCATGACAATTCATGTCATGCTGAGTCATTTCGAGACATGTCTTCTCCTGTCATTTCGAGTCACGTCAAGTAATGTTGAGTCATGTCATGTCGAGTCATGACAAGTATTTTGTGTCAGGTCATTTCGACTGCTGGCTTGTCATGTCATGTGCTCTTGAGTCATTTTGAGACATGTCATCTCATGACATGTCGAGTTATGTTGAGACATCTCAAAACATTTCATGGCAAGTCATTACATGTGTAGTCATGAAGAATCATGTCACCCATGTCGTTGCCTGCTTAGAAATATCGAATCATGATCTGTCATCTCATGTCACGTCCAGTCGTGTCATATCATTGCATGTCATGTCATTTCGAGTTGAATCATGTCATGTCATTTCGAATCATGACATGTCGAGTCATCTTCTGTCGATTCATGTCATGTTGAGTCATGTCATGTTGAGTCATGTCATATCGAGTCATGTCATTTTGATTCACATCATGGCAATTCATAACATGCTGAGTCATTCCATGTTGAGTCATCTCGAGTCATGTCTTTTCCTTTCATCTCGTGTCATGTCAAGTCATGCCGAGTCATTTCATTTCAAGTCATGTCATGTCACGACTTTTATGTTGTCACGTTGAAACTTGTCATATCATGTTATGGCGCGACACGTCATTTGGAATCATGTCGAGACATGTTATGTCATGTCGAGTCATCAATGGTCATCTCGAGTGAAGTCATTTCATGTCGGTTCATGTCATGTTGATTCATGTCATGTTGATTCACGTCATGATAATTCATGGCATGTCGATTCATTTGGAGTCATGTCTTCTCCTGTCATTTCGAGTCATGTCAAGTAATGTCGAGTCATGTCATGTCGAGTCATGTCAAGTATTTCGTGTCAAGTCATGTCGACTGATGGCATGTCATGTCATGTGCTCTTGATTCATTTTGAGACATGTCATCTCATGACATGTCGAGTCATGTTGTGTCATCTCAAGTCATTTCATGGCGAATAAAGTCACGTGCAGTCATGAAGAATCATGTCGTTCATGTTGTTGCCTTTTTCGAAATATCGAGTCATGATCTGTCATCTCATGTCACAACCAGTCGTGTCATTTCAAGTTGAGTCATGTCATCTCATGTCGGGTCATGTCATGTCAAGTCATGTCATGTCGAGTCATCTCGTGTCGAGTCATGTCATTTTGAGTCTTGTCATGTTGAATCAGATCATGACTATTCATGGCATGCCGAGTCATTTAGAGTCATGTCTTCTCCTCCCATTTCGAGTCATGTCAAGTCATGTCGAGTCATGTCATGTCAAGTCATGTCAAGTCTTTTGTGGCAAGTCATGTCGACTCTTGGCATGTCATGTCATGTGGTCTTGAGTCAAATTGAGGCTTCTCATCTCATGATATTTCGAGTCATGTCGAGTCATCTCAAGTCATGTCATGGCAAGTCAATTCATGTCGAGTCTTGAAGAAGCATGTCGGGGAATGTCTTTGCCTGTTTAGCCATATCGAGTCATGATCTGTCATCTCATGTCACAACCAGTCGTGTCATTTCAACTTGGGTCATGTCATCTCATGTCGTGTCATGTCATGTCAAGTCATGTCATGTCGAGTCATCTCATGTCGAGTCATGTCATTTCGAGTCTTGTCATGTTGAATCGTATCATGACTATTCATGGCATGCTGAGTCATTTAGAGTCATGTCCTCTCCTGCCATTTCGAGTCATGTCATGTCAAGTCATGTCAAGTCTTTTGTGGCAAGTCATGTCGACTCTTGGCATGTCATGTCATGTGGTCTTGAGTCAAATTGAGGCTTCTCATCTCATGATGTTTCGAGTCATGTCGAGTCATCTCAAGTCATGTCATGGCAAGTCAATTCATGTCGAGTCTTGAAGAAGCATGTCGGGGAATGTCTTTGCCTGTTTAGCCATATCGAGTCATGATCTGTCATCTCATGTCACGTCGAGTCATGTCATGTCATGAATTTTATGCCATTTTATGTCATGTCATGTCATGTCGCCTCATGTCAAGTCAAGTTATGTCGGGTCATGTCATGTTGATTCACATCATGACATTTCATGGCATGCTGAGTCATGCACTTTTGAGTCATTTTGAGTCATGTCTTCTCCTGTCATTTCGAGTCATGTCAAGATATGTCAAGTCATGTCTTGTCGAGTCATGTCAAGTCTTTCTTGTCAAGTCGTGTCAGCTCATGTCATGTCATTCATGTCGAGTCATGTAGAGACATGTTATGTCATGTCATGTCGAGTCATCTAGAGTTACCTTGTGTCATGGAATGTTGTGTCATGTCATGTTGAGTCAATTCGAGACACTTCATGTCATGTTGATGCACATCATGACAATTCATGTCATGCTGAGTCATTTCGAGACATGTCTTCTCCTGTCATTTCGAGTCACGTCAAGTAATGTTGAGTCATGTCATGTCGAGTCATGACAAGTATTTTGTGTCAGGTCATTTCGACTGATGGCTTGTCATGTCATGTGCTCTTGAGTCATTTTGAGACATGTCATCTCATGACATGTCGAGTTATGTTGAGACATCTCAAAACATTTCATGGCAAGGCATTACATGTGTAGTCATGAAGAATCATGTCACCCATGTCGTTGCCTGCTTAGAAATATCGAATCATGATCTGTCATCTCATGTCACGTCCAGTCGTGTCATATCATTGCATGTCCTGTCATTTCGAGTTGAATCATGTCATGTCATTTCGAGTCATGACATGTCGAGTCATCTTCTGTCGATTCATGTCATGTTGAGTCATGTCATGTTGAGTCTTGTCATATCGAGTCATGTCATTTTGATTCACATCATGGCAATTCATAACATGCTGAGTCATTCCATGTTGAGTCATCTCGAGTCATGTCTTTTCCTTTCATCTCGAGTCATGTCAAGTCATGCCGAGTCATTTCATTTCAAGTCATGTCATGTCACGACTTTTATGTTGTCACGTTGAATCTTGTCATATCATGTTATGTCACGACACGTCATTTGGAATCATGTCGAGACATGTTATGTCATGTCGAGTCATCAAGGGTCATCTCGAGTGAAGTCATTTCATGTCGGTTCATGTCATGTTGATTCATGTCATGTTGATTCACGTCATGATAATTCATGGCATGTCGATTCATTTGGAGTCATGTCTTCTCCTGTCATTTTGAGTCATGTCAAGTAATGTCGAATCATGTCATGTCGAGTCATGTCAAGTATTTCGTGTCAAGTCATGTCGACTGATGGCATGTCATGACATCGGCTCTTGAGTCATTTGTAGACATGTCATCTCATGACATGTCGAGTCATGTTGCGTCATCTCAAGGCATTTCATGCCGAGTCAAGTCATGTGCAGTCATGAAGAATCATGTCGGTCATGTTGTTGCCTGTTTAGAAATATCGAGTCATGATCTGTCATCTCATGTCACGTCCAGTCTTGCCATGTCATGGCATGTCATCTCATTTCGAATTGAGTCATGTCATGTCATGTCCAGTCTTGTCATGTCGAGACATGTCATATCGAGTCATCTTGTGTCGATTCATGTCATTTCGTGTCATGTCATGTTGATTCGCTTCATGACAATTCATGGCAAGCTGAGTCATTTCGAATCATTTCTTCTCCTGCCATTTCGAGTCATGTCAAGTAATGTCGAGTCATGTCATGTCGACTCATGTAAAGTCTTTTGTGTCAAGTCATGTCGACTGATGCCATGTCATGTCATGTGCTCTTGAGTCATTTTGAGACATGTCATCTCATGACATGTCGAGTCATGTTGTGTCATCTCAAGTCATTTCATGGCGAATAAAGTCATGTGCAGTCATGAAGAATCATGTCGTTCATGTTGTTGCCTGTTTAGAAATATCGAGTCATGATCTGTCATCTCATGTCACAACCAGTCGTGTCATTTCAACTTGGGTCATGTCATCTCATGTCGTGTCATGTCATGTCAAGTCATGTCATGTCGAGTCATCTCATGTCGAGTCATGTCATTTCGAGTCTTGTCATGTTGAATCGGATCATGACTATTCATGGCATGCTGAGTCATTTAGAGTCATGTCTTCTCCTGCCATTTCGAGTCATGTCAAGTCATGTCGAGTCATGTCATGTCAAGTCATGTCAAGTCTTTTGTGGCAAGTCATGTCGACTCTTGGCATGTCATGTCATGTGGTCTTGAGTCAAATTGAGGCTTCTCATCTCATGATATTTCGAGTCATGTCGAGTCATCTCAAGTCATGTCATGGCAAGTCAATTCATGTCGAGTCTTGAAGAAGCATGTCGGGGAATGTCTTTGCCTGTTTAGCCATATCGAGTCATGATCTGTCATCTCATGTCACGTCGAGTCATGTCATGTCATGAATTTTATGCCATTTTAAGTCATGTCATGTCATGTCGCCTCATGTCAAGTCAAGTTATGTCGGGTCATGTCATGTTGATTCACATCATGACATTTCATGGCATGCTGAGTCATGCACTTTTGAGTCATTTTGAGTCATGTCTTCTCCTGTCATTTCGAGTCATGTCAAGATATGTCAAGTCATGTCTTGTCGAGTCATGTCAAGTCTTTCTTGTCAAGTCGTGTCAGCTCATGTCATGTCATTCATGTCGAGTCATGTAGAGACATGTCATGTCATGTCATGTCGAGTCATCTAGAGTTACCTTGTGTCATGGAATGTTGTGTCATGTCATGTTGAGTCAATTTGAGACACTTCATGTCATGTTGATGCACATCATGACAATTCATGTCATGCTGAGTCATTTCGAGACATGTCTTCTCCTGTCATTTCGAGTCACGTCAAGTAATGTTGAGTCATGTCATGTCGAGTCATGACAAGTATTTTGTGTCAGGTCATTTCGACTGATGGCTTGTCATGTCATGTGCTCTTGAGTCATTTTGAGACATGTCATCTCATGACATGTCGAGTTATGTTGAGACATCTCAAAACATTTCATGGCAAGTCATTACATGTGTAGTCATGAAGAATCATGTCACCCATGTCGTTGCCTGCTTAGAAATATCGAATCATGATCTGTCATCTCATGTCACGTCCAGTCGTGTCATATCATTGCATGTCATGTCATTTCGAGTTGAATCATGTCATGTCATTTCGAATCATGACATGTCGAGTCATCTTCTGTCGATTCATGTCATGTTGAGTCATGTCATGTTGAGTCATGTCATATCGAGTCATGTCATTTTGATTCACATCATGGCAATTCATAACATGCTGAGTCATTCCATGTTGAGTCATCTCGAGTCATGTCTTTTCCTTTCATCTCGTGTCATGTCAAGTCATGCCGAGTCATTTCATTTCAAGTCATGTCATGTCACGACTTTTATGTTGTCACGTTGAATCTTGTCATATCATGTTATGGCGCGACACGTCATTTGGAATCATGTCGAGACATGTTATGTCATGTCGAGTCATCAATGGTCATCTCGAGTGAAGTCATTTCATGTCGGTTCATGTCATGTTGATTCATGTCATGTTGATTCACGTCATGATAATTCATGGCATGTCGATTCATTTGGAGTCATGTCTTCTCCTGTCATTTCGAGTCATGTCAAGTAATGTCGAGTCATGTCATGTCGAGTCATGTCAAGTATTTCGTGTCAAGTCATGTCGACTGATGGCATGTCATGTCATGTGCTCTTGATTCATTTTGAGACATGTCATCTCATGACATGTCGAGTCATGTTGTGTCATCTCAAGTCATTTCATGGCGAATAAAGTCATGTGCAGTCATGAAGAATCATGTCGTTCATGTTGTTGCCTTTTTAGAAATATCGAGTCATGATCTGTCATCTCATGTCACAACCAGTCGTGTCATTTCAAGTTGAGTCATGTCATCTCATGTCGGGTCATGTCATGTCAAGTCATGTCATGTCGAGTCATCTCGTGTCAAGTCATGTCATTTCGAGTCTTGTCATGTTGAATCAGATCATGACTATTCATGGCATGCCGAGTCATTTAGAGTCATGTCTTCTCCTCCCATTTCGAGTCATGTCAAGTCATGTCGAGTCATGTCATGTCAAGTCATGTCAAGTCTTTTGTGGCAAGTCATGTCGACTCTTGGCATGTCATGTCATGTGGTCTTGAGTCAAATTGAGGCTTCTCATCTCATGATATTTCGAGTCATGTCGAGTCATCTCAAGTCATGTCATGGCAAGTCAATTCATGTCGAGTCTTGAAGAAGCATGTCGGGGCATGTCTTTGCCTGTTTAGCCATATCGAGTCATGATCTGTCATCTCATGTCACGTCGAGTCATGTCATGTCATGAATTTTATGCCATTTTATGTCATGTCATGTCATGTCGCCTCATGACAAGTCAAGTTATGTCGGGTCATGTCATGTTGATTCACATCATGACATTTCATGGCATGCTGAGTCATGCACTTTTGAGTCATTTTGAGTCATGTCTTCTCCTGTCATTTCGAGTCATGTCAAGATATGTCAAGTCATGTCTTGTCGAGTCATGTCAAGTCTTTCTTGTCAAGTCGTGTCAGCTCATGTCATGTCATTCATGTCGAGTCATGTAGAGACATGTCATGTCATGTCATGTCGAGTCATCTAGAGTTACCTTGTGTCATGGAATGTTGTGTCATGTCATGTTGAGTCAATTCGAGACACTTCATGTCATGTTGATGCACATCATGACAATTCATGGCTGCTGAGTCATTTCGAGACATGTCTTCTCCTGTCATTTCGAGTCATGTCAAGTAATGTTGAGTCATGTCATGTCGAGTCATGACAAGTATTTTGTGTCAAATCATTTCGACTGATGGCTTGTCATGTCATGTGCTCTTGAGTCATTTTGAGACATGTCATCTCATGACATGTCGAGTCATGTTGAGAGATCTCAAAACATTTCATGGCAGGTTAAGTCATGTGCAGTCATGAAGAATCTTTTCAGCCATGTCGTTGCCTGTTTAGAAATATCGAGTCATGATCTGTCATCTCATGTCACTTCAAGTCGTGTCATTTCAAGTTGAATCATGTCATGTCGTGTTGGGTCATGTCATGTTGAGACATGTCATTTCGAGTCTTGTCATGTTGATTCGGATCATGACTATTCATGGCATGCTGAGTCATTTCGAATCATGTCTTCTCCTGCCATTTCGAGTCATGTCAAGTCATGTTGAGTCATGTCATGTCAAGTCATGTCAAGTCTTTTGTGTCAAGTCATGTCGACTCTTGGCAGGTCATGTCATGTGGGCTTGAGTCAAATTGAGGCATCTCATCTCTTGATATTTCGAGTCATGTCGAGTCATCTCAAGTCATGTCATGGGAAGTCAATTCATTTCGAGTCTTGAAGAAGCATGTCGGGGAATGTCTTTGCCTGTTTAGCCATATCGAGTCATGATCTGTCATCTCATGTCACGTTGAGTCATGTCATGTCATGCATTGTATGTCATTTCATGTCATGTCATGACATTTCACCTTATGTCAAGTCAAGTCATTTCGGGTCATGTCATGTTGATTCACATCATGATCTTTCATGGCATGCTGAGTCATGCACTTTTGTGTCATTTTGAGTCTTGTCTTCTCCTGTCATTTCGAGTCATGTCAAGTTATGTCGAGTCATGTCTTGTCAAATCATGTCAAGTCTTTCTTGTCAAGTCGTGTCAGCTCATGTCATGTCATTCATGTCGAGTCATGTAGAGACATGTCATGTCATGTCATGTCGAGTCATCTAGAGTTACCTTGTGTCATGGAATGTTGTGTCATGTCATGTTGAGTCAATTCGAGACACTTCATGTCATGTTGATGCACATCATGACAATTCATGTCATGCTGAGTCATTTTGAGACATGTCTTCTCCTGTCATTTCGAGTCACGTCAAGTAATGTTGAGTCATGTCATGTCGAGTCATGACAAGTATTTTGTGTCAGGTCATTTCGACTGATGGCTTGTCATGTCATGTGCTCTTGAGTCATTTTGAGACATGTCATCTCATGACATGTCGAGTTATGTTGAGACATCTCAAAACATTTCATGGCAAGTCATTTCATGTGTAGTCATGAAGAATCATGTCACCCATGTCGTTGCCTGCTTAGAAATATCGAATCATGATCTGTCATCTCATGTCACGTCCAGTCGTGTCATATCATTGCATGTCATGTCATTGCGAGGTGAATCATGTCATGTCATTTGGAGTCATGACATGCCGAGTCATCTTCTGTCGATTCATGTCATGTTGAGTCATGTCATGTTGAGTCATGTCATATCGAGTCATGTCATTTTGATTCACATCATGGCAATTCATAACATGCTGAGTCATTCCATGCTGAGTCATCTCGAGTCATGTCTTTTCCTTTCATCTCGAGTCATGTCAAGTCATGCCGAGTCATTTCATTTCAAGTCATGTCATGTCACGACTTTTATGTTGTCACGTTGAATCTTGTCATATCATGTTATGTCACGACACGTCATTTGGAATCATGTCGAGACATGTTATGTCATGTCGAGTCATCAAGGGTCATCTCGAGTGAAGTCATTTCATGTCGGTTCATGTCATGTTGATTCATGTCATGTTGATTCACATCATGATAATTCATGGCATGTCGATTCATTTGGAGTCATGTCTTCTCCTGTCATTTTGAGTCATGTCAAGTAATGTCGAATCATGTCATGTCGAGTCATGTCAAGTATTTCGTGTCAAGTCATGTCGACTGATGGCATGTCATGACATCGGCTCTTGAGTCATTTGTAGACATGTCATCTCATGACATGTCGAGTCATGTTGCGTCATCTCAAGGCATTTCATGCCGAGTCAAGTCATGTGCAGTCATGAAGAATCATGTCGGTCATGTTGTTGCCTGTTTAGAAATATCGAGTCATGATCTGTCATCTCATGTCACGTCCAGTCTTGCCATGTCATGGCATGTCATCTCATTTCAAATTGAGTCATGTCATGTCATGTCCAGTCTTGTCATGTCGAGACATGTCATATCGAGTCATCTTGTGTCGATTCATGTCATTTCGTGTCATGTCATGTTGATTCGCTTCATGACAATTCATGGCAAGCTGAGTCATTTCGAATCATTTCTTCTCCTGCCATTTCGAGTCATGTCAAGTAATGTTGAGTCATGTCATGTCGACTCATGTAAAGTCTTTTGTGTCAAGTCATGTCGACTGATGCCATGTCATGTCATGTGCTCTTGAGTCATTTTGAGACATGTCATCTCATGACATGTCGAGTCATGTTGTGTCATCTCAAGTCATTTCATGGCGAATAAAGTCTTGTGCAGTCATGAAGAATCATGTCGTTCATGTTGTTGCCTTTTAGAAATATCGAGTCATGATCTGTCATCTCATGTCACAACCAGTCGTGTCATTTCAAGTTGAGTCATGTCATCTCATGTCGGGTCATGTCATGTCAAGTCATGTCATGTCGAGTCATCTCGTGTCGAGTCATGTCATTTCGAGTCTTGTCATGTTGAATCGGATCATGACTATTCATGGCATGCCGAGTCATTTAGAGTCATGTCTTCTCCTGCCATTTCGAGTCATGTCAAGTCATGTCGAGTCATGTCATGTCAAGTCATGTCAAGTCTTTTGTGGCAAGTCATGTCGACTCTTGGCATGTCATGTCATGTGGTCTTGAGTCAAATTGAGGCTTCCCATCTCATGATATTTCGAGTCATGTCGAGTCATCTCAAGTCATGTCATGGCAAGTCAATTCATGTCGAGTCTTGAAGAAGCATGTCGGGGTATGTCTTTGCCTGTTTAGCCATATCGAGTCATCATCTGTCATCTCATGTCACGTCGAGTCATGTCATGTCATGAATTTTATGCCATTTTATGTCATGTCATGTCATGTCGCCTCATGTCAAGTCAAGTTATGTCGGGTCATGTCATGTTGATTCACATCATGACATTTCATGGCATGCTGAGTCATGCACTTTTGAGTCATTTTGAGTCATGTCTTCTCCTGTCATTTCGAGTCATGTCAAGATATGTCAAGTCATGTCTTGTCGAGTCATGTCAAGTCTTTCTTGTCAAGTCGTGTCAGCTCATGTCATGTCATTCATGTCGAGTCATGTAGAGACATGTCATGTCATGTCATGTCGAGTCATCTAGAGTTACCTTGTGTCATGGAATGTTGTGTCATGTCATGTTGAGTCAATTCGAGACACTTCATGTCATGTTGATGCACATCATGACAATTCATGGCTGCTGAGTCATTTCGAGACATGTCTTCTCCTGTCATTTCGAGTCATGTCAAGTAATGTTGAGTCATGTCATGTCGAGTCATGACAAGTATTTTGTGTCAAATCATTTCGACTGATGGCTTGTCATGTCATGTGCTCTTGAGTCATTTTGAGACATGTCATCTCATGACATGTCGAGTCATGTTGAGAGATCTCAAAACATTTCATGGCAGGTCAAGTCATGTGCAGTCATGAAGAATCTTTTCAGCCATGTCGTTGCCTGTTTAGAAATATCGAGTCATGATCTGTCATCTCATGTCACTTCAAGTCGTGTCATTTCAAGTTGAATCATGTCATGTCGTGTTGGGTCATGTCATGTCGAGACATGTCATTTCGAGTCTTGTCATGTTGATTCGGATCATGACTATTCATGGCATGCTGAGTCATTTCGAATCATGTCTTCTCCTGCCATTTCGAGTCATGTCAAGTCATGTTGAGTCATGTCATGTCAAGTCATGTCAAGTCTTTTGTGTCAAGTCATGTCGACTCTTGGCAGGTCATGTCATGTGGGCTTGAGTCAAATTGAGGCATCTCATCTCTTGATATTTCGAGTCATGTCGAGTCATCTCAAGTCATGTCATGGGAAGTCAATTCATTTCGAGTCTTGAAGAAGCATGTCGGGGAATGTCTTTGCCTGTTTAGCCATATCGAGTCATGATCTGTCATCTCATGTCACGTTGAGTCATGTCATGTCATGCATTGTATGTCATTTCATGTCATGTCATGACATTTCACCTTATGTCAAGTCAAGTCACGTCGGGTCATGTCATGTTGAGTCACATCATGATATTTCATGGCATGCTGAGTCATGCACTTTTGTGTCATTTTGAGTCTTGTCTTCTCCTGTCATTTCGAGTCATGTCAAGTTATGTCGAGTCATGTCTTGTCAAATCATGTCAAGTCTTTCTTGTCAAGTCGTGTCAGCTCATGTCATGTCATTCATGTCGAGTCATGTAGAGACATGTCATGTCATGTCATGTCGAGTCATCTAGAGTTACCTTGTGTCATGGAATGTTGTGTCATGTCATGTTGAGTCAATTCGAGACACTTCATGTCATGTTGATGCACATCATGACAATTCATGTCATGCTGAGTCATTTCGAGACATGTCTTCTCCTGTCAATTCGAGTCACGTCAAGTAATGTTGAGTCATGTCATGTCGAGTCATGACAAGTATTTTGTGTCAGGTCATTTCGACGGATGGCTTGTCATGTCATGTGCTCTTGAGTCATTTTGAGACATGTCATCTCATGACATGTCGAGTTATGTTGAGACATCTCAAAACATTTCATGGCAAGTCATTTCATGTGTAGTCATGAAGAATCATGTCACCCATGTCGTTGCCTGCTTAGAAATATCGAATCATGATCTGTCATCTCATGTCACGTCCAGTCGTGTCATATCATTGCATGTCATGTCATTGCGAGGTGAATCATGTCATGTCATTTCGAGTCATGACATGCCGAGTCATCTTCTGTCGATTCATGTCATGTTGAGTCATGTCATGTTGAGTCATGTCATATCGAGTCATGTCATTTTGATTCACATCATGGCAATTCATAACATGCTGAGTCATTCCATGCTGAGTCATCTCGAGTCATGTCTTTTCCTTTCATCTCGAGTCATGTCAAGTCATGCCGAGTCATTTCATTTCAAGTCATGTCATGTCACGACTTTTATGTTGTCACGTTGAATCTTGTCATATCATGTTATGTCACGACACATCATTTGGAATCATGTCGAGACATGTTATGTCATGTCGAGTCATCAAGGGTCATCTCGAGTGAAGTCATTTCATGTCGGTTCATGTCGTGTTGATTCATGTCATGTTGATTCACGTCATGATAATTCATGGCATGTCGATTCATTTGGCGTCATGTCTTCTCCTTTCATTTTGAGTCATGTCAAGTAATGTCGAATCATGTCATGTCGAGTCATGTCAAGTATTTCGTGTCAAGTCATGTCGACTGATGGCATGTCATGACATCGGCTCTTGAGTCATTTGCAGACATGTCATCTCATGACATGTCGAGTCATGTTGCGTCATCTCAAGACATTTCATGCCGAGTCAAGTCATGTGCAGTCATGAAGAATCATGTCGGTCATGTTGTTGCCTGTTTAGAAATATCGAGTCATGATCTGTCATCTCATGTCACGTCCAGTCTTGCCATGTCATCGCATGTCATCTCATTTCGAATTGAGTCATGTCATGTCATGTCCAGCCTTGTCATGTCGAGACATGTCATATCGAGTCATCTTGTGTCGATTCATGTCATTTCGTGTCATGTCATGTTGATTCGCTTCATGACAATTCATGGCAAGCTGAGTCATTTCGAATCATTTCTTCTCCTTCCATTTCGAGTCATGTCAAGTAATGTCGAGTCATGTCATGTCGACTCATATAAAGTCTTTCCTGTCAAGTCATGTTGACTGATGCCATGTCATGTCATGTGCTCTTGAGTCATTTTGAGACATGTCATCTCATGACATGTCGAGTCATGTTGTGTCATCTCAAGTCATTTCATGGCGAATAAAGTCATGTGCAGTCATGAAGAATCATGTCGTTCATGTTGTTGCCTGTTTAGAAATATCGAGTCATGATCTGTCATCTCATGTCACAACCAGTCGTGTCATTTCAAGTTGAGTCATGTCATCTCATGTCGGGTCATGTCATGTCAAGTCATGTCATGTCGAGTCATCTCGTGTCGAGTCATGTCATTTCGAGTCTTGTTATGTAGAATCGGATCATGACTATTCATGGCATGCTGAGTCATTTAGAGTCATGTCTTCTCCTGCCATTTCGAGTCATGTCAAGTCATGTCGAGTCATGTCATGTCAAGTCATGTCAAGTCTTTTGTGGCAAGTCATGTCGACTCTTGGCATGTCATGTCATGTGGTCTTGAGTCAAATTGAGGCTTCTCATCTCATGATATTTCGAGTCATGTCGAGTCATCTCAAGTCATGTCATGGCAAGTCAATTCATGTCGAGTCTTGAAGAAGCATGTCGGGGATTGTCTTTGCCTGTTTAGCCATATCGAGTCATGATCTGTCATCTCATGTCACGTCGAGTCATGTCATGTCATGAATTTTATGCCATTTTATGTCATGTCATGTCATGTCGCCTCATGTCAAGTCAAGTTATGTCGGGTCATGTCATGTTGATTCACATCATGACATTTCATGGCATGCTGAGTCATGCACTTTTGAGTCATTTTGAGTCATGTCTTCTCCTGTCATTTCGAGTCATGTCAAGATATGTCAAGCCATGTCTTGTCGAGTCATGTCAAGTCTTTCTTGTCAAGTCGTGTCAGCTCATGTCATGTCATTCATGTCGAGTCATGTAGAGACATGTCATGTCATGTCATGTCGAGTCATCTAGAGTTACCTTGTGTCATGGAATGTTGTGTCAAATCTTGTTGAGTCATTTCGAGTCACTTCATGTCATGTTGATGCACATCATGACAATTCATGGCTGCTGAGTCATTTCGAGACATGTCTTCTCCTGTCATTTCGAGTCATGTCAAGTAATGTTGAGTCATGTCATGTCGAGTCATGACAAGTATTTTGTGTCAAATCATTTCGACTGCTGGCTTGTCATGTCATGTGCTCTTGAGTCATTTTGAGACAAGTCATCTCACGACATGTCGAGTTATGTTGAGACATCTCAAAACATTTCATGGCAAGTCATTTCATGTGTAGTCATGAAGAATCATGTCACTCATGTCGTTTCCTGTTCAGAAATATCGAATCATGATCTGTCAACACATGTCACGTCCAGTCGTGTCATATCATTGCATGTCATGTCATTTCGAGTTGAATCATGTCATGTCATTTCGAGTCATGACATGTCGAGTCATCTTCTGTCGATTCATGTCATTTTGAGTCATGTCATGTTGAGTCATGTCATATCGAGTCATGTCATTTTGATTCACATCATGGCAATTCATAACATGCTGAGTCATTCCATGTTGAGTCATCTCGAGTCATGTCTTTTCCTTTCATCTCGAGTCATGTCAAGTCATGCTGAGTCATTTCATTTCAAGTCATGTCATGTCACGACTTTTATGTTGTCACGTTGAATCTTGTCATATCATGTTATGTCGCGACACGTCATTTGGAATCATGTCGAGACATGTTATGTCATGTCGAGTCATCAAGGGTCATCTCGAGTGAAGTCATTTCATGTCGGTTCATGTCATGTTGATTCATGTCATGTTGATTCACGTCATGATAATTCATGGCATGTCGAGTCATTTCGAGTCATGTCTTCTCCTGTCATTTTGAGTCATGTCAAGTAATGTCGAGTCATGTCATGTCGAGTCATGTCAAGTATTTCGTGTCAAGTCATGTCGACTGATGGCATGTCATGACATCGGCTCTTGAGTCATTTGTAGACATGTCATCTCATGACATGTCGAGTCATGTTGCGTCATCTCAAGGCATTTCATGCCGAGTCAAGTCATGTGCAGTCATGAAGAATCATGTCGGTCATGTTGTTGCCTGTTTAGAAATATCGAGTCATGATCTGTCATCTCATGTCACGTCCAGTTTTGCCATGTCATGGCATTTCATGTCATTTCGAATTGAGTCATGTGCAGTCATGTCCAGTCTTGTCATGTCGAGACATGTCATATCGAGTCATCTTGTGTCGATTCATGTCATTTCGTGTCATGTCATGTTGATTCGTATCATGACAATTCATGGCATGCTGAGTCATTTCGAATCATTTCTTCTCCTGCCATTTCGAGTCATGTCATTTAATGTCGAGTCATGTCATGTCGACTCATGTAAAGTCTTTTGTGACAAGTCATGTCGACTGATGCCATGTCATGTCATGTGCTCTTGAGTCATTTTGAGACATGTCATCTCATGACATGTCGAGTCATGTTGTGTCATCTCAAGTCATTTCATGGCGAATAAAGTCATGTGCAGTCATGAAGAATCATGTCATTCATGTTGTTGCCTGTTTAGAAATATCGAGTCATGATCTGTCATCTCATGTCACATCCAGTCGTGTCATTTCAAGTTGAGTCATGTCATGTCATGTCGGGTCATGTCATGTCGAGTCATGTCATGTCGAGTCATCTCGTGTCGAGTCATGTCATTTCGAGTCTTGCCATGTTGATTCGGATGATGACTATTCATGGCATGCTGAGTCATTTAGAGTCATGTCTTCTCCTGCCATTTCGAGTCATGTCAAGTCATGTCGAGTCATGTCAAGTCAAGTCATGTCGGGTCATGTCATGTTGATTCACATCATGACAATTCATCGCAGGCTGAGTCATTTCGAGACATTTCTTCTCCTGTCATTTCGAGTCATGTCAAGTAATGTTGAGTCATGTCATGTCGAGTCATGTCAAGTATTTTGTGTCAAGTCATTTCGACTGATGGCTTGTCATGTCATGTGCTCTTGAGTCATTTTGAGACATGTCATCTCATGACATGTCGAGTTATGTTGAGACATCTCAAAACATTTCATGGCAGGTCAATTCATGTGCAGTCATGAAGAATCTTTTCAGCCATGTCGTTGCCTTTTTAGAAATATCGAGTCGTGATTTGTCATCTCATGTCACGTCCAGTCGTGTCATTTCAAGTTGAGTCGTGTCATGTCATGTCGGGTCATGTCATGTCGAGTCATGTCATTTCGAGTCTTGTCATGTTGATTCGGATCATGACTATTCATGGCATGCTGAGTCATTTCGAGTCATGTCTTCTCCTGCCATTTCGAGTCATTTCAAGTCATGTTGAGTCATGTCATGTCAAGTCATGTCAAGTCATTTGTGTCAAGTCATGTCGACTCTTGGCAGGTCATGTCATGTGTCCTTGAGTCAAATGGAGGCATCTCATCTCATGATATTTCGAGTCATGTCGAGTCATCTCAAGTCATGTCATGGCAAGTCAATTCATGTCGAGTCTTGAAGAAGCATGTCGGGGCATGTCTTTGCCTGTTTAGCCATATCGAGTCATGATCTGTCATCTCATGTCACGTCGAGTCATGTCATGTCATGCATTTTATGTCATTTCATGTCATGTCATGACATGTCGCCTCATGTCAAGTCAAGTCATGTCGGGTCATATGTTGATTCACATCATGATATTTCATGGCATGCTGAGTCATGCACTTTTGAGTCATTTTGAGTCATGTCTTCTCCTGTCATTTCGAGTCATGTCAAGATATGTCGAGTCATGTCTTGTCGAGTCATGTCAAGTCTTTCTTGTCAAGTCGTGTCAGCTCATGTCATGTCATTCATGTCGAGTCATGTAGAGACATGTCATGTCATGTCATGTCGAGTCATCTAGAGTTACCTTGTGTCATGGAATATTGTGTCATGTCTTGTTGAGTCATTTCGAGTCACTTCATGTCATGTTGATGCACATCATGACAATTCATGGCAGCTGAGTCATTTCGAGACATGTCTTCTCCTGTCATTTCGAGTCATGTCAAGTAATGTTGAGTCATGTCATGTCGAGTCATGACAAGTATTTTGTGTCAAGTCATTTCGACTGATGGCTTGTCATGTCATTTGCTCTTGAGTCATTTTGAGACATGTCATCTCATGACATGTCGAGTCATGTTGAGACATCTCAAAACATTTCATGGCAGTTCAAGTCATGTGCAGTCATGAAGAATCATGTCAGACATGCCGTTGCCTGTTTAGAAATATAGAGTCATGATCTGTCATCTCATGTCACATCCAGTCGTGTCATTTCAAGTTGAGTCATGTCATGTCATGTCGGGTCATGTCATGTCGAGAAATGTCTTTTCGAGTCTTGTCATGCTGAGTCGGATCATGACTATTCATGGCATGCTGAGTCATTTCGAATCATGTGTTCTCCTATCATTCCGAGTCATGTCAAGTAATGTCGAGTCATGTCATGTCGACTCATGTAAAGTCTTTCCTGTCAAGTCATGTCGACTGATGCCATTTCATGTCATGTGCTCTTGAGTCATTTTGAGACAAGTCATCTCATGACATGTTGAGTCATGTTGAGTCATCTCAAGTCATTTCATGGCGAGTCAAGTCATGTTCATTCATGAAGAAACATGTCGGTCATGTTGTTGCCTGTTTAGAAATATCGAGTCATGATCTGTCATCTCTTGTCACATCCAGTCGTGTCAATTCAAGTTGAGTCATGTCATGTCATGTCGGGTCATGTCATGTCGAGTCATGTCATTTCGAGTCTTGTCTTGTTGAATCGGATCATGACTATTCATGGCATGCTGAGTCATTTCGAGTCATGTCTTCTCCTGCCATTTCGAGTCATGTCAAGTCATGATGAGTCATGTCATGTCAAGTCATGTCAAGTCTTTTGTGTCAAGTCATGTCAACTCTTGGCATGTCATGTCATGTGGTCTTGAGTCAAATTGAGGCTTCTCATCTCATGATATTTCGAGTCATGTCGAGTCATCTCAAGTCATGTCATGGCAAGTCAATTCATGTCGAGTCTTGAAGAAGCATGTCGGGGCATGTCTTTGCCTGTTTAGCCATATCGAGTCATGATCTGTCATCTCATGTCATGTCGAGTCATGTCATGTCATGCATTTTATGTCATTTCATGTCATGTCATGTCATGTCGCCTCATGTCAAGTCAAGTCATGTCGGGTCATGTAATGTTGATTCACTTCATGACATTTCATGGCATGCTGATTCATGCACTTTTGAGTCATTTTGAGTCATGTCTTCTCCTGTCATTTCGAGTCATGTCAAGTTATGTCGAGTCATGTCTTGTCGAATCATGTCAAGTCTTTCTTGTCAAGTCGTGTCAGCTCATGTCATGTCATTCATGTCGAGTCATGTAGAGACATGTCATGTCATGTCATGTCGAGTCATCTAGAGTTACCTTGTGTCATGGAATGTTGTGTCATGTCATGTTGAGTCAATTCGAGACACTTCATGTCATGTTGATGCACATCATGACAATTCATGTCATGCTGAGTCATTTCGAGACATGTCTTCTCCTGTCATTTCGAGTCACGTCAAGTAATGTTGAGTCATGTCATGTCGAGTCATGACAAGTAATTTGTGTCAAGTCATTTCGACTGATGGCTTGTCATGTCATGTGCTCTTGAGTCATTTTGAGACATGTCATCTCATGACATGTCGAGTTATGTTGAGACATCTCAAAACATTTCATGGCAGGTCATTTCATGTGTAGTCATGAAGAATCATGTCAGCCATGTCGTTGCCTGTTTAGAAATATCGAGTCATGATCTGTCATCTCATGTCACATCCAGTCGTGTCATATCATTGCATGTCATGTCATTTCGAGTTGAGTCATGTCATGTCATTTCGAGTCATGACATGTCGAGTCATCTTGTGTCGATTCATGTCATTTCGAGTCATGTCATGTTGAATCATGTCATATCGAGTCATGTCATTTTGATTCACATCATGGCAATTCATAATATGCTGAGTCATTCGATGTTGAGTCATCTCGAGTCATTCTTTTCCTGTCATTTCGAGTCATGTCAAGTCATGCCGAGTCATTTCATTTCAAGTCATGTCATGTCACGACTTTTATGTTGTCATGTTGAATCTTGTCATGTCATGTCATGTCACAAAACGTCATTTGGAAATATGTCGAGACATGTTATGTCATGTCGAGTCATCAAGGGTCATCTCGAGTGAAGTCATTTCATGTCGATTCATGTCATGTTGATTCATGTCATGTTGATTCACATCATGATAATTCATGGCATGTCGAGTCATTTCGAGTCATGTCTTCTCCTGTCATTTTGAGTCATGTCAAGTAATGTCGAGTTATGTCATATCGAGTCATGTCAAGTATTTCGTGTCAAGTCATGTCGACTGATGGCATGTCATGACATCTGCTCTAGAGTCATTTGTAGACATGTCATCTCATGACATGTCGCGTCATGTCGCGTCATCTCAAGGCATTTCATGCCCAGTCAAGTCATTTGCAGTCATGAAGAATCATGTCGGTCATGTTGTTGCCTGTTTAGAAATATCGAGTCATGATCTGTCATCTCTTGTCACATCCAGTCGTGTCATTTCAAGTCGAGTCATGTCATGTCATGTCGGGTCATGTCATGTCGAGTCATGTCATGTCGAGACATTTCGTGTCGAGTCATGTCATTTCAATTCTTGTCATGTTGATTCGGATCATGACTATTCATTGCATGCTGAGTCATTTAGAGTCATGTCTTCTCCTGCCATTTCAAGTCATGTCAAGTAATGTCGAGTCATGTCATGTCAAGTCATGTCAAGTCTTTTGTGTCAAGTCATGTCGACTCTTGGCATGTCATGTCATGTGGTCTTGAGTCAAATTGAGGCTTCTCATCTCATGATATTTCGAGTCATGTCGAGTCATCTCAAGTCATGTCATGGCAAGTCAATTCATGTCGAGTCTTGAAGAAGCATGTCGGGGCATGTCTTTGCCTGTTTAGCCATATCGAGTCATGATCTGTCATCTCATGTCTCGTCGAGTCATGTCATGTCATGCATTTTATGTCATTTCATATCATTTCATGTCATGTCGCCTCATGTCAAGTTAAATCATGTCGGGTCATGTCATGTTGATTCACATCATGACATTTCATGGCATGCTGAGTCATGCACTTTTGAGTCAATTTGAGTCATGCCTTCTCCTGTCATTTCGAGTCATGTCAAGATATGTCGAGTCATGTCTTGTCGAGTCATGTCAAGTCTTTCTTGTCAAGTCGTGTCAGCTTATGTCATGTCATTCATGTCGAGTCATGTAGAGACATGTCATGTCATGTCATGTCGTGTCATCTAGAGTTAGCTTGTGTCATGGAATGTTGTGTCATGTCTTGTTGGGTCATTTCGAGTCTCTTCATGTCATGTTGATGCACATCATGACAATTCATGGCATGCTGAGTCATTTCGAGACATGTCATCTCCTGTCATTTCGAGTCTTGTCAAATAATGTTGAGTCATGTCATGTCGAGTCATGACAAGTATTTTGTGTCAAGTCATTTCGAATGATGGCTTGTCATGTCATGTGATCTTGAGTCATTTTGAGACATGTCATCTCATGACATGTCGAGTTATGTTGAGACATCTCAAAACATTTCATGGCAAGTCATTTCATGTGTGGTCATGAAGAATCATGTCAGCCATGTAGTTGCCTGTTTGGAAATATCGAGTCATGATCTGTCATCTCATGTCACGTCCAGTCGTGTCATATCATTGCATGTCATGTCATTTCGAGTTGAGTCATGTCATGTCATGTCGAGTCATGACATGTCGAGTCATCTTGTGTCGATTCATGTCATTTCGAGTCATGTCATGTTGAGTCATGTCATATCGAGTCATGTCATTTTGATTCACATCATGGCAATTCATAATATGCTGAGTCATTCGATGTTGAGTCATCTCGAGTCATGTCTTTTCCTGTCATCTCGAGTCATGTCAAGTCATGCCGAGTCATTTCATTTCAAGTCATGTCATGTCACGACTTTTATGTTGTCATGTTGAATCTTGTCATGTTATGTCATGTCGCAACACCTCATTTGGAAATATGTCGAGACATGTTACGACATGTCGAGTCATCAAGGGTCATCTCGAGTGAAGTCTTTTCATGTCGGTTCATGTCATGTTGATTCATGTCATGTTGATTCACATCATGATAATTCATGGCATGTCGAGTCATTTCGAGTCATGTCTTCTCCTGTCATTTTGAGTCATGTCAAGTAATGTCGAGTCATGTCATGTCAAGTCATGTCAAGTATTTCGTGTCAAGTCATGTCGACTGATGGCATATCATGACATCTGCTCTAGAGTCATTTGTAGACATGTCATCTCATGACATGTCGAGTCATGTTGCGTCATCTCAAGGCATTTCATGCCCAGTCAAGTCATGTGCAGTCATGAAGAATTATGTCAGCCATGTCGTTGCCTGTTTAGAAATATCGAGTCATGATCTGTCATCTCATGTCACGTCCAGTCGTTTCATATCATTGCATGTCATGTCATTACGATTTGAGTCATGTCATGTCATGTCGAGTCTTGTCATGTCGAGTCATGTCATATCGAGTCATCTTGTGACGATTCATGTCATTTCGTGTCATGTCATGTTGATTCGCATCATGAAAATTCATGGCATACTGAGTCATTTATTCTCCTGTCATTTCGAGTCATGTCAAGTAATGTCGAGTCATGTCATTTCGACTCATGTAAAGTCTCTCCTGTCAAGTCATGTTGACTGATGCCATGTCATGTCATGTGCTCTTGAGTCATTTTGAGACATGTCAACTCATGACATGTCGAGTCATGTTGAGTCATCTCAAGTCATTTCATGGCGAGTCAAGTCATGTGCAGTCATGAAGAAACATGTCGGTCATGTTGTTGCCTGTTTAGAAATATCGAGTCATGATCTGTCATCTCATGTCACATCCAGTCGTGTCATTTCAAGTTGAGTCATGTCATGTCATGTCGGGTCATGTCATGTCGAGTCATTTCATTTCGAGTCTTGTCATGTTGATTCGGATCATGACTATTCATGGCATGCTGAGTCATTTCTAGTCATGTGTTCTCCTGCCATTTCGAGTCATGTCAAGTCATGTCGAGTCATGTCATGTCAAGTCATGTCAAGTCTTTTGTGTCAAGTCATGTCGACTCTTGGCATGTCATGTCATGTGGTCTTGAGTCAAATTGAGACATCTCATCTCATGATATTTCGAGTCATGTCGAGTCATCTCAAGTCATGTCATGGCAAGTCAATTCATGTCGAGTCTTGAAGAAGCATGTCGGGGCATGTCTTTGCCTGTTTAGCCATATCGAGTCATGATATGTCATCTCATGTCACGTCGAGTCATGTCATGTCATGTATTTTATGTCATTTCATGTCATGTCATGACATGTCGCCTCATGTCAAGTCAAGTCATGTCGGGTCATGTCATGTTGATTCACATTTTGACATTTCATGGCTTGCTGAGTCATGCACTTTTGAGTCATTTTGAGTCATGTCTTCTCCTGTCATTTCGAGTCATGTCAAGTTATGTCGAGTCATGTCTTGTCGAGTCATGTCAAGTCTTTCTTGTCAAGTCGTGTCAACTCATGTCATGTCATTCATGTCGAGTCATGGAGAGACATGTCATGTCATGTCATGTCGAGTCATCTAGAGTTACCTTGTGTCATGGAATGTTGTGTCATGTCATGTTGAGTAAATTCGAGTCACTTCATGTCATGTTGATGCACATCATGACAATTCATGTCATGCTGAGTCATTTCGAGACATGTCTTCTCCTGTCATTTCGAGTCATGTCAAGTAATGTTGAGTCATGTCATGTCGAGTCATGACAAGTATTTTGTGTCAAGTCATTTCGACTGATGGCTTGTCATGTCATGTGCTCTTGAGTCATTTTGAGACATGTCATCTCATGACATGTCGAGTTATGTTGAGACATCTCAAAACATTTCATGGCAGGTCATTTCATGTGTAGTCATGAAGAATCATGTCAGCCATGTCGTTGCCTGTTTAGAAATATCGAGTCATGTTCTGTCATCTCATGTCACATCCAGTCGTGTCATATTATTGCATGTCATGTCATTTCGAGTTGAGTCATGTCATGTCATTTCGAGTCATGACATGTCGAGTCATCTTGTGTCGATTCATGTCATTTCGAGTCATGTCATGTTGAATCATGTCATATCGAGTCATGTCATTTTGATTCACATCATGGCAATTCATAATATGCTGAGTCATTCGATGTTGAGTCATCTCGAGTCATGTCTTTTCCTGTCATTTCGAGTCATGTCAAGTCATGCCGAGTCATTTCATTTCAAGTCATGTCATGTCACGACTTTTATGTTGTCATGTTGAATCTTGTCATGTCATGTCATGTCGCAAAACGTCATTTGGAAATATGTCGAGACATGTTATGTCATGTCGAGTCATCAAGGGTCATCTCGAGTGAAGTCATTTCAAGTCGGTTCATGTCATGTTGATTCATGTCATGTTGATTCACAACATGATAATTCATGGCATGTCGAGTCATTTTGAGTCATGTCTTCTCCTGTCATTTTGAGTCGTGTCAAGTAATGTCGAGTTATGTCATATCGAGTCATGTCAAGTATTTCGTGTCAAGTCATGTCGACTGATGGCATGTCATGACATCTGCTCTAGAGTCATTTGTAGACATGTCATCTCATGACATGTCGCGTCATGTCGCGTCATCTCAAGGCATTTCATGCCCAGTCAAGTCATTTGCAGTCATGAAGAATCATGTCGGTCATGTTGTTGCCTGTTTAGAAATATCGAGTCATGATCTGTCATCTCTTGTCACATCCAGTCGTGTCATTTCAAGTCGAGTCATGTCATGTCATGTCGGGTCATGTCATGTCGAGTCATGTCATGTCGAGACATTTCGTGTCGAGTCATGTCATTTCGAGTCTTGTCATGTTGATTCGGATCATGACTATTCATTGCATGCTGAGTCATTTAGAGTCATGTCTTCTCCTGCCATTTCAAGTCATGTCAAGTAATGTCGAGTCATGTCATGTCAAGTCATGTCAAGTCTTTTGTGTCAAGTCATGTCGACTCTTGGCATGTCATGTCATGTGGTCTTGAGTCAAATTGAGGCTTCTCGTCTCATGATATTTCGAGTCATATCGAGTCATCTCAAGTCATGTCATGGCAAGTCAATTCATGTCGAGTCTTGAAGAAGCATGTCGGGGCATGTCTTTGCCTGTTTAGCCATATCGAGTCATGATCTGTCATCTCATGTCTCGTCGAGTCATGTCATGTCATGCATTTTATGTCATTTCATATCATTTCATGTCATGTCGCCTCATGTCAAGTTAAATCATGTCGGGTCATGTCATGTTGATTCACATCATGACATTTCATGGCATGCTGAGTCATGCACTTTTGAGTCAATTTGAGTCATGCCTTCTCCTGTCATTTCGAGTCATGTCAAGATATGTCGAGTCATGTCTTGTCTAGTCATGTCAAGTCTTTCTTGTCAAGTCGTGTCAGCTCATGTCATGTCATTCATGTCGAGTCATGTAGAGACATGTCATGTCATGTCATGTCGTGTCATCTAGAGTTAGCTTGTGTCATGGAATGTTGTGTCATGTCTTGTTGGGTCATTTCGAGTCTCTTCATGTCATGTTGATGCACATCATGACAATTCATGTCATGCTGAGTCATTTCGAGACATGTCTTCTCCTGTCATTTCGAGTCATGTCAAGTAGTGTTGAGTCATGTCATGTCGAGTCATGACAAGTATTTTGTGTCAAGTCATTTCGACTGATGGCTTGTCATGTCATGTGCTCTTGAGTCAATTTGAGACATGTCATCTCATGACATGTCGAGTTATGTTGAGACATCTCAAAACATTTCATGGCAGGTCATTTCATGTGTAGTCATGAAGAATCATGTCAGCCATGTCGTTGCCTGTTTAGAAATATCGAGTCATGATCTGTCATCTCATGTCACATCCAGTCGTGTCATATCATTGCATGTCATGTCATTTCGAGTTGAGTCATGTCATGTCATTTCGAGTCATGACATGTCGAGTCATCTTGTGTCGATTCATGTCATTTCGAGTCATGTCATGTTGAATCATGTCATATCGAGTCATGTCATTTTGATTCACATCATGGCAATTCATAATATGCTGAGTCATTCAATGTTGAGTCATCTCGAGTCATGTCTTTTCCTGTCATTTCGAGTCATGTCAAGTCATGCCGAGTCATTTCATTTCAAGTCATGTCATGTCACGACTTTTATGTTGTCATGTTGAATCTTGTCATGTCATGTCATGTCGCAAAACGTCATTTGGAAATATGTCGAGACATGTTATGTCATGTCGAGTCATCAAGGGTCATCTCGAGTGAAGTCACTTCATGTCGGTTCATGTCATGTTGATTCATGTCATGTTGATTCACATCATGATAATTCATGGCATGTCGAGTCATTTCGAGTCATGTCTTCTCCTGTCATTTTGAGTCATGTCAAGTAATGTCGAGTCATGTCATGTCAAGTCATGTCAAGTATTTCGTGTCAAGTCATGTCGACTGATGGCATATCATGACATCTGCTCTAGAGTCATTTGTAGACATGTCATCTCATGACATGTCGAGTCATGTTGCGTCATCTCAAGGCATTTCATGCCCAGTCAAGTCATGTGCAGTCATGAAGAATTATGTCAGCCATGTCGTTGCCTGTTTAGAAATATCGAGTCATGATCTGTCATCTCATGTCACGTCCAGTCGTTTCATATCATTGCATGTCATGTCATTACGATTTGAGTCATGTCATGTCATGTCGAGTCTTGTCATGTCGAGTCATGTCATATCGAGTCATCTTGTGACGATTCATGTCATTTCGTGTCATGTCATGTTGATTCGCATCATGAAAATTCATGGCATACTGAGTCATTTATTCTCCTGTCATTTCGAGTCATGTCAAGTAATGTCGAGTCATGTCATTTCGACTCATGTAAAGTCTCTCTTGTCAAGTCATGTTGACTGATGCCATGTCATGTCATGTGCTCTTGAGTCATTTTGAAACATGTCATCTCATGACATGTCGAGTCATGTTGAGTCATCTCAAGTCATTTCATGGCGAGTCAAGTCATGTGCAGTCATGAAGAAACATGTCAGTCATGTTGTTGCCTGTTTAGAAATATCGAGTCATGATCTGTCATCTCATGTCACGTCCAGTCGTGTCATTTCATTGCATGTCATGTCATTACGATTTGAGTCGTCATATCATGTCGAGTCTTGTCATGTTGAGTCATGTCATATCGAGTCATCTTGTGACGATTCATGTCATTTCGTGTCATGTCATGTTGATTCGCATCATGACAATTCATGGCATACTGAGTCATTTATTCTCCTGTCATTTCGAGTCATTTCAAGTAATGTCGAGTCATGTCATTTCGACTCATGTAAAGTCTCTCCTGTCAAGTCATGTTGACTGATGCCATGTCATGTCATGTGCTCTTGAGTCATTTTGAGACATGTCAACTCATGACATGTCGAGTCATGTTGAGTCATCTCAAGTCATTTCATGGCGAGTCAAGTCATGTGCAGTCATGAAGAAACATGTCGGTCATGTTTTTGCCTGTTTAGAAATATCGAGTCATGATCTGTCATCTCATGTCACATCCAGTCGTGTCATTTCAAGTTGAGTCATGTCATGTCATGTCGGGTCATGTCATGTCGAGTCATTTCATTTCGAGTCTTGTCATGTTGATTCGGATCATGACTATTCATGGCATGCTGAGTCATTTCTAGTCATGTCTTCTCCTGCCATTTCGAGTCATGTCAAGTCATGTCGAGTCATGTCATGTCAAGTCATGCCAAGTCTTTTGTGTCAAGTCATGTCGACTCTTGGCATGTCATGTCATGTGGTCTTGAGTCAAATTGAGACATCTCATCTCATGATATTTCGAGTCATGTCGAGTCATCTCAAGTCATGTCATGGCAAGTCAATTCATGTCGAGTCTTGAAGAAGCATGTCGGGGCATGTCTTTGCCTGTTTAGCCATATCGAGTCATGATATGTCATCTCATGTCACGTCGAGTCATGTCATGTCATGTATTTTATGTGATTTCATGTCATGTCATGACATGTCGCCTCATGTCAAGTCAAGTCACGTCGGGTCATGTCATGTTCATTCACATTTTGACATTTCATGGCTTGCTGAGTCATGCACTTTTGAGTCATTTTTAGTCATGTCTTCTCCTGTTATTTCGAGTCATGTCAACTTATGTCGAGTCATGTCTTGTCGAGTCATGTCAAGTCTTTCTTGTCAAGTCGTGTCAACTCATGTCATGTCATTCATGTCGAGTCATGGAGAGACATGTCATGTCATGTCATGTCGAGTCATCTAGAGTTACCTTGTGTCATGGAATGTTGTGTCATGTCATGTTGAGTAAATTCGAGTCACTTCATGTCATGTTGATGCACATCATGACAATTCATGTCATGCTGAGTCATTTCGAGACATGTCTTCTCCTGTCATTTCGAGTCATGTCAAGTAATGTTGAGTCATGTCATGTCGAGTCATGACAAGTATTTTGTGTCAAGTCATTTCGACTGATGGCTTGTCATGTCATGTGCTCTTGAGTCATTTTGAGACAGGTCATCTCATGACATGTCGAGTTATGTTGAGACATCTCAAAACATTTCATGGCAGGTCATTTCATGTGTAGTCATGAAGAATCATGTCAGCCATGTAGTTGCCTGTTTAGAAATATCGAGTCATGATCTGTCATCTCATGTCACATCCAGTCGTGTCATATCATTGCATGTCATGTCATTTCGAGTTGAGTCATGTCATGTCATTTCGAGTCATGACATGTCGAGTCATCTTGTGTCGATTCATGTCATTTCGAGTCATGTCATCTTGAATCATGTCATATCGAGACATGTCATTTTGATTCACATCATGGCAATTCATAATATGCTGAGTCATTCAATGTTGAGTCATCTCGAGTCATGTCTTTTCCTGTCATTTCGAGTCATGTCAAGTCATGCCGAGTCATTTCATTTCAAGTCATGTCATGTCACGACTTTTATGTTGTCATGTTGAATCTTGTCATGTCATGTCATGTCGCAAAACGTCATTTGGAAATATGTCGAGACATGTTACGACATGTCGAGTCATCAAGGGTCATCTCGAGTGAAGTCATTTCATGTCGGTTCATGTCATGTTGATTCATGTCATGTTGATTCACATCATGATAATTCATGGCATGTCGAGTCATTTCGAGTCATGTCTTCTCCTGTCATTTTGAGTCATGTCAAGTAATGTCGAGTCATGTCATGTCAAGTCATGTCAAGTATTTCGTGTCAAGTCATGTCGACTGATGGCCTATCATGACATCTGCTCTAGAGTCATTTGTAGACATGTCATCTCATGACATGTCGAGTCATGTTGCGTCATCTCAAGGCATTTCATGCCCAGTCAAGTCATGTGCAGTCATGAAGAATTATGTCAGCCATGTCGTTGCCTGTTTAGAAATATCGAGTCATGATCTGTCATCTCATGTCACGTCCAGTCGTTTCATATCATTGCATGTCATGTCATTACGATTTGAGTCATGTCATGTCATGTCGAGTCTTGTCATGTCGAGTCATGTCATATCGAGTCATCTTGTGACGATTCATGTCATTTCGTGTCATGTCATGTTGATTCGCATCATGAAAATTCATGGCATACTGAGTCATTTATTCTCCTGTCATTTCGAGTCATGTCAAGTAATGTCGAGTCATGTCATTTCGACTCATGTAAAGTCTCTCTTGTCAAGTCATGTTGACTGATGCCATGTCATGTCATGTGCTCTTGAGTCATTTTGAAACATGTCATCTCATGACATGTCGAGTCATGTTGAGTCATCTCAAGTCATTTCATGGCGAGTCAAGTCATGTGCAGTCATGAAGAAACATGTCGGTCATGTTGTTGCCTGTTTAGAAATATCGAGTCATGATCTGTCATCTCATGTCACATCCAGTCGTGTCATTTCAAGTTGAGTCATGTCATGTCATGTCGGGTCATGTCATGTCGAGTCATTTCATTTCGAGTCTTGTCATGTTGATTCGGATCATGACTATTCATGGCATGCTGAGTCATTTCGAGTCATGTCTTCTCCTGCCATTTCGAGTCATGTCAAGTCATGTTGAGTCATGTCATGTCAAGTCATGCCAAGTCTTTTGTGTCAAGTCATGTCGACTCTTGGCATGTCATGTCATGTTGCATCACGTCATTTGGAAATATGTCGAGACATGTTACGACATGTCGAGTCATCAAGGGTCATTTCGAGTGAAGTCATTTCATGTCGGTTCATGTCATGTTGATTCATGTCATGTTGATTCACATCATGATAATTCATGGCATGTCGAGTCATTTCGAGTCATGTCTTCTCCTGTCATGTTGAGTCATGTCATGTCAAGTCATGCCAAGTCTTTTGTGTCAAGTCATGTCGACACTTGGCATGTCATGTCATGTTGCATCACGTCATTTGGAAATATGTCGAGACATGTTACGACATGTCGAGTCATCAAGGGTCATCTCGAGTGAAGTCATTTCATGTCGGTTCATGTCATGTTGATTCATGTCATGTTGATTCACATCATGATAATTCATGGCATGTCGAGTCATTTCGAGTCATGTCTTCTCCTGTCATTTTGAGTCATGTCAAGTAATGTCGAGTCATGTCATGTCAAGTCATGTCAAGTATTTCGTGTCAAGTCATGTCGACTGATGGCCTATCATGACATCTGCTCTTGAGTCATTTGTAGACATGTCATCTCATGACATGTCGAGTCATGTTGCGTCATCTCAAGGCATTTCATGCCCAGTCAAGTCATGTGCAGTCATGAAGAATTATGTCAGCCATGTCGTTGCCTGTTTAGAAATATCGAGTCATGATCTGTCATCTCATGTCACGTCCAGTCGTTTCATATCATTGCATGTCATGTCATTACGATTTGAGTCATGTCATGTCATGTCGAGTCTTGTCATGTCGAGTCATGTCATATCGAGTCATCTTGTGACGATTCATGTCATTTCGTGTCATGTCATGTTGATTCGCATCATGAAAATTCATGGCATACTGAGTCATTTATTCTCCTGTCATTTCGAGTCATGTCAAGTAATGTCGAGTCATGTCATTTCGACTCATGTAAAGTCTCTCTTGTCAAGTCATGTTGACTGATGCCATGTCATGTCATGTGCTCTTGAGTCATTTTGAAACATGTCATCTCATGACATGTCGAGTCATGTTGAGTCATCTCAAGTCATTTCATGGCGAGTCAAGTCATGTGCAGTCATGAAGAAACATGTCGGTCATGTTGTTGCCTGTTTAGAAATATTGAGTCATGATCTGTCATCTCATGTCACGTCCAGTCGTGTCATATCATTGCATGTCATGTCATTACGATTTGAGTCGTCATATCATGTCGAGTCTTGTCATGTTGAGTCATGTCATATCGAGTCATCTTGTGACGATTCATGTCATTTCGTGTCATGTCATGTTGATTCGCATCATGACAATTCATGGCATACTGAGTCATTTATTCTCCTGTCATTTCGAGTCATTTCAAGTAATGTCGAGTCATGTCATTTCGACTCATGTAAAGTCTCTCCTGTCAAGTCATGTTGACTGATGCCATGTCATGTCATGTGCTCTTGAGTCATTTTGAGACATGTCAACTCATGACATGTCGAGTCATGTTGAGTCATCTCAAGTCATTTCATGGCGAGTCAAGTCATGTGCAGTCATGAAGAAACATGTCGGTCATGTTTTTGCCTGTTTAGAAATATCGAGTCATGATCTGTCATCTCATGTCACATCCAGTCGTGTCATTTCAAGTTGAGTCATGTCATGTCATGTCGGGTCATGTCATGTCGAGTCATTTCATTTCGAGTCTTGTCATGTTGATTCGGATCATGACTATTCATGGCATGCTGAGTCATTTCTAGTCATGTCTTCTCCTGCCATTTCGAGTCATGTCAAGTCATGTCGAGTCATGTCATGTCAAGTCATGCCAAGTCTTTTGTGTCAAGTCATGTCGACTCTTGGCATGTCATGTCATGTGGTCTTGAGTCAAATTGAGACATCTCATCTCATGATATTTCGAGTCATGTCGAGTCATCTCAAGTCATGTCATGGCAAGTCAATTCATGTCGAGTCTTGAAGAAGCATGTCGGGGCATGTCTTTGCCTGTTTAGCCATATCGAGTCATGATATGTCATCTCATGTCACGTCGAGTCATGTCATGTCATGTATTTTATGTGATTTCATGTCATGTCATGACATGTCGCCTCATGTCAAGTCAAGTCACGTCGGGTCATGTCATGTTCATTCACATTTTGACATTTCATGGCTTGCTGAGTCATGCACTTTTGAGTCATTTTTAGTCATGTCTTCTCCTGTTATTTCGAGTCATGTCAAGTTATGTCGAGTCATGTCTTGTCGAGTCATGTCAAGTCTTTCTTGTCAAGTCGTGTCAACTCATGTCATGTCATTCATGTCGAGTCATGGAGAGACATGTCATGTCATGTCATGTCGAGTCATCTAGAGTTACCTTGTGTCATGGAATGTTGTGTCATGTCATGTTGAGTAAATTCGAGTCACTTCATGTCATGTTGATGCACATCATGACAATTCATGTCATGCTGAGTCATTTCGAGACATGTCTTCTCCTGTCATTTCGAGTCATGTCAAGTAATGTTGAGTCATGTCATGTCGAGTCATGACAAGTATTTTGTGTCAAGTCATTTCGACTGATGGCTTGTCATGTCATGTGCTCTTGAGTCATTTTGAGACATGTCATCTCATGACATGTCGAGTTATGTTGAGACATCTCAAAACATTTCATGGCAGGTCATTTCATGTGTAGTCATGAAGAATCATGTCAGCCATGTCGTTGCCTGTTTAGAAATATCGAGTCATGATCTGTCATCTCATGTCACATCCAGTCGTGTCATATCATTGCATGTCATGTCATTTCGAGTTGAGTCATGTCATGTCATTTCGAGTCATGACATGTCGAGTCATCTTGTGTCGATTCATGTCATTTCGAGTCATGTCATGTTGAATCATGTCATATCGAGTCATGTCATTTTGATTCACATCATGGCAATTCATAATATGCTGAGTCATTCAATGTTGAGTCATCTCGAGTCATGTCTTTTCCTGTCATTTCGAGTCATGTCAAGTCATGCCGAGTCATTTCATTTCAAGTCATGTCATGTCACGACTTTTATGTTGTCATGTTGAATCTTGTCATGTCATGTCATGTCGCAAAACGTCATTTGGAAATATGTCGAGACATGTTATGTCATGTCGAGTCATCAAGGGTCATCTCGGGTGAAGTCATTTCATGTCGGTTCATGTCATGTTGATTCATGTCATGTTGATTCACATCATGATAATTCATGGCATGTCGAGTCATTTCGAGTCATGTCTTCTCCTGTCATTTTGAGTCATGTCAAGTAATGTCAAGTCATGTCATGTCAAGTCATGTCAAGTATTTCGTGTCAAGTCATGTCGACTGATGGCATATCATGACATCTGCTCTAGAGTCATTTGTAGACATGTCATCTCATGACATGTCGAGTCATGTTGCGTCATCTCAAGGCATTTCATGCCCAGTCAAGTCATGTGCAGTCATGAAGAATTATGTCAGCCATGTCGTTGCCTGTTTAGAAATATCGAGTCATGATCTGTCATCTCATGTCACGTCCAGTCGTTTCATATCATTGCATGTCATGTCATTACGATTTGAGTCATGTCATGTCATGTCGAGTCTTGTCATGTCGAGTCATGTCATATCGAGTCATCTTGTGACGATTCATGTCATTTCGTGTCATGTCATGTTGATTCGCATCATGAAAATTCATGGCATACTGAGTCATTTATTCTCCTGTCATTTCGAGTCATGTCAAGTAATGTCGAGTCATGTCATTTCGACTCATGTAAAGTCTCTCTTGTCAAGTCATGTTGACTGATGCCATGTCATGTCATGTGCTCTTGAGTCATTTTGAAACATGTCATCTCATGACATGTCGAGTCATGTTGAGTCATCTCAAGTCATTTCATGGCGAGTCAAGTCATGTGCAGTCATGAAGAAACATGTCAGTCATGTTGTTGCCTGTTTAGAAATATCGAGTCATGATCTGTCATCTCATGTCACATCCAGTCGTGTCATTTCAAGTCGAGTCATGTCATGTCATGTCGGGTCATGTCATGTCGAGTCATTTCATTTCGAGTCTTGTCATGTTGATTCGGATCATGACTATTCATGGCATGCTGAGTCATTTCGAGTCATGTCTTCTCCTGCCATTTCGAGTCATGTCAAGTCATGTTGAGTCATGTCATGTCAAGTCATGCCAAGTCTTTTGTGTCAAGTCATGTCGACTTTTGGCATGTCATGTCATGTTGCATCACGTCATTTGGAAATATGTCGAGACATGTTACGACATGTCGAGTCATCAAGGGTCATCTCGAGTGAAGTCATTTCATGTCGGTTCATGTCATGTTGATTCATGTCATGTTGATTCACATCATGATAATTCATGGCATGTCGAGTCATTTCGAGTCATGTCTTCTCCTGTCATTTTGAGTCATGTCAAGTAATGTCGAGTCATGTCATGTCAAGTCATGTCAAGTATTTCGTGTCAAGTCATGTCGACTGATGGCATATCATGACATCTGCTCTAGAGTCATTTGTAGACATGTCATCTCATGACATGTCGAGTCATGTTGCGTCATCTCAAGGCATTTCATGCCCAGTCAAGTCATGTGCAGTCATGAAGAATTATGTCAGCCATGTCGTTGCCTGTTTAGAAATATCGAGTCATGATCTGTCATCTCATGTCACGTCCAGTCGTTTCATATCATTGCATGTCATGTCATTACGATTTGAGTCATGTCATGTCTTGTCGAGTCTTGTCATGTGGAGTCATGTCATATCGAGTCATCTTGTGACGATTCATGTCATTTCGTGTCATGTCATGTTGATTCGCATCATGAAAATTCATGGCATACTGAGTCATTTATTCTCCTGTCATTTCGAGTCATGTCAAGTAATGTCGAGTCATGTCATTTCGACTCATGTAAAGTCTCTCTTGTCAAGTCATGTTGACTGATGCCATGTCATGTCATGTGCTCTTGAGTCATTTTGAAACATGTCATCTCATGACATGTCGAGTCATGTTGAGTCATCTCAAGTCATTTCATGGCGAGTCAAGTCATGTGCAGTCATGAAGAAACATGTCGGTCATGTTGTTGCCTGTTTAGAAATATCGAGTCATGATCTGTCATCTCATGTCACATCCAGTCGTGTCATTTCAAGTTGAGTCATGTCATGTCATGTCGGGTCATGTCATGTCGAGTCATTTCATTTCGAGTCTTGTCATGTTGATTCGGATCATGACTATTCATGGCATGCTGAGTCATTTCGAGTCATGTCTTCTCCTGCCATTTCGAGTCATGTCAAGTCATGTTGAGTCATGTCATGTCAAGTCATGCCAAGTCTTTTGTGTCAAGTCATGTCGACTCTTGGCATGTCATGTCATGTTGCATCACGTCATTTGGAAATATGTCGAGACATGTTACGACATGTCGAGTCATCAAGGGTCATTTCGAGTGAAGTCATTTCATGTCGGTTCATGTCATGTTGATTCATGTCATGTTGATTCACATCATGATAATTCATGGCATGTCGAGTCATTTCGAGTCATGTCTTCTCCTGTCATTTTGAGTCATGTCAAGTAATGTCGAGTCATGTCATGTCGAGTCATGTCAAGTATTTCGTGTCAAGTCATGTCGACTGATGGCATGTCATGACATCGGCTCTTGAGTCATTTGTAGACATGTCATCTCATGACATGTCGAGTCATGTAGAGACATGTCATGTCATGTCATGTCGTGTCATCTAGAGTTAGCTTGTGTCATGGAATGTTGTGTCATGTCTTGTTGGGTCATTTCGAGTCTCTTCATGTCATGTTGATGCACATCATGACAATTCATGGCATGCTGAGTCATTTCGAGACATGTCATCTCCTGTCATTTCGAGTCTTGTCAAGTAATGTTGAGTCATGTCATGTCGAGTCATGACAAGTATTTTGTGTCAAGTCATTTCGAATGATGGCTTGTCATGTCATGTGATCTTGAGTCATTTTGAGACATGTCATCTCATGACATGTCGAGTTATGTTGAGACATCTCAAAACATTTCATGGCAAGTCATTTCATGTGTAGTCATGAAGAATCATGTCAGCCATGTAGTTGCCTGTTTGGAAATATCGAGTCATGATCTGTCATCTCACGTCACGTCCAGTCGTGTCATATCATTGCATGTCATGTCATTTCGAGTTGAGTCATGTCATGTCATGTCGAGTCATGACATGCCGAGTCATCTTGTGTCGATTCATGTCATTTCGAGTCATGTCATGTTGAGTCATGTCATATCGAGTCATGTCATTTTGATTCACATCATGGCAATTCATAATATGCTGAGTCATTCGATGTTGAGTCATCTCGAGTCATGTCTTTTCCTGTCATCTCGAGTCATGTCAAGTCATGCCGAGTCATTTCATTTCAAGTCATGTCATGTCACGACTTTTATGTTGTCATGTTGAATCTTGTCATGTCATGTCATGTCGCAACACGTCATTTGGAAATATGTCGAGACATGTTACGACATGTCGAGTCATCAAGGGTCATCTCGAGTGAAGTCATTTCATGTCGGTTCATGTCATGTTGATTCATGTCATGTTGATTCACATCATGATAATTCATGGCATGTCGAGTCATTTCGAGTCATGTCTTCTCCTGTCATTTTGAGTCATGTCAAGTAATGTCGAGTCATGTCATGTCAAGTCATGTCAAGTATTTCGTGTCAAGTCATGTCGACTGATGGCCTATCATGACATCTGCTCTTGAGTCATTTGTAGACATGTCATCTCATGACATGTCGAGTCATGTTGCATCATCTCAAGGCATTTCATGCCCAGTCAAGTCATGTGCAGTCATGAAGAATTATGTCAGCCATGTCGTTGCCTGTTTAGAAATATCGAGTCATGATCTGTCATCTCATGTCACGTCCAGTCGTTTCATATCATTGCATGTCATGTCATTACGATTTGAGTCATGTCATGTCATGTCGAGTCTTGTCATGTCGAGTCATGTCATATCGAGTCATCTTGTGACGATTCATGTCATTTCGTGTCATGTCATGTTGATTCGCATCATGAAAATTCATGGCATACTGAGTCATTTATTCTCCTGTCATTTCGAGTCATGTCAAGTAATGTCGAGTCATGTCATTTCGACTCATGTAAAGTCTCTCTTGTCAAGTCATGTTGACTGATGCCATGTCATGTCATGTGCTCTTGAGTCATTTTGAAACATGTCATCTCATGACATGTCGAGTCATGTTGAGTCATCTCAAGTCATTTCATGGCGAGTCAAGTCATGTGCAGTCATGAAGAAACATGTCGGTCATGTTGTTGCCTGTTTAGAAATATTGAGTCATGATCTGTCATCTCATGTCACGTCCAGTCGTGTCATATCATTGCATGTCATGTCATTACGATTTGAGTCGTCATATCATGTCGAGTCTTGTCATGTTGAGTCATGTCATATCGAGTCATCTTGTGACGATTCATGTCATTTCGTGTCATGTCATGTTGATTCGCATCATGACAATTCATGGCATACTGAGTCATTTATTCTCCTGTCATTTCGAGTCATTTCAAGTAATGTCGAGTCATGTCATTTCGACTCATGTAAAGTCTCTCCTGTCAAGTCATGTTGACTGATGCCATGTCATGTCATGTGCTCTTGAGTCATTTTGAGACATGTCAACTCATGACATGTCGAGTCATGTTGAGTCATCTCAAGTCATTTCATGGCGAGTCAAGTCATGTGCAGTCATGAAGAAACATGTCGGTCATGTTTTTGCCTGTTTAGAAATATCGAGTCATGATCTGTCATCTCATGTCACATCCAGTCGTGTCATTTCAAGTTGAGTCATGTCATGTCATGTCGGGTCATGTCATGTCGAGTCATTTCATTTCGAGTCTTGTCATGTTGATTCGGATCATGACTATTCATGGCATGCTGAGTCATTTCTAGTCATGTCTTCTCCTGCCATTTCGAGTCATGTCAAGTCATGTCGAGTCATGTCATGTCAAGTCATGCCAAGTCTTTTGTGTCAAGTCATGTCGACTCTTGGCATGTCATGTCATGTGGTCTTGAGTCAAATTGAGACATCTCATCTCATGATGTTTCGAGTCATGTCGAGTCATCTCAAGTCATGTCATGGCAAGTCAATTCATGTCGAGTCTTGAAGAAGCATGTCGGGGCATGTCTTTGCCTGTTTAGCCATATCGAGTCATGATATGTCATCTCATGTCACGTCGAGTCATGTCATGTCATGTATTTTATGTGATTTCATGTCATGTCATGACATGTCGCCTCATGTCAAGGCAAGTCACGTCGGGTCATGTCATGTTCATTCACATTTTGACATTTCATGGCTTGCTGAGTCATGCACTTTTGAGTCATTTTTAGTCATGTCTTCTGTTATTTCGAGTCATGTCAACTTATGTCGAGTCATGTCTTGTCGAGTCATGTCAAGTCTTTCTTGTCAAGTCGTGTCAACTCATGTCATGTCATTCATGTCGAGTCATGGAGAGACATGTCATGTCATGTCATGTCGAGTCATCTAGAGTTACCTTGTGTCATGGAATGTTGTGTCATGTCATGTTGAGTAAATTCGAGTCACTTCATGTCATGTTGATGCACATCATGACAATTCATGTCATGCTGAGTCATTTCGAGACATGTCTTCTCCTGTCATTTCGAGTCATGTCAAGTAATGTTGAGTCATGTCATGTCGAGTCATGACAAGTATTTTGTGTCAAGTCATTTCGACTGATGGCTTGTCATGTCATGTGCTCTTGAGTCATTTTGAGACATGTCATCTCATGACATGTCGAGTTATGTTGAGACATCTCAAAACATTTCATGGCAGGTCATTTCATGTGTAGTCATGAAGAATCATGTCAGCCATGTCGTTGCCTGTTTAGAAATATCGAGTCATGATCTGTCATCTCATGTCACATCCAGTCGTGTCATATCATTGCATGTCATGTCATTTCGAGTTGAGTCATGTCATGTCATTTCGAGTCATGACATGTCGAGTCATCTTGTGTCGATTCATGTCATTTCGAGTCATGTCATGTTGAATCATGTCATATCGAGTCATGTCATTTTGATTCACATCATGGCAATTCATAATATGCTGAGTCATTCAATGTTGAGTCATCTCGAGTCATGTCTTTTCCTGTCATTTCGAGTCATGTCAAGTCATGCCGAGTCATTTCATTTCAAGTCATGTCATGTCACGACTTTTATGTTGTCATGTTGAATCTTGTCATGTCATGTCATGTCGCAAAACGTCATTTGGAAATATGTCGAGACATGTTATGTCATGTCGAGTCATCAAGGGTCATCTCGGGTGAAGTCATTTCATGTCGGTTCATGTCATGTTGATTCATGTCATGTTGATTCACATCATGATAATTCATGGCATGTCGAGTCATTTCGAGTCATGTCTTCTCCTGTCATTTTGAGTCATGTCAAGTAATGTCAAGTCATGTCATGTCAAGTCATGTCAAGTATTTCGTGTCAAGTCATGTCGACTGATGGCATATCATGACATCTGCTCTAGAGTCATTTGTAGACATGTCATCTCATGACATGTCGAGTCATGTTGCGTCATCTCAAGGCATTTCATGCCCAGTCAAGTCATGTGCAGTCATGAAGAATTATGTCAGCCATGTCGTTGCCTGTTTAGAAATATCGAGTCATGATCTGTCATCTCATGTTACGTCCAGTCGTTTCATATCATTGCATGTCATGTCATTACGATTTGAGTCATGTCATGTCATGTCGAGTCTTGTCATGTCGAGTCATGTCATATCGAGTCATCTTGTGACGATTCATGTCATTTCGTGTCATGTCATGTTGATTCGCATCATGAAAATTCATGGCATACTGAGTCATTTATTCTCCTGTCATTTCGAGTCATGTCAAGTAATGTCGAGTCATGTCATTTCGACTCATGTAAAGTCTCTCTTGTCAAGTCATGTTGACTGATGCCATGTCATGTCATGTGCTCTTGAGTCATTTTGAAACATGTCATCTCATGACATGTCGAGTCATGTTGAGTCATCTCAAGTCATTTCATGGCGAGTCAAGTCATGTGCAGTCATGAAGAAACATGTCAGTCATGTTGTTGCCTGTTTAGAAATATCGAGTCATGATCTGTCATCTCATGTCACATCCAGTCGTGTCATTTCAAGTCGAGTCATGTCATGTCATGTCGGGTCATGTCATGTCGAGTCATTTCATTTCGAGTCTTGTCATGTTGATTCGGATCATGACTATTCATGGCATGCTGAGTCATTTCGAGTCATGTCTTCTCCTGCCATTTCGAGTCATGTCAAGTCATGTTGAGTCATGTCATGTCAAGTCATGCCAAGTCTTTTGTGTCAAGTCATGTCGACTTTTGGCATGTCATGTCATGTTGCATCACGTCATTTGGAAATATGTCGAGACATGTTACGACATGTCGAGTCATCAAGGGTCATCTCGAGTGAAGTCATTTCATGTCGGTTCATGTCATGTTGATTCATGTCATGTTGATTCACATCATGATAATTCATGGCATGTCGAGTCATTTCGAGTCATGTCTTCTCCTGTCATTTTGAGTCATGTCAAGTAATGTCGAGTCATGTCATGTCAAGTCATGTCAAGTATTTCGTGTCAAGTCATGTCGACTGATGGCATATCATGACATCTGCTCTAGAGTCATTTGTAGACATGTCATCTCATGACATGTCGAGTCATGTTGCGTCATCTCAAGGCATTTCATGCCCAGTCAAGTCATGTGCAGTCATGAAGAATTATGTCAGCCATGTCGTTGCCTGTTTAGAAATATCGAGTCATGATCTGTCATCTCATGTCACGTCCAGTCGTTTCATATCATTGCATGTCATGTCATTACGATTTGAGTCATGTCATGTCTTGTCGAGTCTTGTCATGTGGAGTCATGTCATATCGAGTCATCTTGTGACGATTCATGTCATTTCGTGTCATGTCATGTTGATTCGCATCATGAAAATTCATGGCATACTGAGTCATTTATTCTCCTGTCATTTCGAGTCATGTCAAGTAATGTCGAGTCATGTCATTTCGACTCATGTAAAGTCTCTCTTGTCAAGTCATGTTGACTGATGCCATGTCATGTCATGTGCTCTTGAGTCATTTTGAAACATGTCATCTCATGACATGTCGAGTCATGTTGAGTCATCTCAAGTCATTTCATGGCGAGTCAAGTCATGTGCAGTCATGAAGAAACATGTCGGTCATGTTGTTGCCTGTTTAGAAATATCGAGTCATGATCTGTCATCTCATGTCACATCCAGTCGTGTCATTTCAAGTTGAGTCATGTCATGTCATGTCGGGTCATGTCATGTCGAGTCATTTCATTTCGAGTCTTGTCATGTTGATTCGGATCATGACTATTCATGGCATGCTGAGTCATTTCGAGTCATGTCTTCTCCTGCCATTTCGAGTCATGTCAAGTCATGTTGAGTCATGTCATGTCAAGTCATGCCAAGTCTTTTGTGTCAAGTCATGTCGACTCTTGGCATGTCATGTCATGTTGCATCACGTCATTTGGAAATATGTCGAGACATGTTACGACATGTCGAGTCATCAAGGGTCATTTCGAGTGAAGTCATTTCATGTCGGTTCATGTCATGTTGATTCATGTCATGTTGATTCACATCATGATAATTCATGGCATGTCGAGTCATTTCGAGTCATGTCTTCTCCTGTCATTTTGAGTCATGTCAAGTAATGTCGAGTCATGTCATGTCGAGTCATGTCAAGTATTTCGTGTCAAGTCATGTCGACTGATGGCATATCATGACATCTGCTCTAGAGTCATTTGTAGACATGTCATCTCATGACATGTCGAGTCATGTTGCGTCATCTCAAGGCATTTCATGCCCAGTCAAGTCATGTGCAGTCATGAAGAATTATGTCAGCCATGTCGTTGCCTGTTTAGAAATATCGAGTCATGATCTGTCATCTCATGTCACGTCCAGTCGTTTCATATCATTGCATGTCATGTCATTACGATTTGAGTCATGTCATGTCTTGTCGAGTCTTGTCATGTGGAGTCATGTCATATCGAGTCATCTTGTGACGATTCATGTCATTTCGTGTCATGTCATGTTGATTCGCATCATGAAAATTCATGGCATACTGAGTCATTTATTCTCCTGTCATTTCGAGTCATGTCAAGTAATGTCGAGTCATGTCATTTCGACTCATGTAAAGTCTCTCTTGTCAAGTCATGTTGACTGATGCCATGTCATGTCATGTGCTCTTGAGTCATTTTGAAACATGTCATCTCATGACATGTCGAGTCATGTTGAGTCATCTCAAGTCATTTCATGGCGAGTCAAGTCATGTGCAGTCATGAAGAAACATGTCGGTCATGTTGTTGCCTGTTTAGAAATATCGAGTCATGATCTGTCATCTCATGTCACATCCAGTCGTGTCATTTCAAGTTGAGTCATGTCATGTCATGTCGGGTCATGTCATGTCGAGTCATTTCATTTCGAGTCTTGTCATGTTGATTCGGATCATGACTATTCATGGCATGCTGAGTCATTTCGAGTCATGTCTTCTCCTGCCATTTCGAGTCATGTCAAGTCATGTTGAGTCATGTCATGTCAAGTCATGCCAAGTCTTTTGTGTCAAGTCATGTCGACTCTTGGCATGTCATGTCATGTTGCATCACGTCATTTGGAAATATGTCGAGACATGTTACGACATGTCGAGTCATCAAGGGTCATTTCGAGTGAAGTCATTTCATGTCGGTTCATGTCATGTTGATTCATGTCATGTTGATTCACATCATGATAATTCATGGCATGTCGAGTCATTTCGAGTCATGTCTTCTCCTGTCATTTTGAGTCATGTCAAGTAATGTCGAGTCATGTCATGTCGAGTCATGTCAAGTATTTCGTGTCAAGTCATGTCGACTGATGGCATGTCATGACATCGGCTCTTGAGTCATTTGTAGACATGTCATCTCATGACATGTCGAGTCATGTAGAGACATGTCATGTCATGTCATGTCGTGTCATCTAGAGTTAGCTTGTGTCATGGAATGTTGTGTCATGTCTTGTTGGGTCATTTCGAGTCTCTTCATGTCATGTTGATGCACATCATGACAATTCATGGCATGCTGAGTCATTTCGAGACATGTCATCTCCTGTCATTTCGAGTCTTGTCAAGTAATGTTGAGTCATGTCATGTCGAGTCATGACAAGTATTTTGTGTCAAGTCATTTCGAATGATGGCTTGTCATGTCATGTGATCTTGAGTCATTTTGAGACATGTCATCTCATGACATGTCGAGTTATGTTGAGACATCTCAAAACATTTCATGGCAAGTCATTTCATGTGTAGTCATGAAGAATCATGTCAGCCATGTAGTTGCCTGTTTGGAAATATCGAGTCATGATCTGTCATCTCACGTCACGTCCAGTCGTGTCATATCATTGCATGTCATGTCATTTCGAGTTGAGTCATGTCATGTCATGTCGAGTCATGACATGTCGAGTCATCTTGTGTCGATTCATGTCATTTCGAGTCATGTCATGTTGAGTCATGTCATATCGAGTCATGTCATTTTGATTCACATCATGGCAATTCATAATATGCTGAGTCATTCGATGTTGAGTCATCTCGAGTCATGTCTTTTCCTGTCATCTCGAGTCATGTCAAGTCATGCCGAGTCATTTCATTTCAAGTCATGTCATGTCACGACTTTTATGTTGTCATGTTGAATCTTGTCATGTCATGTCATGTCGCAACACGTCATTTGGAAATATGTCGAGACATGTTACGACATGTCGAGTCATCAAGGGTCATCTCGAGTGAAGTCATTTCATGTCGGTTCATGTCATGTTGATTCATGTCATGTTGATTCACATCATGATAATTCATGGCATGTCGAGTCATTTCGAGTCATGTCTTCTCCTGTCATTTTGAGTCATGTCAAGTAATGTCGAGTCATGTCATGTCAAGTCATGTCAAGTATTTCGTGTCAAGTCATGTCGACTGATGGCATATCATGACATCTGCTCTTGAGTCATTTGTAGACATGTCATCTCATGACATGTCGAGTCATGTTGCGTCATCTCAAGGCATTTCATGCCCAGTCAAGTCATGTGCAGTCATGAAGAATTATGTCAGCCATGTCGTTGCCTGTTTAGAAATATCGAGTCATGATCTGTCATCTCATGTCACGTCCAGTCGTTTCATATCATTGCATGTCATGTCATTACGATTTGAGTCATGTCATGTCATGTCGAGTCTTGTCATGTCGAGTCATGTCATATCGAGTCATCTTGTGACGATTCATGTCATTTCGTGTCATGTCATGTTGATTCGCATCATGAAAATTCATGGCATACTGAGTCATTTATTCTCCTGTCATTTCGAGTCATGTCAAGTAATGTCGAGTCATGTCATTTCGACACATGTAAGGTCTCTCTTGTCAAGTCATGTTGACTGATGCCATGTCATGTCATGTGCTCTTGAGTCATTTTGAAACATGTCATCTCATGACATGTCGAGTCATGTTGAGTCATCTCAAGTCATTTCATGGCGAGTCAAGTCATGTGCAGTCATGAAGAAACAAGTCGGTCATGTTGTTGCCTGTTTAGAAATATCGAGTCATGATCTGTCATCTCATGTCACATCCAGTCGTGTCATTTCAAGTTGAGTCATGTCATGTCATGTCGGGTCATGTCATGTCGAGTCATTTCATTTCGAGTCTTGTCATGTTGATTCGGATCATGACTATTCATGGTATGCTGAGTCATTTCGAGTCATGTCTTCTCCTGCCATTTCGAGTCATGTCAAGTTATGTTGAGTCATGTCATGTCAAGTCATGCCAAGTCTTTTGTGTCAAGTCATGTCGACTCTTGGCATGTCATATCATGTTGCATCACGTCATTTGGAAATATGTCGAGACATGTTACGACATGTCGAGTCATCAAGGGTCATCTCGAGTGAAGTCATTTCATGTCGGTTCATGTCATGTTGATTCATGTCATGTTGATTCACATCATGATAATTCATGGCATGTCGAGTCATTTCGAGTCATGTCTTCTCCTGTCATTTTGAGTCATGTCAAGTAATGTCGAGTCATGTCATGTCAAGTCATGTCAAGTATTTCGTGTCAAGTCATGTCGACTGATGGCATATCATGACATCTGCTCTAGAGTCATTTGTAGACATGTCATCTCATGACATGTCGAGTCATGTTGCGTCATCTCAAGGCATTTCATGCCCAGTCAAGTCATGTGCAGTCATGAAGAATTATGTCAGCCATGTCGTTGCCTGTTTAGAAATATCGAGTCATGATCTGTCATCTCATGTCACGTCCAGTCGTTTCATATCATTGCATGTCATGTCATTACGATTTGAGTCATGTCATGTCATGTCGAGTCTTGTCATGTCGAGTCATGTCATATCGAGTCATCTTGTGACGATTCATGTCATTTCGTGTCATGTCATGTTGATTCGCATCATGAAAATTCATGGCATACTGAGTCATTTATTCTCCTGTCATTTCGAGTCATGTCAAGTAATGTCGAGTCATGTCATTTCGACTCATGTAAAGTCTCTCTTGTCAAGTCATGTTGACTGATGCCATGTCATGTCATGTGCTCTTGAGTCATTTTGAAACATGTCATCTCATGACATGTCGAGTCATGTTGAGTCATCTCACGTCATTTCATGGCGAGTCAAGTCATGTGCAGTCATGAAGAAACATGTCGGTCATGTTGTTGCCTGTTTAGAAATATCGAGTCATGATCTGTCATCTCATGTCACATCCAGTCGTGTCATTTCAAGTTGAGTCATGTCATGTCATGTCGGGTCATGTCATGTCGAGTCATTTCATTTCGAGTCTTGTCATGTTGATTCGGATCATGACTATTCATGGCATGCTGAGTCATTTAGAGTCATGTCTTCTCCTGCCATTTCGAGTCATGTCAAGTCATGTTGAGTCATGTCATGTCAAGTCATGCCAAGTCTTTTGTGTCAAGTCATGTCGACTCTTGGCATGTCATGTCATGTTGCATCACGTCATTTGGAAATATGTCGAGACATGTTACGACATGTCGAGTCATCAAGGGTCATTTCGAGTGAAGTCATTTCATGTCGGTTCATGTCATGTTGATTCATGTCATGTTGATTCACATCATGATAATTCATGGCATGTCGAGTCATTTCGAGTCATGTCTTCTCCTGTCATTTTGAGTCATGTCAAGTAATGTCGAGTCATGTCATGTCGAGTCATGTCAAGTATTTCGTGTCAAGTCATGTCGACTGATGGCATGTCATGACATCGGCTCTTGAGTCATTTGTAGACATGTCATCTCATGACATGTCGAGTCATGTAGAGACATGTCATGTCATGTCATGTCGTGTCATCTAGAGTTAGCTTGTGTCATGGAATGTTGTGTCATGTCTTGTTGGGTCATTTCGAGTCTCTTCATGTCATGTTGATGCACATCATGACAATTCATGGCATGCTGAGTCATTTCGAGACATGTCATCTCCTGTCATTTCGAGTCTTGTCAAGTAATGTTGAGTCATGTCATGTCGAGTCATGACAAGTATTTCGTGTCAAGTCATGTCGACTGATGGCATATCATGACATCTGCTCTTGAGTCATTTGTAGACATGTCATCTCATGACATGTCGAGTCATGTTGCGTCATCTCAAGGCATTTCATGCCCAGTCAAGTCATGTGCAGTCATGAAGAATTATGTCAGCCATGTCGTTGCCTGTTTAGAAATATCGAGTCATGATCTGTCATCTCATGTCACGTCCAGTCGTTTCATATCATTGCATGTCATGTCATTACGATTTGAGTCATGTCATGTCATGTCGAGTCTTGTCATGTCGAGTCATGTCATATCGAGTCATCTTGTGACGATTCATGTCATTTCGTGTCATGTCATGTTGATTCGCATCATGAAAATTCATGGCATACTGAGTCATTTATTCTCCTGTCATTTCGAGTCATGTCAAGTAATGTCGAGTCATGTCATTTCGACTCATGTAAAGTCTCTCTTGTCAAGTCATGTTGACTGATGCCATGTCATGTCATGTGCTCTTGAGTCATTTTGAAACATGTCATCTCATGACATGTCGAGTCATGTTGAGTCATCTCAAGTCATTTCATGGCGAGTCAAGTCATGTGCAGTCATGAAGAAACATGTCGGTCATGTTGTTGCCTGTTTAGAAATATCGAGTCATGATCTGTCATCTCATGTCACATCCAGTCGTGTCATTTCAAGTTGAGTCATGTCATGTCATGTCGGGTCATGTCATGTCGAGTCATTTCATTTCGAGTCTTGTCATGTTGATTCGGATCATGACTATTCATGGCATGCTGAGTCATTTCGAGTCATGTCTTCTCCTGCCATTTCGAGTCATGTCAAGTCATGTTGAGTCATGTCATGTCAAGTCATGCCAAGTCTTTTGTGTCAAGTCATGTCGACTCTTGGCATGTCATGTCATGTTGCATCACGTCATTTGGAAATATGTCGAGACATGTTACGACATGTCGAGTCATCAAGGGTCATTTCGAGTGAAGTCATTTCATGTCGGTTCATGTCATGTTGATTCATGTCATGTTGATTCACATCATGATAATTCATGGCATGTCGAGTCATTTCGAGTCATGTCTTCTCCTGTCATTTTGAGTCATGTCAAGTAATGTCGAGTCATGTCATGTCGAGTCATGTCAAGTATTTCGTGTCAAGTCATGTCGACTGATGGCATGTCATGACATCGGCTCTTGAGTCATTTGTAGACATGTCATCTCATGACATGTCGAGTCATGTAGAGACATGTCATGTCATGTCATGTCGTGTCATCTAGAGTTAGCTTGTGTCATGGAATGTTGTGTCATGTCTTGTTGGGTCATTTCGAGTCTCTTCATGTCATGTTGATGCACATCATGACAATTCATGGCATGCTGAGTCATTTCGAGACATGTCATCTCCTGTCATTTCGAGTCTTGTCAAGTAATGTTGAGTCATGTCATGTCGAGTCATGACAAGTATTTTGTGTCAAGTCATTTCGAATGATGGCTTGTCATGTCATGTGATCTTGAGTCATTTTGAGACATGTCATCTCATGACATGTCGAGTTATGTTGAGACATCTCAAAACATTTCATGGCAAGTCATTTCATGTGTAGTCATGAAGAATCATGTCAGCCATGTAGTTGCCTGTTTGGAAATATCGAGTCATGATCTGTCATCTCACGTCACGTCCAGTCGTGTCATATCATTGCATGTCATGTCATTTCGAGTTGAGTCATGTCATGTCATGTCGAGTCATGACATGTCGAGTCATCTTGTGTCGATTCATGTCATTTCGAGTCATGTCATGTTGAGTCATGTCATATCGAGTCATGTCATTTTGATTCACATCATGGCAATTCATAATATGCTGAGTCATTCGATGTTGAGTCATCTCGAGTCATGTCTTTTCCTGTCATCTCGAGTCATGTCAAGTCATGCCGAGTCATTTCATTTCAAGTCATGTCATGTCACGACTTTTATGTTGTCATGTTGAATCTTGTCATGTCATGTCATGTCGCAACACGTCATTTGGAAATATGTCGAGACATGTTACGACATGTCGAGTCATCAAGGGTCATCTCGAGTGAAGTCATTTCATGTCGGTTCATGTCATGTTGATTCATGTCATGTTGATTCACATCATGATAATTCATGGCATGTCGAGTCATTTCGAGTCATGTCTTCTCCTGTCATTTTGAGTCATGTCAAGTAATGTCGAGTCATGTCATGTCAAGTCATGTCAAGTATTTCGTGTCAAGTCATGTCGACTGATGGCATATCATGACATCTGCTCTTGAGTCATTTGTAGACATGTCATCTCATGACATGTCGAGTCATGTTGCGTCATCTCAAGGCATTTCATGCCCAGTCAAGTCATGTGCAGTCATGAAGAATTATGTCAGCCATGTCGTTGCCTGTTTAGAAATATCGAGTCATGATCTGTCATCTCATGTCACGTCCAGTCGTTTCATATCATTGCATGTCATGTCATTACGATTTGAGTCATGTCATGTCATGTCGAGTCTTGTCATGTCGAGTCATGTCATATCGAGTCATCTTGTGACGATTCATGTCATTTCGTGTCATGTCATGTTGATTCGCATCATGAAAATTCATGGCATACTGAGTCATTTATTCTCCTGTCATTTCGAGTCATGTCAAGTAATGTCGAGTCATGTCATTTCGACTCATGTAAAGTCTCTCTTGTCAAGTCATGTTGACTGATGCCATGTCATGTCATGTGCTCTTGAGTCATTTTGAAACATGTCATCTCATGACATGTCGAGTCATGTTGAGTCATCTCAAGTCATTTCATGGCGAGTCAAGTCATGTGCAGTCATGAAGAAACATGTCGGTCATGTTGTTGCCTGTTTAGAAATATCGAGTCATGATCTGTCATCTCATGTCACATCCAGTCGTGTCATTTCAAGTTGAGTCATGTCATGTCGGGTCATGTCATGTCGAGTCATTTCATTTCGAGTCTTGTCATGTTGATTCGGATCATGACTATTCATGGCATGCTGAGTCATTTCGAGTCATGTCTTCTCCTGCCATTTCGAGTCATGTCAAGTCATGTTGAGTCATGTCATGTCAAGTCATGCCAAGTCTTTTGTGTCAAGTCATGTCGACTCTTGGCATGTCATGTCATGTTTGCATCACGTCATTTGGAAATATGTCGAGACATGTTACGACATGTCGAGTCATCAAGGGTCATTTCGAGTGAAGTCATTTCATGTCGGTTCATGTCATGTTGATTCATGTCATGTTGATTCACATCATGATAATTCATGGCATGTCGAGTCATTTCGAGTCATGTCTTCTCCTGTCATTTTGAGTCATGTCAAGTAATGTCGAGTCATGTCATGTCGAGTCATGTCAAGTATTTTGTGTCAAGTCATGTCGACTGATGGCATGTCATGACAGCGGCTCTTGAGTCATTTGTAGACATGTCATCTCATGACATGTCGAGTCATGCTGCGTCATCTCAAGGCATTTCATGCGGAGTCAAGTCATGTACAGTCATGAAGAATCATGTCGGTCATGTTGTTGCCTGTTTAGTAATATCGAGTCATGATCTGTCATCTCATGTCACGTCCAGTCTTGCCATGTCATGGCATGTCATGTCATTTCGAATTGAGTCATGTCATATCATGTCGAGTCTTGTCATGTCGAGTCATGTCATATCGAGTCATCTTGTGTCGATTCATGTCATTTCATGTCATGTCATGTTGATTTGCATCATGACAATTCATGGCATGCTGAGTCATTTCGAGTAATTTCTTCTCCTGTCATTTTGAGTCATGTCAAGTAATGTCGCGTCATGTCATGTCAACTCATGTAAAGTCTTTCCTGTCAAGTCATGTCGACTGATGCCATGTCATGTCATGTGCTCTTGAGTCATTTTGAGACATGTCATCTGATGACATGTCGAGTCATGTTGAGTCATCTCAAGTCATTTCATGGCGAGTCAAGTCATGTGCAGTCATGAAGAATCATGTCGGTCATGTTGTTGCCTGTTTAGAACTATCGAGTCATGATCTGTCATCTCATGTCACATCCAGTCGTGTCATTTCAAGTTGAGTCATGTCATGTCATGTCGGGTCATGTCATGTGGAGTCATTTCATTTTGAGTCTTGTCATGTTGATTCGGATCATGACTATTCGTGTCATGCTGAGACATTTCGAGTCATGTCTTCTCCTGCCATTTCGAGTCATGTCAAGTCATGTTGAGTCATGTCATGTCCAGTAACGTCAAGTATTTTGTGTCATGTCATGTCGACTCTTGGCATGTCATGTCATGTGTTCTTGAGTCAAATTGAGGCTTCTCATCTCATGATTTTTCGAGTCATGTCGAGTCATCTCAAGTCATGTCATGGCAAGTCATTTCATGTCGAGTCTTGAAGAAGCATGTCGGGGCATGTCTTTGCCTGGTTAGCCATATCGAGTCATGATCTGTCATCTCATGTCACGTCGAGTCATGTCATGTCATGCATTTTATGTCATTTCATGTCATGTCATGTCATGTCGCCTCATGTCAAGTCAAGTCATGTTGGGTCATGTCATGTTGATTCACATCATGACTTTTCATGGCATGCTGAGTCATGCACTTTTGAGTCATTTTGAGTCATGTCTTCTCCTGTCATTTCGAGTCATGTCAAGTTATGTCGAGTCATGTCTTGTCGAGTCATGTCAAGTCTTTCTTGTCAAGTCGTGTCAACTCATGTCATGTCATTCATGTCGAGTCATGGAGAGACATGTCATGTCATGTCATGTCGAGTCATCTAGAGTTACCTTGTGTCATGGAATGTTGTGTCATGTCATGTTGAGTCAATTCGAGACACTTCATGTCATGTTAATGCACATCATGACAATTCATGTCATGCTGAGTCATTTCGAGACATGTCTTCTCCTGTCATTTCGAGTCATGTCAAGTAATGTTGAGTCATGTCATGTCGAGTCATGACAAGTATTTTGTGTCAATTCATTTTGACTGATGGCTTGTCATGTCATGTGCTCTTGAGTCATTTTGAGACATGTCATCTCATGACATGTCGAGTTATGTTGAGACATCTCAAAACATTTCATGGCAAGTCATTTCATGTGTAGTTATGAAGAATTATGTCAGCCATGTCGTTGCCTGTTTAGAAATATCGAGACCTGTTCTGTCATCTCATGTCACGTCCAGTCGTGTCATATCATTGCATGTCATGTCATTTCGAGTTGAGTCATGTCATGTTATGTCGAGTCATGACATGTTGAGTCATCGTGTGTCGATTCATGTCATTTCGAGTCATGTCATGTTGAGTCATGTCATATCGAGTCATGTCATTTTGAATCACATCATGACAATTCATAATATGCTGAGTCATTCGATTTTGAGTCATCTAGAGTCATCTTGAGTCATGTAATGTTGTTTCATGTCATGTCAATTCATGTCGAGTCATGTCAAGACTTTCGTGTCAAGTCATGTCGACTGGTTCCATGTCATGTCATGTGCTCTTGAGTCATTTTGAGACATGTCATCTCATTACCTGTTAACTCATGTTGAGTCATCTCAAGTAATTTCTTGGCGATTCAAGTCAAGCGCAGTCATGAAGAATCATGTCGGTCATGTTGTTGCCTGTTTAGAAATATCGAGTCATGATCTGTCATCTCGTGTCACTTCCAGTCTTGCCATGTCATGGCATGTCATGTCATTTCGAATTGAGTCATTTTGAGGCATGTCATCTCATGACATGTCGAGTCATGTTGAGTCATCTCAAGTCATTTCATGGCGAGTCAAGTCATGTGCGGTTTTGAAGAATCATGTCGATCATGTTGTTGCCTGTTTAGAAATCTCGAGTCATGATCTGTCATCTCATTTCACATCCAGTTGTTTAATTTCAAGTTGAGTCATGTCATTTCATGTCGGGTAATGTCATGTCGAGTCATGTCATATCGAATCATCTCGTGTCGAGTCATGTCATTTCGAGTCTTGTCATGTTGATTCAGATCATGACAATTCATGGCATGCTGAGTCATTTCGAGTCATGTCTTCTCCTGCCATTTCGAGTCACGTCAAGTCATGTCGAGTCATGTGATGTCAAGTCATGTCAAGTCCTTCGTTTCAAGTCATGTCGACTCTTGGCATGTCATGTCATGTGGTCTTGAGTCGTTTTGAGGCATCTCATCTCATGATATGTCGAGTCATGTCGAGTCATCTCAAGTCATGTCATGGCAAGTCAATTCATTTCGAGTCTTGAAGAATCATGTCGGTTCATGTCGAAGCCTGTTTAGTGATATCGAGTCATGATCTGTCATCTCATGTCACGTCGAGTCTTGTCATCTCATGCATTTCATGTCATTTCATGTCATGTCATGTCATGTCGCCTCATGGCAAGTCAAGTCATGACGGGTCATGTCATGTAGATTCACATCATGACATTTCATGGCATTCTAAGTCATGCATTTTTGAGTCATTTTGAGTCATGTCTTCTCCTGTCATTTGGAGTCATGTCAATTTATGTCAAGTCATGTCTTGTTGGGTCATGTCAAGTCTTTCTTGTCAAGTCTTGTTTACTCATATCATTTCATTCATGTCGAGTCAGGTAGAGACATGTCATGTCATGTCATGTCGCGTCAGCTAGAGTTATCTTGTGTCATGGAATGTTGTGTCATGTCATGTTCAGTCATTTCTTGTCGCTTCATGTCATGTTGATGCAAATCATGACAATTCATGGCATGCTGAGTCATTTTGAGACATGTCTTCTCCTGTCAGTTCGATTCATGCCAAGTAATGTCGAGTCATGTCATGTTGAGTCATGACAAATATTTTGTGTCAAGTCATGTCGACTGATGGCTTGTCATGTCATGTGCTCTTGAGTCATTTTGAGACATGTCATCTCATGACATGTCGAGTTATGTTGAGAAAACTCAAGACATTACATGCCGAATCAAGTCATGTGCATTCATGAAGAATGATGTCAGCCATGTCATTACCTTTTTAGAAATATCGAGTGATGATCTGTCATCTCATTTCACGTCCAGTTGTGTCATGTCATGGCATGTCATGACATTTCGAGTTGAGTCATGTCATGTCATGTCGAGTCATTTCATGTCGCGTCATCTTGTGTCGAGTCATGTCGTTTCGAGTCATGTCATGTTGATTCGCATCATGACAATTCATGGAATGCTGAGTCATTTTGAGTCCTGTCTTCTCCTGCCATTTCAAGACATGTCAAATCATGTCGAATCTTGTCACGTCAAGTAATGTCAAGTCTTCCGTGTCATTTAATGTCGACTCTTGGCATGTCATGTCATGTGGTCTTGAGTCATTTTGCGCCATCTCATCTCATGACAAGTCGAGTCATGTCGAGTCATCTCAAGTCATGTCATGGCAAGTCAATTCATGTCGAGTCTTGAAGATTCATGTCGGGTCATGTTGATGTCAGTTTAGCCATATCGAGTCATGATCTGTCATTTCATGTCACGTCGAGTGGAGTCATGTCAAGTCATGTCATGTCGAGTCAACTCACGTCGAGTCATGTCATATCGAGTCATGTCATTTTGAATCACTTCATGGCAATTCATAACATGCTGAGTCATTCAATGTTGAGTCATCACGAGTCATGTCTTTTCCTGTCATCTCGAGTCATGTCAAGTCATGCCGATTCATGTCATTTCAAGTCATATCATGTCACGACTTTTATGTTGTCATGTTGAATCTAGTCATGTTATGTCATGTCGCGACACATCATTTGGAATCATGTTGAGACATGTTATGTCATGTCGAGTCATCTAATGTCATCTCGAGTCAAGTCATTTCATGTCGGTTCATGTCATGTTGATTCAGGTCATGTTGATTCACATCATGATAATTCATGGCATGTTGAATCATTTCGAGTCATGTCTTCTCCTGTCATTTTGAGTCATGTCAAGTATTTTGTGTAAAGTCATGTCGACTGATGGCATGTCATGACATCTGCTCTTGAGTCATTTTGAGACATTTCATCTCATGACATGTCGAGTCATGTTGAGTCCTCTCAAGGCATTTCATGCCGAGTCAAGTCATGTGCAGTCATGAAGAATCATGTCGGTCATGTTGTTGCCTGTATAGAAATATCGAGTCATGAACTGTCATCTCATATCACATCCAGTCGTGTCATTTCGAGTTGAGTCATGTCATGTCATGTCAGGTCTTGTCATGCCGAGTCATCTCATTTCAAGTCATGTCATTTTATGTTAAGTCATGTTGAATCTTGTCAAGTCAGGTCATGTTGTGTCATGTCATTTGGAATCATGTCAACACATGTCATGTCATATCGAGTAATCTAGAGTCATCTCGAGTCAGGTCATGTCATGTCGGTTCATGTAATGTTGAGTCATGTCATGTTGATTCACATCATGATAATTCATGGCTTGCTGAGTCATTTCGAGTCACGTCTTCTCCTTTCATTTCGAGTCATGTCAAGTAATGTCGAGTCATGTCATGTCGAGACATGTCAAGTCTTTCGTGTCAAGTCATGTCAACCGTTGCCATGTCATGTCATGTGCTCTTGAGTCATTTTGAGACATGTCATCTCATGACATGTCGAGTCATGTTGAGTCATCGCAAATCATTTCATGGCGAGTCAAGTCATGTGCAGTCATGAAGAATCATGTCGGTCATGTTGTTGCCTGTTTAGAAATATCGAGTCATGATCTGTAATCTCATGTCACGGCAGGTCGTGCCATGTCATGGCATGTCATGTCATTTCGAATTGAGTCTTCTCATGTCATGCCGAGTCTTGTCATGTCGACTCATATCATATCGAGTCATCTTGTTTCGATTCATGACATTTCATGTCAGTTCATGTTGATTCGCATCATGATAATTCATGGCATGCTGAGTCATTTCGAGACATGACTTCTCCTGCCATTTCGAGTCATGTCAGCTCATGTCGAGTCATGACATTTCAAGTCATGTCAAGTCTTATGTGTCAGGTCATGTCGACTCTTGGCATGTCATGTCATGTGGTCTTGAGTCATTTTGAGGCATCTCATCTCATGTCATGTCGAGTCATGTCGAGTCATCTCAAGTCATGTCATGGCAAGACAATTCATGTCGAGTCTTGAAGAATCACGTCGGTCATGTTGTTGCCTGTTTAGAAATATCGAGTCATGATCTGTCATTTGATGTCACGTCCAGTCTTGCCATGTCATGGCATGTCATGTCATTTCGAATTGAGTCATGTCATGTCATGTCGAGTCTTGTCCTGTTGAGTCATGTCATATCGAGTCATCTTGTGTCGATTCATGTCATTTCATGTCATTTCATTTTGATTCGCATCATGACAATTCATGGCATGCTGAGTCATTTCGAGTCATGTCTTCTTTTGTCAATTCGAGTCATGTCAAGTAATGTCGAATCATGTCATGTCAACTCCTGTAAAGGCTTTCATGTCAAGTCATGTCGACTGATACCATGTCATGTCATGTGCCCTTGAGTCATTTTGAGACAAGTCATCTCATGACATGTCGAGTCATGTTTAGTCATCTCAAGTCATTTCATGACGAGTCAAGTCATGTGCAGTCATGAAGAATCATGTCAGTCATGTTGCCTGTTTAGAAATATCGAGTCATGATCTGTCATCTCATGTCACATTAGTCGTGTCATTTCAAGTTGAGTCATGTCATGTCCTGTCGGGTCATGTCATGTCGAGTCATGTCATGTCGAGTCATCTCGTGTCGAGTCATGTCATTTCGAGTCTTGTCATGTTGATTCAGATCATGACAATTCATGGCATGCTGAGTCATTTCGAGTCATGTCTTCTCCTGTCAATTCGAGTCATGTCAAGTAATGTTGAATCATGTCATGTCAACTCCTCTAAAGGCTTTCGTGTCAAGTCATGTCGACTGATACCATGTCATGTCAAGTGCCCTTGAGTCATTTTGAGACAAGTCATCTCATGACATGTCGAGTCATGTTTAATCATCTCAAGTGATTTCATGGCGAGTCAAGTCATGTGCAGTCATGAAGAATCATGTCGGTCATGTTGCCTGTTTAGAAATATCGAGTCATGATCTGTCATCTCATGTCACATTAGTCGTGTCAATTCAAGTCGAGTCATGTCATGTCATGTCGGGTCATGTCATGTCGAGGCATGTCATGTCGAGTCATCTCGTGTCGAGTCATGTCATTTCAAGTCTTGTCATGTTGATTCAGATCATGACAATTCATGGCATGCTGAGTCATTTCGAGTCATGTCTTCTCCTGCCATTTCAAGACATGTCAGGTCATGTCGAGTCTTTTCAAGTCAAGTAATGTGAATTCTTCCGTGTCAAGTCATGTCGACTCTTGGCATGTCATGTCATGTGGTCTTGAGTCATTTTGAGGCATCTCATCTCATGATATGTCGAGTCATGTCGAGTCATCTCAAGTCATGTCATGGCAAGTCAATTCATGTGGAGTCTAGAAGAATGATGTCCGGTCATGTCGTTGCCTGTTTAGCCATATCGAGTCATGATCTGTCATCTCATGTCACGTCGAGATGTGTCATCTCATGCATTTCATGTCGTTTCATGTCATGTCATGTCATGTCGCCTCATGGCAAGTCAAGTCATGTCGGGTCATGTCATTTTCATTCACATCATGACATTTCATGGCATGCTGAGTCATGCACTTTTGCGTCATTTTGAGTCATGTCTTCTCCTGTCATTTGGAGTCATGTCATTTTATGTCGAGTCATGTCTTGTCGAGTCATGTCAAGTCTTTCGTGTCAAGTCGTGTCAACTCATATCATGTCATTCATGTCGAGTCATGTAGAGACATGTCATGCAATGTCATGTCGAGTTAAATAGAGTTATCTTGTGTCATAGAATGTTGTGTCATGTCATGTTGAGTCATTTAGAGGCGCTTCATGTCATGTTGATGCAAATCATGACAATTCATGGCATGCTGAGTCATTTCGAGACATGTCTTCACCTGTCAGTTCGAGTCATGTCAAGTAATGTCGAGTCATGTCATGTCGAGTCATGGCAAGTATTTTGTGTCAAGTCATGTCGACTGATGGCTTGTCATGTCGTGTGGTCTTGAGTCATTTTGAGGCATCTCATCTCATGTCATGTCGAGTCATGTCGAGTCATCTCAAGTCATGTCATGGCATGTCAATTCTTGTCGAGTCATGTCGTGTGGTCTTGAGTCATTTTGAGTCATGTCTTCTCCTGTCAATTCGAGTCATGTCAAGCAATGTCGAGTCATGTCATGTCAACTCATGTCGACTGATGCCATGTCATGTCATGTGCCCTTGAGTCATTTTGAGACATGTCATCTCATGACATTTCAAGTCATGTTTAGTCATCTCAAGTCATTTCATGGCGAGTCAAGTCATGTGCAGTCATGAAGAATCATGTCGGTCATGTTGCCTGTTTAGAAATATCGAGTCATGATCTGTCATCTCATGTCACATCCCGTCGTGTCATTTCAAGTTGAGTCATGTCATGGCATGTCGAGTCATGTCATGTCGAGTCAGGTCATGTCGAGGCATCTCGTGTCGAGTCATGTCATTTCGAGTCTTGTCATGTTGATTCAGATCATGACAATTCATGGCATGCTGAGTCATTTCGAGTCATGTCTTCTCCTGCCATTACAAGACATGTCAAGTCATGTCGAGTCTTGTCATGTCAAGTAATGTCAATTCTTCCGTGTGATTTCATGTCGACTCTTGGCATGTCATGTGGTCTTGAGTCGTCTTGAGGCATCTCATCTCATGATATGTCGAGTCATGTCGAGTCATCTCAAGTCATGTCATGGCAAGTCATTCATGTGGAGTATAGAAGAATCATGTTGGGTCATGTCGTTGCCTGTTTAGCCATATCGAGTCATGATCTGTCATCTCATGTCACGTCCAGTCATGTCATCTCATGCATTTCATGTCATTTCATGTCATGTCATGTCATGTCGCCTCATGTCAAGTCAAGTCATGTCGGGTCATGTCATTTTGATTCACATCATGACATTTCATGGCATGCTGAGTCATTCACGTTTGCGTCATTTTGAGTCATGTCTTCTCCTGTCATTTCAAGTCATGTCAATTTATGTTGAGTCATGTCTTGTCGAGTCATGTCAAGTCTTTCTTGTCAAGTCGTGTCAACTCATGTCATGTCATTCATGTCGAGTCATGTAGAGACATGTCATGTAATGTCATGTCGAGTCAAATAGAGTTATCTTGTGTCATAGAATGTTGTGTCATGTCATGTTGAGTCATTTCGAGTCGCTTCATGTCATGTTGATGCAAATCATGACACTTCATGGCATGCTGAGTCATTTCGAGACATGTCTTCTCCTGTCAGTTCGAGTCATGTCAAGTAATGTCGAGTCATGTCATGTCGAGTCATGGCAAGTATTTTGTTTCAAGTCATGTCGACTGATGGCTTGTCATGTCATGTGCTCTTGAGTCATTTTGAGACATGTCATCTCATGACATGTCGAGTCATGTTGAGTCATCTCAAGGCATTTCATGCCGAGTCAAGACATGTGCAGTCATGAAGAATCATGTCGGTCATGTTGTTGCCTCTTTAGAAATATCGAGTCATGATCTGTCATCTCATGTCACGTCAGGTCATGCCATGTCATGGCATGTAATGTCATTTCTAATTGAGTCATGTCATGTCATGTCGAGTCTTGTTACGTCAGGTAATGTCAAGTCTTCCGTGTCAAGTAATGTCGACTCTTGGCATGTCATGTCATGTGGTCTTGAGTCATTTTGCGCCATCTCATCTCATGACAAGTCGAGTCACGTCGAGTCATCTCAAGTCATGTCATGGCAAGTCAATTCATGTCGAGTCTTGAAGAATCATGTCGGGTAATGTCGATGCCTGTTTAGCCATATCGAGTCATGATCTGTCATCTCATGTCACGTCGAGTCGAGTCATGTCATACATGTCATGTCATTTCAAGTTGAGTCATTTCAAGTCATGTCATGTCGAGTCAACTCACGTCGAGTCATGTCATATCAATTCATGTCATTTTGATTCACATCATGGCAATTCATAACATGCTGAGTCATTCGATGTTGAGTCATCTCGAGTCATGTCAATTGATGCTGAGTCATGTCATTTCTAGTCATGTCATGTTAGGACTTTTATGTTGTCATGTTGAATCTAGTCATGTTATGTCATGTCGCGACACATCATTTGGAATCATGTTGAGACATGTTATGTCATGTCGAGTCATCTAGTGTCATCTCGTGTCAAGTCATTTCATGTCGGTTCATGTCTTGTTGATTCATGTCATGTTGATTCACATCATGATAATTCATGGCATGCTGAATCATTTCGAGTCATGTCTTCTCCTGTCATTTTGAGTCATGTCAAGTATCTCGTGTCAAGTCATGTCGACTGATGGCATGTCATGACATGTGCTCTTGAGTCATTTTGAGACATGTCATCTCATGACATGTCGAGTCATTTTGCGTCATCTCAAGTCATTTCATGCCGATTCAAGTCATGTCGAGTCATGAAGAATCATGTCGGTCATGTTGTTGCCTCTTTAGAAATAAAGAGTCATGATCTGTCATCTCATGTCACGTCAGGTCATGCCATGTCATGGCATGTGATGTCATTTCTAATTGAGTCATGTCATGTCATGTCGAGTCTTGTCATGTTGAGTCATATCATATCGAGTCATCTTTTGTCAATTCATGTCATTTCGAGTCATGTCATGTTGATTCGCATCATGACAATTCATGGCATGCTGAGTCATTTCGAGTCATATCTTCTCCTGCCATTTCAAGTCATGTCAAGTCATGTCGAGTCATGTCATTTCAAATCATGTCAAGTCTTTTGTGTCAGGTCATGTCGAATCTTGGCATGTCATGTCATGTGATCTTGAGTCACTTTGAGGCATCTCATCTCACGACATGTCGAGTCATGTCGAGTCATCTCAAGTCAAATCATGGCAAGTCAATTCATGTCGAGTCTTGAAGAATCATATCGGTGATGTTGCCTGTTTAGAAATATCGTGTCATGATTTTTCATTTCATGTTACGTCCAGACTTGCCATGTCATGGCATATCATGTCATTTCGAATTGAGTCATGTCATGTCATGTCATGTCGAGTCTTGTCATGTTGAGTCATGTCATATCGAGTCATCTTGTGTCAATTCATGTCATTTCATGTCATTTCATTTTGATTCGCATCATGACAATTCATGGCATGCTGAGTCATTTCGAGACATGTCTTCTCCTGTCAATTCGAGTCATGTCAAGCAATGTCGAGTCATGTCATGTCAACTCATGTCGACTGATGCCATGTCATGTCATGTGCCCTTGAGTCATTTTGAGACATGTAATCTCATGACATGTCGACTCATGTTTAGTCATCTCAAGTCATTTCATGGCGAGTCAAGTCATGTGCAGTCACGAAGAATCATGTCAGCCATGTCGTTGCCTGTTTAGAAATATCAAGTCATGATCTGTCATCTCATGTCACGTCCAGTCGTGTCATGTCATGGCATGTCATGTCATTTCGAATTGAGTCATGTCATGTCGAGTCATGTCATGTCGAGTCATCTTGTGTCGAATCATGTCATTTCGAGTCATGTCATGTTGATTCGCATCATGACAATTCATGGCATGCTGAGTCATTTCGAGTCATGTCTTCTCCTGCCATTTCACGACATGAAAGTCATGTCGAGTCTTGTCATGTCAAGTAATGTCAAGTCTTCCGTGTCAAGTCATGTCGACCCTTGGCATGTCATGTCATGTGGTCTTGAGTCATTTTGAGGCATCTCATACTATTACAAGTCGAGTCATCTCAAGTCATGTCATGGCAAGTCAATTCATTTCGAGTCTTGAAGAAGCGTGTCAGGTCATGTCGTTGCCTCTTTAGCCATATCGAGTCATGATCTGCCATCTCATGTCACATCGAGTCATGTCATATCATGCATTTCATGTCATTTCATGTCATGTCATGTCATGTCGCCTCATGTCAAGTCAAGTCATTTCAGGTCATGATATGTTGATTCACATCATGACATTTCATGGCATGCGGAGTCATGCACTTTAGAGTGATTTTGAGTCATGTCTTCTCCTGTCATTTCGAGTCATGTCAAGTTATGTCAAGTCATGTCTTGTCGACTCATGTCAAGTCTTTCTTGTCAAGTCATAACAACTCATGTCATGTCATTCATGTCAAGTCATGTAGAGAAATGTCTTGTCATTTCATGTCGAGTCTTCTAGAGTTATCTTGTGTCATGGAATGTTGTGTCATGTCATTCTGAGTCATTTCGAGTCTCTTCATGTCATGTTGATGCACATTGTGACAATTCATGGCATGATGAGTCATTTCGAGACATGTCTTCTCCTGTCATTTCGAGTCATGTCAAGGAATGTCGAGTCATGTCATGTCGTGTCATGACAAGTATTTTGTGTCAAGTCATGTCGACTGATGGCTTGTTATGTCATGTGATCTTGAGTCATTTTGAGACATGTCATATCATGACATGTCGAGTTATGTTGAGACATCTCAAGCCATTTCGTGGTGAGTCAACTCATGTGCAGTCATGAAGAATCATGTCAGCCATGTCGTTGCCTGTTTAGAAATATCGAGTCATGATCTGTCATCTCATGTCACGTCCAGTCGTGTCATTTCATGGAATGTCATGTCATTTCGAGTTGAGTCATGTCATGTCATGTCGAGTCATGTCATGTCGAGTCATCTTCTGTCGAGTCATGTCATTTCGAGACATGTCATGTTGATTCGCATCATGACAATTCATGGCATGCTGAGTCATTTCGAGTCAAGTCTTCTCCTGCCTTTTCAAGACATGTCAAGTCATGTCGAGTCTTGTCACGTCAAGTAATGTCAAGTCTTCCGTGTCATGTCATGTCGACACTTGGCATGTCATGTCATGTGGTCTTGAGTCATTTTGAGGCATCTCATCTCATGACATGTCGAGTCATGTCGAGTCATCTCAAGTCATGTCATGGGAAGTCAATTCATGTCGCGTCTTGAAGAATCATGTCGGGTTATGTCGTTGACCTTTTAGCCATATCGAGTCATGATCTATCATCTCATGTCACGTTGAGTCAAGTCATATCATGCATGTCGTGTCATTTCGAGTCGAGTCATGTCAAGTCATGTCATGTCGATTCAACTCATGTCGAGTCATGTCATATCAAGTCATCTTGTGGCGATTCATGTCATTTTGAGTCATGTCATGTTGACTCGCATCATGACAAATCATCGCATGCTGAGTCATTTCGAGTCATATCTTCTCCTGCCATTTCGAGTCATGTCAAGTCATGTCGGGTCATGTCATGTCAAGTCTTTTGTGTCGTGTCATGCCGACTCTTGGCATGTCATGTCATGTGGTCTTGAGTCATTTTGAGACATCTCATCTAATGACATGTCGATTCATGTCGAGTCATCTCAAGTCATGTCATGGCAAGTCAATTAATGTGGAGTCTTGAAGAATCATGTCGGGTCATGTCATTGCCTGTTTAGCCATATCGAGTCATGATCTGTCATCTCATGTCACGTCGAGTCGTGTCATGTCATGCATGTCATGTCATTTCATGTCATGTCATGTCATGTCGCCTCATGTCAAGTCAAGTCATGTCTGTTCATGTCATGTTGATTCACATCATGACATTTCATGGCATGCTGAGTCGTGCACTGCTGAGTCACTTTGAGTAATGTCTTCTCCTGTCATTTCGAGTCATGTCAAGTCTTCCTTGTCAAGTCGTGTCAACTCATGTCATGTCATTCATGTCGAGTCATGTAGAGACATGTCATGTCATGTCATGTCGAGTCACCTTGAATCATGTAATGTTGTGTCATGTCATGTTGTGTCATTTCGAGTCACTTCATGTCATGTTGATGCACATCATGACAATTCATGGCATGCTGAATCATTTCGAGTCATGTCTTCTCCTGTCATTTCTAGTCATGTCAAGTCATTTCAAGTCATGTCAGGTTGAGTCATGTCAAGTGGAGTCATCTCGCGTCGAGTCATGTCATTTCGAATCATGTCATGTTGATTCGCATCATGACAGTTCCTGGAATGCCGAGTCATTTCGAGTCATGCTTTCTCCTGACATTTTGTGTCATGTCAAGTCATGTCGAGTCATGTCATGGCCAGTCATGTCATGCTGAGTCACGTTGAGTCTTTTGTGTCAAGTCATGTCGACTCCAGTCATGTCATGTCATGTCGAATCATGTCATTTGGTACCATGTCGAGACATGTCTTGTCATGTTGAGCCATCTAGAGTCATCTCGAGTCATGTCCAGTCTTGTTGCATCATGTCATGGCAAGTCAAGTTACGTCGCGTCATCTCAAGTCTTTCTTGTTAAGTCATGTCAACTCCTGTCATGTCATATTATTCGAATCATGTCATTTGGACTCATGTCGAGAAATATCATGTCACGTCATTTCGAGTCATCTAGAGTCATCTTCAGTCATGTCATGTCGATTCATGTCATGTCGTTTCATGTCGTGTCATGTCATAATGACTCATGTCGTGTCAAATCATGTCACTTCATGTCATGTTGATTCACATCATGACATTTCATGGCATGCTGAGTCATGCACTGTTGAGTCATTTTGAGTCCTGTCTTCCCCTGTTATGTCGAGTCGTGTCAAATTATGATGAGTCATGTCATGTCGAGTAATGTCAAGTCTTTCTTGTCAAGTCGTATCAACTCATGTCATGTCATTCATGTCGAATCATGAAGAGACATGTCATGTCATGTCATGTCGAGTCATCTAGAGTCATCTTGAGTCATGTAATGTAGTGCCATGTCATGTTGAGTCATTTCGAGTCGATTCATGTCATGTTGATTCACATCATGATAATTCATGGCATGCTGAGTCATTTCGAGACATGTCTTCTCCTGTCATTTTGAGTCATGTCAAGTAATCTCGAGTCAAGTCCAGTCGTGTCATGTCATGGCATGTCATGTCATTTCGAGTTGAGTCATGTCATATCGAGTCATGTCATGTCAGGTCATGTCATGTCGAATCATCTCGTGTCGAGTCATGTCATTTTGAATCATGTCATTTTGATTCGCATCATGAAAATTCATGGCATGCTGACTCATTTCGAGTCATGTCTTCTCCTGCCATTTCGCCTCATGTCAAGTGAAGTCGAGTCATGTCAAGTCAAGAAATGTCAAGTCTTCCGTGTCAAGTCATGTCGACTCTTGGCATGTCATGTCATGTGGTCATGAGTCATTTTGAGGCATCTCATCTCATGACATATCGAGTCATCTCAAGTTATGTCATGCAAAGTCAATTCATGTCGAGACATGAAGAATCATGTCGGGTCATGCTGTTGCCTGTTTAGCCATATCGTGTCATGATCTGTCATCTCATGTCACGTCGAGTCGTGTCATGTCATGCATGTCATGTCATTTCGAGTCGCTTCATGTCAAGTCATGTCATGTCGAGGCAACTCATGTCGAGTCATGTCATGTCGAGTCATGTCATTTTGATTCACATTCATAATATGCTGAGTCATTCCATGTTGAGTCATCTCAAGTCATGCCTTTTCCTGTCATTTCGAGACATGTCAAGTCATGCCGAGTCATGTCATTTCAAGTCATATCATGTCGCGACTTTTATGTTAAGTCATGTCGAATCTTGTCATGTCACGTCATGTCATTTGGAATCATGTTGAGACATGTCATGTCATGACGAGTCATCTAGAGTCATCTGGAGTCATTATGTCATGTTTGTAAAGGTCATGTTGAGTCATGTCATGTTGATTCACATCATGATAATTCATTTTTTGCTGAGACATTTCGAGTCATGTCTTCTCCTGTCATTTCGAGTCATGTCAAGTAATGTCGAGTCATGTCACGTCGAGTCATGTCTAATCTTTCGTGTCAAGTCATGTCGACTGATGCCAAGTCACGTCATGTGCTCTTGAGTCATTTTGAGACATGTCATCTCATGACATGTCGAGTCATGTTGAGTCATCTCAAGTCATTTCATGGCGAGTCATGTCATCTGCAGTCATGAAGAATCATGTCGGTCATGTTGTTGCCTGTTTAGAAATATCGAGTCATGATGTGCCTTCTTATGTCACATCCAGTCGTGTCATTTCGAGTTGAGTCATGTCATGTCATGCCGGGTTTTGTTATGTCGAGTCATCTCATGTCGAGTAATGTCATTTCGTGTCATGTCATGTTGATTTGGATCATGACAATTCGTGGCATGCTGAGTCATTTCGAGTCATGTCTTCTCCTGCCATTTCGAGTCATGTCAAGTCATGTCGAGTCATGTCATGTCAAGTCATGTCGGTTCATGTCATGTTGATTCACATCATGACATTTCATGGCATGCTGAGTCATGCACTGTTGAGTAACTTTGAGTCATGTCTTCTCCTGTCATTTCGAGTCATGTCAAATTATGTCAAGTCATGTCATGTCGCGTCATGTCAAGTCTTTCTTGTCAAGTCGTGTCAACTCATGTCATGTCATTCATGTCGAGTCATGTAGAGACATGTCATGTCATGTCATGTCGAGTCACCTTGAATCATGTAATGTTGTGTCATGTCATGTTGTGTCATTTCGATCACTTCATGTCATGTTGATACGCATCATGACAATTCATGGCATGCTGAGTCATTTCGGGTCATGTCTTCTCCTGTCATTTCGAGTCATGTCAAGTCATTTCAAGTCATGTCAGGTTGAGTCATGTCAAGTGGAGTCATCTCGTGTCGAGTCATGTCATTTCGAATCATGTCATGTTGATTCACATCATGACAGTTCCTGGAATGCCGAGTTATTTCGAGTCATGCTTTCTCCTGACATTTTGTGTCATGTCAAGTCATGTCGAGTCATGTCATGGCCAGTCATGTCATGTTGAGTCACGTTGAGTCTTTTGTGTCAAGTTATGTCGACTCCTGTCATGTCATGTCATGTCGAATCATGTCATTTGCTACCATGTCGAGACATGTCTTGTCATGTTGCGCCATCTAGAGTCATCTCGAGTCATGTCCAGTCTTGTCGCATCATGTCATGGCAAGTCAAGTCACGTAGCGTCATCTCAAGTCTTTCTTGTTAAGTCATGTCAACTCCTGTCATGTCATATTATTCGAATCATGTCATTTGGACTCATGTCGAGAAATATCATGTCACGTCATTTCGAGTCATCTAGAGTCATCTTCAGTCATGTCATGTCGATTCATGTCATGTCGTTTCATGTCGTGTCATGTCATAATGACTCATGTCGTGTCAAATCATGTCACTTCATGTCATGTTGATTCACATCATGACATTTCATGGCATGCTGAATCATGAACTGTTGAATCATTTTGAGTCCTGTCTTCCCCTGTTATGTCGAGTCCTGTCAAATTATGATGAGTCATGTCATGTTGAGTAATGTCAGGTCTTTCTTGTCAAGTCGTGTCAACTCATGTCATGTCATTCATGTCGAATCATGAAGAGACATGTCATGTCATGTCATGTCGAGTCATCTAGAGTCATCTTGAGTCATGTAATGTTGTGTCATGTCATGTTGAGTCATTTCGAGTCGATTCATGTCATGTTGATTCACATCATGATAATTCATGGCATGCTGAGTCATTTCGAGACATGTCTTCTCCTGTCATTTCGAGTCATGTCAAGTAATCTCGAGTCATGTCCAGTCGTGTCATTTCATGGCATGTCATGTCATTTCGAGTTGAGTCATGTCATGTCGAGTCACGTCATGTCAGGTCATGGCATGTCGAATCATCTCGTGTCGAGTCATGTCATTTTGAATCATGTCATTTTGATTCGCATCATGACAATTCATGGCATGCTGAGTCATTTCGAGTCATGTCTTCTCCTGCCATTTCGCCTCATGTCAAGTCATGTCGAGTCATGTCAAGTCAAGTCATGTCAAGTCTTCCGTGTCAAGTCATGTCGACTCTTGGCAAGTCATGTCATGTGGTCATGAGTCATTTTGAGGCATCTCATCTCATGACATATCGAGTCATCTCAAGTTATGTCATGCGAAGTCAATTCATGTCGAGACTTGAAGAATCATGTCGGGTCATGCTGTTGCCTGTTTAGCCATATCGTGTCATGATCTGTCATCTCATGTCACGTCGAGTCGTGTCCAGTCATGCATGTCATGTCATTTCGAGTCGCTTCATGTCAAGTCATGTCATGTCGAGGCAACTCATGTCGAGTCATGTCATGTCGAGTCATGTCATTTTGATTCACATTCATAATATGCTGAGTCATTCCATGTTGAGTCATCTCAAGTCATGCCTTTTCCTGTCATTTCGAGACATGTCAAATCATGCCGAATCATGTCATTTCAAGTCATATCATGTCGCGACTTTTATGTTAAGTCATGTCGAATCTTGTCATGTCACGTCATGTCGCATCATATCATTTGGAATCATGTTGAGACACGTCATGTCATGACGAGTCATCTAGAGTCATCTGGAGTCATTATGTCATGTTTGTAAAGTTCATGTTGAGTCATGTCATGTTGATTCACATCATGATAATTCATTTTTTGCTGAGACATTTCGAGTCATGTCAAGTAATGTCGAGTCATGTCACGTCGAGTCATGTCTAAACTTTCGTGTCAAGTCATGTCGACTGATGCCATGTCATGTCATTTGCCTTTGAGTCATTTTGAGCCACGTCATCTCATGACATGTCGAGTCAAGTTGAGTCATCTCAAGTCATTTCATGGCGAGTCATGTCATCTGCAGTCATGAAGAATCATGTCAGTCATGTTGTTGCCTGTTTAGAAATATCGAGTCATGATGTGCCTTCTTATGTCACATCCAGTCGTGTCATTTCGAGTTGAGTCATATCATGTCATGTCGGGTCTTGTCATGTCGAGTCATCTCATGTCGAGTAATGTCATTTCGTGTCATGTCATGTTGATTCGGATCATGAAATTTCGTGGCATGCTGAGTCATCTCGAGTCATGTCTTCTCCTGCCATTTCGAGTCATGTCAAGTCATGTCGAGTCATGTCATGTCAAGTCATGTCAAGTCTTTCGTGTCGTCATGTCGACTCTTGGCATGTCATGTCATGTGGTCTTGAGTCATTTTGAGGCATCTCATCTCATTACGAGTCGAGTCATCTCAAGTCATGTCATGGCAATTCAATTTAGTTCGAGTCTTGAAGAAGCATGTCGGGTCATGTCGTTGCCTGTTTAGCCATATCAAGTCATGATCTGTCATCTCAAGTCACATCGAGTCGTGTCATGTCATTCATTTCATGTCATGTCGCCTCATGTCAAGTCAAGTCATGTCAGGTCTTGTCATGTTGATTCACATCATGACTTTTCATGGCATGCTGAGTCATGCACTTTTGAGTCATTTTGAGTCATGTCTTCTCCTGTCATTTCGAGTCAAGTCAAGTTATGTCGAGTCATGTCTTGTACAGTCATGTCAAGTCTTTCTTGTCAAGTCGTGTCAAATCATGTCATGTCATTCATGTCGAGTCATGTAGAGACATGTCATGTCATGTCATGTCGAGTCATCTAGAGCTATCTTGTGTCATGGAATGTTGTGCCATGTCACGTTGAGTCATTTCGAGTCGCTTCATGTCATGTTGATGCACATCATGACAATTCATGGCATGCTGAGTCATTTCGAGACATGTCTTCTCCTTTTTTTTCTAGTCATCTCAAGTAATGTCAAGTCATGTCATGTCGTGTCATGACAAGTATTTTGTGTCAAGTCATGTCGACTGATGGCTTGTCATGTCATGTGATCTTGAGTCATTTTGAGACATGTCATCTCATGACATGTCGAGTTATGTTGAAATATCTCAAGCCATTTCATGGTGAGTCAAGTCATTTGCAGTCATGAAGAATCATGTCAGCCATGTCGTTGCCTGTTTAGAAATATCGAGTCATGATCTGTCATCTCATGTCACGTCCAGTCGTGTCATTTCATGGCATGTCATGTCATTTCGAGTTGAGTCATGTCATGTCATGTCGAGTCATGTCATGTCGAGTCATCTTTTGTTGCTTCATGTCATTTCGAGTCATGTCATGTTGATTCGCATCATGACAATTCATGGCATGCTGAGTCATTTCGAGTCATGTCTTCTCCTGCCATTTCAAGACATGTCAAGTCATGTCGAGTCTTGTCACGTCAAGTAATGTCAAGTCTTCCGTGTCAAGACATGTCAACACTTGGCATGTCATGTCATGTGGTCTTGAGTCATTTTGAGGCATCTCATCTCATTACGAGTCCAGTCATCTCAAGTCATGTCATGGCAAGTCAATTCATTTCGAGTCTCGAAGAAGCGTGTCGGGTCATGTCGTTGCCTGTTTAGAAATATCGAGTCATGATCTGTCATCTCATGTCACGTCCAGTCGTGTCATGTCATGGCATGTCATGTCATTTCGATTTGAGTCATGTCATGTCATGTCGAGTCATGTCATGTCGAGACATCTTGTGTCGAGTCATGTCATTTCGAGACATGTCATGTTGATTTGCATCATGACAATTCATGGCATGCTGAGTCATTTCGAGTCATGTCTTCTCCTGCCATTTCAGGACATGTCAAGACATGTCGAGTCTTGTCGCGTCAAGTAATGTCAAGTCGTCCGTGTCAAGTCATGTCGACACTTGGCATGTCATGTCATGTGGTCTTCAGTCATTTTGAGGCATCTCATCTCATGACATGTCGAGTCATGTCGAGTCATCTCAAGTCACGTCATGGGAAGTCAATTCATGTCGAGTCTTGAAGAATCATGTCGGGTCATGTCGTTGCCTTTTTAGCCATTTCGAGTGATGATCTGTCATCTCATGTCATGTCGAGTCATGTCATGTCATGCATGTCTTGTCATTTCGAGTTGAGTCATGTCAAGTCATGTCATGTCAAGCCAATTCATGTCGAGTCATGTCATATCAAGTCATCTTGTGGCGATTCATGTCATTTCGAGTCATGTCATGTTCACTCGCATCATGACAATTCATGGCATGCTGAGTCATTTCGAGTCATATCTACTCCTGCCATTTCGAGTCATGTCAAGTCATTTCGAGTCATGTCATGTCAAGTCTTTTGTGTAATGTCCTGTCGACTCTTGGCATGTCATGTCATGTGGTCTTGAGTCATTTTGAGACATCTCATCTCATTACGAGTCGAGTCATCTCAAGTCATGTCATGGCAAGTCAATACAGTTCGAGTCTTGAAGAAGCATGTCGGGTCATGTCGTTGCCTGTTTAGCCATATCGAGTCATGATCTGTCATCTCATGTCACATCGAGTCGTGTCATGTCATGCATTTCATGTCATTTCATGTCATGTCATGTCACCTCATGCCAAGTCAAGTCATGTCAGGTCATGTCATGTTGATTCACATCATGACATTTCATGGCATGCTGAGTCATGCACTTTTGAGTCATTTTGAGTCATGTCTTCTCCTGTCATTTCGAGTCAAGTCAAGTTATTTCGAGTCATGCCTTGTACAGTCATGTCAAGTCTTTCTTGTCAAGTCGTGTCAACTCATATCATGTCATTCATGTCGAGTCATGTAGAGACATGTCATGTCATGTCATGTCGAGTCATCTAGAGTTATCTTGTGTCATGGAATGTTGTGTCATGTCATGCTGAGTCATTTCGAGTCGCTTTTGTCATGTTGATGCACATCATGACAATTCATGGCATGCTGAGTCATTTCAAGACATGTCTTCTCCTTTGATTTCGAGTCATGTCAAGTAATGTCAAGTCATGTCATGTCGTGTCATGACAAGTATTTTGTGTCAAGTCATGTCGACTGATGGCTTGTTATGTCATGTGATCTTGAGTCATTTTGAGACATGTCATCTCATGACATGTCGAGTTATGTTGAGACATCTCAAGCCATTTCATGGTGAGTCAAGTCATTTGAAGTCATGAAGAATCATGTCAGCCATGTCGTTGCCTGTTTAGAAAAATCGGGTCATGATCTGTCATCTCATGTCACGTCCAGTCGTTTCATGTCATGGCATGTCATCTCATTTCGAGTTGAGTCATGTCATGTCATGTCGAGTCATGTCATGTCGAGTCATCTTGTGTCGCTTCATGTCATTTCGAGTCATGTCATGTTGATTCGCATCATGACAATTCAGGGCATGCTGAGTCATTTCGAGTCATGTCTTCTCCTGCCATTTCAAGACATGTCAAGTCCTGTCGAGTCTTGTCACGTCAAGTAATGTCAAGTCTTCCGTTTCAAGTCATGTCGACTCTTGGCATGTCATGCCATGTGGTCTGGAGTCATTTTGAGGCATCTCATCTCATGACATGTCGAGTCATGTCGAGTGATCTCAAGTCATGTCATGGGAAGTCAATTCATGTCGAGTCTTGAAGAATCATGTCGGGTCATGTCGTTGCCTTTTTAGCCATATCGAGTCATGATCTGTCATCTCATGCCACGTCGAGTCGTGTCATCTCATGCATGTCATGTCAGTTCATGCCATGTCATGTCATGTCGCCTCATGTCAAGTCAAGTCAAGTCGGTTCATGTCATGTTGATTCACATCATGACATTTCATGGCATGCTGAGTCTTGCACTGTTGAGTCACTTTGAGTCATGTCTTCTCCTGTCATTTCGAGTCACGTCAGGTTATGTCAAGTCATGTCATGTCGAATCATGTCAAGTCTTTCTTGTCAAGTCGTGTCAACTCATGTCATGTCATTCATGTCGAGTCATGTAGAGACATGTCATGTCATGTCGAGTAACCTTGAATTATGTAATGTTGTATCATGTCATGTTGTGTCATTTCGAGTCACTTCATGTCATGTTGATGCACATCATGACAATTCATGGCATGCTGAGTCATTTTGAGTCATGTCTTCTCCTGCCATTTCAAGACATGCCAAGTCATATCAAGTCTTGTCACGTCAAGTAATGTCAAGTCTTCCGTTTCAAGTCATGTCGACTCTTGGCATGTCATGCCATGTGGTCTGGAGTCATTTTGAGGCATCTCATCTCATGACATGTCAAGTCATGTCGAGTGATCTCAAGTCATGTCATGGGAAGTCAATTCATGTCGAGTCTTGAAGAATCATGTCGGGTCATGTCGTTGCCTGTTTAGCCGTATCGAGTCATGATCTGTCATCTCATGTCACATCGAATCACGTCATGTCATGCATGTCATGTCATTTCCAGTCGAGTCATGTCAAGTCATTTCATGTCGAATCAACTCATGTCGAGTCATGTCATATCGAGTCATCTTTTGTCAATTCATGTCATTTTGAGCCATGTCATGTTGATTCGCAACATGACAATTCATGGCATGCTGAGTCATTTCGAGTCATATCTTCTGCCATTTCGAGTCATGTCAAGTCATGTCGAGTCATGTCATGTCAAGTCTTTTGTGTCAAGTCATGTCGACTCTTGGCATGTCATGTCATGTGGTCTTGAGTCATTTTGAGGCATCTCATCTCATGACATGTCGAGTCATGTCGAATCATCTCAAGTCATGTCATGGCAAGTCAATTCATGCCGAGTCTTGAAGAAGCATGTCGGGTCATGTCGTTGCCTGTTTAGCCATATCGAGTCATGATCTGTCATCTCATGTCACGTCGAGTCGTGTCATCTCATGCATGTCATGTCAGTTCATGTCATGTCATGTCATGTCGCCTCATGTCAAGTCAAGTCAAGTCGGTTCATGTCATGTTGATTCACATCATGACATTTCATGGCATGCTGAGTCTTGCACTGTTGAGTCACTTTGAGTCATGTCTTCTCCTGTCATTTCGAGTCACGTCAGGTTATGTCAAGTCATGTCATGTCGAATCATGTCAAGTCTTTCTTGTCAAGTCGTGTCAACTCACATCATGTCATTCATGTCGAGTCATGTAGAGACATGTCATGTCATGTCGAGTCACCTTCAATTATGTAATGTTGTATCATGTCATGTTGTGTCATTTCGAGTCACTTCATGTCATGTTGATGCACATCATGACAATTCATGGCATGCTGAGTCATTTTGAGTCATGTCTTCTCCTGCCATTTCAAGACATGCCAAGTCATATCAAGTCTTGTCACGTCAAGTAATGTCAAGTCTTCCGTTTCAAGTCATGTCGACTCTTGGCATGTCATGCCATGTGGTCTGGAGTCATTTTGAGGCATCTCATCGCATGACATGTCGAGTCATGTCGAGTGATCTCAAGTCATGTCATGGGAAGTCAATTCATGTCGAGTCTTGAAGAATCATGTCGGGTCATGTCGTTGCCTTTTTAGCCATATCGAGTCATGATCTGTCATCTCATGTCACATCGAATCACGTCATGTCATGCATGTCACGTCGTTTCTAGTCGAGTCATGTCAAGTCATGTCATGTCGAGTCAACTCATGTCGAGTCATGTCATATCGAGTCATCTTTTGTCAATTCACGTCATTTTGAGTCATGTCATGTTGATTCGCAACATGACAATTCATGGCATGCTGAGACATTTCGAGTCATATCTTCTGCCATTTCGAGTCATGTCAAGTCATGTCGAGTCATGTCATGTCAAGTCTTTTGTGTCAAGTCATGTCGACTCTTGGCATGTCATGTCATGTGGTCTTGAGTCATTTTGAGGCATCTCATCTCATGACATGTCGAGTCATGTCGAATCATCTCAAGTCATGTCATGGCAAGTCAATTCATGCCGAGTCTTGAAGAATCATGTCGGGTCATGTCGTTGCCTGTTTAGCCATATCGAGTCATGTTCTGTCATCTCATGTCACATCGAATCACGTCATGTCATGCATGTCATGTCATTTCCAGTCGAGTCATGTCAAGTCATTTCATGTCGAATCAACTCATGTCGAGTCATGTCATATCGAGTCATCTTTTGTCAATTCATGTCATTTTGAGTCATGTCATGTTGATTCGCAACATGACAATTCATGGCATGCTGAGTCATTTCGAGTCATATCTTCTGCCATTTCGAGTCATGTCAAGTCATGTCGGGTCATGTCATGTCAAGTCTTTTGTGTCAAGTCATGTCGACTCTTGGCATGTCATGTCATGTGGTCTTGAGTCATTTTGAGGCATCTCATCTCATGACATGTCGAGTCATGTCGAATCATCTCAAGTCATGTCATGGCAAGTCAATTCATGCCGAGTCTTGAAGAAGCATGTCGGGTCATGTCGTTGCCTGTTTAGCCATATTGAGTCATGATCTGTCATCTCATGTCACGTCGAGTCGTGTCATGTCATGCATGTCATGTCAGTTCATGTCATGTCATGTCATGTCGCCTCATGTCAAGTCAAGTCAAGTCGGTTCATGTCATGTTGATTCACATCATGACATTTCATGGCATGCTGAGTCTTGCACTGTTGAGTCACTTTGAGTCATGTCTTCTCCTGTCATTTCGAGTCACGTCAGGTTATGTCAAGTCATGTCATGTCGAATCATGTCAAGTCTTTCTTGTCAAGTCGTGTCAACTCACATCATGTCATTCATGTCGAGTCATGTAGAGACATGTCATGTCATGTCGAGTCACCTTCAATTATGTAATGTTGTATCATGTCATGTTGTGTCATTTCGAGTCACTTCATGTCATGTTGATGCACATCATGACAATTCATGGTATGCTGAGTCATTTTGAGTCATGTCTTCTCCTGCCATTTCAAGACATGCCAAGTCATATCAAGTCTTGTCACGTCAAGTAATGTCAAGTCTTCCATTTCAAGTCATGTCGACTCTTGGCATGTCATGCCATGTGGTCTGGAGTCATTTTGAGGCATCTCATCTCATGACATGTCGAGTCATGTCGAGTGATCCCAAGTCATGTCATGGGAAGTCAATTCATGTCGAGTCTTGAAGAATCATGTCGGGTCATGTCGTTGCCTTTTTAGCCATATCGAGTCATGATCTGTCATCTCATGTCACATCGAATCACGTCATGTCATGCATGTCATGTCATTTCAAGTCGAGTCATGTCAAGTCATGTCATGTCGAGTCAACTCATGTCGAGTCATGTCATATCGAGTCATCTTTTGTCAATTCACGTCATTTTGAGTCATGTCATGTTGATTCGCAACATGAAAATTCATGGCATGCTGAGACATTTCGAGTCATATCTTCTGCCATTTCGAGTCATGTCAAGTCATGCCGAGTCATGTCATGTCAAGTCTTTTGTGTCAAGTCATGTCGACTCTTGGCATGTCATGTCATGTGGTCTTGAGTCATTTTGAGGCATCTCATCTCATGACATGTCGAGTCATGTCGAATCATCTCAAGTCATGTCATGGCAAGTCAATTCATGCCGAGTCTTGAAGAATCATGTCGGGTCATGTCGTTGCCTGTTTAGCCATATCAAGTCATGATCTGTCATCTCATGTCACGTCGAGTCGTGTCATCTCATGCATGTCATGTCAGTTCATGTCATGTCATGTCATGTCGCCTCATGTCAAGTCAAGTCAAGTCGGTTCATGTCATGTTGATTCACATCATGACATTTCATGGCATGCTGAGTCTTGCACTGTTGAGTCACTTTGAGTCATGTCTTCTCCTGTCATTTCGAGTCACGTCAGGTTATGTCAAGTCATGTCATGTCGAATCATGTCAAGTCTTTCTTGTCAAGTCGTGTCAACTCATGTCATGTCATTCATGTCGAGTCATGTAGAGACATGTCATGTCATGTCGAGTCACCTTCAATTATGTAATGTTGTATCATGTTATGTTGTGTCATTTCGAGTCACTTCATGTCATGTTGATGCACATCATGACAATTCATGGCATGCTGAGTCATTTCGAGTCATGTCAAGTCATGTCAAGTCATGTCAGGTTGAGTCATGTCAAGTGGAGTCATCTCGTGTCGAGTCATGTCATTTCGAATCATGTCATGTTGATTCACATCATTACAGTTCCTGGCATGCTGAGTCATTTCGAGACATGCCTTCTCCTGACATTTTGAGTCATGTCAAGTCATGTCGAGTCATGTCATGGCCAGTCATGTCATGTTGAGTCACGTTGAGTCTTTTGTGTCAAGTCATGTCGACTCCTGTCATGTCATGTCATGTCGAATCATGTCATTTGGTACCATGTCGAGACATGTCTTGTCATGTTGAGCCATCTAGAGTCATCTCAAGTCATGTCCAGTCATGTCGCATCATGTCATGGCAAGTCAAGTCACGTCGCGTCAACTCAAGTCTTTCTTGTTAAGTCGTGCCAACTCCTGTCATGTCATATTATTTGAATCATGTCATTTGGACTCACGTCGAGAAATATCATGTCACGTCATGTCAAGTCATCTAGAGTCATCTTCAGTCGTGTCATGTCGATTCATGTCATGTCGTTTCATGTCGTGTCATGTCATATCGACTCATGTTGAGTCAAATCATGTCGCTTCATATCATGTTGATTCACATCATGACATTTCATGGCTTGCTGAGTCATGCACTGTTGAGTCATTTTGAGTCTTGTCTTCTCCTGTTATGTCGAGTCATGTCAAATTATGGCGAGTCATGTCATGTCGAGTAATGTCAAGTCTTTCTTGTCAAGTCGTGTCAACTCATGTCATGTCATTCATGTCAAGTCATGTAGAGACATGTCATGTCATGTCATGTCGAGTCATCTAGATTCATCTTCAGTCATAGAATGTTGTGTCATGTCATGTTGATTCATTTCGAGTCGATTCATGTCATGTTGATTCACATCATGATAATTCATGGCATGCTGAGTCATTTCGAGTCATGTCTTCTCCTGCCATTTCGAGTCATGTCAAGTCATGTCGAGTCATGTCAAGTCGTCATGTCAAGTCTTCCGTGTCAAGTCATGTCGACTCTTGGCATGTCATGTCATGTGGTCATGAGTCATTTTGAGGCATCTCATCTCATGACATATCGAGTCATCTTAAGTTATGTCATGCGAAGTCAATTCATGTCGAGACTTGAAGAATCATGTCGGGTCATGTTGTTGCCTGTTTAGCCATATCATGTCATGATCTGTCATCTCATGTCACGTCGAGTCACATCATCTCATGCATGTCATGTCATTTCGATTCGAGTCATGTCAAGTCATGTCATGTCGAGGCAACTCATGTCATTCCATGTTGAGTCATCTCAAGTCATGCCTTTTCCTGTCATCTTGAGACATGTCAAGTCATGCCGAGTCATGTCATTTCAAGTGATATCATGTCGCGACTTTTATGTTAAGTCATGTCGAATCTTGTCATGTCACGTCATGTCGCGTCATGTCATTTGGAATCATGTCGAGACATGTCATGTCATAACGAGTCATCTAGAGTCATCTGGAGTCATCATGTCATGTCGCGACTTTTATGTAAGTCATGTCGAATCTTGTCATGTCATGTCATGTCGCGTCATGTCATTTGGAATCAGGTCGAGACATGTCATGTCATAATGAGTCATCTAGAGTCATCTGGAGTCATCATGTCATGTCGGTTCAGGTCATGTTGAGTCATGTCATGTTGATTCACATCCTGATAATTCATGGCTTGCTGAGTCATTTCGAGTCATGTCTTCTCCTGTCATTTCAAGTCATGTCAAGTAATGTCGATTCATGTCATGTCGAGTCATGTCAAGTCTTTCGTGTCAAGTCATGTCGACTGATACCATGTCATGTCATGTGCTCTTGAGTCATTTTGAGACATGTCATCTCATGACATGTCAAGACATGTTGAGTCATCTCCAGTCATTTCATGGTGAGTCATGTCATCTGCCATCATGAAGAATCATGTCGGTCATGTTGTTGCCTGTTTAGAAATATCGAGTCATGATCTGCCTTCTTATGGCACATCCAGTCGTGTCATTTCCAGTTGAGTCATGTCATGTCATGTCGGGTCTTGTCATGTCGTGTCATCTCATGTCGAGTCATGTCACTTCGAGTAATTTCATGTTGATTCGGATCATGACAATTCATGGCATGCTGAGTCATTTCGAGTCATGTCTTCTCCTGCCATTTCGAGTCATTTCAAGTTATGTCGAGTCATGTCATGTCAAGTCATGTCAAGTCTTTCGTTTCAAGTCATGTCGACTCTTGGCATGTCATGTCATGTGTTCTTGAGTCATTTTGAGACATCTCATCTGATGACATGTCGAGTCATCTCAAGTCATGTCATGGCAACTCAATTAATGTCCAGTCTTGAAGAAGCTTGTCGGGTCATGTCGTTGTCTGTTTAGCCATATCCAGTCATGATCTGTCATCTCATGTCACATCGAGTCATGTCATGTCATGCATGTCATTCATTTCATGTCATGTCATGTCATGTCACCTCATGTCAAGTCGTCATGTCAGGTCATGTCATGTTGATTCACATCATGACATTTCATGGCATGCTGAGTCATGCACTTTTGAGTCATGTCTTCTCCTGTCATTTCGAGTCATGACAAGTTAGGTCGAGTCATGTCTTGTCGAGTCATGTCAAGTCTTTCTTGTCAAGTCGTGTCAACTCATGTCATTTCATGTCATGTCGAGTCATCTAGAGTTATCTTGTGTCATGGAATGTGTCATGTCATGCTGAGTCATTTCGAGACACGTCTTCTCCTGTCATTTCGAGTCATGTCAAGTAATGTCGAGTCATGTCATGTCGTGTCATGACATGTATTTTCTGTCAAGTCATGTCGACTGATGGCTTGTCAGGTCATGTGATCTTGAGTCATCTCATCTCATGACATGTCGAGTCATGTCGAGTCATCTCAAGACATGTCATAGGAAGTCAATTCATGTCGAATCTTGAAGAATCATGTCGGGTCATGTTGTTGCCTTTTTAGCCATATCGGGTCATGATCTTTCATTTCTTGTCACATCGAGTCAAGTCATGTCATGCATGTCATGTCATTTCGAGTTGAGTCATGTCATGTCATATCGAGTCATGTCATGTCGAGTCATCTTGTGTAGAGTCATGTCATTTTGAGTCATGTCATGTTGATTTGCAACATGGCAATTCATGGCGTGCTGAGTCATTTCGAGTCATGTCTTCTCCTGCCATTTCAAGACATGTCAAGTCATGTCGAGTCTTGTCACGTCAAGTAATGTCATGTCTTCCGTGTCAAGTCATGTCGACTCTTGGCATGTCATGTCATGTCACGTCGAGTCATGTCATGTCATGCATGTCATGTCATTTCATGTCATGTCATGTCACCTCATGTCAAGTCAAGTCATGTCAGTTCATGTCATGTTGATTCACATCATGACATTTCATGGCATGCTGAGTCATGCACTGTTGAGTCACTTTGAGTCATGTCTTCTCCTGTCATTTCGAGTCATGTCAAGTTATGTCAAGTCATGTCATGTCGAGTCATGTCAAATCTTTCTTGTCAAGTCGTGTCAACTCATGTCATGTCATTCATGTCGAGTCATGTAGAGACATGTCATGTCATGTCGAGTCACCTTGAATCATGTAATGTTGTGTCATGTCATGGAGAGTGATTTCGAGTCACTTCATGACATGTTGATGCACATCATGACAATTCATGGCATGCTGAGTCATTTCGAGTCATGTCTTCTCCTCTCATTTCGAGTCATGTCAAGTCATGTCAAGTCATGTCAGGTTGAGTCTTGTCAAGTGGAGTCATCTCATGTCGAGTCATGTCATTTCGAATCATGTCATGTTGATTCACATCATGACAGTTCCTGGCATGTTGAGTCATTTCGAGTCATGCCTTCTCCTGACATTTTGAGTCGTGTCAAGTCATGTCGAGTCATGTCATGGCCAGTCATGTCACGTTGAGTCACGTTGAGTCTTTTGTGGCAAGTCATGACGACTCCTGTCATGTCATGTCATGTCGAATCATGTCATTTGGTACCATGCCGACACATGTCTTGTCATGTTCAGTCATCTAGAGTCATCTCGAGTCATGTCCAGTCACGTCGCATCATGTCATGGCAAGTCAAGTCACGTTGCGTCAACTCAAGTCTTTCTTGTTAAGTCATGGCAACTCCTGTCATGTCATGTTATTCGAATCATGTCATTTGGACTCATGTCGAGAAATATCATGTCACATCATGTCGAGTCATCTAGAGTCATCTTCAGTCATGTCACATCGATTCATGTCAAGTCGTTTCATGTCGTGTAATTTCATATCGACTCATGTCGAACCAAATCATGTCACTTCATGTCATGTTGATTCACATCATGACATTTCACAGCATGCTGAGACATGCACTTTTGAGTCATTTTGAGTCATGTCTTCTCCTGTCATGTCGAGTCATGTCAAATTATGATGAGTCATGTCAACTCGAGTAATCTCAAGTCTTTCTTGTCAAGTCGTGTCAACTCATGTCATGTCATTCATGTCGAGGCATGTAGAGACATGTCATGTCATGTCATGTCGAGTCATCTAGAGTCATCTTGAGTCATAGAATGTTGTGTCATGTCATGTTGAGTCATTTCGAGTTGATTCATGTCATGTTGATTCACATCCAGTCACGTCCAGTCATGTCATGTCATGGCATGTCATGTCATTTCGAGTTGAGTCATGTCTTGTCGAGTCATGTCACGTCGAGTCATGTCATGTCGAATCATCTCGTGTCGAGTCATGTCATTTTGAGTCATGTCATGTTGATTAGCATCATGACAATTCATGGCATGCTGAGTTATTTCGAGTCATGTCTTCTCCTGCCATTTCGAGTCATGTCAAGTCATGTCAAGTCGGCATGTCAAGTCTTCCGTGTCAAGTCATGTCGACTCTTGGCATGTCATGTCATGTGGTCATGAGTCATTTTGAGGCATCTCATCTCATGACATATCGAGTCATCTCAAGGTATGTCATGCGAAGTCAATTCATGTCGAGACTTGAAGAATCATGTCGGGTCATGTTGTTGCCTGTTTAGCCATATCGAGTCATGATCTGTCATCTCATGTCACGTCGAGTCACATCATCTCATGCATGTCATGTCATTTCGATTCGAGTCATGTCAAGTCTTGTCATGTCGAGGCAACTCATCTCGAGTCATGTCATGTCGAGTCATGTCATTTTGATTCACATTCATAATATGCTGAGTCATTAAATGATGAGTCATCTCAAGTCACGCCTTTTCCTGTCATCTTGAGACATGTCAAGTCATGCCGAGTCATGTCATTTCAAATCATATCATGTCGCGACTTTTATGTTAAGTCATGTCGAATCTTGTCATGTCATGTCATGTCGCGTCATGTCATTTGGAATCATGTCGAGACATGTCATGTCATAACGAGTCATCTAGAGTCATCTGGAGTCATCATGTCATGTCGCGACTTTTATGTTAAGTCATGTCAAATCTTGTCATGTCACGTCATGTCGCGTCATGTCATTTGGAATCATGTCGAGTCATGTCATGTCATAACGAGTCACCTGGAGTCATCTGGAGTCATCATGTCATGCCGCTTCAGGTCATGTTGAGTCATGTCATGTTGATTCACATCCTGATAATTCATGGCTTGCTGAGTCATTTCGAGTCATGTCTTCTCCTGTTATTTCAGTCATGTCAAGTAATGTCGAGTCATGTCATGTCGAGTCATGTCAAGACTTTCATGTCAAGTCATGTCGACTGATGCCATGTCATGTCATGTGCTCTTGAGTCATTTTGAAACATGTCATCTCATGACATGTCAAGACATGTTGAGTCATCTCCAGTCATTTCATGGTGAGTCATGTCATCTGCCATCATGAAGAATCATGTCGGTCATGTTGTGGCCTGTGTAGAAATATCGAGTCATGATCTGCCTTCTTATGGCACATCCAGTCGTGTCATTTCGAGTTGAGTCATGTCATGTCATGTTGGGTCTTGGCATGTCGAGTCATCTCATGTTGAGTCATGTCATTTCGAGTCATGTCATGTTGATTCGGATCATGACAATTCGTGGCATGCTGAGTCATTTCGAGTCATGTCTTCTGCCATTTCGAGTCATCTCCAGTTATGTCGAGTCATGTCATGTCAGGTCATGTCAAGTCTTTCGTGTCAAGTCATGTCGACTCTTGGCATGTCATGTCATGTGGTCTTGAGTCATTTTGAGACATCTCATCTCATGACATGTCGAGTCATCTCAAGTCATGTCATGGCAAGTCAATTCAAATCGTGTCTTGAAGGAGCATGTCGGGTCATGTCATGGCCTGTTTAGCCATATCGAGTCATGATCTGTCATCTCATGTCACATCGAGTCGTGTCATGTCATGCATGTCATTCATTTCATGTCATGTCATGTCATGACGCCTCATGTCAAGTCAAGTCATGTCAGGTCATGTCATGTTGATTCACATCATGACATTTCATGGCATGCTGAGTCATACACTTTTGAGTAATCTCTTCTGTCATTTCGAGACATGTCAAGTTAAGTCGAGTCATGTCTTGCCGAGTCATGTCAATTCTTTCTTGTCAAGTCGTGTCATTTCATGTCATGTCGAGACATCTAGAGTTATCTTGTGTCATGGAATGTGTCATGTCAGGTTGAGTCATTTCGAGTCATTTCATGTCATGTTGATGCACATCATGACAATTCATGTCATGCTGAGTCATTTCGAGACATGTCTTCTCCTGTCATTTCGATAAATGTCAAGTAATGTTGAGTCATGACTTGTCGAGTCATGACAAGTATTTTGTGTCAAGTCATTTCGACCGATGACTTGTCATGTCATGTGCTCTTGAGTCATTTTGAGACATGTCATCTCATGACATGTCGAGTTATGTTGAGACATCTCAAAACATTTCATGGCAAGTCATTTCATGTGTAGTCATGAAGAATTATGTCAGCCATGTCGTTGCCTGTTTAGAAATATCGAGTCATGATCTGTCATCTCATGACACGTCCAGTCGTGTCATATCATTGCATGTCATGTCATTTCGAGTTGAGTCATGTCATGTCATGTCGAGTCATGACATGTCGAGTCATCTTGTGTCGATTCATGTCATTTCGAGGCATGTCATGTTGAGTCATGTCATATCGAGTCATGTCATTTTGATTCACATCATGGCAATTCATAGCATGCTGAGTCATTCGATGTTGAGTCATCTCCAGTCATGTCTTTTCCTGTCATTTCGTGTCATGTCAAGTCATGCCGAGTCATTTCATTTCAAGTCATGTCATGTTACGACTTTTATGTTGTCAAGTTGAATCTTTTCATGTCATGTCATGTCGCGTCTTGTCATGTCGAGTCATGTCATGTCGAGTCATCTCATGTCGAGTCATGTCATTTCGAGTCATGTCATGTTGATTCGGATCATGATAATTCATGGCATAATGAGTCATTTCGAGTCATGTCTTCTCCTGCCATTTCGAGTCATGTCAAATCATGTCGAGTCATGTCATGTCAAGTCATGTCAAGTCTTTTGTGTCAAGTCATGTCGACTCTTGGCATGTCATGTCATGTGGTCTTGAGTCATTTCGAGGCATCTCATCTCATGACATGTCGAGTCATCTCAAGTCATGTCATGGCAAGTCAGTTCATGTCGAGATTTGAAGAAGCACGTCAGGTCATGTCATTGCCTGTTTAGGCATATCGAGTCATGATCTGTCATCTCATGTCAGGTCGAGTCGTGTCATCTCATGCATGTCATGTCATTTCATGTCATGTCATGACATGTCGCTTCATTTCTAGTCAAGTCATGTCGCATCATGTCATTTCGAGTCATGTCAAGTAATGTCGAGTCATGTCATATCGAGTCATGTTAAGTATTTTGTGTTTAGAAATATCGAGCCATGATCTGTCATATCATGTCATGTCCAGTCGTGTCATGTCATGGCATGTCATGTCATTTCGAGTCATCTATTGTCGATTCATCTTTTGTCAAGTCATGTCATTTCGAGTCGTGTCACGTTGATGTACATCATGACAATTCATGGCATGCTGAGTCTTTTCGAGTCATGTCTTCTCCTGCCATTTCAAGTCATGTCAACTCACGCCGAGTCTTGTCATGTCAAGTCATGTCAAGTCTTCCGTGTCAGGTCATATCGACACTTGGCATGCCATTTCATGTGGTCTTGAGTCATTTTGAGGCATCTCATCTCATGACATCTCGAGTCATGTCGAGTCATCTCAAGTCATGTCATGGCAAGTCAATTCATGTCGTGTCTTGAAGAATCATGTCGGGTCATGTCGTTGCCTGTTTAGCCATATCTTCGAGTCGTGTCATGTCATGCATGTCATGTCATTTCATGTCATGTCATGTCATGTCGCCTCATGTCAAGTCAAGTCATGTCGGTTCATGTCATGTTGATTCACATCATGACATTTCATGCCATGCTGAGTCATGCACTGTTGAGTCACTTTGCGTCATGTCTTCTCCTGTAATTTCGAGTCATGTCATGTTATTGCAAGTCATGTCATGTCGAGTCATGTCATTTTGATTCACATTCATAGCATGGTGAGTCACTCCATGTTGAGTCATCTCGAGTCATGTCTTTTCCTGTCATCTCGAGTCATGTCGAGTCCTCTCATTTCAAGACATGTCATGTCGCGAATTTTATGTTAAGTCATGTCAAATCTTGTCATGTCATGTCATGTCGCGTCATGTCATTTGGAATCATGTCGAGACATGTCATGTCATATCGAGTCATCTTGAGTCATCGCGAGTCAAGTCATGACATGTCGAGTCATGGCATGTTGAGTCATGTCATGTTGATTCACATGATGATAATTCATGGCTTGCTGAGTCATTTTGAGTAATGTCTGCCCCTGTCATTTCGAGTCATGTCAAGTAACCTCTAGTCATGTCATGTCGAGTCATGGCAAATCTTTCGTGTGAAGCAATGTTGTCTCATGGTATGTCTTGTCCTGTGGTCTTGAGTCATTTTGAGACATGTCATCTCATGATATGTCGAGTCATGTTGAGTCAATTCAAGTCATTTCATGGCGAATCAAGTCATGTGCAGTCATGTAGAATCATGTCGGTCATGTTGTTGACTGTTTAGAAATATTGAGTCATGATCTGTTATCACATGTCACATCGAGTCGTGTCATCTCATGCATGTCATTTCATGTCATGTCATGTCGCCTAATGTCGAGTCAAGTCATGTCGCTTCATGTCATGTTGATTCACATCATGACATTTCATGGCATGCAGAGTCATGCACTTTTGAGTGATTTTGAGTCATGTCTTCTGTCATTTCGAGTCATGTCAAGTTATGTCGAGTCATGCCTTGTCGAGTCATGTCAAGTCTTTCTTCTCAAGTCGTGTCAACTCATGTCATGTCATTCATGTCGACTCATGTAGAGTCATGTCATGTCATGTCATGTCGAGAATCTAGAGTCATCTTGAGTCATGTAATGTTGTGTCATGTCATGTTGGGTCATTTCGAGTCACTTCATATCAGGTTGATGCACATCATGACAATTCATGGCATGCTGAGTCATTTCGATGCATGTCTTCTCCTGTCAATTCGAGACTTGTCATGTAATGTCGAGTCATGTCATGTCGAGTCATGTTAAGTATTTTGTGTCAAGTCCATGTCGACTGATGGCATGTCATGACATGTGCTCTTGTTGTCATTTTGAGACATGTCATCTCATGACATGCCGAGTCATGTTGGGTCATCTCAAGGCATTTCATGGCGAGTCAAGTCATGTGCAGTCATGAAGAATCATGTCGGTCATGTTGTTGCCTGTTTAGAAATATCGAGTCATGATCTGTCATCTCATGTCACTTCCAGTCGTGTCATGTCATGGCATGTCATGTCATTCCGAGTTGAGTCATGTCATGTCATGTCGCGTCTTGTCATGTCGAGTCATGTCATGTCGAGTCATCTCATGTCGAGTCATGTCATTTCGAGTCATGTCATGTTGATTCGGATAATGGCATGATGAGTCATTTCGAGTCATGTCTTCTCCTGCCATTTCGAGTCATGTCAAATCATGTCGAGTCATGTCATGTCAAGTCGTGTCAAGTCTTTTGTGTCAAGTCATGTCGACTCTTGGCATGTCATGTCATGTGGTCTTGAGTCATTTCGAGGCATCTCATCTCATGACATGTCGAGTCATCTCAAGTCATGTCATGGCAAGTCAGTTCATGTCGAGACTTGAAGAAGTATGTCAGGTCATGTCATTGCCTGTTTAGCCATATCGAGTCATGATCTGTCATCTCATGTCAGGTCGAGTCGTGTCATCTCATGCATGTCATGTCATTTCATGTCATGTCATGACATGTCGCTTCATTTCTAGTCAAGTCATGTCGCATCATGTCATTTTGAGTCATGACAAGTTATGTCGAGTCATGTCTTGTCGAGTCATGTCAAGTCTTTCTTGTCGTCGTGTCAACTCATGTCATGTCATTCATGTCGACTTATGTAGAGTCATGTCATGTCATGTCATGCCGAAACATCTAGAGTCATCTTAAGTCATGTAATGTTGTGTCATGTCATGGTGAATCATTTCGAGTCGTTTCATGTCATGTTGATGCACATCATGACAATTCATGTCATGCTGAGTCATTTCGAGACATGTCTTCTCCTGTCATTTCGAGTCATGTCAAGTAATGTCGAGTCATGTCATGTCGAGTCATGACATGTATTTTGTGTCAAGTCATGTCGACCCAGTTTAGAAATATCGAGTCATGATCTGTCATCTCATTTCACGTCCAGTCGTGTCATGTCATGGCATGTCATGTCGAGACATGTTATGTCATGTCGAGTCATCTAGTATCATCTCGAGTCAAGTCATTTCATGTCAGTTCATGTCATGTTGATTCATGTCATGTTGAATCACATCATAATAATTCATGCATGTTGAGGCATTTCGAGTCATGTCTTCTCCTGTCATTTCGAGTCATGTCAAGTAATGTCGAGTCATGTCATATCGAGTCATGTTAAGTATTTTGTGTTTAGAAATATCGAGCCATGATCTGTCATATCATGTCATGTCCAGTCGTGTCATGTCATGGCATGTCATGTCATTTCGAGTCATCTTTTGTCGATTCATCTTTTGTCAAGTCATGTCATTTCGAGTCGTGTCACGTTGATGTACATCATGACAATTCATGGCATGCTGAGTCATTTCGAGTCATGTCTTCTCCTGCCATTTCAAGTCATGTCAACTCACGTCGAGTCTTGTCATGTCAAGACATGTCAAGTCTTCCGTGTCAGGTCATGTCGACTCTTGGCATGCCATTTCATGTGGTCTTGAGTCATTTTGAGGCATCTCATCTCATGACATCTCGAGTCATGTCGAGTCATCTCAAGTCATGTCATGGCAAGTCAATTCATGTCGTGTCTTGAGGAATCATGTCGGGTCATGTCGTTGCCTGTTTAGCCATATCGAGTCATGATCTGTCATCTCATGTCACGTCGAGTCGTGTCATGTCATGCATGTCATGTCATTTCATGTCATGTCATGTCATGTCGCCTCATGTCAAGTCAAGTCATGTCGGTTCATGTCATGTTGATTCACATCATGACATTTCATGCCATGCTGAGTCATGCACTGTTGAGTCACTTTGCGTCATGTCTTCTCCTGTAATTTCGAGTCATGTCATGTTATTGCAAGTCATGTCATGTCGAGTCATGTCATTTTGATTCACATTCATAGCATGGTGAGTCACTCCATGTTGAGTCATCTCGAGTCATGTCTTTTCCTGTCATCTCGAGTCATGTCGAGTCCTCTCATTTCAAGACATGTCATGTCGCGAATTTTATGTTAAGTCATGTCGAATCTTGTCATGTCATGTCATGTCGCGTCATGTCATTTGGAATCATGTCGAGACATGTCATGTCATATCGAGTCATCTTGAGTCATCGCGAGTCAAGTCATGACATGTCGAGTCATGGCATGTTGAGTCATGTCATGTTGATTCACATGATGATAATTCATGGCTTGCTGAGTCATTTTGAGTAATGTCTGCCCCTGTCATTTCGAGTCATGTCAAGTAACCTCTAGTCATGTCATGTCGAGTCATGGCAAATCTTTCGTGTGAAGCAATGTTGTCTCATGGTATGTCTTGTCCTGTGGTCTTGAGTCATTTTGAGACATGTCATCTCATGATATGTCGAGTCATGTTGAGTCAATTCAAGACATTTCATGGCGAATCAAGTCATGTGCAGTCATGTAGAATCATGTCGGTCATGTTGTTGACTGTTTAGAAATATCGAGTCATGATCTGTTATCACATGTCACATCGAGTCGTGTCATCTCATGCATGTCATTTCATGTCATGTCATGTCGCCTAATGTCGAGTCAAGTCATGTCGCTTCATGTCATGTTGATTCACATCATGACATTTCATGGCATGCAGAGTCATGCACTTTTGAGTGATTTTGAGTCATGTCTTCTGTCATTTCGAGTCATGTCAAGTTATGTCGAGTCATGCCTTGTCGAGTCATGTCAAGTCTTTCTTCTCAAGTCGTGTCAACTCATGTCATGTCATTCATGTCGACTCATGTAGAGTCATGTCATGTCATGTCATGTCGAGAATCTAGAGTCATCTTGAGTCATGTAATGTTGTGTCATGTCATGTTGGGTCATTTCGAGTCACTTCATATCAGGTTGATGCACATCATGACAATTCATGGCATGCTGAGTCATTTCGATGCATGTCTTCTCCTGTCAATTCGAGACTTGTCATGTAATGTCGAGTCATGTCATGTCGAGTCATGTTAAGTATTTTGTGTCAAGTCCATGTCGACTGATGGCATGTCATGACATGTGCTCTTGTTGTCATTTTGAGACATGTCATCTCATGACATGCCGAGTCATGTTGGGTCATCTCAAGGCATTTCATGGCGAGTCAAGTCATGTGCAGTCATGAAGAATCATGTCGGTCATGTTGTTGCCTGTTTAGAAATATCGAGTCATGATCTGTCATCTCATGTCACTTCCAGTCGTGTCATGTCATGGCATGTCATGTCATTCCGAGTTGAGTCATGTCATGTCATGTCGCGTCTTGTCATGTCGAGTCATGTCATGTCGAGTCATCTCATGTCGAGTCATGTCATTTCGAGTCATGTCATGTTGATTCGGATAATGGCATGATGAGTCATTTCGAGTCATGTCTTCTCCTGCCATTTCGAGTCATGTCAAATCATGTCGAGTCATGTCATGTCAAGTCGTGTCAAGTCTTTTGTGTCAAGTCATGTCGACTCTTGGCATGTCATGTCATGTGGTCTTGAGTCATTTCGAGGCATCTCATCTCATGACATGTCGAGTCATCTCAAGTCATGTCATGGCAAGTCAGTTCATGTCGAGACTTGAAGAAGTATGTCAGGTCATGTCATTGCCTGTTTAGCCATATCGAGTCATGATCTGTCATCTCATGTCAGGTCGAGTCGTGTCATCTCATGCATGTCATGTCATTTCATGTCACGTCATGACATGTCGCTTCATTTCTAGTCAAGTCATGTCGCATCATGTCATTTTGAGTCATGACAAGTTATGTCGAGTCATGTCTTGTCGAGTCATGTCAAGTCTTTCTTGTCGTCGTGTCAACTCATGTCATGTCATTCATGTCGACTTATGTAGAGTCATGTCATGTCATGTCATGCCGAAACATCTAGAGTCATCTTAAGTCATGTAATGTTGTGTCATGTCATGGTGAATCATTTCGAGTCGTTTCATGTCATGTTGATGCACATCATGACAATTCATGTCATGCTGAGTCATTTCGAGACATGTCTTCTCCTGTCATTTCGAGTCATGTCAAGTAATGTCGAGTCATGTCATGTCGAGTCATGACATGTATTTTGTGTCAAGTCATGTCGACCCAGTTTAGAAATATCGAGTCATGATCTGTCATCTCATTTCACGTCCAGTCGTGTCATGTCATGGCATGTCATGTCGAGACATGTTATGTCATGTCGAGTCATCTAGTATCATCTCGAGTCAAGTCATTTCATGTCAGTTCATGTCATGTTGATTCATGTCATGTTGAATCACATCATAATAATTCATGCATGTTGAGGCATTTCGAGTCATGTCTTCTCCTGTCATTTCGAGTCATGTCAAGTAATGTCGAGTCATGTCATATCGAGTCATGTTAAGTATTTTGTGTTTAGAAATATCGAGCCATGATCTGTCATATCATGTCATGTCCAGTCGTGTCATGTCATGGCATGTCATGTCATTTCGAGTCATCTTTTGTCGATTCATCTTTTGTCAAGTCATGTCATTTCGAGTCGTGTCACGTTGATGTACATCATGACAATTCATGGCATGCTGAGTCATTTCGAGTCATGTCTTCTCCTGCCATTTCAAGTCATGTCAACTCACGTCGAGTCTTGTCATGTCAAGACATGTCAAGTCTTCCGTGTCAGGTCATGTCGACTCTTGGCATGCCATTTCATGTGGTCTTGAGTCATTCTGAGGCATCTCATCTCATGACATCTCGAGTCATGTCGAGTCATCTCAAGTCATGTCATGGCAAGTCAATTCATGTCGTGTCTTGAGGAATCATGTCGGGTCATGTCGTTGCCTGTTTAGCCATATCGAGTCATGATCTGTCATCTCATGTCACGTCGAGTCGTGTCATGTCATGCATGTCATGTCATTTCATGTCATGTCATGTCATGTCGCCTCATGTCAAGTCAAGTCATGTCAGTTCATGTCATGTTGATTCACATCATGACATTTCATGCCATGCTGAGTCATGCACTGTTGAGTCACTTTGCGTCATGTCTTCTCCTGTAATTTCGAGTCATGTCATGTTATGTCAAGTCATGTCACGTCGAGTCATGTCATTTTGATGCACATTCATAGCATGGTGAGTCACTCCATGTTGAGTCATCTCGAGTCATGTCTTTTCCTGTCATCTCGAGTCATGTCGAGTCCTCTCGTTTCAAGACATGTCATGTCGCGAATTTTATGTTAAGTCATATCGAATCTTTTCATGTCATGTCAAGTCGCGTCATGTCATTTGGAATCATGTCGAGACATGTCATGTCATATCGAGTCATCTTGAGTCATCGCGAGTCAAGTCATGACATGTCGAGTCATGGCATGTTGAGTCATGTCATGTTGATTCACATGATGATAATTCATGGCTTGCTGAGTCATTTTGAGTAATGTCTGCCCCTGTCATTTCGAGTCATGTCAAGTAACCTCTAGTCATGTCATGTCGAGTCATGGCAAATCTTTCGTGTGAAGCAATGTTGTCTCATGGTATGTCTTGTCCTGTGGTCTTGAGTCATTTTGAGACATGTCATCTCATGATATGTCGAGTCATGTTGAGTCAATTCAAGACATTTCATGGCGAATCAAGTCATGTGCAGTCATGTAGAATCATGTCGGTCATGTTGTTGACTGTTTAGAAATATCGAGTCATGATCTGTCATCACATGTCACATCGAGTCGTGTCATCTCATGCATGTCATTTCATGTCATGTCATGTCGCCTAATGTCGAGTCAAGTCATATCGCTTCATGTCATGTTGATTCACATCATGACATTTCTTGGCATGCTGAATCATGCACTTTGGAGTGATTTTGAGTCATGTCTTCTCCTGTCATTTCGAGTCATGTCAAGTTATGTCGAGTCATGCCTTGTCGAGTCATGTCAAGTCTTTCTTGTCAAGTCGTGTCAACTCATGTCATGTCATTCATGTCGACTCATGTAGAGTCATGTCATGTCATGTCATGTCGAGAATCTAGAGTCATCTTGAGTCATGTAATGTTGTGTCATGTCATGTTGGGTCATTTCGAGTCACTTCATGTCAGGTTGATGCACATCATGACAATTCATGGCATGCTGAGTCATTTCGATGCATGTCTTCTCCTGTCATTTGGAGACCTGTCATGTAATGTCGAGCCATGTCATGTCGAGTCATGTTAAGTATTTTGTGTCAAGTCCATGTCGACTGATGGCATGTCATGACATGTGCTCTTGTTGTCATTTTGAGACATGTCATCTCATGACATGTCGAGTCATGTTGAGTCATCTCAAGGCATTTCATGGCGAGTCAGGTCATGTGCAGTCATGAAGAATCATGTCGGTCATGTTGTTGCCTGTTTAGAAATATCGAGTCATGATCTTTCATCTCATGTCACTTCCAGTCGTGTCATGTCATGGCATGTCATGTCATTCCGAGTTGAGTCATGTCATGTCATGTCGCGTCTTGTCATGTCGAGTCATGTCATGTCGAGTCATCTCATGTCGAGTCATGTCATTTCGAGTCATGTCATGTTGAATCGGATCATGACAATTCATGGCATGATGAGTCATTTCGAGTCATGTCTTCTGCCATTTCGAGTCATGTCAAATCATGTCGAGTCATGTCATGTCAAGTCATGTCAAGTCTTTTGTGTCAAGTCATGTCGACTCTTGGCATGTCATGTCATGTGGTCTTGAGTCATTTCGAGGCACCTCATCTCATGACATGTCGAGTCATCTCAAGTCATGTCATGGCAAGTCAGTTCATGTCGAGACTTGAAGAAGCATGTCAGGTCATATCATTGCCTGTTTAGCCATATCGAGTCATGATCTGTCATCTCATGTTAGGTCGAGTCGTGTCATCTCATGCATGTCATGTCATTTCATGTCATGTCATGACATGTCGCTTCATTTCTAGTCAAGTCATGCCGCATCATGTCATTTTGAGTCATGACAAGTTATGTCGAGTCATGTCTTGTCGAGTCATGTCAAGTCTTTCTTGTCGTCGTGTCAACTCATGTCATGTCATTCATTTCGACTCATGTAGAGTCATGTCATGTCATGTCATGCCGAAACATCTGGAATCATCTTAAGTCATGTAATGTTGTGTCATGTCATGGTGAATCATTTCGAGTCGTTTCATGTCATGTTGATGCACATCATGACAATTCATGGCATGCTGAGTCATTTCGAGACATGTCTTCTCCTGTCATTTCGAGTCATGTCAAGTAATGTCGAGTCATGTCATGTCGAGTCATGACATGTATTTTGTGTCAAGTCATGTCGACCCTGTTTAGAAATATCGAGTCATGATCTGTCATCTCATGTCACGTCCAGTCGTGTCATGTCATGGCATGTCATGTCGAGACATGTTATGTCATGTCGAGTCATCTAGTATCATCTCGAGTCAAGTCATTTCATGTCAGTTCATGTCATGTTGATTCATGTCATGTTGAATCACATCATAATAATTCATGCATGTTGAGTCATTTCGAGTCATGTCTTCTCCTGTCATTTCGAGTCATGTCAAGTAATGTCGAGTCATGTCATATCGAGTCATGTTAAGTATTTTGTGTTTAGAAATATCGAGCCATGATCTGTCATATCATGTCATGTCCAGTCGTGTCATGTCATGGCATGTCATGTCATTTCGAGTCATCTTTTGTCGATTCATCTTTTGTCAAGTCATGTCATTTCGAGTCGTGTCACGTTGATGTACATCATGACAATTCATGGCATGCTGAGTCATTTCGAGTCATGTCTTCTCCTGCCATTTCAAGTCATGTCAACTCACGTCGAGTCTTGTCATGTCAAGTCATGTCAAGTCTTCCGTGTCAAGTCATGTCGACTCTTGGCATGCCACTTCATGTGGTCTTGAGTCATTTTGAGGCATCTAATCTCATGACATCTCGAGTCATGTCGAGTCATCTCAAGTCATGTCATGGCAAGTCAATTCATGTCGTGTCTTGAGGAATCATGTCGGGTCATGTCGTTGCCTGTTTAGCCATATCGAGTCATGATCTGTCATCTCATGTCACGTCGAGTCGCGTCATGTCATGCATGTCATGTCATTTCATGTCATGTCATGTCATGTCGCCTCATGTCAAGTCAAGTCATGTCAGTTCATGTCATGTTGATTCACATCATGACATTTCATGCCATGCTGAGTCATGCACTGTTGAGTCACTTTGCGTCATGTCTTCTCCTGTAATTTCGAGTCATGTCATGTTATGTCAAGTCATGTCACGTCGAGTCATGTCATTTTGATGCACATTCATAGCATGGTGAGTCACTCCATGTTGAGTCATCTCGAGTCATGTCTTTTCCTGTCATCTCGAGTCATGTCGAGTCCTCTCGTTTCAAGACATGTCATGTCGCGAATTTTATGTTAAGTCATATCGAATCTTTTCATGTCATGTCAAGTCGCGTCATGTCACTTGGAATCATGTCGAGACATGTCATGTCATATCGAGTCATCTTGAGTCATCGCGAGTCAAGTCATGACATGTCGAGTCATGGCATGTTGAGTCATGTCATGTTGATTCACATGATGATAATTCATGGCTTGCTGAGTCATTTTGAGTAATGTCTGCCCCTGTCATTTCGAGTCATGTCAAGTAACCTCTAGTCATGTCATGTCGAGTCATGGCAAATCTTTCGTGTGAAGCAATGTTGTCTCATGGTATGTCTTGTCCTGTGGTCTTGAGTCATTTTGAGACATGTCATCTCATGATATGTCGAGTCATGTTGAGTCAATTCAAGACATTTCATGGCGAATCAAGTCATGTGCAGTCATGTAGAATCATGTCGGTCATGTTGTTGACTGTTTAGAAATATCGAGTCATGATCTGTCATCACATGTCACATCGAGTCGTGTCATCTCATGCATGTCATTTCATGTCATGTCATGTCGCCTAATGTCGAGTCAAGTCATATCGCTTCATGTCATGTTGATTCACATCATGACATTTCTTGGCATGCTGAATCATGCACTTTGGAGTGATTTTGAGTCATGTCTTCTCCTGTCATTTCGAGTCATGTCAAGTTATGTCGAGTCATGCCTTGTCGAGTCATGTCAAGTCTTTCTTGTCAAGTCGTGTCAACTCATGTCATGTCATTCATGTCGACTCATGTAGAGTCATGTCATGTCATGTCATGTCGAGAATCTAGAGTCATCTTGAGTCATGTAATGTTGTGTCATGTCATGTTGGGTCATTTCGAGTCACTTCATGTCAGGTTGATGCACATCATGACAATTCATGGCATGCTGAGTCATTTCGATGCATGTCTTCTCCTGTCATTTAGAGACCTGTCATGTAATGTCGAGCCATGTCATGTCGAGTCATGTTAAGTATTTTGTGTCAAGTCCATGTCGACTGATGGCATGTCATGACATGTGCTCTTGTTGTCATTTTGAGACATGTCATCTCATGACATGTCGAGTCATGTTGAGTCATCTCAAGGCATTTCATGGCGAGTCAGGTCATGTGCAGTCATGAAGAATCATGTCGGTCATGTTGTTGCCTGTTTAGAAATATCGAGTCATGATCTTTCATCTCATGTCACTTCCAGTCGTGTCATGTCATGGCATGTCATGTCATTCCGAGTTGAGTCATGTCATGTCATGTCGCGTCTTGTCATGTCGAGTCATGTCATGTCGAGTCATCTCATGTCGAGTCATGTCATTTCGAGTCATGTCATGTTGATTCGGATCATGACAAGTCATGGCATGATGAGTCATTTCGAGTCATGTCTTCTGCCATTTCGAGTCATGTCAAATCATGTCGAGTCATGTCATGTCAAGTCATGTCAAGTCTTTTGTGTCAAGTCATGTCGACTCTTGGCATGTCATGTCATGTGGTCTTGAGTCATTTCGAGGCACCTCATCTCATGACATGTCGAGTCATCTCAAGTCATGTCATGGCAAGTCAGTTCATGTCGAGACTTGAAGAAGCATGTCAGGTCATGTCATTGCCTGTTTAGCCATATCGAGTCATGATCTGTCATCTCATGTTAGGTCGAGTCGTGTCATCTCATGCATGTCATGTCATTTCATGTCATGTCATGACATGTCGCTTCATTTCTAGTCAAGTCATGCCGCATCATGTCATTTTGAGTCATGACAAGTTATGTTGAGTCATGTCTTGTCGAGTCATGTCAAGTCTTTCTTGTCGTCGTGTCAACTCATGTCATGTCATTCATTTCGACTCATGTAGAGTCATGTCATGTCATGTCATGCCGAAACATCTGGAATCATCTTAAGTCATGTAATGTTGTGTCATGTCATGGTGAATCATTTCGAGTCGTTTCATGTCATGTTGATGCACATCATGACAATTCATGGCATGCTGAGTCATTTCGAGACATGTCTTCTCCTGTCATTTCGAGTCATGTCAAGTAATGTCGAGTCATGTCATGTCGAGTCATGACATGTATTTTGTGTCAAGTCATGTCGACCCTGTTTAGAAATATCGAGTCATGATCTGTCATCTCATGTCACGTCCAGTCGTGTCATGTCATGGCATGTCATGTCGAGACATGTTATGTCATGTCGAGTCATCTAGTATCATCTCGAGTCAAGTCATTTCATGTCAGTTCATGTCATGTTGATTCATGTCATGTTGAATCACATCATAATAATTCATGCATGTTGAGTCATTTCGAGTCATGTCTTCTCCTGTCATTTCGAGTCATGTCAAGTAATGTCGAGTCATGTCATATCGAGTCATGTTAAGTATTTTGTGTTTAGAAATATCGAGCCATGATCTGTCATATCATGTCATGTCCAGTCGTGTCATGTCATGGCATGTCATGTCATTTCGAGTCATCTTTTGTCGATTCATCTTTTGTCAAGTCATGTCATTTCGAGTCGTGTCACGTTGATGTACATCATGACAATTCATGGCATGCTGAGTCATTTCGAGTCATGTCTTCTCCTGCCATTTCAAGTCATGTCAACTCACGTCGAGTCTTGTCATGTCAAGTCATGTCAAGTCTTCCGTGTCAAGTCATGTCGACTCTTGGCATGCCACTTCATGTGGTCTTGAGTCATTTTGAGGCATCTAATCTCATGACATCTCGAGTCATGTCGAGTCATCTCAAGTCATGTCATGGCAAGTCAATTCATGTCGTGTCTTGAGGAATCATGTCGGGTCATGTCGTTGCCTGTTTAGCCATATCGAGTCATGATCTGTCATCTCATGTCACGTCGAGTCGTGTCATGTCATGCATGTCATGTCATTTCATGTCATGTCATGTCATGTCGCCTCATGTCAAGTCAAGTCATGTCAGTTCATGTCATGTTGATTCACATCATGACATTTCATGCCATGCTGAGTCATGCACTGTTGAGTCACTTTGCGTCATGTCTTCTCCTGTAATTTCGAGTCATGTCATGTTATGTCAAGTCATGTCATGTCGAGTCATGTCATTTTGATGCACATTCATAGCATGGTGAGTCACTCCATGTTGAGTCATCTCGAGTCATGTCTTTTCCTGTCATCTCGAGTCATGTCGAGTCCTCTCGTTTCAAGACATGTCATGTCGCGAATTTTATGTTAAGTCATATCGAATCTTTTCATGTCATGTCATGTCGCGTCATGTCATTTGGAATCATGTCGAGACATGTCATGTCATATCGAGTCATCTTGAGTCATCGCGAGTCAAGTCATGACATGTCGAGTCATGGCATGTTGAGTCATGTCATGTTGATTCACATGATGATAATTCATGGCTTGCTGAGTCATTTTGAGTAATGTCTGCCCTGTCATTTCGAGTCATGTCAAGTAACCTCTAGTCATGTCATGTCGAGTCATGGCAAATCTTTCGTGTGAAGCAATGTTGTCTCATGGTATGTCTTGTCCTGTGGTCTTGAGTCATTTTGAGACATGTCATCTCATGATATGTCGAGTCATGTTGAGTCAATTCAAGACATTTCATGGCAAATCAAGTCATGTGCAGTCATGTAGAATCATGTCGGTCATGTTGTTGACTGTTTAGAAATATCGAGTCATGATCTGTCATCACATGTCACATCGAGTCGTGTCATCTCATGCATGTCATTTCATGTCATGTCATGTCGCCTAATGTCGAGTCAAGTCATGTCGCTTCATGTCATGTTGATTCACATCATGACATTTCATGCCATGCTGAGTCATGCACTTTTGAGTGATTTTGAGTCATGTCTTCTCCTGTCATTTCGAGTCATGTCAAGTTATGTCGAGTCATGCCTTGTCGAGTCATGTCAAGTCTTTCTTGTCAAGTCGTGTCAACTCATGTCATGTCATTCATGTCGACTCATGTAGAGACATGTCATGTCATGTCATGTCGAGAATCTAGAGTCTTTTGAGTCATGTAATGTTGTGTCATGTCATGTTGGGTCATTTCGAGTCACTTCATGTCAGGTTGATGCACATCATGACAATTCATGGCATGCTGAGTCATTTTGAGTTATTCTGCCCCTGTCATTTCGAGTCATGTCAAGTAACCTCTAGTCATGTCATGTCAAGTCATGCCAAATCTTTCGTGTGAAGCAATGTTGTCTCATGGTATGTCTTGTCCTGTGGTCTTGAGTCATTTTGAGACATGTCATCTCATGATATGTCGAGTCATGTTGAGTCAATTCAAGTCATTTCATGGCAAATCAAGTCATGTGCAGTCATGTAGAATCATGTCGGTCATGTTGTTGACTGTTTAGAAATATCGAGTCATGATCTGTCATCACATGTCACATCGGGTCGTGTCATCTCATGCATGTCATTTCATGTCATGTCATGTCGCCTAATGTCGAGTCAAGTCATGTCGCTTCATGTCATGTTGATTCACATCAGGACATTTCATGGCATGCTGAGTCATGCACTTTTGAGTGATTTTGAGTCATGTCTTCTCCTGTCATTTCGAGTCATGTCAAGTTATGTCGAGTCATGCCTTGTCGAGTCATGTCAAGTCTTTCTTGTCAAGTCGTGTCAACTCATGTAATGTCATTCATGTCGACTCATGTAGAGACATGTCATGTCATGTCATGTCGAGAATCTAGAGTCTTTTGAGTCATGTAATGTTGTGCCATGTCATGTTGGGTCATTTCGAGTCACTTCATGTCAGGTTGATGCACATCATGACAATTCATGGCATGCTGAGTCATTTCGATGCATGTCTTCTCCTGTCATTTCGAGACCTGTCATGTAATGTCGAGTCATGTCATGTCGAGTCATGTTAAGTATTTTGTGTCAAGTCCATGTCGACTGATGGCATGTCATGACATGTGCTCTTGTTGTCATTTTGAGACATGTCATCTCATGACATGTCGAGTCATGTTGAGTCATCTCAAGGCATTTCATGGCGAGTCAAGTCATGTGCAGTCCTGAACAATCATGTCGGTCATGTTGTTGCCTGTTTAGAAATATCGAGTCATGATCTGTCATCTCATGTCACTTCCAGTCGTGTCATTTCATGGCATGTCATGTCATTCCGAGTTGAGTCATGTCATGTCATGTCATGTCTCGTCATGTCGAGTCATGTCATGTCGTGTCATCTCATGTTGAGTCATGTCATTTCGAGTCATGTCATGTTGATTCGGATCATGACCATTCATGGCATGATGAGTCATTTCGAGTCATGTCTTCTCCTGCCATTTCGAGTCATGTCAAATCATGTCGAGTCATGTCATGTCAAGTCATGTCAAGTCTTTTGTGTCAAGTCATGTCGACTCTTGGCATGTCATGTCATGTGGTCTTGAGTCATTTCGAGGCATCTCATCTCATGACATGTCGAGTCATCTCAAGTCATGTCATGGCAAGTCAGTTCATGTCGAGACTTGAAGAAGCATGTCAGGTCATGTCATTGCCTGTTTAGCCACATCGAGTCATGATCTGTCATCTCATGTCAGGTCGAGTCGTGTCATCTCATGCATGTCATGTCATTTCATGTCATGTCATGACATGTCGCTTCATTTCTAGTCAAGTCATGTCGCATCATGTCATTTTGAGTCATGGCAAGTTATGTCGAGTCATGTCTTGTCGAGTCATGTCAAGTCTTTCTTGTCGTCGTGTCAACTCATGTCATGTCATTCATGTCGACTCATGTAGAGTCATGTCATGTCATGCCGAAACATCTGGAGTCATCTTAAGTCATGTAATGTTGTGTCATGTCATGGTGAATCATTTCGAGTCGTTTCATGTCATGTTGATGCACATCATGACAATTCATGGCATGCTGAGTCATTTCGAGACATGTCTTCTCCTGTCATTTCGAGTCATGTCAAGTAATGTCGAGTCATGTCATGTCGAGTCATGTCGACCCTGTTTAGAAATATCGAGTCATGATCTGTCATCTCATGTCACGTCCAGTCGTGTCATGTCATGGCATGTCATGTCGAGACATGTTATGTCATGTCGAGTCATCTAGTATCATCTCGAGTCAAGTCATTTCATGTCAGTTCATGTCATGTTGATTCATGTCATGTTGAATCACATCATAATAATTCATGCATGTTGAGTCATTTCGAGTCATGTCTTCTCCTGTCATTTCAAGTCATGTCAAGTAATGTCGAGTCATGTCATATCGAGTCATGTTAAGTATTTTGTGTTTAGAAATATCGAGCCATGATCTGTCATATCATGTCATGTCCAGTCGTGTCATGTCATGGCATGTCATGTCATTTCGAGTCATCTTTTGTCGATTCATCTTTTGTCAAGTCATGTCATTTCGAGTCGTGTCACGTTGATGTACATCATGACAATTCATGGCATGCTGAGTCATTTCGAGTCATGTCTTCTCCTGCCATTTCAAGTCATATCAACTCACGTCGAGTCTTGTCATGTCAAGTCATGTCAAGTCATGTCAAGTCTTCCGTGTCAAGTCATGTCGACTCTTGGCATGCCATTTCATGTGGTCTTGAGTCATTTTGAGGCATCTCATCTCATGACATCTCGAGTCATGTCGAGTCATCTCAAGTCATGTCATGGCAAGTCAATTCATGTCGTGTCTTGAAGAATCATGTCGGGTCATGTCGTTGCCTGTTTAGCCATATCGAGTCATGATCTGTCATCTCATGTCACGTCGAGTCACGTCATGTCATGCATGTCATGTCATTTCATGTCATGTCATGTCATGTCGCCTCATGTCAAGTCAAGTCATGTCGGCTCATGTCATGTTGATTCACATCATGACATTTCATGCCATGCTGAGTCATGCACTGTTGAGTCACTTTGAGTCATGTCTTCTCCTGTAATTTCGAGTCATGTCATGTTATGTCAAGTCATGTCATGTCGAGTCATGTCATTTTGATTCACATTCATAGCATGGTGAGTCACTCCATGTTGAGTCATCTCGAGTCATGTCTTTTCCTGTCATCTCGAGTCATGTCGAGTCCTCTCATTTCAAGACATGTCATGTCGCGAATTTTATGTTAAGTCATGTCGAATCTTGTCATGTCATGTCATGTCGCGTCATGTCATTTGGAATCATGTCGAGACATGTCATGTCATATCGAGTCATCTTGAGTCATCGCGAGTCAAGTCATGACATGTCGAGTCATGGCATGTTGAGTCATGTCATGTTGATTCACATGATGATAATTCATGGCTTGCTGAGTCATTTTGAGTAATGTCTGCCCCTGTCATTTCGAGTCATGTCAAGTAACCTCTAGTCATGTCATGTCGAGTCATGGCAAATCTTTCGTGTGAAGCAATGTTGTCTCATGGTATGTCTTGTCCTGTGGTCTTGAGTCATTTTGAGACATGTCATCTCATGATATGTCGAGTCATGTTGTGTCAATTCAAGTCATTTCATGGCAAATCAAGTCATGTGCAGTCATGTAGAATCATGTCGGTCATGTTGTTGACTGTTTAGAAATATCGAGTCATGATCTGTCATCACATGTCACATCGAGTCGTGTCATCTCATGCATGTCATTTCATGTCATGTCATGTCGCCTAACGTCGAGTCAAGTCATGTCGCTTCATGTCATGTTGATTCACATCATGACATTTCTTGGCATGCTGAGTCATGCACTTTGGAGTGATTTTGAGTCATGTCTTCTCCTGTCATTTCGAGTGATGTCACGTTATGTCGAGTCATGCCTTGTCGAGTCATGTCAAGTCTTTCTTGTCAAGTCGTGTCAACTCATGTCATGTCATTCATGTCAACTCATGTAGAGACATGTCATGTCATGTCATGTCGAGAATCTAGAGTTATCTTGAGTCATGTAATGTTGTGTCTTGTCATGTTGGGTCATTTCGAGTCACTTCATGTCAGGTTGATGCACATCATGACAATTCATGGCATGCTGAGTCATTTCGATGCATGTCTTCTCCTGTCATTTCGAGACCTGTCATGTAATGTCGAGTCATGTCATGTCGAGTCATGTTAAGTATTTTGTGTCAAGTCCATGTCGACTGATGGCATGTCATGACATGTGCTCTTGTTGTCATTTTGAGACATGTCATCTCATGACATGTCGAGTCATGTTGAGTCATCCCAAGGCATTTCATGGCGAGTCAAGTCATGTGCAGTCATGAAGAATCATGTCGGTCATGTTGTTGCCTGTTTAGAAATATCGAGTCATGATCTGTCATCTCATGTCACTTCCAGTCGTGTCATGTCATGGCATGTCATGTCATTCCGAGTTGAGTCATGTCATGTCATGTCGCGTCTTGTCATGTCGAGTCATGTCATGTCGAGTCATCTCATGTCGAGTCATGTCATTTCGAGTCATGTCATGTTGATTCGGATCATGACAATTCATGGCATGATGAGTCATTTCGAGTCATGTCTTCTGCCATTTCGAGTCATGTCAAATCATGTCGAGTCATGTCATGTCAAGTCATGTCAAGTCTTTTGTGTCAAGTCATGTCGACTCTTGGCATGTCATGTCATGTGGTCTTGAGTCATTTCGAGGCACCTCATCTCATGACATGTCGAGTCATCTCAAGTCATGTCATGGCAAGTCAGTTCATGTCGAGACTTGAAGAAGCATGTCAGGTCATGTCATTGCCTGTTTAGCCATATCGAGTCATGATCTGTCATCTCATGTCAGGTCGAGTCGTGTCATCTCATGCATGTCATGTCATTTCATGTCATGTCATGACATGTCGCTTCATTTCTAGTCAAGTCATGCCGCATCATGTCATTTTGAGTCATGACAAGTTATGTTGAGTCATGTCTTGTCGAGTCATGTCAAGTCTTTCTTGTCGTCGTGTCAACTCATGTCATGTCATTCATGTCGACTCATGTAGAGTCATGTCATGTCATGTCATGCCGAAACATCTAGAGTCATCTTAAGTCATGTAATGTTGTGTCATGTCATGGTGAATCATTTCGAGTCGTTTCATGTCATGTTGATGCACATCATGACAATTCATGGCATGCTGAGTCATTTCGAGACATGTCTTCTCCTGTCATTTCGAGTCATGTCAAGTAATGTCGAGTCATGTCATGTCGAGTCATGACATGTATTTTGTGTCAAGTCATGTCGACCCTGTTTAGAAATATCGAGTCATGATCTGTCATCTCATGTCACGTCCAGTCGTGTCATGTCATGGCATGTCATGTCGAGACATGTTATGTCATGTCGAGTCATCTAGTATCATCTCGAGTCAAGTCATTTCATGTCAGTTCATGTCATGTTGATTCATGTCATGTTGAATCACATCATAATAATTCATGCATGTTGAGTCATTTCGAGTCATGTCTTCTCCTGTCATTTCGAGTCATGTCAAGTAATGTCGAGTCATGTCATATCGAGTCATGTTAAGTATTTTGTGTTTAGAAATATCGAGCCATGATCTGTCATATCATGTCATGTCCAGTCGTGTCATGTCATGGCATGTCATATTATTTCGAGTCATCTTTTGTCGATTCATCTTTTGTCAAGTCATGTCATTTCGAGTCGTGTCACGTTGATGTACATCATGACAATTCATGGCATGCTGAGTCATTTCGAGTCATGTCTTCTCCTGCCATTTCAAGTCATGTCAACTCACGTCGAGTCTTGTCATGTCAAGTCATGTCAAGTCTTCCGTGTCAAGTCATGTCGACTCTTGGCATGCCACTTCATGTGGTCTTGAGTCATTTTGAGGCATCTAATCTCATGACATCTCGAGTCATGTCGAGTCATCTCAAGTCATGTCATGGCAAGTCAATTCATGTCGTGTCTTGAGGAATCATGTCGGGTCATGTCGTTGCCTGTTTAGCCATATCGAGTCATGATCTGTCATCTCATGTCACGTCGAGTCGCGTCATGTCATGCATGTCATGTCATTTCATGTCATGTCATGTCATGTCGCCTCATGTCAAGTCAAGTCATGTCAGTTCATGTCATGTTGATTCACATCATGACATTTCATGCCATGCTGAGTCATGCACTGTTGAGTCACTTTGCGTCATGTCTTCTCCTGTAATTTCGAGTCATGTCATGTTATGTCAAGTCATGTCACGTCGAGTCATGTCATTTTGATGCACATTCATAGCATGGTGAGTCACTCCATGTTGAGTCATTTCGAGTCATGTCTTTTCCTGTCATCTCGAGTCATGTCGAGTCCTCTCGTTTCAAGACATGTCATGTCGCGAATTTTATGTTAAGTCATATAGAATCTTTTCATGTCATGTCAAGTCGCGTCATGTCATTTGGAATCATGTCGAGACATGTCATGTCATATCGAGTCATCTTGAGTCATCGCGAGTCAAGTCATGACATGTCGAGTCATGGCATGTTGAGTCATGTCATGTTGATTCACATGATGATAATTCATGGCTTGCTGAGTCATTTTGAGTAATGTCTGCCCCTGTCATTTCGAGTCATGTCAAGTAACCTCTAGTCATGTCATGTCGAGTCACGGCAAATCTTCCGTGTGAAGCAATGTTGTCTCATGGTATGTCTTGTCCTGTGGTCTTGAGTCATTTTGAGACATGTCATCTCATAATATGTCTAGTCATGTTGAGTCAATTCAAGACATTTCATGGCGAATCAAGTCATGTGCAGTCATGTAGAATCATGTCGGTCATGTTGTTGACTGTTTAGAAATATCGAGTCATGATCTGTCATCACATGTCACATCGAGTCGTGTCATCTCATGCATGTCATTTCATGTCATGTCATGTCGCCTAATGTCGAGTCAAGTCATGTCGCTTCATGTCATGTTGATTCACATCATGACATTTCTTGGCATGCTGAGTCATGCACTTTGGAGTGATTTTGAGTCATGTCTTCTCCTGTCATTTCGAGTCATGTCAAGTTATGTCGAGTCATGCCTTGTCGAGTCATGTCAAGTCTTTCTTGTCAAGTCGTGTCAACTCATGTCATGTCATTCATGTCGACTCATGTAGAGTCATGCCATGTCATGTCATGTCGAGAATCTAGAGTCATCTTGAGTCATGTAATGTTGTGTCATGTCATGTTGGGTCATTTCGAGTCACTTCATGTCAGGTTGATGCACATCATGACAATTCATGGCATGCTGAGTCATTTCGATGCATGTCTTCTCCTGTCATTTCGAGACCTGTCATGTAATGTCGAGCCATGTCATGTCGAGTCATGTTAAGTATTTTGTGTCAAGTCCATGTCGACTGATGGCATGTCATGACATGTGCTCTTGTTGTCATTTTGAGACATGTCATCTCATGACATGTCGATTCATGTTGAGTCATCTCAAGGCATTTCATGGCGAGTCAAGTCATGTGCAGTCATGAAGAATCATGTCGGTCATGTTGTTGCCTGTTTAGAAATATCGAGTCATGATCTTTCATCTCATGTCACTTCCAGTCGTGTCATGTCATGGCATGTCATGTCATTCCGAGTTGAGTCATGTCATGTCATGTCGAGTCATGTCATGTCGAGTCATGTCATGTCGAGTCATGTCATTTCGAGTCATGTCATGTTGATTCGGATCATGACAATTCATGGCATGATGAGTCATTTCGAGTCATGTCTTCTGCCATTTCGAGTCATGTCAAATCATGTCGAGTCATGTCATGTCAAGTCGTGTCAAGTCTTTTGTGTCAAGTCATGTCGAATCTTGGCATGTCATGTCATGTGGTCTTGAGTCATTTCGAGGCACCTCATCTCATGACATGTCGAGTCATCTCAAGTCATGTCATGGCAAGTCAGTTCATGTCGAGACTTGAGAAGCATGTCAGGTCATGTCATTGCCTGTTTAGCCATATCGAGTCATGATCTGTCATCTCATGTCAGGTCGAGTCGTGTCATCTCATGCATGTCATGTCATTTCATGTCATGTCATGACATGTCGCTTCATTTCTAGTCAAGTCATGCCGCATCATGTCATTTTGAGTCATGACAAGTTATGTCGAGTCATGTCTTGTCGAGTCATGTCAAGTCTTTCTTGTCGTCGTGTCAACTCATGTCATGTCATTCATGTCGACTCATGTAGAGTCATGTCATGTCATGTCATGCCGAAACATCTAGAATCATCTTAAGTCATGTAATGTTGTGTCATGTCATGGTGAATCATTTCGAGTCGTTTCATGTCATGTTGATGCACATCATGACAATTCATGGCATGCTGAGTCATTTCGAGACATGTCTTCTCCTGTCATTTCGAGTCATGTCAAGTAATGTCGAGTCATGTCATGTCGAGTCATGACATGTATTTTGTGTCAAGTCATGTCGACCCTGTTTAGAAATATTGAGTCATGATCTGTCATCTCATGTCACGTCCAGTCGTGTCATGTCATGGCATGTCATGTCGAGACATGTTATGTCATGTCGAGTCATCTAGTATCATCTCGAGTCAAGTCATTTCATGTCAGTTCATGTCATGTTGATTCATGTCATGTTGAATCACATCATAATAATTCATGCATGTTGAGGCATTTCGAGTCATGTCTTCTCCTGTCATTTCAAGTCATGTCAAGTAATGTCGAGTCATGTCATATCGAGTCATGTTAAGTATTTTGTGTTTAGAAATATCGAGCCATGATCTGTCATATCATGTCATGTCCAGTCGTGTCATGTCATGGCATGTCATGTCATTTCGAGTCATCTTTTGTCGATTCATCTTTTGTCACGTCATGTCATTTCGAGTCGTGTCACGTTGATGTACATCATGACAATTCATGGCATGCTGAGTCATTTCGAGTCATGTCTTCTCCTGCCATTTCAAGTCAAGTCAACTCACTTCGAGTCTTGTCATGTCAAGTCATGTCAAGTCTTCCGTGTCAAGTCATGTCGACTCTTGGCATGCCACTTCATGTGGTCTTGAGTCATTTTGAGGCATCTAATCTCATGACATCTCGAGTCATGTCGAGTCATCTCAAGTCATGTCATGGCAAGTCAATTCATGTCGTGTCTTGAGGAATCATGTCGGGTCATGTCGTTGCCTGTTTAGCCATATCGAGTCATGATCTGTCATCTCATGTCACGTCGAGTCGTGTCATGTCATGCATGTCATGTCATTTCATGTCATGTCATGTCATGTCGCCTCATGTCAAGTCAAGTCATGTCGGTTCATGTCATGTTGATTCACATCATGACATTTCAAGCCATGCTGAGTCATGCACTGTTGAGTCACTTTGAGTCATGTCTTCTCCTGTAATTTCGAGTCATGTCATGTTATGTCAAGTCATGTCATGTCGAGTCATGTCATTTTGATTCACATTCATAGCATGGTGAGTCACTCCATGTTGAGTCATCTCGAGTCATGTCTTTTCCTGTCATCTCGAGTCATGTCGAGTCCTCTCATTTCAAGACATGTCATGTCGCGAATTTTATGTTAAGTCATGTCGAATCTTGTCATGTCATGTCATGTCGCGTCATGTCATTTGGAATCATGTCGAGACATGTCATGTCATATCGAGTCATCTTGAGTCATCGCGAGTCAAGTCATGACATGTCGAGTCATGGCATGTTGAGTCATGTCATGTTGATTCACATGATGATAATTCATGGCTTGCTGAGTCATTTTGAGTAATGTCTGCCCCTGTCATTTCGAGTCATGTCAAGTAACCTCTAGTCATGTCATGTAGAGTCATGGCAAATCTTTCGTGTGAAGCAATGTTGTCTCATGGCATGACTTGTCCTGTGGTCTTGAGTCATTTTGAGACATGTCATCTCATGATATGTCGAGTCATGTTGAGTCAATTCAAGTCATTTCATGGCAAATCAAGTCATGTGCCGTCATGTAGAATCATGTCGGTCATGTTGTTGACTGTTTAGAAATATCGAGTCATGATCTGTCATCACATGTCACATCGAGTCGTGTCATCTCATGCATGTCATTTCATGTCATGTCATGTCGCCTAATGTCGAGTCAAGTCATGTCGCTTCATGTCATGTTGATTCACAACATGACATTTCTTGGCATGCTGAGTCATGCACTTTGGAGTGATTTTGAGTCATGTCTTCTCCTGTCATTTCGAGTCATGTCAAGTTATGTCGAGTCATGCCTTGTCGAGTCATGTCAAGTCTTTCTTGTCAAGTCGTGTCAACTCATGTCATGTCATTCATGTCGACTCATGTAGAGACATGTCATGTCATGTCATGTCGAGAATCTAGAGTTATCTTGAGTCATGTAATGTTGTGTCATGTCATGTTGGGTCATTTCGAGTCACTTCATGTCAGGTTGATGCACATCATGACAATTCATGGCATGCTGAGTCATTTCGATGCATGTCTTCTCCTGTCATTTCGAGACCTGTCATGTAATGTCGAGTCATGTCATGTCGAGTCATGTTAAGTATTTTGTGTCAAGTCCATGTCGACTGATGGCATGTCATGACATGTGCTCTTGTGTCATTTTGAGACATGTCATCTCATGACATGTCGAGTCATGTTGAGTCATCCCAAGGCATTTCATGGTGAATCAAGTCATGTGCAGTCATGAAGAATCATGTCGGTCATGTTGTTGCCTGTTTAGAAATATCGAGTCATGATCTGTCATCTCATGTCACTTCCAGTCGTGTCATGTCATGGCATGTCATGTCATTCCGAGTTGAGTCATGTCATGTCATGTCGCGTCTTGTCATGTCGAGTCATGTCATGTCGAGTCATCTCATGTCGAGTCATGTCATTTCGAGTCATGTCATGTTGATTCGGATCATGACAATTCATGGCATGATGAGTCATTTCGAGTCATGTCTTCTGCCATTTCGAGTCATGTCAAATCATGTCGAGTCATGTCATGTCAAGTCATGTCAAGTCTTTTGTGTCAAGTCATGTCGACTCTTGGCATGTCTTGTCATGTGGTCTTGAGTCATTTCGAGGCACCTCATCTCATGACATGTCGAGTCATCTCAAGTCATGTCATGGCAAGTCAGTTCATGTCGAGACTTGAAGAAGCATGTCAGGTCATGTCATTGCCTGTTTAGCCATATCGAGTCATGATCTGTCATCTCATGTCAGGTCGAGTCGTGTCATCTCATGCATGTCATGTCATTTCATGTCATGTCATGACATGTCGCTTCATTTCTAGTCAAGTCATGCCGCATCATGTCATTTTGAGTCATGACAAGTTATGTCGAGTCATGTCTTGTCGAGTCATGTCAAGTCTTTCTTGTCGTCGTGTCAACTCATGTCATGTCATTCATGTCGACTCATGTAGAGTCATGTCATGTCATGTCATGCCGAAACATCTAGAGTCATCTTAAGTCATGTAATGTTGTGTCATGTCATGGTGAATCATTTCGAGTCGTTTCATGTCATGTTGATGCACATCATGACAATTCATGGCATGCTGAGTCATTTCGAGACATGTCTTCTCCTGTCATTTCGAGTCATGTCAAGTAATGTCGAGTCATGTCATGTCGAGTCATGACATGTATTTTGTGTCAAGTCATGTCGACCCTGTTTAGAAATATCGAGTCATGATCTGTCATCTCATGTCACGTCCAGTCGTGTCATGTCATGGCATGTCATGTCGAGACATGTTATGTCATGTCGAGTCATCTAGTATCATCTCGAGTCAAGTCATTTCATGTCAGTTCATGTCATGTTGATTCATGTCATGTTGAATCACATCATAATAATTCATGCATGTTGAGTCATTTCGAGTCATGTCTTCTCCTGTCATTTCGAGTCATGTCAAGGAATGTCGAGTCATGTCATATCGAGTCATGTTAAGTATTTTGTGTTTAGAAATATCGAGCCATGATCTGTCATATCATGTCATGTCCAGTCGTGTCATGTCATGGCATGTCATGTCATTTCGAGTCATCTTTTGTCGATTCATCTTTTGTCAAGTCATGTCATTTCGAGTCGTGTCACGTTGATGTACATCATGACAATTCATGGCATGCTGAGTCATTTCGAGTCATGTCTTCTCCTGCCATTTCAAGTCATGTCAACTCACGTCGAGTCTTGTCATGTCAAGTCATGTCAAGTCTTCCGTGTCAAGTCATGTCGACTCTTGGCATGCCACTTCATGTGGTCTTGAGTCATTTTGAGGCATCTAATCTCATGACATCTCGAGTCATGTCGAGTCATCTCAAGTCATGTCATGGCAAGTCAATTCATGTCGTGTCTTGAGGAATCATGTCGGGTCATGTCGTTGCCTGTTTAGCCATATCGAGTCATGATCTGTCATCTCATGTCACGTCGAGTCGCGTCATGTCATGCATGTCATGTCATTTCATGTCATGCCATGTCATGTCGCCTCATGTCAAGTCAAGTCATGTCAGTTCATGTCATGTTGATTCACATCATGACATTTCATGCCATGCTGAGTCATGCACTGTTGAGTCACTTTGCGTCATGTCTTCTCCTGTAATTTCAAGTCATGTCATGTTATGTCAAGTCATGTCATGTCGAGTCATGTCATTTTGATGCACATTCATAGCATGGTGAGTCACTCCATGTTGAGTCATCTCGAGTCATGTCTTTTCCTGTCATCTCGAGTCATGTCGAGTCCTCTCGTTTCAAGACATGTCATGTCGCGAATTTTATGTTAAGTCATATCGAATCTTTTCATGTCATGTCATGTCGCGTCATGTCATTTGGAATCATGTCGAGACATGTCATGTCATATCGAGTCATCTTGAGTCATCGCGAGTCAAGTCATGACATGTCGAGTCATGGCATGTTGAGTCCTGTCATGTTGATTCACATGATGATAATTCATGGCTTGCTGAGTCATTTTGAGTAATGTCTGCCCTGTCATTTCGAGTCATGTCAAGTAACCTCTAGTCATGTCATGTCGAGTCATGGCAAATCTTTCGTGTGAAGCAATGTTGTCTCATGGTATGTCTTGTCCTGTGGTCTTGAGTCATTTTGAGACATGTCATCTCATGATATGTCGAGTCATGTTGAGTCAATTCAAGTCATTTCATGGCGAATCAAGTCATGTGCAGTCATGTAGAATCATGTCGGTCATGTTGTTGACTGTTTAGAAATATCGAGTCATGATCTGTCATCACATGTCACATCGAGTCGTGTCATCTCATGCATGTCATTTCATGTCATGTCATGTCGCCTAATGTCGAGTCAAGTCATGTCGCTTCATGTCATGTTGATTCACATCATGACATTTCATGGCATGCTGAGTCATGCACTTTTGAGTGATTTTGAGTCATGTCCTCTCCTGTCATTTCGAGTCATGTCAAGTTATGTCGAGTCATGCCTTGTCGAGTCATGTCACGTCTTTCTTGTCAAGTCGTGTCAACTCATGTCATGTCATTCATGTCGACTCATGTAGAGACATGTCATGTCATGTCATGTCGAGAATCTAGAGTCTTTTGAGTCATGTAATGTTGTGTCATGTCATGTTGGGTCATTTCGAGTCACTTCATGTCAGGTTGATGCACATCATGACAATTCATGGCATGCTGAGTCATTTTGAGTTATTCTGCCCCTGTCATTTCGAGTCATGTCAAGTAACCTCTAGTCATGTCATGTCAAGTCATGCCAAATCTTTCGTGTGAAGCAATGTTGTCTCATGGTATGTCTTGTCCTGTGGTCTTGAGTCATTTTGAGACATGTCATCTCATGATATGTCGAGTCATGTTGAGTCAATTCAAGTCATTTCATGGCAAATCAAGTCATGTGCAGTCATGTAGAATCATGTCGGTCATGTTGTTGACTGTTTAGAAATATCGAGTCATGATCTGTCATCACATGTCACATCGAGTCGTGTCATCTCATGCATGTCATTTCATGTCATGTCATGTCGCCTAATGTCGAGTCAAGTCATGTCGCTTCATGTCATGTTGATTCACATCAGGACATTTCATGGCATGCTGAGTCATGCACTTTTGAGTGATTTTGAGTCATGTCTTCTCCTGTCATTTCGAGTCATGTCAAGTTATGTCGAGTCATGCCTTGTCGAGTCATGTCAAGTCTTTCTTGTCAAGTCGTGTCAACTCATGTAATGTCATTCATGTCGACTCATGTAGAGACATGTCATGTCATGTCATGTCGAGAATCTAGAGTCTTTTGAGTCATGTAATGTTGTGCCATGTCATGTTGGGTCATTTCGAGTCACTTCATGTCAGGTTGATGCACATCATGACAATTCATGGCATGCTGAGTCATTTCGATGCATGTCTTCTCCTGTCATTTCGAGACCTGTCATGTAATGTCGAGTCATGTCATGTCGAGTCATGTTAAGTATTTTGTGTCAAGTCCATGTCGACTGATGGCATGTCATGACATGTGCTCTTGTTGTCATTTTGAGACATGTCATCTCATGACATGTCGAGTCATGTTGAGTCATCTCAAGGCATTTCATGGCGAGTCAAGTCATGTGCAGTCCTGAACAATCATGTCGGTCATGTTGTTGCCTGTTTAGAAATATCGAGTCATGATCTGTCATCTCATGTCACTTCCAGTCGTGTCATGTCATGGCATGTCATGTCATTCCGAGTCGAGTCATGTCATGTCATGTCATGTCTCGTCATGTCGAGTCATGTCATGTCGTGTCATCTCATGTTGAGTCATGTCATTTCGAGTCATGTCATGTTGATTCGGATCATGACAATTCATGGCATGATGAGTCATTTCGAGTCATGTCTTCTCCTGCCATTTCGAGTCATGTCAAATCATGCCGAGTCATGTCATGTCAAGTCATGTCAAGTCTTTTGTGTCAAGTCATGTCGACTCTTGGCATGTCATGTCATGTGGTCTTGAGTCATTTCGAGGCACCTCATCTCATGACATGTCGAGTCATCTCAAGTCATGTCATGGCAAGTCAGTTCATGTCGAGACTTGAAGAAGCATGTCAGGTCATGTCATTGCCTGTTTAGCCATATCGAGTCATGATCTGTCATCTCATGTCAGGTCGAGTCGTGTCATCTCATGCATGTCATGTCATTTCATGTCATGTCATGACATGTCGCTTCATTTCTAGTCAAGTCATGCCGCATCATGTCATTTTGAGTCATGACAAGTTATGTCGAGTCATGTCTTGTCGAGTCATGTCAAGTCTTTCTTGTCGTCGTGTCAACTCATGTCATGTCATTCATGTCGACTCATGTAGAGTCATCTCATGTCATGTCATGCCGAAACATCTAGAGTCATCTTAAGTCATGTAATGTTGTGTCATGTCATGGTGAATCATTTCAAGTCGTTTCATGTCATGTTGATGCACATCATGACAATTCATGTCATGCTGAGTCATTTCGAGACATGTCTTCTCCTGTCATTTCGAGTCATGTCAAGTAATGTCGAGTCATGTCATGTCGAGTCATGTCGACCCTGTTTAGAAATATCGAGTCATGATCTGTCATCTCATGTCACGTCCAGTCGTGTCATGTCATGGCATGTCATGTCGAGACATGTTATGTCATGTCGAGTCATCTAGTATCATCTCGAGTCAAGTCATTTCATGTCAGTTCATGTCATGTTGATTCATGTCATGTTGAATCACATCATAATAATTCATGCATGTTGAGTCATTTCGAGTCATGTCTTCTCCTGTCATTTCAAGTCATGTCAAGTAATGTCGAGTCATGTCATATCGAGTCATGTTAAGTATTTTGTGTTTAGAAATATCGAGCCATGATCTGTCATATCATGTCATGTCCAGTCGTGTCATGTCATGGCATGTCATGTCATTTCGAGTCATCTTTTGTCGATTCATCTTTTGTCAAGTCATGTCATTTCGAGTCGTGTCACGTTGATGTACATCATGACAATTCATGGCATGCTGAGTCATTTCGAGTCATGTCTTCTCCTGCCATTTCAAGTCATGTCAACTCACGTCGAGTCTTGTCATGTCAAGTCATGTCAAGTCTTCCATGTCAAGTCATGTCGACTCTTGGCATGCCAATTCATGTGGTCTTGAGTCATTTTGAGGCATCTAATCTCATGACATCTCGAGTCATGTCGAGTCATCTCAAGTCATGTCATGGCAAGTCAATTCATGTCGTGTCTTGAGGAATCATGTCGGGTCATGTCGTTGCCTGTTTAGCCATATCGAGTCACGATCTGTCATCTCATGTCACGTCGAGTCGTGTCATGTCATGCATGTCATGTCATTTCATGTCAAGTCAAGTCATGTCAGTTCATGTCATGTTGATTCACATCATGACATTTCATGCCATGCTGAGTCAAGCACTGTTGAGTCACTTTGAGTCATGTCTTCTCCTGTAATTTCGAGTCATGTCATGTTATGTCAAGTCATGTCATGTCGAGTCATGTCATTTTGATGCACATTCATAGCATGGTGAGTCACTCCATGTTGAGTCATCTCGAGTCATGTCTTTTCCTGTCATCTCGAGTCATGTCGAGTCCTCTCGTTTCAAGACATGTCATGTCGCGAATTTTATGTTAAGTCATATCGAATCTTTTCATGTCATGTCATGTCGCGTCATGTCATTTGGAATCATGTCGAGACATGTCATGTCATATCGAGTCATCTTGAGTCATCGCGAGTCAAGTCATGACATGTCGAGTCATGGCATGTTGAGTCATGTCATGTTGATTCACATGATGATAATTCATGGCTTGCTGAGTCATTTTGAGTAATGTCTGCCCTGTCATTTCGAGTCATGTCAAGTAACCTCTAGTCATGTCATGTCGAGTCATGGCAAATCTTTCGTGTGAAGCAATGTTGTCTCATGGTATGTCTTGTCCTGTGGTCTTGAGTCATTTTGAGACATGTCATCTCATGATATGTCGAGTCATGTTGAGTCACTTCAAGTCATTTCATGGCGAATCAAGTCATGTGCAGTCATGTAGAATCATGTCGGTCATGTTGTTGACTGTTTAGAAATATCGAGTCATGATCTGTCATCACATGTCACATCGAGTCGTGTCATCTCATGCATGTCATTTCATGTCATGTCATGTCGCCTAATGTCGAGTCAAGTCATGTCGCTTCATGTCATGTTGATTCACATCATGACATTTCATGGCATGCTGAGTCATGCACTTTTGAGTGATTTTGAGTCATGTCTTCTCCTGTCATTTCGAGTCATGTCAAGTTATGTCGAGTCATGCCTTGTCGAGTCATGTCAAGTCTTTCTTGTCAAGTCGTGTCAACTCATGTCATGTCATTCATGTCGACTCATGTAGAGACATGTCATGTCATGTCATGTCGAGAATCTAGAGTCTTTTGAGTCATGTAATGTTGTGTCATGTCATGTTGGGTCATTTCGAGTCACTTCATGTCAGGTTGATGCACATCATGACAATTCATGGCATGCTGGGTCATTTCGAGACATGTCTTCTCCTGTCATTTCGAGACCTGTCATGTAATGTCGAGTCATGTCATGTCGAGTCTTGTCAAGTATTTTCTGTCATGTCATGTCGACTGATCGCATGTCATGTCATGTGCTCTTGTGTCATTTTGAGACATGACATCTCATGATATGTCGAGTCATGTTGCGTCATCTCAAGCCATTTCATGGCGAGTCATGTCATGTGCAGATATGAAGAATCATGTCGGCCATGTTGTTGCCTGTTTAGAAATATCGAGTCATGATCTGCCATCTCATGTCACATCCAGTGGTGTCATGTCATGGCATGTCATGTTATGTTGCCTCATGTCGAGTCAAGTCATGTCGCATCATGTCATTTCGAGTCATGTCAAGTTATGTCGAGTCATGTCTTGTCGAGTCATGTCAAGTCTTTCTTGTCAAGTCGTGTCAACTCATGTCATGTCATTCATGTCGACTCATGTAGAGACATGTCATGTCATGTCATGTCGAATCACCTTGAATCATGTAATCTTGTGTAATGTCATGATCTGTCATCTCATGTCACGTCAAGTAGTGTCATGTCATGTCATTTCAAGTTGAGTCATGTCATGTCGAGTCAACTCATGTTGAGTCATGTCATATCGAGTCATGTCATTTTGATTCACATCATGGCAATTCATAACATGCTGAGTCATTCCATGTTGAGTCATCTCGAGTCATGTCTTTTCCTGTCATCTCGAGACATGTCAAGGCATACCGCGTCATGTCATTTCAAGTCATGTCATGTCGCGACTTTTATGTTAAGTCATGTCGAATTTTGTCATGTCAGGTCAGGTTGTGTCATGTCACGACTTTTATGTTGTCATGTCATGTCTCGTCATGTCATTTGGAATCATGTCGAGACATGTCATGTCATATCGAGTAATCTAGAGTCATCTCGAGTCAAGTCATGTCATGTCGGCTCATGTAATGTTGAGTCATGTCATGTTGATTCACATCATGACAATTCATGGATTGCTGAGTCATTTCGAGTCAAGTCTTCTCCTGTCATTTCGAGTCATGTCAAGTAATGTCGAGTCATGTCATGTCGAGACATGTCAAGTCTTTCGTGTCAAGTCATGTCAACCGATGCCATATCATGTCATGTGCTCTTGAGTCATTTTGAGACATGTCATCTCATGACATGTCAAGTCATGTTGAGTCATCTCAAATCATTTCATGGCGAGTCAAGTCATGTGCAGTCATGAAGAATCATGTCGGTCGTGTTGTTGCCTGTTTAGAAATATCGAGTCATGGTCTGTCATCTCATTTCACTTCCAGTCGTGTCATTTCGAGTTGGGTCATGTCATGTCGCATCTTGTCATGTCGAATCATATCATGTCGAGACATCTCGTGTTGAGTCATGTCATTTCGAGTCATGTCATTTTGAGTCAGATCATGACAATTCATGGCATGATGAGCATTTCAAGTCATGTCTTCTCCTGCCATTTCGAGTCATGTCAAGTCATGTCGAGTCATGTCATGTCAAGTCATGTCAAGTCTTTTGTGTCAAGTCATGTCGACTCTTGGCATGTCATGTCATGTGGTCTTGAGTCATTTTGAGGCATCTCATCTCATGACATGTCGAGTCATCTCAAGTCATGCCATGGCAAGTCAATTCATGTTGACACTTGAAGAAGCATGTCGGGTCATGTGGTTGCCTGTTTAGCCATATCGAGTCATGATCTGTCATCTCATTTCAGGTCGCGTCGTGTCATGTCATGCAGGTCATGTCATTTCATGTCATGTCATGTCATGTCACCTCATGTCGAGTCAAGTCATGTCGCATCATGTCATTTCGAGTCATGTCAAGTTATGTCGAGACATGTCTTGTCGAGTCATGTCAAGTCTTTCTTGTCATCGTCTCAACTCATGTCATGTCATTCATGTCGACTCATGTAGAGACATGTCATGTCATGTCATGTCGAGTCATCAAGAGTCATCTTGAGTCGTCGAATGTTGTGTCATGTCATGGTGAATCATTTCGAGTCGCTTCATGTCATGTTGATGCACATCATGACAATTCATGGCATGCTGAGTCATTTCGAGACATGTCTTCTCCTGTCATTTCGAGACTTGTCATGTAATGTCAAGTCATGTCATGTCGAGTCATGACAAGTATTTTATGTCAAGTCATGTCGACCTGTTTAGAAATATTGAGTCATGATCTGTCATCTCACGTCACATACAGTCGTGTCATGTCATGTCATGTCATGTCATTTTGAGTTGAGTCATGTCATGTCATGTCGAGTCATGTCATGTCGAGTCATGTCATGTCGAGTCATCTCGTGTCGAGTCATGTCATTTCGAGTCATGTCATGTTGTTTCGATCATGACAATTCATGGCATGATGAGTCATTTCGAATCATGTCTTCTCCTGCCATTTCGAGTCATGTCAAGTCATGTCGAGTCATGTCGTGTCAAGTCACGTCGACTCTTGGCATGTCATGTCATGTGGTCTTGAGTCATTTTGAGGCATCTCATCTCATGACATGTCGGGTCATCTCAAGTCATGTCATGGCAAGTCAGTTCATGTCGAGTCTTGAAGTAGCATGTCGGGTCATGTGGTTGCCTGTTTAGCCATATCGAGTCATGATCTGTCATCTCATGTCAGGTCGGGTCGTGTCATGTCATGGCATTTCATTTCGAGACATGTTATGTCATGTCGAGTCATCTAGTGTCATCTCGAGTCAAGTCATTTCATGTCAGTACATGTCATGTTGATTCATGTCATGTTGAATCACATCATGATAATTCATGCATGCTGAGTCATTTCGACTCATGTCTTCTCCTGTCATTTCGAGTCATGTCAAGTAATGTCGAGTCATGTCATGTCAAGTCATGTCAAGTTTTTTGTGTCAAGTCACGTCGTCTCTTGGCATGTCATGTCGTGTGGTCTTGAGTCATTTTGAGGCATCTCATCTCATGACATGTCGAGTCATCTCAAGTCACGTCATGTCAAGTCAGTTCATGTCGATTCTTGTAGAAGCTTTTCGGGTCATGTGGTTGCCTGTTTAGCCATATCGAGTCATGATCTGTCATCTCATGTCAGGTGCGGCCGCGTCATGTCATGGCATGTCATGTCAAGACATGTTATGTCATGTCGAGTCATCTAGTGTCGTCTCGAGTCAAGTCATTTCATGTCAGTTTATGTCATGTTGATTCATGTCATGTTGAATCACATCATGATAATTCATGCATGCTGAGTCATTTCGACTCATGTCTTCTACTGTCATTTCGAGTCATGTCAAGTCATGTCGAGTCATGTCATGTCAAGTCATGTCAAGTCTTCCGTGTCAAGTCATGTCGACTCTTGGCATGTCATGTCATGTGGTCTTGAGTCATTTTGATGCATCTCATCTCATGACATGTCGAGTCATGTCGAGTCATCTCAAGTTATGTCATGGGAACTCAATTCATGTCGAGTCTTGAAGAATCATGTCGTTGCCTGTTTAGCTATATCGAGTCATGATCTGTCATCTCATGTCACGTCGAGTCACGTCATGTCATGCATGTCATGTCATTTTGAGTCGAGTCATGTCAAGTCATGTCACGTCGAGTCAACTCATGTCAATTCAACTCATGGCGAGTCATGTATTTTCCTGTCCTCTCGAGTCGTATCAAGCCATGCCGAGACATGTCATGTCCCTACTTTAATGTTAACTAATGTCGATTCTTGTCATGTCATGTCATGTCGAGTCATGTCATTTCGAGTCGTGTCATGTTGATGCAAATCATGACAATTCATGGCATGCTGAGTCATTTCGAGTCATATCTTCTCCTGCCATTTCAAGTCATGCCAACTCACGTCGAGTCTTGTCATGCCAAGTCATGTCAAGTCTTCCGTGTCAAGTCATGTCGACTCTTGGCATGCCATTTCATGTGGTCTTGAGTCATTTTGAGGCATCTCATCTCATGACATGTCGAGTCATGTCGAGTCATCTCAAGTCATGTCATGGCAAGTCAATTCATGTCGTGTCTTGAAGAATCATGTTGGGTCATGTCGTTGCCTGTTTAGCCATATCGAGTCATGATATGTCATCTCATGTCACGTCGAGTCGTGTCATGTCATGCATGTCATGTCATTTCATGTCATGTCATGTCATGTCGCCTCATGTCAAGTCAAGTCATGTCGGTTCATGTCATGTTGATTCACATCATGACATTTCATGGCATGCTGAGTCATGCACTGTTGAGTCACTTTGAGTCATGTCTTCTCCTGTAATTTCGAATCATGTCATGTTATGTCAAGTCATGTCATGTCGAGTCATGTCATTTTGATTCACATTCATAGCATGGTGAGTCATTCCATGTTGAGTCATCTCGAGTCATGTCTTTTCCTGTCATCTCGTGTCATGTCGAGTCCTCTCATTTCAAGTCATGTCATGTCGCGAATTTTATGTTAAGTCATGTCGAATCTTGTCATGTCATGTCATGTCGCATCATGTCATTTGGAATCATGTCGAGACATGTCATGTCATATCGAGTCATCTTGAGTCATCGCGAGTCAAGTCATGACATGTCGAGTCATGGCATGTTGAGTCATGTCATGTTGATTCACATGATGATAATTCATGGCTTGCTGAGTCATTTTGAGTAATGTCTGCCCCTGTCATTTCGAGTCATGTCAAGTAACCTCTAGTCATGTCATGTCGAGTCATGCTAAATCTTTCGTGTGAAGCAATGTTGTCTCATGGTATGCCATGTCATGTGGTCTTGAGTCATTTTGAGACATGTCATCTCATGATATTTCGAGTCATGTTGAGTCATCTCAAGTCATTTCATGACGAATCAAGTCATGTGCAGTCATGTAGAATCATGTCGGTCATGTTGTTGACTGTTTAGAAATATCGAGTCATGATCTGTCATCACATGTCACATCGAGTCGTGTCATCTCATGCATGTCATGTCATGTCGCCTAATGTTGAGTCAAGTCATGTCGCTTCATGTCATGTTGATTCACATCATGACATTTCATGGCATGCTGAGTCATGCACTTTTGAGTGATTTTGAGTCATGTCTTCTCCTGTCATTTCGAGTCATGTCAAGTTATGTCGAGTCATGCCTTGTCGAGTCATGTCAAGTCTTTCTTGGCAAGTCGTGTCAACTCATGTCATGTCATTCAAGTCGACTCATGTCGAGCCATGTCATGTCATGTCATGTCGAGAATCTAGAGTCATCTTGAGTCATGTAATGTTGTAGCATGTCATGTTGGGTCGTTTCGAGTCACTTCATGTCAGGTTGATGCACATCATGACAACTCATGGCATGCTGAGTCATTTCGAGACATGTCTTCTATCATTTCGACTCATGTCAAGTTATGTCGAGTCATGCCTTGTCGAGTCATGTCAAGTCTTTCTTGGCAAGTCGTGTCAACTCATGTCATGTCATTCAAGTCGACTCATGTCGAGCCATGTCATGTCATGTCATGTCGAGAATCTAGAGTCATCTTGAGTCATGTAATGTTGTGTCATGTCATGTTGAGTCATTTCGATTCACTTCATGTCATGTTGATGCACATCATGACAATTCATGGCATGCTGAGTCATTTCGAGACATGTCTTCTCCTGTCATTTCGAGTCATGTCAAGTAATGTCGAGTCATGTTATGTCGAGTCTTGTCAAGTATTTTGTGTCAGGTCATGTCGACTGATCGCATGTCATGTCATGTGCTCCTGAGTCATTTTGAGACATGTCATCTCATGACATGTCGAGTCATGTTGCGTCATCTCAAGCCATTTCATGGCGAGTCAAGTCATGTGCAGATATGAAGAATCATGTCGGCCATGTTGTTGCCTGTTTAGAAATATCGAGTCATGATCTGTCATCTCATGTCACGCCCAGTGGTGTCATGTCATGGCATGTCATGTCATTTCGAGTTGAGTCATTTCATGTCTTGTCGAGTTATGTCATGTCGAGTCATCTTTTGTTGAGTCATCTTTTGTTGACTCATGTCATTTCGATTCATGTCATGTTGATGCACATCATTGCAATTCATGGCATGCTGAGTCATTTCGAATCATGTCTTCTCCTGCCATTTCAAGTTGTGTCAAGTCATGTCGAGTCTTTTCACGTCAAGTCATGTCAAGTCTTCCGTGTCAAGTCATGTCGACTCTTGGCATGTCATGTCATGTGGTCTTGAGTCATTTTGCGGCATCTCATCTCATGACATGTCGAGTCATGTCGTGTCATCTCAGGTTATGTCACGGGGAGGCAATTCATGTCGAGTCTTGAAGAATCATGTCGGGTCATGCCGTTGTCTGTTTAGCTATTTCGAGTCATGATCTGTCATCTCATGTCACGTCGAGTAGTGTCAAGTTATGTCATTTCTTGTCGAGTCATGTCATGTCGAGTCATCTCATGTCAAATCATGTCATATCGAGTCATGTCATTTTGATTCACATCATGGCAATTCTTAACATGCTGAGTCATTCCATGTTGAGTCATCTCGAGTCATGTCTTTTCCTGTCATCTCGAGACATGTCATGTCATGTCCTTTCTTGTCATGTCATTTGGAATCATATCGAGGCATGTCATGTCATATCGAGTAATCTAGAGTCATCTCGAGTCAAGTCATGTCATGTCGGTTCATTTAATGTTGATTCATGTCATGTTGATTCACTTCATGATAATTCATGGCTTGCTGAGTCATTTCGAGTCAAGTCTTCCATGTCTAGTCATGTCGACTGATGGCATGTCATGTCATGTGGTCATCAGTCGCTTTGAAGCATCTCATCTCATGACATGTCGAGTCATCTCAAGTTATGTCATGGGAAATCAATTCATGTCGAGTCTTGAAGAATCATGTCGGGTCATGACGTTGCCTGTTTAGCCATATCAAGTCATGATCTGTCATCTCATGTCACATCAAGTCACGTCATGTCATGCATGTCATGTCATTTCGAGTCGAGTCATGTCAAGTCATGTCATGTCGAGTCAACTCATATTGAGTCATGTCTCGTCGAGTCATGTGATTTTGATTCACATCATGGCAATTCATCACATGCTGAGTCATTCCATGTTGAGTCATCTCGAGTCATGTCTTTTCCTGTCATCTCGAGTTATGTCATTTCAAGTCATGTCATGTCGCGAATTTTATGTTAAGTCATGTCGAATCTTGTTATGTCATGTCATGTCGCGTCATGTCATTTGGAATCATGTCGAGACATGTCATGTCATATCGAGTCATCTAGAGTCATCGCGAGTCAAGTCATGTCATGTCGAGTCATGGCATGTTGAGTCATGTCATGTTGATTCACATGATGATAATTCATGGCTTGCTGAGTCATTTTGCATCATGTCTTCTCCTGTCATTTCGAGTCATGTCAAGTAACTTCTATTCATGTCATGTCGAGTCATGGCAAAACTTTCGTGTCAAGCAATGTTATCTCATGGTATATCATGTCATGTGATCTTGAGTCATTTTGAGACATGTCATCTCATGACATGTCGAGTCATCTCAAGTCATTTCATGGCGAATCAAGTCATGAGCAGTCATGAAGAATTATGTAGGTCATGTTGTTGCCTGTTTAGAAATATCGAGTCATGATCTGTCATCTCATGTCATGTCGAGTCGTGTCATCTCATTCATGTCAAGTCATTTCATGTCATGTCGCTTCATGCCGAGTCAAGTCATGTCGCTTCATGTCATGTTGATTCACATCATGACATTTCATGGCATGCTGAGTCATGCAGTTTTGAGTGATTTTGAGTCATGTCTCCTCCTGTCATTTCGAGTCATGTCAAGTTATGTTGAGTCATGCCTTGTCGAGTCATGTCAAGTCTTTCATGTCCAGTCGAGTTAGCTCATGTCATGTCATTCATGTCGAATCATGTAGAGAAATGTCATGTCATGTCATGTCGAGTCATCTAGAGTCATCTTGAGTCGTGTAATGTTGTGTCATGTCATATTGAGTCATTTTGAGTCAATTCATGTCATGTTGATTCACATCATGGCAATTCATAACATGCTGAGTCATTCCATTTTGTGTCATCTCGAGTCATGTCTATTCCTGTCATCTCGAGACATGTCAAGTCATGCCGTGTCATGTCATTTCAAGTCATGTCATGTCACGACTTTTATGTTAAATCATGTTGAATCGTGTCATGTCTTGTCATGTCACGTCATGTCATTTGGAATCATGTCGAGACATGTCATGTCGTATCGAGTCATCTAGAGTCATCTCGAGTCATGTCATGTCACGTCATGTTGAGTCATGTCATGTTGATTCAAATCAAGATAATTCATGGCATGCTGAGTTATTTCGAGTCATGTCTTCTCCAGTCATTTTCGATTCATTTCAAGTAATGTCGAGTCATGTCATGTCGAGTCATTTCAAGTATTTTGTGTCAAGTCATGTCGGCTGATGGCATGTCATGTCATGTGCTCTTGAGTCATTTTCGGACATGTCATCTCAACACATGTCGAGTCATGTTGAGTCATCTCAAGTCATTTCATAGCGAGTCAAGTCATGTGCAGTCATGAAGAATCATGTCAGTCATGTTGTTGCCTGTTTAGAAATAGTGAGTCATGATTTGTCATCTCGTGTCACATCCAGTAGTGTCATTTCGAGTTGCGTCATGTCATGTCATGTCGGGTCTTGTCATGTTGAGTCATGTCATGATGAGTCATCTCGTGTCGATTCATGTCATTTCGAGTCATGTCATGTTGATTCGCATCATGACAATTCATGGCATGCTGAGTCATTTAGAGTCATACCTTCTGCCATTTCGAGTCATGTTAAATCATGTCGAGTCATGTCATGTGAAGTCATGTCAAGTCTTTTGTGTCAAGTCATGTCGACTCTTGGCATGTCATGTCATGTGGTCTTGAGTGATTTTGAGGCATCTCATCTCATGACATGTTGTGTCATGTCGAGTCATCTCAAGTCATGTCATGGCAAGTCAATTCATGTAGAGTCTTGACGAATAATGTCGGGTCATGTCGTTGCCTGTTTAGCCATATTGAGTCATGATCTGTCATCTCATGTCACGTCGAGTCATGTCATCTCATGCATGTCATGTCATTTTATGTCATGTCACCTCAGGTCAGGTCAAATCATATCGGTTCATGTCATGTTGATTCAATTCATGACATTTCATGGCATGCTGAGTTATGCACTGTTGAGTCACTTTGAGTCATGTCTTCTCCTGTCATTTCGAGGCATGTCAAGTTATGTCAAGTCATGTCATGATGAGTCATGCAAGTCTTTCTTGTCAAGTCGTGTCAACTCATGTCATGTCATTCATGTCAAGTCATGTAGAGACATGTCATTTCATGTAATGTCGAGTCATCTAGAGTCATCTTGAGTCATGTAATGTTGTGTCATATCATGTTGAGTCAATTCGAGTCGCTTCATGTCATGTTGATGCACATCATGACAATTCATGGCATGCTGAGTCATTTCGAGTCATGTCTTCTCCTGACATTTCGAGTCATGTCAAGTCATGCCAGGTTGAGTCATGTCAAGTGGAGTCATCTCGTGTCGAGTCATGTCATTTCGAGTCATGTCATGTTGATGCACGTCATGACAATTCCTGGCATGCTGAGTCATTTTGAGTCATGTCTTCTCCTGACATTTTGAGTCATGTCAAATCATGTTGAGTCATTTCATGGCCAGTCATGTCACGTTGAGTCACATCGAGTCTTTTGTGTCAAGTCATGTCGACTCCTGTCATGTCATGTCATGTCGAGTCATGTCATTTGGTATCATGTCGAGACATGTCTTGTCCTGTTGAGCCATCTAGAGTCATCTCGAGTCATGCCAGTCATGTCGAGTCATGTAATGGCAAGTCAAGTCACGTCGAGTCATGTCAAGTCTTTCTTGTTAAGTCATGTCGACTCCTGTCACGTCATGTTATTCAAGTCATGTCATTTGGACTCATTTTGAGACATATCATGTCATGTCATGTCGAGTCATCTAGAGTCATCTTCAGTCATGTCATGTCGATTCATGTCATGTCGTTTCATGTCGTGTCATTTCATATCGACTCATGTCGATTCAAATCATGTCGCTTCATGTCATGTTGATTCACATCATGACATTTCATGGCATGCTGAGCCATTCACTGTTGAGTCATTTTGAGTCATGTCTTCTCCTGTCATGTCGAGTCATGTCAAATTATGTAGAGTCATGTCATGTCGAGGAATGTCAAGTCTTTCTTGTCAAGTCGTGACAACTCATGTCATGTCATTCATGTTGAGTTATGTAGAGACATGTCATGTCATGTCATGTCGAGTCATCTAGAGTCATCTTGAGTCATGTAATGCTGTGTCATGTCATGTTGAGTCATTTCGATTCGATTCATGTCATGTTCATTCACATCATGATAATTCATGGCATGCTGAGTCATTTGGAGTCATGTCTTCTCCTGTCATTTCGAGTCATGACAATTAATAGCGAGTCACGTCCAGTCATGTCATGTCATGGCGTGCATGTCATTTCGAGTTGAGTCATGTCATTTCGAGTCAAGACACGTCGAGTCATGTCATGTCGATTCATCTCGTGTCGCGTCATGTCATTTTGAGTCATGTCATGTCGATTCGCATCATGACAATTCATGGCATGCTGAGTCATTTCGAGTCATGTCTTCTCCTGCCATTTCGAGTCATGTCAAGTCATGTCAATTCATGTCATGTCAAGTCAAGTCAAGTCTTCCGTGTCAAGTCATGTCGACTCTTGGCATGTCATGTCATGTAGTCTTGAGTCATTTTGAGGCATCTCATCTCATGACATGTCGAGTCATGTCGAGTCATCTCAAGTTATGTCATGGGAACTCAATTCATGTCGAGTCTTGAAGAATCATGTCGGGTCATGTTGTTGCCTGTTTAGCCATATCGAGTCATGATCTGTCATCTCATGTCACGTCGAGTCGTGTCATGTAATGCATGTCTTGTCATTTCGAGTCGAGTCATGTCAAGTCATGTCATGTCAAGTCAACTCATGTTGAGTCATGTCATATCAAGTCATGTCATTTTGATTCGCATCATGGCAATTCATAACATTCTGAGTCATTCCATTTTGTGTCATCTCGAGTCATGTCTTTTCCTGTCATCTCGAGACATGTCAAGTCATGCCGAGTCATGTCATTTCAAGTCATGTCATGTCACGACTTTTATGTTAAATCATGTTGAATCATATCATGTCTTGTCATGTCGCGTCATGTCATTTGGAATCATGTCGAGACTGGTTATGTCATGTCCAGTCATCTAGATTCATCTCATGTCATGTCAAGTCATGTCGATTCATGTCATATTGAGTCATGTCAAGTCTTTCATGTCAAGTCGTGTCAACTCATGTCATGTCATTCTTGTTGAGTCATGTCGAGACATGTCATGTCATGTCATGTCGAGTCATCTAGAGTCATCTTGAGAGATGTAATGTCATGTCATGTCATGTTGAGTCATTTAGAAATATCGAGTCATGATCTGTCATCTCATGTCACATCCAGTCATATCATGTCATGTCATTTCGAGTTGAGTCATATCATGACATGTCGAGTCATGTCATGTCGGGTAATGTCATGTTGAGTCATCTCGTGCCGAGTCATGTCATTTCGAGTCAAGTCATGTTGATTCACATCATGACAATTCATGACATGCTGAGTCATTTCAAGTCATGTCTTCTCCTGCCATTTCGAGTCATGTCAATTTATGTCGACTCAGGTCACTTCTAGTCATGTCCGGTCTTTCGTGTCGAGTCATGTCGACACTTGGCATGTCATGTCATGTGGTCTTGAGTCATTTTCAGGCATCTCATCTCATGACATGTCGAGTCATGTCGAGTCATCTCAAGTCATGTCATGGGAAGTCAATTCATGTCGAGTCTTGAAGAATCATGTCGGGTCATGTCGTTGCCTGTTTAGCCATATCGAGTCATGATCTGTCATCTCATGTCACGTCGAGTCGTGTCATGTCATGCATATCATGTGATTTCGAGTCGAATCATGTCAAGTCATGTCATGTCGAGTCAACTCATGTTGAGTCATGTCATATCAAGTCATGTCATTTTGATTCGCATCATGGCAATTCATAACATTCTGAGTCATTCCATTTTGTGTCATCTCGAGTCATGTCTTTTCCTGTCATCTCGAGACATGTCAAGTCATGCCGAGTCATGTCATTTCAAGTCATGTCATGTCACGACTTTTATGTTAAATCATGTTGAATCATGTCATGTCTTGTCATGTCGCGTCATGTCATTTGGAATCATGTCGAGACTGGTTATGTCATGTCCAGTCATCTAGATTCATCTCATGTCATGTCAAGTCATGTCGAATCATGTCATATTGAGTCATGTCAAGTCTTTCATGTCAAGTCGTGTCAACTCATGTCATGTCATTCTTGTTGAGTCATGTAGAGACATGTCATGTCATGTCATGTCGAGTCATCTAGAGTCATCTTGAGAGATGTAATGTCGTGTCATGTCATGTTGAGTCATTTAGAAATATCGAGTCATGATCTGTCATCTCATGTCACATCCAGTCATATCATGTCATGTCATTTTGAGTTGAGTCATATCATGACATGTCGAGTCATGTCATGTCGAGTCATGTCATGTCGAGTCATGTCATGTTGAGTCATCTCGTGCCTAGTCATGTCATTTCGAGTCGTCATGTTGATTCACATCATGACATTTCATGACATGCTGAGTCATGTCAAGTCATGTCTTCTCCTGCCATTTCGAGTCATGTCAAGTTATGTCGATGCAGGACATTTCTAGTCATGTCCGGTCTTTCGTGTCGAGTCATGTCGACTCATGGCATGTCATGTCATGTAGTCTTGAGTCATTTCGAGGCATCACATCTCATGACATGTCGAGTCATGTCGTGACATCTCAAGTCATGTCATGCAAAATCAATCCATGTCACTCTTGAAGAATCATGTCGGGACATGTCGTTGTCTGTTTAGCGATGTCAAGTCTTGTCATGTCATGGCATGTCATTTCATTTCGTGTTGATTCATGTTGAGTCATGTCCTGCTGAGTCATTCCATGCTGAGTCATCTGAGTCATGTCTTTTCCTATCATCTCGTGTCATGTCAAGTCATGTCGAGTCATGTCATTTCAAGTCATGTCATGTCATGTTTTTTATGTTAAGTCATGTCGACTACTGTCATGTCATGCCATGTCATGTCATGTCATTTGGAGTCATATTGAGTCATGTCATGGCGAGTCATGTCACGTCGAGTCTTTCTTGTTAAGTCATGTCGACTCCTGACATGTCATGCCATGTCTTGATATGTCAATTGGAATCATGTCGAGACATGTCAAGTCATGTCGAGTTAAGTCATGGCAAGTCATGTCGGGTCGAGTCATGTCAAGTCTTTCTTGTTAAGTCATGTTGACTCCTGTCATGTTGAGTCATGTTGAGTCATGTCATATGGACTTATGTCGAGACATATCATGTCATGTCATGTCGAGTCATCTAGAGTCATCTTCAGTCATGTCATGTCGAATCATTTCATGTTGTTTCATGTCCTGTCATGTCATGTCGCCTCATGTCGAGGCAAGTCATGTCGCTACATGTCATGTTGAGTCATGTCAAGTCTTTCTTGTCAAGTCGTGTCAACTCATTTCATGTTATTCATGTCGACTCTTGTAAAGACATGTCATGTCATGTCAAGTCATCTAGAGTCATCTTGAGGCATGTAATGTTGTGTCATGTCACGTTGAGTCATTTCGAGTTGATTCATTTCATGTTGATTCACATCATGATAATTCATGTTATGCTGAGTCATTTCGAGTCATGTCTTCTCCTGTCATTTCGAGTCATGTCATGTCCAGTCATGTCGAGTCATCTCAAGTTATGTCATAGGAAGTCAATTCATGTCGAGTCTTGAAGAATCATGTCAGGTCATGTCGTTGCCTGTTTAGCCATATCGAGTCATGATCTGTCATCTCATGTCACGTCGAGGCGCATCATGTCATGCATATCATGTCATTTTGAGTCGAGTCATGTCAAGTCATGTCATGTCAAGTCGACTCATGTCGAGTCAACTCATGTCGAGTCATGTCTTTTCCTATCCTCTTGAGTCATGTCAAGTCATGCCGAGTCATGTCATGCCCCAACTATTATGTTAAGTAATGTTGATTCTTGTCATGTCATGTCATGTCGAGTCATGTCATTTGGAATCATGTCGAGACATGTCATGTCATGTCGAGTCATCAAGAGTCATCTCGAGTCATGTCATGTCGGTTCATGTCATGTTGAGTAATGTCATGTTGATTCACATCATGATAATTCATGGCATGCTGATTCCTTTTGTGTCATGCCTTCTCCTGTCATTTCGAGTCATGTCAAGTAATGTCGAGTCATGTCATGTCGAGTCATTTTAAATTTTTCGTGTCAAGTCATGTCGACTCATGGCATGTCATGTCATCTGGTCTTGAGTCATTTTGAGGCATCACATCTCATGACATGTCAAGTCATGTCGCGTCATCTCAAGTCATGTCATGGAAAATCAATTCATGTCACTCTTGAGGAATCATGTCGGGACATGTCGTTGCCTGTTTAGCGATGTCGAGTCTTGTCATGTCATGGCATGTCATTTCATTTCCTGTCGATTCATGTTGATTCATGTCCTGCCAAGTCATTCCATGCTGAGTCATCTGAGTCATGTCTTTTCCTATCATCTCGTGTCATTTCAAGTCATGTCATGTCATGTCTTTTATGTTAAGTCATGTCGACTCCTGTCATGTCATGCCATGTTGAGTCATGTCATTTGGAGTCATATCGAGACATGTCGAGTCATGTCATGGCGAGACATGTCACGTCGAGTCTTTCTTGTTAAGTCATGTCAACTCCTGACATGTCATGCCATGTCTTGATATGTCAATTGGAATCATGTCGAGTCATGTCAGGTCATGTCGAGTCAAGTCATGGCGAGTCATGTCACGTCGAGTCATGTCGAGTCTTTCTTTTTAATTCATGTTGACACCTGTCATGTCGAGTCATGTTGAGTCATGTCATATGGACTTATGTCGAGACATGTCATGTCATGTCATGTCAAGTCACCTAGAGTCATCTCCAGTCATGTCATGTCGAATCATTTCATGTTGTTTCATGTCCTGTCATGTCATGTCGCCTCATGTCGAGGCAAGTCATGTCGCTACATGTCATGTTGAGTCATGTCAAGTCTTTCTTGTCAAGTCGTGTCAACTCATTTCATGTTATTCATGTCGACTCTTGTAAAGACATGTCATGTCATGTCAAGTCATCTAGAGTCATCTTGAGTCATGTAATGTTGTGTCCTGTCACGTTGAGTCATTTCGAGTTGATTCATTTCATGTTGATTCACATCATGATAATTCATGTTATGCTGAGTCATTTCGAGTCATGTCTTCTCCTGTCATTTCGAGTCATGTCAAGTAATGTCGAGTTATGTCATGTCCAGTCATGTCGAGTCATCTCAAGTTATGTCATGGGAAGTCAATTCATGTCGAGTCTTGAAGAATCATGTCGGGTCATGTCGTTGCCTGTTTAGCCATATCGAGTCATGATCTGTCATCTCATGTCACGTCGAGGCGCATCATGTCATGCATGTCATGTCATTTTGAGTCGAGTCATGTCAAGTCATGTCATGTCATGTCATCTCATGTCGAATCATGTCAAGTTGTGTCATGTCATGTTGATGAACATCATGGCAATTCATAACATGCCGAGTCATTCCATGTTGAGTCATCTCGATTCATGTCTTTTCCTGTCACCTCGAGTCAAATCAAGTCATGCTGACTCATGTCATTTCAAGTCATGTCATGTCACGTCATTTATGTTAATTCATGTCGACTCCTGTCATGTCATGTCATGTCGAGTCATGTCATTTGGAATCATGTCGAGACTGGTTATGTCATGTCCAGTCATCTAGATCCATCTCGTGTCATGTCAAGTCTTTAATGTCAAGTCCTGTCAACTCATGTCATGTCATTCTTGTCGAGTCATGTAGAGACATGTCATGTCATGTCATGTCATGTCGAATCATCTAGAGTCATCTTGAGAGATGTAATGTCGTGTCATGTCATGTTGAGTCATTTAGAAATATCGAGTCATGATCTGTCATCTCATGTCAAGTTCAGTTGCGTCATGTCATGTCAAGTCATGCCATTTCGAGTTGAGTCATGTCATGTCATGTCGAGTCATGTCATATCGAGTCGTCATGTCGCATCGTCTCGTGTCGAATCATGTCAATTCAAGTCATGTCATGTTGATTCACATCTTCAAAATTCATGGCATGCTGAGTCATTTCAAGTCATGTCTTCTCCTGCCATTTCGAGTCATGTCATGTCACGTCGAGTCATATCATGGCAAGTTATGTCAAGTCTTTTGTGTCAAATCATGTCGACACTTGGCATGTCATGTCATGTAGTCTTGAGTCTTTTGGAGGCATCTCATCTCATGACATGTCAACTCATGTCGAGTCATCTCAAGTCATGTCATGGGAAGTCAATTCATGTCGAGTCTTGAAGAAACATGTCGGGTCATGTTTTTGCCTGTTTAGCCATATCGAGTCATGATCTGTCATCTCATGTCACGTCGAGTCGTGTCATGTCATGCATGTCATGTCATTTCGAGTCGAGTCATGTCAAGTCATGTCATGTCAAGTCAACTCATGTTGAGTCATGTCATATCGAGTCATGTCATTTTGATTCGCATCATGGCAATTCATAACATTCTGAGTCATTCCATTTTGTGTCATCTCGAGTCATGTCTTTTCCTGTCATCTCGAGACATGTCAAGTCATGCCGAGTCATGTCATTTCAAGTCATGTCATGTCACGACTTTTATGTTAAATCATGTTGAATCATGTCATGTCTTGTCATGTCGCGTCATGTCATTTGGAATCATGTCGAGACTGGTTATGTCATGTCCAGTCATCTAGATTCATCTCATGTCATGTCAAGTCATGTCGATTCATGTCATATTGAGTCATGTCAAGTCTTTCATGTCAAGTCGTGTCAACTCATGTCATGTCATTCTTGTTGAGTCATGTCGAGACATGTCATGTCATGTCATGTCGAGTCATCTAGAGTCATCTTGAGAGATGTAATGTCATGTCATGTCATGTTGAGTCATTTAGAAATATCGAGTCATGATCTGTCATCTCATGTCACATCCAGTCATATCATGTCATGTCATTTCGAGTTGAGTCATATCATGACATGTCGAGTCATGTCATGTCGGGTAATGTCATGTTGAGTCATCTCGTGCCGAGTCATGTCATTTCGAGTCAAGTCATGTTGATTCACATCATGACAATTCATGACATGCTGAGTCATTTCAAGTCATGTCTTCTCCTGCCATTTCGAGTCATGTCAATTTATGTCGACTCAGGTCACTTCTAGTCATTTCCGATCTTTCGTGTCACCTCATGTCGACACTTGGCATGTCATGTCATGTGGTCTTGAGTCATTTTGAGGCATCTCATCTCATGACATGTCGAGTCATGTCGAGTCATCTCAAGTCATGTCATGGGAAGTCAATTCATGTCGAGTCTTGAAGAATCATGTCGGGTCATGTCGTTGCCTGTTTAGCCATATCGAGTCATGATCTGTCATCTCATGTCACGTCGAGTCGTGTCATGTCATGCATATCATGTCATTTCGAGTCAAGTCATGTCAAGTCATGTCATGTCGAGTCAACTCATGTTGAGTCATGTCATATCAAGTCATGTCATTTTGATTCGCATCATGGCAATTCATAACATGCTGAGTCATTCCATTTTGTGTCATCTCGAGTCATGTCTTTTCCTGTCATCTCGAGACATGTCAAGTCATGCCGAGTCATGTCATTTCAAGTCATGTCATGTCACGACTTTTATGTTAAATCATGTTGAATCATGTCATGTCTTGTCATGTCGCGTCATGTCATTTGGAATCATGTCGAGACTGGTTATGTCATGTCCAGTCATCTAGATTCATCTCATGTCATGTCAAGTCATGTCATATTGAGTCACGACAAGTCTTTCATGTCAAGTCGTGTCAACTCATGTCATGTCATTCTTGTTGAGTCATGTAGAGACATGTCATGTCATGTCATGTCGAGTCATCTAGAGTCATCTTGAGAGATGTAATGTCGTGTCATGTCATGTTGAGTCATTTAGAAATATCGAGTCATGATCTGTCATCTCATGTCACATCCAGTCATATCATGTCATGTCATTTCGAGTTGAGTCATATCATGACATGTCGAGTCATGTCGTGTCATGTCATGTTGAGTCATTTAGAAATATCGAGTCATGATCTGTCATCTCATGTCACATCCAGTCATATCATGTCATGTCATTTCGAGTTGAGTCATATCATGACATGTCGAGTCATGTCATGTCGATTCATGTCATGTTGAGTCATCTCGTGCCGAGTCATGTCATTTCGAGTCAGGTCATGTTGATTCACATCATGACAATTCATGACATGCTGAGTCATTTCAAGTCATGTCTTCTCCTGCCATTTCGAGTCATGTCAAGTTATGTCGATGCAGGTCATTTCTAGTCATGTCCGGTCTTTCGTGTCAAGTCATGTCGACTCATGGCATGTCATGTCATCTGGTCTTGAGTCATTTTGAGGCATCACATCTCATGACATGTCGAGTCATGTCACGTCATCTCAAGTCATGTCATGCAAAATCAATTCATGTCACTCTTGAAGAATCATGTCGGGACATGTCGTTGCCTGTTTAGCGATGTCGAGTCTTGTCACGTCATGGCATGTCATTTCATTTCGTGTCGATTCATGTTGAGTCATGTGCTGCCGAGTCATTCCATGCTGAGTCATCTGAGTCATGTCTTTTCCTATCATCTCGTGTCATGTCAAGTCATGTCGAGTCATGTCATTTCAAGTCATGTCATGTCATGTCTTTTATGTTAAGTCATGTCGACTCCTGTCATGTCATGCCATGTTGAGTCATGTCATTTGGAGTCATATCGAGTCATGTCATGGCGAGTCATGTCACGTCGAGTCTTTCTTGTTAAGTCATGTCGACTCCTGACATGTCATGCCATGCCTTGATATGTCAATTGGAATCATGTCGAGTCATGTCAGGTCATGTCGAGTCAAGTCATGGCGAGTCATGTCACGTCGAGTCATGTCGAGTCTTTCTTTTTAATTCATGTTGACACCTGTCATGTCGAGTCATGTTGAGTCATGTCATATGGACTTATGTCGAGACATGTCATGTCATGTCATGTCGAGTCACCTAGAGTCATCTCCAGTCATGTCATGTCGAATCATTTCATGTTGTTTCATGTCCTGTCATGTCATGTCGCCTCATGTCGAGGCAAGTCATGTCGCTACATGTCATGTTGAGTCATGTCAAGTCTTTCTTGTCAAGTCGTGTCAACTCATTTCATGTTATTCATGTCGACTCTTGTAAAGACATGTCATGTCATGTCAAGTCATCTAGAGTCATCTTGAGTCATGTAATGTTGTGTCATGTCACGTTGAGTCATTTCGAGTTGATTCATTTCATGTTGATTCACATCATGATAATTCATGTTATGCTGAGTCATTTCGAGTCATGTCAAGTAATGTTTAGTCATGTCATGTCCAGTCATGTCGAGTCATCTCAAGTTATGTCATGGGAAGTCAATTCATGTCGAGTCTTGAAGAATCATGTCGGGTCATGTCGTTGCCTGTTTAGCCATATCGAGTCATGATCTGTCATCTCATGTCACGTCGAGGCGCATCATGTCATGCATGTCATGTCATTTTGAGTCGAGTCATGTCAAGTCATGTCATGTCGAGTCAACTCATGTCGAGTCAACTCATGTCGAGTCATGTCTTTTCCTATCCTCTTGAGTCATGTCAAGTCATGCCGAGTCATGTCATGCCCCAACTATTATGTTAAGTAATGTTGATTCTTGTCATGTCATGTCATGTCGAGTCATGTCATTTGGAATCATGTCGAGACATGTCATGTCATGTCGAGTCATCAAGAGTCATCTAGAGTCATGTCATGTCATGTCGGTTCATGTCATGTTGAGTCATGTCATGTTGATTCACATCATGATAATTCATGGCATGCTGATTCCTTTTGTGTCTTGCCTTCTCCTGTCATTTCGAGTCATGTCAAGTAATGTCGAGTCATGTCATGTCGAGTCATTTGAAGTATTTCGTGTCAAGACATGTCGACTGATGGCATGTCATGTCATGTGCTCTTGAGTCATGTCGAGTCATCTCAAGTCATGTCATGCAAAATCAATCCATGTCACTCTTGAAGAATCATGTCGGGACATGTCGTTGTCTGTTTAGCGATGTCAAGTCTTGTCATGTCATGGCATGTCATTTCATTTCATGTTGATTCATGTTGAGTCATGTCCTGCTGAGTCATTCCATGCTGAGTCATCTGAGTTATGTCTTTTCCTATCATCTCGTGTCATGTCAAGTCATGTCAAGTCATGTCATTTCAAGTCATGTCATGTCATGTCTTTTATGTTAAGTCATGTCGACTCCTGTCATGTCATGCCATGTTGAGTCATGTCATTTGGAATCATGTCGAGTCATGTCGAGTCATGTCATGGCAAGTCATGTCACGTCGAGTCTTTCTTGTTAAGTCATGTCAACTCCTGACCTGTCATGTCATGTCGTGATATGTCTTTTGAAGTCATGTCGAGTCATGTCAAGTCATTTCAAGACAGGTCATGGCTAGTCATGTCACGTTGAGTCATGTCAAGTCATGAAGAATCATATCGGGTCATGTCGTTGCCTGTTTAGCCATATCGAGTCATGATCTGTCATCTCATGTCACGTCGAGTCATGTCATGTCATGCATGTCATGTCATTTCGAGTCGAGTCATGTCAAGTCATGTCATGTCGAGTCAACTCATGTTGAGTCATGTCATATCGAGTCATGTCATTTTGATTCGCATCATGGCAATTCATAAAATTCTGAGTCCTTCCATTTTGTGTCATCTCGAGTCATGTCTTTTCCTGTCATCTCGAGACATGTCAAGTCATGCCGAGTCATGTCATTTCAAGTCATGTCATGTCACGACTTTTATGTTAAATCATGTTGAATCATGTCATGTCTTGTCATGTCGCGTCATGTCATTTGGAATCATGTCGAGACTGGTTATGTCATGTCCAGTCATCTAGATTCATCTCATGTCATGTCAAGTCATGTCATATTGAGTCATGTCAAGTCTTTCATGTCAAGTCGTGTCAACTCATGTCATGTCATTCTTGTCGAGTCATGTAGAGACATGTCATGTCATGTCATGTCGAGTCATCTAGAGTCATCTTGAGAGATGTAATGTCGTGTCATGTCATGTTGAGTCATTTAGAAATATCGAGTCATGATCTGTCATCTCATGTCACATCCAGTCATATCATGTCATGTCATTTCGAGTTGAGTCATATCATGACATGTCGAGTCATGTCATGTCGAGTCATGTCATGTTGAGTCATCTCGTGCCGAGTCATGTCATTTCGAGTCAAGTCATGTTGATTCACATCATGACAATTCATGACATGCTGAGTCATTTCAAGTCATGTCTTCTCCTGCCATTTCGAGTCATGTCAAGTTATGTCGACTCAGGTCATTTCTAGTCATGTCCGGTCTTTCGTGTCGAGTCATGTCGACTCATGGCATGTCATGTCATGTGGTCTTGAGTCATTTTGAGGCATCACATCTCATGACATGTCGAGTCATGTCGCATCATCTCAAGTCATGTAATGCAAAATCAATTCATGTCACTCTTGAAGAATCATGTCGGGACATGTCGTTGTCTGTTTAGCGATGTCAAGTCTTGTCATGTCATGGCATGTCATTTCATTTCGTGTTGATTCATGTTGAGTCATGTCCTGCTGAGTCATTCCATGCTGAGTCATCTGAGTCATGTCTTTTCCTATCATCTCGTGTCATGTCAAGTCATGTCGAGTCATGTCATTTCAAGTCATGTCATGTCATGTTTTTTATGTTAAGTCATGTCGACTACTGTCATGTCATGCCATGTCATGTCATGTCATTTGGAGTCATATTGAGTCATGTCATGGCGAGTCATGTCACGTCGAGTCTTTCTTGTTAAGTCATGTCGACTCCTGACATGTCATGCCATGTCTTGATATGTCAATTGGAATCATGTCGAGACATGTCAAGTCATGTCGAGTTAAGTCATGGCAAGTCATGTCGGGTCGAGTCATGTCAAGTCTTTCTTGTTAAGTCATGTTGACTCCTGTCATGTCGAGTCATGTTGAGTCATGTCATATGGACTTATGTCGAGACATATCATGTCATGTCATGTCGAGTCATCTAGAGTCATCTTCAGTCATGTCAAGTCGATTCATTTCATGTTGTTTCATGTCCTGTCATGTCATGTCACCGCATGTCGAGCTAAGTCATGTCGCTACACGTCATGTTGATTCACATCATGACATTTCATGTCATACTGAGCCATGCACTGTTGAGTCATTTTGAGTCATGTCTTCTCCTGTCATTTCGAGTCATGTCAAGTTATGTCGAGCCATCTCATTTGGAATCATGTCGAGACATGTCATGTCATATCAAGTCATCTAGAGTCATCTCGAGTCAAGTCATATCATGTTGGGTCATGACATGTTGAGTCATGTCAAGTCTTTCTTGTTCAAGTCGTGTCAACTCATTTCATGTCATTCATGTCGACTCATGTAAAGACATGTCATGTCATGTCAAGTCATCTAGAGTCATCTTGAGTCATGTAATGTTGTGTCATGTCATGTTGAGTCATTTCGAGTTGATTCATTTCATGTTGATTCACATCATGATAATTCATATTATGCTCAGTCATTTCGAGTCATGTCAAGTAATGTCGAGTCATGTCATGTCGAGTCATCTCAAGTTATGTCATGGGAAGTCAATTCATGTCGAGTCTTGAAGAATCATGTCGGGTCATGTCGTTGCCTGTTTAGCCATATCGAGTCATGATCTGTCATCTCATGTCACGTCGAGTCTTGTCATGTCATGCATGTCATGTCATTTTGAGTCGAGTCATGTCAAGTCATGTTATGTCATGTCATCTCATGTCGAATCATGTCAAGTTGTGTCATGTCATGTTGATAAACATCATGGCAATTCATAACATGCCGAGTCATTCCATGTTGAGTCATCTCGAGTCATGTCTTTTCCTGTCACCTCGAGTCAAATCAAGTCATGCTGACTCATGTCATTTCAAGTCATGTCATGTCATGTCTTTTATGTTAATTCATGTCGACTCCTGTCATGTCATGTCATGTCGAGTCATGTCATTTGGAATCATGTCGAGACTGGTTATGTCATGTCCAGTCATCTAGATCCATCTCGTGTCATGTCAAGTCTTTAATGTCAAGTCCTGTCAACTCATGTCATGTCATTCTTGTCGAGTCATGTAGAGACATGTCATGTCATGTCATGTCATGTCGAATCATCTAGAGTCATCTTGAGAGATGTAATGTCGTGTCATGTCATGTTGAGTCATTTAGAAATATCGAGTCATGATCTGTCATCTCATGTCACGTTCAGTTGCGTCATGTCATGTCAAGTCATGCCATTTCGAGTTGAGTCATGTCATGTCATGTCGAGTCATGTCATATGGAGTCATGTCATGTCGCATCGTCTCGTGTCGAGTCGTGTCAATTCGAGTCATGTCATGTTGATTCACATCTTCAAAATTCATGGCATGCTGAGTCATTTCAAGTCATGTCTTCTCCTGCCATTTCGAGTCATGTCATGTCACGTCGAGTCATATCATGGCAAGTTATGTCAAGTCTTTTGTGTCAAGTCATGTCGACACTTGGCATGTCATGTCATGTAGTCTTGAGTCATTTTGAGGCATCTCATCTCATGACATGTTGAGTCATGTCGAGTCATCTCAAGTCATGTCATGGGAAGTCAATTCATGTCGAGTCTTGAAGAATCATGTCGGGTCATGTCGTTGCCTGTTTAGCCATATCGAGTCATGATCTGTCATCTCATGTCACGTCGAGTCGTGTCATGTCATGCATGTCATGTCATTTCGAGTCGAGTCATGTCAAGTCATGTCATGTCAAGTCAACTCATGTTGAGTCATGTCATATCGAGTCATGTCATTTTGATTCGCATCATGGCAATTCATAACATTCTGAGTCATTCCATTTTGTGTCATCTCGAGTCATGTCTTTTCCTGTCATCTCGAGACATGTCAAGTCATGCCGAGTCATGTCATTTCAAGTCATGTCATGTCACGACTTTTATGTTAAATCATGTTGAATCATGTCATGTCTTGTCATGTCGCGTCATGTCATTTGGAATCATGTCGAGACTGGTTATGTCATGTCCAGTCATCTAGATTCATCTCATGTCATGTCAAGTCATGTCGATTCATGTCATATTGAGTCATGTCAAGTCTTTCATGTCAAGTCGTGTCAACTCATGTCATGTCATTCTTGTTGAGTCATGTCGAGACATGTCATGTCATGTCATGTCGAGTCATCTAGAGTCATCTTGAGAGATGTAATGTCATGTCATGTCATGTTGAGTCATTTAGAAATATCGAGTCATGATCTGTCATCTCATGTCACATCCAGTCATATCATGTCATGTCATTTCGAGTTGAGTCATATCATGACATGTCGAGTCATGTCATGTCGGGTAATGTCATGTTGAGTCATCTCGTGCCGAGTCATGTCATTTCGAGTCAAGTCATGTTGATTCACATCATGACAATTCATGACATGCTGAGTCATTTCAAGTCATGTCTTCTCCTGCCATTTCGAGTCATGTCAATTTATGTCGACTCAGGTCACTTCTAGTCATGTCCGGTCTTTCGTGTCGAGTCATGTCGACACTTGGCATGTCATGTCATGTGGTCTTGAGTCATTTTCAGGCATCTCATCTCATGACATGTCGAGTCATGTCGAGTCATCTCAAGTCATCTCATGGGAAGTCAATTCATGTCGAGTCTTGAAGAATCATGTCGGGTCATGTCGTTGCCTGTTTAGCCATATCGAGTCATGATCTGTCATCTCATGTCACGTCGAGTCGTGTCATGTCATGCATGTCTTGTCATTTCGAGTCGAGTCATGTCAAGTCATGTCATGTCGAGTCAACTCATGTTGAGTCATGTCATATCAAGTCATGTCATTTTGATTCGCATCATGGCAATTCATAACATGCTGAGTCATTCCATTTTGTGTCATCTCGAGTCATGTCTTTTCCTGTCATCTCGAGACATGTCAAGTCATGCCGAGTCATGTCATTTCAAGTCATGTCATGTCACGACTTTTATGTTAAATCATGTTGAATCATGTCATATCTTGTCATGTCGCGTCATGTCATTTGGAATCATGTCGAGACTGGTTATGTCATGTCCAGTCATCTAGATTCATCTCATGTCATGTCAAGTCATGTCATATTGAGTCATGTCAAGTCTTTCATGTCAAGTCGTGTCAACTCATGTCATGTCATTCTTGTTGAGTCATGTAGAGACATGTCATGTCATGTCATGTCGAGTCATCTAGAGTCATCTTGAGAGATGTAATGTCGTGTCATGTCATGTTGAGTCATTTAGAAATATCGAGTCATGATCTGTCATCTCATGTCACATCCAGTCATATCATGTCATGTCATTTTGAGTTGAGTCATATCATGACATGTCGAGTCATCAGTCATATCATGTCATGTCATTTCGAGTTGAGTCATATCATGACATGTCGAGTCATGTCATGTCGAGTCATGTCATGTTGAGTCATCTCGTGCCGAGTCATGTCATTTCGAGTCAAGTCATGTTGATTCACATCATGACAATTCATGACATGCTGAGTCATTTCAAGTCATGTCTTCTCCTGCCATTTCGAGTCATGTCAATTTATGTCGACTCAGGTCACTTCTAGTCATGTCCGGTCTTTCGTGTCGAGTCATGTCGACTCATGGCATGTCATGTCATGTAGTCTTGAGTCATTTCGAGGCATCACATCTCATGACATGTCGAGTCATGTCGTGACATCTCAAGTCATGTCATGCAAAATCAATCCATGTCACTCTTGAAGAATCATGTCGGGACATGTCGTTGTCTGTTTAGCGATGTCAAGTCTTGTCATGTCATGGCATGTCATTTCATTTCGTGTCGATTCATGTTGAGTCATGTCCAGCCGAGTCATTCCATGCTGAGTCATCTGAGTCATGTCTTTTCCTATCATCTCGTGTCATGTCAAGTCATGTCGAGTCATGTCATTTCAAGTCATGTCATGTCATGTTTTTTATGTTAAGTCATGTCGACTACTGTCATGTCATGCCATGTCATGTCATGTCATTTGGAGTCATATTGAGTCATGTCATGGCGAGTCATGTCACGTCGAGTCTTTCTTGTTAAGTCATGTCGACTCCTGACATGTCATGCCATGTCTTGATATGTCAATTGGAATCATGTCGAGACATGTCAAGTCATGTCGAGTTAAGTCATGGCAAGTCATGTCGGGTCGAGTCATGTCAAGTCTTTCTTGTTAAGTCATGTTGACTCCTGTCATGTTGAGTCATGTTGAGTCATGTCATATGGACTTATGTCGAGACATATCATGTCATGTCATGTCGAGTCATCTAGAGTCATCTTCAGTCATGTCAAGTCGATTCATTTCATGTTGTTTCATGTCCTGTCATGTCATGTCACGAGCTAAGTCATGTCGCTACACGTCATGTTGATTCACATCATGACATTTCATGTCATACTGAGCCATGCACTGTTGAGTCATTTTGAGTCATGTCTTCTCCTGTCATTTCGAGTCATGTCAAGTTATGTCGAGCCATCTCATTTGGAATCATGTCGAGACATGTCATGTCATATCAAGTCATCTAGAGTCATCTCGAGTCAAGTCATATCATGTTGGGTCATGACATGTTGAGTCATGTCAAGTCTTTCTTGTTCAAGTCGTGTCAACTCATTTCATGTCATTCATGTCGACTCATGTAAAGACATGTCATGTCATGTCAAGTCATCTAGAGTCATCTTGAGTCATGTAATGTTGTGTCATGTCATGTTGAGTCATTTCGAGTTGATTCATTTCATGTTGATTCACATCATGATAATTCATATTATGCTCAGTCATTTCGAGTCATGTCAAGTAATGTCGAGTCATGTCATGTCCAGTCATGTCGAGTCATCTCAAGTTATGTCATGTGAAGTCAATTCATGTCGAGTCTTGAAGAATCATGTTGGGTCATGTCGTTGCCTGTTTAGCCATATCGAGTCATGATCTGTCATCTCATGTCACGTCGAGTCGCGTCATGTCATGTATGTCATGTCATTTTGAGTCGAGTCATGTCAAGTCATGTCATGTCAAGTCGACTCATGTCGAGTCAACTCATGTCGAGTCATGTCTTTTCCTATCCTCTTGAGTCATGTCAAGTCATGCCGAGTCATGTCATGCCCCAACTATTATGTTAAGTAATGTTGATTCCTGTCATGTCATGTCATGTCGAGTCATGTCATTTGGAATCATGTCGAGACATGTCATGTCATGTCGAGTCATCAAGAGTCATCTCGTGTCATGTCATGTCATGTCGGTTCATGTCATGTTGAGTCATGTCATGTTGATTCACATCATGATAATTCATGGCATGCTGATTCCTTTTGAGTCTTGCCTTCTCCTGTCATTTCGAGTCATGTCAAGTAATGTCGAGTCATGTCATGTCGAGTCATTTGAAGTATTTCGTGTCAAGACATGTCGACTGATGGCATGTCATGTCATGTGCTCTTGAGTCATGTCGAGTCATCTCAAGTCATGTCATGCAAAATCAATCCATGTCACTCTTGAAGAATCATGTCGGGACATGTCGTTGTCTGTTTAGCGATGTCAAGTCTTGTCATGTCATGGCATGTCATTTCATTTCATGTTGATTCATGTTGAGTCATGTCCTGCTGAGTCATTCCATGCTGAGTCATCTGAGTTATGTCTTTTCCTATCATCTCGTGTCATGTCAAGTCATGTCAAGTCATGTCATTTCAAGTCATGTCATGTCATGTCTTTTATGTTAAGTCATGTCGACTCCTGTCATGTCATGCCATGTTGAGTCATGTCATTTGGAATCATGTCGAGTCATGTCGAGTCATGTCATGGCAAGTCATGTCACGTCGAGTCTTTCTTGTTAAGTCATGTCAACTCCTGACCTGTCATGTCATGTCGTGATATGTCTTTTGAAATCATGTCGAGTCATGTCAAGTCATTTCAAGACAGGTCATGGCTAGTCATGTCACGTTGAGTCATGTCAAGTCATGAAGAATCATATCGGGTCATGTCGTTGCCTGTTTAGCCATATCGAGTCATGATCTGTCATCTCATGTCATGTCGAGTCAAGTCATGTCATGCATGTCATGTCATTTCCAGTCGAGTCATGTCAAGTCATGTCATGTCGAGACAACTCATGTTGAGTCATGTCATATCGAGTCATGTCATTTTGATACACATCACGGCAATTCATAACATGCTGAGACATTCCATTTTGTGTCATCTCGAGTCATGTCTTTTCCTGTCATCTCGAGACATGTCAAGTCATGCCGAGTCATGTCATTTCAAGACATGTCATGTCACAGCTTTTATGTTAAATCATGTTGAATCGTGTCATGTCTTGTCATGTCGCGTCATGTCATTTGGAATCATGTTGAGACTGGTTATGTCATGTCCAGTCATCTAGATTCATCTCGTGTCATGTCAAGTCATGTCGAGTCATGTCATATTGAGTCATGTCAAGTCTTTCATGTCAAGTCGTGTCAACTCATGTCATGTCATTCTTGTCGAGTCATGTAGAGACATGTCATGTCACGTCATGTCGAGTCATCTAGAGTCATCTTGAGAGATGTAATGTCGTGTCATGTCATGTTGAGCCAATTAGAAATATCGAGTCATGATCTGTCATCTCATGTCACATCCAGTCATATCATGTCATGTCATTTTGAGTTGAGTCATGTCATGACATGTCGAGTCATGTCATGCTGAGTCATGTCATGTTGAGTCATCTCGTGCCTAGTCATGTCATTTCAAGTCACGTCTTGTTGATTCACATCATGACAATTCATGAAATGCTGATTCATTTCAAGTCATGTCTTCTCCTTCCATTTCGAGTCATGTCAAGTTATGTCGACTCAGGTCATTTCTAGTCATCTCCGGTCGTTCGTGTCGAGTCATGTCGACTCATGGCATGTCATGTCATGTGGTCTTGAGTCATTTTGAGGCATCACATCTCATGACATGTCGAGTCATGTCGCATCATCTCAAGTCATGTAATGCAAAATCAATTCATGTCAAGTCTTGAAGAATCATATCGGGACATGTTGTTGCCTGTTTAGCGATGTCAAGTCTTGTCATGTCATGGCAGGTCATTTCATTTCGTGTCAATTCATGTTGAGTCATGTCCTGCTGTGTCATTCCACGCTGAGTCATCTGAGACATGTCATTTTCTATCATCTCGCGTCATGTCGAGTCATGTCGAGTCATGTCATTTCAAGTCATGTCATGTCATGTCTTTTATGTTAATTCATGTCGACTCCTGTCATGTCATGCCATGATGAGTCATGTCATTTGGAATCAAATCGAGTCATGTCGAGTCATGTCATGGCGAGTCATGTCACATCGAGTCTTTCTTGTTAAGTCATGTCGACTCCTGACATGTCATGCCATGTCGTGATATGTCATTTGGAATCATGTCGAGTCATGTCAAGTCATGGCGAGTCATGTCAGGTCGAGACATGTCAAGTCTTTCTTGTTAAGTCATGTTGACTCCTGTCATGTCGAGTCATGTTGAGTCATGTCATATGGACTTATGTCGAGACATGTCATGTCATGTCATGTCGAGTCATCTAGAGTCATCTTCAGTCATGTCATGTCGAATCATTTCATGTTGTTTCATGTCCTGTCATGTCGTGTCACCTCATGTCGAATTAAGTCCTGTTGCTACATGTCATGTTGATTCACATCATGACATTTCATGTCATACTGAGTCATGCACTGTTGAGTCATTTTGAGTCATGTCTTCTCCTGTCATTTCGAGTCATGTCAAGTTATGTCGAGCCATGTCATTTGGAATCATGTCGAGACATGTCATGTCATGTCACGTCATCTAGAGTCATCTCGAGTCAAGTCATATCATGTCGGGTCATGACATGTTGAGTCATGTCAAGTCTTTCTTGTTCAAGTCATGTCAACTCATTTCATGTCATTCATGTCGACTCATGTGAAGACATGTCATGTCATGTCGAGTCATCTAGAATCATCTTGAGTCATGTAACGTTGTGTCATGACATGGTGAGTCATTTCGGGTTGTTTCATTTCATGTTGATTCACATCATGATAATTCATATTATGCTCAGTCTTTTTGAGTCATGTCTTCTCCTGTCACTTCGAGTCATGTCAAGTAATGTCGAGTCATGTCATCTCGAGTCATCTCAAGTTATGTCATGGGAAGTCAATTCATGTCGAGTCTTGAAGAATCATGTTGGGTCATGTCGTTGCCTGTTTAGCCATATCAAGTCATGATTTGTCATCTCAAGTCATGTCGAGTCACGTCATGTCATGCATGTCATTTCATTTTCAGTCGAGTCATGTCAAGTCATGTCATGTCGAATCAACTCATGTCGAGTCATGTCTTTTCCTGTCCTCTCGAGTCATGTCAAGTCATGCCGATTCATGTCATTTCCCAACTTTTATGTTAAGTAATGTCGATTCTTGTCATGTCATGTCATGTCGAGTCATGTCATTTGGAATCATGTCGAGACATGTCAGGTCATGTCGAGTCATCTAGAGTCATCTCGAGTCATGTCATGTCATGTCAGTTCATGTCATGTTGAGACATGTCATGTTGATTCACATTATGGCAATTCATCACATGCCGAATCATTCCATGTTGAGTCATCTCTTTTCCTGTCATCTCGAGCCATGTCAAGTCATGGCGAGTCATCTCATTTCAAGTCATGTCATGTCATGTCTTTTATGTTAAGTCATGTCGACTCCTGTCATGTCATGCCATGTCGAGTCATGTCGAGTCATATCATGGCGTGTCATGTCACGTCGAGTCTTTCTTGATAAGTCATGTCAACTCCTGACATGTCATGCCATGTCGTGATATGTCATTTGGAATCATGTCGAGTCATGTCAAGTCATGTCGAGTCAAGTCATGGCGAGTCATGTCATGTCGAGTCATGTCGAGTCTTCCTTGTTAAGTCATGTTGACTCCTGTCATGTCGAGTCATGTTGAGTCATGTCATATGGACTTATGTCAAGACATGTCATGTCATGTCATGTCGAGTCAACTAGAGTCATCTTCAGTCATGTCATGTCGATTCATTTCATTTTGTTTTATGTCCTGTCATGTCATGTCGCCTCATGTTGAGTCGTCATGTCGCTTCATGTCATGTTGATTCACATCATGACATTTCATGTCATACTGAGTCATGCACTGTTGAGTCATTTTGAGTCATGTCTTCTCCTGTCATTTCGAGTCATGTCAAGTTATGTCGAGCCATGTCATTTGGAATCATGTCGAGACATGTCATGTCATGTCACGTCATCTAGAGTCATCTCGAGTCAAGTCATATCATGTCGGGTCATGACATGTTGAGTCATGTCAAGTCTTTCTTGTTCAAGTCATGTCAACTCATTTCATGTCATTCATGTCGACTCATGTGAAGACATGTCATGTCATGTCGAGTCATCTAGAGTCATCTTGAGTCATGTAATGTTGTGTCATGACATGGTGAGTCATTTCGGGTTGATTCATTTCATGTTGATTCACATCATGATAATTCATATTATGCTCAGTCATTTCGAGTCATATCTTCTCCTGTCATTTCGAGTCATGTCAAGTAATGTCGAGTCATGTCATGTCCCGTCATGTCGAGTCATCTCAAGTTATGTCATGGGAAGTCAATTCATGTCGAGTCTTGAAGAATCACGTCGAGTCATGTCGTTGCCTGTTTAGCCATATCGAGTCATGATCTGTCATCTCATGTCACGTCGAGTCACATCATGTCATGCATGTCATGTCATTTTGATTCGAGTCATGTCAAGTCATGTCATGTCGAGTCAACTCATTTTGAGTCAACTCATGTTGCGTCATGTCTTTTCCCGTGCTCTCGAGTCATGTCAAGTCATGCCGAGTCATGTCATGTCCCAACATTTATGTTAAGTAATGTTGATTCTTGTCATGTCATGTCGAGTCATGTCATTAGGAATCATGTCGAGACATGTCATGTCATGTCAAGTCATCTAGAGTCAGCTTGAGTCATGTAATGTTGTTTCATGTCATGTTGAGACATTTCGAGTTGATTCATTTCATGTTGATTCACATCATGATAATTCATACTATGCTCAGTCATTTCGAGACATGTCTTCTCCTGTCATTTCGATTCATGAAAAGTAATGTCGAGTCATGTCATGTCGAGTCATCTCAAGTTATGTCATGGGAAGTCAATTCATGTTGAGTCTTGAAGAATCATGTCGGGTCATGTTATTGCCTGTTTAGCCATATCGAGTCATGATCTGTCATCTCATGTCACGTCGAGTCGCGTCATGTCATGTCATTTTGAGGTGAGTCATGTCAAGTCATGTCATTTCGAGTCAGCTCATGTCGAGTCATGTTATGTTGAGTCATCTCATTTTGATTCACATCATGGCAATTCATAACATGCCGAGTCATTCCATGTTGAGTCATGTCTTTTCCTATCATCTCAATTCATGTTTAGAAATATCGAGTCATGATCTGTCATCTCATGTCACTTCCAGTTGTGTCATGTCATGGCATGTCATGTCATGTCATGCAGTGTCTTGTCATGTCGAGTCATGTCATGTCGAGTCATCTCATGTCGATTCATGTCATTTCGAGTCATGTCATGTTGATTCACATCATGACAAGTCTTTTGTGTCAAGTCATGTTGACTCTTGGCATGTCATGTCATGTGGTCTTGAGTTATTTTGAGGCATCTCATCTCATGACATGTCGAGTCATCTCAAGTCATGTCATGGGAAATCAATTCATGTCGAGACTTGGAGAATCATGTCGGGTCATGTCGTTGCCTCTTTAGCCATATTGAGTCATGATCTGTCATCTCATGTCACGTCGAGTCGTGTCATGTCATGCATGTCATGTCATTTCGAGTCGAATCATGTCAAGTCATGTCATGTCATGTCATCTCATGTCGAATCAAGTCAAGTTGTGTCATGTCATGTTGATAAACATCATGGCAATTCATAACATGCCGAGTCATTCCATGTTGAGTCATCTCGAGTCATGTCTTTTCCTGTCATCTCGAGTCATTTCTTTTCCTGTCATCTCGAGTCAAATCAAGTCATGCTGACTCATGTCATTTCAAGTCATGTCATGTCACGTCATTTATGTTAATTCATGTCGACGCCTGTCATGTCATGTCATGTCGAGTCATGTCATTTGGAATCATGTCGAGATTGGTTATGTCATGTCCAGTCATCTAGATCCATCTCGTGTCATGTCAAGTCTTTAATGTCAAGTCGTGTCAACTCATGTCATGTCATTCTTGTCGAGTCATGTAGAGACAAGTCAAGTCATATCATGTCATGTCGAATCATCTAGAGTCATCTTGAGAGATGTAATGTCGTGTCATGTCATGTTGAGTCATTTAGAAATATCGAGTCATGATCTGTCATCTCATGTCACGTTCAGTTGCGTCATGTCATGTCAAGTCATGCCATTTCGAGTTGAGTCATGTCATGTCATGTCGAGTCATGTCATGTTGAGTCATGTCATGTCGCATCGTCTCGAGTCGAGTCGTGTCAATTCGAGTCATGTCATGTTGATTCACATCTTCAAAATTCATGGCATGCTGAGTCATTTCAAATCATGTCTTCTCCTGCCATTTCGAGTCATGTCATGTCACGTCGAGTCATATCATGGCAAGTTATGTCAAGTCTTTTGTGTCAAGTCATGTCGACACTTGGCATGTCATGTCATGTAGTCTTGAGTCATTTTGAGGCATCTCATTCATGACATGTTGAGTCATGTCGAGTCATCTCAAGTCATGTCATGGGAAGTCAATTCATGTCGAGTCTTGAAGAACCATGTCGTGTCATGTTGTTGCCTGTTTAGCCATATCGAGTCATGATCTGTCATCTCATGTCAGGTCGAGTCCTTTCATGTTATGCATGTCATGTCATTTCGAATCGAGTCATGTCAAGTCATCTCATGTCAAGTCATCTCATGTCGAATCATGTCATGTCGAGTCAGGTCATGCTGATAAACATCATGGCAATTCATAACGTGAAGAGTCAGTCCATGTTGAGTCATCTCGAGTCAAATCAAGTCATGCCGAGTCATGTCCTTTCAAGTCATGTCATGTCACGACTTTTATGTCAATTCATGTCGACTACTGTCATGTCATGTCATGTCGAGTCATGTCATTAGGAATCATGTCGAGACTGGTTATGTCTTGTCCAGTCATCTAGATTCATCTCGTGTCATGTCAAGTCATGTCGAGTCATGTCATATTGAATCATGTCAAGTCTTTCATGTCAAGTCGTGTCAACTCATGTCATGTCATTCTTGTCGAGTCATGTAGAGACATGTCATGTCATGTCATGTCATATCGAATCATCTAGAGTCATCTTGAGAGATGTAATGTTGTGTCATGACATGTTGAGACACTTAGAAATATCGAGTCATGTTCTATCATCTCATGTCACATCCAGTCATATCATGTCATGTCATTTCGAGTTGAGTCCTATCATGACTTGTCGAGTCATGTCATGTTGAGTCATCTCGTGCCGAGTCATGTCATTTTGAGTCATGTCATGTTGATTCACATTATGGCAATTCATCACATGCCGAATCATTCCATGTTGAGTCATGTCTTTTCCTGTCATCTCGAGTCATGTCAAGACATAGAGAGGCATGTCATTTCAAGTCCTGTCACGTCACGTCTTTTATGTTAATTCATTTTGACTTCTGTCATGTAATGTCATGTCGAGTCACGTCACTTGGAACTATTTCAAGACATGTTATGTCATGTCGAGTTATCTAGGGTCATCTCGAGTCAAGTCATGTCATGTCGGTTCATGTCATGTTGAGTCATGTCATGTTGATTCACATCATGATAATGCTGAGTTATTTCAATTCATGTCGTCTCCTTTCATTTCGAGTCATGTCAAGTACTGTCGAGTCATGTCATGTCGAGTCATTTGAAGTATTTCGTGTCAAGACATGGCGACTGATGGCATGTCATGTCATGTGCTCTTGAGTCATTTTGAGACCTGTCATCTCATGACACGTCGAGTCATGTTGAGTCATCTCAAGACATTTCATGGCGAGTCAAGTCATGTGCAGTAATGAAGAATCATGTCGGTCATGTTGTTGCCTGTTTAGAAATAACTAGTCATGATCTGTCATCTCATGTCACTTCCAGTTGTGTCATGTCATGGCATGTCATGTCATGTCATGTCGGGTCTTGTCATGTCGAGTCATGTCATGTCGAGTCATCTCGTGTCGATTCATGTCATTTCGAGTCATGTCATGTTGATTTGCGTTATGACAATTCTTTTGTATCAAGTCATGTCGACACTTGGCATGTCATGTCATGTGGTCTTGAGTCATTTTGAGGCATCTCATCTCATGACATGTTGAGTCATGTCGAGTCATCTCAAGTCATGTCATGGGAAGTCAATTCTTGTCGAGTCTTGAAGAATCATGTCGGGTCATGTCGTTGCCTGTTTAGCCATATCGAGTCATGATCTGTCATCTCAAGTCAGGTCTAGTCGTGTCATGTAATGCATGTCATATCACTTCGAGTCGAGTCATGTCAAGTCATGTCATGTCATCTCATGTCGAGCCATGTCATGTTGAGTCATGTCATGTTGATACACATCATGGCAATTCATAACATGCCGAGTCATTCCATGTTGAGTCATCTCGAGTCATGTCTTTTCCTGTCATCCTGAGTCAAATCAAGTCAAGCTGAGTCATGTAATTTCAAGTCATGTCGTGTCACGTCTTTTATGTTAATTCATGTCGACTCCTGTCATGTCATGTCATGTCGAGTCATGTCATTTGGAATCATGTCGAGACTGGTTATGTCATGTCCAGTCATCCAGATTCATCTCGCGTCATGTCAAGTCATGTCGAGTCATGTCATATTGAGTCATATAAAGTCTTTCATGTCAAGTCGTGTCAACTCATGTCAGGTCATTCTTGTCGATTCATGTAGAGACATGTCATGTCATGTTATGTCATGTCGAGTCATCTAGAGTCATCTTGAGAGATGTAATGTCGTGTCATATCATGTTGAATCATTTAGAAATATCGAGTCATGATCTGTCATCTCATGTCACGTTCAGTCGTGTCAAGTCATGGCAAGTCATGCCATTTCGATTTGAGACATGCCATGTCATGTCGAGTCATGTCATGTCGAGTCATGTCAATTCGAGTCATGCCATGTTGAATCACATCTTCAAAATTCATGGCATGCTGAGTCATTTCAAATCATGTCTTCTCCTGCCATTTCGAGACATATCAAGTCATGTCGAGTCATAGCATGTCAAGTTATGTCAAGTCTTTTGTGTCAAGTCATGTCGACACTTGGCATGTCATGTCATGTAGCCTTGAGTCACTTTGAGGCATCTCATCTCATGACATGTCGAGTCATGTCGAGTCATCTCAAGTCATGTCATGGGAAGTCAATTCATGTCGAGTCTTGAAGAATCATGTCAGGTCACGTCGTTGCCTGTTTAGCCATATCAAGTCATGATCTGTCATCTCATGTCACGTCGAGTCGTGTCATGTCATGCATGTCATGTCATTTTGAGTCAAGTCATGTCAAGTCATGTCATGTCCTGGCATCTCATGTCGAATCATGTCATGTCGAGTCAGGTCATGCTGATAAACATCATGGCAATTCATAACGTGCCGAGTCATTCCATGTTGAGTCATCTCGAGTCATGTCTTTTCCTGTCATCTCGAGTCAAATCATGTCATGCCGAGTCATGTCCTTTCAAGTCATGTCATGTCACGACTTTTAAATCAATTCATGTCGACTACTGTCATGTCATGTCATGTCGAGTCATGTCATTAGGAATCATGTCGAGACTGGTTATGTCTTGTCCAGTCATCTAGATTCATCTCGTGTCATGTCAAGTCATGTCGAGTCATGTCATATTGAATCATGTCAAGTCTTTCATGTCAAGTCGTGTCAACTCATGTCATGTCATTCTTGTCGAGTCATGTAGAGACATGTCATGTCATGTCATGTCGAGTCATCTAGAGTCATCTTGAGAGATGTAATGTCGTGTCATGTCATGTTGAGTCATTTAGAAATATCGAGTCATGATCTGTCATCTCATGTCACATCCAGTCATATCATGTCATGTCATTTCGAGTTGAGTCATGTCATGACATGTCGAGTCATGGCATGTTGAGTCATGTCATGTTGGGTCATCTCGTGCCGAGTCATGTTATTTCGAGTCATGTCATGTTGATTCACATCATGACAATTCATGACATGCTGAGTCATTTCAAGTCATGTCTTCTCCTGCCATTTCGAGTCATGTCAAGTTATATAGACTCAGGTCATTTCTAGTCATGTCCGGTCTTTCGTGTCGAGTCATGTCGACTCATGGCATGTCATGTCATGTGGTCTTGAGTCATTTTGAGGCATCACATCTCATGACATGTCGAGTCATGTCGCGTCATCTCAGGTCATGTCATGCAAAATCAATTCATGTCAAGTCTTGAAGAATCTTGTCGGGACATGTCGTACCCTGTTTAGCGATGTCGAGTCTTGTCATGTCATGGCACGACATGTCATTTCGTGGCGATTCATGTTGAGTCATGTCCAGCTGAGTCATTCCATGCTGAGTCATCTGAGTCATGTCTTTTCCTGTCCTCTCGAGTCATGTCAAGTCATGTCGAGTCATGTCATTTCAAGTCATGTCATGTCATGTCTTTTATGTTAAGTCATGTCGACTCCTGACATGTCATGCCATGTCGTGATATGTCATTTGGAATCATGTCGAGTCATGTCATGGCGAGTCATGTCACATCGAGTCTTCATTGTTAAGTCATGTCGACTCCTGACATGTCATGCCATGTCTTGATATGTCATTTGGAATCATGTCGAGTCATGTCAAGTCATGTCGAGTCAAGTCATGGCGAGTCATGTCAGGTCGAGTCATGTCGAGTCTTTCTTGTTAAGTCATGTTGACTCCTGTCATGTCGAGTCATGTTGAGTCATGTCTTATGGACTTATGTTGAGACATGTCATGTCATGTCATGTCGAGTCATCTAGAGTCATCTTCAGTCATGTCTTGTCAATTCATTTCATGTTGTTTCATGTCCTGTCATGTCATGTCGCCTCATGTCAAATCAAGTCATGTCGCTACATGTCATGTTGATTCACATCATGACATTTAATGTCATATTGACTCATGCACTGTTGAGTCATTTTGAGTCATGTCTTCTCCTGTCATTTCGAGTCATGTCAAGTTATGTCGAGCCATGTCATTTGGAATCATGTCGAGACATGTCATGTCATGTCAAGTCATCTAGAGTCATCTCGAGACAAGTCATGTCATGTCGGGTCATGTCATGTTGAGTCATTTCGAGTTGATTCATTTCATGTTGATTCACATCATGATAATTCATGTTATGCTGAGGCATTTCGAGTCATGTCTTCTCCTGTCATTTCGAGTCATATCAAGAAATGTCGAGTCATGTCATGTCGAGTCATCTCAAGTTATGTCATGGGATGTCCATTCATGTCGAGTCTTGAAGAATCATGTCGCTTCATGTCGTTGCCTGTTTAGCCATATCAAGTCATGATCTGTCATCTCATGTCACATCGAGTCGCGTCATGTCATGCATGTCATGTCATTTTGAGTTGAGTCATGTCAAGTCATGTCATGTCGAGTCAACGCATGTAGAGTCATGTCTTTTCCTGTCCTCTCGAGTCATGTCAAGTCATGCCGAGTCATGTCATGTCCCAGCTTTTATGTTAAGTAATGTCGATTCTTGTCATGTCCTGTCATGTCGAGTCATGTCATTTGGAATCATGTCGAGACATGTCATGTAATGTCGAGTCATCTAGATTCATCTCGAGTCAGGTCATGCCATGTCGGTTCATGTCATGTTGATTCATGTCATGTTGATTCACATTATGGCAATTCATCACATGCCGAATCATTCCATGTTGAGTCATGTCTTTTCCTGTCATCTCGAGTCATGTCAATTCATGGCGAGTCATGTCATTTCAAGTCATGTCATGTCACGTCTTTTATGTTAATTCATTTTGACTCCTGTCATGTAATGTCACGTCGAGTCACGTCATTTGGAATCATGTCGAGAAATGTTATGTCATGTCGAGACATCTAGGGTCATCTCGAGTCAAGTCATGTCATGTCGGTTCATGTCATGTTGAGTCATGTCATGTTGATTCACATCATGATAATGCTGAGTTATTTCAATTCATGTCGTCTCCTTTCATTTCAAGTCATGTCAAGTAATGTCGAGTCATGTCATGTCGGGTCATTTGAAGTATTTCGTGTCAAGACATGGCGACTGATGGCATGTCATGTCATGTGCTCTTGAGTCATATTGAGACCTGTCATCTCATGACATGTCGAGTCATGTTGAGTCATCTCAAGACATTTCATGGCGAGTCAAGTCATGTGCAGTCATGAAGAATCATGTCGGTTATGTTGTTGCCTGTTTAGAAATATCGAGTCATGATCTGTCATCTCATGTCACTTCCAGTCGTGTCCTGTCATGGCATGTAATGTCATGTCATGCCGGGTCTGGTCATGTCGAGTCATGTCATGTCACGTCTTTTATGTTAATTCATGTCGACTCCTGTCATGTCATGTCCTGTCGAGTCATGTCATTTGGAATCATGTCGAGACTGGTTATGTCATGTCCAGTCATCTAGATTCATCTCGTGACATGTCAAGTCTTTCATGTCAAGTCGTGTCAACTCATGTCATGTCATTCTTGTCGAGTCATGTAGAGACATGTCATGTCATGTCATGTCATGTCATGTCGAATCATCTAGAGTCATCTTGAGAGATGTAATGTCGTGTCATGTCATGTTGAGTCATTTAGAAATATCGAGTCATGTTCTGTCATCTCATGTCACGTTCAGAAGCGTCATGTCATGTCAAATCATGCCATTTCGAGTTGAGTCATGTCATGTCATGTCAAGTCATGTCATGTCGAGTCATGTCATGTCGCGTCATCTCGTGTTGAGTCATGTCAATTCGAGTCATGTCAGGTTGATTCACATCAACAAAATTCATGGCATGCTGAGTCATTTCAAGTCATGTCTTCTCCTGCCATATCGAGTCATGTCAAGTCATGTCGAGTCATATCATGTCAAGTTATGTCAAGTCTTTTGTGTCAAGTCATGTCGACTCTTGGCATGTCATGTCATGTAGTCTTGAGTCATTTTGAGGCATCTCATCTCATGACATGTCGAGTCATGTCAAGTCATGTCATGGGAAGTCAATTCATGTCGAGTCTTGAAGAATCATGTCGGGTCATGTCGTTGCCTGTTGAGCCATATCGAGTCATGATCTGTCATCTCATGTCACGTCGTGTCAAGTCATGTCATGCATGTCATGTCATTTCGAGTCGAGTCATGTCAAGTCATGTCATGTCGAGTCAACTCATGTTGAGTCATGTCATATCGAGTCATGGCATTTTGATTCACATCATGGCTATTCATAACATGCTGAGTTATTCCATTTTGTCTCATCTCGATTCATGTCTTTTCCTGTCATCTCGTGACATGTCAAGTCATGCCGAGTCATGTCATTTCAAGTCATGTCATGTCACGACTTTTATGTTAAATCATGTTGAATCATGTCATGTCATGTCATGTCGGGTCATATCATTTGGAATCATGTCGAGACTGGTTATGTCATGTCCAGTCATCTAGATTCATCTCGTGTCATGTCAAGTCATGTCGAGTCATGTCATATTGAGTCATGTCAAGTCTTTCATGTCAAGTCGTGTCAACTCATGTCATGTCATTCTTGTCGATTCATGTAGAGACATGTCATGTCATGTTATGTCATGTCGAGTCATCTAGAGTCATCTTGAGAGATGTAATGTCGTGTCATGTCATGTTGAGTTATTTAGAAATATCGAGTCATGATCTGTCATCTCATGTCACGTTCAGTCGTGTCAAGTCATGGCAAGTCATGACATTTCGAGTTGAGTCATGTCATGTCATGTCGAGTCATGTCATGTCGAGTCATGTCAATTCGAGTCATGCCATGTTGATTCACATCTTCAAAATTCATGGCATGCTGAGTCATTTCAAATCATGTCTTCTCCTGCCATTTCGAGCCATATCAAGTCATGTCGAGTCATAGCATGTCAAGTTATGTCAAGTCTTTTGTGTCCAGTCATGTCGACACTTGGCATGTCAGGTCATGTAGCCTTGAGTCACTTTGAGGCATCTCATCTCATGACATGTCGAGTCATGTCGAGTCATCTCAAGTCATGTCATGGGAAGTCAATTCATGTCGAGTCTTGAAGAATCATGTCGGGTCATGTCGTTGCCTGTTTAGCCATATCAAGTCATGATCTGTCATCTCATGTCACGTCGAGTCACGTCATGTCATGCATGTCATGTCATTTTGAGTCAAGTCATGTCAAGTCATGTCATGTCCTGGCATCTCATGTCGAGTCATGTCATGTCGAGTCAGGTCATGCTGATAAACATCATGGCAATTCATAACGCGCCGAGTCATTCCATGTTGAGTCATCTCGAGTCATGTCTTTTCCTGTCATCTCGAGTCAAATCAAGTCATGCCGAGTCATGTCCTTTCAAGTCATGTCATGTCACGACTTTTATGTCAATTCATGTCGACTACTGTCATGTCATGTCATGTCGAGTCATGTCATTAGGAATCATGTCGAGACTGGTTATGTCTTGTCCAGTCATCTAGATTCATCTCGTGTCATGTCAAGTCATGTCGAGTCATGTCATATTGAATCATGTCAAGTCTTTCATGTCAAGTCGTGTCAACTCATGTCATGTCATTCTTGTCGAGTCATGTAGAGACATGTCATGTCATGTCATGTCGAGTCATCTAGAGTCATCTTGAGAGATGTAATGTCGTGTCATGTCATGTTGAGTCATTTAGAAATATCGAGTCATGATCTGTCATCTCATGTCACATCCAGTCATATCATGTCATGTCATTTCGAGTTGAGTCATGTCATGACATGTCGAGTCATGTCATGTTGAGTCATGTCATGTTGGGTCATCTCGTGCCGAGTCATGTTATTTCGAGTCATGTCATGTTGATTCACATCATGACAATTCATGACATGCTGAGTCATTTCAAGTCATGTCTTCTCCTGCCATTTCGAGTCATGTCAAGTTATATAGACTCAGGTCATTTCTAGTCATGTCCGGTCTTTCGTGTCGAGTCATGTCGACTCATGGCATGTCATGTCATGTGGTCTTGAGTCATTTTGAGGCATCACATCTCATGACATGTCGAGTCATGTCGCGTCATCTCAGGTCATGTCATGCAAAATCAATTCATGTCAAGTCTTGAAGAATCTTGTCGGGACATGTCGTACCCTGTTTAGCGATGTCGAGTCTTGTCATGTCATGGCACGACATGTCATTTCGTGGCGATTCATGTTGAGTCATGTCCAGCTGAGTCATTCCATGCTGAGTCATCTGAGTCATGTCTTTGCCTATCATCTCGCATCATGTCAAGTCATGTCGAGTCATGTCATTTCAAGTCATGTCATGTCATGTCTTTTATGTTAAGTCATGTCGACTCCTGTCATGTCATGCCATGTTGAGTAATATCATTTGGAATCATGTCGAGTCATGTCATGGCGAGTCATGTCACGTCGAGTCTTTGCTGTTAAGTCATGTTGACTCCTGACATGTCATGCCATGTCGTGATATGTCATTTGGAATCATGTCGAGTCATGTCAAGTCATGTCGAGTCAAGTCATGGCGAGTCATGTCAGGTCGAGTCATGTCGAGTCTTTCTTGTTAAGTCATGTTGACTCCTGTCATGTCGAGTCATGTTGAGTCATGTCTTATGGACTTATGTTGAGACATGTCATGTCATGTCATGTCGAGTCATCTAGAGTCATCTTCAGTCATGTCTTGTCAATTCATTTCATGTTGTTTCATGTCCTGTCATGTCATGTCGCCTCATGTCAAATCAAGTCATGTCGCTACATGTCATGTTGATTCACATCATGACATTTAATGTCATATTGAGTCATGCACTGTTGAGTCATTTTGAGTCATGTCTTCTCCTGTCATTTCGAGTCATGTCAAGTTATGTCGAGCCATGTCATTTGGAATCATGTCGAGACATGTCATGTCATGTCAAGTCATCTAGAGTCATCTCGAGACAAGTCATGTCATGTCGGGTCATGTCATGTTGAGTCATTTCGAGTTGATTCATTTCATGTTGATTCACATCATGATAATTCATGTTATGCTGAGTCATTTCGAGTCATGTCTTCTCCTGTCATTTCGAGTCATGTCAAGAAATGTCGAGTCATGTCATGTCGAGTCATGTCGAGTCATCTCAAGTTATGTCATGGGATGTCCATTCATGTCGAGTCTTGAAGAATCATGTCGCGTCATGTCGTTGCCTGTTTAGCCATATCAAGTCATGATCTGTCATCTCATGTCACATCGAGTCGCGTCATGTCATGCATGTCATGTCATTTTGAGTTGAGTCATGTCAAGTCATGTCATGTCGAGTCAACGCATGTAGAGTCATGTCTTTTCCTGTCCTCTCGAGTCATGTCAAGTCATGCCGAGTCATGTCATGTCCCAGCTTTTATGTTAAGTAATGTCGATTCTTGTCATGTCCTGTCATGTCGAGTCATGTCATTTGGAATCATGTCGAGACATGTCATGTAATGTCGAGTCATCTAGATTCATCTCGAGTCAGGTCATGCCATGTCGGTTCATGTCATGTTGATTCATGTCATGTTGATTCACATTATGGCAATTCATCACATGCCGAATCATTCCATGTTGAGTCATGTCTTTTCCTGTCATCTCGAGTCATGTCAATTCATGGCGAGTCATGTCATTTCAAGTCATGTCATGTCACGTCTTTTATGTTAATTCATTTTGACTCCTGTCATGTAATGTCACGTCGAGTCACGTCATTTGGAATCATGTCGAGAAATGTTATGTCATGTCGAGACATCTAGGGTCATCTCGAGTCAAGTCATGTCATGTCGGTTCATGTCATGTTGAGTCATGTCATGTTGATTCACATCATGATAATGCTGAGTTATTTCAATTCATGTCGTCTCCTTTCATTTCAAGTCATGTCAAGTAATGTCGAGTCATGTCATGTCGGGTCATTTGAAGTATTTCGTGTCAAGACCTGGCGACTGATGGCATGTCATGTCATGTGCTCTTGAGTCATATTGAGACCTGTCATCTCATGACATGTCGAGTCATGTTGAGTCATCTCAAGACATTTCATGGCGAGTCAAGTCATGTGCAGTCATGAAGAATCATGTCGGTTATGTTGTTGCCTGTTTAGAAATATCGAGTCATGATCTGTCATCTCATGTCACTTCCAGTCGTGTCCTGTCATGGCATGTAATGTCATGTCATGCCGGGTCTGGTCATGTCGAGTCATGTCATGTCACGTCTTTTATGTTAATTCATGTCGACTCCTGTCATGTCATGTCCTGTCGAGTCATGTCATTTGGAATCATGTCGAGACTGGTTATGTCATGTCCAGTCATCTAGATTCATCTCGTGACATGTCAAGTCTTTCATGTCAAGTCGTGTCAACTCATGTCATGTCATTCTTGTCGAGTCATGTAGAGACATGTCATGTCATGTCATGTCATGTCGAATCATCTAGAGTCATCTTGAGAGATGTAATGTCGTGTCATGTCATGTTGAGTCATTTAGAAATATCGAGTCATGTTCTGTCATCTCATGTCACGTTCAGAAGCGTCATGTCATGTCAAATCATGCCATTTCGAGTTGAGTCATGTCATGTCATGTCAAGTCATGTCATGTCGAGTCATGTCATGTCGCGTCATCTCGTGTTGAGTCATGTCAATTCGAGTCATGTCAGGTTGATTCACATCAACAAAATTCATGGCATGCTGAGTCATTTCAAGTCATGTCTTCTCCTGCCATATCGAGTCATGTCAAGTCATGTCGAGTCATATCATGTCAAGTTATGTCAAGTCTTTTGTGTCAAGTCATGTCGACTCTTGGCATGTCAAGTCATGTGGTCTTGAGTCATTTTGAGGCATCTCATCTCATGACATGTCGAGTCATCTCAGGTCATGTCATGGGAAGTCAATTCATGTCGAGTCTTGAAGAATCATGTCGGGTCATGTCGTTGCCTGTTTAGCCAATTCACATCATGATCTGTCATCTCATATCATGTCGAGTCGCATCTCGACATGGCATGTCATGTCATTTCGAGTCGAGTCATGTCAAGTCATGTCATGTCGAGTCAACTCATGTTGAGTCATGTCATATCGAGTCATGTCATTTTGATTCACATCATGGCAATTCATAACATGCTGAGTCATTCCATTTTGTGTCATCTCGAGTCATGTCTTTTCCTGTCATCTCGTGACATGTCAAGTCATGCCGAGTCATGTCATTTCAAGTCATGTCATGTCACGACTTTTATGTTAAATCATGTTGAATCATGTCATGTCTTGTCATGTCGCGTCATGTCATTTGGAATCATGTCGAGACTGGTTATGTCATGTCCAGTCATCTAGATTCATCTCGTGTCATGTCAAGTCATGTCATATTGAGTCACGTCAAGTCTTTCATGTCAAGTCGTGTCAACTCATGTCATGTCATTCTTGTCGAGTCATGTAGAGACATGTCATGTCATGTCATGTCATGTCGAGTCATCTAGAGTCATCTTGAGGGATGTAATGTCGTGTCATGTCATGTTGAGTCATTTAGAAATATCGAGTCATGATCTGTCATCTCATGTCACGTTCAGTCGCGTCAAGTCATGGCAAGTCATGCCGTTTCGAGTTGAGTCATGTCATGTCATGTCGAGTCATGTCATGTCGAGTCATGTCAATTCGAGTCATGCCATGTTGATTCACATCTTCAAAATTCATGGCATGCTGAGTCATTTCAAATCATGTCTTCTCCTGCCATTTGGAGTCATATCAAGTCATGTCGAGTCATAGCATGTCAAGTTATGTCAAGTCTTTTGTGTCAAGTCATGTCGACACTTGGCATGTCATGTCATGTAGCCTTGAGTCACTTTGAGGCATCTCATCTCATGACATGTCGAGTCATGTCGAGTCATCTCAAGTCATGTCATGGGAAGTCAATTCATGTCGAGTCTTGAAGAATCATGTCAGGTCACGTCGTTGCCTGTTTAGCCATATCAAGTCATGATCTGTCATCTCATGTCACGTCGAGTCGTGTCATGTCATGCATGTCATGTCATTTTGAGTCAAGTCATTTCAAGTCATGTCATGTCCTGGCATCTCATGTCGAGTCATGTCATGTCGAGTCAGGTCATGCTGATAAACATCATGGCAATTCATAACGCGCCGAGTCATTCCATGTTGAGTCATCTCGAGTCATGTCTTTTCCTGTCATCTCGAGTCAAATCAAGTCATGCCGAGTCATGTCCTTTCAAGTCATGTCATGTCACGACTTTTATGTCAATTCATGTCGACTACTGTCATGTCATGTCATGTCGAGTCATGTCATTAGGAATCATGTCGAGACTGGTTATGTCTTGTCCAGTCATCTAGATTCATCTCGTGTCATGTCAAGTCATGTCGAGTCATGTCATATTGAATCATGTCAAGTCTTTCATGTCAAGTCGTGTCAACTCATGTCATGTCATTCTTGTCGAGTCATGTAGAGACATGTCATGTCATGTCATGTCGAGTCATCTAGAGTCATCTTGAGAGATGTAATGTCGTGTCATGTCATGTTGAGTCATTTAGAAATATCGAGTCATGATCTGTCATCTCATGTCACATCCAGTCATATCATGTCATGTCATTTCGAGTTGAGTCATGTCATGACATGTCGAGTCATGTCATGTTGAGTCATGTCATGTTGGGTCATCTCGTGCCGAGTCATGTTATTTCGAGTCATGTCATGTTGATTCACATCATGACAATTCATGACATGCTGAGTCATTTCAAGTCATGTCTTCTCCTGCCATTTCGAGTCATGTCAAGTTATATAGACTCAGGTCATTTCTAGTCATGTCCGGTCTTTCGTGTCGAGTCATGTCGACTCATGGCATGTCATGTCATGTGGTCTTGAGTCATTTTGAGGCATCACATCTCATGACATGTCGAGTCATGTCGCGTCATCTCAGGTCATGTCATGCAAAATCAATTCATGTCAAGTCTTGAAGAATCTTGTCGGGACATGTCGTACCCTGTTTAGCGATGTCGAGTCTTGTCATGTCATGGCACGACATGTCATTTCGTGGCGATTCATGTTGAGTCATGTCCAGCTGAGTCATTCCATGCTGAGTCATCTGAGTCATGTCTTTGCCTATCATCTCGCATCATGTCAAGTCATGTCGAGTCATGTCATTTCAAGTCATGTCATGTCATGTCTTTTATGTTAAGTCATGTCGACTCCTGTCATGTCATGCCATGTTGAGTAATATCATTTGGAATCATGTCGAGTCATGTCATGGCGAGTCATGTCACGTCGAGTCTTTGCTGTTAAGTCATGTTGACTCCTGACATGTCATGCCATGTCGTGATATGTCATTTGGAATCATGTCGAGTCATGTCAAGTCATGTCGAGTCAAGTCATGGCGAGTCATGTCAGGTCGAGTCATGTCGAGTCTTTCTTGTTAAGTCATGTTGACTCCTGTCATGTCGAGTCATGTTGAGTCATGTCTTATGGACTTATGTTGAGACATGTCATGTCATGTCATGTCGAGTCATCTAGAGTCATCTTCAGTCATGTCTTGTCAATTCATTTCATGTTGTTTCATGTCCTGACATGTCATGTCGCCTCATGTCAAATCAAGTCATGTCGCTACATGTCATGTTGATTCACATCATGACATTTAATGTCATATTGAGTCATGCACTGTTGAGTCATTTTGAGTCATGTCTTCTCCTGTCATTTCGAGTCATGTCAAGTTATGTCGAGCCATGTCATTTGGAATCATGTCGAGACATGTCATGTCATGTCAAGTCATCTAGAGTCATCTCGAGACAAGTCATGTCATGTCGGGTCATGTCATGTTGAGTCATTTCGAGTTGATTCATTTCATGTTGATTCACATCATGATAATTCATGTTATGCTGAGGCATTTCGAGTCATGTCTTCTCCTGTCATTTCGAGTCATGTCAAGAAATGTCGAGTCATGTCATGTCGAGTCATGTCGAGTCATCTCAAGTTATGTCATGGGATGTCCATTCATGTCGAGTCTTGAAGAATCATGTCGCTTCATGTCGTTGCCTGTTTAGCCATATCAAGTCATGATCTGTCATCTCATGTCACATCGAGTCGCGTCATGTCATGCATGTCATGTCATTTTGAGTTGAGTCATGTCAAGTCATGTCATGTCGAGTCAACGCATGTAGAGTCATGTCTTTTCCTGTCCTCTCGAGTCATGTCAAGTCATGCCGAGTCATGTCATGTCCCAGCTTTTATGTTAAGTAATGTCGATTCTTGTCATGTCCTGTCATGTCGAGTCATGTCATTTGGAATCATGTCGAGACATGTCATGTAATGTCGAGTCATCTAGATTCATCTCGAGTCAGGTCATGCCATGTCGGTTCATGTCATGTTGATTCATGTCATGTTGATTCACATTATGGCAATTCATCACATGCCGAATCATTCCATGTTGAGTCATGTCTTTTCCTGTCATCTCGAGTCATGTCAATTCATGGCGAGTCATGTCATTTCAAGTCATGTCATGTCACGTCTTTTATGTTAATTCATTTTGACTCCTGTCATGTAATGTCACGTCGAGTCACGTCATTTGGAATCATGTCGAGAAATGTTATGTCATGTCGAGACATCTAGGGTCATCTCGAGTCAAGTCATGTCATGTCGGTTCATGTCATGTTGAGTCATGTCATGTTGATTCACATCATGATAATGCTGAGTTATTTCAATTCATGTCGTCTCCTTTCATTTCAAGTCATGTCAAGTAATGTCGAGTCATGTCATGTCGGGTCATTTGAAGTATTTCGTGTCAAGACATGGCGACTGATGGCATGTCATGTCATGTGCTCTTGAGTCATATTGAGACCTGTCATCTCATGACATGTCGAGTCATGTTGAGTCATCTCAAGACATTTCATGGCGAGTCAAGTCATGTGCAGTCATGAAGAATCATGTCGGTTATGTTGTTGCCTGTTTAGAAATATCGAGTCATGATCTGTCATCTCATGTCACTTCCAGTCGTGTCCTGTCATGGCATGTAATGTCATGTCATGCCGGGTCTGGTCATGTCGAGTCATGTCATGTCACGTCTTTTATGTTAATTCATGTCGACTCCTGTCATGTCATGTCCTGTCGAGTCATGTCATTTGGAATCATGTCGAGACTGGTTATGTCATGTCCAGTCATCTAGATTCATCTCGTGACATGTCAAGTCTTTCATGTCAAGTCGTGTCAACTCATGTCATGTCATTCTTGTCGAGTCATGTAGAGACATGTCATGTCATGTCATGTCATGTCGAATCATCTAGAGTCATCTTGAGAGATGTAATGTCGTGTCATGTCATGTTGAGTCATTTAGAAATATCGAGTCATGTTCTGTCATCTCATGTCACGTTCAGAAGCGTCATGTCATGTCAAATCATGCCATTTCGAGTTGAGTCATGTCATGTCATGTCAAGTCATGTCATGTCGAGTCATGTCATGTCGCGTCATCTCGTGTTGAGTCATGTCAATTCGAGTCATGTCAGGTTGATTCACATCAACAAAATTCATGGCATGCTGAGTCATTTCAAGTCATGTCTTCTCCTGCCATATCGAGTCATGTCAAGTCATGTCGAGTCATATCATGTCAAGTTATGTCAAGTCTTTTGTGTCAAGTCATGTCGACTCTTGGCATGTCATGTTATGTAGTCTTGAGTCATTTTGAGGCATCTCATCTCATGACATGTCGAGTCATGTCAAGTCATGTCATGGGAAGTGAATTCTTGTCGAGTCTTGAAGAATCATGTCGGGTCATGTCGTTGCCTGTTGAGCCATATCGAGTCATGATCTGTCATCTCATGTCACGTCGTGTCAAGTCATGTCATGCATGTCATGTCATTTCGAGTCGAGTCATGTCAAGTCATGTCATGTCGAGTCAACTCATGTTGAGTCATGTCATATCGAGTCATGGCATTTTGATTCACATCATGGCTATTCATAACATGCTGAGTCATTCCATTTTGTCTCATCTCGATTCATGTCTTTTCCTGTCATCTCGTGACATGTCAAGTCATGCCGAGTCATGTCATTTCAAGTCATGTCATGTCACGACTTTTATGTTAAATCATGTTGAATCATGTCATGTCTTGTCATGTCACGTCATGTCATTTGGAATCATGTCGAGACTGGTTATGTCATGTCCAGTCATCTAGATTCATCCCGTGTCATGTCAAGTCATGTCAAGTCATGTCATATTGAGTCATGTCAAGTCTTTCATGTCAAGTCGTGTCAACTCATGTCATGTCATTCTTGTCGATTCATGTAGAGATATGTCATGTCATGTTATGTCATGTCGAGTCATCTAGAGTCATCTTGAGGGATGTAATGTCGTGTCATGTCATGTTGAGTCATTTAGAAATATCGAGTCATGATCTGTCATCTCATGTCACGTTCAGTCGCGTCAAGTCATGGCAAGTCATGCCGTTTCGAGTTGAGTCATGTCATGTCATGTCGAGTCATGTCATGTCGAGTCATGTCAATTCGAGTCATGCCATGTTGATTCACATCTTCAAAATTCATGGCATGCTGAGTCATTTCAAATCATGTCTTCTCCTGCCATTTGGAGTCATATCAAGTCATGTCGAGTCATAGCATGTCAAGTTATGTCAAGTCTTTTGTGTCAAGTCATGTCGACACTTGGCATGTCATGTCATGTAGCCTTGAGTCACTTTGAGGCATCTCATCTCATGACATGTCGAGTCATGTCGAGTCATCTCAAGTCATGTCATGGGAAGTCAATTCATGTCGAGTCTTGAAGAATCATGTCAGGTCACGTCGTTGCCTGTTTAGCCATATCAAGTCATGATCTGTCATCTCATGTCACGTCGAGTCGTGTCATGTCATGCATGTCATGTCATTTTGAGTCAAGTCATTTCAAGTCATGTCATGTCCTGGCATCTCATGTCGAGTCATGTCATGTCGAGTCAGGTCATGCTGATAAACATCATGGCAATTCATAACGCGCCGAGTCATTCCATGTTGAGTCATCTCGAGTCATGTCTTTTCCTGTCATCTCGAGTCAAATCAAGTCATGCCGAGTCATGTCCTTTCAAGTCATGTCATGTCACGACTTTTATGTCAATTCATGTCGACTACTGTCATGTCATGTCATGTCGAGTCATGTCATTAGGAATCATGTCGAGACTGGTTATGTCTTGTCCAGTCATCTAGATTCATCTCGTGTCATGTCAAGTCATGTCGAGTCATGTCATATTGAATCATGTCAAGTCTTTCATGTCAAGTCGTGTCAACTCATGTCATGTCATTCTTGTCGAGTCATGTAGAGACATGTCATGTCATGTCATGTCGAGTCATCTAGAGTCATCTTGAGAGATGTAATGTCGTGTCATGTCATGTTGAGTCATTTAGAAATATCGAGTCATGATCTGTCATCTCATGTCACATCCAGTCATATCATGTCATGTCATTTCGAGTTGAGTCATGTCATGACATGTCGAGTCATGTCATGTTGAGTCATGTCATGTTGGGTCATCTCGTGCCGAGTCATGTTATTTCGAGTCATGTCATGTTGATTCACATCATGACAATTCATGACATGCTGAGTCATTTCAAGTCATGTCTTCTCCTGCCATTTCGAGTCATGTCAAGTTATATAGACTCAGGTCATTTCTAGTCATGTCCGGTCTTTCGTGTCGAGTCATGTCGACTCATGGCATGTCATGTCATGTGGTCTTGAGTCATTTTGAGGCATCACATCTCATGACATGTCGAGTCATGTCGCGTCATCTCAGGTCATGTCATGCAAAATCAATTCATGTCAAGTCTTGAAGAATCTTGTCGGGACATGTCGTACCCTGTTTAGCGATGTCGAGTCTTGTCATGTCATGGCACGACATGTCATTTCGTGGCGATTCATGTTGAGTCATGTCCAGCTGAGTCATTCCATGCTGAGTCATCTGAGTCATGTCTTTGCCTATCATCTCGCATCATGTCAAGTCATGTCGAGTCATGTCATTTCAAGTCATGTCATGTCATGTCTTTTATGTTAAGTCATGTCGACTCCTGTCATGTCATGCCATGTTGAGTAATATCATTTGGAATCATGTCGAGTCATGTCATGGCGAGTCATGTCACGTCGAGTCTTTGCTGTTAAGTCATGTTGACTCCTGACATGTCATGCCATGTCGTGATATGTCATTTGGAATCATGTCGAGTCATGTCAAGTCATGTCGAGTCAAGTCATGGCGAGTCATGTCAGGTCGAGTCATGTCGAGTCTTTCTTGTTAAGTCATGTTGACTCCTGTCATGTCGAGTCATGTTGAGTCATGTCTTATGGACTTATGTTGAGACATGTCATGTCATGTCATGTCGAGTCATCTAGAGTCATCTTCAGTCATGTCTTGTCAATTCATTTCATGTTGTTTCATGTCCTGACATGTCATGTCGCCTCATGTCAAATCAAGTCATGTCGCTACATGTCATGTTGATTCACATCATGACATTTAATGTCATATTGAGTCATGCACTGTTGAGTCATTTTGAGTCATGTCTTCTCCTGTCATTTCGAGTCATGTCAAGTTATGTCGAGCCATGTCATTTGGAATCATGTCGAGACATGTCATGTCATGTCAAGTCATCTAGAGTCATCTCGAGACAAGTCATGTCATGTCGGGTCATGTCATGTTGAGTCATTTCGAGTTGATTCATTTCATGTTGATTCACATCATGATAATTCATGTTATGCTGAGGCATTTCGAGTCATGTCTTCTCCTGTCATTTCGAGTCATGTCAAGAAATGTCGAGTCATGTCATGTCGAGTCATGTCGAGTCATCTCAAGTTATGTCATGGGATGTCCATTCATGTCGAGTCTTGAAGAATCATGTCGCTTCATGTCGTTGCCTGTTTAGCCATATCAAGTCATGATCTGTCATCTCATGTCACATCGAGTCGCGTCATGTCATGCATGTCATGTCATTTTGAGTTGAGTCATGTCAAGTCATGTCATGTCGAGTCAACGCATGTAGAGTCATGTCTTTTCCTGTCCTCTCGAGTCATGTCAAGTCATGCCGAGTCATGTCATGTCCCAGCTTTTATGTTAAGTAATGTCGATTCTTGTCATGTCCTGTCATGTCGAGTCATGTCATTTGGAATCATGTCGAGACATGTCATGTAATGTCGAGTCATCTAGATTCATCTCGAGTCAGGTCATGCCATGTCGGTTCATGTCATGTTGATTCATGTCATGTTGATTCACATTATGGCAATTCATCACATGCCGAATCATTCCATGTTGAGTCATGTCTTTTCCTGTCATCTCGAGTCATGTCAATTCATGGCGAGTCATGTCATTTCAAGTCATGTCATGTCACGTCTTTTATGTTAATTCATTTTGACTCCTGTCATGTAATGTCACGTCGAGTCACGTCATTTGGAATCATGTCGAGAAATGTTATGTCATGTCGAGACATCTAGGGTCATCTCGAGTCAAGTCATGTCATGTCGGTTCATGTCATGTTGAGTCATGTCATGTTGATTCACATCATGATAATGCTGAGTTATTTCAATTCATGTCGTCTCCTTTCATTTCAAGTCATGTCAAGTAATGTCGAGTCATGTCATGTCGGGTCATTTGAAGTATTTCGTGTCAAGACATGGCGACTGATGGCATGTCATGTCATGTGCTCTTGAGTCATATTGAGACCTGTCATCTCATGACATGTCGAGTCATGTTGAGTCATCTCAAGACATTTCATGGCGAGTCAAGTCATGTGCAGTCATGAAGAATCATGTCGGTTATGTTGTTGCCTGTTTAGAAATATCGAGTCATGATCTGTCATCTCATGTCACTTCCAGTCGTGTCCTGTCATGGCATGTAATGTCATGTCATGCCGGGTCTGGTCATGTCGAGTCATGTCATGTCACGTCTTTTATGTTAATTCATGTCGACTCCTGTCATGTCATGTCCTGTCGAGTCATGTCATTTGGAATCATGTCGAGACTGGTTATGTCATGTCCAGTCATCTAGATTCATCTCGTGACATGTCAAGTCTTTCATGTCAAGTCGTGTCAACTCATGTCATGTCATTCTTGTCGAGTCATGTAGAGACATGTCATGTCATGTCATGTCATGTCGAATCATCTAGAGTCATCTTGAGAGATGTAATGTCGTGTCATGTCATGTTGAGTCATTTAGAAATATCGAGTCATGTTCTGTCATCTCATGTCACGTTCAGAAGCGTCATGTCATGTCAAATCATGCCATTTCGAGTTGAGTCATGTCATGTCATGTCAAGTCATGTCATGTCGAGTCATGTCATGTCGCGTCATCTCGTGTTGAGTCATGTCAATTCGAGTCATGTCAGGTTGATTCACATCAACAAAATTCATGGCATGCTGAGTCATTTCAAGTCATGTCTTCTCCTGCCATATCGAATCATGTCAAGTCATGTCGAGTCATATCATGTCAAGTTATGTCAAGTCTTTTGTGTCAAGTCATGTCGACTCTTGGCATGTCATGTCATGTAGTCTTGAGTCATTTTGAGGCATCTCATCTCATGACATGTCGAGTCATGTCAAGTCATGTCATGGGAAGTCAATTCATGTCGAGTCTTGAAGAATCATGTCGGGTCATGTCGTTGCCTGTTGAGCCATATCGAGTCATGATCTGTCATCTCATGTCACGTCGTGTCAAGTCATGTCATGCATGTCATGTCATTTCGAGTCGAGTCATGTCAAGTCATGTCATGTCGAGTCAACTCATGTTGAGTCATGTCATATCGAGTCATGGCATTTTGATTCACATCATGGCTATTCATAACATGCTGAGTCATTCCATTTTGTCTCATCTCGATTCATGTCTTTTCCTGTCATCTCGTGACATGTCAAGTCATGCCGAGTCATGTCATTTCAAGTCATGTCATGTCACGACTTTTATGTTAAATCATGTTGAATCATGTCATGTCTTGTCATGTCACGTCATGTCATTTGGAATCATGTCGAGACTGGTTATGTCATGTCCAGTCATCTAGATTCATCCCGTGTCATGTCAAGTCATGTCAAGTCATGTCATATTGAGTCATGTCAAGTCTTTCATGTCAAGTCGTGTCAACTCATGTCATGTCATTCTTGTCGATTCATGTAGAGATATGTCATGTCATGTTATGTCATGTCGAGTCATCTAGAGTCATCTTGAGGGATGTAATGGCGTGTCATGTCATGTTGAGTCATTTAGAAATATCGAGTCATGATCTGTCATCTCATGTCACGTTCAGTCGCGTCAAGTCATGGCAAGTCCTGCCGTTTCGAGTTGAGTCATGTCATGTCATGTCGAGTCATGTCATGTCGAGTCATGTCAATTCGAGTCATGCCATGTTGATTCACATCTTCAAAATTCATGGCATGCTGAGTCATTTCAAATCATGTCTTCTCCTGCCATTTGGAGTCATATCAAATCATGTCGAGTCATAGCATGTCAAGTTATGTCAAGTCTTTTGTGTCAAGTCATGTCGACACTTGGCATGTCATGTCATGTAGCCTTGAGTCACTTTGAGGCATCTCATCTCATGACATGTCGAGTCATGTCGAGTCATCTCAAGTCATGTCATGGGAAGTCAATTCATGTCGAGTCTTGAAGAATCATGTCAGGTCACGTCGTTGCCTGTTTAGCCATATCAAGTCATGATCTGTCATCTCATGTCACGTCGAGTCGTGTCATGTCATGCATGTCATGTCATTTTGAGTCAAGTCATTTCAAGTCATGTCATGTCCTGGCATCTCATGTCGAGTCATGTCATGTCGAGTCAGGTCATGCTGATAAACATCATGGCAATTCATAACGCGCCGAGTCATTCCATGTTGAGTCATCTTGAGTCATGTCTTTTCCTGTCATCTCGAGTCAAATCAAGTCATGCCGAGTCATGTCCTTTCAAGTCATGTCATGTCACGACTTTTATGTCAATTCATGTCGACTACTGTCATGTCATGTCATGTCGAGTCATGTCATTAGGAATCATGTCGAGACTGGTTATGTCTTGTCCAGTCATCTAGATTCATCTCGTGTCATGTCAAGTCATGTCGAGTCATGTCATATTGAATCATGTCAAGTCTTTCATGTCAAGTCGTGTCAACTCATGTCATGTCATTCTTGTCGAGTCATGTAGAGACATGTCATGTCATGTCATGTCGAGTCATCTAGAGTCATCTTGAGAGATGTAATGTCGTGTCATGTCATGTTGAGTCATTTAGAAATATCGAGTCATGATCTGTCATCTCATGTCACATCCAGTCATATCATGTCATGTCATTTCGAGTTGAGTCATGTCAAGTCATGTCGAGTCAAGTCATGGCGAGTCCTGCCAGGTCGAGTCATGTCGAGTCTTTCTTGTTAAGTCATGTTGACTCCTGTCATGTCGAGTCATGTTGAGTCATGTCTTATGGACTTATGTTGAGACATGTCATGTCATGTCATGTCGAGTCATCTAGAGTCATCTTCAGTCATGTCTTGTCAATTCATTTCATGTTGTTTCATGTCCTGACATGTCATGTCGCCTCATGTCAAATCAAGTCATGTCGCTACATGTCATGTTGATTCACATCATGACATTTAATGTCATATTGAGTCATGCACTGTTGAGTCATTTTGAGTCATGTCTTCTCCTGTCATTTCGAGTCATGTCAAGTTATGTCGAGCCATGTCATTTGGAATCATGTCGAGACATGTCATGTCATGTCAAGTCATCTAGAGTCATCTCGAGACAAGTCATGTCATGTCGGGTCATGTCATGTTGAGTCATTTCGAGTTGATTCATTTCATGTTGATTCACATCATGATAATTCATGTTATGCTGAGTCATTTCGAGTCATGTCTTCTCCTGTCATTTCGAGTCATGTCAAGAAATGTCGAGTCATGTCATGTCGAGTCATGTCGAGTCATCTCAAGTTATGTCATGGGATGTCCATTCATGTCGAGTCTTGAAGAATCATGTCGCGTCATGTCGTTGCCTGTTTAGCCATATCAAGTCATGATCTGTCATCTCATGTCACATCGAGTCGCGTCATGTCATGCATGTCATGTCATTTTGAGTTGAGTCATGTCAAGTCATGTCATGTCGAGTCAACGCATGTAGAGTCATGTCTTTTCCTGTCCTCTCGAGTCATGTCAAGTCATGCCGAGTCATGTCATGTCCCAGCTTTTATGTTAAGTAATGTCGATTCTTGTCATGTCCTGTCATGTCGAGTCATGTCATTTGGAATCATGTCGAGACATGTCATGTAATGTCGAGTCATCTAGATTCATCTCGAGTCAGGTCATGCCATGTCGGTTCATGTCATGTTGATTCATGTCATGTTGATTCACATTATGGCAATTCATCACATGCCGAATCATTCCATGTTGAGTCATGTCTTTTCCTGTCATCTCGAGTCATGTCAATTCATGGCGAGTCATGTCATTTCAAGTCATGTCATGTCACGTCTTTTATGTTAATTCATTTTGACTCCTGTCATGTTATGTCACGTCGAGTCATGTCATTAGGAATCATGTCGAGACTGGTTATGTCATGTCCAGTCATCCAGATTCATCTCGTGTCATGTCAAGTCATGTCGCGTCATGTCATATTGAGTCATATAAATTCTTTCATGTCAAGTCGTGTCAACTCATGTCATGTCATTCTTCTCGATTCATGTAGAGACATGTCATGTCATGTTATGTCATGTCGAGTCATGTCAATTCGAGTCATGCCATGTTGATTCACATCTTCAAAATTCATGGCATGCTGAGTCATTTCAAATCATGTCTTCTCCTGCCATTTGGAGTCATATCAAGTCATGTCGAGTCATAGCATGTCAAGTTATGTCAAGTCTTTTGTGTCCAGTCATGTCGACACTTGGCATGTCATGTCATGTAGCCTTGAGTCACTTTGAGGCATCTCATCTCATGACATGTCGAGTCATGTCGAGTCATCTCAAGTCATGTCATGGGAAGTCAATTCATGTCGAGTCTTGAAGAATCATGTCAGGTCACGTCGTTGACTGTTTAGCCATATCAAGTCATGATCTGTCATCTCATGTCACGTCGAGTCGTGTCATGTCATGCATGTCATGTCATTTTGAGTCAAGTCATGTCAAGTCATGTCATGTCCTGGCATCTCATGTCGAGTCATGTCATGTCGAGTCAGGTCATGCTGATAAACATCATGGCAATTCATAACGTGCCGAGTCATTCCATGTTGAGTCATCTGGAGTCATGTCTTTTCCTGTCATCTCGAATCAAATCAAGTCATGCCGAGTCATGTCCTTTCAAGTCATGTCATGTCACGACTTTTATGTCAATTCATGTCGACTACTGTCATGTCATGTCATGTCGAGTCATGTCATTAGGAATCATGTCGAGACTGGTTATGTCTTGTCCAGTCATCTAGATTCATCTCGTGTCATGTCAAGTCATGTCGAGTCATGTCATATTGAATCATGTCAAGTCTTTCATGTCAAGTCGTGTCAACTCATGTCATGTCATTCTTGTCGAGTCATGTAGAGACATGTCATGTCATGTCATGTCGAGTCATCTAGAGTCATCTTGAGAGATGTAATGTCGTGTCATGTCATGTTGAGTCATTTAGAAATATCGAGTCATGATCTGTCATCTCATGTCACATCCAGTCATATCATGTCATGTCATTTCGAGTTGAGTCATGTCATGACATGTCGAGTCATGTCATGTTGAGTCATGTCATGTTGGGTCATCTCGTGCCGAGTCATGTTATTTCGAGTCATGTCATGTTGATTCACATCATGACAATTCATGACATGCTGAGTCATTTCAAGTCATGTCTTCTCCTGCCATTTCGAGTCATGTCAAGTTATATAGACTCAGGTCATTTCTAGTCATGTCCGGTCTTTCGTGTCGAGTCATGTCGACTCATGGCATGTCATGTCATGTGGTCTTGAGTCATTTTGAGGCATCACATCTCATGACATGTCGAGTCATGTCGCGTCATCTCAGGTCATGTCATGCAAAATCAATTCATGTCAAGTCTTGAAGAATCTTGTCGGGACATGTCGTACCCTGTTTAGCGATGTCGAGTCTTGTCATGTCATGGCACGACATGTCATTTCGTGGCGATTCATGTTGAGTCATGTCCAGCTGAGTCATTCCATGCTGAGTCATCTGAGTCATGACTTTGCCTATCATCTCGCATCATGTCAAGTCATGTCGAGTCATGTCATTTCAAGTCATGTCATGTCATGTCTTTTATGTTAAGTCATGTCGACTCCTGTCATGTCATGCCATGTTGAGTAATATCATTTGGAATCATGTCGAGTCATGTCATGGCGAGTCATGTCACGTCGAGTCTTTGCTGTTAAGTCATATTGACTCCTGACATGTCATGCCATGTCGTGATATGTCATTTGGAATCATGTCGAGTCATGTCAAGTCATGTCGAGTCAAGTCATGGCGAGTCATGTCAGGTCGAGTCATGTCGAGTCTTTCTTGTTAAGTCATGTTGACTCCTGTCATGTCGAGTCATGTTGAGTCATGTCTTATGGACTTATGTTGAGACATGTCATGTCATGTCATGTCGAGTCATCTAGAGTCATCTTCAGTCATGTCTTGTCAATTCATTTCATGTTGTTTCATGTCCTGACATGTCATGTCGCCTCATGTCAAATCAAGTCATGTCGCTACATGTCATGTTGATTCACATCATGACATTTAATGTCATATTGAGTCATGCACTGTTGAGTCATTTTGAGTCATGTCTTCTCCTGTCATTTCGAGTCATGTCAAGTTATGTCGAGCCATGTCATTTGGAATCATGTCGAGACATGTCATGTCATGTCAAGTCATCTAGAGTCATCTCGAGACAAGTCATGTCATGTCGGGTCATGTCATGTTGAGTCATTTCGAGTTGATTCATTTCATGTTGATTCACATCATGATAATTCATGTTATGCTGAGTCATTTCGAGTCATGTCTTCTCCTGTCATTTCGAGTCATGTCAAGAAATGTCGAGTCATGTCATGTCGAGTCATGTCGAGTCATCTCAAGTTATGTCAAGGGATGTCCATTCATGTCGAGTCTTGAAGAATCATGTCACGTCATGTCGTTGCCTGTTTAGCCATATCAAGTCATGATCTGTCATCTCATGTCACATCGAGTCGCGTCATGTCATGCATGTCATGTCATTTTGAGTTGAGTCATGTCAAGTCATGTCATGTCGAGTCAACGCATGTAGAGTCATGTCTTTTCCTGTCCTCTCGAGTCATGTCAAGTCATGCCGAGTCATGTCATGTCCCAGCTTTTATGTTAAGTAATGTCGATTCTTGTCATGTCCTGTCATGTCGAGTCATGTCATTTGGAATCATGTCGAGACATGTCATGTAATGTCGAGTCATCTAGATTCATCTCGAGTCAGGTCATGCCATGTCGGTTCATGTCATGTTGATTCATGTCATGTTGATTCACATTATGGCAATTCATCACATGCCGAATCTTTCCATGTTGAGACATGTCTTTTCCTGTCATCTCGAGTCATGTCAATTCATGGCGAGTCATGTCATTTCAAGTCATGTCATGTCACGTCCTTTATGTTAATTCATTTTGACTCCTGTCATGTTATGTCACGTCGAGTCATGTCATTAGGAATCATGTCGAGACTGGTTATGTCATGTCCAGTCATCCAGATTCATCTCGTGTCATGTCAAGTCATGTCGAGTCATGTCATATTGAGTCATATAAAGTCTTTCATGTCAAGTCGTGTCAACTCATGTCATGTCATTCTTCTCGATTCATGTAGAGACATGTCATGTCATGTTATGTCATGTCGAGTCATCTAGAGTCATCTTGAGAGATGTAATGTCGTGTCATGTCATGTTGAGTCATTTAGAAATATCGAGTCATGATCTGTCATCTCGTGTCACGTTCAGTCGCGTCAAGTCATGGCAAGTCATGCCATTTCGAGTTGAGTCATGTCATGTCATGTCGAGTCATGTCATGTCGAGTCATGTCAATTCGAGTCATGCCATGTTGATTCACATCTTCAAAATTCATGGCATGCTGAGTCATTTCAAATCATGTCTTCTCCTGCCATTTGGAGTCATATCAAGTCATGTCGAGTCATAGCATGTCAAGTTATGTCAAGTCTTTTGTGTCAAGTCATGTCGACACTTGGCATGTCATGTCATGTAGCCTTGAGTCACTTTGAGGCATCTCATCTCATGACATGTCGAGTCATGTCGAGTCATCTCAAGTCATGTCATGGGAAGTCAATTCATGTCGAGTCTTGAAGAATCATGTCAGGTCACGTCGTTGCCTGTTTAGCCATATCAAGTCATGATCTGTCATCTCATGTCACGTCGAGTCGTGTCATGTCATGCATGTCATGTCATTTTGAGTCAAGTCATGTCAAGTCATGTCATGTCCTGGCATCTCATGTCGAGTCATGTCATGTCGAGTCAGGTCATGCTGATAAACATCATGGCAATTCATAACGTGCCGAGTCATTCCATGTTGAGTCATCTGGAGTCATGTCTTTTCCTGTCATCTCGAGTCAAATCAAGTCATGCCAAGTCATGTCCTTTCAAGTCATGTCATGTCACGACTTTTATGTCAATTCATGTCGACTACTGTCATGTCATGTCATGTCGAGTCATGTCATTAGGAATCATGTCGAGACTGGTTATGTCTTGTCCAGTCATCTAGATTCATCTCGTGTCATGTCAAGTCATGTCGAGTCATGTCATATTGAATCATGTCAAGTCTTTCATGTCAAGTCGTGTCAACTCATGTCATGTCATTCTTGTCGAGTCATGTAGAGACATGTCATGTCATGTCATGTCGAGTCATCTAGAGTCATCTTGAGAGATGTAATGTTGTGTCATGTCATGTTGAGTCATTTAGAAATATCGAGTCATGATCTGTCATCTCATGTCACATCCAGTCATATCATGTCATGTCATTTCGAGTTGAGTCATGTCATGACATGTCGAGTCATGTCATGTTGAGTCATGTCATGTTGGGTCATCTCGTGCCGAGTCATGTTATTTCGAGTCATGTCATGTTGATTCACATCATGACAATTCATGACATGCTGAGTCATTTCAAGTCATGTCTTCTCCTGCCATTTCGAGTCATGTCAAGTTATATAGACTCAGGTCATTTCTAGTCATGTCCGGTCTTTCGTGTCGAGTCATGTCGACTCATGGCATGTCATGTCATGTGGTCTTGAGTCATTTTGAGGCATCACATCTCATGACATGTCGAGTCATGTCGCGTCATCTCAGGTCATGTCATGCAAAATCAATTCATGTCAAGTCTTGAAGAATCTTGTCGGGACATGTCGTACCCTGTTTAGCGATGTCGAGTCTTGTCATGTCATGGCACGACATGTCATTTCGTGGCGATTCATGTTGAGTCATGTCCAGCTGAGTCATTCCATGCTGAGTCATCTGAGTCATGACTTTGCCTATCATCTCGCATCATGTCAAGTCATGTCGAGTCATGTCATTTCAAGTCATGTCATGTCATGTCTTTTATGTTAAGTCATGTCGACTCCTGTCATGTCATGCCATGTTGAGTAATATCATTTGGAATCATGTCGAGTCATGTCATGGCGAGTCATGTCACGTCGAGTCTTTGCTGTTAAGTCATATTGACTCCTGACATGTCATGCCATGTCGTGATATGTCATTTGGAATCATGTCGAGTCATGTCAAGTCATGTCGAGTCAAGTCATGGCGAGTCATGTCAGGTCGAGTCATGTCGAGTCTTTCTTGTTAAGTCATGTTGACTCCTGTCATGTCGAGTCATGTTGAGTCATGTCTTATGGACTTATGTTGAGACATGTCATGTCATGTCATGTCGAGTCATCTAGAGTCATCTTCAGTCATGTCTTGTCAATTCATTTCATGTTGTTTCATGTCCTGACATGTCATGTCGCCTCATGTCAAATCAAGTCATGTCGCTACATGTCATGTTGATTCACATCATGACATTTAATGTCATATTGAGTCATGCACTGTTGAGTCATTTTGAGTCATGTCTTCTCCTGTCATTTCGAGTCATGTCAAGTTATGTCGAGCCATGTCATTTGGAATCATGTCGAGACATGTCATGTCATGTCAAGTCATCTAGAGTCATCTCGAGACAAGTCATGTCATGTCGGGTCATGTCATGTTGAGTCATTTCGAGTTGATTCATTTCATGTTGATTCACATCATGATAATTCATGTTATGCTGAGTCATTTCGAGTCATGTCTTCTCCTGTCATTTCGAGTCATGTCAAGAAATGTCGAGTCATGTCATGTCGAGTCATGTCGAGTCATCTCAAGTTATGTCAAGGGATGTCCATTCATGTCGAGTCTTGAAGAATCATGTCACGTCATGTCGTTGCCTGTTTAGCCATATCAAGTCATGATCTGTCATCTCATGTCACATCGAGTCGCGTCATGTCATGCATGTCATGTCATTTTGAGTTGAGTCATGTCAAGTCATGTCATGTCGAGTCAACGCATGTAGAGTCATGTCTTTTCCTGTCCTCTCGAGTCATGTCAAGTCATGCCGAGTCATGTCATGTCCCAGCTTTTATGTTAAGTAATGTCGATTCTTGTCATGTCCTGTCATGTCGAGTCATGTCATTTGGAATCATGTCGAGACATGTCATGTAATGTCGAGTCATCTAGATTCATCTCGAGTCAGGTCATGCCATGTCGGTTCATGTCATGTTGATTCATGTCATGTTGATTCACATTATGGCAATTCATCACATGCCGAATCTTTCCATGTTGAGACATGTCTTTTCCTGTCATCTCGAGTCATGTCAATTCATGGCGAGTCATGTCATTTCAAGTCATGTCATGTCACGTCTTTTATGTTAATTCATTTTGACTCCTGTCATGTTATGTCACGTCGAGTCATGTCATTAGGAATCATGTCGAGACTGGTTATGTCATGTCCAGTCATCCAGATTCATCTCGTGTCATGTCAAGTCATGTCGAGTCATGTCATATTGAGTCATATAAAGTCTTTCATGTCAAGTCGTGTCAACTCATGTCATGTCATTCTTCTCGATTCATGTAGAGACATGTCATGTCATGTTATGTCATGTCGAGTCATCTAGAGTCATCTTGAGAGATGTAATGTCGTGTCATGTCATGTTGAGTCATTTAGAAATATCGAGTCATGATCTGTCATCTCATGTCACGTTCAGTCGCGTCAAGTCATGGCAAGTCATGCCGTTTCGAGTTGAGTCATGTCATGTCATGTCGAGTCATGTCATGTCGAGTCATGTCAATTCGAGTCATGCCATGTTGATTCACATCTTCAAAATTCATGGCATGCTGAGTCATTTCAAATCATGTCTTCTCCTGCCATTTGGAGTCATATCAAGTCATGTCGAGTCATAGCATGTCAAGTTATGTCAAGTCTTTTGTGTCAAGTCATGTCGACACTTGGCATGTCATGTCATGTAGCCTTGAGTCACTTTGAGGCATCTCATCTCATGACATGTCGAGTCATGTCGAGTCATCTCAAGTCATGTCATGGGAAGTCAATTCATGTCGAGTCTTGAAGAATCATGTCAGGTCACGTCGTTGCCTGTTTAGCCATATCAAGTCATGATCTGTCATCTCATGTCACGTCGAGTCGTGTCATGTCATGCATGTCATGTCATTTTGAGTCAAGTCATTTCAAGTCATGTCATGTCCTGGCATCTCATTTCGAGTCATGTCATGTCGAGTCAGGTCATGCTGATAAACATCATGGCAATTCATAACGCGCCGAGTCATTCCATGTTGAGTCATCTTGAGTCATGTCTTTTCCTGTCATCTCGAGTCAAATCAAGTCATGCCGAGTCATGTCCTTTCAAGTCATGTCATGTCACGACTTTTATGTCAATTCATGTCGACTACTGTCATGTCATGTCATGTCGAGTCATGTCATTAGGAATCATGTCGAGACTGGTTATGTCTTGTCCAGTCATCTAGATTCATCTCGTGTCATGTCAAGTCATGTCGAGTCATGTCATATTGAATCATGTCAAGTCTTTCATGTCAAGTCGTGTCAACTCATGTCATGTCATTCTTGTCGAGTCATGTAGAGACATGTCATGTCATGTCATGTCGAGTCATCTAGAGTCATCTTGAGAGATGTAATGTCGTGTCATGTCATGTTGAGTCATTTAGAAATATCGAGTCATGATCTGTCATCTCATGTCACATCCAGTCATATCATGTCATGTCATTTCGAGTTGAGTCATGTCATGACATGTCGAGTCATGTCATGTTGAGTCATGTCATGTTGGGTCATCTCGTGCCGAGTCATGTTATTTCGAGTCATGTCATGTTGATTCACATCATGACAATTCATGACATGCTGAGTCATTTCAAGTCATGTCTTCTCCTGCCATTTCGAGTCATGTCAAGTTATATAGACTCAGGTCATTTCTAGTCATGTCCGGTCTTTCGTGTCGAGTCATGTCGACTCATGGCATGTCATGTCATGTGGTCTTGAGTCATTTTGAGGCATCACATCTCATGACATGTCGAGTCATGTCGCGTCATCTCAGGTCATGTCATGCAAAATCAATTCATGTCAAGTCTTGAAGAATCTTGTCGGGACATGTCGTACCCTGTTTAGCGATGTCGAGTCTTGTCATGTCATGGCACGACATGTCATTTCGTGGCGATTCATGTTGAGTCATGTCCAGCTGAGTCATTCCATGCTGAGTCATCTGAGTCATGTCTTTGCCTATCATCTCGCATCATGTCAAGTCATGTCGAGTCATGTCATTTCAAGTCATGTCATGTCATGTCTTTTATGTTAAGTCATGTCGACTCCTGTCATGTCATGCCATGTTGAGTAATATCATTTGGAATCATGTCGAGTCATGTCATGGCGAGTCATGTCACGTCGAGTCTTTGCTGTTAAGTCATGTAGACTCCTGACATGTCATGCCATGTCGTGATATGTCATTTGGAATCATGTCGAGTCATGTCAAGTCATGTCGAGTCAAGTCATGGCGAGTCATGTCAGGTCGAGTCATGTCGAGTCTTTCTTGTTAAGTCATGTTGACTCCTGTCATGTCGAGTCATGTCAAGTCATGTCATGGGAAGTCCATTCATGTCGAGTCTTGAAGAATCATGTCGGGTCATGTCGTTGCCTGTTGAGCCATATCGAGTCATGATCTGTCATCTCATGTCACGTCGTGTCAAGTCATGTCATGCATGTCATGTCATTTCGAGTCGAGTCATGTCAAGTCATGTCATGTCGAGTCAACTCATGTTGAGTCATGTCATATCGAGTCATGGCATTTTGATTCACATCATGGCTATTCATAACATGCTGAGTCATTCCATTTTGTCTCATCTCGATTCATGTCTTTTCCTGTCATCTCGTGACATGTCAAGTCATGCCGAGTCATGTCATTTCAAGTCATGTCATGTCACGAAATTTATGTTAAATCATGTTGAATCATGTCATGTCTTGTCATGTCACGTCATGTCATTTGGAATCATGTCGAGACTGGTTATGTCATGTCCAGTCATCTAGATTCATCCCGTGTCATGTCAAGTCATGTCGAGTCATGTCATATTGAGTCATGTCAAGTCTTTCATGTCAAGTCGTGTCAACTCATGTCATGTCATTCTTGTCGATTCATGTAGAGATATGTCATGTCATGTCATGTCATGTCGAGTCATCTAGAGTCATCTTGAGCATGTAATGTCGTGTCATGTCATGTTGAGTCATTTAGAAATATCGAGTCATGATCTGTCATCTCATGTCACGTTCAGTCGCGTCAAGTCATGGCAAGTCATGCCGTTTCGAGTTGAGTCATGTCATGTCATGTCGAGTCATGTCATGTCGAGTCATGTCAATTCGAGTCATGCCATGTTGATTCACATCTTCAAAATTCATGGCATGCTGAGTCATTTCAAATCATGTCTTCTCCTGCCATTTGGAGTCATATCAAGTCATGTCGAGTCATAGCATGTCAAGTTATGTCAAGTCTTTTGTGTCAAGTCATGTCGACACTTGGCATGTCATGTCATGTAGCCTTGAGTCACTTTGAGGCATCTCATCTCATGACATGTCGAGTCATGTCGAGTCATCTCAAGTCATGTCATGGGAAGTCAATTCATGTCGAGTCTTGAAGAATCATGTCAGGTCACGTCGTTGCCTGTTTAGCCATATCAAGTCATGATCTGTCATCTCATGACACGTCGAGTCGTGTCATGTCATGCATGTCATGTCATTTTGAGTCAAGTCATTTCAAGTCATGTCATGTCCTGGCATCTCATGTCGCGTCATGTCATGTCGAGTCAGGTCATGCTGATAAACATCATGGCAATTCATAACGCGCCGAGTCATTCCATGTTGAGTCATCTTGAGTCATGTCTTTTCCTGTCATCTCGAGTCAAATCAAGTCATGCCGAGTCATGTCCTTTCAAGTCATGTCATGTCACGACTTTTATGTCAATTCATGTCGACTACTGTCATGTCATGTCATGTCGAGTCATGTCATTAGGAATCATGTCGAGACTGGTTATGTCTTGTCCAGTCATCTAGATTCATCTCGTGTCATGTCAAGTCATGTCGAGTCATGTCATATTGAATCATGTCAAGTCTTTCATGTCAAGTCGTGTCAACTCATGTCATGTCATTCTTGTCGAGTCATGTAGAGACATGTCATGTCATGTCATGTCGAGTCATCTAGAGTCATCTTGAGAGATGTAATGTCGTGTCATGTCATGTTGAGTCATTTAGAAATATCGAGTCATGATCTGTCATCTCATGTCACATCCAGTCATATCATGTCATGTCATTTCGAGTTGAGTCATGTCATGACATGTCGAGTCATGTCATGTTGAGTCATGTCATGTTGGGTCATCTCGTGCCGAGTCATGTTATTTCGAGTCATGTCATGTTGATTCACATCATGACAATTCATGACATGCTGAGTCATTTCAAGTCATGTCTTCTCCTGCCATTTCGAGTCATGTCAAGTTATATAGACTCAGGTCATTTCTAGTCATGTCCGGTCTTTCGTGTCGAGTCATGTCGACTCATGGCATGTCATGTCATGTGGTCTTGAGTCATTTTGAGGCATCACATCTCATGACATGTCGAGTCATGTCGCGTCATCTCAGGTCATGTCATGCAAAATCAATTCATGTCAAGTCTTGAAGAATCTTGTCGGGACATGTCGTACCCTGTTTAGCGATGTCGAGTCTTGTCATGTCATGGCACGACATGTCATTTCGTGGCGATTCATGTTGAGTCATGTCCAGCTGAGTCATTCCATGCTGAGTCATCTGAGTCATGTCTTTGCCTATCATCTCGCATCATGTCAAGTCATGTCGAGTCATGTCATTTCAAGTCATGTCATGTCATGTCTTTTATGTTAAGTCATGTCGACTCCTGTCATGTCATGCCATGTTGAGTAATATCATTTGGAATCATGTCGAGTCATGTCATGGCGAGTCATGTCACGTCGAGTCTTTGCTGTTAAGTCATGTTGACTCCTGACATGTCATGCCATGTCGTGATATGTCATTTGGAATCATGTCGAGTCATGTCAAGTCATGTCGAGTCAAGTCATGGCGAGTCATGTCAGGTCGAGTCATGTCGAGTCTTTCTTGTTAAGTCATGTTGACTCCTGTCATGTCGAGTCATGTTGAGTCATGTCTTATGGACTTATGTTGAGACATGTCATGTCATGTCATGTCGAGTCATCTAGAGTCATCTTCAGTCATGTCTTGTCAATTCATTTCATGTTGTTTCATGTCCTGACATGTCATGTCGCCTCATGTCAAATCAAGTCATGTCGCTACATGTCATGTTGATTCACATCATGACATTTAATGTCATATTGAGTCATGCACTGTTGAGTCATTTTGAGTCATGTCTTCTCCTGTCATTTCGAGTCATGTCAAGTTATGTCGAGCCATGTCATTTGGAATCATGTCGAGACATGTCATGTCATGTCAAGTCATCTAGAGTCATCTCGAGACAAGTCATGTCATGTCGGGTCATGTCATGTTGAGTCATTTCGAGTTGATTCATTTCATGTTGATTCACATCATGATAATTCATGTTATGCTGAGTCATTTCGAGTCATGTCTTCTCCTGTCATTTCGAGTCATGTCAAGAAATGTCGAGTCATGTCATGTCGAGTCATGTCGAGTCATCTCAAGTTATGTCAAGGGATGTCCATTCATGTCGAGTCTTGAAGAATCATGTCACGTCATGTCGTTGCCTGTTTAGCCATATCAAGTCATGATCTGTCATCTCATGTCACATCGAGTCGCGTCATGTCATGCATGTCATGTCATTTTGAGTTGAGTCATGTCAAGTCATGTCATGTCGAGTCAACGCATGTAGAGTCATGTCTTTTCCTGTCCTCTCGAGTCATGTCAAGTCATGCCGAGTCATGTCATGTCCCAGCTTTTATGTTAAGTAATGTCGATTCTTGTCATGTCCTGTCATGTCGAGTCATGTCATTTGGAATCATGTCGAGACATGTCATGTAATGTCGAGTCATCTAGATTCATCTCGAGTCAGGTCATGCCATGTCGGTTCATGTCATGTTGATTCATGTCATGTTGATTCACATTATGGCAATTCATCACATGCCGAATCTTTCCATGTTGAGACATGTCTTTTCCTGTCATCTCGAGTCATGTCAATTCATGGCGAGTCATGTCATTTCAAGTCATGTCATGTCACGTCTTTTATGTTAATTCATTTTGACTCCTGTCATGTTATGTCACGTCGAGTCATGTCATTAGGAATCATGTCGAGACTGGTTATGTCATGTCCAGTCATCCAGATTCATCTCGTGTCATGTCAAGTCATGTCGAGTCATGTCATATTGAGTCATATAAAGTCTTTCATGTCAAGTCGTGTCAACTCATGTCATGTCATTCTTCTCGATTCATGTAGAGACATGTCATGTCATGTTATGTCATGTCGAGTCATCTAGAGTCATCTTGAGAGATGTAATGTCGTGTCATGTCATGTTGAGTCATTTAGAAATATCGAGTCATGATCTGTCATCTCATGTCACGTTCAGTCGCGTCAAGTCATGGCAAGTCATGCCGTTTCGAGTTGAGTCATGTCATGTCATGTCGAGTCATGTCATGTCGAGTCATGTCAATTCGAGTCATGCCATGTTGATTCACATCTTCAAAATTCATGGCATGCTGAGTCATTTCAAATCATGTCTTCTCCTGCCATTTGGAGTCATATCAAGTCATGTCGAGTCATAGCATGTCAAGTTATGTCAAGTCTTTTGTGTCAAGTCATGTCGACACTTGGCATGTCATGTCATGTAGCCTTGAGTCACTTTGAGGCATCTCATCTCATGACATGTCGAGTCATGTCGAGTCATCTCAAGTCATGTCATGGGAAGTCAATTCATGTCGAGTCTTGAAGAATCATGTCAGGTCACGTCGTTGCCTGTTTAGCCATATCAAGTCATGATCTGTCATCTCATGTCACGTCGAGTCGTGTCATGTCATGCATGTCATGTCATTTTGAGTCAAGTCATTTCAAGTCATGTCATGTCCTGGCATCTCATTTCGAGTCATGTCATGTCGAGTCAGGTCATGCTGATAAACATCATGGCAATTCATAACGCGCCGAGTCATTCCATGTTGAGTCATCTTGAGTCATGTCTTTTCCTGTCATCTCGAGTCAAATCAAGTCATGCCGAGTCATGTCCTTTCAAGTCATGTCATGTCACGACTTTTATGTCAATTCATGTCGACTACTGTCATGTCATGTCATGTCGAGTCATGTCATTAGGAATCATGTCGAGACTGGTTATGTCTTGTCCAGTCATCTAGATTCATCTCGTGTCATGTCAAGTCATGTCGAGTCATGTCATATTGAATCATGTCAAGTCTTTCATGTCAAGTCGTGTCAACTCATGTCATGTCATTCTTGTCGAGTCATGTAGAGACATGTCATGTCATGTCATGTCGAGTCATCTAGAGTCATCTTGAGAGATGTAATGTCGTGTCATGTCATGTTGAGTCATTTAGAAATATCGAGTCATGATCTGTCATCTCATGTCACATCCAGTCATATCATGTCATGTCATTTCGAGTTGAGTCATGTCATGACATGTCGAGTCATGTCATGTTGAGTCATGTCATGTTGGGTCATCTCGTGCCGAGTCATGTTATTTCGAGTCATGTCATGTTGATTCACATCATGACAATTCATGACATGCTGAGTCATTTCAAGTCATGTCTTCTCCTGCCATTTCGAGTCATGTCAAGTTATATAGACTCAGGTCATTTCTAGTCATGTCCGGTCTTTCGTGTCGAGTCATGTCGACTCATGGCATGTCATGTCATGTGGTCTTGAGTCATTTTGAGGCATCACATCTCATGACATGTCGAGTCATGTCGCGTCATCTCAGGTCATGTCATGCAAAATCAATTCATGTCAAGTCTTGAAGAATCTTGTCGGGACATGTCGTACCCTGTTTAGCGATGTCGAGTCTTGTCATGTCATGGCACGACATGTCATTTCGTGGCGATTCATGTTGAGTCATGTCCAGCTGAGTCATTCCATGCTGAGTCATCTGAGTCATGTCTTTGCCTATCATCTCGCATCATGTCAAGTCATGTCGAGTCATGTCATTTCAAGTCATGTCATGTCATGTCTTTTATGTTAAGTCATGTCGACTCCTGTCATGTCATGCCATGTTGAGTAATATCATTTGGAATCATGTCGAGTCATGTCATGGCGAGTCATGTCACGTCGAGTCTTTGCTGTTAAGTCATGTAGACTCCTGACATGTCATGCCATGTCGTGATATGTCATTTGGAATCATGTCGAGTCATGTCAAGTCATGTCGAGTCAAGTCATGGCGAGTCATGTCAGGTCGAGTCATGTCGAGTCTTTCTTGTTAAGTCATGTTGACTCCTGTCATGTCGAGTCATGTCAAGTCATGTCATGGGAAGTCAATTCATGTCGAGTCTTGAAGAATCATGTCGGGTCATGTCGTTGCCTGTTGAGCCATATCGAGTCATGATCTGTCATCTCATGTCACGTCGTGTCAAGTCATGTCATGCATGTCATGTCATTTCGAGTCGAGTCATGTCAAGTCATGTCATGTCGAGTCAACTCATGTTGAGTCATGTCATATCGAGTCATGGCATTTTGATTCACATCATGGCTATTCATAACATGCTGAGTCATTCCATTTTGTCTCATCTCGATTCATGTCTTTTCCTGTCATCTCGTGACATGTCAAGTCATGCCGAGTCATGTCATTTCAAGTCATGTCATGTCACGAAATTTATGTTAAATCATGTTGAATCATGTCATGTCTTGTCATGTCACGTCATGTCATTTGGAATCATGTCGAGACTGGTTATGTCATGTCCAGTCATCTAGATTCATCCCGTGTCATGTCAAGTCATGTCAAGTCATGTCATATTGAGTCATGTCAAGTCTTTCATGTCAAGTCGTGTCAACTCATGTCATGTCATTCTTGTCGATTCATGTAGAGATATGTCATGTCATGTTATGTCATGTCGAGTCATCTAGAGTCATCTTGAGGGATGTAATGTCGTGTCATGTCATGTTGAGTCATTTAGAAATATCGAGTCATGATCTGTCATCTCATGTCACGTTCAGTCGCGTCAAGTCATGGCAAGTCATGCCGTTTCGAGTTGAGTCATGTCATGTCATGTCGAGTCATGTCATGTCGAGTCATGTCAATTCGAGTCATGCCATGTTGATTCACATCTTCAAAATTCATGGCATGCTGAGTCATTTCAAATCATGTCTTCTCCTGCCATTTGGAGTCATATCAAGTCATGTCGAGTCATAGCATGTCAAGTTATGTCAAGTCTTTTGTGTCAAGTCATGTCGACACTTGGCATGTCATGTCATGTAGCCTTGAGTCACTTTGAGGCATCTCATCTCATGACATGTCGAGTCATGTCGAGTCATCTCAAGTCATGTCATGGGAAGTCAATTCATGTCGAGTCTTGAAGAATCATGTCAGGTCACGTCGTTGCCTGTTTAGCCATATCAAGTCATGATCTGTCATCTCATGACACGTCGAGTCGTGTCATGTCATGCATGTCATGTCATTTTGAGTCAAGTCATTTCAAGTCATGTCATGTCCTGGCATCTCATGTCGCGTCATGTCATGTCGAGTCAGGTCATGCTGATAAACATCATGGCAATTCATAACGCGCCGAGTCATTCCATGTTGAGTCATCTTGAGTCATGTCTTTTCCTGTCATCTCGAGTCAAATCAAGTCATGCCGAGTCATGTCCTTTCAAGTCATGTCATGTCACGACTTTTATGTCAATTCATGTCGACTACTGTCATGTCATGTCATGTCGAGTCATGTCATTAGGAATCATGTCGAGACTGGTTATGTCTTGTCCAGTCATCTAGATTCATCTCGTGTCATGTCAAGTCATGTCGAGTCATGTCATATTGAATCATGTCAAGTCTTTCATGTCAAGTCGTGTCAACTCATGTCATGTCATTCTTGTCGAGTCATGTAGAGACATGTCATGTCATGTCATGTCGAGTCATCTAGAGTCATCTTGAGAGATGTAATGTCGTGTCATGTCATGTTGAGTCATTTAGAAATATCGAGTCATGATCTGTCATCTCATGTCACATCCAGTCATATCATGTCATGTCATTTCGAGTTGAGTCATGTCATGACATGTCGAGTCATGTCATGTTGAGTCATGTCATGTTGGGTCATCTCGTGCCGAGTCATGTTATTTCGAGTCATGTCATGTTGATTCACATCATGACAATTCATGACATGCTGAGTCATTTCAAGTCATGTCTTCTCCTGCCATTTCGAGTCATGTCAAGTTATATAGACTCAGGTCATTTCTAGTCATGTCCGGTCTTTCGTGTCGAGTCATGTCGACTCATGGCATGTCATGTCATGTGGTCTTGAGTCATTTTGAGGCATCACATCTCATGACATGTCGAGTCATGTCGCGTCATCTCAGGTCATGTCATGCAAAATCAATTCATGTCAAGTCTTGAAGAATCTTGTCGGGACATGTCGTACCCTGTTTAGCGATGTCGAGTCTTGTCATGTCATGGCACGACATGTCATTTCGTGGCGATTCATGTTGAGTCATGTCCAGCTGAGTCATTCCATGCTGAGTCATCTGAGTCATGTCTTTGCCTATCATCTCGCATCATGTCAAGTCATGTCGAGTCATGTCATTTCAAGTCATGTCATGTCATGTCTTTTATGTTAAGTCATGTCGACTCCTGTCATGTCATGCCATGTTGAGTAATATCATTTGGAATCATGTCGAGTCATGTCATGGCGAGTCATGTCACGTCGAGTCTTTGCTGTTAAGTCATGTTGACTCCTGACATGTCATGCCATGTCGTGATATGTCATTTGGAATCATGTCGAGTCATGTCAAGTCATGTCGAGTCAAGTCATGGCGAGTCATGCCAGGTCGAGTCATGTCGAGTCTTTCTTGTTAAGTCATGTTGACTCCTGTCATGTCGAGTCATGTTGAGTCATGTCTTATGGACTTATGTTGAGACATGTCATGTCATGTCATGTCGAGTCATCTAGAGTCATCTTCAGTCATGTCTTGTCAATTCATTTCATGTTGTTTCATGTCCTGACATGTCATGTCGCCTCATGTCAAATCAAGTCATGTCGCTACATGTCATGTTGATTCACATCATGACATTTAATGTCATATTGAGTCATGCACTGTTGAGTCATTTTGAGTCATGTCTTCTCCTGTCATTTCGAGTCATGTCAAGTTATGTCGAGCCATGTCATTTGGAATCATGTCGAGACATGTCATGTCATGTCAAGTCATCTAGAGTCATCTCGAGACAAGTCATGTCATGTCGGGTCATGTCATGTTGAGTCATTTCGAGTTGATTCATTTCATGTTGATTCTCATCATGATAATTCATGTTATGCTGAGGCATTTCGAGTCATGTCTTCTCCTGTCATTTCGATTCATGTCAAGAAATGTCGAGTCATGTCATGTCGAGTCATGTCAAGTCATCTCAAGTTATGTCATGGGATGTCCATTCATGTCGAGTCTTGAAGAATCATGTCGCTTCATGTCGTTGCCTGTTTAGCCATATCAAGTCATGATCTGTCATCTCATGTCACATCGAGTCGCGTCATGTCATGCATGTCATGTCATTTTGAGTTGAGTCATGTCAAGTCATGTCATGTCGAGTCAACGCATGTAGAGTCATGTCTTTTCCTGTCCTCTCGAGTCATGTCAAGTCATGCCGAGTCATGTCATGTCCCAGCTTTTATGTTAAGTAATGTCGATTCTTGTCATGTCCTGTCATGTCGAACCATGTCATTTGGAATCATGTCGAGACATGTCATGTAATGTCGAGTCATCTAGATTCATCTCGAGTCAGGTCATGCCATGTCGGTTCATGTCATGTTTATTCACATCATGACATTTCATGGCATGCTGAGTCATGCACTTTTGAGTCATTTTGAGTCATGTCTTCTCCTGTCATTTCGAGTCATGTCAAGTTATGTCGAGCCATGTCATTTGGAATCATGTCGAGACATGTCATGTCATGTCAAGTCATCTAGAGTCATCTCGAGACAAGTCATGTCATGTCGGGTCATGTCATGTTGAGTCATTTCGAGTTGATTCATTTCATGTTGATTCACATCATGATAATTCATGTTATGCTGAGTCATTTCGAGTCATGTCTTCTCCTGTCATTTCGAGTCATGTCAAGAAATGTCGTGTCATGTCATGTCGAGTCAAGTCGAGTCATCTCAAGTTATGTCATGGAATGTCCATTCATGTCGAGTCTTGAAGAATCATGTCGCTTCATGTCGTTGCCTGTTTAGCCATATCAAGTCATGATCTGTCATCTCATGTCACATCGAGTCGCGTCATGTCATGCATGTCATGTCATTTTGTGTTGAGTCATGTCAAGTCATGTCATGTCGAGTCAACGCATGTAGAGCCATGTCTTTTCCTGTCCTCTCGAGTCATGTCAAGTCATGCCGAGTCATGTCATGTCCCAGCTTTTATGTTAAGTAATGTCGATTCTTGTCATGTCCTGTCATGTCGAGTCATGTCATTTGGAATCATGTCGAGACATGTCATGTAATGTCGAGTCATCTAGATTCATCTCGAGTCAGGTCATGCCATGTCGGTTCATGTCATGTTGATTCATGTCATGTTGATTCACATTATGGCAATTCATCACATGCCGAATCATTCCATGTTGAGTCATGTCTTTTCCTGTCATCTCGAGTCATGTCAATTCATGGCGAGTCATGTCATTTCAAGTCATGTCATGTCACGTCTTTTATGTTAATTCATTTTGACTCCTGTCATGTAATGTCACGTCGAGTCACGTCATTTGGAATCATGTCGAGAAATGTTATGTCATGTCGAGACATCTAGGGTCATCTCGAGTCAAGTCATGTCATGTCGGTTCATGTCATGTTGAGTCATGTCATGTTGATTCACATCATGATAATGCTGAGTTATTTCAATTCATGTCGTCTCCTTTCATTTCAAGTCATGTCAAGTAATGTCGAGTCATGTCATGTCGGGTCATTTGAAGTATTTCGTGTCAAGACATGGCGACTGATGGCATGTCATGTCATGTGCTCTTGAGTCATATTGAGACCTGTCATCTCATGACATGTCGAGTCATGTTGAGTCATCTCAAGACATTTCATGGCGAGTCAAGTCATGTGCAGTCATGAAGAATCATGTCGGTTATGTTGTTGCCTGTTTAGAAATATCGAGTCATGATCTGTCATCTCATGTCACTTCCAGTCGTGTCCTGTCATGGCATGTAATGTCATGTCATGCCGGGTCTGGTCATGTCGAGTCATGTCATGTCACGTCTTTTATGTTAATTCATGTCGACTCCTGTCATGTCATGTCCTGTCGAGTCATGTCATTTGGAATCATGTCGAGACTGGTTATGTCATGTCCAGTCATCTAGATTCATCTCGTGACATGTCAAGTCTTTCATGTCAAGTCGTGTCAACTCATGTCATGTCATTCTTGTCGAGTCATGTAGAGACATGTCATGTCATGTCATGTCATGTCATGTCGAATCATCTAGAGTCATCTTGAGAGATGTAATGTCGTGTCATGTCATGTTGAGTCATTTAGAAATATCGAGTCATGTTCTGTCATCTCATGTCACGTTCAGAAGCGTCATGTCATGTCAAATCATGCCATTTCGAGTTGAGTCATGTCATGTCATGTCAAGTCATGTCATGTCGAGTCATGTCATGTCGCGTCATCTCATGTTGAGTCATGTCAATTCGAGTCATGTCAGGTTGATTCACATCAACAAAATTCATGGCATGCTGAGTCATTTCAAGTCATGTCTTCTCCTGCCATATCGAGTCATGTCAAGTCATGTCGAGTCATATCATGTCAAGTTATGTCAAGTCTTTTGTGTCAAGTCATGTCGACTCTTGGCATGTCATGTCATGTAGTCTTGAGTCATTTTGAGGCATATCATCTCATGACATGTCGAGTCATGTCAAGTCATATCATGGGAAGTCAATTCATGTCGAGTCTTGAAGAATCATGTCGGGTCATGTCGTTGCCTGTTGAGCCATATCGAGTCATGATCTGTCATCTCATGTCACGTCGTGTCAAGTCATGTCATGCATGTCATGTCATTTCGAGTCGAGTCATGTCAAGTCATGTCATATTGAGTCATGTCAAGTCTTTCATGTCAAGTCGTGTCAACTCATGTTATGTCATTCTTGTCGATTCATGTAGAGATATGTCATGTCATGTTATGTCATGTCGATTCATCTAGAGTCATCTTGAGGGATGTATTGTTTTGTCATGTCATGTTGAGTCAGTTAGAAATATCGAGTCATGATCTGTCATCTCATGTCACGTTCAGTCGCGTCAAGTCATGGCAAGTCATGCCGTTTCGAGTTGAGTCATGTCATGTCATGTCGAGTCATGTCATGTCGAGTCATGTCAATTCGAGTCATGCCATGTTGATTCACATCTTCAAAATTCATGGCATGCTGAGTCATTTCAAATCATGTCTTCTCCTGCCATTTGGAGTCATATCAAGTCATGTCGAGTCATAGCATGTCAAGTTATGTCAAGTCTTTTGTGTCAAGTCATGTCGACACTTGGCATGTCATGTCATGTAGCCTTGAGTCACTTTGAGGCATCTCATCTCATGACATGTCGAGTCATGTCGAGTCATCTCAAGTCATGTCATGGGAAGTCAATTCATGTCGAGTCTTGAAGAATCATGTCAGGTCACGTCGTTGCCTGTTTAGCCATATCAAGTCATGATCTGTCATCTCATGTCACGTCGAGTCGTGTCATGTCATGCATGTCATGTCATTTTGAGTCAAGTCATTTCAAGTCATGTCATGTCCTGGCATCTCAAGTCGAGTCATGTCATGTCGAGTCAGGTCATGCTGATAAACATCATGGCAATTCATAACGCGCCGAGTCATTCCATGTTGAGTCATCTCGAGTCATGTCTTTTCCTGTCATCTCGAGTCAAATCAAGTCATGCCAAGTCATGTCCTTTCAAGTCATGTCATGTCACGACTTTTATGTCAATTCATGTCGACTACTGTCATGTCATGTCATGTCGAGTCATGTCATTAGGAATCATGTCGAGACTGGTTATGTCTTGTCCAGTCATCTAGATTCATCTCGTGTCATGTCAAGTCATGTCGAGTCATGTCATATTGAACCATGTCAAGTCTTTCATGTCAAGTCGTGTCAACTCATGTCATGTCATTCTTGTCGAGTCATGTAGAGACATGTCATGTCATGTCATGTCGAGTCATCTAGAGTCATCTTGAGAGATGTAATGTCGTGTCATGTCATGTTGAGTCATTTAGAAATATCGAGTCATGATCTGTCATCTCATGTCACATCCAGTCATATCACGTCATGTCATTTCGAGTTGAGTCATGTCATGACATGTCGAGTCATGTCATGTTGAGTCATGTCATGTTGGGTCATCTCGTGCCCAGTCATGTTATTTCGAGTCATGTCATGTTGATTCACATCATGACAATTCATGACATGCTGAGTCATTTCAAGTCATGTCTTCTCCTGCCATTTCAAGTCATGTCAAGTTATATAGACTCAGGTCATTTCTAGTCATGTCCGGTCTTTCGTGTCGAGTCATGTCGACTCATGGCATGTCATGTCATGTGGTCTTGAGTCATTTTGAGGCATCACATCTCATGACATGTCGAGTCATGTCGCGTCGTCTCAGGTCATGTCATGCAAAATCAATTCATGTCAAGTCTTGAAGAATCTTGTCGGGACATGTCGTACCCTGTTTAGCGATGTCGAGTCTTGTCATGTCATGGCACGACATGTCATTTCGTGGCGATTCATGTTGAGTCATGTCCAGCTGAGTCATTCCATGCTGAGTCATCTGAGTCATGGCTTTGCCTATCATCTCGCATCATGTCAAGTCATGTCGAGTCATGTCATTTCAAGTCATGTCATGTCATGTCTTTTATGTTAAGTCATGTCGACTCCTGTCATGTCATGCCATGTTGAGTAATATCATTTGGAATCATGTCGAGTCATGTCATGGCGAGTCATGTCACGTCGAGTCTTTGCTGTTAAGTCATGTTGACTCCTGACATGTCATGCCATGTCGTGATATGTCATTTGGAATCATGTCGAGTCATGTCAAGTCATGTCGAGTCAAGTCATGGCGAGTCATGTCAGGTCGAGTCATGTCGAGTCTTTCTTGTTAAGTCATGTTGACTCCTGTCATGTCGAGTCATGTTGAGTCATGTCTTATGGACTTATGTTGAGACATGTCATGTCATGTCATGTCGAGTCATCTAGAGTCATCTTCAGTCATGTCTTGTCAATTCATTTCATGTTGTTTCATGTCCTGTCATGTCATGTCGCCTCATGTCAAATCAAGTCATGTCGCTACATGTCATGTTGATTCACATCATGACATTTAATGTCATATTGAGTCATGCACTGTTGAGCCATTTTGAGTCATGTCTTCTCCTGTCATTTTGAGTCATGTCAAGTTATGTCGAGCCATGTCATTTGGAATCATGTCGAGACATGTCATGTCATGTCAAGTAATCTAGAGTCATCTCGAGACAAGTCATGTCATGTCGGGTCATGTCATGTTGAGTCATTTCGAGTTGATTCATTTCATGTTGATTCACATCATGATAATTCATGTTATGCTGAGTCATTTCGAGTCATGTCTTCTCCTGTCATTTCGAGTCATGTCAAGAAATGTCGAGTCATGTCATGTCGAGTCATGTCGAGTCATATCAAGTTATGTCATGGGATGTCCATTCATGTCGAGTCTTGAAGAATCATGTCGCGTTATGTCGTTGCCTGTTTAGCCATATCAAGTCATGATCTGTCATCTCATGTCACATCGAGTCGCGTCATGTCATGCATGTCATGTCATTTTGAGTTGAGTCATGTCAAGTCATGTCATGTCGAGTCAACTCATGTAGAGTCATGTCTTTTCCTGACCTCTCGAGTCATGTCAAGTCATGCCGAGTCATGTCATGTCCCAGCTTTTATGTTAAGTAATGTCGATTCTTGTCATGTCCTGTCATGTCGAGTCATGTCATTTGGAATCATGTCGAGACATGTCATGTAATGTCGAGTCATCTAGAATCATCTCGAGTCAGGTCATGCCATGTCGGTTCATGTCATGTTGATTCATGTCATGTTGATTCACATTATGGCAATTCATCACATGCCGAATCATTCCATGTTGAGTCATGTCTTTTCCTGTCATCTCGAGTCATGTCAATTCATGGCGAGTCATGTCATTTCAAGTCATGTCATGTCACGTCTTTTATGTTAATTCATTTTGACTCCTGTCATGTAATGTCACGTCGAGTCACGTCATTTGGAATCATGTCGAGAAATGTTATGTCATGTCGAGACATCTAGGGTCATCTCGAGTCAAGTCATGTCATGTCGGTTCATGTCATGTTGAGTCATGTCATGTTGATTCACATCATGATAATGCTGAGTTATTTCAATTCATGTCGTCTCCTTTCATTTCAAGTCATGTCAAGTAATGTCGAGTCATGTCATGTCGGGTCATTTGAAGTATTTCGTGTCAAGACATGGCGACTGATGGCATGTCATGTCATGTGCTCTTGAGTCATATTGAGACATGTCATCTCATGACATGTCGAGTCATGATGAGTCATCTCAAGACATTTCATGGCGAGTCAAGTCATGTGCAGTCATGAAGAATCATGTCGGTTATGTTGTTGCCTGTTTAGAAATAACGAGTCATGATCTGTCATCTCATGTCACTTCCAGATGTGTCATGTCATGGCATGTCATGTCATGTCATGTCGGGTCTTGTCATGTCGAGTCATGTCATGTCGAGTCATCTCGTGTTGATTCATGTCATTTCGAGTCATGTCATGTTGATTTGCATCATGACAATTCTTTTGTATCAAGTCATGTCGACTCTTGGCATGTCATGTCATGTGGTCTTGAGTCATTTTGAGGCATCTCATCTCATGACATGTTGAGCCATGTCGAGTCATCTCAAGTCATGTCATGGGAAGTCAATTCTTGTCGAGTCTTGAAGAATCATGTCGGGTCATGTCGTTGCCTGTTTAGCCATATCGAGTCATGGTCTGTCATCTCAAGTCAGGTCTAGTCGTGTCATGTCATGCATGTCATATCATTTCGAGTCGAGTCACGTCAAGCCATGTCATGTCATCTCATGTTATCTCATGTCGAGTCATGTCATGTTGAGTCATGTCATGTTGATACACATCAAGGCAATTCATAACATGCCGAGTCATTCCATGTTGAGTCATCTCGAGTCATGTCTTTTCCTGTCATTTTGAGTCAAATCAAGTCATGCTGAGTCATGTAATTTCAAGTCATGTCGTATCACGTCTTTTATGTTAATTCATGTCAACTCCTGTCATGTCAAGTCATGTCGAGTCATGTCATTAGGAATCATGTCGAGACTGGTTATGTCATGTCCAGTCATCCAGATTCATCTCGTGTCATGTCAAGTCATGTCGAGTCATGTCATATTGAGTCATATAAAGTCTTTCATGTCAGGTCGTGTCAACTCATGTCATGTCATTCTTGTCGATTCATGTAGAGACATGTCATGTCATGTTATGTCATGTCGAGTCATCTAGAGTCATCTTGAGAGATGTAATGTCGTGTCATGTCATGTTGAGTCATTTAGAAATATCGAGTCATGATCTGTCATCTCATGTCACGTTCAGTCGCGTCAAGTCATGGCAAGTCATGCCGTTTCGAGTTGAGTCATGTCATGTCATGTCGAGTCATGTCATGTCGAGTCATGTCAATTCGAGTCATGCCATGTTGATTCACATCTTCAAAATTCATGGCATGCTGAGTCATTTCAAATCATGTCTTCTCCTGCCATTTGGAGTCATATCAAGTCATGTCGAGTCATAGCATGTCAAGTTATGTCAAGTCTTTTGTGTCCAGTCATGTCGACACTAGGTATGTCATGTCATGTAGCCCTGAGTCACTTTGAGGCATCTCATCTCATGACATGTCGAGTCATGTCGAGTCATCTCAAGTCATGTCATGGGAAGTCAATTCATGTCGAGTCTTGAAGAATCATGTCAGGTCACGTCGTTGCCTGTTTAGCCATATCAAGTCATGATCTGTCATCTCATGTCACGTCGAGTCGTGTCATGTCATGCATGTCATGTCATTTTGAGTCAAGTCATGTCAAGTCATATCATGTCCTGGCATCTCATGTCGAGTCATGTCATGTCGAGTCAGGTCATGCTGATAAACATCATGGCAATTCATAACGTGCCGAGTCATTCCATGTTGAGTCATCTGGAGTCATGTCTTTTCCTGTCATCTCGAGTCAAATCAAGTAATGCCAAGTCATGTCCTTTCAAGTCATGTCATGTCACGACTTTTATGTCAATTCATGTCGACTACTGTCATGTCATGTCATGTCGAGTCATGTCATTAGGAATCATGTCGAGACTGGTTATGTCTTGTCCAGTCATCTAGATTCATCTCGTGTCATGTCAAGTCATGT